>NC_047024.1:7437270-9837270 GCF_902652985.1 Pecten maximus | reverse complement strand
ACAGACTATACAAATACCGGCGGTGTGACAACCGTGATATGTTCAACTGGTAATGTCCGTTCACATGATACATCAACTGCATTTGGCCTTCCATCAAATGATATATGGTGTCAACGGCCCTAACGGTCCCAACGGCGAAAAGCTACAATATGTACGTATATCCTAATTCCGCAGGTCAAAGATGGGCCGCGCAAAACTTCCCATCCAATTCGAAAGATGTCGCGTCTGCGCAGATGCCTCATGACGTCACTGAGGTTATACGCCTAATTCAATAATAGCCACAGCTTTACTCGTTTTTTTTCTTATTCTAAAAAATAGGGGGAAAATACATTCAATAGTTGCAGAGGTCATTTATGCAGAAAACACATTTAATCTCCCGAAGAGGTAATGCAATCGGTCACACATTGTATATTCCTTGTTCTCCATCGTTATCACAAGTGTAATGTTAAGAAACACCTTAAAGCCTTATCAAATATGCGCATAATGCACACCATATCAATGTGCACATGATAAAGGACTTGTGGTAAGACTTTTGATGAATTCAGAAAAAAAACTAGGTAGGTTTTTTCTGTGTTAACTTCCGTTTCCTAGACCCTTTAAAGAGGCCTGTCGGTGAATGAACTGTAACGTATTGATTGGGCAGCATAAATGCAAAAAACAAATACATAAACAAAAATCATCAAAAGGCCAACTCTGGTATTTTTTTACATCACTACCACGTCAGCAAATTGCGGCGCCCGGGTGTAAAGCTCCAGAGCGTCTTCGTTGCCACAGGTGTAAGCACCGGCGCCCGGTCAGTACGATTGAACCCGGTGCTAGTGTGTATAACACACTTTGAGGCGTTTTGGGGCGCTAGATTAAAATTCGGTAAAAATGACAACCCAGTCTCGTCTAGGATGCAGTCAACGTCACAAGCGATATGTCATCATCACATCAGGCCAACAGGATACACTTACTTGTGGTGACTACATGATGCACTTATATTTACTTGTGGTGACCCACCAAACGCATGCATCGTGCATACAATCCAATTCCCATTTCTATAACGTAACCTCCCTGCTTTCCGAACATGCTGTTTTTAATATGCCACACATGTTTAAAGTGAAGAGCTCGTTCGTAATATCCCGATCTCGATAGATGTCGAGTGCTGGCACCTTGCAACAAAATGTAACGAAAGATGCAGGTTGATGAAAACTAGGGTAACGTTTTAATGATCGATATCACGATTTAATCTGGAAGCATTGTATTTACGTCTGTAATGTTTGGAACTTTTTATACTCGTCCATTCCCGATGGCCCCGTTATCACCGACCTTGTTCTCAGTTTGAGTAGGTGACTGAATGTCATCTTGGCCTGTTATAAACTTATTATACTGTTGCTATAATCTGCCGTTGTGAAGAAAAATCTATCAGTCTAGTCATATCTACTATGAACATATACCATTTATCTTGCTTCACTGTTTCATTTTTGATACAGATAAGTTTTAACTGTAGCGAATACATGTTTGGTGTTCCATTGTTTATCCTAGAGACTGACTCTTTCCTTAAAGCCACATACTCCCGAACAACTTAAAATTCTAGTTCCACACGTGTATTAATGGCAATCCAAGATGGTCATTCACGCTCTCCCAACGCTTGACCAGGGGAGTCCTTGAGACATCAGTGTATAAAAATAACTCGCCGCATTTATATTTATAGCGATATTTGTATTGGAGCCGAGAACGAGGCTATACCAACGTGCACTGCACACATTTCGAGCATACGTGAACTTTGCCTAATAATGCTTTCATTTAAACATACTAACAGAATATTCGCGTAATACCCAGGTAACTGAACAAAATAAACAAACATAGTTTACATTTAAATACTTAATTTTAAAATGTAGCAATAAAACATCGATAAAATCTTAGATCGGTGAAGTTGACAATGTTCAAAAGCTAACAGCAATCCAATATACGCCCGGAAAAATCGGAATTCGAGTCTATTCCTTTTTCTTCTCTCGTTAAGTTCCAACGAATCATTTCGTTTCCTAAGGAAATACTCGGATTTTGCCGATTCCACACACTTTTGTGTCATTTTTTTTTTGACAGAATCTGTCTGCGTTTTCGCAGTTCCAAGCTTGCGGCGTTCCGCCATTTTGTATGGGCTGTTAAAGCCGCCGTTGCATTGTGGGACTAATTTTCAGAGAAACTTAGTCCGGCAGCTACAGTTATTATTTTTTGGAATTCCCCGTATACTTTCATAAATACACATTTTCTTTCAGTTTCTGATTCACGATAATCTGTTAGGTTTGTATCAAGTCCGAAAACTGTAAAAAAAAAAAAAAAAAAACTCAAAATGTAAACATTGATATATGTTTCTTCGTGAGTATGTGGCTTTAATGTGTCCAAAACTTGTCAACATTCAAATTAGTCATCCAGACTTGTTACTGACTGGCGTCACCCTTTAAGGAAGATTTCTTAAGATATTTGATGCCCCAATAATGCTCTCCTATTGAAAATGTGTAGTTAGTAATAAGACATAACTTAAGGAACCTTGATGAAACGGGGTCGTCAGGGAGTTATTTCTACCTTCGAATTTCGCTTCAGTGAAGAAAAAGCGCCATTACGTAATTAAACTTTTTGCTAACTGTTGACAAAGTGGTCTCGCATTTACTGTTGACAACTATCCACGCGTCACTATAAAGGAATGTGAAACCATCAATGAAATGTAGCCTAAAAGCTTATACCGCGTTATTTATCGAGGAATTAGATACTGGTGACAGGGGGGTACTTGACGATTCCTTTGGTTATGGTTTTAAACATGTGAAATGATATTGGAGAATCATGAAAACACACGAGGGGCAGCGTAATAGATGAGCTTGTAAGTCTGCCACGTCTCTGTATCTACTTGACAAAGATCTACACGATAAAAGTAAAACTGAGCGAGTGTATTATATAGCGAACTCATAAAAAGCATTTATCGGATAGGTAGCTTTATCTCTTAGATAGGAAAACTATAATTTCAATCTCCCTGACACTCCACGGATGCCTTGGATACATTTTAGTGGTAGATTGTCTAGGTCTCTTGCCTCGTACTGATATTAGAAATTCCACAACATCATTAGGAAATATTTCCGGAATTCTATTTTTTTTTACGCCTCCTCTTTGAAATATGTCACTTTGACCCTACGAAATCAAAATGGCGGCCGCTTCAAATTTAGGCCGCCCCACTACCATGAATACGCTTGGTACATATACATCCATCATGGTGATTCTGGTACATTTTTACAACACTGTCGAACATATCTATTTATATAATGTCGGTAGATTTCAGCAGAATTAGGGTTTATAAATCTCCATGTTCATCTCAGATAATTGTAAAATTGTACATTTACTCCTCAGATTTGTCACGTTTTACATGAATGTCACGGTCTGTGTTACAGCCCATAATGGACATAAAGAGGATGACCTTAGATTCGACCTTGAAGTCTACGTGGGTGACGTACGCCCAGATCTGGTTGTCAGGGATACTGGGACCCAACTCTGCGAAGATACATGTGAGATGATTCATTTTAATATTGATCACTTATTTTTTAAAGGACATCGTCACGAAAATTATGTTATTTTTCAAATGTGACGTACCTCCCTCGATTTATACATTTGTATGTCTACTGAAAGTATGCAACTGGTCAATGGAATAATAATGTATAAAGGTATAGAGTTACAATTATAGTGGGTCAATTATAGAGAGACACGAACTGTTAATTAAGTCAGCACATTTTGTCGTTCTTGAAAATATGCAGATTTAAGTAATTTCAAAGTGTTCAAACTGACGATTTCCATCTCTCGAATGTGCAGGATTGCGATTATCCAGTGCACGTGGGATTCGTCAGATCATTTCGGTCACCCCGGGCTAATACGGGAATAGATAACTGCCAATTTAGCTGCTGAAAATAAACAGGTACAACAAGAAATGGTTTACATTGTATAGAATCGAAATTCCATACCACTAATGATCCGATATTTATATGTGTAAGTTGTGGCTTTGTTTGAATTTGGTGTTTGGGAGTACAAGTTATGGTAGGACGTTTATCGAAATTACTTCAACTCATTTGGAAAGTATCACTCCGCGTCCGCTAATGTGACTCAAGTGCAGCTAATGGACGTGGTATATGATGACTAGCGAAGCAAACACGTAAGTAATGTAAACACTAAAACAGAACCACTGGAAACGTAACCAATCGGCCACGTGTAAGTCCGGATATTTATAGGCGGTTATTAATGCTATCAGATTAGATAGTTCCTATCTCCCAATGTTAATGGTATAGCAGAACAAATCCCACACGTGTTCTGCATTAATACGACTTCTTTGTGAAAATATCATTAAAAGGGAATTGTAAAAGCACGTCGAATGTGTTATCAAACGTCTCGCAAAGATCCATGCACGAATATAAACTATTCCTATTAACATTACAGGGGTTCGTATATAAACAACCTTAGATAGCACTAATTCGCTAGCCCTTGTTATCGCCGTTTGTTCCACAGCTTCTAAAGCCAACATCATCCCCAGTTAATCTGCAACAGTTGTAGGTTTGTCTTCAACTAAAATTGGTATATTAGAAAGAGGGATACACCGTTATTGTTTTTATTGAAATATCTCGACAGCTTGGTAAAGTTCTGATGAGGATACTTGGTAAAACGAATAAATATTTGTAGTCAGATTTTTTATGTCTGGAAATTCTATTTTGACTTTTATATTAAGTGAAATGATATTTACCGTTTAAAAATGGTGTACTGCTATTTAAACATACATAAAACTAGGCCTCCTGGAACTCAAACACATATATTTATATCTACCGTTACATATTGGAAACAATTACCCTGGTAGACTTAATTACGCTTAATTAAAATATGAGATATGCTCGGGAATCAAGATAACTCATATTCATACTATGACTTTACTATCATTCTTAGTACAGCTATGTTAGAGGTTCAGTCCTTGCTTTTCATGTTTTTTTATCTTCAATAAATGTTATCATTTCTTGGTGAGAGTTTTACACCAAATAATGGAATTAACGGAATGTGGATTTAAAAAAAACTACTCCAAAGAGCTTATTAACTTATCTTGAACATCCGCTCCTAAAACGTTTCTTTTTTTCAAAACGTTTGGTTTTTTTCCACTCATTACACTACCATTGCCTATTCTAAACTTAAGGAACGCCTTCGTTCTCTTGAGAGCTTTCTTTCCATAAAAGGCGAAGGTTTTATAAGAATTTTGTAAGTTGTGAACTATACACGGGTGCATATTTCGTTTAATATACAGGTGTCAATAGAAAATGAAAAACTTCTGATCGACAACATCTTTGTTGAGTCTGGTGACCAGATCTTCAAACAGACTGTTGGCATAAACTATACCGCTCAGTTTGCCGACGTATTTTTGTTTTTATGGAGGGCAAATCTATATTGAAGAACTTATCAGAACATTCAATTGCTAAGCCCTTCAATTTCAAATATAGGTGGCATATTAGCGATGTGTGATATTAAATTACAAAATACTTTACCGACGATGTCGATCGGATACACCGAAGAACTTGATATCACAGACGCTACAGACTCTCCAACACCTGCCGCTAACCTCGATCTTATTTACATTGCCACTAGCAGGGACTTATTACAACTAAGTTATATGATAAGGGTGATTTCCCATTTCTTGATAGTAACTTACCTGCTTCCCCTACACACGGTGTTTACATATCATGTGACATATGCCGACTTCTGAAAGAGAAATTTATAACAAAATATTTCGAGAGATGCAGGTTGGTGAAGACCATGGGAACTTTTTTATGGCCGACATCATGATCGTATTTGGAAATGTTTGATATGAAGCTCGACGATTGTTTAAATGCCAAGTGGTTCCGTTTCACCACACTAGTTCTCATTTTGAGAATTTTACGTAGGTTTGTTTAAGCAGAAGAATCTGGCACTACCGGAATACCTGGTCTTATTCTTGTCATTTTTGAAGGAATTCTAATAAAATCTTTGCTTATGTTCATGATTTGCCATTGTTGTATCGAGTTCGAATTAGCATTGCTGTTTCATTATTACATTGTATGTCTTTAATCTCACGTGTTCTAACATTAAATGAGTTTCGTATGCGATGGTATTATTTATATACTTAGAAATAAAGGATGGATGCATGCCTTTTGTTTATACCCTTTATTTATAGATATTTATAATGTATTACCGTTTATAGAAGACGTGTGCGAAAGTTACATTGCTTTGATTCCGTTTCCCCAGACCTTCGGGGTGACAAATGGCGATACTTACCTTCACGAAACCAGGTAACAAATTACCTGTCATACCACTCCTAATACGACCATTGCATAATAACACTAATGTGACGTAAACTGTGTTTTGAAATTCTCCCTATATTAAAGAGAAGGATTTGATTTTTCACTTATACAGTATCCTCATAAATATGAGTTATAACGATGAACAGATGCTTACTCGCGTGGTTATATCAATTGGAATCTATCTAATTCAATAACCACTCGCCTAAACGCTAGTGACATTTAAAGTTATCAGGCCTGTATAATAAACTTCACATTACATAGCCACTTGTGTAAGATCGCTTGTGTATGTTATAGTAAAGGACAACTTTTTGGGCCCTTGTCTGTTAACATTGAATGTTAAAAATGAAACATCTCTCACCCACCGTCTTCTCGAATGTCCCTTCATTGATAAACTTCCTGCATAGGTGTTCAACCACAGGCGCCTGCTCCTACTATATCAACGTTGATAAAGTAAAAGTAGGGGATAATGCCTTTTTTTCTATAAACACTAAATACATCGAGCAAAAACAAAAACGTGCAATCGAAAGACTGAAATTTAAATTTTTCCATGAAGAGACGAACGCTGCTATATATATATATTAATACTGTGGGTCAGTGTATGTCGATCACGTCTTCCACTTATTACCGTTTTCAGTAGTTTTGATACAGATACAGACAATGATTGGCCTCATCATCAGTTGACACCATTAGATTCGACCAGGTCGATATATGTGCACTCAAAATCTGAAACGAATAAATTGTATGACATTGAGATACATAGTATGTTTAATAAACAAGGGTAATATGTTTGATATATAATCTTCGTATGTAGAACATCTGTAGAATTATATGCAGATAGTGTCCGATCATTAATATTATCGCTCATATGAAATGACAAGGTCCAAGCTAACGTCAGTTAAAAAAGAGCCGATTCTATGTATCTGACAATTCTACTCTAGGTTGTGAGTTAGGACACAATGATGTAAACATCAAACCTTAGCCTTAAGTATTGTACCTGCCGTCCCAATTGCTTGTTCATAAGAGGCGACTAGGTGGGATCTTTTTTCTTCTATCTTAACAACACTCCTTTCCCTACTATCTCGCCTGACACTGTCTTTCTTATGCAAAATTAACATATATTCAATTAATTGCACCTATCTTCAAATAATTGAAGATAGGTTCAATTCAATTAAAGATAGGTTTAATTCATTAGAGATAGGTTCAATTCAATTAGAAATAGGTTCAATTCAATTAGAGATAGGTACAATTCAATTAAAGATAGGTTCAATTCAATTGAAGATAGGTACAATTCTATTAAAGATAGGTTTGAATAAGACTAATTGAACCTATCTTCAATTGATTTGAGCCTATTTCTAATTGAAGTGTCACTATCTCTAATTGAATTGAACTTATCTCTAATTTAATTGAACCTATCTTCAATTACGAACAAATAGGGAAAAGGGACCGCTCCCCTTGTTCTTCCGTTTTGGCGCCAATGAATTAAAGATAGGTCCAACTGAATTGAAGATAGGTTTAATTTAATTAAGGATATGTTGTATTTGAAGATAGGTTTAATTCAATTAGAGATAGGTTCGATTAGATTAGAGATAGGTTCAATTCAATTAGATATAGGTTCAATTCAATTAGAGATAGCTTCAATTCAATTGTACCTATCTTTAAATAATTAAAGATAGGTACACATATCTTCAATTGAATTGAACCTATCTTCAATTAATTGAAGATAAGTTCAATTAATTGAATATATGTTAATTTGGCGTTCCATACTTTCTTCTTGTCATTAATTTAGCGGTCATTGCTGTGCGAAAGGCTCTGGATATGTCCCTTGGTCGAGATCGAATATATATATACATTGTATATATATATAACTCATGTTCAGTATAATGCAACCGAGTGAGGTGTCCTGCTTGTTGTCATCGACAGTGTGCTTCAGTGAGGTAGCACTATACTGTCAGTAGCAGTTCTGAACTATCACAAGGAAGCAAACATTAATATAAATGAGGTGCCATTTTACTATTCATCCTCATATAGTGATGTTATTTGGTATCCGGCCTGCACGTTTCTATTCCATTATTATCAGGACATTATACAATGGTTAGTTATAAGTTTCGTTATAATTTCAGGTACAGAGTTATGTGAATAGAAACCTTGAACCTGCCCTTATGGAACAACTTGATGGCAGTGTGACTATATTCACATTCTCTGAAATGGTATACTCCGAAGATGACGTCACAGATGACGATATGCCCCCTGCATTGCCTAAACTATTGGAAATCAAATCTAAGTTATTTAAAGCCGAACGAGTGCAGGCTGTCCTGTCTAATTCATCTGTTGGTGGGAATATCAAAACCTGCCGGGACATCAACTATGTAAGTAAGATATTACTTTTTCCCACAAGTATGAAATGTCATTTAGTCCCGGTTGATTAGGGGACGCGTGTCTGCCATACCAATCATTTCCTCCCTTGGTACATTTTGCTGGTTCTTTTGTTAAAGTTGTTGTCACTTTTAATCTCGTTTTTGAATGACAGCCCTCTGACGTTAACCTTTCGTCAATGCTGTACATGTTCATCATATAGTCTAACTAGCGACAGTTACCTCCCTTAGTCTGTGTAATTCCTCCACAGTATGTTTCGTTCTGTACTACATTACATGGTATTACGAAGCAATATAATTTATATATAGAAAGTGCACGTGCTGCTGAGATATGATATCAATAATTTTGCCCATTAAACTGTCTTTCTGCCTCCTCTGGGTAGTCTTTATGTGTATTGTAGTCTTTGTTGCCCCATGTGGTCCGAATTTCGTCAATAAAGAAATTCTACTGCATCATAAACACATGTATAACTTTTAAATTATCTTTTAAAATTGGTCTTTATCCTGTTACAGGCGTCTTTTGTTTACACCTATCACTCTGCTCAAAATATAACCAGAAAGCGATTTGACAGGACGCATTCCGGCATTGTATTTCACGAGGACATTGTGGCTAGGTCAAAGTCGGAATGGGAACGGCAACAATTGTTGGTGGAACAGCGGGGTAAAGTTCTACATGTGACGTCAGTATCCTGGACGTCACCTATGAAGTCAGAGGGAATAGTTTATTGTAAATTACTACCACCTCCACGGATAACAGAGTGGATATATGTAGACTCTTTACTATGAGAATTTTTAAGAGTGATAATTGTGGTTTTCAGGGCTATTAAGATTTATTTCTATTTTTCTGTAAAGTATTTTATCTTCACTTTTCTAATACATCATAACCCCCCTTTCTGTAATTTGATCAAAGTGATGAAAATTTCTATATGACAATGTTTTACATTTTAACATATGTTACACCAAATCTACCATCACCATCTAACAGCCTGACCAGAATGTTACATATCGTTTTCTCATACGGGACCTACAAGCGTCCATTACCAAATCAAAAGTATCGTGTTTTGTCTATCGTGTATATTGCAGATTTCTAAATGAGTTCACGCAGATAACATATTACTGAATTGGTTATTATTTTTTTATGTATGCGAGATTGAACCTCGTGTTAGTCAAATTAAGAACCTTCCTCCTCGCTTTGAGGTTCCTTGTCTTGCCCACAAGTGGATGAAGTATTCCATCATTACCCAATACTCTATGTACGAAATTAGTCAATTTTAACTGTTTGGCCTTTTGTCCCATTTCGAATGTAGGGAGTGAAACAGTCGAAACTGTTTTTCCTGTCCGAGCGAACTGTTGCCCGCCGCGACATTGATGCGCAGAAATTCCTCATTCAAGGCTCTCGGTGATCGCGACTCGGTGATGTTTACACAGGCAACACAATGGCGAGGTTCAAGGAATGATGGAAACCGATATACAAGGGTCAAACTTATTCACTTTGCTTTTGTCATATTTGGCTTTGCGAAAAAAATGGCTGCGCCCATCCGCTTCGGAGCACAGAGGTGAGTAAAGAGTTCTTTTTATAGTCAAATAACAGGCATGTGACAAAATATGCGAGGATGATCTACGATAATTTCTTTTTCGATTGATATATTTGGGATAATTATATATATGTTCTATAAAAAGTTATTGAAGAAAACCCTCGCTTTGAATGGCCGATGTTTATAATCTTTCAAACTTGTTGCATTCACTTAGACAAGCAACGGGTTAGTTTTGTGATTTTGGTATGAAATGCATTTAAATTGTTCACCATATTAATGGATTCACAAACTAAATCTCGCGCCTTATCTGATAAATGCTATTTTTGTTCATTTTCGTTGAAGTGTATGCCAATATTGGTTGTTAACAATAAAGTATGACGTTTTTGTGACATGATAATGGTTTCGCATAATAAAATTTAAAACCATGCTGTTTGTGTTGAATTGGCTCATCAAAAATTCAATTAAAAAAGTACCTTATGAGAGTGAATGCAGAACAGGCGTGACTGAAAATTAAAAACAATCTCTCGTGTTAACATTGCTTTTTGATATTGATCTGGCAAACGTTCGCATCTTTTATATAAAATTGGTTTTTATCCACTACCTCCGAGAGGTGAATGTTCTGTGATATAATTCCAGGCTCTACGATTTTTCCTACATCCACGTGCAGGAGCTGATGTTTTCAAGTAATCTGTCACTTGGAATTGCAAAATTGACACCTTTGCTCTTTGGATTAATGATCCCCTATTGCTTACGTTATTTTTAATAGAATCACGATGTGCGAATTCCTTCATATACCTTAAAAACTGACAACCTAATATGTTGCTGCCGCTCCAAAAGAAGTCCTTTATAGCTTCGGTATATCTAATATTCGAAGTATTTTGTTGACGTGCCATTTAATGGTATCTTTAAATAAAAGAGTGGGCGATATTGTCTTTGGAAAACATTCTTTTACTGATCGCTGACTGCAAACGATTAATTGTTTCGGCTATACCGTCATCATTGCAGTATTCCTCATCAGAATCTGGGGCAAGAAAATGTCTTTTGCGAGAACTTCTGTGAGTTGTTTGACGTTGCGGAGTGGTTGCACATACATATTTTTGGTGACTACATGGTGTTCGACCTGCACACCACCTGACTTATGATACCGGTAATTGGTGTTACAAATGTTCTCAATATAATTAGATTAATCCAATTCAAAGAAAAGGAGAAAAATTATAATCGCCACAAAATCAGTAAAATAACGTTGTATACCATTATATTTACAAAGCATACACCTACATTAGCAAATTAAAATTTGTCCTGATATCCTAAAATGTTATTTCATTATAAATACATATTATCATCGGCAGATTTGCAATATCATTGAAAATAAACAAACAATGCATAAACAACGCACTTTATAACAGTAAACGTGTTCAAACAATTAGAACATGTCTAAAATAGTGGGTAGGACGATCCACATCATGACACGAGATCATGTTTTCTTCAAGAACTTTTTTTAAAGAATATACACATAATTCCCCCAAATTTATCAATTGAAAAAGAAATTATCGTAGATCATCCTTGCAATAAGCAGATTTTGTCACATGCCTGCTGTCTGGCTATACCGAGGATTCTTTACTTACCTCTGTGCTCCGAAGCGGATAGGCGCAGCAATTTTTTTCTCGCAAAGCAAAATATGACATTTGCAAAGTAAATAGGTTCGACCCCCTGATCTAGAGGAATTGCAAGAAGAGAGGAATTCACAAATGACAAAGAATGTAACCAAAGGAACAGTAAACATTTTCAAACCCAATTATGATGACAAAAAAGGTCACAATGGATGTAGGCCTACAGGAAAAAGAAGTGAACGCTGCTATATTTGACCTCTTTGCTATTTTAAAACAAATCAACATCACTTCATGCAGCATTGGCTCGATAGAGGAAGCCCCCGGAGAAGTGTTTGCCCTCACCTACCGGCCTCAGACAAACAGTTCCCCAGGGCTCCCAATATTTCGGGATGATAGTTTTGGCTGTTCCCCAATTAGCCATGAAGGGAATGTATATTTGATCTCACTCAAGGTCTAAGACAGGATATTCGCCTTTCATAGCAATTGCATGAAGTCGTGAAGCCAACACAATGACGTCACGACGACAATTCAATCACATCACGATAACATTGTCTTGCATTAATGTTACGTCATTATTAGATATGTAAGAGTAAACAGGTAAGAGAAAACTAATCATTCACTGCTTTGGCGAGAGACGAGATCTAACCCATCGGATAGGATACTTAAGCTGCAAAACACTCGACAATTCTCGTGTATGTCAACTTAAAAATCTTTCACGTCGGGTTGCGATCCCCCTGTCCCACCCCAAGGGGTGAAATATTACATTAAACCGTAACACTGATTATGTTAGTCTTCTTAGATATCCGGTTCTGGTGACAAGTTTAACACAATTTACGACCAATATTTTCATAGTGGGTGATCAATTTAAAAATTCGATCATAGTTTAACTCCCCATCTTTAACAATGTCCTGATGTGAATTCTAAATAGGTTATATTTTGAATGTTTTGATATAGCGGGTTTTTATGTGTCTTGTTGGTACTTATGCGTTGCCTGTTTTTGTATTAAGGATACTGGTATGCTATCTTTATGTTATCATCGATATTTACCACCATTAAAATCTTGGATAACTATTATATACTTGCCTTGCCGAAAAACAGCCATACGTAATTGGTCAGGTAAATGAATTCCATATGGACAATTTAGTGATTGGTCAGTTATACCAGTGTCATATTAACTCTTTATTGATTGGTCAGATATACCTATGTCGTATTAACACTTTAGTGATTGGTCAGATATACCTTTGTCGTGTTAACACTTTAGTGATTGGTCAAATATACCAATGTCGTGTTAACACTTTAGTGATTGGTCAGATATACCTATGTCGTGTTAACACTTTAGTGATTGGTCAGATATACCAATGTCGTGTTAACACTTTAGTGATTGGTTAGATACGCCAATGTTTTATTAACTTCTTAGCAAAACTTTGTTTAAACAATTGATAAAGTTTTTTTCTATGTTCTAGTATACACAAGTTGCCTTGCCAAAAAGAGTCATGCATAATTGGTCAGTATTATTACTTTAACACACGTAAGGCAGGTGATCGTAACCTGCCTTGATTGTTACAGTAAATGTTTTTATTTTACAAAATTGAATTATTTCTTTTGTATTTAAACACTTGCTTTTAGGCCCTATTTTAGTGTTCCTAACTACCGTTTTAGACTTCTACATTTTTGGGTCCTAATATCATAGACGAGTCCTAAAGGGATGAAACGGCTGCATGGTGTCCCTAGCATAGTCCTACAAGGACAGGATAGCTGTATGATTCAGTTGTATACACTTACTCATTTTAGATACGACTAAAAGAAGACTAGTTATCATGCGATAATTGTTACGGCAAATAGAACCGAAATAGATTATGAAAGCTTGGTCAAAGAAGAATGTGCTGGTTTCAGATTATGAGATAACGTGTTGGCTTTTTGAAACTTTAATCGACTGTTGTAGTGTGACCTTGTGTGACAGGGTGTGTGAGGGTGTGTATGTGTAAGGTAGGTGTAATTGATGCGTCTGATCAAACGATGTGTTGGATGGTGGTTGTCTGTAATGATATTAAGTAGGATATGTGACAGTGTAAGAGTTAATAACGCCTAGGCTTGATACTCTGAAGTATTTTGAATAGTCCCACATCTTGTAAATCGCTTTAATATTTAGTTATCATTAATAAAATGTGATATTATATACTGTATGAATTCATTTTGTTTGTTTTTAGTACATCTGACTTTTCGGGTCAGATTTATATATGTGAATCGTGCTTCGTCCGTTGTCGTGCGCTGTCAGTAAACTTTCACATTTCAAGCTTCTCAAGTTGCACCAAAACGTAAAAATTGTGTTGTTATTTTTCGTGCTCGTGAAAACTTTTACATGGCAGTCATTTTGTGACACGATTGTGCAATCTTAAACTTCTTCTCAAGTTCCATCTGTGGGATACAGCTCAAACTTACCTAAAATGATCCCGGGGAGGTCCTAATCAAATAGATATACATATATACGATTATCAATAATATATCTATACAAACGATTATCAATAGCATATGTTTATACGATTATCAATAATATATATATATACGATTATCAATAGCATACGTTAATACTTTTATCAATAATATACATACATACAATTATCAATAGCATACGTTAATACGATTATAAATAGTATACATATATACATTGTAAGATTATCATAAATATATCTATACTCGATTATCAATCATATATCTATATATGATTATCAATAGTACATTGTCCGGCTGGTACGTCTATTCGTATAACGCCGAAAAAGAATGCCGATTTATTTGTTGATGACATTAAGTATAAACACGTGTTAATATGTGAATATAAGGATTTTTACTGGTGCGTCATTGCGTCATGTTGAAATATCGGTAGAATAAATGCAGTCTACACACCAGTAAACGATAAAAAAAAGAATTATTCCTTAAGTGAAGGAGGATATCACCTCGCTACAGGAGGACGTTATATCTGTGTGAAGGAGAATGTCACCTCGCTACAGGAGGACGTTATATCTGTGTGAAGGGGAATATCACCTCGCTACAGGAGGACTTTATAGTTGTGTGAGGGAGAATGTCACCTCGCTACAGGAGGACGTTTTATCTGTTTGAAGGAGAATGTCACCTCGCTACAGGAGGACGTTATATCTGTTTGAAGGGGAATATCACCTCGATACAGGAGGACGTTATAGTTGTGTGAAGGGGAATGTCACCTCGCTACAGGAGGACGTTTTATCTGTGTGAGGGAGAATATCACCTCGCTACAGGAGGACGACCTAGTTGTGTGAAGGAGAATGTCACCTCGCTACAGGAGGACGTTATATCTGTTTGAAGGAGAATGTCACCTCGCTACAGGAGGACGTTTTATCTGTGTGAAGGGGAATATCACCTCGCTACAGGAGGACGTTATATCTGTTTGAAGGAGAATGTCACCTCGCTACAGGAGGACGTTATATCTGTTTGAAGGAGAATGTCACCTCGCTACAGGAGGACGTTATATCTGTTTGAAGGAGAATGTCACCTCGCTACAGGAGGGCATTATAGCTGTGATGGAGAATATCACCTCGCTACAGGAGGGGATTATAGCTGTGATGGAGAATATCACCTCGCTACAGGAGGGCATTATAGTTGTGTGAGGGAGAATATCACCTCCCTGCATAAGGACGTTATAGTTGTGTAAAGGAGAACGTCACCTCGCTACAGGAAGGCGTTATAGTTGTGTGAGGGAGAATATCACCTCGCTACAGGAAGGCGTTATAGTTGTGTGAGGGAGAATGTCACCTCGATACAGGAGGACGTTTTATCTGTGAAGGGGAATGTCACCTCGCTACAAGAGGACGTTATAATTTTGTGAAGGGGAATGTTACCTCGCTACAGGAGGACGTTATAGTTGTGTGAGGGAGAATGTCACCTCGCTACAGGAGGACGTTTTATCTGTGTGAGGGAGAATGTCACCTCACTACAGGAGGACGTTATAACTGTGTGAGGGAGAATATCACCTCGCTACAGGAGGACGACCTAGTTGTGTGAAGGAGAATGTCACCTCGCTACAGGAGGACGTAATAGTCGTGTGAGGAAGAATGTCACCTCGCTACAGGAGGGCATTATAGCTGTCATGGAGAATATCACCTCGCTACAGGAGGGCATTATAGCTGTCATGGAGAATATCACCTCGCTACAGGAGGGTATTATAGCTGTGTGAGGGAGAATATCACCTCGCTGCATAAGGACGTTATAGTTGTGTAAAGGAGAACGTCACTTCGCTACAGGAAGGTGTTTTAGTTGTGATGGAGAATATCACCTCGCTACAGGGAGGCAAGCTAGTTGTGTGAGGGAGAATGTCACCTCGCTACAGGAGGGCATTATAGCTGTGTTAGGAAGAATGTCACCTCGCTACAGGAGGGCATTATAGCTGTGATGGAGAATATCACCTCGCTACAGGAAGGCGTTATAGTTGTGTGAGGGAGAATATCACCTCGCTACAGGAGGCGTTACAGCTGTGATGGAGAATATCACCTCGCTACATGAGGACGTTTATAGCGCTGTTAAAGAACACTGACTTCAGGTTACAGCCGGTATCTAGATGGTTGCCAGACTACTGACAATTAGATATAATATATGAGATGCGGTCATGTGTTCCAGCAATTCATACACGTTTAGGATACACCATGTTAATGTATAATGAAACAATCATTTTATAGAAACTTTTTACAAACTTTAACCATACTCCCGGTATGACAATAGGAGTGCGGAATGGATAAAAACACCACTCCCTTCTCTCAGAAGAAGTATATAAGAGAGATTTTGGACGAAATGCGTTGACAATTTGAAAATTGACTCGCATCCTTCGTCCATTTGCCGTGTTAAAAACTTTCAACAGATCCCATCCACGTATTCTAGTCGTAGCTTAAATCTAAGATAAGCCCATTAATACCAAACCAGTTCGTTATGTCCCGAAATTATTTCTATGGTTAAGTAAGTCGTTACCTCACGTGATACAGAAAGCTTTCAGCAGAAAAAACAACAAACATTAATATACTTGTTACTAATTAATATATTGTCCCACAGAAAGAAAAATTATGTATACCAGTCATACTTAACGAGCTAGATATTATTATACCTGTCAACTGGGAAGGAATGTGAGACATATCACATCGCCACTTGCTGCCCGCGCTACATGCCATTTGGTTGATATATACAGTATATGCGATAATTAAAACATCCGCATTGTTACCACATCGACTGTCGAACACCTGTTGAAGATGACCGAAAAGTTCAAGCAATTTAACCTTAATTTACATTAAGTCGATATCTATGAATAAGGCACCATTTCCCGCTAACGTTTATTGTATGAATGCCACATACAAATGTACTGTAATTTCTAAATATATCCCTTTTCTCCGCCAACAAGTTTCGGGTTATTTTGACAACGCAGTTAGAAATCTCCTATTGATGGACCTGGACTTTTGCTTTGTCTTGTCCATTCATAAAACTGCTGAAATTCCGATGGAGGACGATCAAGGTTTAGTTTACCTATTTGTACAGGTAACACATTCCATGCAGACTGCAATATCAATTATCTTTATTATTTTCTAGATTGCAAACATAGGTCCGAAAATGACCGAATCGTCAGTGTTATAGGGGAGTGGTTCATTCAGAGAAAAACCGCGATAAAGGTCGGAGAATGCAGCTGGTCTTAAATATCAAAGTGTGTGAACTTTAGTATTCACGTTGTCTGTGCGTGTGTCCGTCAGAGATAAGCATATGTATAAGATATCTCATCAGCCTCTGGACTAGTGACCACTTTTGAAATAAAAAATTAAAAAAAAAACCAAGCGCTGGACAGATTTAGTTCATATTCAAGTGAAAAGGTTAAAGGGCACATTTGATCTGAGATTTTTTTTTAAAGCATAGAAAAAAGGACTGCATTGGTTTAAAATCCGTAAATATCAATGCATTTTATTCTCTTATGGTGTGACAATGATTTAAAGATAAAAAAAAAATGACCAAAAGCGATTGTGATAGCTGACGATGCATCGACTGTGGAACGGAAGTAGGCTATATATTTTAGAGCGGTTTTGCACCGACAATCTGATTGGTGGACAGCTCTGTAAAATTGTTAACTAATCAGACTGTCCGTTTTAAAACAGCCCTAAAATATATAGCCTACTTCCGTTTCAATCTTATTGTAATTAGACTTGTATTTCCCATTCATCTGCGATACTCTACGATACACTGCAATACCAGATCTAACGATATCCCATAGGAGGTCATCTCAGCATGACTTTTGAGCTTCAAACATAAGCCAATGCAAATCGGTCAATGGCGTCATCGATCAACCAATGACAAATAGTGTTATACGAGCCTTCGGTTGCGTCTCCTTAGTATCAACGACTTAATTCAGCGCTTGATTTGAAATACGCAAATTTCACAAACATTATTGGTATTCTGTCTTAATGGCAACGGTAATAAAAAAAATGCTAATCCTCTGGAGGTTACATTGAAAGAAGAACAGAAAATGACTATACAATATCTCGTTGACAGGACGGATCGTGTTGCCAATTGGATTTTCGAAAATAGTTACCGTACCCGTTATTCCATTTCAAACTATATTTTTCACGAGGATGTTGCCTTCACTGTCTCTCTCTCGTACGCCTAAGGACAAATATCACAGGCAGCACACGTTTGTAAAACTGTAGATTCGTTGAGGTGTTCTCGGAGCCGAAGTTGACGAAGACATGTTGTTTACCGTTGCTATCGACCGTCGGATTAGCTAAGGGACGTTACATAAGTATACTTCCGAAGAATGAATTCAAACCGAATATTTCATTGGGACCCACTGATTGGGGGCTGAGCTCAAAGGTGATGCTGAGATGACCTCCTAAGGGGTATTTTCAGATCTAGTATTGTAGTGTATCGTAGAGGAGCGGAAATTACAAGTCTGATTTTATTTAGATTAACTTCCGTTCCACAGTCAGTGCATCGTCCTATCTTCAAGAGTTTCATCGTCTTGATTTAGTGGGAGTACGGGCTAATATGTTTCTATATATACTAACCTGATGCAGACGCCTGTGATCTATGAACACCCCAGCACATCTTACTTTACAAAACTCGTTCAAGGTATTCTCATAGATGACCATAAAGTGAAGTCTGATCAAAGTCTGTCTAAAATAAAGTTGTTGCAGCGACACCTAAGTTATTTGTCCAATAAATAATAACGATAACCTTGGATGTGGCCGCGTCACCTTTAAATGCGAATATGGAATTGATCAAAATATGTTTGAAGATGAAGTCGGTAAAGCGATAACAAAAACAGATGTGCGTAGTATACCGTTAGGGAATTGTCTTTCAAAAGATGGAGGGCCAGCATGTTTACTGAAGATTGAAGCTACAAAATCACTTATTTATAATGAAAAATCTAAGCAAGACTAGTTCAAAGTCGAACTCTGAAATAGTTAAAATTTATAATACAACTTTTATCGGATGTTATTTAGTTCTTAAACAGCTGTGAATCCTTCGCAAAGCCAGGCGAACTGTAGAAATCGGCATCGAGGCTTGATTCGTCGTGAGGTTTTGCTCATATCAAGTAATTAAGATAGCCTAATGTTATATTTATTGTCAGAAAGAATTCCTGATCTTCAATAGAGTAGTGGGGTTGCAAAAGGTTGAGTGGTGCTCACGAAGTCGGCACGATACAATATCCATGTTTGTGTGATCGTATTGTAAAGATAATGTACATTAATTCGCACACATGACGATTGTTTCGCTTTTCCTCCAAGAGGTCAAGGTCTTTGCTTTTTTTGTTTATATTTGCCATTTCCAATCAAGTTTTCAAAACTAACAAATCCTCCAAGTGTAACTAATGATAGCGTTTATCTGCGGACATCCTGTCATCATTTCTAGAAAATACAGCGCCGGATTATGTTTTTGTCTTTGTCACCGAGACTCGCCATGATACCCTCTTTCTTAGTGGTTATGAGGTATACCGCAAAGACCGTGAACCATAGTGTTTATACTCCAAGTCTTTTGTGCACCTGTCTTAGAGCTCATTTGTAATTTCGGGAAGGTGAAATTATTTGGACAGAACTCCAGTTTTCAAAAAAGAAATATGTTTTCTTTACTGCGTTTAGACCTCCACATAGTGCTCATTCCTTTTAGAATTACTTCCGACACATAGTTGATAACGCTTTAAGGGGTATTACCGAGAGCAATGGCCGTCACCATTGGGTGAAAAGGAGTTAACAGAAAACATGCAAATATTCAATAAAGGATAAACTAATTGAGAAATATTGGCAAAAGTGAAATTTGTCGTTTTCATTTTAAATTATGACATACTTTGTCGGTTTTCACTTGGCTTCATTGTTCTATTTTCATGATAACTTTTTATCTTACCTGCACGTGTGTAATCATGTACTCATGCATTATGTCAACCTATCGAGAAACCACATTCATTTCTATGTCCACAATGTCCAAAACAGCAGCTGAGGTAATAAGGTTTTGTATGCACCGAGAGTAATTAGTACCAGGCAATAGGTGAGTTCTGATCTATATGAAGGTGCACATTTCATTAATATGGAAAAAACCTTGTCAGCTGAGACCTACTCAAATTCAAATTAGCATGAAATTAATCATTATTGAGAGTGCTTGATCTGTACCTTAATCTAGCATGGAACATGTTATATTTTCAGTCACCAATTAGAAGGTAGAAAAGAATTTTAAGATTTCTAAAACTACGAAGGGAATGGTGAAAGGTCGAATGTGATACAGTTTGTCTTATTTCACGGTCTAACTGGATCCATAGTTTGATAGTAGAGAATGAAGGAGAACCTTGAGTATCCTAATTATAATAAAGATGCACATCATTTCTTTATTACGTGTAACAGTTACACCGACCAATGTATCGTGAGCTTGATGATTTCATCCCACTAGATTTCCACCTTCGATTTTTTGGACATTCCGAGTTGTCCAAACAGGAAAACGAAACTATTTGGCAATCCACCTACGGTTTATCAAAAATACTCATAGATTTTAATTAGACTCTTCAATTTTATAAGACAGACTGTACTTCGTCTTTTCTGACTCGAGCGACAAATGTTAAATTATTCCAAAGAGCAGAGAGTAACAAGGAGGAAGACATCATTGGCATGGGACGTGATAAATAATAGAAAGTTTGAATGTATGATTGTACATATGTGAAAGGTCATCTTTTGCATGATATTGTTAATACATGTTTTGGTGTTAGTGTAAAAACGTGTGTTCAATCCATCTGTGTATATTGTGTTTATATTTAATACGCAAATAGAATACGTTAAAAAAAAAATTAAAATCCAATTACATGTATGTAATGTTTTTGTTCTTAAATATTATTTCAAACCTAGTATTAAACGTAACCTTGTTTTAAGATGCTTTTTTCTCTTAAAATATTGGGAAAATATTCCTACCAATAAAATTTCGAAAATAAGAAGGGTATGCGAAATTACACCCCAGCCGTCTTCATACCAAGAAATAACATCAGCTCCGTCGCGCAGTGATACGCATGCGCACATCAGGTTACAAACTTTATGGTAGAACCATATACACCTAACGATGTTAAGTATTCTTTCTTGATTTGAAATGAATATGATAGAAACATATATAAATGCATACCGACAGTGTGCTAAATAACACTATATATACGTATAGGCGAATGGGCGATACCATAACTGGACTGATACAGTTTGACATTTTTTCATTTCCATACGTCCTCTCATATTTCAAACGAATGAGTATTTTCTATTACAGCCATTATTTGGGACCAATCCGCAACCAAAATGAATCTCTTTTGGGAATCATTCAGTAACATTTCCGGCTGAAAGTTTGGGAGACCAATCTTAGACTGTTTTGATAATTTTACATGAGCAAAAACTCGCGACAATTCACGGCTTGACGCCGAGTTTTACAGTTCACCCAACTTTGCGACGGATTTACAGCTGTTTGTGAAATGTGTTCGACTTTGTACTTGTCTCTTATAAATAAGTAATGTTGCCACTTGATTTGGACTACTTTCTTCTGTGATGGTCCGTTAAGGCTTACCTTTCACTGGTCTTGTTGTTTGACAGATGTCTTGTGTGATATACAATCAAACCGCATACAAAGCACTGTACTTACTTGACCTAATGATGAAACAAAATAGCAAATGTTTTTTTATCAAATCTCAAAAATAGCAGTTTACATAAAATATTTATCTAAATATCAAATAGCACTTCTCGACACCCGACTTCCAAGAAAAAAAAGCAAAACAAAAAGCAATCGGTAGCTATTGAATAATTCTGAGATGAAAATAACTGTTGCAACGAATGTCATATTACTATTCATATACATTAATCTGCTTACGTCAATATGAAGATTATATACAGAATACACATTCCATGGTAACGTGAAGGTTCCTATAGGCTTTGTCTGTCGTCCAATTCCAACTGTATGCTGAACGTATGAATATTAATATCCTGATATATTTCCATAAAGATCCATTTCTCATGATAAGAAAAACAAATGTTAACAGGAAAGATAATTTAAAAGAATTATAAAGATATTTTTAAGACGATGGAAAATGGTCATCTCTGACTAAATCGTGATAACATTCAATGTTGTGAGTTTCGTCCAGAATCAAGTCTCTCCTGATTGGACAAAGTACCGGCTAATTGATGCTCCTTGGATACTGGCTTTTGATTGGTTGTAGATTTGTAATAATTAGTGATGTAGCGGCTCTGACATGCAACACGAGTCAGGGGAATGATTAACGACCGGTAAAGTTATAAATTGCCCCAGGTAAAATGATATCAGCGTGATCTGTCGGCTACCTGTGATGGCTCCTCATCACGTTCACACGAACCTAAGATAATTATAAATTACTTTCTAAGACAGAAGTAGATATATACTTTCTTACTTAATGGTAAGTAGTGCGTGAACTAAAAGTACTTAAAACCACATTTTGTGCTGGTAGTAGTTAATTAAAAAAAGGTTTCAAGGTAGGTTTGATATATACAAAAGGACATTTAATGGCATATACAAAACTATCACATACGTTTTCAAGAGTAAATTATTTACGATCACACGTGAAGGTGATACGTGGTCATCTAGTCTTCATTCTTAATCAGGTGTAATTTGTGCAAGATAGAAATTAAAAAAGCTAAGCAATTCAAAGAACATTTGTCATATTCTATATATTTTTATTTTCTAATTAAAAAAAAACCAACAACAAATAACTTACTTACAATTACCACTTGATAAAATATTTTCTGAATGTTTCCATTCCTTTGTTTTTTGTTTTATCAAAAGACTTTACCTATATACAAGGGAGGTGTGTTACTCCGTTTATATACATATATATATATATAGTTCAACGAGATCATCAAAATGCATTAATTTGAAATGCTCGTAATAAGCATTTTACCAATGCTAGATTAAAAAAATCCTTATATGGGCATCACATTTAAGAAGTATTTTTTCCTGTCCATATAACATGTCTTCTGTTTATGTTACACACAGTGTCAATTCTGTAAAATTCACTTATAACTAAGACTAACATATAACCTTCCATTCTACATATTTTATAGGGATTGGATTTCACTTTTATGTTAACCATGCTTTTATGGAGCAATTCCTCTAAGAATATATTCTATGGGGCGCGCTAGCGCCCCATTTGGAATATATTCTTAGAGGAATTGCTCCATAAAAGCATGGTTAACATAAAAGTGAAATCCAATCCCTATATTTACACTAACGGATGTTGTTTCTATAAGTCTCTGTGATTACAATATTTTTTCTTTGTAAGTAAAAAAAAATCATATAAAAGTCGGACACAGTGGGAGGAGTCAATTATTAGAACAGCCAATGGTGACGCTTCACAACAAATTGATAATTTATTTGTTTCCGCGGTAAAAAAATAGTTCTGTTTTTTATATGATATTAACATAAATAACAAAAACATTTTGATAGATTATCATATTCAATATTGTTAAACATGTTATTTTTTATAAATTTTCAAATTAAAAAAATAACCATTTGTAACTTAAATTGTAAAGCCATGGTCTTGGCGAAAGTAGTTCCCGTACCCTGTCATATTTTCATACGCAAGTTCAAAGGTCAATGTTTCCATGCAAGAATTGTAAACAAATCGGTCTGGTATTGTTATATAGTGACAAAACTTTGCAAGTGTAAATATATAGTTATAAAACAAATGGATTGGACAACAAGCAAGCATATATACGTCATGTCCATTAGCAAACCAAGGTGAATAGTAAATAATTAATATCATAGACAATAAAGTATGTTGATAAAGAGAAATATATTAAGGAATGAAAGTATTAATGGTAATATTACACCATTCAGAGAGTAGAATGATAACTTCATGTATAGTACTATAATCAATTCTGTAAACATCTACACTATTTTACAAATTTGCATAACTACATCCTACATGACATAAGATGTGTACTCAGCCTCAGTAAGTACTGTTTATATATATTGTAGTCATATTAATAGTATCAGACTGTAATAGTAGTTTTTAATTATTGACGTGCTGGTACAGTATACAACAGCCACTTAATGCATATTATGCAGTTCATTCCGAGTTGTCCAAACAAGAAAACGAAACTATTTGGCAATCCACCTACGGTTTATCAAAAATACTCATAGATTTTAATTAGACTCTTCAATTTTATAAGACAGTCTGTACTTCGTCTTTTCTGACTCGAGCGACAAATGTTAAATTATTCCAAAGAGCAGAGAGTAACAAGGAGGAAGACATCATTGGCATGGGACGTGATAAATAATAGAAAGTTTGAATGTATGATTGTACATATGTGAAAGGTCATCTTTTGCATGATATTGTTAATACATGTTTTGGTGTTAGTGTAAAAACGTGTGTTCAATCCATCTGTGTATATTGTGTATATATTTAATACGCAAATAGAATACTTTAAAATAAAAAAAAATCCAATTATGTAATGTTTTTGTTCTTAAATATTTTTTACAAACCTAGTATTAAACGTAACCTTGTTTTAAGATGCTTTTTTCTCTTAAAATATTGGGAAAATATTCTTACCAATAAAATTTCGAAAATAAGAAGGGTATGCGAAATTACACCCCAGCCGTCTTCATACCAAGAAATAACATCAGCTCCGTCGCGCAGTGATACGCATGCGCACATCAGGTTACAAACTTTTATGTTAGAACCATTAAAAATATTATACACCTAACGATGTTAAGTATTCTTTCTTGATTTGAAATGAATATGATAGAAACATATATAAATGCATACCGACAGTGTGCTAAATAACACTATATATACGTATAGGCGAATGGGCGATACCATAACTGGACTGATACAGTTTGACATTTTGTCATTTCCATACGTCCTCTCATATTTCAAACGAATGAGTATTTTCTATTACAGCCATTATTTGGGACCAATCCGCAACCAGAATGTATCTCTTTTGTGAACCAATTAGTAACATTTCCGGCTGAAAGTTTGGGAGACCAATCTCAGGCTGTTTTGATAATTTTACATGAGCAAAAAACTCGCGACAATTCACGGCTTGACGCCGAGTTTTACAGTTCGCCCAACTTTGCGACGGATTTACAGCTGTTTGTGAAATGTGTTCGACTTTGTACTTGTCTCTTATAAATAAGTAATGTTGCCACTTGATTTGGACTACTTTCTTCTGTGATGTTCCGTTAAGGCTTACCTTTCACTGGTCTTGTTGTTTGACAGATGTCTTGTGTGATATACAATCAAACCGCATACAAAGCACTGTACTTACTTGACCTAATGATGAAACAAAATAGCAAATGTTTTTATCAAATCTCAAAAATAGCAGTTTACATAAAATATTTATCTAAATATCAAATAGCACTTCTCGACACCCGACTTCCAAGAAAGAAAAAAAAGCAAAACAAAAAACAAAACAAAAAGCAATCGGTAGCCATTGAATAATTCTGAGATGAAAATAACTGTTGCAACGAATGTCATATTACTATTCATATACATTAATCTGCTTACGTCAATATGAAGATTATATACAGAATACACATTCCATGGTAACGTGAAGGTTCCTATAGGCTTTGTCTGTCGTCCAATTCCAACTGTATGCTGAACGTATGAATATTAATATCCTGATATATTTCCATAAAGATCCATTTCTCATGATAAGAAAAACAAATGTTAACAGGAAAGATAATTTAAAAGAATTATAAAGATATTTTTAAGATGATGGAAAATGGTCATCTCTGACTAAATCGTGATAACATTCAATGTTGTGAGTTTCGTCCAGAATCAAGTCTCTCCTGATTGGACAAAGTACCGGCTAATTGATGCTCCTTGGATACTGGCTTTTGATTGGTTGTAGATTTGTAATAATTAGTGATGTAGCGGCTCTGACAGGCAACACGAGTCAGGGGAATGATTAATGACCGGTAAAGTTATAAATTGCCCCAGGTAAAATGATATCAGCGTGATCTGTCGGCTACCTGTGATGGCTCCTCATCACGTTCACACGAACCTAAGATAATTATAAATTACTTTCTAAGACAGAAGTAGATATATACTTTCTTACTTAATGGTAAGTAGTGCGTGAACTAAAAGTACTTAAAACCACATTTTGTGCTGGTAGTAGTTAATTAAAAAAAGGTTTCAAGGTAGGTTTGATATATACAAAAGGACATTTAATGGCATATACAAAACTATCACATACGTTTTCAAGAGTAAATTATTTACGATCACACGTGAAGGTGATACGTGGTCATCTAGTCTTCATTCTTAATCAGGTGTAATTTGTGCAAGATAGAAATTTAAAAAGCTAAGCAATTCAAAGAACATTTGTCATATTCTATATATTTTTATTTTCTAATTAAAAAAAAACAACAACAAATAACTTACTTACAATTACCACTTGATAAAATATTTTCTGAATGTTTCCATTCCTTTGTTTTTTGTTTTATCAAAAGACTTTACCTATATACAAGGGAGGTGTGTTACTCCGTTTATATACATATATATATAAATAGTTCAACGAGATCATCAAAATGCATTAATTTGAAATGCTCGTAATAAGCATTTTACCAATGCTAGATTAAAAAAATCCTTATATGGGCATCACATTTAAGAAGTATTTTTTCCTGTCCATATAACATGTCTTCTGTTTATGTTACACACAGTGTCAATTCTGTAAAATTCACTTATAACTAAGACTAACATATAACCTTCCATTCTACATATTTTATAGTTATAAAACAAATGGATTGGACAACAAGCAAGCATATATACGTCATGTCCATTAGCAAACCAAGGTGAATAGTAAATAATTAATATCATAGACATTAAAGTATGTTGATAAAGAGAAATATATTAAGGAATGAAAGTATTAATGGTAATATTACACCATTCAGAGAGTAAAATGATAACTTCATGTATAGTACTATAATCAATTCTGTAAACATCTACTCTATTTTACAAATTTGCATAACTACATCCTACATGACACACACACACCCTCACACACATACAACACATCTTTATAAGATGTGTACTCAGCCTCAGTAAGTACTGTTTATATATATTGTAGTCATATTAATAGTATCAGACTGTAATAGTAGTTTTTAATTATTGACGTGCTGGTACAGTATACAACAGCCACTTAATGCATATTATGCAGTTTCATTTTCGTTCTGTTTCTGAATAAAATGAAACATTCGTGAGTAGAATGTTTTGCAGTTTTGCAGACAAAATACGCTGTGGATGAAATCATGAGCACGGTTGAATTTCTAATCCACGACCCCTTTTGTTGGATTCTGTGACAGGATCTTCCAAAATAATTTTGGCATACCTATACAAACAGTCCGTGCCCTTATCTTGGCCGAAGTTGTTACACGCATTGCAATATCAGTCGCTCATTACGATATTTCTTAGTATGGAAAACAGGAGCATTTGACAATTACATTGTGTAATAGGCGTGGTGATTGTATTGTCCTGATAGTTGATTTTCTTATTTGTTTATATAGTAACATCACTGCTACAGTGTAACTCGATATTCAAGAACTTGTTTCAGATAGTACTATATCCGTGACAGATGCCGACTGATTAAACAAAAACATCTGATGGATAACGATCACGGACATTGTTATGGTCGACAATCGATAAAATATCTTTGGGAAATACTCTGTTTCCTTGTACGATATCAAGTCAGACGCGGTCAATGCTCGTTGATATCCCTACCCTCGTACGACATGGACTCAGACGCGTTCCATTTTCGTTGATATCCCTACCCTTGTTTTTTCAAGAAAAAGGCATATCTGTTATCTAATCTATGGCCACCTATAGATATTTAAAGGATTTTTCTGAATCATGTGGGTTATTCAGACAAATTGTGGGCCAATGGCCCCATGGCCCCTCCAAAATGATCCCTGATACCCCGAGTAATTATTTTGCTAACATCTCGGTTCTCATTTTGGTGAGATGAGATATTCTGGGTTTGACCTAGATTGACATGACGGTGAATAAAATAGACGACGCTTACGTAAACACGTGGGGCATATCCTCATTGTACGTTTTCAATTAAGGGTTTCCCTGAAAATCTATATTTTGTTCATATTTAACTTTGTTACCTTTTCGGAGATCTTGAGCTAGATATACGATTTCGTTTGCAAGAATATATTATCTGCTTATCATAAACTCTATACAGACATTTCATTGAACAAACTTCTGTGGGTAACCCAAATAAGCAAATTACTTCCTTATCAACCACGAATGTTTTAACACACAATTAAATTATATACATATAGCTTAACCAGTCTTCACCAATACGGATAATGAACAAGATGTACAAACCGTGTCATCAATAGATTTCATGAGTGATTTATATTTCTGTAAATATCTATAGTGTACTTGTATACATATGACCTTATTACTCTGTTTTACAGTGACTACCCTCAATTTAGGAATCTTTTCTTATGTATGTACCCAGGTATTCGTATATTAAAATGACTTCCACCGCTTTAAAGTATTGAATGTGATGTCAATTAAGTACACCGTTCCTAGTATGTATGTGTACACTGGGGGTCCATCTGCTACAGTATACAGTGGAACACATCATCGACTACGGATATATAATATTTATTGCTAGCACCAATATCTGGTATTGGTATCTGCTCTTGCCTTTGTTTACCTGCCGCATATCTCCTTCCTCGATCGTGTCCTAGAAACATATATATATACAGGTAGCATATGTGTAATTTATACACCTGGCCATGATCGCTTTAATACATAATTGATAGTGATGTCTGATTGGTTATGTGTTAGCTAGTAGTAAGTGTATTATAATAAACGCGCGTTTTGATTGGTTCAGATAGTTCAAACAGTCGCCCACGTTGATACAGTCTGTGTATTTAGACTGGCCTAGTTGCGTGTGTGTATTGTTTACTAACATTGATGCAATGAACAGCTTAATGTTGTATTTGCCGAGCAATGTATTATGTTTCATCAATGTATCCGGCTTTATAAAGTTAAACATTTACAAGAAAACGGGTGTTGCTATGTGGTATACATCTATCAAACAAAGCACGTCTTCATCGTATCCGCATTTCAAAATTACTTTCCTCGCTTAAAGTGCTATCACTGACGTTGTGAAAGTTTGATAATCGATCCCACAGAAGTATTAAAAGGCTGAAAGAAATATGAACAGGCTCCTTTGTACTGAAGAACACCCATAGAAAACACAATACTGTGAAATCTAATGAATACCCATCAGTCCTGTTTGTCGTAATGTACTAGTATTAGTGACGAATTTAACACTTCAATTATGTATGTCGTAATGTATTAATGTCTTATTTAACACCCTTCAGTTCTGTATGTCGTAATGTATTAGTGTCTTATATGACACCTTTCAGTCCTTTATGACGTCATGTATTAGTGTCTTATTTAACACCCTTCAGTACTGTATGTCGTAATGTATTAGTGTCTTATATGACACCTTTAAGTCCTTTATGACGTCATGTATTAGTGTCTTATTTAACACCCTTCAGTTCTGTATGTCGTAATGTATTAGTGTCTAATTAAACTACTTCAGTTCTGTATGTCGTAATGTATTAGTGTCTTATATGACACCTTTCAGTCCTTTATGACGTCATGTATTAGTGTCTTATTTAACACCCTTCAGTTCTGTTTGTCGTAATGTATTAGTGTCTTATATGACACCTTTCAGTCCTTTATGACGTCATGTATTAGTGTCTTATTTAACACCCTTCAGTTATGTATGTCGTAATGTATTAGTGTCTTATATGACACCTTTCAGTCCTTTATGACGTCATGTATTAGTGTCTTATTTAACACCCTTCAGTACTGTATGTCGTAATGTATTAGTGTCTAATTTAACACTTCAGTTATGTATGTCGTAATGTATTAGTGTCTAATTTAACACTTCAGTTATGTATGACGTCATGTATTAGTGTCTTATATGACACCTTTCAGTCCTTTATGACGTCATGTATTAATGTCTTTTTAACAACCTTCAGTTCTGTATGTCGTAATGTATTAGTGTCTAATTTAACACTTCAGTTATGTATGACGTCATGTATTAGTGTCTTATATGACACATTTCAGTCCTTTATGACGTCATGTATTAGTGTCTAATTTAACAACCTTCAGTTCTGTATGTCGTAATTGTATTAGTGTCTAATTAAACACCCTTCAGTCCCAAGAGCCAAAACTATACTTACTGTAAAATCTAATGAGTACTCGGTTGTCAGTGTACAATGTATACTTCTGTAATTGTTAATGAAAGTTCTCTTGTCGGGAATGTCACCGTATGACAATGTAATATTTAATGAAAGTTTTCATGTTCCGAAGGTCACTGTATGGTTCTTGAAAAATAAATGAAAGTTTTCTTGCTCCGCAGGTCAATGTATGATTCTGTAGTTCTCGTGTTCCGAAGGTCACCGTTTATATTGTGCTGTAAAATCTAATGAAAGTTCTATTGTTCCGAAGGTCTCTGTATGATGCCTACTTCGAGTGTCTACTTTAGTGACTATAATCTAACTAGGCCTATAATTGGAGCGAACTCACTCTGGTTACATGTAATGCGCATGTGTAGAGAAACAAGAAGTTACAATGCGCATGTCTAGTCGACTTTACTAAACCACTTGGTCCGACAATAGCAACTAGACATCGTTTGAACATTGCGTCACCATTTGGAAGCACGATAGTCCTATAATATCAGACTTCGAAGGTTCATATCGTAATTGTTTACGTTTATTATCGGATATCTACATTTTTGTTATTTGTCGAACCTCAAAGTCTTATTGATAGTTGTAAAAAACGCGGAGCAAATCTGAAAAACCGGTATCATACGGTGGTTTATTCTGTGTAATAAAGGTTAAAAAAACAAATTTTAAGTATATCTAACATGATTTACCCAACGTTTGTTGACGTAAAGCACATGTATTCATTAGAATGAATTCACCGGTAAACAAATTTAACTGTGCGAGTGTGCGGCCATATTGTTTGAAAAAGTCTCGGTTGCATATATTTTCCTTTTTCCGAAGGTTACTTATGGCACTGTAAAATATAACATTCAACACTACTCAACTATATAGTCTCGATTCTAATTGACACTCTCATCTATGGGGCGCCGTTTTACTATTTATTCCCATTTGGTGATAGTCTATCGCCTATTCAAATGAGTGATATCACCTATTCGAATAGGTGATATCACCTATTCGAATGAGTGATATCACCTATTCGAATAAGTGATATCACCTATTCGTTTCATTAAGTGATATCACCCATTCGAATAGGTGATATCACTCATTCGAATAGGTGATATCACTTATTGAAACGAATAGGTGATATCACCAATTAGAATAGGTGATATCACTCATTCGAATAGGTGATATCACTTAAAGAAACGAATAGGTGATATCACCAATTCGAATAGGTGATATCACTTATTTGAAAAATGAATTGGTGATATCACCTATTAGAATAGGTGATATCACTGATTGAATAGGTGATATCACCTATTCGAATAGGTGATATCACCAAATGGGAATAAATAGTAAAACGGCGCCCCATAGTGATATCACTCATTCGAATAGGTGATATCACCAATTGGAATAGGTGATATCACTTATAAAATTTCATAAGTGATATCACCTTTTCGAATAGGTGATATCACTTAAGAATATTTTAAGTGATATCACCTATTCCAATTGGTGATATCACCAAATGGGAATAAATAGTAAAACGGCGCCCCATAGTGATATCACTCATTCGAATAGGTGATATCACCAATTGGAATAGGTGATATCACTTATAAAATTTCATAAGTGATATCACCTATTCGAATAGGTGATATACTCATTCGAATAGGTGATATCACTTATTGAAACGAATAGGTGATATCACCAATTAGAATAGGTGATATCACTCATTCGAATAGGTGATATCACTTAAAGAAATGAATAGGTGATATCACCAATTCGAATAGGTGATATCACTTATTTGAAAAATGAATTGGTGATATCACCTATTAGAATAGGTGATATCACTGATTGAATAGGTGATATCACCTATTCGAATAGGTGATATCACCAAATGGGAATAAATAGTAAAACGGCGCCCCATAGTGATATCACTCATTCGAATAGGTGATATCACCAATGGGAATAGGTGATATCACTTATAAAATTTCATAAGTGATATCACCTTTTCGAATAGGTGATATCACTTAAGAATATTTTAAGTGATATCACCTATTCGATTGGTGATATCACCAAATGGGAATAAATAGTAAAACGGCGCCCCATAGTGATATCACTCATTCGAATAGGTGATATCACTTAAGAATATTTTTAAGTGATATCACCTATTCCAATTGGTGATATCACCTATTCGAATGAGTGATATCACCTATTCGAATAAGTGATATCACCTATTCGTTTCATTAAGTGATATCACCTATTCCCATTTGGTGATATCACCTATTCAATCAGTGATATCACCTATTCGAATGCAATAAGGCAATATTCTTTAACGTTCACAAACAAGTTGATAAAAATATTTAGAAAGAACTCTTTAATCAAGTCATTCCTTTTATTTTTCGCAATGTGTTTATGCGTACCCGAAGCGTTTGTTCATTGATAAGGAGCTGTACACAAAACAAGTCCAAAATGTACCTAACAAGATAATCTTCAATTGGAATAATAATGGAGTCACAAACGGACTATTTTTAACCCAAGCTATACATACTCACACCTGATCAAAGTGTATTTGTATATTCCACTGGTTGGATATATCTAAAACTCAGCCGCTAAATTTTTAAGCCTATTTAAGGGATTATGAAATATCAATTAGAGGAAAACGGATTGGTTTCGTAACGAGTTTCTCGTCACCGCGTTGTTAATTAGTGACGTACGTTTCCGTGCCGGATATCCCTAGAGAGTGTCCGCTGTGCCCCTCATCCCTAATAAATCTCGCTACATTTCCATATGCGGAGGAGGGTTTTATATACACGATTTAGATACACTTATGACACGTGTTTACACTGAAGGACCAACCACAGATATTTGTTCAAACAAAACAGAAGTCAGTCAATTGTTTTAGGATTGTTATGTTACATTGCTGTTTTACCTTCTCTGTGAGATCATAGTCATATTTAATATAACGGTGTATGTTACTGTGTTAGTATGACAGGTCATGCTATGTAGAGTAAAGACACGTTTGGATGATTATCATTTTCAGAGTTTTGCTTAAATGAAATAAATCCACTAGACACTTATATTATCACATCCAACACTGACTCCGACACCGACTTCGGCGAATTTAGGGATCGTCTCAGAAACACAAAACCGAAAAATACCTGTATTGCGTTCAAGAGACACGCGGAACCGGAAAGACCTGTAAGTGACCTAGCAATTTCAAATATTTTCATTTTTATTCATCGCCTTAGTTAGAAAGCCCATAGACAAAACAGTAAAAAGGTAATGTTTTGTTAAAAGAGAATCTGCTTTAAAAAATGATTGTGACTGTTCATTTATAGAGGATCTAACACAACTGTCAGTGTGATATTTAAAGCCCCATACTCCCAAAGAAATATATATCAATGTTTACATGTTGACCTTTTTACAGTTTTCAGACTTCATATTTACCTAGCAAATTATCGCGAACCAAAAACTGGTGGAAAATGTGTATTTATGAAAGTATACGGGGAATTCCCAAAAGTAATATCTGGGTCCGCGGACCAAGTTTCTATGCAAATTAGTCCCACAATGCAACGGGCGGAATACCAGTCAAATCAAAATGGCGGAACGCCAAAAGCGTGGGCCTGCTAAAACGCAAACAGATTATGCCAAAAAAAAAAAAAAAAACGTAAAAAAGAATGGTATCGGCAAAACCCCAGGATTTCCTTAGAAAAAAAATTGATTCGCCAGAGAGAGCAAGAGAAGAGAAAGGAAGAGACTCGAATTACGATTTTGCTGGACGTCTATAAGTTTAACCGTATTCCTCGAACATTGTCGACTTGACCGATCTGAATTATATCGACGTTTTGTTTTATACATTTAGTTGTATGTTTGTTTATATACATTATGTAGATCAGTTAATATGAGAATATTTTGCTAATATGTTCAAATGAAAGCATTATTAGGCATGTTCACGTATTCTCGATATGTAAACAAATGGCCATGTGTGAAGTTTATGTATAGTGTACGTTGTTGTAGCCCCGTTCTCGATGTGTATATTTGTTATATCGATCAGGCATGTTTTTGAACTTTTTTCCTTTGCTAAATGAGACAGTTATTACATCGACTACAGGATTGTCATCCACAAACGATCGACCAGGGCACCCGAGATCATTCGACCGAAATATGTTTTTGAACTACGAAAGGTGCGTTGATATAGTCATAGTGATATCACTGAATAGGGTCTCTGTCATTCAGCTGACAGAGCATTCTTCTCAGGGTTAGAGTTGTTATAGTCGAATATTTCGCTGGAGACCCGATTCATGTCGGTCAACTCGACAGGCATGTGTTTTCCCTGTTCTATACTACGAACACATGTATTATACAAATATATTATGGATGACCAGAATATTTGACACGAGGTATTCGTCCTCGTGCAATAGAACATCGGTCGATTACCAGTACCGAGGGTCAAGTATTCAGGACTATTGCGCAGACACCCATGATATACTTGTTTTATTCCGTGATAACTAAAACACACTTTGAATCACTGAAATCTCGACTTTCCTGTAGGCCTAGATGTCGCCATGAGTGTCGTCTGGCAGTGTTGACATATGAGTGACTTAGACGCTTGGAAAGGTAGGACTAAATTCCGAAACGTCACGTAGTGTTCAATAGTTCCGAGACCGTGTAATATTCATTTTTAGACTTGCAATATTTCAAAACACAGCTTACATTTTGTATGCGGAAAGTTAAGGAAAATTAAACGTATTATGTAATAAAATAAAATATACGTCCCTGGGTAAACTGTACTGGATATATGTAGTTGTGTTTTGTTGGTGTGACTGAAGACAGAGACACCTAAGAGATTGTAAGTTTAGATGTGTATATATATAAATATTAGACCTCTGATGCTATTAACTAATAAGCATTGACAATGATTTTTTACAGAAATCTTTGAAACGTACAAGAATTGTTGTCGGAGGCGATGATAAAAAGTCGTTTCACAAATCTCATACCTGAAAGACATATAGATCATACGTTACTACATTACTTGTTGTTGCCCTTTGTCCTAATTTCTCTTCGAAACAATCATACTAAAGAACGAGTCTTAGGCCAGTTGTCAGGGCAATACCTTGGATAAACTACGAATAAAATCTTAACATCAAACAGGACAGTTGACGTGAGTGTCTGTTTCTTTAGTCGCCGATAAAGGGCGGTAACCCCAAATACTTGGCAGCCGACATCATTTTTCTAAATCATTTTGGCTGAAGAAGACATTGTTTTTAAAACATGGATGTGATTTCATCTATTATTATAGCATGACGTATTGTTGATACATGTCTTCTATTACCACCTACAGCTGTGGAATAGTTGGAATTCACTGTGGAATAGTTACAATCTATTCAACTGTAATCCAAGAACTATTACACAGTTGAAGGTGAGATTAAAATATATCTGTCTCAACTCTATTTCATGCTATAACGTTAGATTGTTTTGGTTTTGAAAAAAAAATAGAAAATAGAAAAATAACACTTGATAATGAAAGGATATCCATAATCCATGATGAAGTTCACATTTGATATATCCAGAATTCCAGGAACACATAATCACGGGACCTTGACATTTTTGTCTGGCTTTGAATTTCCATCTTAGCATCGACATATTTCACGAAAATACCACCGAATTCCAGTAATTATTTCTTAAAGTATTTATTCCCTTGATACTCGGTTCTATTTTTTCTTCTTTTTTTTTGTTTTTTTTCTGTTATAAATCTTCTTAAACATAACATTTTCCTTTTTACTTCATATAAACACATTTTGACAGTTTATAGCCTTTTTGTTTCCATTAGTCTCCCAGGCCTCAAATAACTGACTGCCAGGTTGCCACGGTATTTCTGAAACTGGCAGTTATGTTGGTTCTCCAATTTATGTTCTGTTTCCTGCATTGCTTGACTATGTTCCTGTGCCGAATCGATTTCACACGATATATATCCGACAGAAGATCACTTTTGAGGTCAAAATTAATGTTAGTTTTTGTTTGTGTGAGGAGAACTTAACTACAATACTGTGAACAGTCCTCCATGATGAACAGTGAAAAAATGAACTGAGTAAATGTTGTAAAACATTCACAGATTTCAAGCAAAGCATGATGAATGCTTTTTAGTGAGGTTAACAAAGTGAATAGGTATCCTAATGTAACAGGTAAAGGTGTACCTGGAACAGTTGAATAGTTGAACAATACACCTGTGTAATAGGTATTTCTCATACCAAAAACATGGCATCATTAGACTTGACTATTACCAGGTGATTTGTTCAACTATTCCATAGTGATGGCTAATCTGATTAATTTGTTGTGTCAAGACAACACATCATCAAATATATTTTGATGAAATTGGAGCTAGTCGGCAAAACGAATATTACAAATGTTTTAATTCGTGTGTCATTGTCTGTTAGATTATCTTGTCACCAAACTCAAAAAAATACTTTTACAAATCGAAATTTAAACTCGTTGTATTCTGTAGTGGTCTATGCCGTATGTTTAAGGAAATGGCTGCAGTACAAACATGTACCAGAAACGTTCGCGTTTATGAAAATGCTTTCATTACATTTTTTGAAATAGGCATGGCACCATGAAAAAGCTCTCATTACATTTTTTGAAATAGGCATGGCACCATGAAAAAGCTCTCATTACATTTTTTGAAATAGGCATGGCACCATGAAAGAGCTCTCATTACACCATACATGTATCTAGGCAGGTCAATTTGGTGTTATATATGTTTTGTACTAAATATCTATTCAGTTTATGAGCTGAACATCTAAAACATATACCCGAGTGTTCACAATTATTTTTCATAAATATTTACTTTGCAGGTCAAAAGATATAAATTCATGATTTTATTAAATTTGATTTCATATTAATAACTGAAGTATATATGTCTTAATACATGTTTTTATTTAAATTGAATGAAAGTGATTGTGTCCATACTGTGTACTATGACGAAGTGTAACTATATGGTATGCGGAAGGCCGTGTCTTGAAATTCCGTTATTCAACGTTATTCTCGGTATCATCAGGAAAAATGGATACATTCAGCAAAATTAGATATTTCCATATTTCTTACTTACGTCAAAAGCAAAAGCGAACAGTGGTCTACCACAGAATTAATGTCACAAACATTTACATAAGGAATAAATTATAATATTTATATACTGTGCGACAGTGTCTTGTTACTTAATAATATATACCTTACTTTTCAAAGTTCATCAATTGATTCTGAATTTTGAAACTCTACAAACCGACATATGTATTAAATTCCTAAACTTTTCTTTTTACTTAAACACATATTTTGAAAAATTATTATACAAAGAATCGTAACACAGCTAGCTGTGAAAAAGCAAGCAGGAAATCCGCAAGCCTACTCACATAGTCGAGATTAACATCCGCCTAATATAGGCACGCGCTCGGGCGTTCTGCAATATCATTGGTACAGAGACGCCTGCTCAGTGAATTCAAAACAAAACATAATTTGAAAAAAATGCAATTTTGCATTTATATATAAATAATTCAGATACCATGTTGGTTCGATTAGTTGAACAGTATACATGGCTTGTAGGGGTGACTTAACGGAGGAGAGTAAGCCAAGAGGTCAGCTCGGAACAGGTAGGAAATTCATGTATTTCAGGAATTGATTTTTAGATATTTAATAATGTAAAACCTGCTTTTTATGTGTTCAAAATAAATTCCTTTTAAATACAAATGTATTATTATGATAATATTTTGCTTCCTATCGCTCTGACATTAAATCTATTAATTGTTCAAAAGATATCAATATGTTTATTTTCAATCTAATTGACGATATATTGGCGTTGATTGAGCTGGAATACATATAGCCACGTAACCATCAAATAGGTTGATCAGAAGTGAGCGCATGCATATCGTGGTCACGTTACCCAGATCATTATAATGGAGTACAAGGAATGATATTGATAAGACAGTGCCATAACATGATTCATATTTTATTATGTTGATAACTAATGATAAATATTCCTTTGCTTATCACAACTGAAATTGATGCTGGACTATAATATATTCGTTTTACACTGTAATTATTCCCACTGATTATAAGTGAAATGTGAACATCGATCCAAAATGGAAGTTTGGTATTGATGTAGAACGTAAAACTAAATCATTTTATAATTGGAGGATGAGACACAGGCATGTGTGACATACATTTTTTCCTAAAGTATCCCTGTCTCACAAAATAAATAACAAAGGCAGCTGTTTCGTACGTGTATCAGTAGCGTTAAAATGATCCCGGTATGCGTTTGTAGTGCCTGATGCTAACAATTGTTAGATACACCGTTCGAAGATACAATTTAGCATCAAATGGAAGCGGAGACATGTCATAAGATTCGTTATAAATTTCTTCGAAGATGTTATAAAAGAGATCAATATACAGCTACTTCCTGTTTTTAATTGTACATCTATTTGTCGTTCTAAAAACGATTTAAAAAAAGAACAAATATAAAATATAAATAAATAAATAAATAAATTTAAAAAAAACTACACTTTCGCAGATTTCGTGCTTTGGCATTTTATCAAAATGAAGAAACAGGGGAAAAAAAAATACTATACCATGCTTATCAACTTTGTACCCACCACAAAATTTGTGATGGCTTATAAAAGCTCTTTACCATCCACAATTTTGTTTGTTTGACCTACAATGTATTAAAATCAACTAGTTTTTATCAACTGTGTACCCTCAGAGTGGTTGTGATGTGTTATACCATCTGTGTACCCTCACACAGTGGTTGTGACGAGTTATATCAACTGTGTACCCTCACAGTGGTTGTGATGTGTGATATCAACTGTGGAATTCCGGGTTTATTCCTCCAAGGGATAAAGGAACTTAAGGTTTTTTTAGTTTTAAATTTAATTTTTTTAAATTTTTTAAAAACCCTTTTTTTTTTTGCTTTTTTTTTTGAAAAACTTTTTTCAAAATTTAAATTTCCATTTTTACCAAAATAACAAAAAAAAAAAAAAAAAAAAAAAAAAAAAAAAAAAAAAAAAAAAAAAAAAAAAAAGGGGGGGGGGGGGGGGGGGGGGGGGGGGGTTTAAAATTTTTTTTTTTAAAAAAAAAAGTTTTATGATAATATTTTGTTCCCGGGGGTTTGTGTTGTTAAACCCCAATTTAAAAGTTCGGAAAAGATAAAATTTTAGTTCAAAAGGAACAAATGTTTTTTTAAATCTTTAAAATTTTTTTTAAAAAGGGTTAATAAAAGAGCCCCCTTTAAAATTTTTTTTTGAATTGAACCTCTTTTTGGGGCCCTTTCCCCAAAAAAAGGTTTTTAAATAAAAAGAACAAAATAAAAAATTTTTTTTAATTAAATAAAAAAATTTTCCTTTTTAAAAAAAACTAAAACTTTAAAGGGTTTTCGTTTTTTTTTTAAATTTTCCCAAAATAAGGGAAACGGAAAAAAATAATTAAGGTTTTATTTGTAAAAAAACAAAATTTTTTTAAGGGGGAAAAAAAAGGGCTTTTCCCATAAAATTTTTTTTGTTTGCCTACAAAATAAAAAAAAACGTTTTTATTCCCTGGGAAAACCTAGGTTTGGTTGTATGTGTTAAAATTTTTAAATTTACCCCCTTTGGGTACAATTTAGATAAAATGGAACCCTTTCCAAGTTGGTTAATTTTTTAAAATGGTAATAAAAGGGTTTAAAATGGGCTTACCCCAATTTTTTAAAACCCCCGGGGTTTGTACATTTAAAACCCAAAAACTGTGAAAAAAACCCCAACAGTGGGGTTGGAAAAATTAAAATATAAGGAAATAGTTTGTATTGAAAAAATATAAAATTGGCCCCCCCAAATTTGGGTTTTTTGACCGTTTTTTACCCCCCCCCCCCCCTTTACAAAAACATGGGGAAAAAAGGTTATAAAAAAAGTTAAATTTAAAGGGGTTTTTAAACCGGGGTTTTTCAATTTGGTACCCCCCAAAAAATTTGTAAAGGGTTAAAAAACTTTTACCACCCAAATTTTTTTGGTTTATAAAGGAAAAATTTAAACAGTTTTTTTTTAAAACTGTCCCCCTTTAAGTGGTTGTGATTTGGTAAAAAATTTTTTGTCCCTCACAGGGGTTTGTGAAGGAAATACCAACGGGGTTTTCCCCTTTCCAAAAAATGGTGGGGACGGGGAAATTAAACCTGGTATACGTTTAAATTGTTATATAAAGGGGGTTGGTCATAATTTTGTGTGTGTTATATAAACGTGACCCTCAAAAAGGTTTGGGGATTTGTTTTTACCAACTTGTGTACCCCAAAAAGTGGTTTGTGAAGGTGTATTATAAACCCCTGCCGACCCTCACAGTGGTTTGGGTTGGTATTTTTAACGGGGGGGGTTACCCCCAGTGTTGTGTTGTGTAAAAACCCTTTTTTTTTTGTTTTGTTACCCCCCTAAAAGGGGTTGTGGCGGTTAAAACCCAACTTTTTAACCCTTTAACAGGGTTGATGAGGTTTTATTCAATTGTTCCTCCGGGTGGTTGTAAAGTTTTAAAAACAACGGGTGTCCCTACCAGTGGTTTTGGGGGTGTTTTTCAATGAAACCTTCAAAAAAAATGGGTTTTGTGATGGGGTTTTTTTACCAAATTTTTGGTACCCCTCAATGGGTTTGTGGACTTTGTTAGTCAATTTGTTTTACCCTAAAAGGGTTTTTGATGTAGTTAAAATAAAAACGGTTTGGGTTAACCTCAAAAAGTGGTGGGGGTTTTGTATTATCAACTTTTTTCCTTTCAAGTGGTTTTTTTGACGGTTATATAACTTTTTTCCCCTTAAGGGGTTTGGGTAAGTGTTATATTAACTTTTGTACCAAAATTTTTGTGATTTTTATATCAATGTGTACCCTCACAGGGGGTTCTTGTATTAATTAAAACTTTGAAACACTAAACAGTGGTTTTTGCGGGGAAATTAAAAATGGTCCTTTTTCGCGGGTGGGCCCGGTGGGAATTTCCGGTACCCCGGGGTTTGGGGCCGGGGGTTTAAGGGACCCCCAGGGGGGGTTTCGTCTCCCTCCGGGGTTTTTTTTTGGGTTTTTTTTGTTTTGTTTTCCCCCCAAAAAAAAAATTTTTTTTTTTCCGGTTTTCCCCTTTTTTTTTTCCACCCTAAGGCGGTTTAAATTTAAAACTGTGTCCCCTTCACAGGGTTTGGGGGGTTTTGTAATAACCGTTTTCCCCCTCCCCAGGGGGTTTGGGGAAAGGGGTTATACAACTGTTTACCCACAGGGGTTTTGGGAAAGGTTATACAACTGGAAAATTAAAACCAGTGGTTTTTGAGTTTTATATCAACTTTTGTCCCCCCACGGGTTGGTTGTGGGATGTTTATTAAACCCTGTGTCCCCTACAGTGGTTTTTGGAAGTTTTAAAAATCAACGGTGCCCCCCTTAAACATTTGGTTGTGGCTTTGTTATATAATGTTTTTAACCTCACAGGGGTTGGATTGTTATATCAAGGGTTTACCCCCACAGTGGTTGTGAGTGTATATCAACGTGAAACCCTCACAGTGGTTTTTAAAGTGTTTATTAAAATGTGTCCCCCACAGGGGTTTATGGAAAAAACCCACGTTTTGGGGCCTTAATCAAGGTACCCTACATTTGGTTTGATTGTGTTATATCAACTGTGTACCCTCACAGTGGCTGTGACGTGTTATATCAACTGTGTAACCTCACAGTGGTTGTGACTTGTTATATCAACTGTGTACTCTCACAGTGGTTGTGATGTAGTATATCAACTGTGTACCCTCACAGTTGTTGTGACGTGTTATGTCAACTGTGTAACCTCACAGTTGTTCTGACGTTTTATATCAACTGTGTACCCTCACAGTTGTTGTGATGTTGTATATCAACTGTGTACCCTCACAGTTGTTGTGACGTGTTATGTCAACTGTGTACCCTCACAGTGGTTGTGACGTTTTATATCAACTGTGTACCCTCACAGTGGTTGTGATGTGTTATATCAACTGTGTACCCTCACAGTGGTTGTGACGTGTTATATCAACTGTGTACCCTCACAGTGGTTGTGACGTGTTATATCAACTGTGTACCCTCACAGTGGTTGTGATGTGTTATATCAACTGTGTACCCTCACAGTGGTTGTGACGTGTTATATCAACTGGTACCCTCCAGTTTTTGTGAGTTTATTCAACTGTGTACCCTAACAGGGGTTTGTGAGGTTTTATATCAACGGTCCCCTCACAGTGGTGGGAGTGTTATATCAACTGTGACCCTCACGGGGGGGTTGGGGGTTTTAATCAACTGGTCCCCTCACGGGGGTTTTGTGATGTAGTATATCAACTGTGTAACCTCACAGTGGTTGTGACTTGTTATATCAACGTGTCCCCAAAACAGGGTTTTGTGAGTGTTAATAATGGCCCCCTCCAGTGGTTGTGATGGTTATGGATCAAAGTGTTTTAACCCCTCACAGTGGTTGTGAGTGTTATCCCAACTGGGCCCCTTTCACAGGGGGTTTGATGTGGGATATCAACTGTGCCCCTCCCCCAGGGGTTTTGTGATTTTTATAGAAAAAGGGAAACCTCACAGTGGTTGGGGATGTTATATAAAAATGGGAAACCTCACAGGGTTTTTGTAAATGTAATCAACGTGTCCCCCCCTCACAGGGGTTTGTAATGTGGTTTAAAACCTGTTACCCCGGGGTTTAAATTTAAAAGTAACAAGGGAAAAATTCCCAGTTGTAGTATTAAAATCCAATTAAACCCCCAGTTTTAGTTTTATAATTTCCCTAAGGGGTTTTTTTAATTTTTTTAAAAGGAAAAAGGGGGTTTTGGTTTAATGGGGAATTTTTAAGTAAAATTTTAAAAAAAGGAAAAAATGTTCCCCAAAGATTAAACCAAAAAGGGTTAAAAAAAAATGGTTTTTGGTTTTATTTTTTTCCTTTAAACCCTTTTTTTTTTTAAGGGAAAAATTGGGGTTGAATTTTGGTTTTTAAGTGGGTTTTTGGTAAAAAAAACCGGCCGGGCGGGTTTAAAGGGGTTTATGGGGTTAAATAGGTTTGGTTTGGAGATTTTTTACTTAAAAATTCAACATTAGGTTTTTAAGAATTGGGTTTTAATTGGGATAGTTAAGTTTCGGAAAATTATCGCTGATATGACTGCGTCAGCGGCTTTACTCTCGACATTTACAACTAGGAATTACGGACTAGAAGATATTTAATTATCTTCAAAATACGGAACAATGCATGTTTTGGAGAATTGCGGATCTACACTACATTGATGAGATCTAACGTGATCAGATATCCTACATGTATGTGTGATATACTTACGTTAATGTGTATCCTACATGTATGTGTGTGATGTACTTACGTTACTGTGTATCCTACATGTATGTGTGTGATGTACTTACGTTACTGTGTATCCTACATGTATGTGTGTGATGTACTTACGTTACTGTGTATCCTACATGTATGTGTGTGATGTACTTACGTTACTGTGTATCCTACATGTATGTGTGTGATGTACTTACGTTACTGTGTATCCTACATGTATGTGTGTGATGTACTTACGTTACTGTGTATCCTACATGTATGTGTGTGATGTACTTACGTTACTGTGTATCCTACATGTATGTGTGTGATGTACTTACGTTACTGTGTATCCTACATGTATGTGTGTGATGTACTTACGTTACTGTGTATCCTACATGTATGTGTGTGATGTACTTACGTTACTGTGTATCCTACATGTATGTGTGTGATGTACTTACGTTACTGTGTATCCTACATGTATGTGTGTGATGTACTTACGTTACTGTGTATCCTACATGTATGTGTGTGATGTACTTACGTTACTGTGTATCCTACATGTATGTGTGTGATGTACTTACGTTACTGTGTATCCTACATGTATGTGTGTGATGTACTTACGTTACTGTGTATCCTACATGTATGTGTGTGATGTACTTACGTTACTGTGTATCCTACATGTATGTGTGTGATGTACTTACGTTACTGTGTATCCTACATGTATGTGTGTGATGTACTTACGTTACTGTGTATCCTACATGTATGTGTGTGATGTACTTACGTTACTGTGTATCCTACATGTATGTGTGTGATGTACTTACGTTACTGTGTATCCTACATGTATGTGTGTGATGTACTTACGTTACTGTGTATCCTACATGTATGTGTGTGATGTACTTACGTTACTGTGTATCCTACATGTATGTGTGTGATGTACTTACGTTACTGTGTATCCTACATGTATGTGTGTGATGTACTTACGTTACTGTGTATCCTACATGTATGTGTGTGATGTACTTACGTTACTGTGTATCCTACATGTATGTGTGTGATGTACTTACGTTACTGTGTATCCTACATGTATGTGTGTGATGTACTTACGTTACTGTGTATCCTACATGTATGTGTGTGATGTACTTACGTTACTGTGTATCCTACATGTATGTGTGTGATGTACTTACGTTACTGTGTATCCTACATGTATGTGTGTGATGTACTTACGTTACTGTGTATCCTACATGTATGTGTGTGATGTACTTACGTTACTGTGTATCCTACATGTATGTGTGTGATGTACTTACGTTACTGTGTATCCTACATGTATGTGTGTGATGTACTTACGTTACTGTGTATCCTACATGTATGTGTGTGATGTACTTACGTTACTGTGTATCCTACATGTATGTGTGTGATGTACTTACGTTACTGTGTATCCTACATGTATGTGTGTGATGTACTTACGTTACTGTGTATCCTACATGTATGTGTGTGATGTACTTACGTTACTGTGTATCCTACATGTATGTGTGTGATGTACTTACGTTACTGTGTATCCTACATGTATGTGTGTGATGTACTTACTTTACTGTGTATCCTACATGTATGTGTGTGATGTACTTACGTTACTGTGTATCCTACATGTATGTGTGTGATGTACTTACGTTACTGTGTATCCTACATGTATGTGTGTGATGTACTTACGTTACTGTGTATCCTACATGTATGTGTGTGATGTACTTACGTGACTGTGTATCCTACATGTATGTGTGTGATGTACTTACGTTACTGTGATATCCTACATGTATGTGTGTGATGTACTTACGTTACTGTGTATCCTACATGTATGTGTGTGATGTACTTACGTTACTGTGTATCCTACATGTATGTGTGTGATGTACTTACGTTACTGTGTATCCTACATGTATGTGGTGATGTACTTACGTTACTGTGTATCCTACATGTATGTGTGTGATGTACTTACGTTACTGTGTATCCTACATGTATGTGTGTGATGTACTTACGTTACTGTGTATCCTACATGTATGTGTGTGATGTACTTACGTTACTGTGTATCCTACATGTATGTGTGTGATGTACTTACGTTACTGTGTATCCTACATGTATGTGTGTGATGTACTTACGTTACTGTGTATCCTACATGTATGTGTGTGATGTACTTACGTTACTGTGTATCCTACATGTATGTGTGTGATGTACTTACTTTACTGTGTATCCTACATGTATGTGTGTGATGTACTTACGTTACTGTGTATCCTACATGTATGTGTGTGATGTACTTACGTTACTGTGTATCCTACATGTATGTGTGTGATGTACTTACGTTACTGTGTATCCTACATGTATGTGTGTGATGTACTTACTTTACTGTGTATCCTACATGTATGTGTGTGATGTACTTACGTTACTGTGTATCCTACATGTATGTGTGTGATGTACTTACGTTACTGTGTATCCTACATGTATGTGTGTGATGTACTTACGTTACTGTGTATCCTACATGTATGTGTGTGATGTACTTACGTTACTGTGTATCCTACATGTATGTGTGTGATGTACTTACGTTACTGTGTATCCTACATGTATGTGTGTGATGTACTTACGTTACTGTGTATCCTACATGTATGTGTGTAATGTACTTACGTTACTGTGTATCCTACATGTATGTGTGTGATGTACTTACGTTACTGTGTATCCTACATGTATGTGTGTGATGTACTTACGTTACTGTGTATCCTACATGTATGTGTGTGATGTACTTACGTTACTGTGTATCCTACATGTATGTGTGTGATGTACTTACGTTACTGTGTATCCTACATGTATGTGTGTGATGTACTTACGTTACTGTGTATCCTACATGTATGTGTGATGTACTTACGTTACTGTGTATCCTACATGTATGTTGTGATGTACTTACGTTACTGTGTATCCTACATGTATGTGTGTGATGTACTTACGTTACTGTGTATCCTACATGTATGTGTGTGATGTACTTACGTTACTGTGTATCCTACATGTATGTGTGTGATGTACTTACGTTACTGTGTATCCTACATGTATGTGTGTGATGTACTTACGTTACTGTGTATCCTACATGTATGTGTGATGTACTTACGTTACTGTGTATCCTACATGTATGTGTGTGATGTACTTACGTTACTGTGTATCCTACATGTATGTGTGTGATGTACTTACGTTACTGTGTATCCTACATGTATGTGTGTGATGTACTTACGTTACTGTGTATCCTACATGTATGTGTGTGATGTACTTACGTTACTGTGTATCCTACATGTATGTGTGTGATGTACTTACGTTACTGTGTATCCTACATGTATGTGTGATGTACTTACGTTACTGTGTATCCTACATGTATGTGTGATGTACTTACGTTACTGTGTATCCTACATGTATGTGTGTGATGTACTTACGTTACTGTGTATCCTACATGTATGTGTGATGTACTTACGTTACTGTGTATCCTACATGTATGTGTGTGATGTACTTACGTTACTGTGTATCCTACATGTATGTGTGTGATGTACTTACGTTACTGTGTATCCTACATGTATGTGTGTGATGTACTTACGTTACTGTGTATCCTACATGTATGTGTGTGATGTACTTACGTTACTGTGTATCCTACATGTATGTGTGATGTACTTACGTTACTGTGTATCCTACATGTATGTGTGTGATGTACTTACGTTACTGTGTATCCTACATGTATGTGTGTGATGTACTTACGTTACTGTGTATCCTACATGTATGTGTGTGATGTACTTACGTTACTGTGTATCCTACATGTATGTGTGTGTGTACTTACGTTACTGTGTATCCTACATGTATGTGTGTGATGTACTTACGTTACTGTGTATCCTACATGTATGTGTGTGATGTACTTACGTTACTGTGTATCCTACATGTATGTGTGTGATGTACTTACGTTACTGTGTATCCTACATGTATGTGTGTGATGTACTTACGTTACTGTGTATCCTACATGTATGTGTGTGATGTACTTACGTTACTGTGTATCCTACATGTATGTGTGTGATGTACTTACGTTACTGTGTATCCTACATGTATGTGTGTGATGTACTTACGTTACTGTGTATCCTACATGTATGGTGTGATGTACTTACGTTACTGTGTATCCTACATGTATGTGTGTGATGTACTTACGTTACTGTGTATCCTACATGTATGTGTGTGATGTACTTACGTTACTGTGTATCCTACATGTATGTGTGTGATGTACTTACGTTACTGTGTATCCTACATGTATGTGTGTGATGTACTTACGTTACTGTGTATCCTACATGTATGTGTGTGATGTACTTACGTTACTGTGTATCCTACATGTATGTGTGATGTACTTACGTGACTGTGTATCCTACATGTATGTGTGTGATGTACTTACGTTACTGTGTATCCTACATGTATGTGTGTGATGTACTTACGTTACTGTGTATCCTACATGTATGTGTGATGTACTTACGTGACTGTGTATCCTACATGTATGTGTGTGATGTACTTACGTTACTGTGTATCCTACATGTATGTGTGTGATGTACTTACGTTACTGTGTATCCTACATGTATGTGTGTGATGTACTTACGTTACTGTGTATCCTACATGTATGTGTGTGATGTACTTACGTTACTGTGTATCCTACATGTATGTGTGTGATGTACTTACGTTACTGTGTATCCTACATGTATGTGTGTGATGTACTTACGTTACTGTGTATCCTACATGTATGTGTGTGATGTACTTACGTTACTGTGTATCCTACATGTATGTGTGTGATGTACTTACGTTACTGTGTATCCTACATGTATGTGTGTGATGTACTTACGTTACTGTGTATCCTACATGTATGTGTGTGATGTACTTACGTTACTGTGTATCCTACATGTATGTGTGTGATGTACTTACGTTACTGTGTATCCTACATGTATGTGTGTGATGTACTTACGTTACTGTGTATCCTACATGTATGTGTGTGATGTACTTACGTTACTGTGTATCCTACATGTATGTGTGTGATGTACTTACGTTACTGTGTATCCTACATGTATGTGTGATGTACTTACGTTACTGTGTATCCTACATGTATGTGTGTGATGTACTTACGTTACTGTGTATCCTACATGTATGTGTGTGATGTACTTACGTTACTGTGTATCCTACATGTATGTGTGTGATGTACTTACGTTACTGTGTATCCTACATGTATGTGTGTGATGTACTTACGTTACTGTGTATCCTACATGTATGTGTGTGATGTACTTACGTTACTGTGTATCCTACATGTATGTGTGTGATGTACTTACGTTACTGTGTATCCTACATGTATGTGTGTGATGTACTTACGTTACTGTGTATCCTACATGTATGTGTGTGATGTACTTACGTTACTGTGTATCCTACATGTATGTGTGTGATGTACTTACGTTACTGTGTATCCTACATGTATGTGTGTGATGTACTTACGTTACTGTGTATCCTACATGTATGTGTGTGATGTACTTACGTTACTGTGTATCCTACATGTATGTGTGTGATGTACTTACGTTACTGTGTATCCTACATGTATGTGTGTGATGTACTTACGTTACTGTGTATCCTACATGTATGTGTGTGATGTACTTACGTGACTGTGTATCCTACATGTATGTGTGTGATGTACTTACGTTACTGTGTATCCTACATGTATGTGTGTGATGTACTTACGTTACTGTGTATCCTACATGTATGTGTGTGATGTACTTACGTTACTGTGTATCCTACATGTATGTGTGTGATGTACTTACGTTACTGTGTATCCTACATGTATGTGTGTGATGTACTTACGTTACTGTGTATCCTACATGTATGTGTGTGATGTACTTACGTTACTGTGTATCCTACATGTATGTGTGATGTACTTACGTTACTGTGTATCCTACATGTATGTGTGTGATGTACTTACGTTACTGTGTATCCTACATGTATGTGTGTGATGTACTTACGTTACTGTGTATCCTACATGTATGTGTGTGATGTACTTACGTTACTGTGTATCCTACATGTATGTGTGTGATGTACTTACGTTACTGTGTATCCTACATGTATGTGTGTGATGTACTTACTTTACTGTGTATCCTACATGTATGTGTGTGATGTACTTACGTTACTGTGTATCCTACATGTATGTGTGTGATGTACTTACGTTACTGTGTATCCTACATGTATGTGTGTGATGTACTTACGTTACTGTGTATCCTACATGTATGTGTGTGATGTACTTACGTTACTGTGTATCCTACATGTATGTGTGTGATGTACTTACGTTACTGTGTATCCTACATGTATGTGTGTGATGTACTTACGTTACTGTGTATCCTACATGTATGTGTGTGATGTACTTACGTTACTGTGTATCCTACATGTATGTGTGTGATGTACTTACTTTACTGTGTATCCTACATGTATGTGTGTGATGTACTTACGTTACTGTGTATCCTACATGTATGTGTGTGATGTACTTACGTTACTGTGTATCCTACATGTATGTGTGTGATGTACTTACGTTACTGTGTATCCTACATGTATGTGTGTGATGTACTTACGTTACTGTGTATCCTACATGTATGTGTGTGATGTACTTACGTTACTGTGTATCCTACATGTATGTGTGTGATGTACTTACGTGACTGTGTATCCTACATGTATGTGTGTGATGTACTTACGTTACTGTGTATCCTACATGTATGTGTGTGATGTACTTACGTTACTGTGTATCCTACATGTATGTGTGTGATGTACTTACGTTACTGTGTATCCTACATGTATGTGTGTGATGTACTTACGTTACTGTGTATCCTACATGTATGTGTGTGATGTACTTACGTTACTGTGTATCCTACATGTATGTGTGTGATGTACTTACGTTACTGTGTATCCTACATGTATGTGTGTGATGTACTTACGTTACTGTGTATCCTACATGTATGTGTGTGATGTACTTACGTTACTGTGTATCCTACATGTATGTGTGTGATGTACTTACGTTACTGTGTATCCTACATGTATGTGTGTGATGTACTTACGTTACTGTGTATCCTACATGTATGTGTGTGATGTACTTACGTTACTGTGTATCCTACATGTATGTGTGTGATGTACTTACGTTACTGTGTATCCTACATGTATGTGTGTGATGTACTTACGTTACTGTGTATCCTACATGTATGTGTGTGATGTACTTACGTTACTGTGTATCCTACATGTATGTGTGTGATGTACTTACGTTACTGTGTATCCTACATGTATGTGTGTGATGTACTTACGTTACTGTGTATCCTACATGTATGTGTGTGATGTACTTACGTTACTGTGTATCCTACATGTATGTGTGTGATGTACTTACGTTACTGTGTATCCTACATGTATGTGTGTGATGTACTTACGTTACTGTGTATCCTACATGTATGTGTGTGATGTACTTACGTTACTGTGTATCCTACATGTATGTGTGTGATGTACTTACTTTACTGTGTATCCTACATGTATGTGTGTGATGTACTTACGTTACTGTGTATCCTACATGTATGTGTGTGATGTACTTACTTTACTGTGTATCCTACATGTATGTGTGTGATGTACTTACGTTACTGTGTATCCTACATGTATGTGTGTGATGTACTTACGTTACTGTGTATCCTACATGTATGTGTGTGATGTACTTACGTTACTGTGTATCCTACATGTATGTGTGTGATGTACTTACGTTACTGTGTATCCTACATGTATGTGTGTGATGTACTTACGTTACTGTGTATCCTACATGTATGTGTGTGATGTACTTACGTTACTGTGTATCCTACATGTATGTGTGTGATGTACTTACGTTACTGTGTATCCTACATGTATGTGTGTGATGTACTTACGTTACTGTGTATCCTACATGTATGTGTGTGATGTACTTACGTTACTGTGTATCCTACATGTATGTGTGTGATGTACTTACGTTACTGTGTATCCTACATGTATGTGTGTGATGTACTTACGTTACTGTGTATCCTACATGTATGTGTGTGATGTACTTACGTTACTGTGTATCCTACATGTATGTGTGTGATGTACTTACGTGACTGTGTATCCTACATGTATGTGTGTGATGTACTTACGTTACTGTGTATCCTACATGTATGTGTGTGATGTACTTACGTTACTGTGTATCCTACATGTATGTGTGTGATGTACGTTACTGTGTATCCTACATGTATGTGTGTGATGTACTTACGTGACTGTGTATCCTACATGTATGTGTGTGATGTACTTACGTTACTGTGTATCCTACATGTATGTGTGATGTACTTACGTTACTGTGTATCCTACATGTATGTGTGTGATGTACTTACGTGACTGTGTATCCTACATGTATGTGTGTGATGTACTTACGTTACTGTGTATCCTACATGTATGTGTGTGATGTACTTACGTTACTGTGTATCCTACATGTATGTGTGTGATGTACTTACGTTACTGTGTATCCTACATGTATGTGTGTGATGTACTTACGTTACTGTGTATCCTACATGTGTGTGTGATGTACTTACGTGACTGTGTATCCTACATGTATGTGTGTGATGTACTTACGTGACTGTGTATCCTACATGTATGTGTGTGATGTACTTACGTTACTGTGTATCCTACATGTATGTGTGATGTATTTACGTTACTGTGTATCCTACATGTATGTGTGTGATGTACTTACGTTACTGTGTATCCTACATGTATGTGTGAGATGTACTTACGTTACTGTGTATCCTACATGTATGTGTGTGATGTACTTACGTGACTGTGTATCCTACATGTATGTGTGTGATGTACTTACGTTACTGTGTATCCTACATGTATGTGTGTGATGTACTTACGTTACTGTGTATCCTACATGTATGTGTGTGATGTACTTACGTTACTGTGTATCCTACATGTATGTGTGTGATGTACTTACGTTACTGTGTATCCTACATGTATGTGTGTGATGTACTTACGTTACTGTGTATCCTACATGTATGTGTGTGATGTACTTACGTTACTGTGTATCCTACATGTATGTGTGTGATGTACTTACGTTACTGTGTATCCTACATGTATGTGTGTGATGTACTTACGTGACTGTGTATCCTACATGTATGTGTGTGATGTACTTACGTTACTGTGTATCCTACATGTATGTGTGTGATGTACTTACGTTACTGTGTATCCTACATGTATGTGTGTGATGTACTTACGTTACTGTGTATCCTACATGTATGTGTGTGATGTACTTACGTTACTGTGTATCCTACATGTATGTGTGTGATGTACTTACGTTACTGTGTATCCTACATGTATGTGTGTGATGTACTTACGTTACTGTGTATCCTACATGTATGTGTGTGATGTACTTACGTTACTGTGTATCCTACATGTATGTGTGTGATGTACTTACGTTACTGTGTATCCTACATGTATGTGTGTGATGTACTTACGTGACTGTGTATCCTACATGTATGTGTGTGATGTACTTACGTTACTGTGTATCCTACATGTATGTGTGTGATGTACTTACGTTACTGTGTATCCTACATGTATGTGTGTGATGTACTTACGTTACTGTGTATCCTACATGTATGTGTGTGATGTACTTACGTTACTGTGTATCCTACATGTATGTGTGTGATGTACTTACGTTACTGTGTATCCTACATGTATGTGTGTGATGTACTTACGTTACTGTGTATCCTACATGTATGTGTGTGATGTACTTACGTTACTGTGTATCCTACATGTATGTGTGTGATGTACTTACGTTACTGTGTATCCTACATGTATGTGTGTGATGTACTTACGTTACTGTGTATCCTACATGTATGTGTGTGATGTACTTACGTTACTGTGTATCCTACATGTATGTGTGTGATGTACTTACGTTACTGTGTATCCTACATGTATGTGTGTGATGTACTTACGTTACTGTGTATCCTACATGTATGTGTGTGATGTACTTACGTTACTGTGTATCCTACATGTATGTGTGTGATGTACTTACGTTACTGTGACACTTTTATCGGAAACAAATGTATAAATGGAAACAAAATAAATTGATAAAATATCTCAGATAGATGTGATAAATTAAAAAAGTCAACACACAAACGAAGGTTAAGAAGTCCTCGAAATGGCCATACATCTACCTCGAGGTGTTATATTGTGCCCGATATTACCAGATACTAGCAGTCGGCGAAACTTCATAGTACTATATCTACATCGAGGTATTATCATATGAAAATGTGTGTCCGATATTACCGAATACAACTCGTAGTTTTTTTTCGTTTGTTACACAAGGAACGCCTTAAGTCAGACATTATACAACATTCCATGTTTAGTCAGACATTATCAAACATTCCATGTTAAGTCAGACATTATAAAACATTCAATATTTAGTCAGACGTCATATAATGTTCATCCAGACATTGTCAAATATCTAATGCTTAGTCAGACATTAAAACACATTAATTGTCCTTTCAGACATTATCAAACTTTGAATGTTTCATCAGACATTATAAAACATTCAATGAGATCAGACATTATAAAACATTAAAGGTTTAGTCAGAAATTATAAAACATTCCAAGTTTAGTCATCCATTATAAAACATTCAATGTTTAGTCAGAAATTATATAACATTCCACGTTAATTCAGACATTATAAAACATTCAATGTGAAGTCGGACATTATAAAACATTTAATGTTTAGTCAGACATTATAAAACATTTAATGTTTAGTCAAACATTATAAAACATTTAATGTTTAGTCAGACATTACAAAGCATTCAATATTTAGTCCAACATTATAAAACATTCAATGTTTGGTAAGATTTTATGAAGCATGTTATGTTCATGAAGATTTTATCAAACATTCAATGGTAAGTCAGATGAAATAAAATATACAATGTTCATCCAGACATTGTATAACATTCAATGTGTAGTCGGACATTATAAAACATTCAATGTTCTGACAATCATTATAAAACATTCAATGTTTAGTCAGACATTATAAAACATTCAATGTGTAGTCGGACAATATAAAACATTCAATGTTTAGTCAGAAATTATAAAACATTTAATGTTAATCAGACATTATAAAGCATTTAATGTTTAATCAGACATTATAAAACATTTAATGTTTAGTCAGACATTATAAAACATTCAATGTTTAGTCAGAAATTATAAAACAATCAATGTTTAGTCAGACATTATAAAACATTTCATGGTTAGTCAGATATTATAAGACATTCAATGTTAGTCAGACATTATAAAACATCCAATGTTTAGTCAGACATTATAAAACATTCAATGTTTAGTCAGATATTATAAAACATTCAATGTTTAGTCAGACATTATAAAATTTTCCATGTTTAGTCAGATATTATAAAACATTGAATGTTTAGTCAGACATTATCAAGCATTTAATGATTAATCAGACATTATAAAACATTCAATGTTTAGTCAGACGTCATATAGTGTTCTTCCAGACATTGTCAAATATCTAATGCTTAGTCAGACATTAAAAAACATTAATTGTCCTTTCAGACATTATACAACATTCAATGTTTAGTCAGACGTTATAAAACATTCAATGTAAAGTCATTCAATATAAAACATCCACTGTTTCGTCAGTCATCATAAAAGATTCAATATTTAGACAGACATTATCAAACATTCAATGTGTAGTCGGACATTATAAAACATTCAATGTGAAATCAGACATTATAAAACATTTAATGTTTAGTCAGAAATTATAAAACATTCCATGTTTAGTCAGACATTATAAAACATTCCATGTTTAGTCAGAAATTATAAAACATTCCATGTTTAGTCAGAAATTATAAAACATTCCAAGTTTAGTCGGACATTACAAAGCATTCAATGTTTAGTAAGACATTACAAAACATTTAATGTTTAGTCAGAAATTATCAAACATTCCAAGTTTAGTCAGACATTACAAAGCGTTCAATGTTTAGTCCAAAATTATCAAACATTCAATGTTTGGTAAGATTTCATCAAGCATGTTATGTTCATGAAGATTTTATCAAACATTCAATGGTAAGTCAGACGATACAAAATATACAATTTTCATCCAGACATTGTATAACATTCAATGTTTTGACAATCATTATAAAACATTCAATGTGTAGTCGGACAATATAAAACATTCAATGTTTAGTCAGAAATTATAAAATATTCAATGTTGAGTCAGAAATTATAAAACATTTAATGTTTAGTGAGACATTATAAAACATTCCATGTTTAGTCAGAAATTATAAAACACTCAATGTGAAGTCAGAAATTATAAAACATTCAATGTGAAGTCAGACATGATAAAACATTCAATGTTTAGTCGGACATTATAAAACATTCAATGTGAAGTCAGACAATATACAACATTCAATGTTTAGTCAGAAATTATAAAATATTCAATGCTGAGTCAGAAATTATCAAACATTTAATGTTTAGTGAGACATTATAAAACATTCAATGTTTAGTCAGAAATTATAAAACATTCAATGTGAAGTCAGACAATATAAAACATTCAATGTTTAGTCAGAAATTATCAAACATTCAATGTTTAGTCAGAAATTATAAAACATTCAATGTTAAGTCAGACATTATAAAACATTTAATGTTTAGTCAGACATTATAAAACATTCAATGCTTAGTCAGAAATTATAAAACATTCAATGTGAAGTCAGACATGATAAAACATTCAATGTTTAGTCGGACATTATAAAACATTCAATGTGAAGTCAGACAATATAAACATTCAATGTTTAGTCAGAAATTATAAATTTTCAATGTTGAGTCAGAAATTATCAAACATTTAATGTTTAGTGAGACATTATAAAACATTCAATGCTTAGTCGGACATTATAAAACATTCAATGTGAAGTCAGACAATATACAACATTCAATGTTTAGTCAGAAATTATAAAATATTCAATGCTGAGTCAGAAATTATCAAACATTTCATGTTTAGTGAGACATTATAAAACATTCAATGTTTAGTCAGAAATTATAAAACATCCAATGTGAAGTCAGACATTATAAAACATCCAATGTTTAGTCAGACATTATAAAACATTCCATGTTTAGTCAGAAATTATAAAACATTCCATGTTTAGTCAGAAATTATAAAACATTCCAAGTTTAGTCAGACATTACAAAGCATTCAATGTTTAGTAAGACATTACAAAACATTTAATGTTTAGTCAGAAATTATCAAACATTCCAAGTTTAGTCAGACATTACAAAGCGTTCAATGTTTAGTCCAAAATTATCAAACATTCAATGTTTGGTAAGATTTCATCAAGCATGTTATGTTCATGAAGATTTTATCAAACATTCAATGGTAAGTCAGACGATACAAAATATACAATTTTCATCCAGACATTGTATAACATTCAATGTTTTGACAATCATTATAAAACATTCAATGTGTAGTCGGACAATATAAAACATTCAATGTTTAGTCAGAAATTATAAAATATTCAATGTTGAGTCAGAAATTATAAAACATTTAATGTTTAGTGAGACATTATAAAACATTCCATGTTTAGTCAGAAATTATAAAACATTCAATGTGAAGTCAGAAATTATAAAACATTCAATGTGAAGTCAGACATGATAAAACATTCAATGTTTAGTCGGACATTATAAAACATTCAATGTGAAGTCAGACAATATACAACATTCAATGTTTAGTCAGACAATATAAAACATTCAATGTTTAGTCAGAAATTATCAAACATTCAATGTTTAGTCAGAAATTATAAAACATTCAATGTTAAGTCAGACATTATAAAACATTTAATGTTTAGTCAGACATTATAAAACATTCAATGCTTAGTCAGAAATTATAAAACATTCAATGTGAAGTCAGACATGATAAAACATTCAATGTTTAGTCGGACATTATAAAACATTCAATGTGAAGTCAGACAATATAAACATTCAATGTTTAGTCAGAAATTATAAATTTTCATTGTTGAGTCAGAAATTATCAAACATTTAATGTTTAGTGAGACATTATAAAACATTCAATGCTTAGTCGGACATTATAAAACATTCAATGTGAAGTCAGACAATATACAACATTCAATGTTTAGTCAGAAATTATAAAATATTCAATGCTGAGTCAGAAATTATCAAACATTTAATGTTTAGTGAGACATTATAAAACATTCAATGTTTAGTCAGAAATTATAAAACATTCAATGTGAAGTCAGACAATATAAAACATTCAATGTTTAGTCAGAAATTATCAAACATTCAATGTTTAGTCAGAAATTATAAAACATTCAATGTTAAGTCAGACATTATAAAACATTTAATGTTTAGTCAGACATTATAAAACATTCAATGCTTAGTCAGAAATTATAAAACATTCAATGTGAAGTCAGACATGATAAAACATTCAATGTTTAGTCGGACATTATAAAACATTCAATGTGAAGTCAGACAATATAAACATTCAATGTTTAGTCAGAAATTATAAATTTTCAATGTTGAGTCAGAAATTATCAAACATTTAATGTTTAGTGAGACATTATAAAACATTCAATGCTTAGTCAGAAATTATAAAACATTCAATGTGAAGTCAGACATGATAAAACATTCAATGTTTAGTCGGACATTATAAAACATTCAATGTGAAGTCAGACAATATAAACATTCAATGTTTAGTCAGAAATTATAAATTTTCAATGTTGAGTCAGAAATTATCAAACATTTAATGTTTAGTGAGACATTATAAAACATTCAATGTTTAGTCAGAAATTATAAAACATTCAATGTGAAGTCAGACAATATAAAACATTCAATGTTTAGTCAGAAATTATCAAACATTCAATATTTAGTCAGACATTACAAAGCATTCAATGTTTAGTCCAACATTTTAAACATTCAATGTTTAGTCAGAAATTATAAAATATTCAATGTTTAGTCAGAAATTATCAAACATTTAATGTTAAGTCAGAAATTATAAAATATTCAATGTTTAGTCAGACATGATAAAACATTTAATGTTTAGTCAGACATTATAAAACATCCAATGTGAAGTCAGACATTATAAAACATCCAATGTTTAGTCAGACATTATAAAACATTCCATGTTTAGTCAGAAATTATCAAACATTCCATGTTTAGTCAGAAATTATAAAACATTCCAAGTTTAGTCAGACATTACAAAGCATTCAATGTTTAGTAAGACATTACAAAACATTTAATGTTTAGTCAGAAATTATAAAACATTCCAAGTTTAGTCAGACATTACAAAGCATTCAATGTTTAGTCCAACATTATAAAATATTCAATGTTCAGTCAGAAATTATCAAACATTTAATGTGAAGTCAGACATTATAAAACATTTAATGTTAGTCAGACATTATAAAACATTCCATGTTAAGTGAGACATTATAAAATATTCAATGTTTAGTCAGACATTACAAAGCATTCAATGTTTAGTCCAACATTATAAAACATTCAATGTTTGGTAAGATTTAATGAAGCATGTTATGTTCAGGAAGATTTTATAAAACATTCAATGGTAAGTCAGACATTATAAAACATTCAATGTTTAGTCAGACATTACAAAGCATTCAATGTTTAGTCCAACATTATAAACATTCAATGTTTAGTCAGAAATTATAAAATATTCAATGTTTAGTCAGAAATTATCAAACATTTAATGTTTAGTCAGACATTATAAAACATTCAATGCTTAGTCAGAAATTATAAAACATTTAATGTGAAGTCAGACATGATAAAACATTCAATGTTTAGTCGGACATTATAAAACATTCAGTGTGAAGTCAGACAATATAAAACATTCAATGCTTAGTCAGAAATTATAAAACATTCAATGTGAAGGCAGACATGATAAAACATTCAATGTTTAGTCGGACATTATAAAACATTCAATGTGAAGTCAGACAATATAAACATTCAATGTTTAGTCAGAAATTATAAATTTTCAATGTTGAGTCAGAAATTATCAAACATTTAATGTTTAGTGAGACATTATAAAACATTCAATGTTTAGTCAGAAATTATAAAACATTCAATGTGAAGTCAGACAATATAAAACATTCAATGTTTAGTCAGAAATTATCAAACATTCAATGTTTAGTCAGACATTACAAAGCATTCAATGTTTAGTCCAACATTATAAACATTCAATGTTTAGTCAGAAATTATAAAATATTCAATGTTTAGTCAGAAATTATCAAACATTTAATGTTTAGTCAGACATTATAAAACATTCAATGCTTAGTCAGAAATTATAAAACATTTAATGTGAAGTCAGACATGATAAAACATTTAATGTTTAGTCAGACGTTATAAAACATTCCATGTTTAGTCAGAAATTATAAAACATTCCATGTTTAGTCAGAAATTATAAAACATTCCAAGTTTAGTCAGACATTACAAAGCATTCAATGTTTAGTAAGACATTACAAAACATTTAATGTTTAGTCAGAAATTATAAAACATTCCAAGTTTAGTCAGACATTACAAAGCATTCAATGTTTAGTCCAACATTATAAAATATTCAATGTTAAGTCAGAAATTATCAAACATTTAATGTGAAGTCAGACATTATAAAACATTTAATGTTAGTCAGACATTATAAAACATTCCATGTTAAGTGAGACATTATAAAATATTCAATGTTTTGTCAGACATTACAAAGCATTCAATGTTTAGTCCAACATTATAAAACATTCAATGTTTGGTAAGATTTAATGAAGCATGTTATGTTCAGGAAGATTTTATCAAACATTCAATGGTAAGTCAGACATTATAAAACATTCAATGTTTATTCAGACATTACAAAGCATTCAATGTTTAGTCCAACATTATAAACATTCAATGTTTAGTCAGAAATTATAAAATATTCAATGTTTAGTCAGAAATTATCAAACATTTAATGTTTAGTCAGACATTATAAAACATTCAATGCTTAGTCAGAAATTATAAAACATTTAATGTGAAGTCAGACATGATAAAACATTCAATGTTTAGTCAGAATTTATAAAATATTCAATGTTAAGTCAGAAATTATAAAACATTCAATGTTAAGTAAGACATTATAAAACATTTAATGTTTAGTCAGACATTATAAAACAGTCAATGCTTAGTCAGAAATTATAAAACATTCAATGTGAAGTCAGACATGATAAAACATTCAATGTTTAGTCAGAAATTATAAAACATTCAATTTTTAGTAAGACATTATAAAACATTCAAGGTTTAGTCAGACATTATAAAACATTCAATGTTTAGTCAGAAATTATAAAACATTCAATGTTTAGTCCAACATTATAGAATATTCAATGTTTAGTCAGAAATTATAAAATATTCAATGTTTAGTCAGAAATTATAAAACATTTAATGTTTAGTGAGACATTATAAAACATTCAATGCTTAGTCAGAAATTATAAAACATTTAATGTGAAGTCAGACATGATAAAACATTCAATGTTTAGTCGGACATTATAAAACATTTAATGTGAAGTCAGACAATATAAAACATTCAATGTTTAGTCCGAAATGATAAAATATTCAATGTTAAGTCAGAAATTATCAAACATTTAATGTTAAGTCCGAAATTATAAAATATTCAATGTTAAGTCAGAAATTATCAAACATTTAATGTTTAGTGAGACATTATAAAACATTCAATGTGAAGTCAGACATTATAAAACATTTAATGGTTAGTCAGAAATTATAGAACATTCAATGTTTAGTCAGACATTATAAAACATTTAATGGTTAGTCAGATATTATAAGACATTTAATGTTAGTCAGACATTACAAAACATCCAATGTTTAGTCAGACATTATAAAACATTCAATGTTTAGTCAGATATTATAAAACATTCAATGTTTAGCCAGACATTATAAAACATTCAATGTTTAGTCAGACAATATAAAACATTCAATGTTTAGTCAGACATTATCAAACATTTAATGTTTAGTCAGACATTATAGAACATTCAATGTGATGTCAGACATTATAAAACCATCAAAGTTTAGTCAGACATTATAAACCATTCAATGTTTAGTCGGACATTATAAAACATTCAATGTGAAGTCAGACAATATAAAACATTCAATGTTTAGTCAGAAATTATAAAATATTCAATGTTAAGTCAAAAATTATAAAACATTCAATGTTAAGTAAGACATTATAAAACATTTAATGTTTAGTCAGACATTATAAAACAGTAAATGCTTAGTCAGAAATTATAAAACATTCAATGTTAGATCAGACAAAATAAAATATACAATGTTTATCCAGACATTGTAAGATATTAAATGCTAAGTCAGACATAAACAAAAAATTCAATGTTCAGACAAACATTATAAATCATTCAATGTTTAGTCCGACATTATGATAACACGACCACCTAATTATAAGGTGATCTTGCTAGATAACACTGTTAGGGCAAAACAATTACTGTACACGGGGCAAATGTGATACCGACTGGTGTTAGCCACGTTCTAGTACTAAATAGTCACCCACAAGTACTCCAAGCACTCTTCACTAATCTGGACACAACAGCCAAATTCTTGTTAGCTCACATTCAGTGTAAAATACTAAAATACTCTCCTAAAAATATACCGTTTTGTTTATAATAAATATATTTACTTATGTGTATTCACACGTACAATACCTCTACCCCTCTCTCTTTGGTTTAAACAGTATTTTATTATCAATGGTATATACAATACATGGGTCAATATATACAATAATTGGAAATTAGGGATTTGGCAACAAGAGTATGCTCTTATTTAAAGCCATCTCCCTCTCTCTTTCAATAAAAAGTGAAGGGACATTTTTAGAGGATATGTTTTTGTCCTTAAAGTTTAACATAGAACTATGACGACAATATGATTACAATACTATGCTATCAATGGATACAAACGAATGCTAGCAACTGATAACCCAATGAGAAATCAGGTCAGAGGTCTGTCGATTCCGGTTCAAAGGTCAGACTATTCCGGTTCAGGGGTCAATCTATTCCGGCTTGTTTTTTTCTATATAAACATTCTGTCTGTTACCACACATTTAATATCTGTCTGTGAAACTACAAAAATAAAATAAACAACTGAGCTAAAAATATAAAATGTAGAAAATGTTTGGAAATCATCGCTATATTAACAACAGAACGCAAACTATTTCTTTCATTAACACCATAAGGATGTAGCATCATATTAACGAAAAATTGAACAAATTATTAACTGTGTAGAGAGACATTACCATTAAAATGTAGTAGAACATTAAAACAGTATAACATCAAATATGCCCAGCCCACAATTACATGAAAATGCATAATTCTTTTTTTAAATAATTGATGTAACGGTTGTTTAAACGCTTTTTATGTACAGGAGAGATATGAGATAACCGTTATACATTTGATTGTTTCAAAACCTTAATACAGAGCATAGTACATATCCCGTCACTCTATATGTGCGAATAAGCATATGTGGCAAACAAAAATATATTATATAATTAACTAATTCTAGCCATTTATATTTTACTCTAATGTTGACAGTGTTTTACAAGTGACAACAAGTTGGCCGTGGAGGTGAACCGAGTAGGATGTACATAATGGCAAAATCCGTTGTTGATGAAACTATAATTCATGATCCAATTCACGTATTTACTCCGATATATCGATGCTGCCAGTAACGTTAACATACAGAAGAAATATTTTACAATGTAACGAATGATATTTTCGATTTTTAAAACGTGTGGAAAAAAGCTAAGTTTGTGATTAATGTTTTGATGTGTTAAGTTGAGGTTGTGTTTGATGTTGAGGTCGTGATTGATGTTTTGATGTGTTTGATGCTAAGGTTGTGTTTGAAGTTGAGGTTGTGATTGATGTTGAGGTTGTGTTTAAAGTTGAGGCTGTGTTTGATGTTGAGGTTGTGATTGATGCTGAGATTGTGTTTAAAGTTGAGGCTGTGTTGGATGTTGAGGGTGTGTTTGATGTTGAGGTCGTGTTTGATGTTGAGGTTGTGATGGATGTTGAGGGTGTGTTTGATGTTGAGGTTGTGTTTGATGTTGAGGTTGTGTTTGATGTTGAGGTTGTGTTTGATGTTGAGGTCGTGTTTGATGTTGAGGTTGTATTTGATGTTGAGGTTGTGATGGATGTTGAGGTTGTGGTGGATGTTGAGGGTGTGATGGATGTTGAGGTTGTGATGGATGTTGAGGTTGTGGTGGATGTTGAGGTTGTGGTGGATGTTGAGGTTGTGATGGACGTTGAGGTTGTGATGGATGTTGAGGGTGTGATGGATGTTGAGGTTGTGATGGATGTTGAGGTTGTATTTGATGTTGTGGATGTGTTTGATGTTGAGGTTGTTTGCGGTTGTGTGTTGTGTTGCGGTTGTTTTGCTGTTGGGTTGTGTTTGTGTTGCGGTTGTGTGGTGTTGGTTGTTGGATGTTGGTGTGTGTGTGGTGTTTGGGTTGTGTGGTGTTGGGTTGTGTTTTGGTTTGGGTTGTGTTTGTTGTGGGTTGTGTGTGTTGCGGTTGTTGCGTGTTGGGTTGTGTGGTTCTGGTTTGTGGTGTTGTGTTTGTGTTGGTTGTGTTGCGTGTTGTGTTGGTGTTGATGTTGAGGTGTGTGGATGTTGCGGTTGTTGGTGGCTGTTGCGTGGTTTGTGATGGCTGTTGCGGTTTGTGTTGCTGTTGCGTGTTGTGTGTTGTGGTCGTGTTGATGTTGGGTCTGTTTGATGTTGACGGTTGTGTTGGTGTTGTCGGTTGTGTTGATGTTGTGTCGTGTTTGATGTTGAGGTTGTGTTTGATGTTGAGGTTGTGGTGGATGTTGAGGTTGTGATGGATGTTGAGGTTGTGATGGATGTTGAGGTTGTGATGGATGTTGAGGTTGTGATGGATGTTGTGGTCGTGTTTGATGTTGAGGTTGTGATGTATGTTGAGGTTGTGTTTGATGTTGAGGTTGTGATGGATGTTGTGGTCGTGTTTGATGTTGAGGTTGTGATGGATGTTGAGGTCGTGTTTGATGTTGAGGGTGTGTTGGATGTTGAGGTTGTGATGGATGTTGAGGCTGTGTTGGATGTTGAGGTCGTATTTGATGTTGAGGGTGTGATGGACGTTGACACAGTGGAATACTATGACCAGATTAATTTTGATTATCTATTTTTTATCAATATGACAACAAGTATTTTTTTGGTGCATCATAACCAAGCAGATTTAATCCGTGTCTTGTAGATATCACGTAAACAGTAAGGAGATTATTTGATATTAAACATTCTAGACGAAGCACATGTCATATGTTATGACCTCAACTCCCTTGTCTAGTCTGCGAGTCTCCAAGTAAATCCCATGTAGGGTTCTAATGCTGCCGAAAGCACGTACTTATGTTTGGGGAGGTAACCCTTAGGTGTGAACTTATTGGAGGGGGTACAACGAGACGTTTTGTTTTATCATTCTGTTATCTGATGGGCTTAATACGTCAGCATTGGTCACCTTAGCTAATCATTATTGCCTTAAAGGACAGCTACTGTCCGATGTTTATATGTTGTGGTATGGAGACTATTTACTCGATGACAGTGTCCAAATACAGTATATATACAGATATCCTTCTAATTTACTATCAGTTGTATCTTTTCATTTTACGTTTCACACAATTCGTTTTTTACCCAAGTGTAATGTTTATGGCAAGTCGCCTATTTTCTCCTTACATCGAATTTATTGTAAATGTCTATACATGGAAACAATGGAAATATTTTATCTAAAATAATGGTCATGTGATGTATTCATACATGTATATCAACCTCTTATACAATAGACATAGCATTACATGCTAGCAATTCATGCTATGTGGGCCATTTTCTGTCGCGGGATACATGTTAATCTTCGGAACGTTTAAGTTCCCAGAATTCCCTGTCGAGACAAAGCACTTCCGGCTCCTGTCAATGATTTCAGTTGAGATTAATGTCTTTATAAAATCTAATAAATTTATCCTTTTTTCTGACTGTGTGCATTTGAATCAGAATTGATTGGTGTTGTGGATATTACATTGTGTGCTTTATTAAACAAGACGGTAATCTGTCTGGCATCCTCTCGCAACAAGGTTAAACTGAGTTATCAAAATGAAAATATATTTAATAATTTATAAAGTTGAAAAAAGCCCTAAGAGTTATCATCAATTCAAATGATGTTAATTTTAACAACCTCAACTAATATTTATGAAATTTGAATATATTTTTGTCACTGACGGGTCTTTGTGGAGTTTGTAACAAGATTTCAAATTTCGAAAACTCGGTATTTCATTATTTGTCAGTACCATAGAGTACCATAGAGTACCATAGAGTTTGGTAAGAAAAGATTGCGGGCAAAAAATTGAATTGGAATGCAAATTCGGATAGAATTACCTGACAAGGACAAAAACAAATACAGAAACATGTAATCTATTTACAGTTTGGTAACCTGTTGTCTTTCTGAATTGTTTGATATTACGGATAAATCTGTTTGAATTATATCTATTGATGTTGATTATAATACTTAGATTGTTTTTGGATTATCTTTATATGTGTCACAAACCCATTACGATAAGTTTGGGTCGGACGGAGAGCATCGGCGTCAATTCTATACAAAGACTGTCCGTCTCGCCCTTTTTAAGTGGCACACTCCTTCATCGCTCTTCACTATTGTAATGGGTTCAAGTTTGATAATTAGACTTTGTAATAAACCTAACTGTCGTCAAAAGTGTGAAGTAAAAAATTCTGTCAAGTCACAGCAATGAAAATCACTGGCGTCCCATGTGTTATTTAATTTGTAAAAACGAATGTATGTAATATATTCACGATAACTTAGGTATTCTGATGATGGTCATTAAATCCTATCACCATTATTCAGATTTTTAAACTGGTTTTCACTGATACTTACTAACAAGATTTCAAATTGATCAACATGTTCAATTATCTGGACCATATTATTGTTAAGGTCATAATGTTGAACTTTAATGTTTAATACTAGCTACGAGGACTATCTCTCATGGGTTATATATATTGAATGATTTCGGTAATTCACTTTAGATTTGTCCTATTGTTCCATTGTTGCCAACCTGATTGTCATTAGGTTTATGAAAAGTTTACCAGACAGAATTTAGCTTAGATTTCCGAGTGTCGTGGATGAAGCAGAATACGAAGGGGTATCTAAACAGCAAACCCAGTCAAAACAGTGATATTTTACAAGCCAATTCATTCTTACTATGGTGCAATTTAACTGGAGTAACTTGATCAACTTTTAGTATGTAACATGGCAAACCGTGGGCCTTGCTGTTGACATGTAATTTTTTTAATGCATGTTTCAGGGGGACACAATTAACTTATTTGTATTACATATATTGCACAAAATAGCATTGCCGTTTTGCTGCTCACAAGTGTCTAAGGCACACAATAGGAGCATTTATTTTACCAGTTTTGACTTTATAATATGTATAACACTGATACTATTTTGACTTTGAAATACAAATGGCGGTTGTGATTAATATCGCACAAATACGGAATATAAGGAGGTATTTTAAACATCAAAAATGCTTTTGTTAGCAACTAAAAACGAACTCTAGACATGACAAGACTGTTTTTAGGGGAAAATGTTTAACCGCTGAGTTTGGGGTGAAAGATGCTATGATCAGATGTATTAAGTATGTTATAGTAGCATTTTTATTGATTGAAATGCCTTGTTATGTTGTATTTGTGTAATATCATTTACAGCCGCCATTTGCATTTCTACATGCATAAAATAAAATCCGGTCAAACAAATGCTTCTATCGTGTGATATCGACACTCGTGATCATAACAGCATGACTATTTTTCAGGTTGATTATTTGTGTGACTTGGAATTTTCAATTCTACATTGAAAGGTAACTCCATAGAAGAAAATGTTAGCATCTACAGCAAATTATTGGTGATTCTACATGACCATGCACTTGACATCTTTAGATAAAATATTTCTATTGTAATTATCGTATAAACCTGTATCCTTCACAAATCATGTGTCATTTCATGTCTTATATCACAGTGACTTAAGAATTTGTTGTCTAGGGGACTCTAAAACGTATAAAATGAACTATACACACCTGAACATTCATAAATAAATCTAGACTGTCGAAATGCCCATGTCCCTGTGTTTCAGATGATCTGCATTACGACTACTTTTTGAATATTCATGAGGCCTATAGAACACGCCCAGTCTCGAAGGTTAGTTATTCATTAAGTAAACAATGTTTTTTAAAACTTCATACAATGTAGACTTTACGGTATTACTTCAATGATTTGTCTCGTCTGCTCGTTACGTGGAATACATAGAAAATACAATCGGAACTGCCTGGTTGTGCTTCACATGTGCCTCTCGGGTATAATAGGTGTATGAATATGTAAAGAATTTACACGTTGAAAAACAAAACACGGAAACAAAAACAAAACAAAAACAATTTTTTTTATTAATTCATAAAAAGCATTTATCTCAAATGGTGCGGAGAACATTCGTTTAGTTTTAGTAAATTAAAAAAAAAGGAAAAGAAAAAAAAAAGAAAAAAAAACTGTTCAAACATGAATGATCATAGGCGTCTGCATCTGGTTAATATTTATCGACTGTTGTACAGAAGTAGCTCTCTATCTTAGAGCTCTTTTAAAATGGACAGTCTGATTGGTCAACAATTATAGATAGTATTGTGTATAGAGCTGTCGACCAATCAGATTGTTGGTTGCAAAATATAGCCAACTTCCGTTCCACAGTCGATGCACCGTCGGCTATCACGACCGCATTTTCTCATCTTTAAATCTTGTCACCCCCCCCCCCAATAAAAAAAAAACAAACCAAAAAAACAATAACATGAGTTTACATCTAAGGATTATAAACCAAGGTACATTTACGTTACTAAAATTTGTGTATACTTCATATTTCAGTCGGATTGAACTTAAATTAAAAGTGAATCACAAATTTCCGACTTTTCATGTGTTACACCTTGTTCATGGTGTAGGAGTAGGAACAAATATTGGTTCTGTATATACTTACCAGATACAGACGCCTGTGGAATGATAAACGTAATGGAGAGTTAATCATTGATAGTATAACCCCTGTTTAGGTAGGTATCCGATGTCACACGAGAAATGCAAACAAATTTAATTTGGAATAGTATTGATGTGATGAATAATATAGGAAAATGGACATACTTCAAGCAGTTTATGTAACAATCCTTTTAAGCTGTCTTTAGCGTTATGCATGAGTGATCACTGTGGATGGAATTTTACTGAATGAAAACTCCTAAAACGTCTATAATACTTTCTGACCGTGCGTTACACCAGTTCAAACATTACCTACATCATGTTTTAAATGATATACTATCCATAATGGGGTACACGCATAATCGGGACTTAAAGGTCGTGAAAATAACAAGGCTGAGTGCACGCGCCGTTATATCGGTTTTACACGATACATTGTAGAGAGCAAGGCATAATCTTCAGCCATCTTGTTAGCTTCCTGTCCACAGTCGCATATCTCACAGGAATACCTGTCTTCGTTCTGGATGTTTGAAGCCTCTCCTTACGACTGGGATACACATTTATCTTATTTTCTATCGTATTTTTATTCTTTTTACCAGTCAAGGTTATGTCTCCCCACAACATATTCCTGCCATCGTGATAAAAATACATTACAGACAAATCAGCAAAATGTGACAGAAGGCAGGTTGATGACGACAAAGTTTGATGGTTGACATCGTGATCTCAGTATTTCATTGTGCGATACAAAGTCGCACGTGCCCAATGTTGACTGATAGTCGAGTGGTGCCATTGTCACTACCCTGATCACCATTTCGAGAACGTGACATGACCTTATTCCGAGAAAAGACCTGCTACATCTGTACAATAATGAATTTACATTTATACTTTATCACCCATGAGAATGACAATGATTTCTTTTCCTTAACTGATACTGTGTACAGAATCATATTCAGAACACATATAGGAAGTGAGGAATTTGGTCCTATGTTAAAGGATGAAACAATACTCGACAAATACAATTTACCAGTGAACTTATCTTGCATTTTGTTTTTATTTGTGTTGTGCTTGTTTGTTTGCTTGGTTTTTTTTTGCATTTTAGTGACAAAGGATTAGGCACAAGTTTTTTTTTCAACTCATAGACGTCCTCTCCCATCATACAAATAAATTACATGACATAATTTCGATAGACATAAACATATATTACATTTTACATAGACACAGGAAAGACTACGTGTATACACATCAAAATATATTGCTTGATGTAGCTTTGCACATGAGTAACATGAGTTAAGGTCTACTGAAAGATCTGAATTTCCAAACAAGAGAAGTTCTTAATCCAAACCAATCCTAAAGTATTTAAACATTTTAATCTTTCCGATTCATACAAAAGAGAAAGTGAAAGAAATTTTCACAAAGGATGGCCACAGGTGCAAAACGGATCATTGATAAGATTTACTCGATACAGATCATATTTGAGAATACTACATGTGTGCCTCAATCTAGTATTTAAAATGTTTAACTTTCTTTCACCATAACTGTAGTAGATAGGTGGAGGTGGTTGTAGTGTTAGAAAAACAAAAACAAAAGTTCGAATAGCATATCGGTTATATTCTGCAACAGAAGGTGGAAGGAGATCATTTAAATAGCCCGGAGATATCGTATCATGCATTTGATATAAAAGTTGAAGGTTTTTTTAACGTTTTCTCTAACTTGAAAGAGTATCTAAACCAGTTTCATAATGTGAATATGTAGATCTTCTGTACGTACATACGAAGGAAGGCCTGTTATGATACCATGATTTATATATATTTTTTTAAACTATTCCGATATGGCAAAAGTGTTAATCTTCTGAATACATTTATCTACTTCATAACAGAACTGTATATGGTATTTATATGAACCCCCTCAACTTGGCGCTATCATATATCAACTCTAAATCTTCATCTTATGTCAATAGAAATTGAAATAGAAATTACCTCAGTTTTGTCTGGGATGAAAGTTACCAACCACGTTTTAGACCAAACGTTAACAGTTTCAAGATCCATATTTAAAACAGTTTTAATATTAAGACATGATAATGAAGACGTTGATAGAGACGTATCACGCGCGAAAAGACGAGCAGTTGAGTTAAGGACATCAGCAATGCCATTACTGTAAATTAAAAACAAAAAAGGACCAAGAACGGAACCGTGAGGATCCCTTGCTAAATTCAAACCTAAATGTGAATAAGGTTTGTTTAAAAATATGTCTTGGTGCCTGTCAATTAAATAGTTTTCTAATTACATATATAGTGTTGGTATATAATTCACCACAAATTCCATAAGATTTTAGCTTCATCATTAAACCTTTATGGCACACACAATCAAGGGCGTTTGAAATATCACAGGAAACCATACATATATGCTTTTTTTCTTCAAGGGAATCTCAAATGTTGTGATAAATTTCTATCAGCTGATATACAGTTGAATGGGCATAAAACCAGATTGGTATTTGTAAAATATTCACATTTTCCGAAATGATTACACAATAATTTACACGTTCAAAAAATGTACCAACAGTAGATAAAAGAGAAATCGGTCTATAATTTGAAGTTGGATGCTCGTCTCCTTTTTTGAACAAAGACATGACTTTAGCTACTTTTCAAATTGTTGGGAAAATACCTGTTGACAATGACATATTAAAAATAATTTCAAGTTGATTTTGTAACAAACAGTTTGTGATGTATTTCTTAACACATGCTGACCGATTCCATCCTCACCCGAGGCCTTACCAAGCTTCAGTATCTGTAATACATCTCGCCTCGAATTTCATTATCATTCACTTGTATAGAATGGAAATTTATAGGTATATTAAGAAGCATCTACTTGTGTTATATTACATAAATAGTTATTTGGTAGGTTAGCTTTATCTTCATCATTAGTGACAACAGTATTAGTGAGAGGATCTACAAGAGTAGGAACAGATTGTGAGGTACCAGTTGATTTTAGTAACCGTTTAATAAATCTCCAGATTTCGGATCAGAATTAGAAACGTTTCAATTATACCATGAACATTTTCGTCAAAAAGTAAACGTGCATGTTTTGTCATGTTGGTAACCACGTTTCGCTTGAATTTATTAATGTCCGATTTAGCTTGGATTACCTCGCTATTTTATGCAACCTATAAGGAATTTGTCAGTATAACGGTTACAAGCAATATCAACCAGGCTACAACAAAGGACAAGGTCGTTTCAGTTATAATCAGAAATAAGATTATTAATATTTTGGAAGTCAACCTTCTTATACAGCCAAAATTTACGCTTATATGTAGATTTAAAAGCACAAGGAATGTTAAATGAGGAAGTACAACTGTCATGGTCGCTGACAGACCTATCAACTAAATAATAACAGATGAATCGATAGTTAATAGTGATTGGGTTAAGCAGATCGGGGAGGGGAGGCTCGATTATGAAATGTAGAGGCAGTTAATAAGTCGACATTTTAATCACCAGTAACTTTTATATTTGGTGTGGTATCTAAAGCAACGTTTAGAGGTGTACGGTGAAACAGATTCTTCAGATCTATAAGCAGTGCCAATAATAAAAGAGGAGTTTGTCAGAATAACATTAATCCAAATTACTTCATCGCCAAGAAACTCTAGTTCCGGTAAGTGCTTTACTTTTAAAAGATTGTTAGCATAGACTAATACACCTCCACCAGCAAAATTTCTATCGAGTCGAAAAGGTTCATGAAATCCAGGTATAAATAAATCATCAGTAGAAACCTGATCATCTAGATGAGTTTCTGTTAAACATATAATCGTATTCACCAGCTATGTCTTCTATATAGACCAATTTATTCCTAATACTACGAATGTTGTGGTGGAAAAAATGAAAGCTCATCGAGCTTCGGGCCCGGAATGGACTCTACATGTATGTCCATATTCTGCAAAAGCAGTAGTATTAAAACAACTGAAATTTCAAGATTGTGAAAACATGAAAATATTAACATATGTAATCGATTTATCAACCACAGCAGAAGACAACGGTCGTGCAGCCGCAAAAACATTTTGAAACTGAAGTATATAAATATGAATGATTCTATCACACATTTACCGCGTAAACCTTTGTATAAAAGATACCGATCGCTATTCTGCGACACATGTACGAATTACCCATTATCGAACAAGGATAAACATATATTATCAAAATAGAGAATCGGTATCATAGATGAACGAAAATGCATTCCAGCAAAAGATTTTGATTTCCTGCATCAGAGTAAATGTTAAAAATATAAAGGTGTAAGCCACAATACAGAGATATAAAAATTAAAGATAACACGTAAATAAGGCAACACGCCGTAAGGAACAGACATAACTAATATGGGTGTAAAAAAGTAAAAGATACAGATTGCATCGAATATTTTTACAATGGTATATCTACCAGAAACAAATCTTTCTAGTCAATATAATTAAGTAAAGACTGACAAAAGTCTAGCAGTTAAAAATACTCTTGGCATGCATTTTCGGTATATGAGTTGGCGTTAAATTAAATGGTATAAAATAAAATGAAATGATTTCTCTGCTGAGATTAATTACCGAGGCATAAGTAATGCGTTAGGGTTATATCACGTTTAAAATGTATTTCTTTCACAAATGAGACGGAAAAAAAATTGCGGAATACTTAGCGACCAACTTATCTAAATCATGGTTGAATTCGTCTTGGAATACCAGTTATGAACAAAATGGTGTCAATATGCACGTTATTGTTTTCGAAAAAAAAGCACGAAGCTACCTAACAACAACATAGCAACTACACGAAACATATACATACCTAAGTGTACACCAAGTTGATAGATCATACTGATGTCATCAATGATAACACTTTATTTCTTATTAATTTTATGTAACTAAGTAAATAATGTATACTTAGGTATCACATAAGTAAAACCTAAGTATAAACTTTTTTTTATCAATATCGTCCCTGGTCCTAATCCCATTGTACATGTCTTATCATAAAATCTACTTATCAATTCTCTGAATTAGAACTAAGATTTCTTTATGTAGGCATCCTCTGTTCGATTTCGAATTATTTCTATTGTGAATTTAGAAATATCCGATTAAACTGAGAAATGACAATAACTGTCGCCATCTCGTTTCCCCATAAGCCAAAAATAAAGGATACGTGTTACGTAAAAGAAAGATATGCAGCATAGCAATTACGATTTAGACAAATATTTTAGAAGTTCTGGCAAACATTATATTATTACACACGACTGAACTCATGCATATTCACCAAGTCTCAAAATCTCTAAGATATGTTTTTTATTTGGAAAGCAAATATCATAAACTAGTAACACATATACTAGTTTGGGCGTTTTTGTAGTCGTTCAGACTAACGCCGGCTAAAGGTTAGTGAAAGAGACAATCTGATAATAAACGATGAATATATAATGTACGTTGTACATGTGTTTTACGTACATGCCTCTACATAACAATTGATAGTGTGAGGTACATTGTATGATGTCTATACAGCTAGGTTATGACACGTGACATCTATATATGGCCATTGACTAATTACAACAGTTTAATACACCTAAAACATGAGTCAGTGGATTTAATGCAGCTTCGTTTTAACCGTGTTAGAGGTAGACAAACATGAATCGTACAGGTTCGCGTGATTACATAAACGTGAGAAAAATTAAATTGTTTATTTATGTCTCAGTGGACCATGCAATGTTGATATGTAAACCTGTGCAGCGTGCTCAGGCTAAATGGTTGTATACAGTGTACATGTAATCGGTCCGTGTGGAATTCACGAATCAATATACACTATACAGTTTACACCTAAATATATACACGTGGGCTTAAAGCGACTTTACTATAAGCGTTCGACAATGCCACTGGAACACCTGCATACACAGCCATTGGCTAATCCTCGACCAATCGGATCCTACTTTATGCGATATCGTTGCACCGAACATTTGGACTTGGTTGCTATGGGGACTTGTAGGTTTTGTATTGAACCGTATTCGTGACATTTGTTTCTATAAATAAGGAGAATGTAGCATAGATTAGCTATGGTTTGTCACAGTTTGTACTGAAAAGGTTTTTCTAGGCATTCTGTTCGTTGTTTCATTGACCAATCCACGTGCCAGATTAGGGAACTGTCCTTGTTCAAATACTTTAATTATTTCCAGCAGGTATATAGTCAGTCAATAACATCGCTACCAACTTAATCGACAAAAACGACGTAACTTGTCTACGTGTATTTAAATGTAATGGCACAGACCAGTATAAGACAGCACAGCATGCTAATGATCTCGGTAAGTTCCCGATTTCGTCTGGGGTACTAGCGACTAGTTATAGCGAAAATATGCCGAAACATACCCGCGTAAAAAGATCTATCAGTTTACATGTCGAGATATCCCTCAGTACACAGGAAGTCGGTCGTCACGGCATTGGTCTTATGGAATCTTCGGGTATGATATAGTTCCTGTTTACAAAACCAAACTCTGCCGTGTCATGCCTCATAATCATGTGGCACAGGTAATATATACCTAACATAACCACTGCGGAATTAGGTGTCGTTTCCTGTAATACTATGAATTCCCTCTTGCCAATATCTAATATCGAAAGTTACCATCTTGGTTTGACAATGTGACAGAGAAGGGTATCGTACCACCCGATTTAGGTAACGATATGCTGATAGTGATAAAAACACGCTAATCCACACCTTCTTGTGACCTACCTGTTGCCAAGATGCAAAATCCATGAAAAAGTGTCTGTAAATTGTTAAGCAAACTCCTTCATACAGCAAACTAAATATACATTCTTCTGGTAAAAAAAGCCCCCACAAATATGTGCATAATCATTGATCTGAAAAACTGTAAAAAGGCGTGAGGTTTCGAAAACTGGTCTACTTACATAATTATATAAGATATATATTGTTTGAACAACAATTTCGCTCAAGCATCAAAACAAGTAAGCCTTAGCTTCATCTGGACGGACTCCAATTTTATCACAGGAAAAATTGCAATGTTCTTTCAAAGTGATGAGTTTTACGAGTATTGCCCAGAACTCATCACCACGTTTATCAATCTAACCTTTAAGGCTGCGACATGAACGTGACACCACAGACGGATGCACGTGAGCACGGTTGACATTCCACTCGAGTATATTGGACAGGTTTGACGTTGGAGAAGACATGGACATACGCTGAACATTATAAACTTTAAAATAGAACTTCTGGTGTTGATATGAAGTGAAGGGTGGAGACTTCAGTCTTCTCTGCGTCATTTTGACGTAGAGACTCGATTTGTCTCCAACAGTTCCTCATACTGTTAACAAAACAAGCTTCGTGATTCTCCGTAATTATCGTGTAGAATTGCAATTATATGACATTCGTCACCGAATAAAATTGTAAAAAACACACTCTTACGAACGCACGTGAGTGATAACGTTTAAACGCTACACAGATAGTTGATGTTTGGGGTGCGTGTGGATGTGGTTGATTTATACATGTACAGCACAAATGTCAAAATTTCTTTGTTGATTGCTGTGTTTTGATTCTGGAGAAGGTACTATCTCGATGAGACGGTACGGGGACATCTATGACGTCAGTGGATTAGTTTTTGGGTTCGGGGGAATACGATTAGCATTGTATACACGGAAAATGTCTTAATGATATAAATCGTAATTTTATTTTATAGCGCATTGTTTAAACCCATAGTTTTCTATTTTTAAGTAGCCGGGAAAGCGAAAGTAATTAAAAGGTTTGTTTAATTTGTGACATTTTGACTATACATGTGTATGTGTATAAAAGAATTAAAACAATAACACGAAGGTCACAGCAGTAAAGCTTTCGTTGACATTTGCTCAACCGGGATCTTTGCTGCGACAGCTAAGCTCAGGCGAAGATTGTCAAAAGGGCCCTTTTGCGCTGTCATGGCTGTGTCCTTCGGCAAGACACTTTACTCTTATTGCTCTGGATGACTTGCGACTGGGCTGTCTATGTTGTTCAGTGAGGTAGTCACCAACTACTATAAGGAGACCCCGCCTCAAAATGTCCCTGGCTGTTCGCGGGGCGATAAACCCATCAAACAAATAAGATAAAATTGTGAGGTGAATTATAGGAAATGATTGCAATAACTTTTGGACTTTGTGCTCGGCCCCCTGTCCGACACTCACCACGCTAACTGACGGTACTCGGCCCCCTGTCCGACACTCACCACGCTAACTGACGGTACTCGGCCCCCTGTCCGACACTCACCACACTAACTGACGGTACTCGGCCCCCTGTCCGACACTCTCCACGCTAACTGACGGTACTTGGCCCCCTGTCCGACACCCTCCACGCTAACTGACGGTACTCGGCCCCCTGTCCGACACTCACCACACTAGCTGACGGTACTTGGCCCCCTGTCCGACACTCACCACACTAACTGACGGTACTTGGCCCCCTGTCCGACACTCACCACACTAACTGACGGTACTTGGCCCCCTGTCCGACACTCACCACGCTAACTGACGGTACTCGGCCCCCTGTCCGACACTCTCCACGCTAACTGACGGTACTTGGCCCCCTGTCCGACACCCTCCTCGCTAACTGACGGTACCCGGCCCACTGATCGACACTCACCACTTTAACTGACGGTACTCGGCCCCCTCTCCGACACCCTCCACGCTAACTGACCGTACTTGGCCCCCTGTCCGACACTCTCCATGCTAACTGACGGTACTCGGCCCACTGTCCGACACTCACCACTTTAACTGACGGTACTCGGCCCCCTGTTCGACACCCTCCACGCTAACTGACGGTACTCGGCCCCCTGTCCGTAACTCACCACGCTAACTGACGGTACTCGGCCCCCTGTCCGACACTCACCACGCTTACTGCCCTGGTGTTGTACAGGAGCTAAATGACGTTTTATCACGTAATTGGCCTATCACCTTATGAATTCGCCCGTGGAATATTTTGCATATGTCACTAGTGTTAAGTGTTAAAATCCTATATTTTAGGACATGTTAATTGCACATTATCTAAATCTTGAATCGTCAAATTGTTGTCGAAAAGGTCAAACCCGCAATTTGTTAAAGCAATTTTTTCCTGAATACCTAACGAGTGCTCTTGGGGCACTAATTCTAAACTCATGCCCCACACATATTATGAATACAAGGGGTGTATATATATGGACCGTAGGTACATTAGGTCATGTCTCTTAACATTAATTTGCCGAGTTCAGACAGACACTTAACTTCAGTTAACCTGACCCCTAACACAAACAGGCTTGTCATTAGAGCCATGATCAAAATCAGTTAGCTACAAAAAGAAAACACTTCGAACGTTTCCAATATGCAAGCATACATTTGGTAGCACAAACGCATGCCTATACCACTTTTGGAGATAAGGGTTTATTTGTGTATTGATGATAAAACGATGTGTTCAATTGTCTAAAACCTGGTGCTAATATGCGATGTTTGTCTAAATCGCATTTTAAGACCAGGATATCACAATACTGTAGTGAGTATTGTTTCAAATAGTAAAAATGATCATTTGACACCTACATCTGATGAATTGCCATATTGATATGGACCTCATGAAATAAAACATGAATAAATAATAATTTTATCAGATATGATCATTTACGGGTGTCTGAACACATCGGGCATTCTCGCTATTTCCAAGCGTTACAGAATGGCCCGAAGATGATTGATAGAAGATGATGAAACGGTATCCAGTCTTGTAGATATAGGCCCCTTCTCTTACCAGGTAACTATATGACGGACTAGTTAAACATGTGGGCCAAAGCTGTGATAAACTCCTCGAGTTTTCCATACGTTAATTGACTCCGGTCGTTAATTTATAGATAATTAACAGAAGGGAAAGACGTGATCAGATACTAGGACATACTGTATAGCGTCTTTATCATATCTATTGATAATAACACTCGGTTATATACCGCATCAATACAACGTAATACTTTGATATATCAGTTCATGATTTCAGTGGCTTTTCTGAAGATGAATATGATTTTGATTTATTTTTTTTCCAATTTTATTTCACTTAGGAACATTTACACTGTGTGCGACGAGAGGTCAATATGAAGTAGAATACTACAATGATATGATTGACGGTAACACATCTTATTATTCAGGCGTACAATAACACACACACAATTACACTCCTAATACAATGGTAGACACGACATGTCACTGTTCATACGTATAACATTCATCCTACAGTGATATACAGTAACTGTATTATATTTTACGTTGGTATGAACACAGAAATATACATTCACACAGCCGGTGTAACGTTTGAAATGGACCCTCGTTGAAAATTTAACGTTGAATTGGCCCTAAATGCCGTTGAATGTTGAAACATTAGCACATTCTTCCCTCCGACTCGTGGAATATGGACCCCGTTGAAAACTGACACAATTGCAAATGGTTTCCCATTTCGTAAATAAACCCGCCCTGTCGATTCAATTAATATGGCCGAATCGACCACACTAGATGTCAATGGCACTAGGTCAAAGTTCAAGGTCAAACGATGAGTTTATCATTTGGAATCATGTGGTCAAACTTTGGCGGTAGTTGGAAGCGCGCGAAATTTCTGCGCGCTTCACGTTCCACTCGTTAGGAATCACGTGATTACGTTTCATTCTTGTAGCTTGTGTCGCAATCTAATAAAAATTAGACTTGTAATTTCCGCTCCTCTACAATACTGTACGATTCAATACAAGATCTAATGATGCCCTCGCTTCGCACTCCTGAAAATATCGATATTCTGTCATACTCTGAAATATATGTTATATTAAACGGGAAACCATTCAATATCCTCTATATATTAGATACATGTAATTGTTTTTCATATAAAAACATAAGTTTTGACCTCGAAAAATCTATTTTCTGATATCAAGAAAATATTTTCTGATATCAAGAAAATATTTTCTGATATCAAGAAAAGAAGGAATGAGGGGACCACATTGGACTATGAGGGATTGCAGAAATCTGTACATCAAATGGCATGTCAGGACACGACCGCGTTACGTCATTCTAATATTGTTGACGTATACAATAGGAAGTCTGAGGACCAATCATATTGCTCCAAGGTCATTAACAACAAACAAAACGGGAGCTTCGAGATAGAGAAAATGACGTAAAATCACGTGGTTTGAGTACGAGTCTTTCCGGATTGTCCCACCTTCCGGTGATTGTGACGTCATACTTTGGTGGGAATATCGAACTAAAACCACTTAATTTCATTTTCACTTTCTCGAAACTTTCGTATCAAACGCCCGAATATCCCATGGCCTGAGAGTGTACTTAAACAATATCAAAAATATCCGTGGGAACAAAGATATATGAGGCTTATGTAATTCCAATACCTACTAAAAAGAAAGCGCTTACAGGGAGAGAGGAGGTCAAAGTACCCATTCAACGACACTTCCCATTTCCATTGGCATTTAGGGTCCATAATCAACGTTGAAAACTTACCCAGGGTAATAAGGTAATATAAGGTCAATTTTCAACAGGGGTCCATTTTCATTGTTAAATCGGCCTGTTGTACCCATCTTACATTACAATGTACAGTATTATCATTTTTGGGTGCATAACTTGCCATGACCATACTTGAACACTCGTTAAATCTACGGATAGGGATGTTCTATTCTAGGATTTTGGCTACCTAGTCACCTCGCGACATTGATTGAAAGGTCAGGATCTTCACCTGGTCGTGACATATACCCACTGGAGCATGGTGTACAACAGGTACATCCGCTTTGCCTGCGGTAAGATTTACTTACATATCGGGTATAGTGTGAGGTAGCCTGTGATAAAATCTGAAAATATTCTTTTTAAATAATTCCACCTGTGAAATGTATTGGTATTTCATAACTGCGTTCTTTTCTTCTGAAAACAAGTCGTGTTTACGTCAACCGTTTGTGTCAGGGCTACCTGGCCATAATCGATAGGCAACCTGTTATAACTGTGTGAGTACCTTGACTTGTTCCTCTTGGGAAAACTATACTGCAAACAGAAACCCGCTGAATCAACAAGGGACGTCAATGTTATATACAGTTGGACTGTATGAATTTAATCATTCTGAGTGATGTCATTTCTCATAGAATCTCTATGACAATTTTATATGCTTCATTTACATGTTCAACCATTGTTAAACGTGCTATATTTAGCCACACATCTGTTTTCAGAAAGCTGATATGCGTCTTTCTGATACGCATGCGCATGCTTACTTTACAATGGTATAAGCCAAACATGACAATCAATCTATCGATTGACCAATAAATTGATGATTTCAGAAACATAAAGCTATCTACTACAAAAATACGTATAAACATGTCCCATTACCGTTCTACCAACCATCACATACATACCCTGTTATGACCGTCCTAACAACCATCACATACATACCCTGTTATGACCGTCCTAACAAACATCACATACATACCCTGTTATCACTGTCCTAACAACCATCACATACATACCCTGTTATGACCGTCCTAACAACCATCACATACATACCCTGTTATCACTGTCCTAACAACCATCACATACATACCCTGTCATCACTCTCCTAACAACCATCACATACATACCCTGTTATCACCGTCCTAACAACCATCACATACATACCCTGTTATCACTGTCCTAACAACCATCACATACATACCCTGTTATCACTGTCCTAACAACCATCACATACATACCCTGTCATCACTGTCCTAACAACCATCACATACATACCCTGTTATCACTGTCCTAACAACCATCACCTACATACCCTGTTATGACCGTCCTAACAACCATCACATACATACCCTGTTATGACCGTCCTAACAAACATAACATACATACCCTGTTATCACTGTCCTAATAACCATCACATACATCTGTTATCACTGTCCTAACAACCATCACATACATACCCTGTTATCACTGTCCTAACAACCATCACATACATACCCTGTTATCACTGTCCTAACAACCATCACCTACATACCCTGTTGTGACCGTCCTAACAACCATCACATATATACCCTGTTATCACTGTCCTAACAACCATCACCTACATACCCTGTTATGACCGTCCTAACAACCATCACATATATACCCTGTTATCACTGTCCTACCAACCATCACCTACATACCCTGTTATCACTGTCCTACCAACCATCACCTACATACCCTGTTATCACTGTCCTAACAACCACCACATACATACCCTGTTATCACTGTCATTACAACCATCACATACATACCCTCTTATCACTGTCCTAACAACCATCACCTACATACCCTGTTATCACTGTCCTACCAACCATCACCTACATACCCTGTCATCACTGTCCTACCAACCATCACCTACATACCCTGTTATCACTGTCCTAACAACCATCACATACATACCCTGTTATGACCGTCCTAACAACCATCACCTACATACCCTGTCATCACTGTCCTACCAACCATCACCTACATACCCTATTATCACTGTCCTACCAACCATCACCTACATACCCTGTCATCACTGTCCTACCAACCATCACCTACATACCCTGTTATCACTGTCCTACCAACCATCACCTACATACCCTGTTGTCACTGTCCTAACAACCATCACCTACATACCCTGTCATCACTGTCCTAACAACCATCACCTACATACCCTGTTATCACTGTCCTAACAACCATCACCTACATACCCTGTTATCACTGTCCTAACAACCATCACATACATACCCTGTTATCACTGTCCTACCAACCATCACCTACATACCCTGTCATCACTGTCCTACCAACCATCACCTACATACCCTGTTATCACTGTCCTAACAACCATCACATACATACCCTGTTATCACTGTCCTACCAACCATCACCTACATACCCTGTCATCACTGTCCTACCAACCATCACCTACATACCCTGTTATCACTGTCCTACCAACCATCACCTACATACCCTGTTATCACTGTCCTAACAACCATCACATATATACCCTGTTATCACTGTCCTACCAACCATCACATACATACCCTGTTATCACTGTCCTACCAACCATCACCTACATACCCTGTTATCACTGTCCTAACAACCATCACATATATACCCTGTCATCACTGTCCTACCAACCATCACATACATACCCTGTTATCACTGTCCTACCAACCATCACCTACATACCCTGTTATCACTGTCCTAACAACCATCACATATATACCCTGTTATCACTGTCCTACCAACCATCACCTACATACCCTGTTATCACTGTCCTACCAACCATCACCTACATACCCTGTTATCACTGTCCTACCAACCATCACCTACATACCCTGTCATCACTGTCCTACCAACCATCACCTACATACCCTGTTATCACTGTCCTAACAACCATCACATACATACCCTGTTATCACTGTCCTACCAACCATCACCTACATACCCTGTTATCACTCTCCTAACAACCATCACATACATACCCTGTTATCACTGTCCTAACAACCATCACATACATACCCTGTTATCACTGTCCTAACAACCATCACATACAATGTACATACCCTGTAATCACTGTCCTAACAACCATCACATACAATGTACATACCCTGTTATCACTGTCCTAACAACCATCACCTACATACCTGTTATCACTCTCCTAACAACCATCACATACATACCCTGTTATCACTGTCCTACCAACCATCACATACATACCCTGTCATCACTGTCCTAACAACCATCATATACATACCCTGTTATGACCGTCCTAACAACCATCACATACATACCCTGTTATCACTGTCCTAACAACCATCACATACAATGTACATACCCTGTTATCACTGTCCTACCAACCATCACATACAATGTACATACCCTGTTATCACTGTCCTAACAACCATCACCTACATACCCTGTTATCACTGTCCTAACAAACATCACATACATACCCTGTTATCACTGTCCTACCAACCATCACCTACATACCCTGTTATCACTGTCCTACCAACCATCACATACATACCCTGTTATCACTGTCCTAACAACCATCACCTACATACCCTGTTATGACCGTCCTAACAACCATCACATACATACCCTGTTATCACTGTCCTAACAACCATCACATACATACCCTGTTATCACTGTCCTAACAACCATCACCTACATACCCTGTTATCACTGTCCTACCAACCATCACCTACATACCCTGTTATCACTGTCCTACCAACCATCACCTACATACCCTGTTATCACTGTCCTACCAACCATCACATACATACCCTGTTATGACCGTCCTAACAACCATCACATATATACCCTGTTATGACCGTCCTAACAACCATCACATACATACCCTGTTATCACTGTCCTACCAACCATCACATACATACCCTGTTATCACTGTCCTACCAACCATCACATACATACCCTGTTATGACCGTCCTACCAACCATCACATACATACCCTGTTATCACTGTCCTACCAACCATCACCTACATACCCTGTTATCACTGTCCTACCAACCATCACATACATACCCTGTTATGACCGTCCTAACAACCATCACATATATACCCTGTTATGACCGTCCTAACAACCATCACATACATACCCTGTTATCACTGTCCTACCAACCATCACCTACATACCCTGTTATCACTGTCCTACCAACCATCACCTACATACCCTGTTATCACTGTCCTAACAACCATCACCTACATACCCTGTTATCACTGTCCTAACAACCATCACATACATACCCTGTTATCACTGTCCTAACAACCATCACATACATACCCTGTTATCACTGTCCTAACAACCATCACATACATACCCTGTTATCACTGTCCTACCAACCATCACCTACATACCCTGTTATCACTGTCCTACCAACCATCACCTACATACCCTGTTATCACTGTCCTACCAACCATCACATACAATGTACATACCCTGTAATCACTGTCCTAACAACCATCACATACATACCCTGTTATCACTGTCCTAACAAACATCACATACATACCCTGTTATCACTGTCCTAACAACCACCACATACATACCCTGTTATCACTGTCCTACCAACCATCACCTACATACCCTGTTATCACTGTCCTACCAACCACCACATACATACCCTGTTATGACCGTCCTAACAACCATCACCTACATACCCTGTCATCACTGTCCTAACAACCATCACCTACATACCCTGTTATCACTCTCCTAACAACCATCACCTACATACCCTGTCATCACTGTCCTAACAAACATCACCTACATACCCTGTTATGACCGTCCTAACAACCATCACCTACATACCCTGTTATGACCGTCCTAACAACCATCACATACATACCCTGTCATCACTGTCCTACCAACCATCACACACAATGTACATACCCCCATTTTATGTACTGTTCAACTGTCTGGAGTAAACCTAGCAACAAAATGTATATAGATATGGTCTTAAAATTACAGAAAAGAGCAGCCAGGATATTATTAAATGTTAGAGATATTCTTACTCCCTCCAAATCCCTCTTTGAAAAATTAAAATGGATGCCAATTGCAGACTTTTACGATTTTAGAAAAATGGTTTTGTGTTACAAAATTTTACATTGTGAATCACCAGGTATTTTAACAAACATGTTTTCTTATGTAAAAAATGTGAATGGCAGAACAACTAGATCTTCTATATCAAACAAATTGTATGTTCCAACAGCCAGAACAAACTATTTCAAACGTTCATTTGTATATACATGTTCAATTTTATGGAACGAAGCTAATTATACTATTAGAGACTCAGTTAGTATTGGGATTTTTAAAACTAGATACCTGCAGCTTTACTTCTCAAAATCTTAGCTATATATATATATATATACTGCAATATTTTACAAATTACTTCAACTAGTCTAGTTTTAATTTCTAAATATTTCTTTTGTGATTATTAATAGAATATATAGTTATATCTGTGATTCATCCCTTACACTGATATTTTAATATAGTAATATTCAATCTTCTAAATTTAATTTTAGATCACCTACTTCATTGTACCATTTTAATTCACACTATATTAGTGTATATTCTGTCAATTTTTACCTTTTGCTATATTAGCATTGTATGTATATTCGACTCCTTGTGCTTTAATCGTGTCCTTCAGCAACACTTGTGTGATATACAAGCGTTCATTTATAAATCATATTTAAGCTGTGATGATAATTATATATTTATTACATTGTTATATTATATCGTTATTTTAAATTATGCCATGCTTGTGTAAATATATTTGATGCAGGGCCATGTTGTAAACTAGACATTGTCTAAATATGTTACCCTGGTTAAATAAAAGATATTATTATTATTATTATAATACCCTGTTATCACTGTCCTAACAACCATCACATACATACCCTGTTATGACCGTCCTAACAACCATCACATATATACCCTGTTATGACCGTCCTAACAACCATCACCTACATACCCTGTTATCACTGTCCTACCAACCATCACCTACATACCCTGTTATCACCGTCCTAACAACCATCACATACATACCCTGTTATGACCGTCCTAACAACCATCACCTACATACCCTGTTATCACCGTCCTAACAACCATCACCTACATACCCTGTCATCACCGTCCTAACAACCATCACATACATACCCTGTTATGACCGTCCTAATAACCACCACATACATACCCTGTTATCACTGTCCTAACAACCATCACCTACATACCCTGTTATCACTGTCCTAACAACCATCACATACATACCCTGTTATCACTGTCCTACCAACCATCACATACATACCCTGTTATGACCGTCCTACCAACCATCACATACATACCCTGTTATGACCGTCCTAACAACCATCACCTACATACCCTGTTATCACTGTCCTAACAACCATCACCTACATACCCTGTTATCACTGTCCTAACAACCACCACATACATACCCTGTTATCACTGTCCTAACAACCATCACATACATACCCTGTTATGACCGTCCTAACAACCATCACATACATACCCTGTTATGACCGCCCTAACAAACATCACCTACATACCCTGTCATCACTGTCCTAACAACCATCATATATACATACCCTGTTATGACCGTCCTAATAACCACCACATACATACCCTGTTATCACTGTCCTAACAACCATCACATACATACCCTGTTATCACTCTCCTAACAACCATCACATACATACCCTGTTATGACCGTCCTAACAACCATCACATACATACCCTGTTATGACCGTCCTAACAACCATCACCTACATACCCTGTTATGACCGTCCTAACAACCATCACCTACATACCCTGTTATGACCGTCCTAACAACCATCACCTACATACCCTGTTATCACTCTCCTAACAACCACCACAAACCATTATACATTGTACATACATGTGTTTATATAGATCGCAGGTTGGTAATTCGTGCCAAGTCCCTGTGCGCCAAACCAGTAAGCCGATGTTAGCGTTCATTCAGCGACAGATAAAAACATATCTGTTGATGGATAAATCATTATATTTGTTATTATAACGCGGAATATCGGCCTTATCTGTAATATACCGGGGGCTCCTTTGATTTATTACTTGGGGTCGCTGTATGGATGTATGGTTACTTATTACATCTAGTTACATCAGCCTAACTATACTGTATGTTACATCTAGTTACATCAGCCAAACTATACTGTATGTTACATCTAGTAACATCAGCCAAACTATACTGTATGTGTTACATCTAGTTACATCAGCCAAACTATACTGTATGTCTAGTTACATCAGCCAAACTATACTGTATGTTACATCTAGTTACATCAGCCAAACTATACTGTATGTCTAGTTACATCAGCCAAACTATACTGTATGTGTTACATCTAGTTACATCAGCCAAACTATACTGTATGTTACATCTAGTTACATCAGCCAAACTATACTGTATGTGTTACATCTAGTTACATCAGCCAAACTATACTGTATGTGTTACATCTAGTTACATCAGCCAAACTATACTGTGTGTTACATCTAGTTACATCAGCCAAACTATACTGTATGTTACATCTAGTTACATCAGCTAAACTATACTGTATGTGTTACATCTAGTTACATCAGCCAAACTATACTGTATGTCTAGTTACATCAGCCAAACTATACTGTATGTTACATCTAGTTACATCAGCCAAACTATACTGTATGTTACATCTAGTTACATCAGCCAAACTATACTGTATGTTACATCTAGTTACATCAGCCAAACTATACTGTATGTTACATCTAGTTACATCAGCCAAACTATACTGTATGTGTTACATCTAGTTACATCAGCCAAACTATACTGTATGTTACATCTAGTTACATCAGCCAAACTATACTGTATGTGTTACATCTAGTTACATCAGCCAAACTATACTGTATGTGTTACATCTAGTTACATCAGCCAAACTATACTGTAGTGTTACATCTAGTTACATCAGCCAAACTATACTGTATGTGTTACATCTAGTTACATCAGCCAAACTATACTGTATGTGTTACATCTAGTTACATCAGCCAAACTATACTGTATGTGTTACATCTAGTTACATCAGCCAAACTATACTGTATGTGTTACATCTAGTTACATCAGCCAAACTATACTGTGTCTTACATCTAGTTACATCAGCCAAACTATACTGTATGTGTTACATCTAGTTACATCAGCCAAACTATACTGTATGTTACATCTAGTTACATCAGCCAAACTATACTGTATGTTACATCTAGTTACATCAGCCAAACTATACTGTATGTGTTACATCTAGTTACATCAGCCAAACTATACTGTATGTGTTACATCTAGTTACATCAGCCAAACTATACTGTATGTGTTACATCTAGTTACATCAGCCAAACTATACTGTATGTGTTACATCTAGTTACATCAGCCAAACTATACTGTGTGTTACATCTAGTTACATCAGCCAAACTATACTGTATGTGTTACATCTAGTTACATCAGCCAAACTATACTGTGTGTTACATCTAGTTACATCAGCCAAACTATACTGTATGTGTTACATCTAGTTACATCAGCCAAACTATACTGTATGTGTTACATCTAGTTACATCAGCCAAACTATACTGTATGTGTTACATCAGCCAAACTATACTGTGTCTTACATCTAGTTACATCAGCCAAACTATACTGTATGTCTTACATCTAGTTACATCAGCCAAACTATACTGTATGTGTTACATCTAGTTACATCAGCCAAACTATACTGTGTGTTACATCTAGTTACATCAGCCAAACTATACTGTGTCTTACATCTAGTTACATCAGCCAAACTATACTATATGTCTTACATCTAGTTACATCAGCCAAACTATACTGTATGTTACATCTAGTTACATCAGCTAAACTATACTGTATGTGTTACATCTAGTTACATCAGCCAAACTATACTGTATGTCTAGTTACATCAGCCAAACTATACTGTATGTTACATCTAGTTACATCAGCCAAACTATACTGTGTGTTACATCTAGTTACATCAGCCAAACTATACTGTATGTGTTACATCTAGTTACATCAGCCAAACTATACTGTATGTTACATCTAGTAACATCAGCCAAACTATACTGTATGTGTTACATCTAGTTACATCAGCCAAACTATACTGTATGTTACATCTAGTTACATCAGCAAAACTATACTGTATGTGTTACATCTAGTTACATCAGCCAAACTATACTGTATGTTACATCTAGTTACATCAGCCAAACTATACTGTATGTTACATCTAGTTACATCAGCCAAACTATACTGTATGTGTTACATCTAGTTACATCAGCCAAACTATACTGTATGTTACATCTAGTTACATCAGCCAAACTATACTGTATGTGTTACATCTAGTTACATCAGCCAAACTATACTGTATGTCTAGTTACATCAGCCAAACTATACTGTATGTGTTACATCTAGTTACCATCAGCCAACTACTCTACGTGTCTTACATCTGTTAACATCACCAAAACTATACTGTAATGTTACATCTAGTTTACATCAGCCAAACTATACTGTTGTGTTACATCTAGTTAACCAAATTTTCAAGCCAAACCTATACTGTATGTGTTACATCTAGTTACATCAGCCAAACTATACTGTATGTTACATCTAGTTACATCAGGCCAATTATAACTGTATGTGTTACATCTAGTTACATCATGCCAAACTATACTGTATGTTAACATCTAGTTTACATCAGCCAAACTATACTGTATGTGTTACATCTAGTTACATCAGCCAAACTATACTGTATGTCTAGTTACATCAGCCAAACTATACTGTATGTTACATCTAGTTACATCAGCCAAACTATACTGTATGTTACATCTAGTTACATCAGCCAAACTATACTGTATGTGTAACATCTAGTTACATCAGCCAAACTATACTGTATGTGTTACATCTAGTTACATCAGCCAAACTATACTGTATGTCTAGTTACATCAGCCAAACTATACTGTATGTGTTACATCTAGTTACATCAGCCAAACTATACTGTATGTGTTACATCTAGTTACATCAGCCAAACTATACTGTGTCTTACATCTAGTTACATCAGCCAAACTATACTGTATGTTACATCTAGTTACATCAGCCAAACTATACTGTGTGTTACATCTAGTTACATCAGCCAAACTATACTGTATGTGTTACATCTAGTTACATCAGCCAAACTATACTGTATGTTACATCTAGTTACATCAGCCAAATTATACTGTATGTGTTACATCTAGTTACATCAGCCAAACTATACTGTATGTTACATCTAGTTACATCAGCCAAACTATACTGTATGTGTTACATCTAGTTACATCAGCCAAACTATACTGTATGTCTAGTTACATCAGCCAAACTATACTGTATGTTACATCTAGTTACATCAGCCAAACTATACTGTGTGTTACATCTAGTTACATCAGCCAAACTATACTGTATGTGTTACATCTAGTTACATCAGCCAAACTATACTGTATGTTACATCTAGTTACATCAGCAAAACTATACTGTATGTGTTACATCTAGTTACATCAGCCAAACTATACTGTATGTTACATCTAGTTACATCAGCCAAACTATACTGTATGTTACATCTAGTTACATCAGCCAAACTATACTGTATGTGTTACATCTAGTTACATCAGCCAAACTATACTGTATGTGTTACATCTAGTTACATCAGCCAAACTATACTGTATGTTACATCTAGTTACATCAGCCAAACTATACTGTATGTGTTACATCTAGTTACATCAGCCAAACTATACTGTATGTTACATCTAGTTACATCAGCAAAACTATACTGTATGTGTTACATCTAGTTACATCAGCCAAACTATACTGTGTGTTACATCTAGTTACATCAGCCAAACTATACTGTATGTTACATCTAGTTACATCAGCCAAACTATACTGTATGTGTTACATCTAGTTACATCAGCCAAACTATACTGTATGTGTTACATCTAGTTACATCAGCCAAACTATACTGTATGTTACATCTAGTTACATCAGCCAAACTATACTGTATGTTACATCTAGTTACATCAGCTAAACTATACTGTATGTGTTACTACAGGTAAGTAACACTACAGAATACTACTTACATATGTATACTATAACACGACGGAATCAGGTGTACACTATCACTGACAAGTGTGCCGTGACCACCCTGGTCAATATTACAACCCTACTCGATACCTACTGGTCAGGCACAATGTTTTTAAAGGTTTTGATTTTTATATATAAACACGAAGATGATATGACGTGCCGAGTTTGATCACACCCATTATCTGCCCTCGACCAGATAGCACCCTGTGTTATTCGACCCTCATCAGATGTCATGATGTCTGACAAAGGGTGCTGTATCAAAATAAGGAATACATGTTACTGAGCTGGACTGGACTAGAAGCCAGTTGGTAGCCCAAATGGTTAGATCCCTCGTCTATATTTCAGAGGTCCCAGGTTCGAGTTCCGTTGTTACATTTGGCGGCCGATCAATGTAAGTCCCCACGGACGATACCGCCGTTATAGGGTCCCATGGCTGGAAGGAGGGAGGAATGTACCCACGGACGATACCGCCGTTATAGGGTCCCATGTGTGTCTTCGGGGTCGAAGACTTTGTGTTGAAGGAGGGAGGAATGTAGCGGAACTGGACTTAGCCGAACGCTCGAGGCCAGGTGGTAAATTAAGTGATTGGCGTCCGTCTAAAATTCGAAGGTCATCGGTTCGAGCCCTAATCTGTTCGTTGCATCATGTTTCCTCTTCTGGTTCATATTAGATTTCGTACATGGGAAATGAAAACATTGGGTTACATATACGTGTATTGTACCTGTCGACTTGTGACAGACGAATGTGTACGTATACAATGCCGCGTATATATATATACACCGATAAAGTTTGATGCGTGGAGAGCTATCGACCAGTGTGAGAGTAATAATATAAACATCGTGTGACACTCTATATGTGTTACGGTCTTAAAATAGAATTCAGTGTTACATTAGCAACAACCTCAGTAAATCGTCAGTTCGGTTTTATCTCTATTTGTAGCATGATGAAATTAAACACCCAGTGATTTATTTAATACGTACTATCTAATAAACACACAACCGGATACACACCCGGCGTGTCCCCGCCACCTGTCGGAGATATATTGAACCACTGTCGTCCGCATGACAACCCTCGTCAAACCTCCTCTCCCCTCTAATCCTCGACTCCATCACCGCCGTCACTTATATTAATCCATATATTATTTTGGGGAAACAGCTCAGTATACACAAATGACCATCAGAAGCCGAATAATGTGGCTGATGACAGAAAAGGCTCTCAGTAATGAATGTAGTTACGGGTCGTACAGGTGACTCGATTTTATCTACACACACACTCTACGTAAATCGTCGAGATAGCATTGGTTGTTGTCGGCGGCCAATCAAATCCGCTCTAATTCTTGTTAGCTATGTTAGCTGTACCACGTGACCATAGTAATACTCTACTCAATGTACGATCAGAACCGGGAGGGATGTTAACAATACCTACGGATTTACGTTAACCTCACTAAAAATGAAGACGGACATATAGGTAAGCTATTAAATTATCTTTTCTATTTAATTATACCTAATGTAGGAATGCTTTTCTTATATTTATCATTTTCCACGGTTGCATTCATTGTGAAAATTGTAAAACTATTGAAAAGGAATGTTTGATTTTCATTGGCTGATCCAGAAGTGGGGATGTGGAATGGAGAACGGGGTAGAGATGGGGCGATTCCAAATTTCCGGGGTGAAATAGAGTCCAATTTGAAAGAAAATAAATCCCGTGTCATTTCTACGCCCATTTTATTTTTTCGATGACGAACATTAACGATTACAGTCTAACATTTTATCTTATGCTCAAATATGCAACTCAGAGTAGTTTATCTTATTAATGCTTCCGTATGCCTATCATTCTATTCATATGTACCTACGTATACTTACCAAGTTTTGCATACGGGTAGTTAGCCACTCATTGAAATACACCACTGCCTTCAGGCGCTTAGTAAACAGTATTATGATGTATTTGATAACCATGTGTCTTTCTCTATACTGTACTCTGGGATGTCTAAATAATAATAATAATACCGGGCACTTTTTAATCCAGACACACCGCATCTTTCGCCTCTAGACCGACTGGTTGCACTTTTTTAAATTTGTTATTCTTAACTATACGCAAAATGTGCCTGCCTGTCCTTTTTGCGAGTGAAGAAATTTCTATTGTTTAGGTATCTGGCTTTCCACATGAACTGGTTGTCTAACTACCTTTCATTTGTTTGATAATCTATGGTACAACCCGAGCATCGTCACTTGCTCAACTCGTCTACGCGTTATGGTTCGAACCCATGACCACCCGTCCATCTCCTTGTGTGGAAAACAGTTCAATGGGTTATCAAATACCACATATACAGCGACGAATGCACGTTTCCACCTCTTCCCAAAGTGCATTACATCCACGTGCAAAATGAAACATTCTTGCTTGTATCTCTGGGTACTAAAGGTAATCATACAACGTTTTTCCTACAAACACCATGACCGACACCCACATGTAGGTGTAACATATAACACACACGTTCGTGTTAAAATGATATGAACGTTATAAACACTAACATACATACAGGTATATCACTAACACATATGCACGCATAACACTTACACGTGTCCGTGTAACACTCACACACGTGTACATATAAGATTAACACAGACAAGTTGTATAACACTATACACATATGTATGTGTAACTTTAACACACATATATGTAACACTTATACAGACATGTCACTGTAACACTAACAAGCACACACACCCATGTACGTGTAAAACTTAAACACACATTTGTAACGCTAACAGTTAACTATAAGATCAATGGACACGTGTACTCAAACACTCACACACCTGCAACACTATAACACATGAACATGTTACACTCACATACATGTACGTGTAACACTATTACTCACATGTATGTGTATCAATGGCATACACATGAACGTGTAACACCCATATACCTGTACTTATAACACTTACACAAATGTACATGCAACACTATATCTCACATATATGTATACCACTACCACACACGCATGTACGTGTAACACTGACAACCACATGTACGTGTACTTATTAGCACGCATGTTACGTGTAACACTAATATACACATACACATGTACCACTAAAATACTCATGTACAAATAACTCTAACACACACGTATGTGTAACACTATCACACATATACGTGTAACACACACACATACACTCTTACCTGTAAGACTGACAAACACATATACGTGTAACACACACACATACACTCTTACCTGTAAGACTGACAAACACATGTACGTGTACACATTAACACGCATGTTCGTGTGATACTAATGTAGAAATACGTGTAACACTTAACACACGCATGCACGTTTAACACTCATACCTATGTACTATGACACTCACACACTTGCATTTGTAACAATTAACACGCATGTATGTGCAACAGTTGGGCACAATAATTGTACCTGCTGTCCCGCATCTCACACACAGGTGGAACACACACATGCACTTCCCGCATCTCCCACACAGGGATGGAACACACACATACACCTCCAACATCTTTCACACAGGGATGGAACACACACATACACCTCCCACATCTCTCACACAGGGGTGGAACACACACATACACCTCCCACATCTCTCACAGAGGATGGAACACACACATACACCTCCCACACCTCCCACACAGAGGGTGGAACACACACATATACCTCCAACATCTCTCACAGAGGGTGGAACACACACATACACCTCCCACACCTCTCATATAGGGATGGAACACACACATACACCTCCCACACAGGGGTGGAACACACACATACACCTCCAACATCTCTCACAGAGGATGGAACACACACATACACCTCCCACACCTCCCACACAGAGGGTGGAACACACACATACACCTCCCACACCTCCCACACAGAGGGTAGAACACACACATATACCTCCAACATCTCTCACAGAGGGTGGAACACACACATACACCTCCCACACCTCCCACACAGAGGGTGGAACACACACATATACCTCCAACATCTCTCACAGAGGGTGGAACACACACATACACCTCCCACACCTCTCACACAGGGGTGGAACACACACATACACCTCCCACATCTCTCACACAGGGGTGGAACACACACATACACCTCCCACATCTCTCACACAGGGGTGGAACACACACATACACCTCCAACATCTCTCACACAGGGGTGGAACACACACATACACCTCCCACATCTCTCACACAGGGGTGGAACACACACATATACCTCCCACATCTCTCACACAGGGGTGGAACACACACATACACCTCCCGCATCTCTCAGACAGGTGTGGAACACACACATATACCTCCCGCATCTCACACAGGTGTGGAACACACACATACACCTCCCACATCTCTAACACAGGGGTGGAACACACACAAACACATCCCACATCTCAGACAGGGGTGGAACACACACATATACCTCCCACATCTCTCACACGGGTGTGGAACACACACATACACCTCCCACATCTCAGACAGGGGTGGAACACACACATACACCTCCCGCATCTCACACAGGTGTGGAACACACACATACACCTCCCACATCTCTAACACAGGGGTGGAACACACACAAACACATCCCACATCTCAGACAGGGGTGGAACACACACATATACCTCCCACATCTCTCACACGGGTGTGGAACACACACATATACCTCCCACATCTCAGACAGGGGTGGAACACACACATACACCTCCCACATCTCTCACACGGGGGTGGAACACTCACATACACCTCCCAAATCTCCCACACAGGGATGGAACACACACATACACCTCCAACATCTCCCACACAGGGATGGAACACACACATACACCTCCCACATCTCCCACACAGGGGTGGCTGTTTATTACAGTATAATTAGTGTGTAAACACTGGACTACCATGCTGAGATCAAGGATTTCAAAATTCACATCCGGTTTAGTTTCATATTTCAGCACTAGAGCGATACATAACAGTAAATTGCTGTGAAATCTATAGATTTTAAACAAATATTGAACTATCTCAAAGATTCCGTATTTTGTTTAACGCCCCGTCGGCAGCGATGGTCATTTTTCGCCAGACCGAACGATCTTTAAAGCATGTTAATAGACTCATGTGTGCATCTCATATCACAAATATTGCTCTTATGTTCCTGGTGTTACTTAGTATATTGTTTGTTGAAAATTTATCATAACAAGAAGTATCTTTAAAAAAGATAAACGGCATAGTTTTAATGCTAGTAGTTATAATGTAAAACTGCTGGTGAAATAAATCAACGAACTAATAGGTTTCAGCACGGATAACAAAATTATATCTGTTTGAATCATTTGTGGTGATAATAAGACTGCATTGGAATCAGAAATATAATTTTATTAATGTGTCATTCGAAAAGATACATCCACTTATTCAGCTTGCATTCAATCTTAACTTTGTTTCGTTTTTAACTGAATATCTGCATTTTGCATCTACCGCTACATTGACCAATCACATACTTCATCTTGATCAGTAATGCCACCTGTCGCGTCATATTCGGGGCCAAAAGGATATTATACGGCTATGCCGAAAAATATTGAATTATGATTTCGCAAACGAATATCAGAAATATAGCTCGACCAATCAGCCGGGGGTCTTTTACAGTTTATATAATATCAGTACCGTAGTTGGCAGACTTGGGGTCACCAGAGAGGTGAGAACGTCACAAGCCCACATCCTCGGGCCTATCTGTCATAATGATGGAATGCTACCCGCAGAGGATACCCCATATACACTGTATACTATAACTGGGTAGCATCGTGCAGTTCATAATTCCAATACACAGGACAGACACATACTTAGTATCACAAATCAATAGGCCGATCTGAATCACAGTCGTCCATCACAGAGACTCTTTCTGATTAATTTTCCAAATGTACTGTACCTCCGACAAAATACTTATGGCCTATCATCAAAAGTAAGATATCATACGTTATTACTACCACTACCACCAAAATCTGATATCATACGTTATTACTACCACTACCACCAAAATCTGATATCATACGTTATTACTACCACCAAAGTCTGATATCATGCGTTATTACTACCACTACCACCAAAGTCTGATATCATACGGTATTACTACCACTACTACCAAAGTCTGATATCATACGGTATTACTACCACTACCACCAAAATCTGATATCATACGTTATTACTACCACTATTAACAAAAGTCTGATATCATACGTTATTACTACCACTACCACCAAAGTCTGATATCATACGTTATTACTACCACCAAAGTCTTATATCATACGTTATTACTACCACTACCACCAAAGTCTGATATCATATGTTATTACTACCACTACCACCAAAGTCTGATATCATACGTTATTACTACCACTACCACCAAAAGTCTGATATCATACGTTATTACTACCACTACCACCAAAGTCTGATATCATACGTTATTACTACCACTTCCACCAAAGTCTGATATCATACGTTATTACTACCACTTCCACCAAAAGTCTGATATCATACGTTATTACTACCACCAAAGTCTGATATCATACGTTATTACTACCACTACCACCAAAGTCTGATATCATACGTTATTACTACCACTACCACCAAAAGTCTGATATCATACGTTATTACTACCACTACCACCAAAGTCTGATATCATACGTTATTACTACCACTACCACCAAAAGTCTGATATCATACGTTATTACTACCACTACCACCAAAGTCTGATATCATACGTTATTACTACCACTACCACCAAAATCTGATATCATACGTTATTACTACCACCAAAGTCTGATATCATGCGTTATTACTACCACTACCACCAAAGTATGATATCATATGTTATTACTACCACTACCTCCAAAGTCTGATATCATACGTTATTACTACCACTACCACCAAAAGTCTGATATCATACGTTATTACTACCACTACCACCAAAAGTCTGATATCATACGGTATTACTACCACTACCACCAAAGTCTGATATCATACGTTATAACTACCACCAAAACTCTGATATCATACGTAATAACTACCACCAAAGTCTGATATCATACGTTATTACTACTACTACCACCAAAAGTCTGATATCATACGTTATTACTACCACTACCACCAAAAGTCTGATATCATACGTTATTACTACCACTACCACCAAAAGTCTGATATCATACGTTATTACTACCACTACCACCAAAAGTCTGATATCATACGTTATTACTACCACTACCACCAAAAGTCTGATATCATACGTTATTACTACCACTACCACCAAAAGTCTGATATCATACGGTATTACTACCACTACCACCAAAGTCTGATATCATGCGTTAGTACTACCACTACCACCAAAAGTCTGATATCATTCGTTATAACTACCACTACCACCAAAGTCTGATATCATACGTTATTTCTACCACTACCACCAAAGTCTGATATCATGCGTTAGTACTACCACTACCACCAAAAGTCTGATATCATTCGTTATTACTACCACTACCACCAAAGTCTGATATCATACGTTATTACTACCACTACCACAAAAAGTCTGATATCATACGTTATTACTACCACCAAAAGTATGATATCATACGTTATTACTACCACCAAAGTCTGATATCATACGTTATTACTACCACCAAAAGTCTGATATCATACGTTATAACTACCACCAAAGTCTGATATCATACGGTATTACTACCACTACCACCAAAAGTCTGATATCATACGTTATTACTACCACTACCACCAAAGTCTGATATCATACGGTATTACTACCACTACCACCAAAGTCTGATATCATACGGTATTACTACCACTACCACCAAAAGTCTGATATCATACGGTATTACTACCACTACCACCAAAGTCTGATATCATACGGTATTACTACCACTACCACCAAAAGTCTGATATCATACGTTATTACTACCACCAAAGTCTGATATCATATGTTATAACTACCACTACCACCAAAAGTCTGATATCATACGTTATTACTACCACTACCACCAAAGTCTGATATCATACGTTATTACTACCACTACCACCAAAAGTCTGATATCATACGGTATTACTACCACTACCACCAAAGTCTGATATCATACGTTATTACTACCACTACCAACAAACGTCTGATATCATACGTTATTACTACCACTACCACCGAAGTCTGATATCATACGTTATTACTACCACCAAAAGTCTGATATCATACGTTATTACTACCACTACCACCAAAGTCTGATATCATACGTTATTACTACCACTACCACCAAAGTCTGATATCATACGGTATTACTACCAACAAACGTCTGATATCATACGTTATTACTACCACTACCACCAAAAGTCTGATATCATACGTTATTACTACCACTACCACCAAAAGTCTGATATCATACGTTATTACTACCACTACCACCAAAAGTCTTATATCATACGTTATTACTACCACTACCACCAAAAGTCTGATATCATACGTTATTACTACCACTACCACCAAAGTCTGATATCATACGTTATTACTACCACTACCACCAAAAGTCTGATATCATACGTTATTACTACCACTACCACCAAAATCTGATATCATACGTTATTACTACCACTACCACCAAAAGTCTTATATCATACGTTATTACTACCACTACCACCAAAAGTCTGATATCATACGTTATTACTACCACTACCACCAAAGTCTGATATCATACGTTATTACTACCACTTCCACCAAAAGTCTGATATCATACGTTATTACTACCACTACCACCAAAAGTCTGATATCATATGTTATAACTACCACTATTAACAAAAGTCTGATATCATACGTTATTGCTACCACCAAAGTCTGATATCATACGGTATTACTACCACTACCACCAAAAGTCCGATATATACGGTATTACTACCACTACCACCAAAAGTCTGATATCATACGTTATTACTACCACTACCACCAAAAGTCCAAAAGTCTACCCTGCAGGTAGGGCGTAAGAATTGTACCTGCTGCCCCCATTGCATGATCGTAAGAGGCGACTAAACTTGGGATCTTATCTTTTTTCTTCTTTCTTAACAACTTTCTTCTTCCTAATGTCTCCCTTGACAATGCCTCACTTTTGGCCTTTAGTTGAGCGTTCGCCGCTGTGAGGAAGGTTTTGGGTTCTGTCCCCTAGCCGAGACATACCAGAGTCTTTAAAAATGGTAGTTGCTGCTCCTGCTTAGCGCTCAGCATACAAGGAGTGGGACGACTGGTTCGCCCGTTGTCAGTTTAATGTGACCGGGTGGGGTGTGCTGCTGGGTGTCTTCGGCAGTATGCTTCAGTGAGGTAGCACTTTAAATCGGCAAAAGTTCCGGCCTATCACAAGGAGACTTAACACGAACATACCGCAGCCTCCCAAAACACACATACGCACTCACCACACGCATGCATGGCGCACGCACGGGGGGCCGTCCTTAAATAACCTTAGCTGTTAATAGGACGTTAAACAAAATAAACCAAACCAAACCAAACCACCAAAAGTCTGATATCATACGTTATTACTACCACTACCACCAAAAATAAGATATCATACGGTATTACTACCACTACCACCAAAAGTCTGATATCATACGTTATTACTACCACCAAAGTCTGATATCATACGGTATTACTACCACTACCACCAAAGTCTGATATCATACGGTATTACTACCACTACCACCAAAAGTCTGATATCATACGTTATTACTACCACTACCACCAAAAGTCTGATATCATACGTTATAACTACCACTACTACCAAAGTATGATATCATATGTTATAACTACCTGGAAAGTTTTACCTCTTAGTTTTATCTTTTTTTTAATCAAAAGTGATTAAGTAATTAATTGTTTCCCTGGTTAAGGGATCATTTTGATGCCAATGTTGATATGTTTTCCTTTGGTGATGTTAATTAGATATATTTATATACATGTAACGTATGTGGCACTTTTTGCATTCTTATGGCAAGCGGTGTATATCCTGTGGGCGATGTTACAATATCAAATGGTATTGAAGAGTTCAAACGAATTGGAATGGAAATGTATGAATGACGTTATTGTTTGAGACTCTGAGGTGTCTGAAAACCATTTCTATCCATGTAAGTCACTCCTCTCAGTCAATGTATCTTTGTTAAGGTGGTATGGCCACGCATCAACCTTACAGTATCTAATTTGTTATTTTTGTTGCAATAGATTAAAAAATGTTCTGGTTAGATTTCTTAATTTCTTCAATCAATCTAAACTATTTGAAAATGTTATTTTGAATGATAATAATCAATTTCTACTCTGTTTGGACTCATTCTGTGCAATGAACATGCTGAATTAAGAAATACAATCACTGTTTATGAGAATGATCACCAGACACAAGTGTATTGAAATATAAAGATTGAATCCTTCTCTATCTTATGAGGAGAAGAATTCGGTTGGTATTTTGTACATCATTTAATTGTCTCGATGAAACAATGTTCATTCCAGAAACGATTGCTAGTTTGTTTAAAAGTTGGAGTGAAACTCTTAAGACCATGTATGGCCATCTCCATGTACAAAATGTGGAGCCAGTTCCTAGTAGATAATTATCGTACCTAATAATTAATAAGTAATCCTCACACTACGTAACTAAACCGTTCAGTGAGGTGTCCAAACATCACCAGCGGTTGCCGTGTTGGTGCCGTTGTGGCTTGTAGAGATTGGTGAGATGTAACAAATTACATCAAATACTGAAACTTGTAGTTCTATGCAATTTGATTTCATGTTCCTTTTTAATGTTGTTTGTGTAAATTTAATCAATCTTCCATTTCTGTTCTGTTTATGAACCATTTAATCAACCCTCCATTGTTGTTTTCCATCTACATCATTAAACTAAATTACATTTACAAATGACGTAAGCTGTATTTGTATGTGATATGCCCATGCTTGCCCCGCTGCTTGTATTTCTTTTGGAGATGACTTAGGCTATGATCATTATCCAAACCCTTCTCCTCCCACCCTTGTAAAGCATCTAAACTGCAATATCAGCATAATCTTTGACGTGAGCCAAATTGTTGAAGGGCTGTACGACGCATTAGATTGGCTATTCAGAGTGCCGTTATATGCCTTTGAACTGTAATTTGCGAAATTCAACTGTTAATCTGGTAAGGAAAGTATAAAGAGAATAACCGACATAATAGCGAAACCATAATTCAAAATTAAAATAGAGTAAACGAGGGCAGGATATGAGCACAATAGTTACCTGCATAGGGAAGAACAAGTAGAATAAGACCTGGTGCTCAGACAGAGTTAGCGTCTTTAGCTTCATTGAAGACACCTACCATACAAAGTAAAATTCAGGTTATATAACAATCTCCAATAATATCTAGGGTGTTAACAATGGGTCCATCAGACATATCAACAAGTATCAAACATATCTAGATTCATATCGTACAAAAAATACAATAATTCCAAACGAGATCACGATGTCGACCATACATTTTCCCCATTGTATTCGTCAACCAACATTTCTCGAAACCGTGTTTAAGTTATTTTTTCCGTCAGTAGTGGATGTCGGTCACGAAGGTCGTGATAATGGGAGTAAGTCCATGAATATCGAATAAACTGGGACATGTACCATCGTAGGTAGAGGTAAGAACTTCGTTAGGAAATATAAATAAAAACAATATCAGTCTAATCCACTTGTCTTACATTCGATTGATGTACATCTGAAAATGACAGATTAAAAAGCAATCAATCCAGATCGATATTCTATAAAATGTCACTATGACTTGTAATAAAAAAAGTATAATGTCAATGTATTGTGTGATGCTATAACGAACACAAATAACTCGTTTTCACCTTTTAATTTCGGATTGATGATTTTTACATTGTCTTTTTTTTGGGAGATTAACAAGTTGATCTCGAGTTTTCTGACAATTCCTAAAATGTGTGCGAAATTGAGTTAAGATTACCGTTCCTGCCTTCATGTTGTTTGTTATCACGTGATCTAAAAGGCCATAGATTTTCTGATAAAATATATGTGCGGATGAGATCAACCGTCAGGAAAGTCCGCCATAGATTTGTCCAGAAATCTACTAACCTCCGTACCGTCAGAAATCAACTGTACTTCGTTAATAACTGAACACCCCACGGGAACAAAACATGGCGGATCCAGGTAACGACAATAGAAAAAGGCGTTATGAGTAAAACAAGGTTAATATAGAACTATTAATATCGCTTGTTCTCTCTAATTAATCTGTAGCTAATATGCGACCTATCACGCCATTAGTTGCGTGCTGTTGCCAATAAAACAATCTAAGTCGCGGCGTAATCATGTCGGTATTAAAAGTTTTGTTTCAAACACTGGAACATAATGATATTCAGTGCTCGGCATTTAGTTTTACAAGTGTGTGAGTACATACGTGCGGAGTATTATGTGTCATTCCTGTGTTATATGTATTGGTGTGTCCTGATGAAATATTAATTACGTCTCAGGCGATTTGGATCTCATACGATCTAAAACGATTTAATATAACGCAATCAACATATTTCATAAATTAATAATAAGCAAGTGCTTTAATTTATTTTGTTTGATATTTATTTCAGATCTTTATAATACATTTAACGCATGATTATAATGAAGTATCGTGTTGTTTATATTATAATGTGTCACGTTGTTTATATTGTGAATATGACGTTGTTTATATCATAATGTATCATGTTGTTTATATATTGTGCTGTATCACGTTGTTTATATTATAATGTATCACATTGTTTATATTATAATGTGTCCCGGTGTTTATATATTGTGAATATGACGTTGTTTATATTATAATCTATCATATTGTTTATGATTTGAAGTATGACCTTTTATATTATAATGTATCATATTGTTTATATTGTGATGAATGACGTTGTTTATATTGTGAAGTATGGCGTTGTTTATATCGTGAAATATGACGTTGTTTATATTATAATGTATCATATTGTTTATATTGTGAAGTGTGACGTTGTTTATATTGTGATGAATGACGTTGTTTATATCATGAAATATGACGTTGTTTATATCGTGAAATATGACGTTGTTTATATTGTGAATATGACTTTGTTTATATTATAATGTATCATATTGTTTATATTGTGAAGTATGACTTTGTTTATATTGTGAATATGGCTTTGTTTATATTATAATGTATTATATTGTTTATATTTTGAAGTATGACGTTGTTTACCTTGTGAAATGTGACATTGTTTACATTGTGAAGTATGACGTAAATTATATAGTGATTACGAACGTTGTTTACATTAGGAATCATGCAGTTGTTTATATCATATTGTTGGGCACTCATGAAAAATATTAAAATATCAGCCCCACCTCGTGAAATATCTTTGATATTACTTAAGACATTGCTAGATATCCTCTATGTTTAACGCTGTTTATATCGTGAAATGTGACGTTGTTTATATGGTGATGTATGACGTTGTTTATATGGTGATGTATGACGTTTTTAACATGGTGATGTATGACGTTTATATTGTATTGTTTGATATTTTTTATATTGTATCATATAACGTTGTTTATATCGTGAAGTGTGACGTTTTTCATATGGTGCTGTATGACGTTGTTTATATTGTGATGTATCACGTTGTTTATTATACAATTATTACATTTTGTTCATCGATGCCGTAGGCCCAGGTAAACAAACTCTTGACCTGGTCCGTATAGTCTCATACACACCGAACACAAAAGGCAATAACTGTTTTGTAATATGGCCAACTATAATGAAAAAAAGAACAAACCTAAGGCTCGATCCTGTCCAAATCATGCTCACTGAAATTTTCATGCAGACTGACTTTTGGAACTTAATTATGGCCGGAATAGTCTTGTTGCACCAGAAGTATTTTTCCATGTGTTCAACAAGTCCTTTTTTTCAAAATATCTTGTAAATCCTCTTCGTTTATTTTAGCGAAACGTTGTTGGGGTGTATCGTCTGCAATATCGAAACAACGTGATACTGAACAATCGTTGGTTTCTAGCATTCTGATTGGTTGGTGTCCAAAGTGACATGTTGCGTGATTGGAGACAAAGATTGCCGACCTGTTCGTGCTATAAATAGCACGAACAGGTCGGCAATGCCTGAAGAATTTCCCATCTGCGCTATTTTTAGCACGATTGGGTCTACTCACTGATAGGTACTTGTGAGGGAAACACGAAATTTGCCAATGAAAATTTAGGAAACACTCCAGCCAGATTACAAATTGTGATGTATGACGATGTTTATATGGTGATGTATGACGTTGTTTATATTGTGATGTATGACGTTGTTTATATTTTGTTGTATGACGTTGTTTATATTGTGAAGTATGACGTTGTTTATATGGTAATGTATGACGTTATTTATATTGTGAAGTATGACGTTGTTTACATTATGATGTATGACGTTGTTTATATTGTGAAGTATCACATTGTTTATATCGTGATGCACTTCGTTGTTTATATAGTGATACATGCCGTTATTTATATTGTGATGTACTGCGTTGTTCATGCTGAGATGTATCATTTTGATTATGTTGTGACACATCACGTTGTTTTTATCATGATGTATAGGATTTTGGCGTTGTGGTGTATCACGAATATTTGTATTCTGAGGTATTGCTTTAGATATAATAATTTGCCACTTTATTCGTATTGTGATGTATGACGTTATTTATATTGTGAAGTATGGCGTTGTTTATATTGTGAAGTATGGCGTTGTTTATATTGTGAAGTATGGCGTTGTTTATATTGTGAAGTATGGCGTTGTTTATATTGTGAAGTGTGGCGTTGTTTATATTGTGAAGTGTGGCGTTGTTTATATTGTGAAGTGTGGCGTTGTTTATATTGTGAAGTATGGCGTTGTTTATATTGTGAAGTGTGTAATTGTTTCTATTGTAATGGAAGACATTTTATGTTGTGAAGAGTCACATGTTTATTGTTTTGCTTTGCTAATTTGTGATTATCGTGTTGTATATATTGCGATGAATCGCGTCGTTTATTTCATGACATGTCGCGTGGCTACGATTGTGAAGTATCACTATTTTTCATGATTAATGGCGTTGTTTGTATTTTGATTAATGACGTTTATATTGTGTTGTATGACGGTGTTTATATTGTGTTGTATGACGGTGTTTATATTTTGATGTATGATGTGTGTATATATCTTTATGTAACACATATTTGTAATGTGATGTATACGTTTTGTAATTCTTTATGTTCTGAAGCATTACGTTGTTTGTATCATGATGTATCGCGTGGTTGATATTGTCAAACAACACTTGGTTTATATCATGATCTATGGCGTCGTTTGTATTGTAATGCAGACATTGTGATATATGACGTGTTTTGTATGGTGATGTATGACTTGTTTAAATTGTGATGTATGGCGTTGTTTGTATTGTGTATGATGTTTTATATGATATGATGTATCACGCTGTTCATATGATGAAGTATGGCGTTTTTATATTATGATGTATCACATGGTTTATATAATGGTGTTTGACGTTGTTTATTGTGTCTTGATTATGTTTACATTTCCGGTTAATTTACAGATAATGAGGTTAAATAACAATGAATTATGTGTCGTCATCGCTTTAAGTTTTAAAATTGATTATATTTTATTCATATTCAACCTTAGAATATATCATCCAGTAGCACTGCACAAGTCAAAAGATCAGACAGCTATAGGGAAGACCTGTGTGGTATACATTACACATTAGACGTGGTTTTATATGTAGTATTTCGGGGCTATTATGGTAATATTTATCTCGTACTTACGTAATGTTATATTAATTAATAACAACATGGTTATTGTGTTAATTCGTAGTAAACTTGTTTTAATGTTTTATTAATGTTTATACTGACAGTACATTGTTCTACTGGGTTGTATCAAAATGTATCACTTCATTTATAATAACACTTATCGTTAGGATGTTATGTATCGTGTGATTATAACACTGTTATAATGTTGTATTGAAATGTTATAACATTGTTATGATATTGTATTGAATTGTTACAGCATTGTTAAAATATTGTATCGATTTATTATAAAATTGTTATAATGTTATTCTGATTTATTATAACACCATTATGATATTGTATTGATTTGTTACATCGTTGTTATAACGTTGTATTAATTTGTTATAACATTCGTATAATGTTGTATTGATTTATAACAATATTGTTATAATATTATGCCGATATATCATAACATTGTTATAATGTTTTATTGATTTGTTATAACATTGTTATAATATTGTATTGATTATTGATTTGTTATAACATTGTTATAATGTTGTATTGATTTCTTATAACATTTTATAATAAAGTATTGATTTGTTATAACATTGTTATAATAAAGTATTGATTTATTATTATATTCTTATGATATTGTATTGATTTATTATAACAATGTTATAACGTTGTATTGAATTGTTATAACAATGTTATAATATTATATTGATTTATTATAACATTGTTTTAATATTTTGTTGATTTATTAAAACTTCGTTATAATATTATTATGTTTTATTAATTTATTATAATCTTGTTATACTGTTGCATTTATTTATTTATTTATTCATTCATTTTAGCATTGTCTTTATTTAAAAGTTTATTGGGGGAAAATACGATAAATATAACTATCTATGACGCAGTGATGTTGACGTTGATTAAACAGAGATCATGTTTAAAATGAAGATTTTTTCAATCTCAATTCAATGTATATTTTTTGATATTCAAGAATGAACGACATGTCGCCAAAATCAATGTATTTGTTGTGAAAAACTAGTCGCTTATGTATGACCATAAACCTTATACAAAGAAATTTACCATACCTCCCGGTCTTAACATCCTTGCAGTAGAAAAAAATATATCAAGTCTGTTTCCACGGTTTTTGGGAGCCATTCATCAATAATTTTCATCTCTTACTCAAAAATATGAAAATGGTCTACCACACTGTCTGATAAACCCTTGTTAGTGAATTGTACCAAGATACGAAATATATTACCAATTAACTTACTCATAACAGCTTACTTATATACAAGTACTAAGCCTTCAAATACAATGAGTGGCAACTAAATTTGACTATTACAGGGTGGTCTTTCATTTGGATACCTATACATACATTGATACTCCTTTGACTGCTTGCCTTGTTCTAACTCATCATATTATCTAACGAATTACTACTGTATGATAATGTAAAGGTGCTTTCCAGTTTAGTACAAGCCTTTTTCTGGTATTAGACACTGTTGTAACGAATCTGAAGTTATTATGTGAACATGAATGTGTACAATTATGACGAGAGCCTGTAAGGATCACTTCCACATTGACTATTTCAAGCATATCAACTGGTTGTTTGCAGATATTCAAGGTGATACTATTTACTAAAAAGGCGAAAACAATACATACCGTTTTCAACATTAAACATTAAAAGTTCCACCGGAAGTATGTATTCACATCACAAAGATAATCTTAGTGACTTCCGCTAAAGCACCCTCTTTTGATCTGCCTATTATCGACAGGCGGTCTCCGGATTTACGTGCTACTCTCCTCGCCACATGTTACACGTGCATTCACCCTTTTATCGAGAGAACCCCTTTTCACTGATGCTTCCAGCACTCCCTGGTAATTTGCACTTTTTAACAGTAAAATAATACATACATGTAAATCAATAACCATTTTCATTTATTGCAACACATATCAATCTTAAAACCCAGTGCATAACATAAATGCATACATATACCATCTTTTAGTTTTTACGTCATATTTGACCTCGGATAACCTTGCCGTATACAATTCTTGAAAAGAATTCACTATCAAATATTTCGTTTACATGTACTTCTATAATGCATTACAGTTGTCCTTGAAATATTCCCAAATTAATACTTGTTGTCTGTGCGTTGAATTTGTGTCTGGTTTCACACCTTATCAAAAGATTCTTTGTGTACTTTTTGAAAATGAACTTTTACTTCGTGTTTTAAAATTATAACCTAGTTCAAACATAGTTAATGATTTACCGACTAAATGTAATCGGAGACCTGCAAACACTCATGGTAGACTTGTAAGAGTTATATTGAAATATAGTCAGTTCAATTTTTCCTGGAAAGCGCATCGACCTATTACTGGGAAATAGTGTAAAATAAACATCAGATGCGAGAAGATGGATGTTGGATAAGGTGTATGTTTCATGTCATCAGAAATGAACACGTTATTCCACGAAAAATAAAGCAGGATACATCCAATACCAATGACGTAAAAATTAATGTATAGTACACTCACAGTATCACTAACCAGAAATACCGAAAAATTACATAATGTGATGAAAAACGCCATCCCGGATATAAAGGGCGTATTTTTTCCTGGTAAAGTAAGAACAATTTTGCGATCCTGTTTCGTCATTTGATTTTTATATCGATGTGGGTCATTTAACGTTTAAATTGTTGTCAGAATACTCTAGTAAAACATGAGGTACATAGGCTTTTACGAGTTGTAAATAGTTATAAATTCACTTATAAAATTAGACGTATCAAGTTCAGACAAAACGACGTTTGTGTGATTGAAAAAAAACACTCAGTTTGGATAAAGATGAAACATTATTCCATTCAGGAACCGTTCATGGGTATTCTATAATTTCTGATGATTATGTTAATATCCCAAGGGACCCCACCCCCTCCTAAAATATATTTTAACATTGGTTAAGATTTTTTTTTTTATTTCCCTGACTTCCTTGGATTTCCGCTATGTAAGTTAGACAAAGTGATCCCAGAGAAGAGATATGTAAGTTAGACAAAGTGATCCCAGAGAAGAGATATGTAAGTTAGACAAAGTAATCCTAGAGAAGAGATATGTAAGTTAGACAAAGTAATCCTAGAGAAGAGATATGTAAGTTAGACAAAGTGATCCAAGAGAAGAGATATATAAGTTAGACAAAGTGATCCCAGAGAAGAGATATGTAAGTTAGACAAAGTGATCCCAGAGAAGAGATATGTAAGTTAGACAAAGTGATCCCAGAGAAGAGATATGTAAGTTAGACAAAGTAATCCAAGAGAAGAGATATATAAGTTAGACAAAGTGATCCCAGAGAAGAGATATATAAGTTAGACAAAGTGATCCCAGAGAAGAGATATATAAGTTAGACAAAGTAATCCAAGAGAAGAGATATATAAGTTTGACAAAGTAATCCAAGAGAAGAGATATGTAAGTTAGACAAAGTAATCCAAGAGGAGAGATATGTAAGTTAGACAGAGTAATCCAAGAGGAGAGATATGTAAGTTAGACAAAGTAATCCCAGAGAAGAGATATATAAGTGAGACAATGTAATCCAAGAGAAGAGATATGTAAGTTAGACAAAGTGATCCCAGAGAAGAGATATATAAGTTAGACAAAGTGATCCCAGAGAAGAGATATGTAAGTTAGACAAAGTAATCCAAGAGAAGAGATATATAAGTTAGACAAAGTGATCCCAGAGAAGAGATATATAAGTGAGACAAAGTAATCCAAGAGGAGAGATATGTAAGTTAGACAAAGTAATCCCAGAGAAGAGATATATAAGTGAGAATGTAATCCAAGAGAAGAGATATGTAAGTTAGACAAAGTGATCCTATTACATCTAGATTTTATCTCTAGAGTCGTCCTAGCCTCCACCATTGTCCTCATATATCACTTTTCGATGTAGCAAAGACAATCACACGTGTCTCGGAAAATGTACGAAGCGAAATAGTTTTAGACATTGTTTTAAAGACAGATTTGCATATGTATATATTGTGCAATATTCCTGAATGACTATATCATAGTGATGGTAATGACTGTGTGTGATGTAATGGTTCACTGGAGTTAGTCTAAACAAACGTATGTCACATTAAATTGACCCTAGACGTTTGGTTACATTGTGCAAAAATGAATCGTATTAGTGACAAGGCCAAATGTGTCTTGTACGTGTATCTCGTTGGTGTTGACCAGGCTGCTCTGATTGATATCTCGAAATTTCACGAACAGGTATTTTTTCACATTTATCTATTGCTTGCTTGACATATGCCTTCAAGTTTGGCTTTAGATGACTACAACCCCTCCGCCATTGTTTTCCTCGTCTAAACAATTACCTGTAGTGATTTATGTATTTATGAGCAGCGATTTTAGTTTTTTAACAGTGGTGAAACGTGCTTTGATGCTTACTTTTGCATTTATCATTTAAAAGTTTAACTTCCTGTATTTTACACCTGTACCTGTAATATTATACTCTGATGTAATACCTAACACGATGTACTAACTTACAATGTATAAAACATGTTTATTTTTATTTACAATTATATTGCTTCCTTTCATAGATGATAAGATTGTAAGAAGGAAGTAACTAATGAACGAACTTCATTTAACGAGATTACTGCTGCATAATGACTCTACCATGTGGCAACCGTAGGCCGAGCGCGGCCACTATTTACCTGAGTCCGTGCTATATTTGTCTAAGGTAGCTTGCTAATTATATCAGTTGTCAGGTTGATCGTGCACATACCTTATGTTGTTACAGAGAACCCGGTATCAGTTGGAGAATGTTTTATGATCCGTGAGATAGAGTAATAAAAATACATAAGGTAATGTTAACCTTAACAACGCCCAGCCATTGGCTACACGATCAACGATCGGTTCCGCTAGAGTAATTCCTCGTTGACAGACATGAATGAACGTTAAGCGACTATTGTCACGGCCTAAAGACCTAGCCAATCGATAGCAAGGTGCACGGTAATTGGCGAAGACAAAATATGAACATAACGGCATAGGGCACGTGGCGGTAACCAATTACAATTTCTTTCTAATTGCAGCAGGAAATTACGTGGATTTCCGGCTTGAACACGTGAAGCAGATAAACAATACCATGCCTTCCGCCAGTCCCTCACAATACGTAAGTCGCCCAAGTTTGGCCTCTCTTGTATTGTCAAGTTGTAATATTCTTGGTTGGAGCTATCGATGAAATGTATTTCTCTACCATTCCTGCATACTCTAAGGTAAAGCAGATGCATTCATTTCAATAATGCATGCATTTAATATATATGCATATAGGCATTTAGCATTTAGCATTTTATAAAAACTGTTTATAATTATATTCATTTTATATAAAATTGGATTTTATAATTAATTTTAAACTTTCTTACCTTAGATATGCAGCCTTATCGAGGAAATGGACCACACCGTTCTTCAGCCCCCTTTTCTAATGGACGAGTCAACAGATACCCAAAGCGACTGCCGTCGTAGTGGGTACCCACAGAATGCTCTGGATATTGAGGAAATTTTATGTGATTATAACACCGAGTCGGAGTTGTCGAGACAAGGAAACTGCTATGAAAACTCTACAGGAAGTACTTCTAATTTCCATTCATGGAACTATTCTCAACTTCCTCAACGAAATATCAATATCACAAACTGTGCTCCTAATGTTAATGTGACGAGCACACATGCAAACTATGGAAACAGTGGATATGGACCGGTTCTTGATTCATCAAAGCAGGACACGAATTGTTGTTTGAACTATCAGAATAAATGCTTCCACTTTGACAGAAATCCCGCTAGTGCTTCACAACTTTGTTCTCATTACGACCAACGGCTGCAGACCAGCGACCACAAAATAGGTAATTGTTTTCCTATCATAAAAATGTAATTTACTTGATAATGAATTGCATCCCTTTTTTCATTGCTCAATTTACAAATCGGTCAGTTGCAAGTTCTATCTCGAGATTGGGACACTCTTTAACCCAACATTAAGTGTTCACATTTTACGAGCCCCATGTCGTCATTCAATACCAAGGTCATACTTCAGACCTGTTTATTTATTAAACAGTCCTTAGTATTGAGGAAGACAGGCCTGCAATCAGTATGGTCTAATACTAGTATACAGTATCCTTTTATTTCCATTTTGTTTTTGTTAAGCCATCAAATTACGATATCAAGTTTGAATTAAATTGAATTGTCATATCAAAAAGATGCCTATGATCAAAGTCTTTTTTTCTGTAGTGGCAAGTCTTATTGATAATATTGCATGTTAACAGGTGTTTATAATTTATACAATCTTAAGATCCCCGAGATAGCCTTTACTGCATGTCACGTTTGATATCTTAGTATAAATATTTTCTTTACTTTATGCTTATTTAGATGTTCCTAAATTTCCGTATGAATTAACAGTTTGGTCGCAATATCGCAAGGACAAACCCTAAAAGGATATATGATATAGGTATATATAATAAATGGCATATACTTTATTTATGACTGCATTTACTTATAAGATGTGTGTCTGTTGTAAAAGTTTGAATTGCTCTTTTGACTTTGCACTGCATGTAGATCAAATATCAAGCTACAAATTTCAATTATTAATTTCCCGAATGTATCTAATAAAAACAAAGAAATATTAAAACAGAGATGAAACTCAGATAGTGTTTTCAGGATAGGTAAAAATATGTGCACATTTGTTTTACCATAGCGTAGTAATGTAAGTAGATTATACGTGTATTGCCATTTCAGTCTCTATGTGAAAGGCATAAGAAAAATATCTCAGAATGTGACGATGCTATGCTACTATTGACCAGTTAGAACCGACGTTTCCACTGACTACACGAAGAGTTGATATGGACGAACCAATTGTAACCTGTACTTTTAACATACACGTTTGTACTTACAGAGCTATGCTATCGTTATTTTGTAACCAATTTACCAGATACATATAGTAACTAAATGGAAATGGCGCGCAGTTTTGTTGAAAAGAATGACGTCATTATATTAAGGCGCCAAGATACGCTACTGATTACAAAATAAATTAATATTTTGATTTATTCAAATGTAGTAAAATAAAAAGAGAATTTAACCTCATTGAAATAGAAACATCTTAATCCATAAAGAGAGCATACCAATTACTACAGTATACATTTTTTTCTTACTTTAACCAACATTCAATGGGAAGAGAATCGCTATGTAATATAGTTAACGATCAACTTGTGTACAGTACTGTATGTATAGATATTTGCGCGACATATTTGTTGTGTCTTTGGACACATATAAAAACAACCATACTTGGCTAAGGCGGAGATCGTTCCATTTGTATTTTTCTTTTACAATTTCAACACTTCAGATGTAAGATTTCCTCTTTGCTTAAACACAAATAATTTCGTAAGACGAATATTTTTAACAGTTCGGGTTTCAGACATGAATATATAAATCAAAGAAATTGTTATAATGAAGGAGAACCGATCATGAACTCTTGTGATTATGATATTGGACCTGTGTTTGAGTATGTAAACTTCCCCGTATCTAGTGTCCAGAAACAATGGGGATGTATTGCTAGGTGAGTCCCTCAGCACCATACTAAAATGGAGACAAAGTACTCGCAACTGGATACGGGATAACCTTTCATGAATGAAATAGTATGAAGGTTGAAAGCCCACTTAAGATCACTTACTCAATTGATAGCCATATAATGTGTATAAGTGTCATACAAGACATATTTCTTTCTTTGCTAATAATTGTCGAAATAGTTTGGAGTGTTTAATGATTATAATAACTTAATCATTTTATGAATTGAGGGATCCCCCTTTTATATAATAACAGTATCGTTTTATGGATTGAGGTACACCCCCCTCCCTCCCCCCTCCCCCCTCCCCAACTCCTTTTTCTCAACCCTAGTCTCCGAATTAAGTTTTCTGAGATCCCCATGTTCTCAATCCTTATCTCACGGTGATGTTTTTTGTAGGCCATCTTTGTTCTTTTCTCAGTTACTGTTTATTTTGACGATTGAATGGTTCCATTTCACCACCACCACCCTCCCCTCACCCCAATTACATTATGTTTCCCTGATTCCATTGTTCCTGATTCCACCTTTCCTGATCGACGTTTTCTGTTTATTCATTAACTCTTGTGTAGGCTTTAAGTTTTTGGTTTAGTTTTATACTACCTGATCTACACTTTGCCTGGTACTTCTTCAATTCAATTTTTCAAAATGTTTTGGTGACGTTTTTGGCGATCCCTTTGTTTTCTTGTGTTACCCTTTCCTGTTTATGGAGGGTGCATCAGCTTGATTTTGCGTTCCCGTTTCCTGTTTTTCATTGTTCTTCAGTTTGATTTTATGTTCCCGTGTTGCTGTCTACAATGCATGATTCTACATGTAAAAACTTTTAAAAATATATCAGTTACTCCCCATGATGTTTAAAACATCTCTTTGTCCTTTGATAACGACAGATGGTAAGTATGTATTATAGCATATTAAGGTAAGCTATATTATACATTAGAAAGGGGATATCCTTGTCAAACACAGATGGTTAGCTTATGTCATTTCTTACGTAATATGTTTACTGATGCTTCAATGTCATTATGGAGGTTACACTACTGAAGTGTGGGATCTAAACTTGAACGTGGATATACCTCACTACAACGCGCCTTGTCTATATATGATTTGTTATGTAATCCTTGGTATGTAACTTCCCGGTCCAAATGGACTATATTGTACAGTGACCTTGTCAGGAAGTTCAAAAACACTATTAGATAACTATATTGATTCTAACACTATAAGATAGCTGTATTGATTCTAACACTATAAGATAGCTGTATTGATTCTAACACTATAAGATATTGATTCCAACACTATAAGATATTGATTCTAACACTATAAAATATTGATTCTAACACTATAAGATATTGATTCTAACACTATAAGATATTGATTCCAACACTATAAGATAATGAATCTAACACTATAAGATATTGATTCTAACACTATAAAATAATGAATCTAACACTATAAGATAATGAATCTAACACTATAAGATATTGATTCTAACACTATAAGATATTGATTCCAACACTATAAGATATTGATTCTAACACTATAAGATATTGATTCTAACACTATAAGATAACTATATTGATTCTAACACTATAAGATATTGATTCTAACGCTATAAGATATTGATTCTAACACTATAAGATACTGATTCTAACACTATAAGATATTGATTCCAACACAATAAGATATTGATTCTAACACTATAAGATATTGATTCCAACACTATAAGATATTGATTCTAACACTATAAGATAACTATATTGATTCTAACACTATAAGATAACTATATTGATTCTAACACTATAAGATAACTATATTGATTCTAACACTATAAGATATTGATTTTAACACTATAAGATATTGATTCTAACACTATAAGATAACTATATTGATTCTAACACTATAAGATAACTTTATTGATTCTAACACTATAAGATATTGATTCTAACACTATAAGATAACTATATTGATTCTAACACTATAAGATAACTGTATTGATTCTAACACTATAAGATAACTATATTGATTCTAACACTATACGATAACTGTATTGATTCTAACACTATAAGATAACTGTATTGATTCTTACACTATAAGATAGCTATATTGATTTTAACACTATAGGATAACTATATTGATTTTAACACTAGTATATAAATATAATGAATCTAACACTATAATATATTGATTCTAACACTATAAGTTAACTATTTTGATTCTTACACTATAAGATAGCTATATTGATTCTAACACTATAGGATAACTGTATTGATTCTAACATTATAAAATAACTATATTGATTCCAACACTATAAGATAACTATATTGATTCTCACACTATTACATAACTATAGTGATTCTAACACTATAAGATAACTGTATTGATTCTAACACTATAAGATATTGATTCTAACACTATAAGATAACTATATTGATTCTAACACTATAAGATAACTATATTGATTCTAACACTATAAGATAACTATATTGATTCTAACACTATAAGATAGCTATATTGATTCTAACACTATAGGATAACTGTATTGATTCTAACATTATAAAATAACTATATTGATTCCAACACTATAAGATAACTATATTGATTCTAACACTATTACATAACTATAGTGATTCTAACACCATAATATAGCTATATACGTTTTCTAACAATCTATAAAATAATAGTATATACTACAGGACTATGATTATCGATATCAGGAAAATATATACCATATAATTACTCTATTACTTATAACACGATAAAAACTTGATATTGGAGAAATAATAATAATAATTATTATGATATAAATACATCATAAATCATGTAAATAAATAACAAATTTACTATAAATGTGGGAACAATACAACTGATTTTGAATATATCAAAACCATTGTTTAAATCTGAGATCATTGTTAACAAACTTAAGTAGATCTCATCTTCATTCCTGTTATTGGAACTTGTTCTGTGAGTCGTATGTTAGTTATACAGATATTTTTAAGGGATACAGATAATATTAGGAATTTAGATATTTTATTAGGAATACAGATATTTAGATATTTTATTAGGAATACAGATATTTTGATATTTTATTTGACACGCAGTTTAGACATATATTGTGGGTTTTGATAAGTTTTTTTGGTACTTTTTGCTCAAGACAAAGAAACCACGTTTTTTAAACAAACCGAAGAGAATTATTCGGTATTGAGTGGAACCGTGGATGTCGCGTTTGCTAGTTTACATGGTTAATGAACTGTGTTTCGTGTTGCCTCTGTCGTTTGTACATAGACTGGTCTCCTTACACTTTGTTCTATATAGAATATACACATGTAAGGAACGCCCTTAACGTGATCAAGTTGTCCACAACTGTTGTTTACACTTTACAGACTTTTTTATCACCTCTTGATCTCCCGAAGACAAGAGATAACAATTAATGTTAACATTGTTCATAATCTATCTCATTCATTTTGTTTCTGATATTACCATAAAACAATAAGATAAATATAACACAATGTAAACCAATATACTAATTCAGTAATTCCAGAACTTGGATTATTTGCATTATGTAAATCTATATTCATGCTTTACTGACGTTGTATTATTTTGTGGATATTGAATATATAAACAAAACAAGGGAATATGTGTGAAAAGATTGCTTTTTAAATTACAGTGACTTGTAAAATTCATTTCCCCCAACGTTATTAAAAAAGAGCGTAGAAAGTGACACTATACATGTATTTAAATAGGATAATATTGTATTTATTCTGGAACATTTTTAGTGATTTATTAATTGTCGGCGGTAAATCACTTAATGATTGTTCAGTTTTTAAGGCAGTGATTCTTATCATGAATTTTCTTATTTGTTCGGTTCCTTGGTGTATATCAATGCTTAAAATAGGAATTTTTCTTCCATTTAACCAAACTAAACTTTTTGCACAATAATACTGAGTATACATTGTGTAGCTTACATATCTTCACCAACTTTTGTTGTTTTACTTAGAACAAGAATGTTCATCTTGGAAGGGAAAATCTCCGGAAAGTTGGAATGCGAAGCAGGTGCTGGATTGGATATTTGACGTTGCAGAGAAACAGCAGTTAGATTGCTCGTTACTGCACGCAGAAAACTTCCGAGGAGTATCGGGAGGGGACCTGTGTAAAATGGGAATAGACGAATTTCTGCAATTAGAGCCAAACTTTGGCGGGCTTTTCTATGATCTTTTTAGGAAACTGCACGATGGAAGTAAGTTAATGCTGACTCAAATATGATCTTAAAAAGTGGAATTGCATAATATGAACTTTAACCTTATTTCATTATTTAAAGTTAACACACCGACCCATGGTCCATATGTGTGATTCGACAGTTGAGAAATTTTAATTCGGTGACAGTTGCAGGAAGTTGAGATTAATTCAATCATTATAATGTCTCTGAAGACTGCCACTTTGCAACCCATTATCTCATACTTCCGTGGGAAAATGCCTCTCATGAAATCCTTTGGAACATTTCTATTATACCTGTTTCTAAAATATTGGAACTTCACGTGTAAAACGCTCCCATGCATATCTCCTACCAAACAAAACTACTTTAATTCATGGGCATTTGATGGTAAAGATGTATCGTGACATATGGTGACTGAAGCGTGACCAGATAACAAGGGACGCAGGTACGCGTGAATTGGGGTCTCTACAACTCTTACTAAAGCGATAAAGTTAATAGACCTGTCTAACGCTTTTTATCATTGATCTTAACACTCCTTATTATAATACAGACGAATTGGGAAAAAAATGAGAATAAAAATGAAGTAAATAAACACAAGGATACGCAGCTACTTTATTATTTGAGTAAGACCCCTGACGTATGATTAGTATCGATCACATAGCCTGTTACTAGACACTAAAACATAATTCCCGGATCGTGCGATACTCAAATCATGGATTTATTTCGATTTCTATTTTAAATCTGTATTATTTCCGTGAATATATATATTAATATAAACCTGCAGCACCATTGTCATCCAAACATTAATCAAGAAAATATAAAATATGAATGTCCTCCATTACAATGATCTTATAGTGTAGTTAACAAGCTTATTGTTATGTTACTGTTAATGTTATGTTGTAGTGGGTTATAAACCACGTATGGACACGAGTACGCCTATGACAGACGGAACAGACGATTCTTGTTCATCCCCTCTTAGTCTTTCTTCCTCCCCTCCTCACTTCCAAATGGAAAGCGGGTCACGGAGTTATGACAATCTACAAGGTATGAATACAGCTACACAGCTTCTCAGTAGCTCATTCTTGTTTCTGGATGTTTAATACCACGAGCTTTCTCCCTGGTGGACTGTGTACTGAGACTAGTAAAGGTTGTCACCGGTTAAACACCTGTTTTAACGAATGCCCCATTAATAGCATCCATATCTATACCTGTATGATCATAAAGGAGTTTTCATTCCATATGAAATTTTATGAACATAATTTTATGTTTGTTTTTAGTAAAGTTCAAATCACAGAATCTGTGTGGTATAAAAATAGTAAAAACAATAAACTGTGAAAATTAATTTTTCATTTTTTTTTTTTTCATTTTCCCGAAAAAACATATGCGTTATTGAAACGATATCACAGACGTAGGTAATGTGAATGCGTCACAATTAAACTATATTCATATTTGATACTTGTTAATTTAATAGATTATCAGCCGTGTAATGACCTTGGGAAGCTGGAAAGACAAGAAAGTATGTTTTATGAGCATCAACAGCAACATCAACAGCATCAGCAACAGCAGCCCTATACCTGCCCTAGATTACCGCTTCCTCATCATATGCAGGCGCGGCATTGTAAGTATATCAACACATGGTTATTCCAACAATGACATCGGGAACACAGAGATTTGGTAGTGTGAGAATCTTGACTGAGCTGATTATTTTTAAACCTAGTTGTGCATATTGTAAAACATTTAAAACGAGTGTAGCCAACGGTTTATGTGAATTACTGAAATACTGAAATCGCGAAAAATTACAAACAGTACATCTAATTTCTTCGGGAAAATTACAGCAATCTAGGACCATTATTTTAAATGTGAGGAAACTCCTTTCCTGAATAATCTGTCACATACAGCTTTCTCTCCGAACACTTCCTGGTTGTTATAAACATCAGCCTGTCTACGACATGTACATCACTCTAGTATTTCGTAGACCGTATTGTCTAAGTAATGTGAGGAGTAGTTAATCTGGATTGCGGATTGTATTTAGTGCATGCGACAGTCGGTTGTCCACTCCTATAGAATAAAATAATTCCTGTGTCTGTACAGGATAAATCCGGACAATCTTAGTCGCGAATACGAGTCTACAACATTACGTAGTAACTTTCCATTTCGCTTTGTAGCATGAGTATCAATTGCGATACCAATATCTGCTCTATAGACTCAAAATTGTAGTAAATGAAAAGTGTTTCTCTGAATAGCCGCCTTACCATTAACAACAACTGCTATATATGCCATCTTTGTATAATATTTCTGTGAGAAAAACTGAATAAAAACAATGGAAACTGTGATATATTTTGTAAATGACATTTATTAATGACTTATCGAAGTATATTATATAAGATGATGATACAAAGAAACAATATTTACTATGAATTGTCAAAAAATATTTATCAAAAAGACATTATCACATGGGCATCACATTATCACATGGGCATCACATTGTCACATAAATATAAAATACAAATAATAGCACACTGGCAGGAATATGATATAGTGAAGAGATAGACCTAATACGTAAACATTTATTCACTCTAAACGTCATGACAGAATTATTAAAAGAAATCCAAGGCATTGTTTATGTTACTGATACATTAAATATGGATTCGGAATGTCATTTTTTTACCCCTGAAAGTAACATGACATCATTTGATTTTGGTAGCGTTTCCCGGAGCTACACCTCCGATGTGTAACATGAATGAACGGCAGTGTATGTACCAGCCATACTGTCCTACAACCCAAGGGGTCAACCAGTGCACTATGCCTTGCGAACTGACATCAACGCCGATTCCGAGACGGCGGCCAGGGAGACCAAGGATCAAAAGTCTGCCTACTGATGAGGAAGCACAGAAAGAGAAGAAAGGTATGGACATGTGTAGATGGATATTCTTAATATGCGGATATGCTAACATTTTATGACAAAAATGTCGTTATGTTTCGAATTTAAATACAGGACATATAATTATCAACTACGTTTGTATTCGTATGGTCTTAATGGCGAACAGTGTATGTACCGGTGCGATAAGTAGATTCTAAAAGCAAATTTAACGGGGTTTTATTCTAATACCAATTCTATATAATGTTGATTTTCTCTGAATTCGTTAAATTCTGAAAAAGTTATTAATCTTTTCTGCAGCCAAGAATCAGCATCTGTGGGAATTCATTTACGAGATTCTGATGAACCCGCTGTACAACCCACAGTATTTACGCTGGGAGAACCACAGGGAAGGCGTTTTCCGCTTCGTCCAATCAGAGGCCGTGGCACAATTATGGGGCAGTTTGAAAAACAACGAAAACATGACATACGAGAAATTGAGTAGGGCAATGAGGTGAGTTTATGATTTTAAAATTTCTTAACTAATGTTTGTCCATAAGAAAGAATTACTGGAGGTTAAAAAATAAATATTTAATAAAGATTTTTCCCCAAATAAGGATAGTGCATGACTGTACGGCCTATTATCGGTGTAGTTCCATGGCAGCAACTCGATGGATTTTTTCTACTATTATATTTCAACCTTTACTGTTTAAACATATCGTGACATATATTTTAGAGAAGACTTGCATCATTACCAGTCATTAGTTATTTGGCGCATCCCTACTCGTGTAGCTGTAAACAATACTACACCAAACTAACTCCCTACTCATGTAGCTGTAAACAATACTACACCAAACTAACTCCCTACTCGTGTAGCTGTAAACAATACTACATCAAACTAACTCCCTACTCGTGTAGCTGTAAACAATACTACACCAAACTAACTCCCTACTCATGTAGCTGTTAAACAATACAACACCAAACTAACTCCCTACTCGTGTAGCTGTAAACAATACTACACCAAACTAACTCCCTACTCGTGTAGCTGTAAACAATACTACACCAAACTAACTCCCTACTCATGTAGATGTTAAACAATACTACACCAAACTAACTCCCTACTCGTGTAGCTGTAAACAATACTACACCAAACCAACTCCCTACTCGTGTAGTTGTAAACAATACAACACCAAACCAACTCCCTAATCATGTAGCTGTTAAACAATACTACACAAAACCAACTCCCTACTCATGTAGTTATAAACAATACAACACCAAACCAACTCCCTACTCGTGTAGCTGTTAAACAATACAACACCAAACCAACTCCCTACTCATGTAGCTATTAAACAATACAACACCAAACCAACTCCCTAATCATGTAGCTGTTAAACAATACTACACCAAACTAACTCCCTACTCATGTAGCTGTAAACAATACTACACCAAACCAACTCCCTACTCGTGTAGTTGTAAACAATACAACACCAAACCGACTCCCTAATCATGTAGCTGTTAAACAATACTACACAAACCAACTCCCTACTCATGTAGTTATAAACAATACAACACCAAACCAACTCCCTACTCATGTAGCTGTTCAACAATACTACACCAAACCAACTCCCTACTCGTGTATCTGTTAAACAATACAACACCAAACCAACTCCCTAATCATGTAGCTGTTAAACAATACTACACCAAACCAACTCCCTACTCGTGTAGCTGTTAAACAATACAACACCAAACCAACTCCCTACTCGTGTAGCTGTTAACAATACTACACCAAACTAACTCCCTACTCGTGTATCTGTAAAACAATACAACACCAAACCAACTCCCTAATCATGTAGCTGTTAAACAATACAACACCAAACCAACTCCCTACTCATGTAGCTATTAAACAATACAACACCAAACCAACTCCCTACTCATGTAGCTGTTAAACAATACTACACCAAACTAACTCCCTACTCATGTAGTTGTAAACAATACAACACCAAACCAACTCCCTAATCATGTAGCTGTTAAACAATACTACACCAACCCAACTCCCTTAACATGTAGTTGATAAACAATACACCATATTGGTGTAGTTAAACAATACCAAACGAAACCAGCACTCTACTCATGAACAGGCGGTACAGTCGTTACCATTTAAAAGATTGAAGTATATGAGAGTTATCTCTCGTTTGCTGATTTTTAACATAATGGATTTTGTTAACAATAGTTAATAGCCAAATGCAACACATTTTAAATTGAATAATATAATTAATCAATACTCTGTATATATACGATTTTAATTAACGTATGAAACATATATGATTGAGTTAGAAACACATTAATATCTAAACATCAAATTTGAAACTAGGGTACTTCAAAGTATGCAAAGTAATATAATAGTCCCTGTCAATAATAAGGATTTAATTACATTATGCATTGGTCTGTTGGTGGATAAAGCCCGTTATTGAAATTCTTACAGTTAAAACGGTAATATAACATAACCCCAAAATGTAAAATATACACAATATTTACTGAATATTTTCTCAAAACAATATACAATGCATGTCTCATTTCATAGTGCTTTGTATTGTATTGAAAACTCCAGTTTCAAAACTAATGAAATCTCGACGATCAGTTAGGCATTGTGCACTCTAACCAGATTACTGTTTTATTATTTTGAAAAGCTAGGTTAGTTCCAAAATCAAGGGCTCGTTCCTGTTATTACGATTTCCGTAACAGCTGTGACCTTTTTAGTAAAAAATAATAACGCAGAGTTTTGAGAGATACAGGTTAATGAAGATCATGGGGAGGTTTATGATTGGCATTACGCTCTCATTTAGAGAATTTTCATTTTCTTACGCGATATGAAGTCAGTCATGTTTGATGTTTGTTGATATGTATAGTGTGGTACCGTTGTCATCAACCTAGATCTCATTTGGAAAAAGGTGAACTAACTCAGATTTTGCCCATATTTTATTATAGCAGGTTACGTCGAATTTACCTATAGTAGTATGACAGGTGTCGTCGAATTTACCTATAGTTATATGACAGGTGTCGTCGAATTTAACTATTGTTGTATGACAGGTGTCGTCGAATTTAACTATAGTTGTATGACAGGTGTCGTCGAATTTCACTATAGTTGTATGACAGGTGTCGTCGATGAAGCAAACTCTTCTTGAACCAATGGTCTTATCATCCATGTTCTTTTTCACTGGCCTCCTGTTCAAATATGTAGTCATTTGGTACTCTGTATAATTGACGGATGTATCTACAATATACCTGGTTTTATTTCAGGCACTACTACAAGCGAGGTATTCTGGAGAGAGTGGAAGGACGTAGACTGGTATATAAGTTTACGAGTTTGGCAATGGAACGTGTCCGAGAGAAGAAACTACCTGTATAGCCTGTTCGTCTAACATCATGTCACAATTTCCGGAAACCTTGCCATCGAATGTGTCCGAGAGAGGACACTGCCGGTAGTGTAGGTGATATCTGTCTCACACAGAATGTCACAACTTCTGGACGTGTCTTTTTCAGTTATATGGAGGAGAATATCTTATTTGAAAATAAGTTAGTTAGATATTCATATATCTAATGGAGTAATTAATAATTGGAAGTTTCTGGATTTCAATAGGTCATTTATAATTGTGAGAATTCAACAGGTCAAATATTATTGTGAGAGAATTCAATAGGTCATATATAATTGCTTTCCTTCTCAATCCACCTATTTTTGTGATATTATAATATCTACCCCAATACAATTTTATTTATTAAATGCTGAAATACGGCCATATAGTGGTATATATAATAGAACCAGAGTAAAACAAGAAAAAGAGTTATTGATATGCATTTTCCTACAAAGATTTAAAAGTACTATATGGAAAAATGTCAAAATGTTGACTTTAAATATTGACTCGTCAAGTTTCAATTATAAACCTATTTTTCGATGACAGTCAGACAGTGTCATGAAATGTCACGCAATAGATCAGCTGAATATATATCAAGACTGGATATCTACGTATGCCTACATCTGGTAACACTGATAAAAAAAAAGGATTAACTACATTTGTACATGTCTAAATCTGCTGATATAAAAGGGTTAACTAGATGTCTAAATCTGCTGATATAAAAGGGTTAACTAAATGTCTAAATCTGCTGTAAAAAGGGTTAACTAGATATATTAATTCACTGATTAAAAAAAAGTTAACTAAATATCAAAATCCAATGATACAAAATGGTTATCTTAATTTCTAGATTCACTGATACAAAATGGTTAACTAACTGTCTAAATCCACCAATACAAATGGTTAAATAAATTTTCAAATCCACTGATACAAAAGGGTTAGCAAATTTCTAAATCCACTGATACAAAATGGTTAACTTACTGTCTAAATCCACCAATACAAAATGGTTAGCTAAATTTCTAAATCAACTCATACAAAAGGATTTGCTAAATTTCTGAATTCCACCAATACAAAATGGTTAGCTCAATTTCTAAATCCGCTGATACAAAGTGGTTAACTATATTTCTAAATCCACCAATACAAAGTGGTTAACTAAATGTCTATATCCACCGATAAAAAAAGGGGTTTGTGAATTTTTAAATCCACTGATACAAAATGGTTCACTCAATTTCTAAATCCACTTATAAGAAAGGGTTTACTGAGTTTACTAAATATCTAAATCAACTGACACAAAATGGTTAACAATATTTCTAAATCCACTGATACAAAAGAATTAACTAAAAGTCTAAATGTGCCGATGCCGTTGGTAAACTATATATCGAAATATGTTGGGTAGTATGTATGTAAGGTACATTAATATATCGAAGCAGCAGGTCTGCCTGATATAGAAATATGATGGGTATCTAACCCTCTCTTTTTTCACAATATTCATATATTTTATTAACCATTTACCGATTGTTTGTATATAGTTATCTTTCAATGTTGTAAATAGTACCCAAATTGGGGATTATGAAAGTCGAGAAATTGTAAACTTTAAGAATGTTTATTCAGTATTGTATGAAATCAGCGATGATGGAGAAACATTTGGTGTGATGGTATGTGTTATAATAGTACGTCTTATGCGTGAAATGATCTCTGTTTAAAACTGTGTACTTACATATTCAATCTAATCAAAATATAGATGCTCATTCTCACTACGTTACATGAGCATCTAACGACATCGCATAAGGGGTCACATCAGGTTGACCTTTTGGATTAACCAAACAAATTACTACTTACAGAATTTCCTATGTGCGAAATAACAAGACTAACGTGCATAGCTTGGATAATCTGTAAATCTGTTTCAAGTCATTTCGTCCAACGAAGCATATAGCTAGCTTGAAGTACAGACATGTTGTACTGAAATGGTTAGCTTCAGGTACATGATGTCGAAAAATTGACAGTTCTACATGAAGTGAAATATTGAGATAACAAAGGTGACCATTATGCGATGTCGTTAGATGTTCATGTAACGTAGTGAGAATGACCATCTAGATTCTAATTAGATCGTTAAATATTTTACATTCCATGAACGATTTACTAGTAATTACACGTACATTGCTCATCGTTTTAATGTGACTTGTTTTTGAGACATTGAATGGAAATGACTATATATACTGTATAGTGTTAATTGAACTTATAAATAATTTATTAATGAGTGTTGATTCTCTATGTGATAGGGTAACTCAATGTTATACATGTTGGTATGGTTCGTCTAATGTCATTATCAAATGACACTAAACTCTCACTTCTGACACCACTGTGTTGTTCAAACGGATTTTCCTATGAAGACAAATTGTTATATATCACTCTATTTTCACTTGTAGCGCATTTGAGGAATACTGCCTTTATTTTCTATTCGGGTTAAGATTTGTAGTTAAGAGGACCCATTGAATCATAGTGCTTGACAAAGAGAATCCCAAACAATCGCGAAAACAAACAATGTTCAGGGTGATTTACGGTAATATGTTTTTTGAAGTGAAAACTTATTTAGAAGCTAAAACAAAACTAAAGTTTCATTTTGCTCTATAAGTATTCAAAGACAATAAAATGGATTTTGTGAAATACAAATATATACATAATATTTTATTTTCTATATGACTGTGGCCGATAATGATTCGCTAGTAATTCGAAAGTATAGCTTTCTGGGATTTGACCGATTTCTTGTGTTTTTAAAGTTAGATGCTAACATATAAATTGTTTTAACAAACCGAGGATACATTCTGCATACCTATGGTTAAGGGAATTTAACAGTGAATATCAAATTTGAATGCGTACATATTGCCAGTCATGTAACTGTTTACAACATTATAGAAATCACCAGGAACTCCACGAAAGTGACTCGCGCCACATGATCTCGAACGTGATGAGGCAGTTTTTCATTTGTATCAAGGGAACTATTTATTAAAAATAACGTTACATGTTATGTAGTTAATGTTTATACTGAAAGGGAATCGTTTCTTTAATATATAAATCTAAATGGTTGAAATATTTTCTTTTAGTTTCATTAATACTTTTGATAGACTACACCAACCGTTTGTTTTTCTTACATCCGGAGCGTTTGGAAGTAAAACGTTTACCTGCGACCAAAATGTAAATATTCATACGCCTTACATCCAAGATGATAAGTGAAACACGTTCGAGGGGTTCCGACTGTACATCACAAATAATATATTAAAATACTACTGTGGCGTATGTACACTGTGTAAATATTTATTGCTGAAATATCTTCTTTTTTTTTTTTTTTTTTAAATATCTTATCATTCCATTTTATCTCATAAGTAAAAACATTTCACACAAATTGCGACCATAGCGACAAATTATTGTGACATAGATTGTTGTAGAAGTCGTTATGATTGATTTTTTTAGATTCAGGTGACCTCGTCTGTTATAATATTCATCGGGTAACGTATATTCTAGAATCTCAACAATATGTTTAGAAAAAGTTATATATTTCCGAAAGCAATAGGGTAATTTTTTCTTTCAATTAAATGCTGAGTATATTTTGTATTTCCCCAATGTGTTTAGTTGCCGTTTTACTGCCGTTAGCGTGATATTATGTAAAACGTAAACAATTTGATATTGTGTTCAGGGTACTAAATCTCAATTAAACACGAGTATTGAAGCTGTAGTGTAGCAAACGTTACTAGGGAGCTGCCCTGTGATGTTCAACTTAAGGAAAGCTTTCTTTCCTGGTCATATCTCTCCTGTGGTCATGTAAATATATACAAGATTATTGTTGATAACGCCTTTTCAATCTTTAACATGCCTTTTCATGTTTCCGTGGTCTATGTTTAGTGCTGATCAATGACTCAAAGGTTTTTGTGCAAAATGTTTAAAAACAATGTGCTGCCAATTGTTCCCTCACCGTAGCAGTGCTAACATGACACTCTCGCCGGGGAATAAACTAGATTTAACAGTCACAATGATACAGGAGAGGTCATGATTATTTTTCAGAAAATAATAAATTGATTCCTAGTTATATATTTTATATATTCTTATTAAGACATTCTGTTGTTGTTGACTGTATGATGCAATGAAAATAAAGGATTTAAATATGACAGAGTCTTATGTCCATTATCTTAGATCTATATATTTAGTTGGGTTTGAGACAAGGGCAGTCTGAAGGAGGGTCGTGTAATAACGGCGAGGATCCCAAACTGAGGGTTTTAATTCCTAAAATATATTTCAAGTCATTTTACCTTAGCAGGATATTCCTGAATTTCACTCGCATCTAAAGAAATTAAAAGGAAGAAACGTATATACATACTGTAGTTTATGTATCAATATCCCTTATCACCAGATGACAGAAACAGTGTGGTCGAAGTCAATTTCAACTAATAGCATTATTGGTAGAAACATATATAAATATCTTTATATTGACACTCTATTTATTATTGTTAATTATATCGGTTAATGTTAACTACATCGGTCATTGTTAAATATTTATATTTTCACTTAATTCAGACTCAATGAACCTACCACAGTTAACTCAAGTCATTTTTCAATGAACAATATCAAGTCCGGCGTAGGAATACATTTGTCGAGCTTGGACTATACAAATTATTTTTAATTCCTTTTCAAAAGTGATCATATTTATGAAATAAATTCCATTAAAAATAATATTTGTTTTAATTCGTTATGAAGTTTGTTCACGAAAGAAATCCTGAAAGTAATAACCATATGTAGACAAAGAGTGATGACGTACATTTCGGTAAGGTCTGTGGTAGACTTGCACAAGTCCCTATTTGTCAAGGACAAAATATTATATAAAATATCAAAAAAATATAAATATAAGGATTGAATAAAGTTATGTTGAGGTGTATGGGGGTATAAACCTCAAAAGGTCTTGAGACAAATTTTATGAACTGCGAAGCAGTTGATAATAAACATAGGTCATTGTTAATTACAAAGGTTACTTTTATTATATCGTTATCTTACTTTCGGATCTACACGTGTACAATATGGTTATCGGAAATAGCTTTTAGATCCCATGCTTAAAGCAGCCAAATAAAATCACGTCATCGATGAAGGGATAAATTATATATGTATTAGTTAAAACATATTCATTGAGACTATATTAGGTATTCCTGCCTCAGTGTCCTTGTTACGAGTGTTACCACATGGATATAAAGCTGTTTGTAGAACTGATGAAAAAAGAGCCTTCAATGATTGATTTCCCCACAACCAGGAGTTATATGCTGGGAGAAACATTTCTTCTTAATAATAAATTGCAAATAACAATTTTTTGATAAATGAGATTATGACCTGTTTTATACAGCACCTATGTGGATACTTATCTCACTTTTTCATCAACAATATGTCTACACCAGCGACAGATTTTCACACCTGCATTCATATATTTGGATGGGGTGATGACGAACACTTAGGTACTTGTGATGTATCTATGAATGTACCTTATGTTTATCAGCCGTGTCATAATTTGTACCCCATCTTTGTTGCTACACATTATATATTAATTAAATACACTGTGCTTTTTGTGTGGTTAAGGTGTCCCGACACTTTATCACTAGCCCTCCACCTCTGGGTTGCGAGTTCGAAACCTAAGTGGGGCAGTTGCCAGGTACTGACCGTAGGTTTTTCTCCGGGTACTCCGGCTTTCATCCACCTCCAAAACCTGGCACGTCCTTAAATGACCCTGGCTGTTAATAGGACGTTAAACAAAAACAAACAAAACCAAAGCTTTTTCATAACATCAAACAGCATTTCATTTTAAATAATGAGAAATTGTGAAATCGCAACAGTTTATCAGTCATTCAATAAATTACCTTAAAAAACAATATCATTTTAATTTGTCTTTGCGAGTAAACATACTGCAAGTCTCTGAACATTCACCAGGCTAACACAAATTATATTATCTACGTGTATAAACAACAACTATCACACAACATTAGTATAGTACATAGAAAATTCTACGTTGTGAGATGTCAGAGGGGACGCAACTCTTAGAGAGTGACAAAAAAATCATTTCCACATTTACATATTAATCTTTATTTGAATATCTGGTGTAATGTAAAAAGACAGATTACTTATAAATCTTGGTAATATTGCTAGTGCGGTACAAAGTCTAGGAAGGGAATCTCTATCTAAAATTGATCAACCTGTTTGTATTCAGATATTCTCTATTGATAACATAATATTCGTGTTATATTGAGATATCATCTATTGATAACATTATATTCGTATTATATTGAGATATCATCTGTTGATAACATTATATTCGAGTTGTTTTGGATATCATCTATTGATAACATTATATTCGTGTTATATTGAGATATCATCTATTGATAACATTATATTCGTGTTGTTTTGGATATCATCTATTGATAACATTATATTCGTGTTATATTGAGATATCATCTATTGATAACATTATATTCGTGTTGTTTTGGATATCATCTATTGATAACATTATATTCGTGTTATATTGAGATATCATCTATTGATAACATTATATTCGTGTTATATTGAGATATCATCTGTTGATAACATTATATTCGTGTTGTTTTGGATATCATCTATTGATAACATTATATCCCAGTTTTATTCAGATATCATCTATTGATAACATTATATTCGTGTTATATTGAGATATCATCTATTGATAACACTATATTCGAGGCATGGTCATTTTAATATGTAACGGATTAATAGTTTTACACAAGAAGGTAGGTAGAATAAAATATACATATATTAGTACTGAAATATACTAGATTCTATAAATAGTGTTGTAGAGGCACAGATGATGAGTAGGAAGGTTATCTATGATATGTAAGGTACTGATACGAAAAGGGGATTACTATTTACTTTTTTGCAACGAAGTGTATCATCTTAACGATAAACATACCAGCATGTAGAAATTCGGCACACATATATTTCGAAAGCGTCCGTTGTTTCGGGTATACATTGTATATAGTTTCGGGTATACATTGTATATAGTTTTCCTCTGGTACAAAAATATTTAGATGAACTTCTTTATTCGAGGTTTTTTAAATTATCATTTTAATATTAATGTGAAATGTCACGGTGTTGATGACAAGCATTCAATCCTGTCACAAAAACACCTTTGAGGACGAAGTTCTCACCTGTGTACAGCTTCTGTGCTGGTGACACCATGTGTTGGACGTCTTGTAAACACGCGGGACAGAGGTGAAATCTAGCCTCATCAAGGACACTGCCATCTATATCCAATTTCATGTAAATTAATATCCGGGTGTTTTAGAGTGGTGATTTAGTAGGGCGTTGGCCATTCAAACAAGGCTACCCGTCCATTCTTTATTCTACATGGTTTACATCTGTTATATCTTCACTATACATACTGTACCATACTTGAATTAATGAAAGCTCTAAAGAAAAATAGTTTATATTGCGCCTTCATTGATTTTGAGAAGGCCTTTGATACCGTTTGGAGAGAGGCTTTATGGCACAAACTTCTAATAAATAATATTAACGGAAATATGCATAAAATTATTGTAAATATGTATAGTGAAATTAAGTCAAAAATAGTAAATAACGGAGAAACTTCTTCAGGTGTGAAAACGGTGTAAGGCAAGGTGAAAATATGTCATCTTTCCGTTTCTCTATTTTTCTTAATGATTTACAATATTTTTTATCAACAATGAATGTTAATTGTCTTACTACAGTATCTAAATTACTAGAAGACAAGCTCGGTGTGTATTTAAAGTTATTCTGTCGTTTATACGCTGATGACACTGTATTGTTAGCAGAAAGTCGCGATGATCTCCAAAATATGTTAAATAACTTCGGTATATATTGTAACAAATGGAAACTTGAAGGTAAATATAGGAAAATCAAAAGTAATGATTTTTGGACGACAGAAGGTACCAGCAAACTTTAGATTCATTTTCGATGGTAAAGCCTTTGACATAGTTACTGAATTCAATTACCTTGGTATACTATTTTTTAAATCGGGGAATTTCTTAAGAGCTAAAAAGAACCAAGCACTTAAAGGAACTAGAGCCATGTATGAAGTGTTAAAAAAAGGGAGATTACATAATCTATCAATACAGTATCAACTGGATTTATTTGACAAAATTGTGTCACCAGTTCTGCTATACGGTTGTGAAGTTGGGGTTTTTCAAATAACACTATAATTGAAAGAGTTCATTTAAAGTTTTGTAAGATGTTACTTCACCTTAAATCCTCAACTCCTGATTTTATGGTTTATGGAGAGCTCGGCAGACATCCACTAGATATCGAAATTAAAACCAGAATGATAAGTTTTTGGACACGATTAATAGCAGCTAAAGAAGGTAAAATAAGTAACTGATTATATAAGACATCAGCCATAGTAAATGAGGAAAATGGTGGTTCAATTGCCTGGACCGAATGCATTAAAAACATATTGAATAACTGTGGACTCTCCAACATATGGTTGAATCAAAATTCTGTAAATCCGAAATGGCTTTCTTTAAAAATAAAATTAACATTGACCGACCAATTTAAGCAAAGTTGGGCGGAAACATGTAGAAACTCTCCAAAATCCATAAATTATAGAGTTTTTAAATCTGAAGTTACTTTTGAAAATTATTTTAATATTCTTTCCAGAAAAGATGCTATATTATTGTGTAAATTCAGAACAAGAAATAGTCATTTACCTATTGAAACTGGAAGTTGGCGACATATACCGAGGGAAAACGTCTCTGCCAGAAATGTAATAAAAGAGATATTGGAGACGAATATCACTATATTTTTTAATGTTCGACCTTAGATATTGAAAGGAGAAGTTTTTTACCTCAAAAATTAATCATCCGACATAGTGTAATTTCATTGCAAGATATCATGATGTCCAAAAGACTCTCTTCCTTAAAAAAGTTATCTAACTGTATCAAAACAATCAATTTCGTATGTTCCCCTGAGTAGATATTTTAATTCAAATATAAGTTCACATCTTTATGATACTTTCATCCCTCTGTATATCCACGCATGTTCACCAAATTTCATATTATTGTAAATTTACATGTATTGCATTTTGTAGTCTATCTCTGTATACCTGTATAGGTGTTGAGACAATAAATGAATTTGTTATAACGGCATTCAATAAATCAGGTAGACAAGTCAGAAGTACTGTAATGTATTGTAACATGTATATTCACAAATGGCTTTCTGATATTAATTGTCTCTAAGTTAACTCTTCATCATAACATTAATATTCATGCATAACGCTGCAATTCTATTCGGAAATACTTATTCTTCTATATATTATACATTTTGTCTGCATTTAATGTTCAAACAGTACGTTTTCATATATTTCTAGACCCGTATCTATTTGATCTATATGATATTATGATTTATGAGACCCGGTTGATAATATTGAGTTTTGAAACTTGTTTTTTTTCTACACATTCTTAGCAGGCCCGCTTCAGAAGATGGTGCCCATAACTCGGCAGATTCGTTTTATATGGCTAATTATATTAGATATCAGAACAGGTAAACCAGGTACACAGAGACCTTACTAAGCCCTTCATTTTTACTATAGATATGTTAAAAATTTCTTCAAAGCAAAAACAAATAAAAAACAAAACAATTCTAGATATTTACTTATTAAAGTAGTAAGCAATGGTAAATATGATATTCATTTTCCGAACAGCTAGTTTCTTAGTTCTAGATATTAAAATCCTGTTTTTTTTGTGATTGAAGTCAAACATATTCGGTGCTGAAACTCATGGTTCTATTTTTTGTGTGTGATTGACGTCAGACATGTTCGGGGCTGTACCTCGTGGTTCTATATTTAGTGTGTGATTGACGTCAGACATGTTCGGGGCTGTACCTCGTGGTTCTATATTTAGTGTGTGATTGACGTCATACATGTTCGGGGCTGTACCTCGTGGTTCTATATTTAGTGTGTGATTGACGTCATACATGTTCGGGGCTGTACCTCGTGGTTCTATATTTTTTGTGATTGACGTCATACATGTTCGGGGCTGTACCTCGTGGTTCTATAATTAGTGTGTGATTGACGTCAGACATGTTCGGGGCTGTACCTCGTGGTTCTATATTTAGTGTGTGATTAACGTCAGACATGTTCGGGGCTGTACCTCGTGGTTCTATATTTAGTGTGTGATTGACGTCATACATGTTCGGGGCTGTACCTCGTGGTTCTATATTTAGTGTGTGATTGACCTCAGACATGTTCGGGGCTGTACCTCGTGGTTTTATATTTAGTGTGTGATTAACGTCAGACATGTTCGGGGCTGTACCTCGTGGTTCTATATTTAGTGTGTGATTAACGTCAGACATGTTCGGGGCTGTACCTCGTGGTTCTATATTTAGTGTGTGATTGACGTCAGACATTTTCGGGGCTGTACCTCGTGGTTCTATATTTTGTGTGATTGACGTCAGACATGTTCGGGGCTGTACCTCGTGGTTCTATATTTAGTGTGTGATTGACGTCAGACATGTTCGGGGCTGTACCTCGTGGTTCTATATTTTTTGTGATTGACGTCAGACATTTTCGGGGCTGTACCTCGTGGTTCTATATTTTGTGTGATTGACGTCAGACATGTTCGGGGCTGTACCTCGTGGTTCTATATTTAGTGTGTGATTAACGTCAGACATGTTCGGGGCTGTACCTCGTGGTTCTATATTTAGTGTGTGATTGACGTCAGACATGTTCGGGGCTGTACCTCGTGGTTGTGTGATTAACGTCAGACATTTTCGGGGCTGTACCTCGTGGTTCTATATTTTGTGTGATTGACGTCAGACATGTTCGGGGCTGTACCTCGTGGTTCTATATTTAGTGTGTGATTGACGTCAGACATGTTCGGGGCTGTACCTCGTGGTTCTATATTTTTTGTAATTGACGTCAGACATTTTCGGGGCTGTACCTCGTGGTTCTATATTTTGTGTGATTGACGTCAGACATGTTCGGGGCTGTACCTCGTGGTTCTATATTTAGTGTGTGATTAACGTCAGACATGTTCGGGGCTGTACCTCGTGGTTCTATATTTAGTGTGTGATTGACGTCATACATGTTCGGGGCTGTACCTCGTGGTTCTATATTTAGTGTGTGATTGACGTCATACATGTTCGGGGCTGTACCTCGTGGTTCTATATTTTGTGTGATTGACGTCATACATGTTCGGGGCTGTACCTCGTGGTTCTATATTTTGTGTGATTAACGTCAGACATGTTCGGGGCTGTACCTCGTGGTTCTATATTTAGTGTGTGATTGACGTCAGACATTTTTGGGGCTGTACCTCGTGGTTCTATATTTAGTGTGTGATTGACGTCATACATGTTCGGGGCTGTACCTCGTGGTTCTATATTTTGTGTGATTGACGTCAGACATGTTCGGGGCTGTACCTCGTGGTTCTATATTTAGTGTGTGATTGACGTCAGACATGTTCGGGGCTGTACCTCGTGGTTCTATAATTAGTGTGTGATTGACGTCAGACATGTTCGGGGCTGTACCTCGTGGTTCTATATTTTGTGTGATTGACGTCAGACATGTTCGGGGCTGTACCTCGTGTTTCTTTATTTAGTGTGTGATTGACGTCAGACATGTTCGGGGCTGTACCTCGTGGTTCTATATTTAGTGTGTGATTGACGTCAGACATGTTCGGGGCTGTACCTCGTGGTTGTGTGATTGACGTCAGACATTTTCGGGGCTGTACCTCGTGGTTCTATATTTTTTGTGATTGATGTCATACATGTTCGGGGCTGTACCTCGTGGTTCTATATTTAGTGTGTGATTAACGTCAGACATGTTTGGAGCTGTACCTCGTGGTTCTATATTTTGTGTGATTGACGTCAGACATGTTCGGGGCTGTACCTCGTGGTTCCGTTGTTACAACCATACAAGAGAACCTAGCCGGAGTTGACTAGACATGCGTAACTGGTGTCGTCTATTAATTACAAGACGGTTAATTATACTCGATTGACCTGATCGAGGTTAACAATGTAAATCTATATCTCGTTTATACCAAGTCCTCTTTTTATCTATTGTCTTAGAATTTAGTGACACCGCATTACCAAGCTCTGTACAATGTACCTACGGTGTGACACGTCATTAACAAGCTCTGTACAATTTACATACGGTGTGACACCTCACTACCAAGCTCTTTACAATTTACCTACGGTATGACACCTCACTAACAAGCTCTGTACAATTTACCTACGGTGTGACACGTCACTACCAAGCTCTTTACAATTTACCTACGGTATGACACCTCACTACCAAGCCCTATACATTTTACCTACGGCGTGACATCTCACTACCAAGCTCTTTACAATTTACCTACGATGTGACACCTCACTACCAAGCTCTTTACAATTTACCTACGGTGTGACAGCTCTATACAACTTACCTACGGTGTGACACCTCACTACCAAGCTCTATACAATTTACCTTCGGTTTAACACCTCACTACCAAGCTCTGTACAATGTACCTACGGTGTGACATCTCACTACCAAGGTCTGTACAATGTACCTACGGTGTGACACGTCATTAACAAGCTCTGTACAATTGACCTTCGGTTTAACACCTCACTACCAAGCTCTGTACAATTTACCTACGGTTTAACACCTCACTACCAAGCCCTATAAAATTTACCTTCGATGTGACACCTCACTACCAAGATCTCAAGATCTTTTTGTTCATACCCTAACTATTCATCTAAATTGTGTACACTTTGTATTTAGTGTTGAATTAACGATGTTTGTTACTTATCTCTATTTATATCTATTTATTTATATATTGTGTGTTCATCATCTAATTATTCTCACAAAGTATATATTTGCATTTGAAAAATCCTAGATACTTATATTAGTTATATCTATTGTTTGGTAACTACTATCTATCTACTCTTACAAACTGTATTATTTACTTTTTATTAATGACTTAAGGTACTCGTCTGCAGTTATGTTTATTGTTTTGTCCACCCCCTGACTTCTCTGACAAAGTGCTTTTGTTGTTAAAATCAATGTTTGCGGATGTTTTTCACCAGTTACGCCTACTGTTTTGTTCATCCTCTATAACAATTAGTTACGTATTGTATATATGTGTATGTTGATGATTCTATGTTATGCTTATGAGCCGTAAGGCTTCAAGTTGAATAAACTATGCTATACTATACCTCACTACCAAGATCTTTACAATTTACCTACGGTGTGACACCTCACTACCAAGCTCTATACAATTTACCTACGTTGTGACATCTCACTACCAAGCTCTATACAATTTACCTACGGTGTGACACGTCACTAACAAGCTATGAACAATTTACCTTTCGTGTGACACCTCACTAACAAGCTCTTTACAATTTACCTACGGTTTAACACCTCACTACCAAGCTGTATACAATTTACCTACGGTTTAACACCTCACTACCAAGACCTATAGAATTTACCTTCGGTTTAACACCTCACTACCAAGCTCTGTACAATTTACCTACGGTGTGACACCTCACTACCAAGCTGTATACAATTTACCTACGGTTTAACATCTCACTACAAAGCTCTTTACAATTAACCTACAATGTGACACCTCACTACCAAGCTCTTTACAATTTACCTAGGGTATGACACCTCACTACCAAGCTCTGTACAATTAACCTACGATGTGACACCTCACTACCAAGCTGTATACAATTTACCTACGGTGTGACACCTCACTACCAAGCTGTATACAATTTACCTACGGTTTAACATCTCACTACAAAGCTCTTTACAATTAACCTACAATGTGACACCTCACTACCAAGCTCTTTACAATTTACCTAGGGTATGACACCTCACTACCAAGCTCTGTACAATTAACCTACGATGTGACACCTCACTACCAAGCTGTATACAATTTACCTACGGTGTGACACCTCACTACCAAGCTGTATACAATTTACCTACGGTGTGACAGCTCTATACAACTTATCTACGATGTGACACCTCACTACCAAGCTCTTTACAATTTACCTACGGTGTGACACCTCACTACCAAGCTCTTTACAATTTACCTACGATGTGACACCTCACTACCAAGCTTTTTACAATTAACCTACGGTGTGGCACCTTACTACCACGCTCTGTACAATTTACTTTACGGTGTGTGTCACATCACTAACAAGCTCTATACAATTTACCTACGGTGTGACACCTCACTACCAAGATCTATACAATTTACCTTTCGTGTGACACCTCACTTCCAAGCTCTATACAATTTACCTACGGTATGACACCTCACTACCAAGCTCTATACAATTTACCTTTCGTGTGACACCTTACTACCAAGCTCTGTACAATTTACCTACGGTGTGACACCTCACTACCAAGCTCTATACAACTTATCTACGGTGTGACACCTCACTACCAAGCTCTATACAACTTATCTACGGTGTGACACTTCACTACCAAGCCGTATACAATTTACCTACGGTGTGACACCTTACTACCAAGCTCTGTACAATTTACCTATGGTGTGACAGCTCTATACAACTTAACTACGGTGTGACACCTCACTAGCAAGCTCTTTACAATTTACCTTCGGTTTAACACCTCACTACCAAGCTTTTTACAATTTACCTATCGTGTGACACCTCACTACCAAGCTCTTTAAAATTTACCTTTCGTGTGACACCTCACTACCAAGCTCTGTACAATTTACCTTCGGTTTAACACCTCACTACCAAGCTCTATAAATTGACCTTCGGTTTAACACCTCACTACCAAACTCTGTACAATTTACCTACGGTTTAACACCTCACTACCAAGCTCTGTACAATTTACCTTCGGTTTAACACCTCACTACCAAGCTCTGTACAATTTACCTACGGTTTAACACCTCACTACCAAGCTCTGTACAATTTACCTACGGTTTAACACCTCACTACCAAGCTCTGTACAATTTACCTACGGTTTAACACCTCACTACCAAGCTCTGTACAATTGACCTTCGGTTTAACACCTCACTACCAAGCTCTGTACAATTTACCTACGGTTTAACACCTCACTACCAAGCTCTGTACAATTTACCTACGGTTTAACACCTCACTACCAAGCTCTGTACAATTGACCTTCGGTTTAACACCTCACTACCAAGCTCTGTACAATTTACCTACGGTTTAACACCTCACTACCAAGCTCTGTACAATTTACCTACGGTTTAACACCTCACTACCAAGACCTATAGAATTTACCTTCGATGTGACACCACACTACCAGACTGTATAACATAACCCACGATTTGACACTTGAACGGCAGTCCATTCTTTTCAGTTGTTTAACATGATATGCTGATTATAGCTTCTCGGTTAACCCTGGTGTGTAAATCAAACCGTAATTGAATTCTCAAAAATGTCTTCGTTTTCGACGGCAACCGGTATACAAAGAAGGGGTACCCATTCCTGGCCCTCTGGTGTCTATCACCGATAAGTTTTATTTCATTTTTATTTTTTTTATTTATGAATACCTTGAGGTTAGGTGGTCAAGATATGACAAGAAATTATAAGTTCAGGTCAGCGGCCATTTCGAGTTATGAGGGGGTGAAGTGTGGGGTTAATTTTCCGATTGACTCAATTTTCATAAAACGTAACGATATTTCTAGATTTGTTTTTTATAATTATGATGCATTTATATTTCGAAAATAAAACCAATTGAAATAAATAACCCATAGTCAAAAAGTAGGTCACAGTGATCGAACTTTATAAATGCCAATTATATCAAATATATATTCTATTTTGTGCCTTAACTTCACATAAGAACAATATATATGATCAGTCTGGTGTAGCACATCGTAATTCCTCATCAATTTATTGCACCTGTTTTTATGATGTGATGATGATTGAGAACTGGTCAGAGTCTGAGTGTGACAGTGAATGAACGACACTACCAGTATGTCCAACAATCTGCAGAACAAGACATAATTCATTTTATGTATTCTTTGTTTAAATTCTTTTATCATACCAGCAAACAGGCCATAACAGATACAAACTTGTATTTGTGTAATTGCACTTTTTCATAGTTGATGCAGTATTGATACTGACCAAAACAGCTGTTGGACTTTTCAATGTTCAGTACATATTCTCCAACTTACTCAAAAAATAAAACTTATCGGTGATAGCCACCAGAGCGCCCAAATTGGCACCCCTCCGTTCATGTAATGTGAGGATCTTAAAGACTCCTGATCGGGGTATTTATACAGGAAATGGTAAAACACACCAACGAGAATAAAAATATATGAATACCTAAAAACCGTTTGTTATTTTGTAATCTATTTTTGGCCATATTTGATACACACATTGGTCAAGAAGCAGAAATATCACTACCAAGAAATTGAATTTGAACTTCCGTTTGTAACGAACTAATACACACAAAACAATATTTAGCAAAAACATGGTATGATGATTATTTCAGAAAGCGATAGTGAAATCAATTTTGGTATACACCTTTATCACACAGAAAACCTATGTAGCTAAAGACATGAAGTCAAAACATTGTTAAATGGATTGAGGACTTCCTTAGTAATCGTTGCCAACGTGTAATTGTCAAAGGCAAACCATCGAAAACTTACCCAGTAATCAGCGGTATTCCCCAAGGAAGTGTACTAGGTCCAATACTGTTTGTAATATATATATAAATGATCTTCCCGAAATAACAGCTTCCCAGTCGCCATTATTTGCAGATGACACTAAACTATACAGGCAGATAAACAGCAATGATGATGTTCAAATACTTCAAAATGATCTGGACAAACTCCAAATTTGGTCAAATACATGGCTACTGAAATTTCACCCAAAGAAGTGTAAAGTTCTCTCAATTAAATCTTCTGAGAAAAGACATAGAGGATATCTAACAGTGTCTTCAGTAATACCAAATATATTTCACGAGTGGGGCTAATATTTTGATATTTTTCACGAGTGCGCAGCACGAGTGAAAAATATCAAAACATTAGCCACACGAGTGAAATATATTTGGTATTACTGAAGACACTGTTAGACATTCTGTTTATTACATTTTTTATCAACGAAAAACCTACCCCGTATGCTAACTAGGCCTACAGCGATAATTTGTCAACAAAAAAAGTAGTTTCCCCTGTCCAGGTGCTGACATATATGTCGGGCTTTCTGATTGGTCAATTATTTTGGTATTTTCTAATAATTAATTTGATTGGTCAAATCAGCAAAAGTGATATTTTTCACTAGTGAAAAATATCACTTTTATAGAATGAATAATTTTTGATATTTCACTGGTAAAAATGTAATAAAATACTACATGTCAGGACCGGGTGAAGAAAAATTTCAACTAGAAAACATTACGTGTGAGAAGGATATTGGTGTCATGATCGACGAAGATCTGAACTTTAAAAAACACATACAATTAAGTGTCAACAAAGCAAATAGCATAGTTGGATTGATACGGAGATCATTTGTGTATTTAGATGAATCAATGTTTACATTACTATTTAAAGCACTAGTAAGGCCACATCTTGAATATGCTGCGAGCGTCTGGAACCCTTTCAGAATTAACGATATTGATCTGATTGAAAATGTGCAGAGGAGGGCAACTAAACTCATCCCAGGACTTAAAACGCTATCGTATTCGGAACGTTTGGAAAGATTAAATCTTCCAACACTTTCACATCGGAGAACTAGAGGAGATGTCATCAATGTTTTTAAAATAATGAACAATATATATGATAGTCGAGTAACGAAAAACTTTTTACAAATGGACAATAATAACAGAACTAGAGGTCACTCCAAGAAAATTTTCAAAAAAACGATGTCGACGGGATGCAAGGAAACACTTCTTTAGCTATCGAATTGTTGATCTCTGGAACAGTCTTCCCCAACATGTCATAAATGCAGAAACTGTTTATCAGTTTGAAATCCTGTTGGACAATTATTGGGAAAATAACCGGTTTATTTATAAAGAACAATGCTACATGTACATTGCACCGGACTGATATTATTTAATTATTATTTCTTTGTAATTTACTGGATATGGATATAGAGGCTTTCAGCCTGCGTCCATAATGTTTCCTAATAAATCCTAATAAATGAAATGAAACGAGTTATCTTTCTTTAAGTGGTATATCCTCAGCCTAAAACACGATTTTATTGCGATTTTGTATAGTAACTCTGGTAACATTTAAATATTGTTTGTTAAATTACTTTAAAACAGTTTAATTCATTTAAGTGTTAGTGAAAATGATCAAAGATTAAAATTGAAATAGTTTCTTAACTCACATTTTGTTAGTTTATGACCATACTCTTTCTGTCCCAGTTGTGTTTCACATAACAACTTCTAAGTCATATTAACTCGCCTCCGTCAATGATGACGATTATGGGAGTGTTTTGTGGGGGTGCACAGGGGCGCTAATTAAACAAAAGAGAGAGGGAGAGAGTTTTTTTAAGGGAGAATTTGTTTTTAGTATGGTTAAAAGGATACAAGTTTATTGTGACCTAGTGTTTGTTTATGAGGGGCTCAAGGTTCAAAAGACCATATCATACAATAACATTTATGTCTAAATCTTCATCACGATAACAAAGTCACGACTTAGCTATGTTTTTGGCTACCTATAATGTGTCGTAAGTATATATCAAGAACAACAGAGAAGAACTGTTTCCAGTAAATTTCATTTTATTAAATGACGAATAACATGGCAGGCATGGTAACAACAATGTCAGCCATGCTGCCGAAACATATTTAAAACATAAACAGTATCTTGATATTATATAACTGTAGCGGGACTGGACTGGGTCGATCATCGGTGACCAGGTAGCTCAAATGGTAGAGCATCCGGCTAGTGTTCGGAGGTCCCGGGTTCGAACCCCGGTCTGGCCGCTACATTTTCTCCTCTCCTGTTACAAAATTGGCGCCCAACTAAAATACCCACGGTGGTGGTATAAGGGTCTCGTGTGTCTTCGAGGGCGAAGACTTGGAAAAAAGGAGGGAGGTGTGTAGCAGGACTGGACTGGGTCGATCATCGGTGACCAGGTAGCTCAATTGGTAGAGCATCCGGCTAGTGTTTGGAGGTCTGGGGTTTGAACCCCGGTCTGGCCGCTACATTTTCTCCTCTCCTGTTACATAACATATAGAATAGTGCCTACTTTAAATGATTCACCGAGAAGAGTTCTCGGATTACACACCCAGACAATAAATTGTTAGTATCAAGGCATTGTTACCATTACATAACACTGTAAGACAGGTTTGCTATTACGGTTGTTATATATGAGTTATATACCTACGCCTTACAAACGTGTCTATCAGTCAATCAAAAGACTCCTATAAATTACCAACACGTGCCTAGATACGACTGAGTGCAGATATGGTACGCGAATTACTTCCTAGTCTATATATAGTCTACGAGTACATCCATCCTTAAACGACAACAACAACGGACATTATAAACAATATGCCATACACGACTCGTGCCGTCTAACACCACTTTAGAGGAAGTCCGCCATAAATTATTGCTGTTATTCTATGTCTATATTTAAACCAGGAAGATAGCAACTAGTGTTTATATATGTTTACATATATATACCTCGAATGTCACGTTCACATATTGTGTATAATATAAACACACGAAGACAACGAGGAACAAAATAGACAAGTATAATACAGGACACAAATCAGACCAATTATCTAAAATCAATGATCATATCTAGTTAGCATAATCAGGAAAAGATAATAGAACAATTAGAAATTGCACAGATATTGGAAATTAATTGCCAATACAACATAGGGATACACCACAGGGGCTTGGGATACACTATATGTTAACTACGAGAAATACACGAAGATTTATTTATTTTGCAAATTGCGGCCGACTAGAAAGCGTACCATTATCCATGCATTCTGTGAGTTTTGATGAGACCAAACAGTTTGGATCGTATAGCGACGCTGGTACATCTTATTTTACTTCAACCAAGTCATTCGAAATCTGAATACTATTCAGATTTAAGAAAGCATCTTATTAAGAAATACTACTTAACCAGACCTAGTATGTAGTCTAACTTATGTAAAAGATTAACAAAAACAATTATTGAACATTAAACTTATTAAAAAGTAAAGAAAGGAATATGTAACAATTTAACGAGGAATGTCTCTCTAGACTATCACTGAGGAGGAGAGTATGTCTATAAAGAGAGTGATGTGTGGGTAAGGGTGTGAGTGTGTTCATGGATCTTGTTATCATGTTTGGTCATTTCTGTTCATATGTTTGTATTGAAAAGATGAGCCGTAAGGACAGAGAGGAAGAGTTGAGTCACCAGAGGAGGAATTGATTCACCCGAGGAGGAGTTGAGTCGCCCGAGGAGGAGTTGAGTCGTCCGAGGAGGACTTGAGTCACATGAGAAGTTGAGTCGCCCGAGGAGAAGTTGAGTCACCTGATGAGGAGTTGATTCACCCGAGGAGAAGTTGAGTCGCCCGAGGAGGAGTTGAGTCGTCCGAGGAGGACTTGAGTCGCCCGAGGAGGAGTTGAGTCACCCGAGGAGGAGTTGAGTCACCCGAGGAGAACTTGAGTCACATGAGAAGTTGAGTCGCCCGAGGAGGAGTTGAGTCGCCCGAGGAGGACTTGAGTCACCCGAGGAGGAGTTGAGTCACCCGAGGAGGAGTTGAGTCACCCGAGGAGGAGTTGAGTCGCCCGAGGAGGAGTTGAGTCGCCCGAGGAGGAGTTGAGTCACCCGAGGAGGAGTTGAGTCACCCGAGGAGGACTTGACTCACATGAGAAGTTGAGTCCCCCGAGGAAGAGTTGAGTCACCTGAGGAACAGTTGAGTCACCTGAGGAGGAGTTGAGTTATCTGAGGAGAAGTTGAGTAACCTGAATAGGAGTTGAGTCACCCGATGAGGAGTTGAGTCACCTGAGGAACAGTTGAGTCACCTGATGAGGAGTTGAGTCACCCGAGGAGGAGTTGAGTCACCTGATGGAGACTTGAGTCACCCGATGAGGAGTTGAGTCACCCGAGGAGGAGTTGAGTCACCTGCATGGCCATTTGTCTTTTACCCAGCTGCTCTCGATTCTTCACAGAGTATGATGCACTTCCATCGGGACATGTACAATAAAACGAAAAGAGCAGTAAGGCCATGTAGGAGAAAACGATTGTTTATGTTAGTAACTCGAAATTTCGACTGAATAACTCGATAAATCATTTCGAGATAGTAAGTTAGGAGAAGTGAAGCTTTCAAATAGAGTGAATAAACGCGAATGAAGAAATAACACCACATGATTCGCAATATGTCAATCCTCACAAAAACGTGAAAAATTGCGGAGTCGTTAGATACAAAAAACAAAACCTTTTTACCCATAAAAATTGTAAGAAAAAACGGGGAAAAGATTTGAATTGAACATAATTAATTATTTCATTTAAAGATAAAAATTGATAAAATTGATAAAATATTGATTTCGCCATATTATATAAACAACAAAAGTTGAATAAGAATTGCATTAAAATCATGTGGATTTGTTATAAAAATCTACCCGCCTACATAGTAATGAAGCATTGCATAACTTACCTTTAATTTTTTGAATCGTAAGAGAATAGATGCTGTTCATGTTTTGACCGACATCAAAAACCTATAAATAATACAAAGAATAACGACAATATCCAAATTTCAAAATCAAAATCGATACAACGAAAGCAAAATAAAAACACAAATATATAGTTTTGCACGAAGACACCCGAAAAAGTACAAGTAGAATAAGACCAGGTACTTCGGCAGATGAAGCGTCTTCAGTTTCATCAACGACACACGCTATACAAATATAGGTCACATCCGGGTTAAGTTACGATGTCAAATGAGGGTTAGGGTGGCAGACTACTGGGCATATCAACAAGCATTGAACACGCCTGATTTGATATCGCATAAGGAAATAGAATTTTTCCAAATGAGATGATGATATAGACCAGAAAACCTTCCCATTGTCTTCATCAACCTGTGTTTCTCGAAAGCTTGTGTTGTTGTCTTCATCAACCTGTGTTTCTCGAAACCTTGTGTTGTTGTCTTCATCAACCTATGTTTCTCGAAACCTTGTGTTGTTGTCTTCATCAACCTGTGTTTCGAGAAACCTTGTGTTGTTGTCTTCATCAACACAAGGTTTCTCGAAACCTTGTGTTGTTGTCTTCATCAACCTGTGTTTCTCGAAACTTTGTGTTGTTGTCTTCATCAACCTGTGTTTCTCGAAACCTTGTGTTGCTGTCTTCATCAACATGTGTTTCTCGAAACCTTGTGTTGTTGTCTTCATCAACCTGTGTTTCTCGAAACCTTGTGTTGTTGTCTTCATCAACCTGTGTTTCTCGAAACCTTGTGTTGTTTCATCAGTCGGTAATTGACATCTGTCCCTAAAGCGTGATGCTTGATATAAGCCTCTGAATATCGAATCAACTGAGAAATGTAAACAACGTAAGGGATGCAGGAATGTTGCTATCTAGAAAGGGAAAATTAACAGTTTGGAATTTGAAGCCATTACACTTATCATACAGCTTTAAGACATCCTTATGGTTCTTAGAAATAAGAAAAAGCATACATAGTATCAATATCAAAATACTGAAATAAGTTATGTATTTGGATATGTGCAGTCTTTCATAAAGTCCAGCAGAAGATTTTGAATATATATACTTGTATCTCTTTATTATGTAAAAGTACATTGTATGTTAAATTATCCATTTTTCCTCCTAAATGTTACATGATTTACTATATATTATACCTACATTTGTATGTCATTACTTGTAAATATTAACATGTTGAGTGGAGAAGGCTTCATAAGTTGTAATAACTTGTGCCTAATCCTATTGTTCTTGTCTAGACAATAAAATATGTTTAAAGTAAAATGAAATAAATTTTCTTTTTTTATTCAAATAATGATATGTTAATTGAAACTCAGTCCAGGTATTTTTTATTAGGTATGGAACCAGAAAATCATTAAGAATGTTCTAATTTATAATGAAAAAATCATGTAATTGTTATATAAACAGTTCTTTCCTAATACAGTGTGAGTATCTAAGCAGTCGTTAGTCCACCTCGTGACAATTACGTGTAAAATGCCTTTGTGACATTCTTACCTAGTTACCTGTTCAATAGGGTAAGTTCTAGCGTAAACCATTGCGATAACTAAAAACAAATTTTGAACTATATAAAATACGGAAATGGCCTTCATAGCGCGCAAAGTTTGACGTTGTAGAAATTGTAAGTCTGAAAGATTAAAGTGTCAGTAATAAATATCTTTATTTTGAAATACATGTACAGTCCCATTACTTATATCATATAGTGTAAGTACATATTTGTTATGAACTCTGATGATAAATAACCAGTGTTTGTTCCATTCTTGCATTTTTGATGCCAAACCCGATGCCACCAGGTAATCCCCAACCCGACCCCTGCACCCGTTCTTTTTCTCTTCACTGCACATTTTATATATATATAAATAAATATATATGACAAATGTATTAATTTTGTCAATATCAGTCCATAGCCTATATCTACATCAGGAGACGGATTAATATAAGTACCAAGTACTTGTTTCTGTATCCTTATATTTGTATTATTTGTATGTACCATTGCTATAACCAAATAAAATACAGTTTAAACCAAATGTCTTTATTTTAGCTTAAATCAAGTAATAATCGCGATTATACAGCGGATATTTGACAACTTAATTATTTTTACTCTCGCTACATGTATATCATTTAACGTCTGTGTGTAAGAATCCAGTACCTATGCTGGACCATACTATTGCTATTTCTTATAAACATAAACATATGTACATAAATAATTGGATATAAAATAAAAAAATAAATGTCAAAGAATCCCATATTGTTCACAGGGGGAAATTCGATATAAAAACACATTCAGACACTATTTCGGAAATAAAGGATGGATCCTGACTTTTGATAAGTTTCCCCATACATAACTGTGTTATACTGATATGGTCATCGCATTCCAGCTTACATCACGTGCCATTTATACATACAGTTTACTAAATTGGTGAACATATATGATATAGAATTTTAAGAATTTCATTAATTATTTTTTTCATTACAAAAATATTTTGTTTTTGTTTATTTGTGGACTTGAAGGCAAACAATAAAACAAATGTATTTCTATCAAAACACCGTCTGGTTTTCATAAACACTAGATGTTTTGTTATATTTATACTTTAAATAAGCATTAAATGGCGAGGGAATGTAATTGGAGAGTACATTTTTAGCATCGTTTTATGATGAGATTATAATGATAGACACGTTTCCGTTTCGCTAACTTTACTACCGGTAATACATAACAAAGCCAGGATATAAGTACAATATAGGTGCGATGCATTAGGGATATATAGTATAGTTTTGTTCATCAAGTTTGGCCATGAATGCTTTATTTAGTTTATTTTGTTTAATGTCCTATTAACAGCCAGGGTCATTTAAGGACGTGCCAGGTTTTGAGGTGAAAGAAAGCCGGTGTACCCAGAGAAAACCACCGGCCTACGGTCAGTACAAGGCAACTGCCACGTGGGTTTCGGACTCGCAGCCAAGATACATTGTATGCTGTATATGTGCTAGTGATAAAGTGTCGGGACACCTTAAAGCCACATACTCCCAAACAACCTTCAATTCTTGTTGCACACATGTATTAATGGCAATCCAAGATGCTCATTCACGCTCTCCTAACATTAAAATGACCACTTGCCTGGACGCTTGACCGGGGAAGTCCTCGAGACATCAGTGTATAAAAATAACTCGCCGCATTTATATTTATCGCGAGATTTGTCACGGAGCCGAGAACGAGGCTATAACAACGTGCGCTGCACATAAACTACACACGGCCGTTGTTTACATATCGAGCATACGTGAACTTTGCCTAACAATGCTTTCACTTAAACATATTAACATAATATTCACGTAATAACTGAACAAAATAAACAAACATATATATAGTTTACATTTAAATACTTAATTCTAAAATGTAGCAATATGCATACAACAAAACATCGATAAAATTTTAGATCGGTGAAGTTGACATTGTTCAAAAGCTAACCAGCAATCCAATAGACGTCCGGCAAAATAGGAATTCGAGTCTATTCCCTTTTCTTTTCTCGTTAAGTTCCAACGAATCATTTTCTTTCCTAAGGAAATACTCGGGTTTTCCCGATTTCACTCACTTTTTCGTCCTTTTTTTAGCAGAATCTGTCTGTGTTTTCTCGGGTCCACGCTTTCGGCGTTCCGCCATTTTGTATAGACTGTAAAACCCGCCATTGCATTGTGGGGCTAATTTTCAGAAAAAATTTGGTCCGGCAGCCACAGTTATTATTTTTGGGAATTCCCCGTATACTCACGATAGTCTGTTAGGTATGTATCAAGTCCGAAAACTGTAAAAAAAAAAAAAAAAAAAACTCGAAATGTAAACATTGATATATGTTTCTTCGGGAGTATGTGGCTTTAAGCACACGGCCACCGCGGCTTTGAACAGTTTTAATGTGAATTTACGTTGGATTTGTCCTACGATTATTATCTTCAAACAGATTTTTTTCAGTTTTAAACATGTGTACAGACAACGGGATTCTGAAGGAGACGAATACGACACATTGTATGGGCAGGTTTTTCCAATTAATCATATTTTTTTCTCAATTAAAACTAACTTTTAGTTTGTTACAGTAAGGTAAAGCTTATTTGAAATGCATATCATTCAATAGTGTATACATGGCTTAAAAGTGCAAGCGATAAATTAGTTTGTATTTTATTCTGTACGCACATGTGTTTTCAAAGAGGAAGTAATGTTGACAGCCTTCCTATATAAGGAATATTAGCCCCGCCCACCTACCAAGGCAGAAGTCGAACACACAAGTGGACAATGACCAGCTCAGATAATAAGGTAGGATAACAAGTTACTGCTGTAAAATACGGCCAACATCTTATACCATTTCCAATTTGTTTTCATGTATATTTGTTGGATTACCAGTTTGATGAGCATTTTATAACCTGTGAATTGGAATTGATTTTACAATATCAACTGGATATCTTCATATCAATATAAACTTGATACGTAGATTCATTATATTTTTGCTCAATATAACAAAATGATTTAGCAATTTGCTTTAGCGTTAACAAAGCGGTTGGTATCCAACGTAGTGTTGTATTACGGCCACTATAAAAATGAACAGGTTAGCGTCATCGTCACATTGGACATGTTTGTATGTAGTTGATATTACATTCGTTTAAGGGCGAATCTCTGTCGATCTTTCTTTTAGGATGTTTTAGTTTTTATACAAGCTTAGTATAACTCATGAAATCATAAAAAGTAACAGGAACACGTGTTTGAAATTCATTGAACCACTCTAAATTGATACAACCACCCAGTTGTAATTAGTTCTAATAGTGTTAAAGCGACCACAATGTGGTAATGCTATATAATTATAGAACACATGCCGATATCCGATACCAAAATGGCGGCGCGTACGTTTTATGACAGAGATCACAACTGCTAGGTTATGTGAACATTATTTTATTTCGTTATGACTTTGTATCTGCTCACTCTTGACTCTGACATGCTTTACGTGCTGTTTTGACTTTGTGGACTATTTTTTCCTACACGAGGTGGCGCTGCTGTATATTAGACCTAGTGTTGGTTACGTATGTCGGTGTTGCTGTACATTGTGTCCTGATGATTGTGTTATGTAACATAACGTGTCGTTGAGTGATTGTTCTGTTACACATTTGTCCGTTTGCATTTTGTATTGGCACTGCAGTACATTTTGTCCTTTTTCGGCATAGCCGTCTAATTTTGTTTTGGCCCCGGATATGACGCGACAGGTGGCGTTTCTGTCAAGATGAAGTACGTGATTGGTCAATGTAGCGGTCAATGCAAAATGCACATATACAGTTTAAAACGAAACAAAGTTAAAGGGACCTCACGGTAAACCAATATTTATTTTGTATTTTCTATCATATTATTGGGTATATCTTTTAAAAAAATAACCTTCTGAACAATAGCCATTCGAATTTGATGATGTACGTACATAAAAACATCAATTATCAATTATATACGATAAACGCATGCGCACAACAAACTAAAACACATGGAAACAAAAATGGCTTCCATTGTGAATCGACTGCGGTTGGAAACGATAACAGCTTCCGCATTGAAGAGAATAATAGGGAAATAGGTCAAACACAATCCTAGAATTAAACTTGGGAAGCAGTACAATAGATTGTAACAGTTCAAACATGAAAACAGCAGTAATACGGTCGCCGCTCGTATTCTGCTTGATTGTTTGATAGTAGGTCATGACAATCTCGGTATTATTTACACAAAAACTGTAATATTAACACAAACTCTGTAATAGTTCCACAGGCTCGGTAATATTTACACAGTCTGTACCAGTACATCGCTACTGTCACTATACTATATGAACAGTGTTTACACTTATTTACACATAAATATGTGTGCCGTAATATATACAGAACGTGTTATTTAACATTTAAACCACTGTATAATATCGTTATCCAACTAACCCAGACGGAATATAGATATCGCCTTGTAAACTATCGTCTGTTTGTGTTGCCACGATTTCAAAACAGTCACGTAATAATTTAAAAATAATTTCCGCGCTAAATTAAGAGGGGGATTCCCAACTAAATCGAGTGGTCAAGCTGGACATAGGGATTGACTGTGAACATTGGGACAGCACAGAAACATAACTGGAAAGGAACAAAACGCGTACATTCAGTGAAAATTGCAACGTTTATCGTGATGTCCCTTTTAAATTGAATGCAAGCTGAATAAGTGGATGCATCTATTCAAATGACACATTTGCAGTCCTATTATCACCAAAAATGATTCAAACTGATATAATTTTGTTATCCGTGCTGAAACTGCGTTTTTATTAATTAAATTGTAGTTCATTAATTTATTTCACCGGTAGTTTTACATTATAACCACCAGCATTAAAACTATGCCGTTTATCTTTTTTAAAGATATTTCTTGTTTGTATTGTAAAGCATTGCAGTATACTTTGTACTTGTTTGTCTTGTAAAGCACTGCAGTATATTTTTCCTTTTCGTTTTGTAAAGCACTGCATTATATTTTGTCCTCTTTTGTATTGTAAAGCACTTTAGTATATTTTGTCCTTTGTTGTATTGTTACTGGGGTACGTTTTGTCATTTTGTATTGTCACTGTGGTATATTTTGTCCTTTGTTGTATTGTCACTGGGGTACGTTTTGTCATTTTGTATTGTCACTGGGGTATGTTTTGTCCTTTGTTGTATTGTCACTGTGGTATATTTTGTCCTTTGTTGTATTGTCACTGTGGTATATTTTGTTCTTTGTTGTATTGTCACTGTGGTATATTTTGTCCTTTGTTGTATTGTCACTGTGGTATATTTTGTCCTTTGTTGTATTGTCACTGTGGTATATTTTGTCCTTTGTTGTATTGTCACTGTGGTATATTTTGTCCTTTGTTGTATTGTTACTGTGGTATATTTTGTCCTTTGTTGTATTGTTACTGTGGTATATTTTGTCCTTTTGTACTGTCACTGTGGTATATTTTGTCCTTTTTTGTATTGTTACTGTTGTATTAGTGCATTTTCTTCTCCGTTTTTGCTATCGCCTGGTGCTGTGGCACACTTTGCCTTTTGTATTGGTAATGAGGTGCATTTCCTCTGGTACATTTTGCATTTTGTATTGGTAATTAATTGCAATAAATGACCATCAAGCTATCCATTTAGGCTCCATATTAGGGGTTGAGCTTTTGATGACATACTTAGTGGTCCCGCTGTCGATTCAAATATCCTCTCAAATCGAAGTAGCCTATGTGTCACCATTTAAATTACCTCTCAAAATAATTTTCTGTCTAGATCCTTGGATCTTTTACTAGGCAATTATGGCTGAAATCAATATTCCTATGTAAAATCAATCAATTTTATGAAAATACGGCTAGTGCAATTCGACTTACAACTTGGTAGCAATAATCACTATAGGTCGGATCAGAATATGTAGTTAAAAACATTGGTCGAGACTCTTGGAAGTTGGGGGTTGTCGTTAGAGCCACCAAAAAGTCACATTTATGCATTCTACTTTAAATTGTTAGCTTAAAGTTTGATACCTATCAAATCCCTAAAGGCATGTTTTAAGAATTTATACTTTAGAAACAGCATCACTACTGTTATCAAAAACAGGCATTTGAAATTTTGTTTTATCTTTATGTTTACTCAAAGTAGATAAAAAAAAAAAAGCAAACATATATATCTAAATTGGAACATTTGAAAGTTCCGGACGAAGGAGTGTATTACAACACCCGCCATGTAACCCAATGTCATATACAACACCCGCCATGTAACCCAATGTCATATACAACACCCGCCATGTAACCCAATGTCATATACAACACCCGCCATGTAACCCAATGTCATATACAACACCCGCCATGTAACCCAATGTCATATACAACACCCGCCATGTAAACCTATGTCATATACAACACCCGCCATGTAAACCTATGTCATATACAACACCCGCCATGTAAACCTATGTCATATACAACACCCGCCATGTAAACAATGTCATATACAACACCCGCCATGTAAATCAATGTCATATACAACACCCGCCATGTAAACCTATGTCATATACAACACCCGCCATGTAAACCAATGTCATATACAACACCCGCCATGTAAATCAATGTCATATACAACACCCGCCATGTAAACCTATGTCATATACAACACCCGCCATGTAAACCTATGTCATATACAACACCCGCCATGTAAACCTATGTCATATACAACACCCGCCATGTAAACCTATGTCATATACAACACCCGCCATGTAAACCTATGTCATATACAACACCCGCCATGTAAATCAATGTCATATACAACACCCGCCATGTAAACCTATGTCATATACAACACCCGCCATGTAACCCAATGTCATATACAACACCCGCCATGTAAACCCTGTGTCATATACAACACCCGCCATGTAAACCTATGTCATATACAACACCCGCCATGTACACCTATGTCATATACAACACCCGCCATGTAAACCTATGTCATATACAAAACCCGCCATGTAAACCTGTCATATACAACACCCGCCATGTAAACAGATGTCATATACAACACCCGCCATGTAAACAGATGTCATATACAACACCCGCCATGTAAACCTGTCATATACAACACCCGCCATGTAAACCTATGTCATATACAACACCCGCCATGTACACCTATGTCATATACAACACCCGCCATGTAAACCTATGTCATATACAAAACCCGCCATGTAAACCTGTCATATACAACACCCGCCATGTAAACCTGTGTCATATACAACACCCGCCATGTAAACCTATGTCATATACAACACCCGCCATGTAACCCAATGTCATATACAACACCCGCCATGTAACCCAATGTCATATACAACACCCGCCATGTACACCTGTGTCATATACAACACCCGCCATGTAAACCTGTCATATACAACACCCGCTATGTAAACCTGTGTCATATACAACACCCGCCATGTAACCCAATGTCATATACAACACCCGCCATGTAAACCTGTGTCATATACAACACCCGCTATGTACACCTATGTCATATACAACACCCGTCATGTAACCCAATGTCATATACAACACCCGCCATGCAAACCTATGTCATATACAACACCCGCCATGTAAACCTGTCATATACAACACCCGCCATGTAAACCTGTGTCATATACAACACCCGCCATGTAAACATATGTCATATACAACACCCGCCATGTAAACCTGTGTCATATACAACACCCGCCATGTAACCCAATGTCATATACAACACCCGCCATGTAAACCTGTGTCATATACAACACCCGCCATGTAAGCAGATATCATATAAAACACCCCCATGTAACCCTGTGTCATATACAACACCCGCCATGTAACCCTGTGTCATATACAACACCCGCCATGTAAACCTGTGTCATATACAACACCCGCCATGTAAACAGATGTCATATACAACACCCGCCATGTAAACAGATGTCATATACAACACCCGCCATGTAAACCTGTCATATACAACACCCGCCATGTAAACCTATGTCATATACAACACACGCCATGTAACCCTGTGTCATATACAACACCCGCCATGTAAACAGATATAATATACAACACCCGCCATGTAAACCTATGTCATATACAACACCCGCCATGTGACCCAATGTCATATACAACACCCGCCATGTAAACCTATGTCATATACAACACCCGCCATGTACACCTATGTCATATACAACACCCGCCATGTAAACCTGTCATATACAACACCCGCCATGTAAACAGATGTCATATACAACACCCGCCATGTACACCTATGTCATATACAACACCCGCCATGTAAACCTGTCATATACAACACCCGCCATGTAAACAGATGTCATATACAACACCCGCCATGTAAACCTGTCCGATTACAACACCCGCCATGTAAACAGATGTCATATACAACACCCGCCATGTAACCCAATGTCATATACAACACCCGCCATGTAACCCAATGTCATATACAACACCCCCATGTAACCCTGTGTCATATACAACACCCGCCATGTACACCTATGTCATATACAACACCCGCCATGTAACCCAATGTCATATACAACACCCGCCATGTAAACCTGTGTCATATACAACACCCGCCATGTAAACCTGTCATTTACAACACCCGCCATGTAAACCTGTGTCATATACAACACCCGCCATGTAACCCAATGTCATATACAACACCCGCCATGTAAACCTTTGTCATATACAACACCCGCCATGTACACCTATGTCATATACAACACCCGCCATGTAACCCAATGTCATATACAACACCCCCGTGTAACCCTGTGTCATATACAACACCCACCATGTAAACCTGTCATATACAACACCCGCCATGTAAACCTGTGTCATATACAACACCCGCCATGTAAACCTGTGTCATATACAACACCCGCCATGAAAACCTATGTCATATACAACACCCGCCATGTAAATCAATGTCATATACAACACCCGCCATGTAAACCTATGTCATATACAACACCCGCCATGTAAATCAATGTCATATACAACACCCGCCATGTAAACCTGTCATATACAACACCCGCCATGTAAACCTGTGTCATATACAACACCCGCCATGTAACCCAATGTCATATACAACACCCGCCATGTAAACCTGTGTCATATACAACACCCGCCATGTAAACCTATGTCATATACAACACCCGCCATGTAAACCTATGTCATATACAACACCCGCCATGTAAACCTATGTCATATACAACACCCGCCATGTAAACCTGTGTCATATACAACACCCGCCATGTAACCCAATGTCATATACAACACCCGCCATGTACAACTATGTCATATACAACACCCCCATGTAACCCTGTGTCATATCCAACACCCGCCATGTAACCCAATGTCATATACAACACCCGCCATGTACACCTATGTCATATACAACACCCCCATGTAACCCTGTGTCATATCCAACACCCGCCATGTAAACCTGTCATATACAACACACACACACCCCCCCCCCATGTAACCCAATGTCATATACAACACCCGCCATGTACACCTATGTCATATACAACACCCGCCATGTAAACCTGTCATATACAACAACCGCCATGTTAACCAATGTCATATACAACAACCGCCATGTAAACCTATGTCATATACAACACCCGCCATGTAAACCTGTGTCATACACAACACCCGCCATGTAAATCTATGTCATATACGGGATATATGAGAACTATGTGGTGACAACAGAACCACCAGGCATATCAGCGATATCGTCTGTCTTGTTTACGTAACGATATAAACAACAATCTATTAAAGTATTTTATATCAAAAATAGACCAGATTTAAACCTGATTTAGGTGACATAAAGCTGGAATTTGATTTTGTTTTAATTGTTTCACTTATTAGATTGAATTTGTATGAAATTTTAGAATGAAATTATAATTGACCAAAAACATGTTTTATAAATAAATCTAAATGTTTTGATTAGCATATTGAATGCAATGTATATTTCCAAAAAAAGGCGTTATTACTGATATCCCATAGAATATACCAAAGTATAATCCAAAGTATATCCCAAAGTATACCCAACACATATATCAAAGTATATCCCAAAGTTTAGCCCAAAGTATATACCAAAGTATAATCCAAAGTATATCCCAAAGTATTTCCCAAGCTTTATCCAAAAGTATATACCAAAGTATATCCCAAAGTATATACTAACGTATACTATATACCTTTGTGGCAATTAGGAATGTACATGTTACATCATTACCCCCTTTGTAACCTAATATTTACCGTCATTCCAGTGATAATTCAGCTTATTAAGGTGAGACACCTTAAACATTGTAGTTAGGTATACATTGTTGTTAGGTATACATTGTTGTTAGGTATACATTGTTGTTAGGTATACATTGTTGTTAGGTATACATTGTAGTTAGGTATACGTTGTTAGGTATACATTGTAGTTAGGTATACATTGTTGTTAGGTATACATTGTTGTTAGGTATACATTGTTGTTAGGTATACATTGTTGTTAGGTATACATTGTAGTTAGGTATACATTGTAGCATTGGGATATGATGCCACTCTTAATGTACGCGAAAAAAAGGACGACAGGAAATCAAAACAATATAATATCCAAGATTCTCTGGATTGGTTGAATTAGTAAACAGCCCATAATGCGTGCTCCCTATCCCGTGACAAATAGTTTTCACGGACTTCCTTATTATCCCAGAAACTACTGAAACGATACTTGGCCTAGCAAGCAGATAGTGATTAAAACATATCAGTGCTGTCGGTACCAACTTACTCAACTTTAAACAAGTTCGTGGCGTGTTACAAGATAATAATCTAACGGGAACAAGGATTGCCACTAAGTTTTTTATTAGTTCTCGTCCAAACCATACTCAAGGGCGGCTTACATTGCTAACATTCATTTCACGTTCATATTCATAATACTATAACCCTTACTAGGTTCACATAACGATACTGTAACGCAAATGTAAATATACAGAAGTTAACTTATAGTCGTATTGAAGTCATTTACTTAAAAAGAGAATCGTTCGTCAGGGAATAATAAAAGTGAATTGTGTAAATAGTCGTCGTCTGAGAATTTTCTTTCAACATTGAATTGAAATATCTCTCTCAGACAAGCGCTACTATTGTATATCCATGGTGACAGAATACCTTGGGATAATGCCGTAAATCTTTCCGCTGTAAATACTCGTTCCTGATTTTAAACAAAGCTATAAATTTCAACCCATCTTGACTAATAAACAATCATCATCAACGAATACCAAAGTAATCAACAGTTCACAACAGCGAAACGGACCAATAACAAGTAATAAGCATTACTATTACATAATAAAACATAACGGATATTTCATCAGTAAAATTTTAATTTAACATACTTTTTAAGATAAAGGCAAATGTCAGTATGACGGTTGTAATAACATAGCATTGAGTAAAATTTAATACACAGAAAATAGTCCAATTTAAGTGTAGTTTAATAATTACACCTATTACATTACAGGTAAATCCTTAGTAACTATAAATACATTCTATGTATGTAAACAAATGTGTCAAAGGAACTATCGAATCATTAAATAGCGACAACGTAATTATTACGCCTATAATTTAACGGTGAGATGACATGTTGGCAGAGTTTTGTTTGAAGCGCTAGGTTAAAGGTCCAGAGTAAACGAATCTATGGTGTCATCAAGAGGGTATTGATGATCGTCGTGGTTAAAACGTTCAAAAGCATTATTGCTGTAGGTATACAAATGATCTAACAACGTTACCAAACTGAACATAGATATCAGAGTTTTATTAGTATGTATTGCTTATTTTTATCTTAACCCAACTTAACTGAACCGATATTGCTCATGGCTACTGGAAATATCTCTTTTTTCGTATTTATCCTAGCTTCAAATTAGAATGAACGTTTTAATGTTGACGTTCATCTCTACTGTTCTTAGAATGATGTGCATTTGTATGTGCAGGGAAAAATTAAACGCTATCAAACATACTCTGAAGGTCTTCCGAACCCAAGATGTATTTGTTTCGCGTCATAATGCTTTTAACCTATGAATGCGGGTAGAAAAGCGAATGTGACGAATACCAGGCTAACAATGCGGAAGGTAAGATTGATTAGTGTGTTATGTTGGTATCTCAGCGTGGTTCAGACGGAAGTCATAGCAAAAAAAATTAGTTTTTTTTCTTTAAAAGGTCAGTGTCCATATCGCAGAGGTTCCAAACATGCTTGGTACACTATATGTTGGTTCTAACATCGCCTTACACTTGGTACACTATATGTTGGTTCTAACATCGCCTTACACTTGGTATAGCTCCACAGCGTCAGTAGCATCTCCAATGACAGGGCTATCAGAGGACCATCACATCCACCAATGACAGGGCTATCAGAGGACCATCACATCCACCAATGCGGCCCGCAATAGCATGTCTACTCGTGCATGCCATAACATTTTATTACGGTTGATTTTATCCAAGAGGTATGTACAGCTTCCATCAGGAAAGGACAAGATACATCCACATGACATGCTCTTTACTCTCAACACGCCGAATGCACTTCGCGACTTTTTTTATCTATTCATAGATTATTTCTGTATTTTTTTTTATTTCATTTATTTATTTATTTATTTTTATTTTCATTTATTTAATTTTTTCGTTTCTATTGTTTATTGTTTATTTTTTTAATGTTTTTCATGTCGAAAATTCGTTAAACTCGAATATGTATTAATTTGTTCTCATTGTACGGCTTGATTTTTGTGTGCATTCATATTGCATAAGAACGGTATTAGACAGCAGTAACCTTTATATAGTTAATGATGATTTTTCGACTGGACGAGTTTAAATCACAGCATATATCAATCAGATTGATTTCAAATTCATTAAATAGTAAATTATTACATCGATTAAAAGAATATTCTAATAATTTGATAAACGTAGATATATGACTCGACATGTTTGACTCTTCTACCAAACAAAGGTCACGTTACAATCAGCGGTCATTTTCTATGTTACTGACCTATCACAAATACTGTTCGGCCACCCGAAATGCTCTTTGCAAATATGATTTAATTATGAAAATAAAGATGAGATTAAAATATTGATGATCAACTGTTTTAAAAATATGACTATGGAAGAGATAACCCACGATTATATGTATCATAAAACCATGTGTATATTTTATGTAGCGTAAGGGTTACCCCAAAATATCGGTCAGCTTGTCAGAACAAAAATGTCGACTAGTCAATGAAAAGCGTAGTCATTTTATTTTAATAGGAAAATAAACCGAGTCCACGTGTTCTAGTAAAGACTCTTTGTCAGTAAAGACTGTGCTCTCACTCAGAGACCTACTCCAATTAAAAATGCGGTTTTAGAGTCTGCCTTTCTAAATTTGTTCAATTTTAAAGCGAATACATTCCAAACATAACACAATTTAATTGGTATCCTGTTTCCATATGACGCTTTAGATTCGCAATACATAACATCACCAATCTGATAATAACGATACAAGATTTATTCTTTGAAAATATATACAATGAATCATGCATTAACATAAACATATATATATATATATACATGTAAGTATATACTCCATGTTGATATCATTAACCGTCATCATGTAAGTAACTCAGTAAGTCGTTTAGTAATTATACAGAATTTCGGTTGATTATTCATCTTGGATCAAAGATCACAGGTAAACAAAGGTAAGTCAGCTATAGCCTAGTTCTGAGACAGCGACCTTACTGTGGGTTTATCGTCTATAGACTCTCATTCTGATTGGATTACCGGCAATAACAACTTCCTGGTAGCTAAAGGTAAGTTTCCCTATATACTAACCTTTCCGGAACTCAGGACACTGGCTTTTTTTAATTTAAATGTTATCTATCATTATTAGATTCCATCATATTTAATTTATTATATAATGACATTATCAATATAAAATATCAACTTGTGACTTAAAACAGTGAAATATTGGAAGCATTAGAATGTGACAAAATGATTGATTAACAAAGGCCGCTAAGACTCGTGTTGGTTGTATTTCCGTTCGGTTTCAAACCTAGTCCAGTATCCGAATTTCCGGATCCTTTCCATGTAAAATCCGTCAGAGAACATGTGTCCTAGAAATAATTACACTATAATGTATGTATGACTTTATTTAATGAAGTAACCTATTTAAGTATAAACAAACCTATATATTCACCCCAGATGTTTTGTTAAAATGTTAAATCAACCTCACGCGCTACCGACTATCTTTTGTTATTTGTCATGTGACAACGGTCAAAAAAACCCTGATAAAGCTATCTGAGGAAAACCCAGTTACAGTTCGCGGAATTCTGTCGGGGTTTGGAAGTAACAGTTTTCTGAAATTCATATCACAACGTAAATCAGTCGGTGTGTTAGTACACAATATTGCCATCTATCAACGTACTATACAGATAAAATATGGTTACATCTGAACACGTCATCACACAACATTTTCATATTTTGTTTGCTATAATGCATTTAAATCTTTATAATCAAAATATTTCTATCGATATTGCGCGAATAATATGATTTCATTTTTATATTTTAAGATTATTTGATATTGCTCCAGAGAAAAAGGTATCGGACCACAGTAACACAGTAGGATAGCCTGGTCATTTTTTTTTTGTCTTTTGTTGTTGTGATTTTTTTTTTTTTTTTCTTTTTTTCTTTTAAATTTTATTTTGCTCAGCAGATATAACTCCTATACTCATGTATTATCAAACGTAGAAAGAAAAAAACGAAAAATATATATAATTTTTCGGTCAATGTTTACACGGTTGTTTCACATGGTTTGCATATGTCTGTAATACAGAGAAAAATAGTGTTTACATATCTTTCAATATTATATTACAATTGTTACGTTACGTTGATTACAAGTGTAAACACTTTTGTATGGGGAATATAAAGGGTTAACTGATTATGTTTACTGATCTAAAACACGGACACTTTTAACCTACACTGCAAACAAACAAACAAAAAAACCCAATATATATACAAAGTGAAGATGAACAAAAAAGTTAGGAAAACATTTTATATCAAACATACGATAAAAATTCCAAAACTGAAATATCCCATGTTACAAGCCGTCTTTGGTAGGTAAGCAATTCTATCAATGAAACATACAATGTTACAATCTGTCTGTTAACAGGGAAACATTACTATATATACAATGTTACAATCTGTCTGTTAACAGGGAAACATTACTATAATTATACAATGTTACAATCTGTCTGTTAACAGGGAAACATTACTATAATTATACAATGTTACAATCTGTCTGTTGACGGTGAAACATTACTATAATTATACAATGTTACAATCTGTCTGTTGACGGGGAAATATTACTATAATTATACAATGTTACAATCTGTATGTTAACAGGGAAACATTACTATAATTATACAATGTTACAATCTGTCTGTTAACAGAGAAACATTACTATAATTATACAATATTACAATCTGTCTGTTGGAGGGGAAACATTACTATGATTATACAATATTACAATCTGTCTGTTGACGGGGAAACATTACCATGATTATACAATATTACAATCTGTCTGTTGACGGGGAAACATTACTATGATTATACAATATTACAATCTGTCTGTTGACGGGGAAACATTACTATAATTATACAATGTTACAATCTGTCTGTTGACGGGGAAACATTACTATGATTATACAATATTACAATCTGTCTGTTAAAAGGGAAATATTACTATAATTATACAATGTTACAATCTGTCTGTTGACGGGGAAACATTACTATAATTATACAATGTTACAATCTGTCTTTTAATATGGAGGGTTAAAAGGGACATAAGTAAAACATAATATTTTCATTCTTATTTCTTACTTTTTTTACTTTTCTAATTGCATCTTCTCATTATTTTTTATTACTGCTTTATTTCTCACAATTTTAGTGCTTCATTTTACGTTATTACTATTTTGAATTCAAACTCTCTATTTTAACATTTTATCTTCAATTTCGATTTTTTTCTGGTTTTTTTCTTCTTCTTTATTCCTGTTGTGTAGATTTTACATTTAAACTTTAAAGTTTGAAATATAACTTTATTGTTCTCCAATTTTACAACTTGTAAAATCACTATTATTGCTAAAACATGTTACATGAAAGATGAAAACTAAAAATGAAGGGAGAAAAAAAGGGGAAAAATAAGAAATAGAAAGTTAGAATTATGTCCCGAAAAACCCTAATGCATTTTTCATCTTCATTTTAACGGCAGAGGGTGCTCAAATCAATCGCTTTCGGAAGTAAGGATTACTCCCTACAGCAACCATGGCAACAGTAATTCTCAAATTCCTACCAAAGCCCGATTGTTTGGTTTAAGCTTAGACCCTACATTATACACTCGCTGCTTTTTATCCTTAATATTCGAAATAATATCAATATTAACTCCTCGGATGATAAATTCCTAGTTAGAAAAAAAGTGTTTACGACACCGAACCCGTTTTTTTCGTGTCTGCTTTCGTTTCGTGCTCCGGTTGAATGGCACAGGCAGTAGGCCTAGAGCTCGAAATACTAGACTGGTCTTCGTATTCCCGCAAATTATACAGCGCCCGCGCTGCCAGTTCCAAGACTTCGGATATATCAACCGATGATATCGCCGAAAATTGATTCAATATATCAATTGTTCTTTCCAGTTCACCTTCAATGTTTTGTAATCTGTCGTTCTCTTATCAATTTGTCAAACTAATCAATTGGTGTGTTATTTCCTGTCTTACCTGGACCTCAAGATGACCCATACTGACTCCATATATAGGCCTAGCAATCGATCGACACACAGGCCTTAGGTCTAAGGCACCGACCATTTAACTTCAAGGTGGGGGGCGGGTCTGGGATTTTTATCGGGGTAATTTTTTTTCAAACGCAGTGGAAAACAGTTTATTTTTTCTGCCTAGAATGAAAGGCAAACTTTTTTTTGTCAAAATATTTTAGCAAAATTTAATAATTCTAATATTTTTTCTTCCATTTGAACTTCTCAATTTTTGTTTTTAATTTTCCAATGGCATTGTGAATATTTCATTCGTTTTGAAAATAAAGTGTTAATATTTGTGATTTTGTCATCCGTTGGTATCTATTTCAGTTTATCAAATTTGATCATTCATCCTGTACAGCAGTCCATTTTTTAATTGATCAGAATGATACAGATCTAATGTACATGTCAAATATCAGAATATATCTTGATTACCCACTAAGTAAAGGGAGATAATTAAGTGTTTTTTGTGTGATCAATAAGTTTAATGAAATAAAGCAATACTAGCTGTTATATATACAGATTGAAACAAAACAACAATTTAATACACCACAATCACTTTTATTATGCTGTTGTAAGAGTAGATTTCACACAATGGTTTTGAATATATAATTATGAAGAAATTCACAAATAACACATTGATAAGATATTAAAAATAAATTTTTTTTTGTAATCTTAAAGGAACAACCCCCTTTTTTTAGCTCTAATTTGCAAACAAACTTTTTTCCCCCTCAAAACTGCCAACAAACTATTTTTTTCAAAAAAATCCCAGGGACATAATTCTGAAACACTAACATTGTTGTTGTGAAATAAAATATACTTAAATAACCAAATGGGATAACAAGAAAATACAATATTAAACCACTAAATTTGAAAACCATATAACTATCAAGCTGAAACTAAAAAAAGACATATTAAATCAAATTTTTTGGTCACAAAATAGAAATACCCGACTAATATCTAAAATAGTTAAACCCAATTTTACTTAGTTTATAACATCAGTCTGCAGCAATAGGAATGTAAAATAAAGAAACACAAACTATCTAACGCTGAATAAAAGAAATTAAATATCAACACTTATCACCTTGTAAAAATAAAGAAATGAAAAAATAAAAGATAAAGGAACAATAATCAAAATAATAAGTTAAATGGTTAAAACAAACAAGAAAAGTTAAACATAGAATTATGTCCCTTTTAACCCTCCATATTTTAAAAGGGAAACATTACTATAATTATACAATGTTACAATCTGTCTGTTGACGGGGAAACAGTACTATAATTATACAATGTTACAATCTGTCTGTTAACAGGGAAACATCGCTATAATTATACAATGTTACAATCTGTCTGTTAACAGAGAAACATTACTATAATTATACAATGTTACAATCTGTCTGTTGACGGGGAAACATTACTATAATTAACAATGTTACAATCTGTCTGTTAACAGGGAAACATCGCTATAATTATACAATGTAACAAGCTGTCTGTTGACAAGGAAACATCACTATAATTAAATTATACAAGGTTTAAACAGTCTGTAGACGGGGAAACAACTAGTTCCTTTTCAGTTGTGGCTGTGGCATTGCCGAAAAGGAAACCCAAATACATATTACCATAAAAAACATATACTTGTCCAAGTATTTAACGAATCATGAATGAGATTATACAAACTAACGTTAAAATAAGTAACGATTTGTTTACGTTCTTTACGTTCATCTGTTGATGAAGGCGAGTGACAGAGCAGCAAATAAAAGTGGTACTGATCATAAGTATCTCACTACAAGCGAAGAATCATAATAAAACAGCAGTTTGTGTGACTCTTAATACCCTCCATTTACACAATTGCGCTATTTAAATGTATTTACACACCAAAGTCATTTGTAACATTGTCAGCATGACTCGGTGACAGCGTTAAGAAAACAAGAAAAACCATTCCGAGGCTCTAACCGTAATGATTATTCAGTAAATACCTGTAGGACAACTCTTCTGTACATTGAGCTTACCTTTTGTTTAGACCAGCTTGATTGTCTGACCTTCATCCTGACTTACACACGATTGTCCGCTAGCATCACTAAAGAATAACTTAACCTACTCCAGCGTCATTAAACGTACATTAACATATTTTAAGTAAAAATAGTAGTAGTACAGCTGTGAATTGCTAATAATATTTTTCAACATATTCAAATGACAACTACGGCATGAACAGCGAGTCTGAACGTACTTAAACTAACTTGATGATACTTGAATAATATACTTTCACCTATTCCCATCTGTTCCAGTTAACGAACTTGAGCATATGTATAGTCCATTACTGGCCCAAGTTTAACTTGTTTAACTCAATTCAGTTTTAACGTAAGTAACTTGTAATTAGCGTTCTGAATACGTCTTAAACGCACCTAACTTGCAATTACCGTTCTGAATCATTCTTTAGCGTACGTAACTTGTAATTACTGTTTTGAATGCGTCTTTAACGCACGTAACTTGTAATTACCGTTCCGAATACGTCTTTAACGTACGTAACTTATATTACCTTATAGAGTACATCATTTAACGCAAGTAACATGTAGATACCGTTCCGAATACGTCTTTAACATATTAACTTGTAATTACCATTCGGAGTACATGATTCATCGTAAGTTACTTGTACTTATAGTTCGTAAGTTGTAAGTACATCATATAACATGCGTATCTTGTAATTAACGTTATGAAAACGTCTTTAAAGTACGTAACTTGTAATTACTGTTCTGAGTAAGTTAATCTACGTTATATAACGCATGTGTGACCTTGGTTTTATGATGAAGAAAGTGTTACATTGTGCAGTTTTAATCATTATTAGGAATATATTGCATCTAATCAACATTTAAAGATGATTTTAGGACTTTTGATCCATCTACCAAAATTGAATATGTGAAATATGGCAATATCAAGGCAAATACGATTTTTATTGGCACCGTAGAAAAACATCTAGGGATAATTTCCTTTCATTTTACCGCATTGATCAACACTGTAAATCTCAAAGGAGGAAAATCAAAAAAGAATAATGAAGGACGAGTCTGCTGTATTGCGCAGTTTAAATGGTTTTTGCTCTACTAAATATAGGTCCAAATGAATTAAATTAGTTAAATTGTTTTAATGTATACAAAGAGACAGGCAAAGTTGCAGTCTATATTTAGATTTTGCGTTAACTTCGTCTGGTAAACTGGCTTAACTGGTTCATAACAATCTGGGTACAGCTAAAATAAACATTATGTGTAGCACTAAATACTGTAAACACATTTGATTCCAAATACAAATGTACATGTGCAATATGTTCAATAAAGGTACTAGACCCTAAAATACAGACGTTTGCCGCGAAAAAGATAATCGGTCATAATAACAAAAGTACCACATGAAATAGTAACCCAAAAAAGACACATGTATGACTCGTAACATTATCAGGCACCAAATCGCCTTGCCAAAAATCCCCCAGCTCCTATGTATTATGATAAAACATATATACTTATGTAATAATTATCATTTCATTATTATAATCTAGTATTATTTAAACAAATATCATTTTATCAATTAAGATGAATGTGATACAGAACATTAGTGTTGATTCGTTTATTAACCGTTTGTGTCACATTGAGCTTTTAAATGTTGAAATGCATTGTACATGGGGGAGCAGTATTTGATTACATCGTCTATATCATATTGCATAACAACACCTTCAACATTAAAAAATATATATATTATAAAATGCTATGGTGAACACAGGAATGCATATCGAGGGGAATTCATTGGTTCTTAATATTTGTTCAATGAACTGACGGTGTTTTCATCAATATACTCCATAAGTGCTGGAATATCGTAGTAGTGACGTCATGAGATCATTGAAGGTCAATATGTCAGCAAACAACCATAAACATCCACATTGTAAACAATATTTGGATGTGATAACTAGCGATTTGTATACTTAACGTGCACATTGTCACCTCTACAGCCGAAAATTGTTCATATCGTCAAATTATCTTGACAAAGGTTTTAAAATGTTTCTTGTTACTTCCTAAAACTGATTTTCACAAAACTGGAATGCGGCTACCGCACGCAGCAGTTTTGCATGCAAACTGATATTTAATACTTTTCTTAGCGAGGGCGGATCAATAGCCATTACCTAAGAAGTCCAATACTTCGCATGTAAGAGTTATCTTTCTTGTTAGAACCTAAACCAGATTTTAAATTAAACACATGATAATTTAATAAATAAGTACGTGTTTACGTACATATGAATGGTAGTATAACAGACGCACATATATGGTATTATGTTTATGAACCAAGCGTACATAAATTGACCTGTCACAAATGCTGTTCCTTATTTGTTTTATAGCATGTGTTTTTAAACGTATACAGTGTATAAAAGAATGTGAGATATCAGATTAGGATTGTCAAGATATCACATTGATATTTGCACGTACAAAAATCATTTGATAGGTTATCACGTACAGGCATCTTGTGATGTTTCCTGTCATGTAAGTGTTCCTATAAGATAGTGTATATCTATGATAGGTAGTATCATTTCCTTTTCAGGGAAAGGCCTCAGGCTCTGAAACTAAATATACCCAAGTTAATGTTATACATTTACACAAAAGGCTTTTAAATCATACTTACCACGGCACCGATGTTAATAGTCCAGATACAATTATATTGGCCTAAGAAATAAAGTATCCTTATGGAGATGATTCCTTACCACAAGCGGAACTTGAATATTTACATATCAGGAAGTGGGATTTTCCAATTTGTAATATTGGGAACACACAATTAAATGATTCATGAAAGTTTTCTTAGTGAGAAATGGGCGCATCATAATTATACAATATTGCATTGATAACAAATCAAAATATATAAGAAAATAGTTATAGCAATAATCAATAAATATACAAAAACAGTTATATCAATGATAAATCAATATTTATTACATTTTTACCAGTGAAATATCAAAAATTATTCATTCTATAAAAGTGATATTTTTCACTATTTTTCACTAATGAAAAATATCACTTTTGCTGATTTGACCAATCAAATTAATGATTAGAAAATACCAAAATAATTGACCAATCAGAAAGCCCGACATATATGTCAGCACCTGGACAGGGGAAACAAATTATCGCTGTAGGCCTAGTTAGCATACGGGGTAGGTTTTTCGTTGATAAAAAATGTAATGAACATCATTGATATAACTATTTTATATACGTATTGATTTATTATTGGCGTCACTATATATATAAATATATAGAGGATATCTAACAGTGTCTTCAGTAATACCAAATATATTTCACGAGTGGGGCTAATATTTTGATATTTTTCACGAGTGCGCAGCACGAGGCTGATATTTTGGGGCTAATATTTTGATATTTTTCACGAGTGCGCAGCACGAGTGAAAAATATCAAAATATTAGCCACACGAGTGAAATATATTTGGTATTACTGAAGACACTGTTATATATCCTCTATATATTTATATATCTAGTGACGCCAATAATAAATCAATACGTATATAAAATAGTTATATCAATGATAAATAAATATACAAAATGCATAAACAAAATAGTTATATCAATAATAAAGCAATAAATATACCGAAAAAAATATATATCAATATTAAACCAATATTACAAAAACAGTTGTGTCAATAACAAATAAATATTTACATAAACATAGGTATTTCAATAATATATCTATATAATTTACATTAAAAAACTGTTATACTTATAGTAATTCCTCGTTGGACATTAACAACTTTGTAGGTGTCATTCCATATAGATTTGTACCAATCATCAGTATCGGAAGTAACCAGGTTTTCTTTCACTCGTCTAATCTTGTGTTTATTAGAAAACGTTAAATTTACAATCTCATTCAAATTTTTGTTGTCAATCATTTTGTTTTATTCTAGAATCCCATGATTTTTTCATGTTAACGGACCACTGATGAGCCTACTATCATTACAATATTTGATTCTTAAAAATAAACCTATCATTTCTAAAACCTGATTTACATTGCAAGAGTGCCATCCCATATCACCTCTAAGTGCTAAATTATTTACTCGACGGGAGGCTCCCAAACATATCTGCATGTACTTGCCTTGTGTAATATAACAGAAACCTCTCTGTATGTATTTATACCCCCTAATCCACATCCATAAAAAAGTACTGGCTCAACTAAAGTTGTATATAGCTTGTTAAATACTTCATAAGACATTTCACCGGCATTTGAATATGTTTTAAATACAAAGATGTTAGTGTTCTACTAGCAGATTTACAAAGTTCTCTGACAGCAAAATGCAAATCTAAATGTTCTTCATACTATTCAAGGAGATATTTATGTCACCACATGAAAATTTATAATCAGTTACAGGGATGGAATTATTCCTAAAATGGACTACATTAGTTCGATTTCACTTTCTGCATCAGTTGCATAGACTTTTCATCGGGGGCAATAAGTACAATGTCGTCAGAATAAAGAAGTATGAAGATAATACACTATATCTATGCCACATTTCAGATCATTTATATCTTTTGCAAAATCATTAATATTCATAGAAAAAATTGTTAAAATATATACATACATAAATAAAAAGTTATATCAGTAAGAAATCATAATATATACAAAAATAGTTACATGTATATCAATAATAAAACTATATATTTACAAAAATAGTTATATTACATACAAATACTTATCTATATTAGGTACAAAAAATTAGATATCACACAAATGTTATATCAAACGGGAATATATTTATACATTTTGTATGAATCCATTGATTATTTATGCATGCATTTCTATCGTACGAAACAATATAAACGACGGTAAACAAAGCAAACTTGAAACAACAGGTGATATACACAGGGGGAATAACAATGGGCTAAGATGTCACGAAACAGTTATATAGGGGTAATAACAATGGGTTAATATGTCACGAAACAATTATATAGGGGTAATAACAATGGGTTAAGATGTCACGAAACAGTTAGATAGGGGGGATAACAATGGGTTAAGATGTCACGAAACAGTTATATAGGGGGGATAACAATGGGTTAAGATGTCACGAAACAGTTATATAGGGGGGATAACAATGGGTTAAGATGTCACGAAACAGTTATAAAGGGGGGATAACAATGGGTTAAGCCTTCACGAAACATGTTCTTCAGGCTGATAATGACATGGATGGACTTTAGTATTTCCCAGTGCTTGATTTAAAGTGACGTGACTCCACTCGGTCACCTTAATCTGACAAATGACCATTTCAGCGTGTGTCCACTGATGTGGTAGGTGTACGAGACTGTGATCAAATCAACAGGTCCTTTTCGTCTACACTATAATAAAATGTATACTTAAATGGTTAACAGTTTCGATTTGTCTGCAATGCGTTAATGCGAGAGTCCCGATTAAGCACTGAACCGCTGTGGTGTATCCTGATGACTTCCTTCATCTGCTGCATTGTTCTCTCTGACAATCACTTTGGATTTGTTTTCTAATTAACGATATCAGTTTGATGTGTGGTATGTGATTGCCGATCTATTGATCCCGCCCTTGTAAATCGTTATGTGTTTCTACATCTATCTGGTGTTCTCAAAGACGGACGTCGTGTCCCTCTGATTCTTGACGCGTCACAGTTCTGATTTTGTATATACATTCCGCAACTTCCTCATCGGTTGTTTTAACATAAGGACTTTTTCTAAGAGGTTTATAGGGCTTCATGGCTATTGCGATGCCATATCGGCTTCCTGCTATTTCATACTGCTCATTTCATTATTGTTTTTTCAGTTGTCACCTTACCCTCTTGAAAGTCAATCAGTACATGTGCTCAGAGCAGAACCGACATGATTCTATTCTTGTAAGTTGTCATATCGTTCTGTAACTATTTAGTCATATACATCCATGGAAATGTTTGTGCAACGTCCAGGTATAAAGGGGCATGAGACTGGAAGTTAGAGTATTGTTTTGTGTTATTTGTCTGATGAAGGTGACAAAGTCCGGTCAACGAAACGTCACGCTTACATGCAATACAGGTTGTGATACTCTTTCTTCGCGTTGTGAAGGACATATGTAAGCGCATGTGTTATGGTTTAGAGCATAACAAAAACGCTTCCACAGACAACCATTTTCTATGTTTAAAACACAGCCGTGATGCCATCCATTGTTATTTGAGTACTATCCACCAGAATTCATAGGCATCACCTGTCCAATAAGTACACAAATTAATGCACTTATTGGAGAGCTACAGGTAACATATTGGACGGTTACAGGTAACATATTGGACGGTTACAGGTAACATATTGGACGGTTATAGGTACCATATTGGACGGTTATAGGTAACATATTTGACGGTTATAGGTAACATATTGGACGGTTATAGGTAACATATTGGACGGTTATAGGTAACATATTGGACGGTTATAGGTAACATATTGGACGGTTATAGGTAACATATTGGACGGTTGTAGGTAACATATTGGACGGTTATAGGTAACATATTGGACGGTTATAGGTAACATATTGGACGGTTACAGGTAACATATTGGACGGTTATAGGTAACATATTGGACGGTTATAGGTAACATATTGGACGGTTACAGGTAACATATTGGACGGTTATAGGTAACATATTGGACGGTTATAGGTAACATATTGGACGGTTATAGGTAACATATTGAACGGTTGTAGGTAACATATTGGACGGTTATAGGTAACATATTGGACGGTTACAGGTAACATATTGGACGGTTATAGGTAATGTATTGGACGGTTATAGGTAACATATTGGACGGTTGTAGGTAACATATTGGACGGTTATAGGTAACATATTAGACGGTTATAGGTAACATATGGGACGGTTATAGGTAACATATTGGACGGTTATAGGTAACATATTGGACGGTTACAGGTAACATATTGGACGGTTATAGGTAACATATTGGGCGGTTATAGGTAACATATTGAATGGTTACATGTAAGCTTTGGAATGAGCACATTCCTATGCCATACAATGTAAACATGGTAATATCAGCAAGGGGATGGTTTGTAAACAAAAAGTAGATGCGAAAACAAACATTTATTAAATACAACACAGAATTAAGATGCACTATAATGTTTCCTTCAACGAAAGTTTGTATCACGATATTCTTTGTTTACGTGAAACATCCATATAGATGTATACCCAGACACTATAACGAAACAAAAAAGGCGAACATGAACTACACGTATTTCCTTAAAAATACTGAAATCATGATAATGACTTATTTCTGGTAAATAGTGCAGCGTTCTTCAATTTAACCTATGACATATTGACAATGTGTTGTCTTTGAATAACAAAATTGAATTGAGCAAGTCGATCGGATTTACCCTTCAATAAACACCTCGGAACAACTGGTCTTATTATTCTTATTATTGCGGAACACCTGGTCTAATTATCCTTCTTATTGCGAAACGCCTGGTCTTATCCTTATTATTGCGGAACACCTGGTCTTATTATCCTTATCATTGCGGAACACCTGGTCTTATTATCCTTATTATTGCGGAACACCTCGTCTATCTGGAACACCTGGTTTTATTTGACTAATTATCCCGGAACAGCTGGTTTTATTATACTTATTATTCCGGAACGCCTGGTCTTATTATCCTTATTATTCCAGAAGGCCTCTGTCTTATTATCCCTTTGTATGGTGTCCATTTGAGTTTCAATCAAGGGTTTGTTTGTATTTCGGCGTTGTCTACTTATCTATTACATATCATCTTGTTGCATCACAAAGCTCGTCTAGGTATGTTGTGCTCCGACGTAACATAACGCAGCTAATCATACAAAATGCTCTTAACAATGGTAAATTCGATGATTATCATATCCAACGTTCATTGATGACCAACAGTTATATAAAGAATGCTGTCATAACTCTCGTGTGTGTCCTGTAACAAGTCGAATCTGCAAAATAAAAATATCAGGCATCAGATTGACATTTAGGAGTTAATTTCTAGATTGAATGTAAATGATTCAATACATACAACTATCTGTTGTTTTGGATCAGTTCATGTATTGTGTCGGAAATCATACTATAGATCGACGTTCAAATCATACATAAAATTGAATACTAAATACCAGGAAATTTAGAATATGCTCGGTCCCTTTCATCACTAACGAGTTCTAAAAGAACGAAAAAGATGAAACAGTATCATATTCAGTATTCGGTCACGTATGTACCTATTGTATGGTGTTGTGTGTCACCAGCTTCCTCTACACTCTACAACCCACAAGGAGAACATGATCAATAGTCGACACAATCTGAATGAACTTTGGGCGGAAGTTGGTCAACGTGTGGTGCCATGCCTACATCCTTTTATGAAGTATACATAATAAACGTATTATAGACAGACTATGTTAAGTCGATGAAATACATCATGAACTGGTGGTTGTAAGATGAGTAAGGAAGCCTGCCTACACAAGATGTCTGTTTCCGAGTATTGACTGCCAGTGTGTATCATTACTGACACAGAGGGACGCCTTTTCTGCTTCCGGATATTAACGTACTTAGCGGAAGTGTTTCCCGGAAATGTGTATTCATACATCACGCTACGGCGGAAGTAATCACATTATTGACAACAATGGTCCCTGTTTTCTCTGTGCATGTCAGCAGATATGACGCCCAGTCTATAATCCTCACAATGTACCTGCATAAGAATAGGGCAGCATGGATTACACCTTCCAGGTAGGGTTTCTATTTTCCCAATTTCATATGAATGTAACATGTTATGCCGTAATGTTATTGCCGGGTTTGTTGACGGAGATGATTGCTGCAGAGTTGGATAAGAGGTTCTCAACATTGATACTGCTGTACGAGGGTCTTCCCTGGTGCGATCCAAAATATAGTGTTGGGAAATAACCTTCAGGCCGATTCTAGCATTATATGTAGTACGTAAGCTTTATGAAATGGGGCAGCATTTCCAAATTGATGATTTAATGCAAAGTTATGACCATACAATGGTACATTTTGGTATAACCCGTTCAGAACGAACGCACCGTCCTACTTAATCGTATAACTATGCCTTGTTTTATCTATTCACCACGTCATATGTTTGATAAAACCATTGCTTTTGTCTGAAAGAGTCTTTAATTGTTTTTAGATTAAAATTTTTAGCCAAAGGAACAAAAACATTTCATTTTTCCTGTTTTAAATCATAAATACCATTAGTATCATACATATACACTTACAAATCTGTTTAATTAGAAATTTATGTTTATTAAATCAATATATCATGACAGAATAATATATGTCAATAACAAATGAGCTGAAACTTAACTGTTTGTGGGGATATTATATAGATAATGTATACAGTGAAACATGATAAAGGATGATTAATAAATATCGGGTTCTTGGAACACTTCAGGCCAGCTATCAAAAGAAACACAAATCAGATATCTGATAATATCTACTAGGTTAGTCGGATTCTAGATATTCCCCGAGCTTAACCATTGACACGTATCACACCTATGTAAAGGTACGTTATGCCTCTTGACACCTTGCAGCCAAGCAATCATTCAACGAGTTCCCAGTTTTGTTTGTCTTTGAGTCAACATCCAGTAGTTCAATCAGAATGGCCAGGTATTTATATTAAGTGATATTTTTCTAAGGTTACATAATGAGCCACACTGAGGCGTGGAGTCCTTGGGGACCTGCAGTGTTACCTAGTATTATCTGTATGCAATCAGTCTGTCTATTGTAGAGCGGAATAGAGGGCATTAACTATGTACACGTCTTTGTTGAACTGGTGCCAGCTATTTACTTGTACGTGTAAAATGTGTGTAAACCTTGCTGTATTGATAGTCGATGTTATAGTATTAATAGTAGTATATATATCGGTTAAATTGATTAGTCAAATTGACCAGCTAACGATTTCGTATCAGACAATTCATCATATAGCATTTGCTGTTACGTTTTCAGATATCCTTGTTTTTGTTCACCATATAACTTTGTACAATTCTTTGAATTTTGCAATGGTAATTCTAAATGATCTTAGCAATGTTACCTCTGTTTCCTTAATTATTAAAGGTTTCGATATATCCGCTAAACTTTACACGCCTACCGGCTAATGTGGGGCGGCTGATCCTCTGATCGAATGGGGAAATGTCAAAAGGTCATATTAAAATACTCTATGCATCTGGAATTAGGGCGTGGGCATGTAAAAGTACTTATATATTTCGGAAATTTGCAAAAAAATAAACAAATAAACATGATGTATTATAAATAAAAAGCTAGGCAATTTTTATTTAAATGCGAAAATGTTTAACTGTGATATATTCCCCGAATCCAAATTCTATATCATTGTAAAAAAAAACATTCATTAAAATCCGCGTAAATATATAGGCGATAAAACGCAGAATTGGACATGTTGTTAATTACACCAAATTATTACGGTGGGACATGATGTTAACCACACTGACTTATTACGGTGGGACATGTTGTTAACTACAATAACGTATTACAGAGGGACATGATGTTAACTACACAGACTTATCACGGTGGGACCTGTTGTTAACTACACAGACTTATCACGGTGGGACATGATGTTAACTACACTGAATTATTACGGAGGGAAATTATGTTAACCACACTAACTTATTACGGTGGGACATGATGTTAACTACACAGACTTATTACGATGGGACATGTTGTTAACTACACTGAATTATTACGATGGGACATGATGTTAACTACACTAACGTATTACCGTGGGACATGTTGTTAACTACACAGACTTATTACGGTGGGACCTGTTGTTAACTACACAGACTTATCACGGTGGGACATGATGTTAACTACACTGAATTATTACGGAGGGAAATTATGTTAACCACACTAACTTATTACGGTGGGACATGATGTTAACTACACAGACTTATTACGATGGGACATGTTGTTAACTACACTGAATTATTACGATGGGACATGATGTTAACTACACTAACGTATTACAGAGGGACATGATGTTAACTACACAGACTTATTACCGTGGGACATGATGTTAACTACACTGAATTATTACGGTGGGACATGTTGTTAACTACACTAACGTATTACAGAGGGACATGATGTTAACTACACAGACTTATTACCGTGGGACATGGTAACTACACTGAATTATTACGGTGGGACATGATGCTAACTACACTGACTTATTACGGTGGGACAAGATGTTAACTAAACTGACTTATTACGGTGGGACATGTTGTAAACCACACTGACTTATTACGGTGGGACATGATGTTTACTACACAGACTTATTACCGTGGGACATGTTGTTTACTACACTGACTTATTACGGTGGGACATGATGTTAACTACACTGAATTATTACGGTGGGACATGATGTTAACTACACTAACGTATTACAGAGGGACATGTTGTTAACTACAATAACTTATTACGGTGGGACATGATGTTTACTACACAGACTTATTACCGTGGGACATGATGGTAACTACACTGACTTATTACGGAGGGACATGTTGTTAACCACACTGAATTATTACGGTGGGACATGATGTTAACTACACTGAATTATTACCGTGGGACATGGTAACTACACTGAATTATTACCGTGGGACATGATGTTAACTACACTGTCTTATTACGGTGGGACATGATGTTAACTACACTAACGTATTACAGAGGGACATGATGTTAACTACACAGACTTATTACCGTGGGACATCATGTTAACTACATTGACTTATTACCGTGGGACATGTTGTTAACTACACTGAATTATTACGGTGGGACATGATGTTAACTACACTGACTTATTACCGTGGGACATGGTAACTACACTGAATTATTACGGCGGGACATGATGTTAACTACACTGAATTATTACCGTGGGACATGATGTTAACTACACAGACTTATTACCGTGGGACATGTTGTTAACTACACTGAATTATTACGGTGGGACATGATGTTAACTACACTGACTTATTACGATGGGACATGCTGTTAACTACAATAACGTATTACAGAGGGACATGATGTTAACTACACAGACTTATTACCGTGGGACATCATGTTAACTACATTGACTTATTACGGTGGGACATGATGTTAACTACACTGAATTATTACGGTGGGACATGATGTTAACTACACTGAATTATTACGGTGGGACATGATGTTAACTACACTGACTTATTACGTTGGGACATGATGTTAACTACACTGACTTATTACAGTGGGACATGATGTTTACTACACTGTCTTATTACGGTGGGACATGTTGTTTACTACACTGACTTATTACGTTGGGACATGATGTTAACTACACTGACTTATTACAGTGGGACATGATGTTTACTACACTGACTTATTACGTTGGGACATGATGTTTACTACACTGTCTTATTACGGTGGGACATGTTGTTTACTACACTGACTTATTACGTTGGGACATGATGTTAACTACACTAACGTATTACGGAGGGACATGATGTTAACTACACTGACTTATTACGGTGGGACATGATGTTAACTACACAGACTTATTACGGTGGGACATGATGTTAACTACACAGACTTATTACGGTGGGACATGATGTTAACTACACTGACTTATTACGGTGGGACATGATGTTAACTACACTGAATTATTACGTTGGGACATGATGTTAACTACACTGAATTATTACGGTGGGACATGATGTTAACTACACAGACTTATTACGAAGGGACATGTTGTTAACTTCACTGACTTATTACGGAGGGACATGATGTTAACCACACTAACGTATTACCGTGGGACATGTTGTTAACCACACTGACGTATTACTGTGGGACATGATGTTAACTACACTGAACTACACTGACGTATTACGGTGGGACATGATGTTAAATGCACAGACTTATTACCGTGGGACATGATGTTAACTACACTGAATTATTACGGTGGGACATCATGTTAACTACACTGAATTATTACGGTGGGACATGATGTTAACTACACAGACTTATTACGATGGAACATGTTGTTAACCACACTGACTTATTACGGTGGGACATGATGTTAACTACACTGAATTATTACGGTGGGACATGATGTTAACTACACTGAATTATTACGGCGGGACATGATGTTAACTACACAGACTTATTACCGTGGGACATGATGTTAACTACACTGAATTATTACGGTGGGACATGTTGTTAACCACACTGAATTATTACGGTGGGACATGATGTTAACTACACTGACTTATTACGGTGGGACATGTTGTTAACTACACTGAATTATTACGGTGGGACATGATGTTTACTACACTGACTTATTACGGTGGGACATCATGTTTACTACACTAACTTATTACGGTGGGACATGATGTTAACCACACTGACTTATTACGGTGGGACATGATGTTAACTACACTGAATTATTACGTTGGGACATAATGTTAACTACAATAACGTATTACAGAGGGACATGATGTTAACTACACAGACATATTACCGTGGGACATGATGTTACCTACACTGAATTATTACGGTGGGACATGTTGTTAACCACACTGAATTATTACGGTGGGACATGATGTTAACTACACTGACTTATTACGGTGGGACATGTTGTTAACTACACTGAATTATTACGGTGGGACATGATGTTTACTACACTGACTTATTACGGTGGGACATCATGTTTACTACACTAACTTATTACGATGGGACATGATGTTAACTTCACTGAATTATTACGGTGGGACATGTTGTTAACTACACTGAATTATTACGGTGGGACATGTTGTTTACTACACTAACTTATTACGGTGGGACATGTTGTTTACCTCACTAACATATTACCGTGGGACATGTTGTTTACTACACTAACTTATTACGGTGGGACATGTTGTTTACTACACTAACTTATTACGGTGGGACATGTTGTTTACCTCACTAACATATTACCGTGGGACATGTTGTTAACTACAATAACGTATTACAGTGGGTCATGTTGTTTACTACACTAACTTATTACGGTGGGACATGTTGTTTACTACACTGAATTATTACGGTGGGACATGATGTTAACTACACTGAATTATTACGGTGGGACATGTTGTTAACTACACTGACTTATTACGGTGGGACATGTTGTTTACTACACTGACTTATTACGGTGGGACATGATGTTAACTACACTGAATTATTACGGTGGGACATGATGTTAACTACACTGAATTATTACGGTGGGACATGTTGTTAACTACACTGACTTATTACGGTGGCACATGTTGTTTACTACACTGACTTATTACGGTGGGACATGATGTTAACTACAATAACGTATTACAGAGGGACATGATGTTAACTACACAGACATATTACCGTGGGACATGATGTTAACTACACTGACTTATTACGGTGGGACATGATGTTAACTACACTGAATTATTACGGTGGGACATGTTGTTAACTACACTGACTTATTACGGTGGGACATGTTGTTAACTACAATAACGTATTACAGTGGGTCATGTTGTTTACTACACTGAATTATTACGGTGGGACATGTTGTTTACTACACTAATTTAGCTTATTACTGATTATAAAACGTTATATAACACACAAGATTACGTATATTTTTAAATCTCATTTATATTTATAAATTCCACACCGGTCTGCGGTGTAGACTACAAACAATGTAGGTACTTCTAACTCCTGTATTCAGTTCTACCTGGTCCTTTGTCATCGATACTGACGCCAACCCGTTAGTTGGAGACTGATTTACCGTAAAAAGAACCGTTAGTCTGAAACTAATATATCGTATACACATGTAGACCTAGAACTAAACTGTGGCCAATCAGTTCATGTTATGAGTCAAATGAAAATGATTGATAAGAAGGATATGTAGTTGTAAGGTTATTTATGTTAACAGTTTTGTTGGACAGTTTTGTGGGAACAGTTATGTGAGATGTATACCATACTTGCCTTATCTGTTTCTAAATATAGTCTACTACATAGTCTGGACTGATTATATATATACGCGTCCTATCATTATCTACACTCTATATACCGTCAGTCTGTCAGTAAACAAGGGTAACATACTAAGGACATACTAATTGATTACAACCATTTCATTCTAACATTCCACTATCGGATCACTGCTTTCCTTAATGTCGCTATTGATGATTTGACATCTAATTATATATAGTGTCGTCATTCCTGAAAAAAAAAAAATACAAGTAAATATATCATGTATGCTGTGAATTGTAGTTTACAAGTACTTTATATGTTGCAAATTGCAATAAGGAATGACTATGATATAAAAAGCCGGATCTATATAACACTGTGCCAATCTATATATTGGTCGATATGTGTATGTGTGCTCTGTAAGTGTGTGTTGTATTTATATTTAAATGTATATGCGCGAGCGCGCCATGTCAACTTACGTCATCTAGCGATATGCATACAAATATATATTACATATGTACAGGTAAATTTAAAAAATCAGATGATAAGTGTGATTTTTGTTCTTACCGTCAACGTGACGAAAGACCGATTAATGTACTACATAGATTATATATGTCAGTCTGAGATAGCACATACGGTGAGGCATGCAAACATATACCTAAAAAATAGTCACAGAGACCAGCTTACTCCGCCGGTACAAGGAAGTCATTCTGATTGGCTTAAAACGTCCCAATCATATATCCGTTTTCCGGGAGCACAATGTGTCTATGACCTCGTCAAAATACCTGTACGGTTGAACGTTCAGCTTCCTGCTGGCTGACAGAGCCGTCGTCTGACTCTGTTTGTGGATTAGCGGCCTATGCGACTAGTCTGGCTTCGTGTTACCTTCTGTTTCACATTTATATATAGAAATAAATTTCGTTTATATTGTTATCAAGCTCTCGCTTTTAACGTATAGCGCCTTATCATTACCATGTTTGTAAAACTAAGCTAACATGACAAAGTTATGACGAATACTCACTGATTGCACAAGCTGACAAGGCTTAAATAATATGTAGCAAACTATTTTTACCATATTTACGGATATATAGGTGTAAATCTCTGAACATGTGCACATGCTATATGAACCAATAAGTTTTCAATAAGTTTAAGAGCTGCATGACTTTCTGTTAAACCTAAATAATTTCCAATTTCAAAATAAAATTTGATCGTATCCATATGAGACCTATGCAATCAGATCCAATGCATTCTTGCATAGGAAGACAAAGCATGTAGCCCCCAGACAAGTTCTCAATAAGATATATATTATTTTGGTGGTAAGTAATCGTTCTCAAACATTAACATTAAATTTAAAAAAAAAAAGTATTAGTATTTGTACGTGTTCAGCTGTGTGTGACTGTGATTATATAGTATATGTGTGTACGTGTGTAAATGAGTGCACTAGCATGGAGAGACAATAGGAGGACCGCGCGTCCCCTGCGTATCATGGTCCGATGTCTTATGTGAGTGACCGTAACAAACGTCTGCTGGACACTCTGACACAGGTTAGTGGCTTCACATCACATACAGTGTATCGATCGGGTTTGCTTTGGGTAGAGGCTGTAACAGAAAGTGCATGGTAGTCTTGACAACGAATTTCATATTATACAGCGTTAATCGCATCCTGATACTTTAACAGTTTTACAACAAACTTTACTGTTCGGTTATTGCTTTTGAAGAAAAAATAAGAAATGTGTTTCTTACCTGAGATATTGTTTAATTGTGATGAAAATGGGTATCTCATCATGGGTTTTTCCAAATCGACATATATAAGAAGGTATGATAAAGGTGTTTGGCTGTCGTCACCTGAAACAGCATCCATGAAACTTTGACATGTTGGCGCTGAATGAAGCTCCATGTGTTATATATAATATCTACATAAGTACAGTTTGGGAAACTGATTTTCATGCCAGAATCTATCAGAATTATAAACATGATATTTTAGTAGACTTAGTTATTTTAACATACAAACTGAAAGTAGGTAACTAGTTTCCAAGAAAATGACTTGATAAGATTACTCCTTAGATGAGTATCTTCAATCTTAAGTAGATTTGTCTCAGTCAAATATCAGGTAAATATGTATCTACAAGGTAGGCGTTAAGATGTTAACACAATGCAGAAAGAAGTTACAAAACATAGATTTGGACACTTCTGTCGGGCCCACGAAACATAGATTTGGACACTTCTGTTCGACCCACGAAACATAGAGTTGGACACTTCTGTTGGACCCACGAAACATAGATTTGGACACTTCTGTTGGACTCACGAAACATAGATTTGGACACTTCTGTCGGGCCCACGAAACATAGATTTGGACACTTCTGTTAGACTCACGAAACATAGATTTGGACACTTCTGTTGGACTCACGAAACATAGATTTGGGCACTTCTGTTGGACTCACGAAACATAGATTTGGACACTTCTGTTGGACTCACGAAACATAGATTTGGACACTTCTGTTGGACTCACGAAACATAGATTTGGACACTTCTGTTAGACCCACGAAACATAGATTTGGACACTTCTGTTGGACCCACGAAACATAGATTTGGACACTTCTGTTATACCCACGAAACATAGATTTGGACACTTCTGTTGGACTCACGAAACATAGATTTGGACACTTCTGTTGGACTAAGTTGTTACTTTAATTTTGACTGGTACGGCGAAAACATGTCCTCCATGTTTTGTACATGGCGTATAAATCATTTGAGCTTTTCAATGTGGACAATACTTGGAGCTGATATTCTTCCTCTAATGAAGACGTCACTACATTTATGGAACAAAGCCTGTGTGTTTTACATAATACATCCGAAGACACGAAAGCTTAACTGAGTTGTAACAAGTAAATACATTTTTTTTATAAAGTGATGATAATAAACACAATAAATATCCAAAGTGGTGATTAGTATGCATACTTAATTATAGAAATCAAATAGAATAATATATATGTATGTGTGTGTGAGTGTGTGTGTGGGTGTGTGTGTGAGTGTGTGTGATAGGCTGTATTTGTTCCGAAATATTGATTTATTACTTGTATTGTAATCAACACCTGCAATAGCAAAAAAGAATTAATTTAATTACCTACATCAAAATATAAGAAATTTAGTCGTTTTTATATGATAATGAATTAATTCCAATGTATTAAACTGTTTTTACTTTGAATGATATTGAACTATTTTTGTATATAAAAAACCTAATTCATTAAGGCGTCTCTATGTTCAATAACACTGAGGTAATTCATGAGCAGATATAACATTGGTTATTGAAGTCACCTCAGTAGAATAAGTTAACAATTTATGAACATATCCATGGAGTATCTAGTCTCCATATATTAATGGGATAAATTTCAAACACAGAAAAAATAACAAATAAAGCCTTCTCAATATAAAATGATAGTAAAATAATAATCCGTGTACATATACAATTGCATTTTATGTTTATATATATATGATAAATAAAAATAAAATTCTCTATATCAGGTTATGATATAATCCTTGGTATTTAATTGAAATAATAGTGACACTGTGTGTTTATGAAGATAAGATTGAAATAACTCCTATACAGTTATCATGGATTATGTCACGTCTAAAGAAAAAAAACGGTCTGAGAAAAAACAAACTATGGTATGATTCAGTTTTGTGTCAACCTTAACTCCTTAATATGATGACAAGTTAACAAATGAACTGAATATTTTGTGTACGGCTTTTAAGTAAAAAGTACTAAAATTACCTCTGGAATGCGCCGTGTTGGGAGTCTTCACAGCAGAAACAAAACTGATAATGAATTTATTGTTTGTTCAAAGTGATATACAAGGACTTCAGAAGATAAGAGATAATAAAAAGTAAATGTTAGTAGGCGATGGATATACATAATAAAAAGTAAATATCAGTCAGCGATGGGTTTACTTAGATATTGCCTAGCATCGAACATGTATTGCTTTCTACACAAGTTAGGGGTATCATAGATAAATTCAATTATACAATAGCAGTAATAGATCTAGACCAGTTAAAATTAATATTTACCATCACTTGATCAATAAATACTGTTTAACTGTCATTATTATACTATTCACCGGGTTAAAAGTTATAATATTTAAATACAGTGATTGATATTTCTGGCTTTATGTTGTGTATTTGCTTGCATGTTGTCTTTGCTTGCTTTCTTTTTAGGTTTTATTGATTTGATTACATACAACTAAATTATGTAGATATGTGAGCATTGTTTGTGTTTATCTGAGGAAAAGAAGTTGACATTTTTATGTAGATTTATCTTATTCTTTTGTCATTTCAAAGCCAAAACTATGATTTAAAAGGAATTAGGCTATGATTATATTTTCTGCTCACCTGATGCAATAATATGTGTAAATCAAGAATATCAAACCGTGGCCAAAATTCTTTAAACTAAACCAATTACAAGACACAGTGTGATATCAGTTTTTACCTTCTCTGTACACATCTAAAGTGCTGCAATATATGGCAGATAAAATGTTATTTTGGACGGAATCAATTCATAAACTTTGAAGCTGTTCATCTTACCACAATTTCCGCAATTCCTTAAAAAGTGTGACATTAGTAGGTAGGCGCTATATGATTGAAGTGTATTAAGGGACATAAAAACCGTGACAGGTTTGAGAGCATCCATCAGGATTGAGTATTGCTGTCTATCACAGACTTCATTTACATACTTTATAACGATAGTTACACAATCACAGTAATATTTTTTCAATAAACCGGAAACATACAAAATTATAAAATAATTAAAAACATTGTGTAACGATGGACAGTCCATGTATAGTATATGTCTCGTCAGTACTTAAGGAGTAAATAGGTTTAAAGATTCTGTAGATAAATCACATAGAATATATTTGTAGAAAAAAAAATATGATCACTTAATGGAGAATTCAATAAACTTCCGATCCAAAAACAATATATTTTCTAGTAGAATTGTAAAGTTAACAGTGCAAAAATGCAATTCAACTTCTGCGTTCATATCATACTTAATAATTTTGAGAAAAACTTTCGGGGAAAGAAATCAGATATATATCAAGAAACAATTTTCAGTGATGTCGTTTTTTTTATGTTAGCTTTCACCCAGTGACGTGAGATAATCAAGGAATGCTTGTCTAAGTTTTTTGACGATGCCATTTTTTTTTTATTTCGTTCTGCTTATATCGGGAGAGGATGAATGTTTTACTTCTTGGTAATAAAAATTGGAGATTTCTGAAACAATTTTTTTTAATGTATACGAATTTGAGATATTATGATACTAATTTTTTTTAATGTATACGAATTTGAGATATTATGATACTGAGTTGTTTTGTTCAAAGTGACTCTGAAATTTCGGAATGACGTCACTACTACTAACCGATCTCAGCAGTTAATTGTAAGTTTTGGGTAAAATGTAGGGTTCGACAGGAAACTGAGAGAATTCTCCTGGTCTGTACGGTACAAGGAGTGATATAGTCTTAATATTGCTGGGTTCACTGACAACAATATATATGAAGATTGTGTGGAGATCTCTCTGATACTCTCTCTTTGTTGAAATCAACAAAAAAAGCAAATAAAAGTATATTACTGATATTACCATACACATAGTTTATAAAATCAGAGATTTTAGGACAAAAAAAATGCCTGTTGATTTTTGTGTGATTTTTTCTGAACACAAACTTATGGTAATCACGTTTGCAGACATTAACAAGTCTTTTGTTTAGCATAAGCAGAGTTCACTAATTTACCAAGACAACAAATACCTAATGATATATACGGTATAGTTCTGGGTTGGGTGTAATTGCTTTATGTATTGGAACCAGGTAGGTTTGGCTCTGTTGGGACGGATAATGTCGAGTAGTAATAATTGAATGGAATTGTCAATCCTAGCACCATCACTGGACTACTGTGTTTTATTATAAGATACATTAATGGTCCACAAACTGTTTACATCAAAATATATAGCAATATATAATTTGACTCAAGATCATCATCGACTACATTATCTAAATCATTGCTTATATCTTAAGTTTCTTTGAAGTTGTCGGCAAATTCACACCATTAATTTGATCCTCTCGATCAGTCTGCTCTTTATCAAGTGGTTATTACATGTGATTAGATGAAGCTTACCATTTAGATGCCGCTGTTTCTTCCTGTATATTTTTTTCTGTTGCGTTTCTGGTTTCTACCAGTTTGTCTTCTCACCAGTTTCAGTCAGGCGGTCAGCTCGTTGGCTATCTGATTAGGTGTTCAGGAAATAATTAGTTAATTTTAGGAGTTGTGATAATTGATAAATATGAAATCATTCCAAAGCATTGTTTTATTTGTTTGTTCGTAAGCATTAATTCGATCATTATAAACGAAAAAATACATATTCCTTTATGTTTATAATTATATATGCTGTGTGCTATTTGGATTGTCATTCCTGGTGTTTTATTGAATCAGTTGCTTTTTCCTATCGACTATGATATATCACTTTTTATGCTAATACTCACTGCGTTTTTGTATATCCTGATTTCTCATCAAAGTTATGATATCACGCGTAAGAACATGATTATGAATGTATAATTGACGTTTATTGGAGTACAATTAACAATAATTATCGATCCGTGCCTAATCAGGAGATCATGTGTGTCTTCGTACCCCTCTCTTATCACACATTATAGCTTACAAATCATTAAAATAAAAACAATTCTAAATACTTAATGACAAATTGTAAGAGAATAGAAAATGGTTATCAACATGGTATGTTTATGAAAAATATCAAGACCAAGAGCTTGATGATGAAAATTAATTCAAACATAATGGGATATACTGGGGTAATCATCACACATAATGACTATGAAGTAGAACTTCGGATTTCAAATGTTATGTTCGAAATATAATTATAAGTTCATCATAGGTTTTGAATTATTATTGTTTCATTTCCCATTATAATAGCTTATATTCAAACTATTTTTTCTTTGATATAAGATCTTAATCGATTTGGTGATTTGTTTTGTGAAATCGATAATTGAAAATCATAAATCAAACTTGTTATATATGATATTGTCAAGGCGAAAGTGGCTGATGAAGGCCAACGTTGGTATCTGATTTCTATAGCTAATTGTCCTTGACGTCTTGTGCGTGACTTTCCAATTCCTTTCTCATTATACAAAGCGGCGTCATATATATTGAATTATAATAATCATGATTAATATCGAAAGTAAAAAACATCTGCAGTCGATACAAAATGGCATTACAAAATTAATCTATTACGTCATATAACGCATGATGTACATTATAAAAGACCAGTAAAAAGTGTAGCATTAATGCTTCACAATATTTTGAGGTTAAATAATAAGAGATGGATTGATATGACATGGTTTGAATATAAATTGAAAGGTTTAAAATATTAATCACAAGATGTAGAAATCTAGTACAATGTTTGACATGCCATTTTAAAATATCACTCACACAATCTAGAATGTTTGTGTAACGTTCAGCACGCCATACGCAATGTTGCTCATTTATCCTAGTATGAAGACATTTTGTTGTTAGGCGTTTAACAGAAGGTACACAGCATTTAGAATATTGAATATAATTAATTGCTCATTGATATTTGTCTTGATTAACCCAATAAATGTGTATACATATATATACACTGTACACAATTGTAAATTTTAACCGATTGTTTTTCTTACTCGGTAATTAAAACTTTGAAATGAGTACATGACCACAAACATCAAACTATTTTTAAAACGTTAATTGAACCATATTATACTACTAACTCTACAATACCATTTATACTGACAATGCAATATATTTAGTATGATATCGTGAGACATATGTCAATGTACATACCTATATATGGAGGACCAGAACATTCCTTGTCTGTAATAGAACCAAAAACATAAGTTTTGAAACACTATATTGGATTTTAACCCCTTTATATTTATACAGGTACACACGTGTGTTTGAATTTCAGTTTCAGTTTTCAATGTGTTTCAGTTTCGACATAGGTGGCGGTTACCATCTAAAAAAATGTCTTCCTTATTAACACGACACACTAGTTCTATTTTTAAATACAGTGTTCTAAAAATAGATTTCGGAAATTCAGCAGAGCTAAACTTAATATATTTAGGATAAAAGTGGTTTTCAGCATGCTTTAATGACATTAGACCGTTCATTATGTTAACGCCCACCTCGCTGCCGAAAATGTTACAGCACACCTATCGATCTGTTTCAATGTCAGACAAACCTGTATCCCATTCCCATACAATACAAGCGGTATAGTTGTATCATATACACAGGTACTCTAGACTGTACCATATACACAGGTGTAATAATATATATCATATACACAGGTACCCTGGACTGAACAGTATACACAGGTGTAATAGTCTGTATCGTATACACAGGTAAACTGGTCTGTACCGTAGAGACTACTAAGATAGTTTGATGGTTTAAAATTGAATATCGTTACTGACGAGTTCTAGAGCCACTAAACTGATAGTGATATAGTTTAAAGTCAAAATAATTAATAATGAACGGTTCCATTGGCTACAAGTGTGAAGTTTGTTTATTGCTTTGAGATTGATGGGTTTTAACAAGTTGGATAAATCCCGAATGTCACATATACAGCGGCTTAGAATAATACAGTACACAGGATCAATCAAGGGATAGCGACAGTATAGTCATATCGGGGTTAATGTACCAGACATATCGGGGTTAATGTACCAGACATATCGGGGTTAATGTACCAGACATATCGGGGTTAATGTACCAGACATATTTGGGTTAATGTACTACACAAAGCGGGGTTAATGTACTACACATATCGGGGTTAATGTACCAGACATATCGGGGTAAATGTACCGGACATATCGGGGTTAATGTACCAGACATATCGGGGTCAATGTACCCGACATATCGGGGTTAATGTACCAGACATATCGGGGTTAATGTACCCCACATATCGGGGCTAATGTACCAGACATATCGGGGTTAATGTACTACACATATCGGGGTTAATGTACCAGACATATCGGGGTTAATGTACCCGACATATCGGGGTTAATGTACCAGACATATCGGGGTTAATGTACCCGACATATCGGGGTTAATGTACCAGACATATCGGGGTTAATGTACCAGACATATCGGGGTTAATGTACCAGACATATCGGGGCTAATGTACCAGACATATCGGGGTTAATGTACCCGACATATCGGGGTTAATGTACCAGACATATCGGGGTTAATGTACCAGACATATCGGGGTTAATGTACCAGACATATCGGGGTTAATGTATTACACATATCGGGGTTAATGTATTACACATATCGGGGTTAATGTATTACACATATCGGGGTTAATGTACCAGACATATCGGGGTTAATGTACCAGACATATCGGGGTTAATGTACCAGACATATCGGGGCTAATGTACCAGACATATCGGGGTTAATGTACTACACATATCGGGGTTAATGTACCCCACATATCGCGGTTAATGTACCACACATATCGGGGTTAATGTACCAGACATATCGGGGTTAATGTACCAGACATATCGGGGTTAATGTACTACACATATCGGGGTTAATGTACCAGACATATCGGGGTTAATGTACCCGACATATCGGGGTTAATGTACCAGACATATCGGGGTTAATGTACCCGACATATCGGGGTTAATGTACCAGACATATCGGGGTTAATGTACCAGACATATCGGGGTTAATGTACCAGACATATCGGGGCTAATGTACCAGACATATCGGGGTTAATGTACCCGACATATCGGGGTTAATGTACCAGACATATCGGGGTTAATGTACCAGACATATCGGGGTTAATGTACCCGACATATCGGGGTTAATGTATTACACATATCGGGGTTAATGTATTACACATATCGGGGTTAATGTACCAGACATATCGGTGTTAATGTACCAGACATATCGGGGTTAATGTACCAGACATATCGGGGTTAATGTACCAGACATATCGGGGCTAATGTACCAGACATATCGGGGTTAATGTACTACACATATCGGGGTTAATGTACCACACATATCGGGGTTAATGTACCAGACATATCGGGCTTAATGTACCAGACATATCGGGGTTGATGTACCAGACATATCGGGGTTGATGTACCAGACGTATCGGGGTCAATGTACTACACATATCGGGGTTAATGTACCAGACATATCGGGGTTGATGTACCAGACGTATCGGGTTAATGTACTACACATATCGGGGTCAATGTACCCGACATATCGGGGTCAATGTACTACACATATCGGGGTTAATGTACCAGACATATCGGGGTTAATGTACTAGACATATCGGGGTTAATGTACCAGACATATCGGTGTTAATGTACCGGATATATCGGAGTTAATGTGCTAGACATATCTGTGTGTTTATGTACATTGTACTATCAATTTTTCAATTTCGTTTCACCTAAATCATCCTATGGTTTTTAATCCAGTCATTTTTAACCCAAATTTTTTTTTATTTATTTTTAATTCAGGTAAAATCGTTTTGAATTTAGGTTAGAAATAGTAAGGAAAATTGCATATCTGACCAAGTTTTTATATGGAGTTAATTTTATAGCAGGACCAATATTACAGCTGATGTATTGCGTCAGAAATTATCAAACTTAAAAAAAAAATGGCTTAAAAGCTTTCCTAACTTGATGATATTGGCTAAATCTCAGAGATAATATGAGTTTTTATATATCTTCTTAAAACATGACATTTTACCTAATATCAATGCATGACAAATGGCACAATTATACACATGGTACACACCAATATTAACCACCTAATTTGATCAAATTTGTTTTATGTCTACACTGAACAACTGACATATTTCTTTATCGTGTAATTTTTGGAAATGACACGAAAATGTGTACAAATATTTCAAATCGTTTGTGTATTTGCAGCACTTACAAGAAATATTAATTTTGGTAAGATGAGTTTACAAAGTGTCCACCTTTCATTAAAACATGAGTATATGTAATTAATCATCACCGAAAAAAGACTCTGAATAACGAAAATCTTTTTGCACAGGTTTTGACACATTTACAGAGGTTTTGCCAGTTAGCTAATCATAAAATGGATGTATTCATCATGCTATAAGTTAAACATTCATATAACTTCATCGTTTATTTGAAAAACAGCGTATCCCCATTCTGAACTATTATGTGACAATAAACTGTTTAATTTAAACAAATTTTATTTAATAGGACCCGGTTATGGTGGTCATTATGGCGGAATGATTTAGGAACCGGATAAAAACATATATATATATAGAATAAATATATTCACAATTACGTGTTCAAAATTCGTATTTTTCAAAATCATGGACCATTTTTATTGTTCAGAAAATGTTTCATATGATGAGGTTTCCATCAACCGGACTTTCATTCAGTATTTGGAGATACCTTATCCAAGATGGCATTCACTTTTCATCTGCTGAAAATTTTGCTGAAGTCTTGCATGCATAAATTTGAATGTGGTTCAATTTGGACACGCAGGCCAGCATTGAATATTCATTAATTCTAATGTGTGATAGTAAATTATCTCATGAAAATAAGACTTTCCTTTATTTACAAAAATTAAAAGTGTGTGTCTGCAACCATGTTTTGGAAATTCCTAGATCAGTTCAAAGGAGTAACCTTTCAATTCGATAGGTTACACAAGAATGCATGTTACCATTCTTTACAAACATCAACCGAAGCAAATAATTTTTCAAAACTTGTAGACATGTATTTATAGAATATTCTTCAAGGTATAGTCCCATGCATCGCTATTTCAATATTTGTAAGAAGAAATCAAGGTTTAATGAGTACGAAATCTAGTTATAGTCACTTGAATACACAAATAATATTTCAGCACATTTCTACAAAAACAATAAAGAATACTAATAAAATAACGAAACAATAATTCAAACTCAAAATCGATCTAACGAAAGGAAAATATAAACAAAAATATAGATGTGTATGGAGACTCCTGAAAAAGTACAAGTAGAATAAGACCCGGAGCTCCTGTAGGGAAAGCGTCTTCTGCTTCATCATCGACACCCGCCAAATAAATCTAGGTCAAGTTCGGACTAATTCACAAACTTAAAGCCACAAAACCATTATCAATAGTGATATTGTTGGATTCAAATATTCCTTCTTTCAAATGCAACAAAAGCTGGTATGCCCGACGTTTGAATGTTTTTCATCAACAATCATGGTGTGATATTTTTTCGCTGAAATTGTTCCTATTGGTGTACATTATCTTATCTGTACTACAAATTTTTGGTCTTGTAATAAGTTAATTCTTTTATTTAGTGTTACACAATAATTCGCTCAAGTAATAAATGATTCTTATTTTCTTTATCATCCTTCGGATAATGCAAAGGTTGATTTTGGAATTTTTTTTATGTTGCAAAGTATATACTGATTTGAATGAAAAACCGGAAATAAGTTCTGTTGTAATTAGTTTGAACTTAAACCATAGAAAGACTGTACTATTAATAAACACTATCATAGCTAAAGAAACCAAGACGGACGAAGCAACTGTACGTGTGATCCAGTTTTTAGCTCACCTGGTCCGAAGGACCAAGGTGAGCTTATGCCATACCGTTGCGTCCGTCGTCCGTCGTCCGTCCGTCCGTCCGTCGTCCGTCGTCCGTCGTCTGTCGCCACATATCGGTGTTAATGTACCCCCCACATATCGGGGTAATGTACCAGACATATCGGTGTTAATGTACCCCACATATCGGGGTGGTTAATGTACACAGACATATCGGTGTTAATGTACCCCGACATATGCGGGGTTTAATGTCCTACACATCATCGGGGGTTAATGTACCAGACGTATCGGGGTTAATGTGACCTCACACATATCGGGTGGTTAATGTACCCACATCCATATCGGGGTTAATGTAGCCACACATATCGGGGTATGTGCCAGGACCGTATCGGGGTTTAATGTACTAGACATATCGGGGGGGTTACTGTACCAGAAATGGGGGGGGGACGGGTTAATGTCCACACATATCGGGGTTAATGTACTACACATATCGGGGTTAATGTACCCCAGCACATATCGGGTTAATGTACCAGACATATCGGGGTTAATGTACCAGACATATCGGGGTTAATGTACCAGACATATCGGGGTTAATGTACCCCACATATCGGGGTTAATGTACCAGACATATCGGGGTTAATGTACCAGACATATCGGGGTTAATGTACCAGACATATCGGGGTTAATGTACCCGACATATCGGGGTTAATGTACCAGACATATCGGGGTTAATGTACCCGACATATCGGGGTTAATGTACCAGACATATCGGGGTTAATGTACCAGACATATCGGGGTTAATGTACCAGACATATCGGGGTTAATGTACCAGACATATCGGGGTTAATGTACCAGACATATCGGGGTTAATGTACCAGACATATCGGGGTTAATGTACCAGACATATCGGGGTTAATGTACCAGACATATCGGGGTTAATGTACCAGACATATCGGGGTTAATGTACCAGACATATCGGGGTTAATGTACTACACATATCGGGGTTAATGTACCAGACATATCGGGGTTAATGTATTACACATATCGGGGTTAATGTACCAGACATATCGGGGTTAATGTACCAGACGTATCGGGGTTAATGTACCAGACGTATCGGGGTTAATGTACCCCACATATCGGTGTTAATGTACCGGATATATCGGGGTTAATGTACCAGACATATCGGGGTTAATGTACCAGACATATCGGGGTTAATGTACTAGACATATCGGGGTTAATGTACTACACATATCGGGGTTAATGTACCACACATATCGGGGTTAATGTACCAGACATATCGGGGTTAATGTACCAGACATATCGGGGTTAATGTACTACACATATCGGGGTTAATGTACCAGACATATCGGGGTTAATGTACCAGACATATCGGGGTTAATGTACCAGACATATCGGGGTTAATGTACCAGACATATCGGGGTTAATGTACCAGACATATCGGGGTTAATGTACCAGACATATCGGGGTTAATGTACCAGACATATCGGGGTTAATGTACCAGACATATCGGGGTTAATGTACCAGACATATCGGGGTTAATGTACCAGACATATCGGGGTTAATGTACCAGACATATCGGGGTTAATGTATTACACATATCGGGGTTAATGTACCCGACATATCGGGGTTAATGTACCAGACATATCGGGGTTAATGTATTCCACATATCGGGGTTAATGTACCAGACATATCGGGGTTAATGTACCACACATATCGGGGTTAATGTACCAGACATATCGGGGTTAATGTACCAGACATATCGGGGCTAATGTACCAGACATATCGGGGTTAATGTACTCAGACATATCGGGGTTAATGTACCACACATATCGGGGTTAATGTACCAGACATATCGGGGCTAATGTACCAGACATATCGGGGTTAATGTATTACACATATCGGGGTTAATGTACCCGACATATCGGGGTCAATGTACTACACATATCGCGGTTAATGTACCAGACATATCGGGGTTGATGTACCAGACGTATCGGGTTAATGTACTACACATATCGGGGTCAATGTACCCGACATATCGGGGTCAATGTACTACACATATCGGGGTTAATGTACCAGACATATCGGGGTTAATGTACTAGACATATCGGGGTTAATGTACCAGACATATCGGTGTTAATGTACCGGATATATCGGAGTTAATGTGCTAGACATATCTGTGTGTTTATGTACATTGTACTATCAATTTTTCAATTTCGTTTCACCTAAATCATCCTATGGTTTTTAATCCAGTCATTTTTAACCCAAATTTTTTTTTATTTATTTTTAATTCAGGTAAAATCGTTTTGAATTTAGGTTAGAAATAGTAAGGAAAATTGCATATCTGACCAAGTTTTTATATGGAGTTAATTTTATAGCAGGACCAATATTACAGCTGATGCATTGCGTCAGAAATTATCAAACTTTAAAAAAAAAAATGGCTTAAAAGCTTTCCTAACTTGATGATATTGGCTAAATCTCAGAGATAATATGAGTTTTTATATATCTTCTTAAAACATGACATTTTACCTAATATCAATGCATGACAAATGGCACAATTATACACATGGTACACATCAATATTAACCACCTAATTTGATCAAATTTGTTTTATGTCTACACTGAACAACTGACATATTTCTTTATCGTGTAATTTTTGGAAATGACACGAAAATGTGTACAAATATTTCAAATCGTTTGTGTATTTGCAGCACTTACAAGAAATATTAATTTTGGTAAGATGAGTTTACAAAGTGTCCACATTTCACTAAAACATGAGTATATGTAATTAATCATCACCGAAAAAAGACTCTGAATAACGAAAATCTTTTTGCACAGGTTTTGACACATTTACAGAGGTTTTGCCAGTTAGCTAATCATAAAATGGATGTATTCATCATGCTATAAGTTAAACATTCATATAACTTCATCGTTTATTTAAAAAAACAGCGTATCCCCATTCTGAACTATTATGTGACAATAAACTGTTTATTTAAACAAATTTTATTTAATAGGACCCGGTTATGGTGGTCATTATGGCGGAAAGATTTAGGAACCGGATAAAAACATATATATATATAGAACAAATATATTCACAATTACGTGTTCAAAATTCGTATTTTTCAAAATCATGGACCATTTTTATTGTTCAGAAAATGTTTCATATGATGAGGTTTCCATCAACCGGACTTTCATTCAGTATTTGGAGATACCTTATCCAAGATGGCATTCACTTTTCATCTGCTGAAAATTTTGCTGAAGTCTTGCATGCATAAATTTGAATGTGGTTCAATTTGGACACGCAGGCCAGCATTGAATATTCATTAATTCTAATGTGTGATAGTAAATTATCTCATGAAAATAAGACTTTCCTTTATTTACAAAAATTAAAAGTGTGTGTCTGCAACCATGTTTTGGAAATTCCTAGATCAGTTCAAAGGAGTAACCTTTCAATTCGATAGGTTACACAAGAATGCATGTTACCATTCTTTACAAACATCAACCGAAGCAAATAATTTTCAAAACTTGTAGACATGTATTTATAGAATATTCTTCAAGGTATAGTCCCATGCATCGCTATTTCAATATTTGTAAGAAGAAATCAAGGTTTAATGAGTACGAAATCTAGTTATAGTCACTTGAATACACAAATAATATTTCAGCACATTTCTACAAAAACAATAAAGAATACTAATAAAATAACGAAACAATAATTCAAACTCAAAATCGATCTAACGAAAGGAAAATATAAACAAAAATATAGATGTGTATGGAGACTCCTGAAAAAGTACAAGTAGAATAAGACCCGGAGCTCCTGTAGGGAAAGCGTCTTCTGCTTCATCATCGACACCCGCCAAATAAATCTAGGTCAAGTTCGGACTAATTCACAAACTTAAAGCCACAAAACCATTATCAATATTGATGTTGTTGGATTCAAATATTCCTTCTTTCAAATGCAACAAAAGCTGGTATGCCCGACGTTTGAATGTTTTTCATCAACAATCATGGTGTGATATTTTTTCGCTGAAATTGTTCCTATTGGTGTACATTATCTTATCTGTACTACAAATTTTTGGTCTTGTAATAAGTTAATTCTTTTATTTAGTGTTACACAATAATTCGCTCAAGTAATAAATGATTCTTATTTTCTTTATCATCCTTCGGATAATGCAAAGGTTGATTTTGGAATTTTTTTTATGTTGCAAAGTATATACTGATTTGAATGAAAAACCGGAAATAAGTTCTGTTGTAATTAGTTTGAACTTAAACCATAGAAAGACTGTACTATTAATAAACACTATCATAGCTAAAGAAACCAAGACGGACGAAGCAACTGTACGTGTGATCCAGTTTTTAGCTCACCTGGTCCGAAGGACCAAGGTGAGCTTATGCCATACCGTTGCGTCCGTCGTCCGTCGTCCGTCCGTCCGTCCGTCGTCCGTCGTCCGTCGTCTGTCGTCCGTCGTCCGTCGTCCGTCCGTCCGTCAACAATTGACTTCTTCTTCATAACCACTGATCAGAATTTGACGAAATTTTGTCAGAAGCATCCCTATGGGGTGTGGACTCAAAATTGTACAAATGGTGGGGCTGACCCCCCAGGGGTCTGAGGGGCGGGGCCAAAAGGGGTCAATTTGGCTATATTAATATAAACGACTTCTTCTCTGAAACCAAGCAAAGGATATCGCTCCTATTTGCCTGGTAGCATCACTATGAGATGGGGATTCAAAATTGTACAAATGGTGAGGCTGACCCCACGGGGGCCTGAGGGCGGGGCCAAAATGGGTCAATATACCTATATTTATATCAACGACTTCTTCTCTGAAACCAAGCAATGTATATTGCTCATATTTGCCTGGTAGCATCACTATGAGATGGGGATTCAAAATTGTACAAATGGTGAGGCTGACCCCACGGGGGCCTGAGGGGCGGGGCCAAATGTGGTAAATTGGGCTATATTGATATAAACGACTTCTCCTCTGAAACCGAGCAATGGATATTGCTCATATTTGCCTGGTAGCATCAGTATGGGGTGGGGATTCAAAATTGTACAAATGGTGAGGCTGACCCCACGGGGGCCTGAGGGCGGGGCCAAAATGGGTCAATATACCTATATTTATATCAACGACTTCTTCTCTGAAACCAAGCAATGGATATTGCTCATATTTGCCTGGTAGCATCACTATGAGATGGGGATTCAAAATTGTACAAATGGTGAGGCTGACCCCACGGGGGCCTGAGGGGCGGGGCCAAATGTGGTCAATTGGGCTATATTGATATAAACGACTTCTCCTCTGAAACCGAGCAATGGATATTGCTCATATTTGCCTGGTAGCATCAGTATGGGGTGGGGATTCAAAATTGTACAAATGGTAAGGCTGACCCCACGGGGGCCTGAGGGGCGGGGCCAAAAGGGGTCAATTTGGCTAAATTGATATAAACAACTTCTTCTCTGAAACTAAGCTATGGATATCGCTCATATTTGCCTGCTTCAACCCCCGGGGTAGGGATTCAAAACTGTATAAATGACAGAGCTGACCCCCGGGGAGCTAAGAGGCGGGGCCAAAAGGGGTCATTTTGGCAGAATTGACGAAATGGATATCACTCACATTTGTATGGTAGCATGGTCATGGGGTGGGGATTCAAAATTGTACAAATTTTGGGGTTGACCCCCCCCCCCCCCCCAGGGGACTTAGGGGTGGGGCCAAAAAGGGTCAATTTGGCTAAATTGATATGAACAACTTCTATGAAACAGCTCATATTTGACTGGTAGCATCCTTTTTGTTAGGGATTCAAAATTTTATAACGGAAGGAACTGACCCCAGGGTGCAGAGGGCGGGGTCAAAAGGGGTCAATTGGTTTAAACAACTTCTTTTCTGAAACTAAGCAATGGATATCGCTCACATTTGTGTGGTAGCATCTGGGGTTGCGCCAAAAGTCAATTTCATTTCATGGATTAATGCATTTTTGGCATAAAAACCTCACGTACCCATATAAAATGCCTATGATATATTGACATAGCAATACCAGTGACAATATACTTAATCATCATTCTTGTTTCATATCTCATGAAATCTAGGTGAGCGATACAGGCCCTCTGGGCCTCTTGTTTATGGATAAAATGACGTCGATTTGTCTGACGTCAATATATAAAGTGCATTTTTTTTTCATCACGGAAATTTGTGCCACCAGACAAAAAGACCCAACAGTTTATATAGTTATATTCTATGAAAGGTGAACATCTTAACGGTGGAATACACTGATTTAAATGGTGACATCGAATCGGTGATTTTCTGTTTATTTCCATGAACTATTTCTCTCCCGGGAACAGTCGCGTGTACTCGTAACGTCACATGAAAAGTTCCCAATGACAAGCAAGTTGATGTTATTAAACTTGGCCGTAATCCCGTGAGAAGTTTATCGCTATTACTTTCCAAACAAGGCAGTTAAATGCTTACATATTGCTAAATTCACATATAAATGTGATATTGAGTACTGACGCAAAATCTGTACAATCACAGGGTATGTTCCACACAGTGCTGAAGATAATAGAAAATAGACTTGCATGAAGACCGATTCATCCTATTTATTTATTTTCCTTTATTCTCTCCCGGCTTCATTGTTCATGGCCATGTTTTGACTTTGACTAGGGTCATTATCGAGAATCACTTAGATGATTTGTTTCCGTGAAAAATGAATCATTCGCATACTGCTTGTGTCAAATGTTATTATCATTGCATAAGGAGTAACTTGAATAACGTTATCTTATGGTAAAACAATAACACACACACAGTGACTTTTTGTGCTATGACGCAATTACTCCAGCAAAAATGGTCTGCATTGCTATGACTGAAGTTGTTTCAGTATAATTATCGGATTCCTTCCTGAAAAGTAACTACGAAGCTCTTCTAGCAAATCAAAACCGATGTACCAAACAGCGACTCCATATTTTGCCACAAGATGAGGAAATTTATTTTCATTTTAATCTATTCTAACCAGGATTTTAATATTTGTGTGCAAAGTTACAATGACTCATATTTTGCTACAAAGCAATACACATGACCGCTAGTTATTGGAAAAAACTCATTCATCTCACACATTCTTTCACGATGTGACGTTGCATGTGAAGGACACTCGGAAGTAATTCGAGAGTAGAGTAAATGTGTTTCATTATAACCAGGCCTGTTCGGATATTCTGAATATATCTGATTCATTTAAATATAAAACAATAAAAGAGATTATAGGAAATAGATGATATATAATAATGACAACAAATATGTTGTATGAGTGAGCCTATCATTTAATGATATTTTAGGAGTGACGCTAATATATCATGATACTTAAGAAATGATGCTAATATTCAATGATATTTTAGGAGTTAAGCTTATATTATTTGATTTTTATGAGAGAGGCTAATACTTCATGATATTTTAGGAGTCAGGCTTATATTTAATGATATTCTAGTAGTGAGGCTGTCATGATATTTTAGTAGTTAGGCTAATATTTGATGATATGCTAGGAGTGAGGTTTATAATTAGTGATATTTTAGGAGTGGGGCTAATATTTTATATTTTGTTTAATGATATTTAAGGAGTCAGACTTAAATTTACTAATATTTTAGGAGCAGGGGTAATATTTATTCATATATAAGGGGTGAGGCTTATATTTAACGATATTTTAGGAGTGAGGATTATATTCTAAGATATTTTGTTTTATGATATTTTAGGAGTGTTGCTGATATCTATTAATATTGAAGGAGTGATGCTTATATTTTGTATTTTAGGATTGGGGCTAATATTTTATATTTAAGGAGTGATGCTAATATAGGGGTGAGGCTTATATTTAACGATATTTCAGTATCATTTAATTGAAATGATGTTACTATTTGGTTACTATTTCGAAGAAAATAAGAAATTGTGTACATGTATTCAAAAAATTATAATTGCTACTAAACGCTTTTGATTTCATACATAATATGTTCGTTACTTTCATCACTTTGGACATTACTACCTCAGTTAACGAATCATTTGGTACCTTTTAATTTTTTTCTCTTAATGGAGATAATTATAATCATGAAAGATTCGATGTTGTTAATAATTAAGCTGGCAATCCCACTGCACTTTCACCTATCCCCTCTTCCCTGCACACCCTCTCCTTCTACTAGATAATATTAGGATTTATATATGATCACATCTTTTTTCTCTCTCTCATATTTCGTTTATTGATGTCCATCTTAATAATGTAAATTCCAATTGAAGGAAGTGGACTAGTATAAGCTTTCAAGCTTGTTTCCATATCCTGTTTCTGTTTGTTGATACAAAAATGTTGTCATATACTCTATCAAAAGAATCGAAATAAAGTTTACATTATTTTGGGAGTGGGGATTATATTCTATAATATTGTATTTTATGATATTTTAGGAGTGAGGCATATATTTATTGATATTTAAGAAGTGGGGTTTATTTCTTATATTTTAAGAGTGTGGCTAATATTTTATAATTTAGGACTGAGGTTTATACGTTATGATACTGTATTTTGTTTGGTGATATTGAAGGATTATGGCTATCATTTATTGATATTTCAGGAGCGATGCTTACATTTAATTATATTTAAGGAGTGGGGTTTATATTTATTGATAATAATGGAGTGAGACATATTTAATATTTAAGATTGAAGCTTTTATTTAATGATATTTTAACTTATCATGTACTTTAGTTGTACTTTGTGAGTGATTTCAATGTTAAGATATAACGAAACGAAGTAACTGTCGTGTGCCAGGATATTAATTTGTCGTAGAATGCTGTAGTTGTCTCTCTTCGTCATCTGTTTCCTATTTAAACCATTAATAAACACTATGTGACCAATACACGTATGATACAATAGTTAAATGTGTGCTTGTGTATGCTACTATTATATTATAATTGAAGATCAACTTGATTTCTTTACGAATGATATAAACATATTACTTACATGTTTGTTTGCGTATATTTAAAGAAAACGGATACATGATATAAACGATTTCGTACAGATTCAGTACGTGTTTTTCGTTTCGGATCCTCGCTGCAGAAATACCTTAACATATAATGACTTGATATATAATAGGACGGCGTTTCCTTTCTCATTTCTCCTTGGCGCAGTAAATTATTCAAACTGTCTAGATCAAGATAGATGTGAGTTTATATGATACTTGTAGAACAGGATATGGAAGAAAATACGACACCCACAGATCATACGGTACAGGAGAGATATGTAGAGGGATTTTTAAAATGTATCTTACGCTATTTATTAGCCGTCTTACTGGGTATGTTCGTATAGACAGCAGTGTGATCTTATCATGTAAGGCTATACACATGTAATATTTGGGGTCAGAAGGTTACAATACATGCTGTTGTATTGTTGTTTCTCCATAATAACGTACAATGAAAATTAACTAGAACACGGGGAATTAATCCAATTCCTTGTTAAATTTCAACTGACTAGAACAAAGGGAATTAATCCGATTCCTGGTTAAATTTCAACTGACTGGAACAAAGGGAATTAATCCGATTCCTGGTTAAATTTCAACTGACTAGAACAAAGGGAATTAATCCGATTCCTGGTTAAATTTCAACTGACTAGAACAAAGGGAATTAATCCGATTCCTGGTTAAATTTCAACTGACTAGAACAAAGGGAATTAATCCAATTCCTGGTTAACAGACTACTCCAACACAACATGCACCAGTGACAATATTTTAAAGGATATCAATAGTGTAACATGTACGTGATCTCTTACGTCGTTATGCCAAGTGTATATGTGTAGATACTACACGTCTGTTAGAAAAACTCGGCCCCCTCGGCCCCACCTACACAATATTTTGTCTAAATATTTGGCTTTGTCCCGTGCTTAGAAAAACAAGTTTTCTGCAGAGGTAAAACTCAATTTGCCACATAAAAATCTATTTATCTCTTAGTAGACTGATCATTTAAAAATTAACGTTATTTTAGAAAGATAAATCCCCAAATAGAACAATTTCAAAAACAAAAGGCAAATATTTAAACCGTTCACCTCTTCGAACTGCAGAAGTAACGTATTGTAAATTAAGAAATAACATAACAATTACGTCACATATAGTGATACGAAAGTGGTACTGTTTACAAAATCAGTAACGAGTAACGACACAATGATCAACGGATGAGTCTCCTCTAAAAGGTCTAGCAGCATATCTGTTATAATGACAGATTTGACAAATACAATTTTGGAGAAATTTCATCCATCCGCCAGGTCACAAAAAGGAGAGGAATGTAGCTGGACAGACCATTAACTCCTCAGTAACAATGCTATATTATTTGTCTTTTTTCATGTCTACATAATCTATTTTGTATGGGTTCTTTTTAATGTTTTTTTTTCTAAAGAGGATAGCGTATATAGGCTTTGTAAGTAGGGTATACATCTTGCAAATTATTTTCTCGCATATTCAGTTTTGTTTTCATTCATTCTTTTATAGCACAAAAAAAACGAATACACACACAATCAGCATTTCTAGGCAAGTGGCTTAATAACTAGGCCTGAGAAACTCATCAAAATAAACGAATTAATAAATCGTTGTTAATGAATTATGAATTATTGTTTGGTATAGCAGACTATTCCAGGAAATAACCTCTTACAAACTGTATAATTAATAGTTGTAGAGCGTTGCGGTGCCTTTGATTTATAAACACTGTGTGTTATGTAGTGTCATGAACCAGTTATCGTTACAAATGCCCCGTCATTGAAATGTTCCATACTACGAACGGTACGAATTCACTTCCGGTCCTCGGCTTATATTTGAACAGTATCAAATATTACTCCAGCGACCCCTACATGATCACAAGTTCCCATAACTAAGACTATACCAAGGTCCCTTTCTCATGTTAAAACATACAAGTTTTCACTCCTACGCAATTTAGCGATAATCTTTTATCGATAGAATAGCATGTTCAGTGAACAGGATTACATTTCGTATGTACATTTGAAATTATTTCAAGGAAAAACACACATACCGAAAACACATCAATATTATTAATAATACATGATTATTTTTTTCAAGAAATTGTTTTCCTCTGCTAACGCCCTACAAAGATTTTTTAACATTTGAATCATTTGAAAGAATTGTTTTATTATGTACAGTCTATATGATAATAACAACAAGTTTGAACTTATCTTTTAAATTCTTAGTAACCATTCTTCTAGTCAAACTGTTATTATCTGAGGGTAACTTATTTTGTTTTTGTGTTATCATGCTATCAAATGTTTGACGTACATTGAAATCAGACGACTCCCCGTCAGCTCACTATATATACAAACTATAATCCCGTTTGCCCACGAGTACTTCGACAATGTCGCAAAGTTGTTTACTACACGTAGGCGTGTAAAACATTAACAAATAAATGTGGCCGTTTGAAATATATGTCCGTCGTCAGTACAAGGGATGGAATATATTACCAGTAAATGTTGTTAGTACACATACGAAATACATATGTTATCTCCGTCTTACCGGTTAATTCAACTCGTTGTGACGGTCAAGGAATGCATCCTGTTGTTACCTAAGCATACACCATGTGTTGTTGGCTAATTTGTTCTCTGTGGTGCCTAATGCATATATATATCTGTGGGTATGTTCTTTTAGTAATCTTAAATATGTTAAGAATGTTCACTTTATCTAATATATATACAAGGAGTTTGTCCATGTAGATAGTTACCAATGAAAACTCGATATAAATGTAAATTTAAAAATAAAATAGCATCTCCAAATCCGTGATTAGTAAAACTCTAGGTCTTGGTGATCTGTTAGCTATTTATCTTACATGTTAAGTACCAGACTTAATATATTAGTCTAAAGGAATTCTTGCCGAATTAATTTATTATGGAAGTTATCACAACGCTTCATATTACCGAATGGAATTTGAAAATTAATAATAATGAGAAATAATTCACCGATATAAATAGGCGGATTGTTGACCAGAAAGTGGGGTTAGAGAAGGAAGGTTGAGTTAAGATAATAACGACAATCATATCTCCTAGGTATGCAAAGTGCATGATACCTGCATTCACCTTCTGGTCGAGTCCCGCCCCTTCCGGGTGAGATTCGTGGAAATGCTTTGGCAAGAGTAACATACTGACAAAAGGTCATTTTACCATTGTTCTTACGGAAATTGCAACCACCAAAAAAAGGGTATTTAAAAAAAAAACTTCCAGATTGAATTTTTTTTTTCGACTTTTATTTATTTTGATTGATATTTGCTTAGAGGTGTAATGCAAATACGCGCTCGATAAAAGAAAACAATTTAGATCAAGCCATCGGAATAGTGAACAATGAAAGCGTAAGTAAGACAAAGTACTTATGTTTATAAAAATGAAATATTTCTCGGCATAAATTGCTTTGATAAATAATGTAAGTCTGTCAATATTAGAATTACAATAAGTTTGAACTGCTGAACGTAACATTAGACAATTATCTTTTGAAAATAGAATGCTACACTTTCAAAGAAATACTCGCTTACATTTTGCAGAATATATTTATTAAAGACATTCAATGATATTTTTTTAAAATTATTATTACTGTATAACTAGTAATTTTTCCTCGGGTTATTTTCGCCCTTGAGCAACACAAAACATATTCGCCCCGTTTTAAAATCGACCCAAATTGGTTTTAAGAAATGTCCTCTTCACCGTTTGGAAGTATTATTATTGATTAAACCATATGTGGTATATGGATATATAAAGTAACCGAGACTATTTCATTCTTCGCGTGATTATATATATTGCGGCCTCCAAAGTTATGCTGAATACTAACTCACTTTTTCTCCCCGAATTAAGACTTTAAGTTGATGTTACATAGTGTTTGCAGTTGGGCTTGGTAAATAACTGAAATATTTAATAATTATATACTGTTGATTTTTGTAATAAATGGTGATTGCTTCGATAACGCAAATAAAACCTAATACCGGTGGGTCGTTTAGTCTCGAAATACCTTTAAACTCAAGTCTTAAGCGAGGAAAATGTTTCTTCTATGGACATGATACAAATTCCAAAACACAATGACTTCTAACCAAATAAAATGTTTGTTATAGTGCTGATAAAATGCGTTTTGGTTTCAGGATATGATGTACAACAGCTGGCAACAAACAGTGTACCAACCCGTAGCCACGCCACTGGTACTACCGGCTAGCCTCGGTAAGTCTAAACATTTTACAATAATGTTTGATATTGCATGTCGGGAACTTACACTATAATATTATACCCGTTTTTATTTCGAAATTTGATTAGGGGAGTTGTATTTAAAAAAAACCCATCTTAGCAGCTATTTTTTAAGTAGTATTTTAGTGCAGGCTCATACTAAATGAAAAATCTTCACGAAGAATATTGATTTGACATTCAAGCTATCTATACAATTTTGGAATTGTCGACATATTGTTGTTGAATTGGTATATTTGTACATAATTTACCTATTTTTATTCTTAAAATATGCATCTTACAAACAATGCAAACGAAATCTGTGTTGAATCATGAAAGCTGATAGTTGACAAATGATGACTTTGTGTCAGGTTTTTTATGAATAGGCTTGGATTAGTATAGGAAATGTACATCTGAATTAATAATTTATAGACATTAATAACACACGCTAATTGAAAACCTCACTTCCTTTCACATCCATCATCGCTGTCATGGAAATGAAATCATATGAAACAGCTTTATTAATGCCTATGTTTAACAGCTATGTTGTAAATATAAAAGACATCTTAAAGTCATAGTAAGTATTAATCATGATGTAGATAACCTTTGTTTCCATCATGGAGTTTACCTTTCGATAAAGGATAATGAGGTTAATCGAGTAACATTTGGAGTTTTATGTTTTAATACATTCATGAACTGCATCAAAAATGATTGATTTAACATATCGGTTATCTATATGACGGTTCATATTATTCTATTTAACTTATTGGTTATCTATATGACGGTTCATATTCTTCTATATACATCGTTTACTTAGGACCTTATACTCCTTATACAACAGGGATTTCTTACTTGTAAGCTACATTTGAAGAGCTTGTCGTTTTAAATTTTCAATTCTCATGATTTCCGTAATTAATGTATAATACTGTTTTAGTGCATTTCTGTCAATGAAATATAGAAATTTATCAAATTAATAAAACTGAGCAGTGAAAATATAAGTTTTTTTTGTTTTCGACCAATCAGAGCGAACCTTTGTATTAATCTCATTGCCGATTTTTCCAAATAAAGCGAAGATAGAAAAATGGGCTATTTTACAATATTTCTAAAATATTTAGACTAGTTTTTGACAAAATACTCATTTGTCGTTAGCTCTCCATGCACAGATTCTCCAATAACAGCGGATAACGCTTAAATTGCGTTGATCAGTCCTTTCTAAATGATACGATTAATTTTACGATGTTTTAATTCTGTTTTTAAGGATATAAAATGCAATAAAAAGAACATTGATTGCTTTTTCGTTTAATATAACATATATTTCACTCGTATGACAGAATATTTCGATATTTTTCACTCGTGCTTCGCACTCGTGAAAATATCGATATTCTGTCTTACTCGTGAAATACATGTTATATTAAACGGGAAACCATTCAATATCCTCTATCTATTTTCTGGCAAGATATGAATGCAATTGTAATTATAGATTGAATCAAATTAATATTTGTAATTCCGCTGTCACAATTCACACCTAGAGAACCTGACATTACCGGATATCATATATAATTAAGCGGTCGATATTATTGATGAATCAGAATATTTATAATCTGTGTTACATTTGCTTCTTTTTACTAAGTAATTAGATTGTAGTTTATATGTTGCATACTTCAATTGACATTGATTCGGTCAGTGTAGGAATAAAACAAGTGATGTCTCCGCAATAGAAAAAGGTCTTGGTCGCAGGCACTTTCGGGGATAATACATTGTATATCCAAATTTCGTTGTCTACATGTAGCTTGAGACCTTCACGAAAAATTAAAACAACTTTATGATGCTATAACATATTAATTTCCAAATTTATTTTCAAAAATATTAAATGTTCATAAGATCATATTTGAACATTTTAAAATAAAGATCACCTTTTTTTTCTTTGAAACAAAGGTCGTCTGCTAGCTAGACCCTGATCCGACACTCCAGTCATAGAATCCCATTTACGAACTGTCCATAGAATCGTTGTCTCCTATAGACAGGAGGGCTTTATGTATAATTCTAGGTGATTTTCTCCAAACAATAACGCGACTCCAGAAGACGGACATAATACATACTCGATATGTTTCCGTTTCGCTCAGGCATCTGTTTGAATGCCTCATCCCGTCAAAATCACTATAAACTCATTTTATTTCCTACAAGCAGACAAAAACAAAAATGTAATAATAATTTGTGTAACGTATAAAAGTAGTATAAAAGTGTTATCAAAAGTAATTAAGAAAACCAATAATGAAGGACGATAAAACTCTATGATTCTCTTTTCTTCCAAAGTTTCGGTTTGTTTTAATAACATGCATGTCTTTCGTACAATCCTTTGAGATAACACTTGGTAGACACTGCTGGTGGACTTTTTAGTCACCAAGGTTTATCGTAACCTTACCTGCTTGTAACATTTGATTCATTTGAATAGGTTCAGATTATACACATGTACCTAAGGTTAACTTATTTAAAAATCGAATTCCGAACGTAATTATGTTGAATGATTGAATTATGGATCTTTTGTACCTCTCCATACCGATTTTTCTATTTTTAATTCGAGATTTTGGTCGCTTCTTTTGATCAAAACTTTAGGCACTTGGCAGCATTGAATGAACTCCAGTGTGGTGCAGTTTAATTCATTTCGACTCTACTGTATCTAACTCTACTGTATCTAACTCTCTACTGTATCTAACTCTACTATATCTAACTCTACTGTATCTAACTCTACTGTATCTAACTCTCTACTGTATCTAACTCTACTGTATCTAACTCTCTACTGTATCTAACTCTACTGTATCTAACTCTACTGTATCTAACTCTCTACTGTATCTAACTCTACTGTATCTAACTCTCTACTGTATCTAACTCTACTGTATCTAACTCTCTACTGTATCTAACTCTACTGTATCTAACTCTCTACTGTATCTAACTCTACTGTATCTAACTCTACTGTATCTAACTCTACTGTATCTAACTCTCTACTGTATCTAACTCTACTGTATCTAACTCTACTGTATCTAACTCTCTACTGTATCTAACTCTACTGTATCTAACTCTACTGTATCTAACACTCTACTGTATCTAACTCTACTGTATCTAACTCTACTGTATCTAACTCTACTGTATCTAACTCTACTGTATCTAACTCTCTACTGTATCTAACTCTTTACTGTATCTAACTCTCTACTGTATCTAACTCTCTACTGTATCTAACTCTACTGTATCTAACTCTACTGTATCTAACTCTCTACTGTATCTAACTCTCTACTGTATCTAACTCTCTACTGTATCTAACTCTCTACTGTATCTAACTCTACTGTATCTAACTCTACTGTATCTAACTCTCTACTGTATCTAACTCTACTGTATCTAACTCTACTGTATCTAACTCTCTACTGTATCTAACTCTACTGTATCTAACTCTACTGTATCTAACTCTACTGTATCTAACTCTCTACTGTATCTAACTCTACTGTATCTAACTCTACTGTATCTAACTCTCTACTGTATCTAACTCTACTGTATCTAACTCTACTGTATCTAACTCTCTACTGTATCTAACTCTACTGTATCTAACTCTCTACTGTATCTAACTCTACTGTATCTAACTCTACTGTATCTAACTCTCTACTGTATCTAACTTTACTGTGTCTTACTCTCTACTGTATCTAACTCTACTGTATCTAACTCTCTACTGTATCTAACTATCTACTATATATAACTCTACTGTATCTAACTCTACTGTATCTAACTCTACTGTATCTAACTCTCTACTGTATCTAACACTACTGTATCTAACTCTACTGTATCTAACTCTACTGTATCTAACTCTACTGTATCTAACTCTACTGTATCTAACTCTCTACTATATCTAACTCTACTGTATCTAACTCTACTGTATCTAACTCTACTGTATCTAACTCTACTGTATCTAACTCTACTGTATCTAACTCTACTGTATCTAACTCTACTGTATCTAACTCTACTGTATCTAACTCTCTACTGTATCTAACTCTACTGTATCTAACTCTACTGTATCTAACTCTCTACTGTATCTAACTCTACTGTATCTAACTCTACTGTATCTAACTCTACTGTATCTAACTCTCTACTGTATCTAACTCTCTACTGTATCTAACTCTACTGTATCTAACTCTCTACTGTATCTAACTCTACTGTATCTAACTCTCTACTGTATCTAACTCTACTGTATCTAACTATCTACTGTATCTAACTCTCTACTGTATCTAACTCTCTACTGTATCTAACTCTCTACTGTATCTAACTCTCTACTGTATCTAACTCTACTGTATCTAACTCTACTGTATCTTACTCTACTCTATCTAACTCTACTGTATCTAACTCTACTGTATCTTACTCTCTACTGTATCTAACTCTCTACTGTGTCTCACTCCCTTCTGTATCTAACTCTACTGTATCTAACTCTACTGTATCAAACTCTACTGTATCTAACTCTCTACTGTATCTAACTCTACTGTATCTAACTCTCTACTGTATCTAACTCTCTACTGTATCTAACTCTCTACTGTGTCTCACTCCCTTCTGTATCTAACTCTACTGTATCTAACTCTACTGTATCTAACTCTACTGTATCTAACTCTCTACTGTATCTAACTCTACTGTATCTAACTCTCTACTGTATCTAACTCTACTGTATCTAACTATACTGTATCTAACTCTACTGTGTCTAACTCTCTACTGTGTCTCACTCCCTTCTGTATCTAACTCTACTGTATCTAACTCTACTGTATCAAACTCTCATTTTGTTTTTAACTGTGTTAATACCGTGTGTGTTTTGTACAATCCTATGAGATTGTGGGATGTACACACTGCTGGTGGACTTTTAAAGTCCCCAAGATTTGTCCTAATTCCATGTGTGTTTTGTTGTACAATCCTTCTTGTATTTGAACTTATCACCCACAATTGTATATTAGCTTCTGGTAACTGCTCCATGTTTAACTAAATACAAGTTAAATAACCCTGATGTGTTTCCGTCCATTAATATATATATATAATCTAATAGCAATTTGAATACCCGCAACCTCATACTTTTTTACTTACCTTTATAGTTAACTGATAATCGTCTCGAATCATTAGTCATTTTTTTCTGGGTCACTGAAGTTTTCTGAGAAACCTCCAGTGTCCTCTTCGTTCAGTACCATTAAATCAAGCGAAAACCACGTGAAATGCTTGTGTGGTTTGATAAAAGCTCTTATACCGATACGCCCTGTAGCGTCCTAAATAATTGGTGTTTACGAGTATTCGGGTTAAATTGAGTAGTACTGTTGTAAGTCCCTAATCCACGGCTATTCTGTAGAAATTATGGATTTATAATGCAATCTACATTTTAACCACTTATACTAAATGACAATGTTGTCGATATTGTATAATCACTTATATTGCATGCATGTTTGATTTCCATGGTAACGGATTGCGTGTCATAGTAACCCAGTTTTCGTCACTCTGTTGTAATCCTTAATTCGTGTATACAATTTGAGTGGTGTTTAGATTATCAATTACGTTTACGAATACGTTTATTTTTTCATATTATTGTGTAACTTCTTTTTTCGATGGTCAAATGTTCACAAAAAAGTCGAGACTAAAACCCCCTCAAAATCATAACCTTTCAAGTAATCTATTCCATGGTGTAGACCACAGGAAATGTTAATGAAGACCACAGGAAATGTTAAAGAAGATCACAGGAAAGGTTAATGAAGATCACAGGAAAGGTTGAGGAAGATCACAGGAAAGGTTGATGAAGATCACAGGTAAAGGTTGATGAAGATCACAGGAAAGGTTGATGAAGATCACAGGAAATGTTGATGAAGATCACAGGAAATGTTGATGAAGACCACAGGAAATGTTGATGAAGACCACAGGAAATGTTGATGAAGATCACAGGAAAGGTTGATGAAGACCACAGGAAAGGTTGATGAAGACCACAGGAAATGTTGATGAAGACCACAGGAAAGGTTGATGAAGACCACAAGAAATGTTGATGAAGACCACAGGAAAGGTTGATGAAGACCACAAGAAATGTTGATGAAGATCACTGGAAAGGTTGATGAAGACTACAGGAAAGGTTGATGAAGACCACAGGAAATGTTGATGAAGACCACAGGAAATGTGGATGAAGATCACAGGAAAGGTTGATGAAGACCACAGGAAAGGTTTATGGTCGTTATCAGGGTCTCATTTAGACATATTCAGTTTCAGTGTGCGATATGGAGTCATGCCTTCGGTACTTGTTGATGTGTCTAGTAGTCCGTTGTCAATGCATTCTCATTCGTAACTGTAATGAGGCTTAACCCGGATTTGACCTAGATTTGTAAAATGGCGGGGAATCGTTGGGTGATTGAATGGCTCAGGGGTGACACACGCGTTTTTCACTTACACTACCGGGGTTCGATTTACCGATAGGGCGTGACAAGGTTTGGGGGTCCTCCACAGTAAGAGCCCTCGTGCTCTTCCATTCGGGCCAAAAAGAGTGATTAATACATGTTGATACTACATAATGTCTATAGCAATAAATCTTAACACTAGTAACAATGTGTACAGTTATAAATATTCACATTAGTACCGACAGTACATTTAGACGGTGTTTATCTATATAACATAATGTTTATAGTTATAAATCCTTACACCAGTAACAATGTTTATAGTTATAAATCCTTACACTAGTAACAATGTTTATAGTTATAAATCCTTACACTAGTAACAATGTTTATAGTTATAAATCCTTACACCAGTAACAATGTTTATAGTTATAAATCCTTACACTAGTAACAATGTTTATAGTTATACATCCTTACACTAGTAACAATGTTTATAGTTATAAATCCTTACACCAGTAACAATGTTTATAGTTATAAATCCTTACACTAGTAACAATGTTTATAGTTATAAATCCTTACACTAGTAACAATGTTTATAGTTATACATCCTTACACTAGTAACAATGTTTATAGTTATAAATCCTTACACTAGTAACAATGTTTATAGTTATAAATCCTTACACTAGTAACAATGTATATAGTTATAAATCCTTACACCAGTAACAATGTTTATAGTTATAAATCCTTACACCAGTAACAATGTTTATAGTTATACATCCTTACACTAGTAACAATGTTTATAGTTATAAATCCTTACACCAGTAACAATGTTTATAGTTATAAATCCTTACACTAGTAACAATGTTTATAGTTATAAATCCTTACACTAGTAACAATGTTTATAGTTATACATCCTTACACTAGTAACAATGTTTATAGTTATAAATCCTTACACTAGTAACAATGTATATAGTTATAAACCCTTACACTAGTAACAATGTATATAGTTATAAATCCTTACACCAGTAACAATGTATATAGTTATAAACCCTTACACTAGTAACAATGTTTATAGTTATAAATCCTTACACTAGTAACAATGTATATAGTTATAAACCCTTACACTAGTAACAATGTATATAGTTATAAATCCTTACACCAGTAACAATGTATATAGTTATAAATCCTTACACTAGTAACAATGTATATAGTTATAAATCCCTACACCAGTAACAATGTATATAGTTATAAACCCTTACAATAGTAACAATGTTTATAGTTATAAATCCTTACACCAGTAACAATGTTTATAGTTATAAATCCTTACACTAGTAACAATGTATATAGTTATAAATCCCTACACCAGTAACAATGTTTATAGTTATAAATCCTTACACTAGTAACGATGTTTATAGTTATAAATCCCTACACCAGTAACAGTGTTTATAGTTATAAATCCTTACACTAGTAACAATGTTTATAGTTATAAATCCTTACACTAGTAACAATGTTTATAGTTATAAATCCTTACACTAGTAACAATGTTTATAGTTATAAATCCTTACACCAGTAACAATGTTTATAGTTATAAACCCTTACACTAGTAACAATGTATATAGTTATAAATCCCTACACCAGTAACAATGTTTATAGTTATAAATCCTTACACTAGTAACAATGTTTATAGTTATAAATCCTTACACTAGTAACAATGTTTATAGTTATAAATCCTTACACTAGTAACAATGTTTATAGTTATAAATCCTTACACCAGTAACAATGTTTATAGTTATAAATCCTTACACTAGTAACCGACAGTACATTTAGGTGGTGTGTATTTATATTATATAATGTTTATAGTTATAAATCCTTACACTAGTAACCGACAGTACATTTAGGTGGTGTGTATTTATATTATATAATGTTTATAGTTATAAATCTTAACACTGGTACCGACATTACATTTAGGTGGTGTGTATTTATATTACATAATGTTTATAGTTATAAATATTCACATTAGTAACCGACATTACATTTAGGTGGTGTGTATCTATACTTTTAACACTAGTTACATTTAGGTGGTCGGTACTTAGTGATGTGAATATGACTGTTTCTGTGACATAAACATTAACTATTTATAAAATCCTCTTGATACTAAGTAGGTAAAGCATACATCAACATGTCGTGGACCAGTTTTACATCAACATATATAATGATCATTGATAAACCTCCTAATATTTCTAATAATATCACCAACATCGCTCCGTTCGGGACTGATGAGGCACATTGGTATGCGTAGTCATTACATTACCTACGACTCTGTGTCATCAGAGTTTGTTTTCGTGCCTGATAATACTATTCAAAATATCATGGTTTCAGCTCTATTTTCCTGTGCATTTGAGCTTCTATGTAAAATCGTGAGCAATGTGATATGAATAGATGGTCGTGTTAATTATTCTGAAGATCTTGCTAAGGATTGGTGTCAGACATTTGTTAATGTATTATTGATTATAAAAAGGTGTGGCGTATTTGACATTTGCGCTTAAAAGCCCAGGTGCTTTACTGTCCCGTCACTCAGGTGTATATATATTTACTGTCCCGTCATTAAGGTGTGTATATATATATATGTAACAATGGTCAACGCTGGAGAGGTTTCTTGTAACTGGTCACGTACCATTCAAGTAATGTCGCGACCTATAAATAAACTTCCGCAACCAAATTCGGAGAAAAAAAATTATACGGTGTCCTCTTAATCGATCTGACCCTTTATATTTGCTCAGGACACTTAAATACATACAGTGTAGGTGCTGAGTCGTGATTACAATGTATACGTGTGGTATATCTATGTGTCACCGCTGTAACTTACGATTGGTGTCGATACGTCAGTAATTCCTAATGCACGCGACTCCCTTTTGACACGCACAGAAATAAAATATTAAGGCTATATCACTTTTACTTTAAAACTAAATCAAGGTATAAAATGTATTAAGACAAAAAAAAACGGATATAAAATGCTTTAACATGGATTTATTGGTTTAAAATAAGGAAAAAATGATTAAAATACTACAAAATCCTGCAGTAATACTTTAAGTGATAGGTCCTCTGACTTCAGGAACGTTTCACTATCCCCTTCATTTCTAATAAAAAATGAGATGCAGATTAATAGACAACATATTTTTCTTTTATTATTTCTATTATTTACTATGACATCACTCCTTCCCTTTTCAGCATAAAAAGCCATTAGTCTTCCCACCTGTGAGAGTAGTACATAAGGTGCGGGTGATTACACAGTAAACAATAAATCAGGCCGACGTATATTTCACTCTTTGGGTTTATCTATATATATATATATATCAGTACACACACACACACACACACACACACACACACACACATATATATATATAGGTAAGCTATTAGCACAGCTTACCTTGTTGTAAGTCTTGTTCGAGTTCCTGGAAACGCGTAGGTCACATAGATAGGACTTCCTCTATTATGGCTGTGATCAGTCGACGTAGTTATGTTACTGGAGCAGCACGTCACTACGTATAGCGGGGAACAGTACAGGCTACACAGCCTGATACAGTCAAGTAGGTCCAATCTATATACTTATAACGTCAATGTATATATATACTGTAGTTTATCATACCGGTACTCTTTAATTTTCAAATTTAAAGTAAATGACAAATACGCGTATTCAAACTGAATTTCGAACTTTGTGCTATTATGACAATATCGACGATTCCATAGATATAAAGAGTCGTTTTTAGATTAGTGTAAAGGAATTGAGTTTGACCACAATTAATACTGCGTTGGCTTGTACGCGCCTAATGTATTCAATATAATGTTACACGAGATACAGCTTTAATCATATAGACAGTTAAGATGATAGTGATGATAAGACAGCTTTATAGCGGATTTTCAGAGTGAGCTACATGAATTGTGTAGTTTAAAGACATTGATAGTTCACACTGGATTGATCCATATCAACCATGTTAGAACCATGCTTTATCATATGTATACATCAATCACAGGAATCAGTGATACATAAATAGAAATTGGTACATTAGTTAACCTCAGTACGCTAGCGTGTCATAAGTTAGAATTACAGTACATAACATTCACCTGCTCGACTGAGTAAGCATTGAATTATCACATACAAAGATTCAATTTCTTCATTTACTGAATCTGATGAATTATAATGTATTTCCCAACATTAGATATAATTCATTGTTTAATAATAATAAGATATTGCAATAGCATTATATTCGACCTAAGATCATGTATTTGGGATTTTCTGGGTAAACACTTTTGTTTCTAAATATAAAGATATCGTAAATGGCTTTCATCATATTTGTCTAGGATGCATGACAGGAAATATAATGTATATTAAAGAAGAATTAATAAGAAAATTCCTCGAAAAAAAACCCTCTCCTGTCATAGAGGCGCCACTTAATTTACTCGGATACGGGACTTATGACGTCACTGTGGTTTCATTTTTAACACATTGGGGCCTTTCAAAATCAAAAATAAAAATATTTTGACAGATGGAACTAAAATATGAAATATACGTAGAAACCCCCCCCCCCCAAAAAAAATGACTCCCCCCCCCAAAAAAAATGACTTATTAAGTCGGATCTCCACGCGAAATGTATTAGGAAGACAAAAATCTCATTATCTCCGGTGTGTCAGTAATGTATAAAACTATACACTATATACTATAGTACTTAGGTAAAGTAAATATTGATATAAGCTTCTGAATGAAAGTAAAGGACAGGAGAAATACGTACAACGAGTCAATGTGTTAAGGTGAAACGTACACTGATTGTTTACTACCAATCACACATGTGAAACATCTCAAGTATCCTTTAGGTTTAAAATATGTTTACACATTTTACACCACAGATGACATCTAATTCCAGAATCTGCAATATATTATATGTTATATCATATTGAAGAAATTAATACGCCTGTTGGTTTATATATACAATAGGTGGTCTTGTTATTAAGATACCTGAAAAAAATGTATTGTTAATGCTGGATTCTGGACTTATGTTCATTATATATCAGATAATTGTGGCTGAGTGAAATTTTTTGAAACAACCAATTTTAGATCATTCGACCTCTAACAATTTCCTATTATATGACCTCTACCAAATTTATATTATATGACCTCTACCAAATTCATGTTATACGACCTCTACCAAATATAAGGTACGACCTCTACCAAATATATATTAAACGACCTCTACCAAATATATAGTGTACGACCTCTACCACATTTATATTCTATGACCTCTACCAAATATGTAGTGTACGACCTCTACCAAATATATAGTGTACGACCTCTACCAAATATATATTATACGACCTCTACCACATTTATATTCTATGACCTCTACCAAATATGTAGTGTACGACCTCTACCAAATTCATTTTATACGACCTCTACCAAATATATAGTGTACGACCTCTACCAAATATATAGTGTACGACCTCTACCAAATTTATATTATACGACCTCTACCAAATTTATATTATACGACCTCTACCAAATTTATATCATACGACCTTTACCAATTTTCTTTTGTTATTTCCAGCCAAACATCCTCAGCAATGGAGCAAGCATGAAGTGGGCGTGTGGCTCAAGTGGTGTTCGGAGGAATATAGCATCGACCACATACCTCCGGACAAAGTCGACATGAACGGTAAAAACAGTTACTAATAAATCTCCATCATTTAGTTTACGGCACGGCAACACTTAGGAACGGTAAAACAATTCTATATAAATCAGAATAGAAATAATACAGATACCAACATATTGGTATCTGATGGGTATATTTACATTGGTATCTGGTGGGTATATATACTGTAAATTGGTATCTGGTGGGTATATATACTGTATATTGGTATCTGATGGGTATATTTACATTGGTATCTGGTGGGTATATATACTGTAAATTGGTATCTGGTGGGTATATATACTGTATATTGGTATCTGATGGGTATATTTACATTGGTATCTGGTGGGTATATATACTGTAAATTGGTATCTGGTGAGTATATATACTGTATATTGGTATCTAATGGGTATATATACTGTATATTGGTATCTGATGGGTATATTTACATTGGTATCTGGATTATAACGAACGCTAATGCAATATTTAGCTTTTGTAGAAATACACAGATCAGGCCAGCTTGCCCTTCAGTTAGATATATCGTATCCTTACTCATAAAACCCGATATCAAGCACCTTCAAACTATGCACATATCCAAAACAATCCCTTTATTTGTATACATATATAAAATGCAGAACTATGCACTTAAATGTAGATTTGCGAGAAAGGGGCGAGACAGGTGGAGGAAAAGGCGTATTTTGTTTTACCTTTTTGTCAAATATATCTCATAAGGGGGTCGTTAGAGCAGGTTTGACTGTATTCCAATCAGATACCAATATATATATATATTTACCAATTAGGTACCAATATATATATACCAATCAGATACCAATATATATATATATACCAATCAGATACCAATATATATTTATTGCATTTTTGCCAGTGAAATATAGAAAACTATCAAACTAATAAAACTTATATTTTCACTGCAGCGATGAGCAGTGAAAATATAAGATTTTACAGTGAAAATGTAAGGTTTTCCGTTTTTGACCAATCAGAGCGGACCTTTGTATTCACCTCGTTGAAACTTCCCGATTTTTCAAGTCGAAGCGGATATAGATAAATGGGTTATTTTGCTGTATTTCTGAAATTTTCAGACTACTTTTGGACAAAATACTCACTTGATGTTAGTTATTCATGCACAGATTCTCCTATAACAGCAGAAAACTCTTAAATATAGCGTTGATCAGTCCTTTCAAAATGGCGACGTCAAGTTCACGTGGAGTAACGTCACAAAGAGATGACGTCATTACTGATTCCCGCACTTTTTTACACTATTGATTTTTCGATGTTTTTTATTTCTCCTATAACATCAGAAAACTCTTAAATATAGCGTTGATCAGTCCTTTCAAAATGGCGACGTTAAGTTCACGTAGAGTAACGTCACAAAGAGATGACGTCATTACTGATTCCCGCACTTTTTGACACTATTAATTTTTCGATGTTTTTTATTTTGTTTTTAAGTTTATGAAATGCAATAAAAAGAAAATTGAATGGTTTCCCGTTAAATATAAGATATATTTCACTCGTATGCCAGAATATTTCGATATTTTTCACTCGTGCTTCGCACTCGTGAAAATATCGATATTCTGTCATACTCGTGAAATATATGTTATATTAAACGGGAAACCATTCAATATCCTCTATATATTTACCAATCAGATACCAATATACTAAGAGACTAATGTATGTACCCATCAGTTTCCATTGTTTTCTGTACTATCCAATAGGACTTACGGTTTACCTTTCATATATATCTATTCTTCTTTTGTTTTAACATAATCTCAAACATGACACTAACATATTCCAGGCAAAACTATATCGATAACATTTGTGTAATGAATTTCATTACTCATACTTTCACTTAAGCGATTCCGTTATTGTAATTAAAAGCACGGTCGTGGGCATTCTTTTTTCATTAACCGAACGTTTCACTTCGCTGTCTGATCAACACAATACAATGTGCAGAACTAACACCTATGTGGAGCGTTAGTTCGGGACAATTAAACATTGCAATTGATCTTCAGGTATTTTTTTCTTTCCGCCCTTTCCCCTTCGTCATGCAGGTAACTGACATATCTCACAAACAAATTTAAACGACCTGGATGTAAAGGAGACGTTCACGCGACATCTCTGTCATCTCCACACTGTACGACTTCCCGTTCACTCTTCTCGTTCGATATATCTTAGAAATCTTATCTTCGTTCAAAGATATTTAAAATTATTTATCAACCACAAACATGGTGGCTTAGGTAATATTTATATTATGAGTCCTTCGCGGATTTCCGCTATATCCGGATACTAAGTCCGATCTGTGTCATATCATTGAATGTTAATTCAGTATTTCCGCTTCACAGTAAATTCCGCAATATCGTAAAACGATATCACTGTAATTATTAATAAGCATGTCACTTACTGATATCGATTTGGACATCGTTTGGACTTTGGACATTGAAAATATAAAGAACAAAAATAAATCAACTTGCATAAAGTATTAGAAATTTGTCTATACATTGCCTTTCACCACTGTAGACGATTTCATTCTCCAACAGTCACCAGCAACTGTGAGAGCGGTATTATTCCTTATACAACCAAAGAATGTCTGGTGATGGAGTGGCTATTTTATGACATTCTTAACACGTTTTATTTTTTCTGTCGCAGGTAAAGCGCTATGTCTACTAGGTCGGGAGGACTTTATGGCAAGGATCCCAAAAAATGGCGACCTTTTATATAACGCCTTACAAAAACTTATACAACGAAACCCAGGTAAGTGTTTATCTTTAGATCTCCAACACGCAATGATGATAATAATGATACTAAGTAAAAATAATAATAGTTGCAGTTGTAATATATCAATTACTTCCAAATAACCTTGTGTATTTTAGGCACTCAAACTTACTACATAACCTTGTGTTTGATGTGGTCCTGATGACAAATTAGAACAAAGAATTTGTTAGAAAAACATTTATAAGAATAAAAGCGGAGACGTTCGTTGACGTCATTGGGTAAGTGGTATATAAGCTGATTAACAGGAAAATGAAACCATTCAGGGTCTCCCCACGCTATATGCGTCGTAGAATGAACTAGTTTACTGCATAATAAGCTTTTGTATAAAAGGAAAGTAGCAAACTTTCAATCTGTGACGTTACATAGAAGTAACATGTATTTGACCTATTTTCCCAATACTAAAAGCTTGGTGATTTCCTAGGCGGAAGTTCATTTAGGAAGATAATGTAAACTATGAACATCGGAAATAACAGTTTAAGTGGCTTTGGTGAAATTTCACTCTACAAAACAGACAGGAAGTCGGCTGTATATGGACACTAAGTGTATGAAGTACCGTGTGACACAATACCATAACGCTAACACTAAATAAATAGTTAAACCCCTGTACATATACATCATAAGCATCTCATGTGTGGCCTTTAAGTGTTTTGATTATAAAGACCTGTATGGCAATGAGGCATCGCATAAACAATCGTAGTTTAGGATGGTGTAATGACTCCTTTGATTAATGCTACATCGAACAAAAGTAAATACAATGTATCGTTCGATAAGATGATAGAAAACAATAGGTGTAATGACTCCTTTAATCAATGCTACATGGAAATATCGTTCGATAAGATGATAGAAAACAATAGATATAGGGTCTGACAAATAGATCAGAGTGTTTAGACCACAAATATGGAATGAGTTATCATCCCTGTTGTTATAACCTTTCGTTTCCATTGCTGTATCAGTGTAAATAGATTACTATTGATTTTAGTATATTGTATATGTTTTAAAGTACCCGGATTAATAAGTTGTGTTTAACGAGTCATTATATGTCAAATAAATCAGAATCGTTTTTTATTCAAATTACCAGATGAAGATTATTCTGAAATTAATCTTGCATAATGTACGCATTGTTATATTTCCGCGATTAATCTCCGAGTAAACACCATTCATCCTTGATAACCGCTTTGTTACACTTGATACACAAGTATTACTTGATGTCTGTATACGTCGCCCCACAATCCCATAACTCTACTTCCGGTAGATGTGTCGAATATACTACGCATTAAACAGAGAATACATCCTGTTTTTGTTTTCTTTCTCAACATTTGAATATGATGATTCCCGTAATTGACACGTCACAACAGAAAAATGTTTTGATTTAAACATATTATATTGGAATAAATAAATGAATTGGGTACAAGTAATAATAACTTATAAAAGCCCCCTCCTCAACTATTGAATTACAGTGATTATTAACCTGATTGACACGTCACAATAGAATATGACGACCGACATATTTTTATTTTTCAGTCAGTAATATGGGATTTGCCACCCGAAATTGTCACTACTACCCGCTGTTTGGGACTAAATGAACATATCGCGTAGAAAAACAAAAACAAAAACATTCACTACACAGCACGCGCTGTCATCACATCGACTCAACTCACGATGTTATTTTGTTAAACCTTTTAGTTATATTATTTATTTATTGATTGATTTACTTTTACCATATGTCCACCACCTAAGATGTTTTCTAATTTATCATAATAGACCCTCGGCGAATTAATTATCGGCCGAGGGGATCGTTTTTACAACATAACGATATTTGTTGTTGTTTATACCCACTATATTTGTGTAACTGTTCGTGTTCTATGTCTATATGTGATCGTTTGTAACTTACCTGTGTCTTGATAAAGGGGCAGATTGCCTCAAAAATTCGACAATTTACTTGTCTGTACTGTCGTTATTACTACTTGTACTACAATTATCTATTTCTAGTAAACGCATCCAACGAACATCTGTTTGTTAGGATCCAGTACCTATATTGGATTATACCGTCGTTATTACTTACTAGACCCTATAAATATATATATATATATATATACATTAATTTTAGTGACCGGTTATTTAGCTTATAATTGTTTTCGGTAACACCAGTCAAAGAGGACATAACAAAACTTAAGGAAGGAAAGTGGACAACGAAAGTCATTCGTCCTCCGTTACATCATTTCGTTGATCTTGGCAAAGGGCTACACCTTAATTTCATGTATCGCATGTTTACCTTCTGAACCGGATATGATATGCTTATCACAGTAAAAACATTAAATGAATTCATACATAAAATGTTCTAAATAGTATACCAATTATAATTAATTGCGTTTTATTTCTCATTTTAAACGTAATCCGTGTTCTTTGAAGGAGTACATCCGGGTAACTCCATTTTTTGCTAAATGTACATCCGGAAAGCCAAACTGCTTGCTGTATACAATTTCGGAGCTAACATCAATTTGCAAAGAGCCGGTTCGCAAAAGATTCTGCATACATACATTGCATTCTTCCGATAATGCTTTATAAGTCCATCACAGATATCTATAAACCACCTAAAATAATTTTGTAAGTCTATCAAAGATATCTATAAACCTTATAAAACGAATCTATAAGTCCAACAAATTGAACGAGAGGTGAAACAAACTCGGCTATAATTATTAGGGGGAGATAATATCAGCACTCAAGATTAAAACCATTCGTTTTATATAACAATTTATAAATACAAGCGTCTACACATCACTCGCGGTTTTTTTAATGGAAGTATATCTACGATTACACTGATGCCTACTCATTTTACATTCATCTTCAAAATTCAGAATTTCCGCTCTCAATAAAATAAACATCTATATTGTTTTATAGTATGCTATGATGTCATCAAAGACTCAGTAAGTGTCACCTGTGGTATGATTAATCTGTAAAACTATTACAGGTTCCTAAAATATCCCTATCATTTTATACGTTTAACTCGTGTATTTGTGTGTTAATATATCGCTCTCCTTTCCGATTTTCAAAGGAAATGTTTTATTTCTCTCGTTCGTTTCTGGTATATCTGGAACGAATTAGCGAACAGTGAGACTTCGATTTCAAAATGACATTAGCATAACAAGATAAAACATTTGAGAGGGCTGGATGAACTTCCTACATCAGAGATTTACCAGGACATGGAATCAAGAATATATAAATAAAATACAGTTTAGAGTAATAAAGCACTTTCTTATTCAAACCGGATACAGGGCTCATTGGCTAATGTGAGGTGAGAGAAGATAAAGTAGGATGCGAACTTTATCTTAGCTTGCATTTTCGTTGTATAGAATAGGTTGTATCTGTAGACTCTGTTTTTTACTTCAGCAAACCTAGTCTGTTCGCCAGTGCCCACCTACCATCCGTCCCTTCTCCCACCCGTCAGCACCAGCTTCTCGACGGCTGCATACCAGCAGACCAGGGGAGGTAAGTCGAGTGGTATTTCGGTATTCCTTTGTTATACTAAAGGAACAGATGGACAATTGATGGATATAATGTAATGCGGCCAAGTCGTGGAATTGTGTAGAGTATGGCGCCGGGGGCTTGACATAATCAATCATTATACAGTTGGTCGGATAATCTGAGCATTAAACACTAGAAAGTGTGGTTTAGGGTAAACGTTTTCTTGTTATATTTACTGCTAAAAGTACCTGTGTCATCATGGAAAGAAATTGCAATGCGAACATTAATTTCACCTTGTATGCACATTTCACTGGTTATTTATCAATGTTTCCATCGAATTTCCAAAACCCAATTTTAGATTTATAATGAGATTTTAAAACAAAAGTGTTTTAAAGGTTTTCTAGCAATAAACTTGTTGTCATTATTATTCTAATACTTTCTATGCATGTACCATTCCATTTAAATGAACCTAGAGTAGCAATGATGTTCAGAGAGTTACTTGTAGTTGACTGATAGTGTTAGAATTTCATTATTTTCTCTGTTGTTTCTCTAATATTGTAGGGTTAATATTTTTTGTCATATAATTAATCAACTCATTCTCAATCAATTTATCGTCATCATTATCACCATGAAAGATGTTTGTAACTAAAAATGTATGGATATTATACGTAATAACACCGCGTAATAAACACGTCTTCTAACATATATCTGTAGCTGTGTTTTTATATCACACGCTATATTCTTCCATATTAGTGTGAAATAAACTTCCGCTGGTGTTGATAACGGAGGTAAAACGTCTAGATACACTATCGGTTCCTGTATCAATACATCCGTTCACGGTTGACTGATCTTACGACAAACAAACCACAGCCGGATGTGTATGACACGAATTAATTATAGCTGTGGTATAAAACCTACTGTATGCTTAGTCATGTGCACGGTTAATTGTAGCATATCGACACTAGTACCAGGTACTGCATGATCAGGGTTTGGTCGCATAAAGGTACATGTTGTGACAGAACTGACTCATCCTCCTCGCCTAATATCCGGTTTACTATACCATTACAACATGTTTATTTACTGAATTGTTTACAAATATTTTACCTATGAGGAATTGTAAATTAATCAAGTAAACAATTAAAATCGTAACCTGTCATGCATAAATTTCAATTGTATAATCTACATAATTGAGGCGTACTTAGTCATTGTAAATCTAGGCGAGATGTGTATTTATTCCGACATGACGTTATTGGTTTCTCAGAATCAATGTTTAAACAAAATAAAATATTACTATCTAGAGATAAAATGGCCCAAACAGCAGTTTCACATTATAGATGTTAATTGTTGATCGGATGGCACAGTTGAAATAACACTCGCCTACCACTTAAGCGAAATCCCAATCGTATATCTAGGGACACCTGCCCTCGCCCTGGGCACATAAGAACCGCAGCGATTACATCCGAGCCGACAAGTGTATTGATAGCTGTTTATAAATTGTAGTAAACGAAAGAAGGTAAATTTGACTCAAATATAAAATTGAGACAAATTTACCTTCTTTCGTTTAGCACACCATACGTTTGGTGATCTTCGGTTTATGGCCGAAACCACACTATCTCGTTTGGAACTATTTCGTTGTTCTTTGGTACATTACCACAATTCTCGTTAAGAGGGCGTGTATGGATTTGACCTAAACTAACATACAATAGCAGGTGTCGTATTGTTAGTAATGAAAGTGCAAATTATCAAGTTCAAGAACATGTTATATGGTCATTGCTACGTCATCAGAAAATAGTAGAAAATAAACATGTTGGCATTTTTTCTTACAGATAATAATCACAACGCCGGACTGATCGTCTTAAGCTCCTCTGATTCTGCGCAGCCTACGACAACGCCCTCCCCCGCTCGTTTGGGACACCAACAACGCTCACTGGTCCCAATTTTACCTCAGCCGCCTAAGACATCGCCCCTTCATCACCATAACACCAATCAATCCACGACTACTTTACATCAGAATGACATATCATTACCGCCTACATCCGTACCAGGTAGTCGTACATAGTGTGCATTTTACCAATATCTATGAAGGGCAGAGCAAACGGTACTATTTACCAAGGGGTGAATCATATAAAACGTAAACATAAGTAAGATAGCACACCACAAGAATACAATGAAATGATGCACATGTGGCATGTGCCCAATTGTTATACCTTTTATTACAGAATATCAAACATGCATTAATATTGATCCTTGATAGGTAGGGTGTTATTGAGCTCTCAATGCATTAATTAATCACTACATCTGTGGAATGACATACAAGTTTCTACCACACAGAAAATAATTCACAATCGTTTTTGTGATAATTAATTTGTAGCTTTTTATCTATCTAATGCTTCGGAGATAATACACTTGTTTAAACACGTGTTATGATTTGCAATAAATTAAGTATTTCCACATGATGTTAAAAGTGTTAGTTTGCATATTAGATAGCGACAGTTTACTACAGGCCATATCATTACACCCCAAAATGATTTTGTAACCAAAATACACAGAAGTGTCAGAATATCTATGTTATTGTTTTAGAAACAGGTCACATATTGATTATAAAGCTCGTGTGTTTGTAACTTGTGAAAAATAACTAACGAGAGTGAAAAAAAATGTATGCAATAACAATTCGTATCGGCCTGTTAACAATACACTAATATTACTTTGTAGGAGTATTAAGCCCGGCCCCCACGATAGCTGACACCGACAGTGCATCTGATGAGGACCCAGTGACAGACCTTGACGGTAAATAGACAGACCTTGTCAATATTAAGAAGCATCTTAGTGCTTGACGAGTACAAGGTAACGATACATGCGTATGAGTTATGGGGGACACTGGTTACACACTACATTATTCACGCGTATTACATGTTCTTTTAACACTATTGACTGTCTGAAATTTACTGAATCGAATAATTGCCTCCCATTTCAACACTTGATATATCAAATCGGTTTTCCCCTTTCTGCTCCGTATTTCTCTGCTTTGATATCTTCTGTAGTGGTCTCCTTGCCACCCGTCTTCATATTACCCTGGATGTTTCGAGGAAGTTTATCACCTAAAAGTTTGGTAATTTTTGTTTCAGAATGCGAGAAACTGGCTGAAGAGAGTAACTTGTGTGACAGCATGGCATTTTCTCCTAACATACCGTCAACACTACCGACGGGGGACACGACCCTATCACATACACTCATGCTCCGCAAACAGGACTCCGGTAGGTCACGGGACATCTAGATCCTTCACCATTTAGATAATCGTTATGACATAGTCGTCTCCGGTAGGTCGCAGGACATCTAGATCCTTCACCATTTAGATAATCGTTATGACATAGTCGTCTCCGGTAGGTCGCAGGACATCTAGATCCTTCACCATTTAGATAATCGTTATGACATAGTCGTCTCCGGTAGGTCGCAGGACATCCATGCTACATTTGCCCACCATACATCTTGCTGCCATATCGACTATAACAACATTAAAACCACTGTTCAATACTTATATTTGCATTGTCTTACCATTTTCCTCAACTGTGAAAAAAACTGAACCACAAAAAAAAAATCCCGCATTTTTTAATGTCACATGACCCACTGGGTGTTATAGCCTGAGGCACTGGGTGTAATAGGCGTATGGTGGCAACTGCCTCTTAGCATTGCGCCAATGGGGAAATGCGGAGCAAATGTAAATATAATGTTATGGTTCACAACTTGATTTGTCAACGTCGATGAAAGGCCAGATAACAGGATATGTGTCCGTTTGATTAGATAAGGTTTGTTGCATGCTCCATATGAAAATCAAATAATTGGTTGTATTGAAAAACAAAAACATCTTATAAAAGATGACGTTGATCATGGAAACATAATATAACTTTTTTATAAAAATGTCATGAAAAAAAACATTATAAGATGGATATAACGCAAGCATCATGTATTAAAGAATCATACAAACAGGGGATATTACTCCATAACTTATCTGAATAAAACCTATGTAGATATTCTCTTCTCAAAGTGGCATAGGTCATTGCATTGCTTCTTTTCCTTGGATGAGACACTTATAAATACTTAATTATAAGGCTGATTTTAAACTCAAATAAATTCAACTTATCTAAAAGTATAAGATTTAACATATTTCCAAATTTTGAATTCAGACTTGACAGAAAATTGATTGGGGTTATATATTTTATGTACTTAATTAAAGCGACCTAAATTCAAATATGCGAGGATTATGTGGTCGAAATGTACTCATTGAAAATGTAATGTTTGGTTTAGATAGGTAATATCTAGTAAAGATAATTAGCATTCCATTACACATTAATGAATGGTACTTTTTATAAGTTCAATAAAACCTGTCTCGTCTAATGTTAAACGTTTAAAAAAGAGTAATCCTGTTCTGTGTGGTTTGTAACAAAACGGCTGTTAACATTCAAATGAGACGTATGTTCAACCCAAAGGGAATAGAGTCTGTACAGACTTTGTATATGAATTGTTCCGTGATGCTTTCTATAATTGAAATCAGCATGATGCAGTTTAATTCAGTTTTGGCTCTATTGTAACTTTCAGTTTGTATTGACAATGCTAATGTTTTGTGTGTGCCTTTTGTTCAATCCTTCCAGAGTGCCGTTTACTGTGGGAGTTTATCTATCAGCTGCTACAGAATCCACACCAGTACAGTAACTATGTGTGCTGGGAGAATACACAGGATTACGTGTTCCGGATAATAAATCCTACAGGACTGGCCCAGCTATGGGGCCATCAGAAAAACCGTACTAATATGACTTATGAGAAACTGTCCAGGGCTCTCAGGTACTACTACAGAATGAATATCATCAAAAAGGTTTCTGGTCGGCGTCTTACATATCAGTAAGTATACTAAATCCCCTATTAGTCTCTGTTGTATCAGTAAGTATACAAAATCCCCTATTAGTATATGTTGTATCAGTAAGTATACAAAATCCCCTATTAGTCTCTGTTGTATCAGTAAGTATACAAAATCCCCTATTAGTCTCTGTTGTATCAGTAAGTATACAAAATCCCCTATTAGTATATGTTGTATCAGTAAGTATACAAAATCCCCTATTAGTCTCTGTTGTATCAGTAAGTATACTAAATCCCCTATTAGTCTCTGTTGTATCAGTAAGTATACTAAATCCCCTATTAGTCTCTGTTGTATCAGTAAGTATACTAAATCCCCTATTTGTATCTGTTGTATCAGTAAGTATACAAAATCCCCTATTAGTATATGTTGTATCAGTAAGTATACTAAATCCCCTATTAGTCTCTGTTGTATCAGTAAGTATACTAAATCCCCTATTTGTATCTGTTGTATCAGTAAGTATACAAAATCCCCTATTAGTATATGTTGTATCAGTAAGTATACAAAATCCCCTATTAGTCTCTGTTGTATCAGTAAGTATACTAAATCCCCTATTAGTCTCTGTTGTATCAGTAAGTATACTAAATCCCCTATTTGTATCTGTTGTATCAGTAAGTATACAAAATCCCCTATTAGTATATGTTGTATCAGTAAGTATACAAAATTCCCTCTTAGCATCTGTTGTGTTGTGACTGTTTATTAATTATGTATACTGTTTACCTACCTGGAATAAGATTGTTTTACGGGAGGACACGATTAACCAACATATGGTTCAGAACAAATATGATATACTTTATAACTGACCTTTTAACCTTCCATGATGCATCCATTATCGACATTTTCTTCAAATATGGCCATTCAGGACACGTTTAATCTGAGACAAAAGATACAGAAACTCAATAAGGATGTAAATCATAACGATATCTACGACAAAGTGATATTCCTAGAACGGATCGATGCTTAGATCTAAAAATCTTCGAAACATCATTCTGACCAATTATTTGATAAAAAAATTTTTTGAATGATACACATTTAATACTAAAATGCTAATCTATAGAAAACGCTACGTAACACAATCGTATATTATAATGATTGACTGACAGATAAGTCAAATACAGTGAATACAGTATGATGGGATTAGAGGAAAGGAAGCTGTTAAAACACTGAATTTCCTTTGTTTTTCATATAACAATCTGGTAAAGGTGAAGTAGATACCGCAAATAAAACACAAATAATTCACCAGCTTTCAAAGATTATTGATAGCCATGCTATATAATATCGTAGTATCCTCCGAATATTGCTGGGGTTTCTGCCCAAAAAATGTAAGCAAGCCAATTAACCAATCGTATAGTTGAAGAATATCCATGTTAAATTGTTTTGTCTTGAAGCTATAACGTTAGCGTTATTCAAGGTTTGCACTGACTTTGATCAAATAGATTCGTGTTATGTTATTGGATCCAAACGGATCACCATCAGATGACTGATACTATGGTTTGGGTAAATTTTGGTGCATTACGCATTGCCATATCATCACTGACGAATCATAGAAGGTTCAGTCACAGTTGTTTGATGTTCTTATATTAATCATCCGGTGTATAATCTATTCATTACTAAATTTAAATTGAAAATGTTATTCCGTCTTTTCGTAATGCAGAGTTGTGAGCAGTTATTGATTGTTACAATCCTTCAACTGAGGCTTGCATATAACTATATTGTAACTCACAAATACATCATAAAATGTTTCATATTTAACAGGTTTCTTCAAGCTCCGTCCAAAATTCAAAAAGGTCAGAGAGGTGCTAAACCACACAGTAAGACAATTTCACCACCACATACGCCAGTCAAGCATGAAATCGAGGAAGAGGAGAGTTCCGAAAGGGTAGAGGAGGTGGATGAACGATCACAAACATCACCCAACATTCCGTCAATTATCAAGTCAGAATATCAACCAAGTGATCCTTCACATAATAACTTCACTAACCATTATTGTGATTTCCCATCAGGACTTTCATTCAACAACGGGTTTATTAATATCCCTAAAAGTGTACATCAACATAGTGATGGGGGGTTAATGAGTGGATTCCGGCTTACAGATAGTACTGATCTCATTGATAAAAGTAGAGTAAGTCCGAGTAATTCTGTATGTCTTGAAGATGTTCCGAAAATGTTCCATTCAGGCAGTGTAAAATCTGAAGGAGGAACCTCGTCGAGAAATTCTCCAGTGATTGAAGATTCAGAAACATCAGTGAAGACGGAAGTTCAGAACGAGCCCGAAGATTTGTCTATGAATACATTAAAACGTCAGTACTCGCAGACTTTCCCTGATAAACTAGACGAAAGTGTTGTGAAACTTCAAAGAGACAGCCATGGTAAACGGTTACCAGTCAAAGCGCTATTCAAACAACTCAGCTGACGGCAACAAATGATGCATTGACACATCGGTATATGGACGGTAGCAGCTGTCCCGTGGATTCATGTTGAATTATATAAGGATTTAAATTCATTCCAAACAAAATTTTGAATAAACATTGTTTTTTTATTTTAACAAACATTTGAAGGTATTCATGATTACGGTATAACCGTGGATTCAAATTATTTCGAAAGTCTCGTAAAAGAAACGTTCGAAGATACTCCATATTAACATATAGCAGTCGGGTATTAAATTCGTTGTATTTATTTTCGCTGTTCCTTACCAATCACATATACACCACAATCATATCGCGATATGAAGTATATTGCTTGTCAGATTCATTATACAATATAAGCAATTTCAAAGCAAGCTTGGGGAGAAAGAATTGCTTTAGGAATTTCCTTACAAAAAGTGAAATTCAAATCATACCGCAAAATCATATTTCGTTTGAATGATTTGTTGGAGAGATTGCGTACTAAATTTGCAAAACTAATCTCTTAATGTTAATGAACCTTATCTGATATATTCTTTGAAATAATATTTAATCTAGTAACATTACTCTGGCAAAGATGTGATGGTTCATGGATATGGGCATTTCAGCTGCATAGTCCAATAGTTAGCCTTTGTAGCTGTGCGGTTGAGTGTCGTGCCCCTGTGTAACGACGTTAAGCAAGGTCGAGCTATGCACGTCACATTTGGTGACAGCGAACGGGCCTGATATCCTGTAGGGTGCCCTCGGACAGCATGGGAAGCACAATGTTTTCCTGATATAATTCGTGTGATTTGTTATTCAAGGGAGGTAAATCCCATATTATATATACATTTATCTATCATATTGAAATAATAAAGATAGAATAAAAAGTCTGTTCTTAGGTATTCTATGACTAGAACATCCGTCATTTATTCAGAATTTATATAAAATCATTTCTCAACAGCCATGGTAACACTTCAGATGCAGATATACGAGTATTTGGTTAACATTTCCGTATGCTGGGTTCATTATTTTGTTGTTTATCTCGGAAGTTTAAAGTCTCTTGAAAGATGAACTCTCTACCTGTTACCTGTGTCGGTTTGTGTTTCTCGGGAAGCTGAGAAACGGGCTGGTCTGTGCCACCGAAATTGTGTCAATGGGCAAGGTACTGTACCCTTACATTGCTATGGATAGCATGCGACGGGCCTCTCATATGTTGTTCAGAGAGGTCATCACCATGCAACTCCTACCCCGCCTCAAAATGACCCTGGCTGTTCACGGGGCGATAAACACAGCATTTAAATTTATTGTTAGTAATATTTGATTTAATTATAATTTGAGATTTGATTTTAAAAAGGCGAATTCATGATATGGAATTATCTTTATGTTGGAGTTTTTGATTCATTCATGCCTTTCGGATCATTTTAATATATTTTGATATGGCTAGTTTTCACTTACCGCTGGAAATAAATTTCACACTCCTGACTTATCCCATAAATAAATCAATGCTTATAACCATGATATGTATATAAAGGTATGTTTATCTACAAAGCTTTTTCATGAGAAAAATTTAGAAAATACACTGTAAGACGTGTACAAAAATGAAATGCAATTAGTATAACATAGAGTAGGCTAAGTTGTTAAACGAAGATTTTTTATGTTCTTATTTGTGTTCATAAAACCCACAAGATAAACATACTAGTTTTAGATCAAACAGGCGACACACATTCTACCATATGTTACAACAATTACACCCGGTAAACATTTAGAAGTAAAACTCATCCGGCATAATCATCCATGGATAACTCTGTTATTGTATTATTATCATTTAAGCATTGGTGTCAATATTTTTATAATGTCGTTTTCAAATTGTTTGCAGACTGTATTAATCCGCGTAGCAGATTCTTACAAAAGTTTGCAAAAATACAGTTCATACTCCTATGCAACTTAACAAATATTGCAATGCTTATAATCAATTTCTGAAACTGTATGTCAAATTGAAAACATGTTTTATGTACAATTTTACTTATTTAATCAGGGACTATTTTGAAGAAAAAAAATCAATATGCGATGCCAATGGTCGTATTGTGACTTCTATTTCTAGCCCTTTACTTTTTTCATGGAGGTATGAAATGAAAAACTCAACCAATTAGAAAGCTGCATTCTGCATAGAAATAATGGAAATCAATTTTACAAATGTTAAGTATGAAAGTGTGTATATGTGCTATGTTCTCGAGAATGTTCATGGGAATATGAAGTAGATCGTGATCGTATGTAGTTGTGTAACAATTAATGGTGATATAAAATTACCGTTGACACCCGTGGACACGTCTTTCTATAATCTAAACCATTCATGAGAATATCTAATAATTCATCTTCTTATATTCCCATAGCTTAAATTCGTTTTGATACAAGAAGAATTTATATTAAGAACATCAGGTACAATGTCGATCCTGTTAGTAATATAAACGAGATATTTTAATAAAGAAGTCATATTACATATGATTTGAGGAAATAGTTGGTGATGTTGGATATTTGATTTCGCTATATTAGCAGTCATTGAATATAGCGCGAAAATAAATACCGAATATACACTGAAATTAAATGTATACGTGTGTTTATTTCATAACGTTTCCAAGGCATGACCGCGAGACATTTAATGACAACGAACTAGTTCTGACCGGAACAGCTGAGAAATATTACCCCCGTGTAATTAAACAACAATACATACAGTATTTGGGTTAATATTGCTTACTGAGGAAACAGATGTCATCTTGACTCAAGCTTTATTCCTCTCCGTGTTAATACTACTATATCAAACCATCAGGTCCATGACGACACGAACAGTTTTCTGTGAGAAGGCGGAGCAAGGAGAAATATAAAAAATATATATACACTGTATAAGATTGTCTCGTATTTTCATACAAAAGAGATTTATGAGTTCCTTTTCATCGGGAACAAACTAATGGTAAAATCAGTCGCAGATTAATTTTATTTCGTTTAGTTTATGAGATCATCAATCCAATGGATCACGTATATTGCGTAGACGCAAAGCATTTTAAAACAATTTTTGACGCCTCCATTGAATTTATCATCTCGTAAACTAAACATAATAAAAGATCACTTCAAGTTTATATCATAATTGTTTTCTTTTAACAATAATAGCATTCTAAAAGTCAGATACAAATATTTTACTTGTATGATCAACGTTCAAAATTTTGGAAAGTCGTTGACAGACAGCTAAACCCAGTTCACTTCCCCCCTAATAACAGATACCTTATTCAATTATTGTATTTACATTAAATCGCAATATTTTATTTATTTCAACAAGTTTACAGTTGTTAGTACGAGCGTATTTCATAAAATAGATAAGTTGATGTTGACATGGCATTTTTTTTTTACTAACCACCGACACGTGGTTTGTAGAAAAAAGTCCGCCAACTACTTAACTTTCTATAAAAAAAAAAAGGTGATTTGCATAAATTGACAAGTTTACAGATAACTGTATAATGGATAATACCAAGGGTTGCAAACATTTTGGATATCCCATTCCCGTTCTGCAGAGCCTTTGTTAGTTCCAAAATGCTCAGTGTTCTGTCAAAATTTTATTTGAGTCGAAATAATTCCTTGAGATCATTATAATAAGCATATGTATCCTAAGAAAAAACCATATGTCATATAACTAAATAATAAAATCGTGTAAGGTGTACAAGAGGTGTATTTCATTTGAATTATGTGTGTACATACTATGTGTAGGCCTCCCTTTATAAGAATTCAATAAAAAAAAAAACAGTGTGTAGCATTAAGAATTTCAGTCCCCCTAGCGTAAAATAAGAATTGAAATAAACCATGCAATGTATTTTGGCTAAGCAGTGGTATAAAAGTACGAGTACATGAAATTACTGGATTAAGAGATGGGTTTACACAGATACCACTTCAACTGATGTCGCTGTGATAAAGGAAGTATATCAACAAGTGACAATCATATCACTTCCTGATGGGTAAGATATATTCTTAACGAAAACGCACATGCCAAATACAAGCTTATTTATATGGTAAATGTTATGATATAATCTCCTGGCCAAGTTTGGTCTGAAGTTTACTTAGACTCTAGAAAGCCTTCCCGGTTCCTTGTACTTTAAGACTATTGGTTCTCGATACAGCCAATCAACATTTAGGATACAAGAATAAACCTGAACTTGGTAATTAGGTTTAGATAAAATATTATCATCACATTTTTGGAACACTATCCAGGAAGTTGTTATTTATCAACGCGGATGTAGGATGAAAAAAGATATTAGTATGACCTTTACGAACTGACCGCCAAAATACTAAAATAGGCTATGCAATTCAATAAAAAATAAATTTCATTTTGCGCGTTTGAAAGAGAAAAATGATTAAATCAGACGAGAAGCATACAGTTAAATGACCAGTATCAGACAGCTGTCAGGCAAACGATTATTCTAAATAAAACCGGTTATGATTTCTGCTACATTTTTTCTTTATTTAACACAAAATGCAAATTCAACTTGAGAAACTGGATTTCTAATGGATCTTTAAAAATACATTAGTGGTAATCAATGCCATTTAGCGAAATGGATAGATAAACATCGAATGGAGTCGAAATATAATAACTAATTAAGTTATTGACGTCTTAAGAAGGTTAATGGAATATTGCCACATAGAGAATGTTTAAATATATGTAATTGGTGGAAAATATAAAAACTATTAACATTGTTCTTTGTGGTTTCATAGCCTGCCTAAATACAACTCTATTTTTGATTTAAGGTGACCAATTACACCTAAACTCCTAAAATGAAAGTGAAGCTTAAAAATAATGAAATATTGCGGAACTTTTGATCTTTACTAGTGTCAAAGATTTACCATTGGATTGCATCATCATGTATTTGTTTTAAAAAATAAAGTGTTCCGTCTGAGGATGTATTATCGTCACCTGTTGCTAGGATCAGCATTCGTCTAACCACGGTCCCCTGGTGCAGGAAGGATTTATGGAATTAGTTTTTGTTACTCTTCTTAAGGACCCGCCTACCAAACGTTAAACTACTTTAAGCTATTTAGGAAACGAAGCCAGTATAACATGTCCAAAAGATGACGGTTAGTGAAATGAGCAATCCATCATGTATAAAAGTGATTTAAAGATTTGCACGATAGTAGTATTTAACAGATAGGAATAACATACAAGGGTCGATTTATAGCCTCACAGTAAAATGCAATTTATCTAAATCACACGATCCTGCCTATCTGAGTTAAATATTCAGTTAAAAAGATATATGCACAATTAATCTAACACACACATTATAGTATCATCCGTCTTCATTTTAAGTGCTTGACAAAGCAAACTGTTTGTAATGGGAGACCATTTACCAGCCTTTATATATATATTTTTATCATTCATTTATTTATATTTATTTCTGAATCTTAAGTATACGTACTGTACATATAATCATTGTAGCGTCACATCGAAACTATTAAAAATATAAAAGATTTTAAATGTTGTGGGCATCCGAAAGTTGTAAGGCAATGTAATTGGACAAATGTGCGTTGTATAGAATGTAAATGATCTAAGGCTAATACCCAAAATAATGACAAATAAGGAGTTTGCATTGAATTAATTCAATATACTCATTTTATCTTATAGCTTAGCTTACATCTAGTTGTTTGGGTTTTAAATTAATGTACAGACACGACTTTTTCTTCGTTCATTGAGGTCATTCTGGAATTTGCGTTTGAAGTCAGGCAAGGTTCGGAGGTTGATTTCTGAGGGTAGATTCTAATGTCAAATTAGAAGACGATTACTGTGTAGTTGCAATATGTGCACGAAATAACCTCGTACTTCAGTTTCCTGATGTAGTCTATTTGTGTCTAAATATCGATCGACAAAAAGGCACTGACTTCATATTTGTGAAATAATTTCAGGCCTGGATGGATTTCAAGCTCGCTGCCTTTCGGTAATAGTTCCGAAACCGATTGCATTGAATAACAGTCTGTTCCATCCAATGGACGTCAGTGCAATGACCAGGGAAGATATCCTGGCTGTGCTTAACTTTCAAGAATAGTCTGACAAGGTTTTCGACAAATAAACGTATTTTGTCGTGCAGAGGCAATGGCAACAACTCCTTTCCTTGAATAGGAAATCCAACTTAATGGAAAGACGTCTCGGTGTACTCCAATGAATAAGTTCATCAGCAACGCACATCACTCTGCTGATGACGGCCTTGTATGGATACAGAAGTATATTAACATTCTGAAGATCTGACCATGATTGCTTGAAGACAGACAGACATGTTCATATCATTCTAGTAGGTAACGATCTACTGGACTCATTAACAGCATGTCGTGGGGAAATCAGTTCTCTATCTCGGTATGACCAGCATTAGAAGGACAACATTTTGGCGGAAGTCAACCAAATTCTATCCCCTTATAATTCGAACAGGGTTATGACCTTCAATATTTTTTCCAATATTTGGCACATCGTTTTCAAAGGCATTTGACTCTAATCTATTTCTGGGTGGTTTTGTGTTCGCAATTATCGAGAGTTATGACCTGCTCAGAACAGATGACGATACCTTGAAAAGTCCTTCAATTTCACCTGTGGAATTTTACAAAAACTTTATTGACTATTAAGTTGGTTATACCCTAAACAACTTGAAAGCAATGAATGGATACTGAATTTTTCAACATCAGCCACTTATATATATATGTGTGTGTTTTTTTATCGATTTTTGCTTTCGACGTAAGCAGCAGGGATTACTTTCACCTAAGCCGTAGAGTTAGCGCTATGATTTCCCTTTCCCCGTTGATAATTTTCCAATTTGAAATAGAAGCATACCTCCCTGTTTCCCCTACCAACGGTATCACAAGAACTTGACACGAATTACCAATAACATGGACCTTGGGAACTCCGTCCCTGTGGACGGTTTCCCAGTTCGATATTGTTCCCATTATCAGGATTTCTGTGACAGTTTGTTATCCATTATCGTACATCACCCTCGGGATGAGTCTAACCCATTCATTCTAACATGCTCGAAAAGTCAGGTCGCCCTACATTGACAACGTAACGTTACGCCCCACAGATGAATGTTTTATGTAACATAATAATGCTCTGAACAACAAGCATACCAAAATAGTTAGTAAATCCATCAACATACGGTAGTCTGTGCTCTCCTATCTGATGAAAAAAGTTCTGTGTTCTACTTTCAGTAACAAGTCCTATATACCGTATATGTTAACTCCTTTTTATCTCAACATTTAATTGACAATGCACATTTATCAAATAATTTTATAACCGATTTATATGAAATTCAGTTTAGATGTTCAGTTCACAAACACGCATACAGAGAATAAAAATCAAGGTCAAATGTGGGGTTTCCAGCCATGTTAATTTCCCGTCGGCCTAAAGATTTGTTCTACACTTAGAGACCACTCACCGATACATTGCTTTGTGTCATCAAAGTTGGTATATATCCCCTTTACCCAAATTTCATTGTTCTTTTAGCTATTAATTTTTAAATTTTCTTCATGATGAAAAATAGCTTCTCTGTACATGATTTGAAATATTATATTATTAAAGCGCTTCTATCCTATTTATAAAACCGTGTTTTACAAAATCTTTAAACACCTAATACAGTACCGTTCTTTTAATGCGAGATAGGTGTGTAGGTGCAGGTTGTGAAGTTGTCTTTAGGAGAGACATTAAAACCAAGAAATCTACTAGAAACATAAGGAAGTAGGGATCTTTCTTTAGTCTGCGTTTCTCCTCTCTGGATTATGCAGATTGTAAAGTCTGGACAAGTTGGACAAGTACACAGTTTCTAGAAATTATTTCACATTGTTCTTCCTCTACTGACACCGGTATTTACACTCCAAACCACGAGGATGCACTACTGTTTTTCTTGGTAAAAGTGAAGATGAACATATGTCATAGAAACAGTGTACAACTTATCGAAAACATTTCATTCCATAGTGAAAGCATTACGCATACCTATCGTTCCGTTCCTTATGATGTTGTGAACATCTTACAAGAGAAAACGTTCTGGACCACATCACAGTGTTCTCCGAAACAATTTTTGGCAAGCGGGCGAGTGTCATACTTGACGGTATATACTAGTATATCTTTATTCCTAAGAGTTCTGATCAAAAGCTCCAAAGAATCTCCTACTGTGGCCAGAAGAAGCGGGACTATTTGAAGTTCATGAGCATAGCCCTACCTGATAGTTACCTTCTGGACACAGTAGGAACTTTTCCTGGAAACAATAATGATACGATGATTACAAAAGCCATCATGAATAGTCTCTCCAGGCTGGAGAAAAATGACAATGTCATTGTTGATAGGGGGTTTAGGGATGCTTTTCCAGATTTGAAATCACGTGGTTTGACAATAAAGATGTAGTCTTAACTAAACACTGTGCAGACTCAACATGACGAACTGTTTTTCAAACCTTGCCTCCAACTATGTCATTGATGTTATCGGGGCACTCGTTAGAATTGTAACAGCCTGTCTGAATGGAATCCGAGGACCCATGAATGTTTGAACACCAGAGCAAGACGCAAAGGAAAGAGCGCTGACTGACCAAATGAAAGCGCATTGGTTTTCACAACACCTTAGCTCAGCGTGTGAAATATGATCCAGATCTTACCAGGAAGGTCAAGTCACTATTTGTCAAACTAGATGCCACTGCGTATAATTGTGAGTTTCCAAAGTTAGATATGGAATACCTAGGACAATATCCTGTGGCACATACCAAATATCACAGGCAGCCGAGTACATAAGTGATGATGGTGACTACGAGATCTGAATCTATCGGCACTCAAGGGACATTGAACGATGTCAGATCCACTCGAGACATAAGAGGAGTGTGAAGTACAATGCTTGAATCCAGCATGACAGCTCCGACACCATTATTGCCAGTGTCCTACTGGACAGAGAACCATATGTGCCCACATAGCCAGTATCATATAATATTTACTGTAAGATACTACATGCATTTGGAAACCGGTAAACCTTTTCAAGATATGGTCAAAAGGATTAAGACAAACCCGAAGTAATGTAGATATCGCTACTGACAGTCATCTTCAAGGAATTAGGTATGGTCGACTTGGACAATTACGATGTAGACCAAAACCGACATGGACAATAAGATTTTAGGAGGAAGCCATATTGGATTCCTAGATGATTCAATGTGTAAAGCAACATTAATCTATCATGTGATAAGATAAGTGATTCAGCAGCTGTAAGAACATTTAATGTTTGCGGTTATCAGGGAACATGGCGGCAATTATGAAAGTGGAAATTTCACTTTGGTTGGTTATTAGTCGAGGTGTCAGTCCCGGTGTACTGATGAAATCAAGTATAAACGTTTTATTTTAGTTCACTTTACACTATTTCAATGCAAAACAGATTTCCCATATGCTCATATTTCTTTTAAAAAATGCATAACAATGTTGTCAATCAGTTTGAATTAGTTAGCACAAAACTCCTTATTACTCTGAGCAATTTATTTTACATTGTTTTGGATTTTTTTTAGCACACAAATACGAATGGACTGCAATAGGAAGTTGTATTTTTGACCTTTAGATAATTTCGCTTAATGTAAAAAGAGCATCTTCTTACTCAAAATCCATCATATTTATATCTCCTGTTCCTCATGTATTCAAAATTGTAAATTCTTGCTTTGCATATATATCTGACAAGTTAACATCAACATATTCATATTTAATTTTCTCAAAATAAATTAAGAATTGATACTGTAGCATTTTCCCAAATAACCTTCCTTTTTAGTATATTTTATTTTAAATTTTTTAGCACAAAATGGGTGTTATAGTCTTGCGTTTGTACATCTTTGGAATTAGATACCCATTTTTGAACGTAGGACTATGGAGGCTATCAATAGCACATACAAGATATCATATTTGCTTCCTTGCCATTTTGAACCCCCACCTTTGTATCCTTTCGCCGATGTTTTGTTTTTATATCACGAAGCAAAGTAGTTTGAATCAAACAAGGAGTCAGCTGATTAAAGGTCAAGGTCACTGGTTCAAATTTTTTACGTTTTACTGGTGAAGATTTTATATTAGAAAGAATTGGCTTGAGTTAAAAAATAGGTCAACAGACCAGATATGTTTGCACTGAACATCATAGAATATGCATGATGTACATTACGTTTTTCTGTAACTGTCGTTCAAGTCCAAGCGTCAACCTCAGCGATATAAGCAGATGCTTTCTCTGTGAATATGGGGTATAAATAACAAAATGACTTGGCCCTCGTTAACGTCATCGTTCTAGTTTCTTTTTTAAAGATAAAAAAAAAAGAAAACAAAAAAACGCATACATAGCACCATTAAAACTAACATCCAAACTGGACTACCAGTAATTATTTATACTGATAGAAAATCATATTGCAGTGCTAGTATTCCCAACCCTACAGCAAGGGAGATAACTCACCATATCATCTTGATGCATTGTAGATATTGATTACATTAGATATGTTTATGTAGAGTATGTTGTTACAACCAGCTATCGTCTTGAGAAAAGTGTAGTCAGCCAAAAATGGCCGTCTATTTTTACTTTCAAATGGCATGTTTATATTGAACAAATTAATGTGAGAATATGTATACCCCATCTTTCCATATATCAATTGTCGAAGAGGTATTAGCAGTATCTATGCCCTGTGACATCACAACTGTTTTACCTATTATTTGTTTTTTGATAGGTCTTCTGATATAGATTCTTCCAATATCAGTATAACTGTAGGTCAACACAACAGGTAGTATTATTGTAAGACAATTATTTATCACAATGTAGTGTGGATAAAAAAGGCAAGAAAAACACTGAGTATTTACAATTTTTACTGATTTTTTTCACACAATTTCAAATTATTTATGTAATGTTCTGTGTGACAACACAACACGATACTTTACACACGATACTAAAGTATCGTGTTTTAATGAATATATCTGAGGGAAAACATTGCTCAGTTTAAAGTCTTTATTTGATGAAATGAATAATCATCACTTTGAAATCTTGATCTAATTTGTTGAATAAATGTGTCCATTTTGAAGTATCTCCAGAAATGTACAGACAACTCCATAACTAAAGTCCACCAATAAGCTGCCTTTTGCATGATCATGATGAAGTTCCTGGAGGATTTGAGGGAGGGGGTGGAGGGGGAGGGGCTGCAGGTAGCATGGGTGGGGCTGCAGAAGGCACCATAGGGGGAGGAACAGGAGGAGGGGGTGGTGCTGGCATGCTTTGTGGGGGGCCTGGGGGTGGAGGACCTGGCAGAGGGGCACTTCCTGGAGGCATAGGAGGAGGGGCCATCGGAGGAGGACCCGGGGGCATGGGTGGAAAACTTATAGGCGGGCGGGGAGGTGGTGCTCCTCCACTCATTTGCATTGGATGAGGTACAGGAGGGGGAGGGGGCATGCGAGGGGGTGGGGGCATCCTGGGAGGGGGAGGCAGTTGTGGTGCAGGGGCGCTGGGGGGTTGTGATGTGGGTTGTGTTGGAGGTTGAGAAGGAGGAGGGGGGCCACTTGGAGGTGGCTGTGGTGCAGAGGATGCTGGCTTTGAATCAACCTTGAAGGCAAACTGAAGGAAAAACTGAAAAAGAAGTAAATTATACAAGTATTAGTAAAAACAATGTAATTCATCATGCTAACAAAAACAAGGTAAAAAATAAAAGGTTTATAAAACTTATTTTACTTTGTGAAAGATATGCTAAAATTGAAGGAATGAAATTTTGTTATGTTCAAAAGCAGAATAAAAACAAGAAAAAAGATTCCTTAAAAGAAATAAATAAAACATCATCAGTTTAAGGATTTCTGAGAAAATTACACACTATTCATATTATCTTAAGGCATCGGGTACAACACAAAATAATTTGAATATACTACTGATTATTTTAATGAGATTCCTCAAAATAAGTACATTGATCCATTATGGACCTTTGGGGAGATCAATAAGGCGTTATACCAATGACATAGAATCAAATATTAGTACAGGTCAAAGTCAAGGTCAATAGGAGTGAAATTGCATTATATGTATCTTGATAACAGGAAATCTACATTTGGGCATAGTGACATCACAATGATTAAGACATAGTAAAACACAATATTAACTCAATGTTTGTATAAATAGAAACCATGTTAAGGATCTCTGACAAATATTTATCTCGATGAGAATGGAGGATTTATTGCCTATACATACGTAAATACATCTTCAATGCTTCAGTAAATGAATCGTTCTGTTATTTCCCCTTGTGTTAATGGTAAACTCTACCTGTTTTGTTTCTCTATTCCAGTGAGACCAGATCTTCTTGGAATCTTTGTCCACTTCCCGACTAGGAACCTGGAATTCAAACACCATAAAATGAACTTTGTAATCAAAGAGAATATGCTCTATTGCAATCTAAGTTCTTTAACTAAGCAGACTTCAGACCCAATGTTTTAGAGGTGGTTGTATGGATGTTAGTGGCCTTAATAAAATTACTACAAGTATAAAACATTAAGAAAGTAAGGAATTATTACACGGACATAAATCCTAACAAGAGACCCACGGGCCATATCGGTCACCTGAGTTTAGAAATATTTCAGTTAATTTGACCATTTTTGACCCGCCCATAAGCCCCTGTGGGTCAGTTAGGGCCAACATGTGCATACAATCAAGCTGTCATCCAATGCTGATAATGTTAACCAGGTTAGAATGAATTCCAATACAAATCCAACAAATGATAGTCAAAAATGTGATTTCCCTATATAAACTATAGTAAAGTTTATCCCCTCCCCAGGGGCAAATGTGAGACTCCAGGGTCATGAAATTCACAAATTGGTACAGCACCTTAAGATCCTTCCATCCATGAAAGTATTTGTTTCTACCTGATTTGGGTCTTGAGAAGAGGTTTTTTTGAAATTTTAGTTAATTTGACCCTTTTTGACCCTGCCCATAAACCCCTGGGAGTCCGTCAAAGCAAAAATGTGCATACCATCAAGCTTTCATCCCATGCTGATAATATTTCCCAAGTTAGAATGAATTCCAATAAAAATCAAACCCCCTCCCCAGGGAGAAATGTGAAACCCCAAATCCACAATTTTGGTAAAGGACTTTAAGACCTTTCTCTCTATGAAGAGTATTTGATTCTACCATATCTGGGAGTTGAGAAGAAGATTGTTGAAATGGTACTCAATTGGACCCTTTTAAGCCCCACCCTTCAGGCCCTTGGGGGCTGGGGCCAATATAATTCACAACTTTGGTCATTGAAGCTTCCCGCCAAATTTCATTGAATTTGGTTCTGCGTTTTTTGACGCACGACACCGGACAAAAGGCGATCGCAATATCTCAGGTGACCTAAAAAATCATCCAAGTTATGGCAAGTACAATCATACACACCGTTTCTAACATTTTTTAAAGTTTTTATAATGAGGACAAGACCTAAATTATAAAAATTCTTTACTCTAAGGAATAGGAATAGCCTCACCTTAATCAACATAAATTTGTTCATCATTTAAAATTTTCTTACGTATAGATTTTCAATTTGTTGAAAATTAATCTTTATTCTAAAGTGTAAGAATTTTCTTAATGCTTGAACCTGATTCAATGTTGGAGTAAGCTGATATTCAATTTTACAAACCTTGAAAGCAATAGTCTCGTAAGGTTCTGCAGCGAAACAAAAGATACTGCCACTTCCTGTCTGGGGGTTCCATCTTCTGCTCATATGCTGCCATAAATCGGTGACGTGGCATTATTCCCTCCACAATTTCAGGGTAATCAATCTGCATTTAAATGACACACATTTGTTATTAATCAGAGAAGTTACAAAGCTACATAAAACCCCTTTCTTTGACTTTGGATATAAAAACATGTTTGTAGTACATGGTAGATAAACATACATCTCATTGCATAAGCTCAAGTGAAGAGGTCTATTCCAAGTTAACTGTTAAGATGGCCCTCATATAACAGATATTTCATTTCAGAATATGCTAATATACTGATGTTATACACCTACAAATTAGGCAATAGACAGGGGCTTAAAAAGCCCTCTCCTAATGGGGATATATTTTAAACAAAGAAATAGCTGTGATGGTATTTCTCATTTCAATGTTTTTTTTCAACTGAACACAGCACATGTATCAAGTTTTCAGTACAAATGTGTGTGGCTCTATACAATATACATGTACAAACATATGTTTGAAATGTTCACCAACAAATGATACAGCAAACAATTTTTTCAGCAATTATCTGATGATAAATTTTTGAGGAGACATTAGTCTAAGAGAACAAGAGGCCCAGAGGGCCTGTATCGCTCACCTGGTTTCATGAGATATGAAACAAGAATGATGCTTAAGTATATATTGGCACTGGTATTGCTATGTCAATATATATCATCAGCATTTTATATGGGTACATGTACATTGGTTTTATTTTATTACTAAAAATGCCAAAAAGTGCATTAATTCATGAAATGAAATTGACTTTTGGCGCGACCCCATAGGGATGCTACCACACAAATGTGAGTGATATCCATTGCTTAGTTTCAGAGAAGATCTTGTTTAGACCAATTTACCCCTTTTGACCCTGCCCTCTGCCCCCTGGGGGTCAGCTCCTTCCTTTATACAATTTTGAATCCCTACCCCAATAGGATGCTACCAGTCAAACCATTGCTAAGTTTCAGAGAATAAGTTGTTTAAATCAAGTTAGCCAAATTGACCCCTTTTGGCCCCACCCCTCAGCCCCCTGGCGGCCCGGGTCAACCCCAACATTTGTACAATTTTGAATCCCCACCGCATAACCATGCTACCATACAAATGTGAGCAATATCCATTGCTTAGTTTCAGAGCAGAAGTCGTTTATATCAATTCTGCAAAACTGACCCCTTTTGGTCCCGCCCCTCAGCCCCCAGGGGGTCGGCCCCGTCATTTGTACAATTTCAAATTCCTACCCCAAGGTGATGCTACCAGTAAAATATGAGAGATATCCATTGTTTGGTTCCAGAGAAGAAGTCAATTATATGAATATAGCCCAATTGACCACATTTGGCCCCGCCCCTCATGCCCCTGGGGGGTCAGTCCCATCTTTTTTTGTACAATTTTGAATCCCCACCTCATAGTGATGCTACTAGACAAATATGAGTGACAGGCATTGCTCGGTTTCAGAGAAGAAGTCGTTTAAATCAATATAGCCAAATTGACCACATTCGGCCCCACCCCTCAGGCCCCCTGGGGGGTCAGCCCCAGCATTTGTACAATTTTGAATCCCCACCCCATAATGATGCTACCAGGCAAATATGAGCGATAGCCATTGCTTGGTTTCAGAGAAGAAGTTGTTTATATCAATATAGCCAGATTGACCACATTTGGCCCCACCCCAGAGGCCCCCAGGGGGTCAGCCCCATCATTTGTACAATTTTGAGTCCCCTACCCATAGGGATGCTTCTGACTAAATTTGTTTAAATTCCGATCAGCGGTTATGAAGAAGAAGTCAAATAAGTCAATTGTTGACGGACGGACGGACGACGGACGCCACAGTATGGCATAAGCTCACCTTGGTCCTTCGGACCAGGTGAGCTAATAAGAATGATGTTAATATTTAGATAGGTTCTGGTTTACTGCCCACATGACTCTGCTTATTGCTAGGTTTCGCCTCACTGACTATAGTCAGTTTTCTGTTGGCTTTAATTACTGGTTTACCGCCTACATGACTCCGTCTATTGCTAGGTTTCGCCTCACTGACTATAGTCAGTGTTCTGTTGGCTTTAATTACTGGTTTACCGCCTACATGACTCCGTCTATTGCTAGGTTTCGCCTCACTGACTATAGTCAGTGTTCTGTTGGCTTTTTATTACTGGTTCACCGCCTACATGACTCCGCCTATTGCTAGGTTTCGCCTCACTGACTATAGTCAGTGTTCTGTTGGCTTTAATTACTGGTTTACCGCCTACATGACTCCGTCTATTGCTAGGTTTCGCCTATAGTCAGTTTTCTGTTGGCTTTAATTACTGGTTTACCGCCTACATGACTCTGCCTATTGCTAGGTTTCGTCACTGACTATAGTCAGTGTTCTGTTGGCTTTTGATTACTGGTTTATCGCCTACATGACTCCGCCTATTGATTGGTTTCGTCTCACTGACTATAGTCAGCGTTCTGTTGGCTTTAATTACTGGTTTACCGCCTACATGACTCCGCCTATTGATTGGTTTCGTCTCACTGACTATAGTCAGTGTTCTGTTGGCTTTTGATTACTGGTTTACCGCCTACATAACTCCGCCTATTGCTAGGTTTCGTCTCATCTGTTGGCTTAAGGGAGTAGTCCTCTATTATAGAACTGTCTGTCCTAAAATATGTTTATGTGTGGTTTTGGAAGACGATTCCTGGGCCTAAAAGTGCCTTGTCCTACTTAAATCAGTATGACATCACTCGCTGTATAATAGTAACTGGATGTGGCAAGAAGGGGTGGATGTTCTATTTCTATGGATTTTTTTCTAATTCATATTGACAATGTCCATCTGAACTCTGCAAGTAAACGTTTCTTAAGAGTGAGATATTTACCGTACAAGGTTGACAGTTCTCACATTAAACACATCTTTATGTCCCATCTGATGGTGGTTATTGGTTCGAATTGTTATAGAATATAGAAGTAGAATCATTAACTCTTATTGTCCGTTCTAGAAACCGTTAAGAATGATGTGTCCACCAATCTCTTACCTGGAACAAAAGACTCTGCTGTCCATTGTCAGGGTCCCTCTGTTTTGTCACTGAGAAAAACAAAATGCTTCTTATAAAACTGATTGTACACAAACTTATATCATTTCAGAGACACTATTAAAATTTTTAAAAAATCATTCTACCATAATTATGCAATTACTTATTGCCTTCTAATATATGTTAAAATAATATTCTAATATTTAAGGATGTCACTCAAGCATTTTACTTTTTCAAACTGATTTTTGAATACCACGTATCTGAAGTACATATACTGTATATGTCTACACTGAATGAAAAGATTATAAGAATGGTACAAATGAAATACAGCATTGAATTTTTTTAATCATGTTTTAATGATTAAATGACAAATAGTAGTTGAATATATGTATTTATTAGATGCAGACTATTTAAAAGAAAAATGGCTACGGCATGCCAGCATTGAAAAAATAATTCCAGGTCTGTTATTCTTCCAAATTATTATTGACATTAAAACTTTCTTTAAAAGTAGAACAGGCTGGATACAAATCCTGAAATAGACTCAACCTTATACATTTTAAAACATTTTAAAAACAAAAAAAAATTGTGCATATGCTAAAAATATTTTCTTAGGTCCCATATGGGATTTGTTATATTAAAGCTATGTGTTACTCTATTTGAATAAGGTCTTTTAGTAATGTGTATGAAATTTTGTTTAAATGGTTAATCATTATTACCTTTGTAACCAGGACGTCCAATCTTGACAAACTTTTTTATATCAACACGAACTTTCTCTGGTGCAGGTTGTGCTGGGGCTTCTTTTGCTTCCTTAGCTGCACGACGAGCACTGTCAAAGTCAATACGACAAAAATATGAATTTCACAATGGTTATGTAACAATTTGAAATCATACGACAGCATTAGCTTTATATAAAGAGATGATGAAAGTTTTAATAGCTAGCTTAAAAAAAAATATTAATGAAAATATTCAAAGTGAATGTACAAGGTTTAGCTACATAAGCTGAGAGTTCTATACTTACAGATTAGCTTGATGTTTCTTGCCTTGTGTATGAGCCAAATAACTTCCCTGTAAATAAGAGTTCAGATCAGTTTTGTAGAGTTTCGCAAAGTGATTATTGTCTTCAAAAATACCCCCACTTCCAGTAAAAAATATCTGTCAACCTAAGACCCCATGATCTAGCTTCCAACTTATATTTCTGTGGGGTTCAATTTAAACCCCAAGGGTGATAACCCTAATAAGACCTAGGGATAAAATAGATATTTAGATCTTACTACGATAACCCTAATGTCACATTAACTAAAATGTTTTCACTCCAACCAAAATTTCTGCAACATCTCAATTTCAAAAAAGGGAGACAATAATGTCCTTAATTTAACAGCTTGGTGTTCTTAACTTAAGTATTCAAGAGAAATGATTGATATATCATAATAATTGCTTTGTATTAAATATCAACTTGTTAATGTTTACAATACTTTAATCTACAATTTTCGCGTCATTCTGTAAATACATTACCTCATTATTGTGTAGTGTCAGACACAGCTTACACTCATAGGAGCCCAAGTGGTTCTTCATAAAGTAAGGATCCTGAAGAAAAAAATATACATACTTCAAAATTCATATAAAAACAAAAACCTACAAAAACATTAATAATAAAACCGCGATCAAATTGTATGATAATTAGTGTCTTTGTTATTGCCACAATTAATTTTTTTTCATTATCATCTGAAATTTATAAACATTATAAACTAATATTGAAAATATTCACATTGTAACAGAATATTAATTTAAATCAATTTTATGGCATAAATACTCAAAAGGAATGGACACAAGTTATCACAACTTATCAATGTCTTCTCCATAATACAATTATGCATATATGCAAAACTAAACAATGGCCTAGTGATAAGCAGCATATAATTAATTCATCATAGTATCTTAAACAGAGCAGAAAAAGAAAAGGAAAAAGGAAGGATTCGGGAAGAGAAAGAAGGATACTTGTAAGTTGTAGGTGAAATGAGACAACAGTAAAAAATAACGGGCAGGCAGATGACATTATGAATAGCAAACATGTACTGGGTATATTGAATTGTACACATACTTATATAAATTTTTCGCAAGTTTTGAACATGTTTAATTTACATGTAGCTTTGTTTAAGTTTTATTTCTATGGAACCATACATAAGGCTTTTGTATGCCATGATAGATGTCTAAGCATCACATTTTTTTGAACATTATATAATGCGCAATGTAAAATAAATGTTTTCTGTCATCTACACATGTCCACATCGACAGGACAGACTGTCAATTAGCTATAATGTTGACACAAGGATTCATTGTCATCAAGATCAGTATCAGACTGAAAATATCTGTTCAAAATTTCACATTTACATCATTGTATACTCCTCAAGCACACTTATCCTACATAGTATCTCTAGCTATGGCTGCTTTGTTACATTATTTCAAATTTGACTAGTCCCAGTAAGTCTGTCTATCAGTAGAGCCAGATCTCATATTTTGCATACTTATATTTCATGCAACAATGTTCATCATCTGAACTACATTTTACAAATAAATAAAAACAAATATTTTCAAAAAACATACCATGGTTATGCTGTTCTAACAACTTCATAAAATTACATACCTTGAGAAGATCTATTGTTTCCAGGGCCAATTGTCTTAGACGTTCCCTTCGATCTCTGTTGGATTCCGAGGCGGAGGCGACACCCCCTGTCCCCGTCTTCCCTCCAGCTCGATGCTGGAAATCCATTGTGTAGGTTAACCAATGAGTAGCTACCTACCTATGTTGTTTATGGCAGAAACTCTGCAATTAAAAAAGAATTCTCAATGAAAACATTCTTTTGGTATTTACACCTTCTGAAAAAAAGAGTTTTTAGATGTTCTGATTAAATCTAAAATCAGTGAAAATCGTTAAAAAACGAAAAACTGACCAAACAAAACTTATTTTAATATTACCTCACAACGTAACGAAAACTGACCAAACAAAACTTATTTTAATATTACCTCACAACAGAGTTGTGGCTATCAATCAAATATACTGCCTTTTTAGTACCAAAATAAATAAAAATAATGTAAAAAGTAATTTTGCAAAATCTTTCAGCTTTCCGGAGTTCCCACCCTGATGCTGCAATGTGTGCAAACAAGAATTGTCAGAAAACAACATAGCTTGACAAGTGGATTGAAATTCAGAATTAGTCTTTTTAGGTAAAAAAGGCATGGTCACAGTAGATCTGTAAATGTAGCGCCAATGGAAAGTTCTTGTCACAAGGAGCACATGTCAAATATGAAAGCTCCATCTCATACAGATTGATAGACTCCATCTCATACAGATTGATAGACTCCATCTCATACAGATTGATAGACTCCATCTCATACAGATTGATAGACTCCATCTCATACAGATTGATATACAAGACAAAGCAGACCTAACAGTAGCTCAGGTTTCCTCTGGCCCAGACACCATATCTGGTATATCTATAGGTCCACATCTAGAGCCCAATACTATATGAAAATGTGAAATTCTCCAAAACTGTTTTGTGTTTTTGGTGAAGACAAAATAAAATCGGACATGACAGCACTTTCGCTTTACGCCGTAAAATTCAACACCATATTGTAAACTATGTGCCTGGTAGGTCACCCCATCGGAACATGATGGATCAAAAAGAAAAAAAAACACCTATTTATATTAGTCTACTGGTTGTTATGTTAATAATAAAAAATGTATTCTTGCATTAAACATAACAGGTTTAAGGAAATAATATGCTTAGTTTTCTTGATTTAACTACCTATGATGTAAAAAACAATAACTTATAGGTCCATTGCATTCTGATTGGGATAGTTAATTAGTTGCACAGACTGTCACTTACAAAATGGTGCGTCGAACAGTGTGAAAATTTCGGGCAGAGGAAATTTTAAAGCGGGGGGCTAAATGGACGGAATAAACCATCAATATGGGAATAAATGAGTGTTTCTGGATAAATAGATAATCATGGCCAGTTATCTCATATGTAAGTAAGGTAGGTGGTCTGTCATGATATATTTATTTGTCTGCACCAAAATCCTAGCAACACCACATAATTCCAAGTTTTCATATATATAATAGTGCACTCTGGGCTGGCTTACACCAGACATGGTACCAGGGCCAGTGGAAGCTCATATTGCTGTAATATACTGGTTTCAGTATTATTTGATCACATAATGCATGTTCCGGGCGTGGGAAGAAAGAGTTCTTGTATACTTCGGTTTTTGTATATGGAACCTTAAATCTCCTATTGTGGTTGCATGAATGCTTTCTGATGGTATTTATTACAGGAGAACCTGCTGAACTCTCGGGCAGATTTTTCCTTTCTGATGTTATGAAGCTCATATTGCTGTAATATACTGGTTTCAGTATTATTTGATCACATAATGCATGTTCCGGGCGTGGGAAGAAAGAGTTCTTGTATACTTCGGTTTTTGTATATGGAACCTTAAATCTCCTATTGTGGTTGCATGAATGCTTTCTGATGGTATTTATTACAGGAGAACCTGCTGAACTCTCGGGCAGATTTTTCCTTTCTGATGTTATGAAGTTCTGTGAGGGCAAAGACTGTCAGTCATGTGTCCTCAACCACTTTGAAGAATAGTGTAAGACGAAACATTTGCCTGTGCTCTGACAGTGGAGTCAGGCCTGTGCAGGTCTTTGTTACATAGCCCACTTCTCTGTTCTTGTAAGCACCAGTAATGAAGCGTGCAGCCTTATGCTGTACCCTCTCCAGGCTATTAGATAGCTAGCTATATATGCTATATTTGCAGAATGAATCCCGTACAACACACCTATACTCCAAGATTTACCTAACAAGGCAGAGGTAGGCCGACTGCTATAAAATAAAAAAGATTTAGGCCAAGGAAAAAAAATGTTGTGTTTCCCCTTTCGTCTCTCAAAAAATTAGGGTAGGTAGGTAGGGATTTTTTTTTTTTTTTTATATTTTTTTTTTTAAATAAATAATCAAATGTTCATATTTGAATATTTATATATGCTGTATATATCATTTCAATATCATTATATTTCAGTGTTTGATCATTCTTCTACCTAACTTCATTTTGAAATGCAATGTATTGGGAGATGAAAATGATATTAAAAGTATATCAAACTTTATTTGCAGTGTTTGTTATCTCTTTTCAGATAATCTCAAATAGGAGCATCATATTAATAGTCAGAACAGTAAAACCATGTCATTATAAACGCAGTTTATTGAGAGTTTCCACTCTTCGATTTTTTTCCGTATGGACGATAACATGGAGGCTGTTCATGTTCGAGACATTCTAGACACACGGGCAGAACAGTTTTATATTGTTTCTTTAATTCCTGATCAACCTCCCCATCACAACCACCACAATAGTAGCACAAATCGAGTCGTCCAAGAGATGCACTGTAAAATGGTACTTCGATGGGATTAGCGCAGGTGAGGGTCATTCTAACCAATGCTTTGCCATGAAGACCGTGGCCAGGGGGTGTCAGAGGTGATCCACATGTATATATGTATTCGCTCATTAGTTCCGCAAGTTGCAGTTCCTGTCGGCCAGAGAACTTTAATTTACTGTACACAACACGTGGCTTGCGGCACTCGACACAAGTTACGGAGGATCTTGCGGTCTGTGCTGAAAATGAGAAGTCTCCCTCCAATTCATTTTCAGAAATGAAAGATGTTTTAGGCTGCCTTTTTTTGGGAACTGATCCACATTTCGTAGTTGGGGTCACAGTAGACTTCTTCATATCAACTGTGTTCGTTGGCATCAAGTCTGCAGTTTCAAGACCTTTCATCTCATTGTAAGTCATGTAGTGATCAGCATCTCTCAGAACAGGGTCTTGAAGCCATTTTGGACGAGTGGAATTGGGGATTTCCTGTAAGCAGCAAGCTGGGTTGTCACATTTTCTAATCTGGAAACTATACTGTCTTTCCTGGCAATGTACTTCCTTCCATGCAACATATGCAGGAACTTTCTTGGTGTGTACTTTCTGAAGCTTATCAAGATCCATCTGAGGAAAAAGCTCTCGCAGGTGTCGCTTTAATACATCAATCGCTTCATCTGTAACTGGATCTGATGCTACAATGGGGTTTTCTTTCAATTTTAACCGTCGAAATCTGTTGCTGATTAGTGCTTGAACTGGCTCAACTGATTGTGTGTACAAATTCCGTAGTTCCGGTTTCTTTGAAGCCATCTCTCGTATTTCTTTCATGCTACCACATTTACCCAACATCCTTTCGCTGTCAACATCTAATGATACTCTTTCTAAGGCACAGTTCTGCAAACCTAAATTGAGTATGGACATAACCCTTTCTGCAGGATTTCTCCAGCTATGTCCCGGAGCACATCTTCCAGCTACAAGAAGATCAAGGTTGTGCTCCTTGAACAAACAGATACTGGCACATTTGACACTTTCAAGCGTGTTCCTGTGGTCTACACCACCATCAGTGTACTTAAGTAGAACTTGAAGACTCCTTCCAGCGAGACGCTTTGAAAGTGATGCAGCATGTCGGAATGGATTTGAGGTTTGAAAGACGGAATCATTTACGGTAACCGAGACCTGTCCTCTGACAAATGACTTTTCAACTGTATCAGGAATGTCACACTCTAGTATAACTGAAGGTGTTAATGATGACTTTGTCATATCATGATCAGCCGCAACTAGGGTTGTTGAAGTCGGTGCTATGGTTTGCTTTCCTCTCACTCCAGTGCTGACAGAAAAACCTTGTTCCCCAATCGGCACCTTTGCCTTGTCATCACAGCTAAATAAGGCAACAGAGACTCCCTCTTTCTGTAATTCAATTGCCATTTCCTTCATGTATTTAAAAAGAGCATTGCAGTAATGTTGATCGGGGTGATTCATCCTTAGCTGACGCCTCTGTATTTTGTACTGCACATCAATCTTTGATGTAAAGTTCCAGGCTGATTTAGCGTAGGGGTTTCTGGGAGCAAATTGCAGTCTGACTAGACTTTTTGATGGAATCAGTGTCATTTCTGGACATCTTTGACGAGCTTTTTCAATCATATCACTAAGGGATATCCATTCTGAGAGGTGAGAGGTTCCTTGTCTGCGTTCATCTGCTGCTGTGGATTCTTCAACTAAATCGGCTAGGTGCTGAAAAAAGGTATCAAACTTTTCCGATGGTCTGCCTGGATTGCAATGTCGTAGATCAGCAATGAGGTCAGTCTCGCCCAAAGAAATCAGACGTAGCCTTTCTTGTGTGTCAGGATGTTCAGCTGTTGTTGCATCCATAGTTAATTCCTTATAGATGAAGTTCAAAATCATTGGAGAAACATGAGCAATGTTGTTTATCTTATTCTTGAAAGCGCGTTTCATTGACCTGGTGTGAAACTCACAAAAACTGTCTTTATTTGTCATAACAAATTTTGCCCCATCTACCAAGATCTCTTTCTCACTTCTTTGTAGCTTTGACTTTACAATACACACTGTTGATGTTGCACTTCCCCCAGGTGAAAACTTGTAGACATCAACAGGGACAGATAACTGTAAGTCCTCGAGAAACCGTAAACGTTGCAAGGCACTTTCAAATGGGACTTTAACATGTTTACTTTCATCAAAAAAAACAAATGAACCCTCTTCCTTTGTCTTTAATTCTGCATCAAGGTTTAGATATTTCTCATCAATTTCTCTTCCTGGCTGTCTATGCTCCACTGTTGTGTTTTCCCCCACTGTTCTTACAGGGTGTTCAAGTTCGTGATTAAAGTTCATTTCTTTTGCTTTGTTGACAAGATATGTTTTGTATGAAGAGAGGCAATCAGCAAGACCTTTAATGTTGTCATGAACTTCCTTCCATGCTGGGGTGCTCTGTGTTACAGGTTTCAGCAGCAAGCTATACAGGGCTTGACTATGGCTTTCTAATTGATCAGCTGATAGATTTTCTTGTTTTATTTTCTTTTTTCTTGTGTCATTGAAATTCTGATATTTATCAAAGACCTTTGGTACACTAACAACACCTTTGCGTCTGCTTTCACTGTTGATCCTGTCATGGTGGTTGGTGATATACCATAATGCATTGCAGAGTACCTACAACAACAAAAGACATATTTACAATATAACATATTATTTACAAAACCTCCAGTATAACCTGTATGATGTTTTTCAATCTCATGTTAAAAATAAATATTGTGTGCATATTTTTATTTTTATAATATATTTAAATGATCCACCATTTTAACAGTACTTTTGTAAACAATTCATTTTTGTGCATGTTTAACTTTCAAATTTTTATTAATTTTGTACAACATTTTAATTTTACAAATTAACCTGTATGTAAAGAAGGCAAATTAAAATAACCACAAGACAAAGTATTAAAGATCAAATTAAAAAAAAAAAGAATGAAATATTGACACAGATTAAGATTCCAAGATATATATCCACAGAGCAAAGTTAGTGTTTTTAGTTTTTATAATATAGATCTTCTAGTATTGGCTATGGCTGCAGCACTTCTTCATCACACACTGGATACCATTTGTGGAATAGTGCAAGTCAGATTTATATATGTGCACTAGATATAGGGACAGGAAAGGCAGCATTCAAGACAGAGTTTAAAAGCAAAACTGAAGGCAATTTTGAGATTACAATGAGTTAAAAACACATAGCAGGTTTAATATATAGATATACATATTAAACTACTATTCACACCACTAGAGTTTAAATAGACAATACGAACCTCAATGTGTCCTTTAATCCTGCCACAAGAAAGATATCATTTAAACTATATATATTCTAACATCAAATATTTGATATCTTAGACAAGTATTAAAATTGAGTATATTAAAAAAAAGGGGAAAATAAACAAACCTGTACAATATAAGGTCCATCAGTGTTGACATGTGCTTTGGGGAAATCGACTTTACTCGTTTTGAATTCATCTACCAGTCCATTAAATAATTCATCTTTCTGGTTCAGACCTTCTTTCACTCCAGAACTATGCAAAATACAAAAATTCCAGAATGAATGTTCTGAGGATGGTATAGTTCAGTATCATATTATATCAACATATTTGAATTATTTCTGACTGTCAGGATAGTATACATATGTTTGGGCTGTTCCCCTTATGCTAGCAGGAACATGACATAGTAAATGCACACTAAGTACTGTTGTTTTAACATTACATACCTTCGTTCCTTCTTTTTAACGAAATCTCGACCCCCTGCCATCAAGAGCTCAAAGGCATTGATTGTTTTTTGTGTTGCTTGTTTGGATGAGTCCTCGATCTTCTGTTTAAGTTCCTCTACCTCATCATCGCATCGACAGTGATATTCCAAGCTCTTCACATTGAAATTCATAACGTCGCCAACAGACAGCCCTGGTCCAACCTCAAAGGTAGTCGACTGTCCAACCTCCCTCCCCAATATAACACAATCACCTTTTACAATTTTTTCGTGATATCTATAAAATATATCTCCACATAGCGTTGTATGCGGCAGTGATGTCATAATTCGCTTTTCGTCCATGTGTTTACATTTTTTTATCGTCAGTGCCAAAACAGACGACGGCGTGCAAAAAGCCGCCATGTTTTTTGAACATCGAGGTCATCAATACGCTTTAAAACCAGTGCCCGTCATATACAAGCGTTTATAAGACTTGGGTGTGTATAATAATAAAACGGAAAACGGGCTAAATTTACGAAAATTTCCGGATTTTCAGTATTTCAAACAAAAAAAAATTAGGGTCGGTGGCCTAAATATAGGGTCGGTCGGGAAAGGGGAAACACAACATTTTTTTTTCTAGGCCTTATGATCTGGCAGTCTGTTTTCTATATCGTGCCGTTGCAATGGACTTGTTTAATTGAATTATAATAGACAAAGTAATTAGCAATTAAGTATGCTACTGTTAGTATCCTTGAGGGAATATCGGCCTGCCTATCAACTCTAGCCAATATGTTAGGGGATTACACGATACACAGCAAGTGTTTTCAATGCGTCAAAACAGGTGACATGATTTAGCTACATTATTTTCTCCAAATAATTGCGACACGTGTGCATAAAGTAGCAATGCATCTATACAAATTATACTCAGAACAATACTTTAGGTGTGCAGCAATGTATCAGATCATACATCTGAAAAAGATAAAGAGAAATTGAAGAGTATTTACATATCAGCCAGGCTAGCCGGTTCGAATGTTCTGCATGCGTCTGTCGACGTTTTTAGGGTCACAGATCTGTTTGAAATTAAGGAAGCAGTGAACAAATGTTAAAGCTTCCATACAACCTGGAGGATTAGAAACCCTTAATCTCTAACAAAATGATATTTTTTAGATGTAGCATCATTCATAATAAAATACTCATAAGCAGAAACTCGTTCGAAAAAAATGTTTTTTTTATAAAGTTATACACGAATCCGCCTAACAAAGAGAGGAAAAGCGCAATAAAAACAAAACCGCAAAGTTGTTTACAGGGAAACAAGATGGCGGTCACCGATACAAACAAGTACTTGCAACACTGATTTTTTTCGAAAGATATAACAAATGCCGCTAAGTGTGAACATCTCTACACAAGACACTTACGTAAACCGTAAGTTAATTTATGTATCAAATGACCAATATACATAGTTTACTGTTGTTTTCTAAAATATCATCACCGTGCCATACATTCCTGATTGGTAATTGAATGACAGCAGTAATTTAACTTGGTCCAATACCACTTTACCACTAGTTGACATCAGGCATCACTTTATTTAGTTCAACGACATATGTAAAATTGTTCATATCTTGCATGTTAAGACAGAATCCAGTTTATCTGGGTTAATTTGACAATCTCAATGCAAAAGTTTGGTAGGAAACTGGAGAATCCTGAAACCATAACATATTAAATTGTAATAATTCTGTAGAAGTAATGGAAAATATCCTGCCCGCGCGACCTCTCGCTCTCCGGGCGAACGTCCTGCCAGTCGGCGAAAGGGAAATTTTTCGCTTACCTGAGTTAGTCATATAATCTGCAGATGACCTTATAATCAATTATTCTCTCCCGTTTTTCACTACATACATGTAGTAACTTCATGCATGCCTCCTTTACAAATATGTCTTCACCCCTTGAAGAGTTAGACATCCACAATCCAGGTTCTTTATAGCTCCAAGTAAGCCTCTTACTCCTCTATAGCTTGGAGTGGTCATATCCCACGACACAAAATCTGTACGAGGAATTGAAGGAGTAAAATGAACTATACCCTGTCCCTGCTTGGCCTTAAACTGCAACCTCCTGCTCTCCGAGCAGACATCCTACCAATAAGCTAAAGAGAATTTCCTGCTAGCTTGGGTTAGTTTGTTGACCTAATACTCTCCACTTTAAAACAATTTATTATTTGTACTGTAATATATTTTATTGCTTTTTTATAATCTTAGTTATAGTACATGTGTAACAGAGTGCATGATGAATCAAATTTAAATCACTGCCTCCACTAGGGATCAAAGACAGGACCTCTGCATATTAGTCTTATGTTCAACTGATCTAGCTAAAGACAAGATCTTGATAGGCAAGTTTTTCATTGGGTAACAGCGACGCCTTTGGAGTATTTTTCCCAGGTTCCGTCATGAGTGCTAATTGCAATGTAGCAGAGCATAATCAAACCCGGGACCTCTGGTTTATAATTACTTGCTATAGTCTTACACTCAACCCATTGAGCTAAAGAGAAGTCAGATTTTGATAGCCATGCATGGAAGCAGTATGTTGCGGCTAGCATTTACTAGTAGGGTTACACATGGAGATGTACCTTGTTATACAATTTTTTATAAGGAAGATAATTTAGTAAGGTATTTATAAAGTAATTCATTTACAGGCATTTTTTTTTTTTTACATATTTTTACATTTATTCAGATTTGTGAATGTAGATTAGAATTTCCTACCTTTTTTACTCCATCTTTAACTTGTACTAGTATTTCTGAAGAAAAGTCCTAGAAGCTTAAGGGCAGTTTTAATCTTATCATCAGCATATATTGTGGATCAATCCCTAAGCTCTTATTAATTTCATGTGTCATTATTTACAGATCTTTGAGAAGACCATGGATGGTGATGAAGATTCCAAAACTGCTTCAAATTCCCCCACAAAGGAGGAACTCCGACAACACAGATTGGCTTACTTTAGATCAAAGTCCAACTCCAGAGAGGAAACATCAACAGAAAGTCAAGTGCAGGATGTTCCGCCACCAACGATTAAAAAAACCAATGAAACTTCAAGAACCTTTAATAGAAATATAGAAATTAATCAGAATGGAACTGTTGACCCTTCTGAAACAAACAGTTTGAAAGACATCAGAAGAAACACAGAAACTAAGGATAATCTAACATCACACGGCATAATTCCTACAACAAACTGGACCCAACATGATTCTGCAGAATCAAATAAAACAAATGAACCTTCAAATTCTTTATCATTGAATCTTGACAGAGATGCTGGTGGCTGGAATGTTAGAAATTTTTCAGACAAAGAATTTCCGAATGATGATTTTGATGAGCTCAAAGAACAGCTGAAACAACAGACAGTTACTTCAGGTAAAGATGGTTACAATGAGTTGGTGGAACGCCTCATACAGTGTGCCAAACGAGATATAATCATACGCGAGGAGAGTCAAAGGAGCGATAGACGTGGGAGTGCTCAGAATTCATCACGAGTAACCAATGAAAGTCGACAGAGGGACTCAGGGACTCCCAGTAGACTCGGAAAATGTCATTAGAAATGACATCTCTAGACATGTGCAGCAGCAAAATCTGATAGAGAGGAGTGACAATGTTGAGCATGAAAAAAGTCATGAAAAAAATGTAAAGGGAAGTAATTCCACCAATAATGGTGAGATACTGGCTGATAGATATAGTTCTAGTCAAAATTCTCATTTAATGAGAGATTCACAAGATTTTGATGTGACTTATATGTTCCAAAAATCATTAGACTTTGAACATTTAGAAAGTATTGGTCTTCAAACTCATAGAGCAGACTCAGATCGTGTTGATGATGTTAAAACAGAGGAGCAAAACACTGAACCCTTAGAGGAAAAGATCAGAAAGCAATCTCCCAGAGTATTAGATGAAATTGCATCCAATGATTTAAAAGGAGTGCTTGGTGAAATGAAGTATAAGGCATTCCTTGAGAAGTCAATTAAGGAAATAGAAGAACTTCACCAAGGTCAAAATTCAGATCGATCCATTGACAAACAACAAAAAAACGTATCAAGAAGACAAAATAATGTAGAAAAGCAAACACAAAATAATAGAAAAACATCATCTGGTGATCTTAATGCATCTAAGACTCAAAAATCTGACCTCCAGATTGCAGATCAGAGACAACAAACTATGACAGATAAGGACACAACAGACCAAGACAATTCAACTCTAGTTAATGGTAGTCTTACAGATATTACACAGATCGACCATGATGGTGGTCAGGAGTCAGCTCGCCCCCTGCTCAACCGTCCTAAATATGATCCAATTAGAAATGTCTTCCAACAAAATGAGGAAGGAAAAGAAAACAATAGCTCAAAAGCTTTCTGGGTCAGGAAACTATGAACAAGTCAATGTACCACGCAATGTAGTGTTTTCTTCTTCTCAGATATATCAACAGGCCTATAAAGGTGGTCAGATACCAGGGTATGAGTCTCCCTCTATGTTTCCTTACCATCCAGAAATGGCAATGAACCCAGCTATGATGCAGCATATGGCAGGAAATCCATATGGAAATATGTACAACTCAATGCAACCTAATCCGTATTACAACCATATGCCTTTCCAGGGTCCACCGGCATCTCCTGTTCATGGCTCCTTCATGTATCCATACTATCCTATGCAGGGTTCCATCCCAAGTTTACCTGGGGGACCAGCACGAGTGGTGCCCCATCCGTCGGAACAGGGCGTGCCACCAGTTGAAGCTTACCTACAACAGCTATCTGCAAGAAGTTACCAGTCTTATGATGGATCAGATGCTCATTTGTTCAGTCAATACCCAGCAAATTATATCCCCTTATCAAAAGTTCCCCATCCTCCTGATGCAAAGACATCTTCTAGTAAGAAACCCCCTCTTCCTAACAATGCTGGAATGAAATCTCCTTCAGTGCAGAACATGAAAATGAGTCAGCTACCTACTCAGATGTTTTACCCGGCAGAGCAATACCCTCCAACTCCACAAGGTATTCACCCTCACCCACATCCCCACCCCCATCCAACTTCTGCTCAGGGATCTCAGTCAGGAGATGTACCTGAATATCATAAAAACTACATACAGCAACCACCCAAGGGTATACCCTACCCCCCGCCCCCAGAAAATGTGGACCTACAGGCCTACTTCCAGTTCCTTGAGAGTCAGGGTTATCCTGTGCCCTACCAGGTGATGGCCTCTCAGAAACAGCCTGGGGCAGAGCTTTTTGGTGAAGGGGAAGGTAATACACAAGGTAGGATATATACAATAAGACACATTTCCAGTTAATGCTGTATTTATTTGCAAATAAGTCGATGTACCCTTCTTTTAGCAGAACCATCAATTTTAGAATAGTAAGCTTAAAATAGTTCACAGGTAACCTACCCTATCCCCAAACTTTTGATTCAAAACTTTTACACTAGGGGATGGGGCTTATTTGAGGACCTGATAAATACATTATGAAGTTTATGTATAATGATATGTATTTAAATTTTGATTATTTAAATTACTTAAGTGAATTTAATTCACTTAAATTGTGTATTTACAGTCATATTGCAAAGATGAAGAAAAAAAATTATGAAAACAAATTAAAGTAAATACACTGTACCAGTAAATTAGATATAATTTTTAAGTTTCAAATAAGAAACTTTTAAGTGAAATTTCAAATATTTTCATTACTGCAGTAACTGTATGCTATATTATAATGATTGCTGTTGACTTCCAGCTCCATATGAGATGATGGTGCCACGGCCTCCCTCTCAGAGTAAGAAGACCACTGCCTCACCCCGCCTCAGCAGTCGACATGAAAAATTACTCGAAAGTAAAAAACCAGAAAGTGCACGCCAGACACCAAACAGAGAAAGCATAGATGATCGGGCTTCCCAGTCATCTCAACGACATGTGGATGGCATCAGACAGTACCATGAACAAAAGTAAGTACCTGTTAGTATTTATGATGATCATGTATTGATGATAGATAGGATGATTAATTTAAAGATTAAAAATTCTGAATTCATTTATTAGCTCACCGGTTACGAGTAACCGAGAGCTAATGCTGTCACCCCGGTGTCCGCGTCCACGTCCACGTCCACGTCCGCGTCGGCATTGGTGTCCCACCCCAAAACTTTAAAGTTTTTGGGATCAGTTTTTGGAAAGCTTCCAAGTCCAAAAGTATACACCTCGTGCCCTTCTAAATTGGTTTATACATTCATTAGAGGTCTAGGAGTAATGTTGTAGCAAAATCATGCAGAAAAAATTTGTGATTTTTTGGCATTTTATCATTTTGTGAACTTAACTTTTTTAGCACAAAAATCCACTTTAAAGTTTTTCGGATCAGTTTTTGGAAAGCTTCTAAGTCCAAAAGTATACACCTCACACGCTTTTAATTTGGTTTATACATTCATTAGAGGTCTAGGAGTAATGTTATGGCAAAATTTGGGATTTTTTCGCATTTTTCCATTTTGTGAACTGAACTTTTTTAGCACCAAAATCCACTTTAAAGTTTTTGGGGTAATTCCAAAATTATGCTCTCATACCCTTCTAATTTGGTTTATGCATTCATTAGATGTCCAGCAGTGATGTTATATCAAAATCATGCACAAAAACCCTCTTTAAAGATTTTTGGGTAAGTTTTGGAAAGCTTGTAAGTCCACACCCTTCTTATTTGGTTTATACATCCATTAGATGTTATATGCTTATACATACATAAAAAATGAATGCATAGTGTGATTGTTGCCGCCGGTGAGCTTTTGCAATCATTGATTGCACTTGTTTAATATTGTTGTATATTAATCTTTCTCTAGGAGACAACAACATGAAGATGAAGAAGTATTAGAGCGGCAGAGAACATTTGCAAAGGCATCTATCGACCGGTATTTCAACTCTCTTGAGAGTTTGTATCGGCGAGAAAAGGCAAGCCATGAGGATAGGGAGGAGGAAATAGAAGAAGAAAAAGATGAAAGAGAAGTTGTCAATGATGACAGAGAAACTATGGTAAACACAGAGGTTACTGTGGCAACAATAAAGGCAGGGGGTATTACTGATAGGATGGAAAAGCTTGGGTTAGACCTCTCCTTCCTTAGGGACGGTAAAGACCAGGAAGGTCAGAAGCAGGTACCACCAGTACATGAAGAAAACAAGGGAGACAATTCTAAAGACAAACGTGTGATTGTTTGTCCAGAGTGTGGCGAGGTCAACAAGCCTTACATGACCTGGTGTGGGGACTGTGGAGACATTCTGATTGGTGTAGAACCAATACTACCTACAAAGAAAAAGAACCGTGAGAAGAGACAGGTGAGAAAAATGGTAGATAGTAAGACTGACAAAAATGTGACCTTTAAGGATAAGACAGACAGTCACCGGAATGAAATTATAGATAGTAATTACGAGTCACCAGTATATGGAGACTCTCCTAAGGAGAAGTCTTCTCCAAACAAATCAGAAAGTCGGGACAGCGGTCGGCCGTCCAGTGAAGACCTGGATGGCGGTCGAACTGAAAAGGAGGTCATTGATATCTGCGAGTCTATAGATGATCCTGTTGTTAAGAGTTTCATCAAGTCTTACTTTAACAGGAAGAGGCAGGCGCTGGAGGAGACAAGAAAAAGCTTGGAAGGAGAGTTCCAAGAAGCTTCTGAATCTCAAGTTGTTGAAGAGGAATGGGAGAATCATCAGCCTTCACCAAAAGACCCAGAGAATTTTGATGATATATTCGATGACAAATTGTTGAGGAAAGAGGAAGTTTGGCTCCATGAACAGATGTCAGCAGAGGTTGAAAATAAACCATTAAGAGGCAAAAAAAGTGGGCCTCTGGATATTGAGGTGTTCAGTGTGGCTGAGACAAGGCAGAGCAGGAACTCTAGTCGAGTGGAGTGTGTTGTTCCGATGTTAAATCTTGTCAACAGCAGTGATGAAGAGGATGAGGTAAGGGGAAATAACTCTCATGAAGAACCCATTCAATCACCACCAGTCAGCATGTCTCTGGAAAGTGATGATTGGCATCAGATGTTTGAGCAAAACAGAAGAACCCCTCCCAATACACCTCCCGTTCCCCCTTTGGTCGATCTGTCACAGGACGAGAACGAGCAGAAAAGCTTATTGGAACAGATAGTCGAACAAGACGTATCTAGGAAACCACCAGCAAGTGGTGAACCAAAGAAAAGTTCCTCTAAAAATAATAAAAAATCTAAAGTTAGAAAATCCATGGAAACACCTGGTTACCAGAGACACTGGGAGAGATCCAGCATAGCATGGGGGTCCTACAACCCTCGAGAACTGTCCACCAATTCAAGTGTAAAAGGTCCACAGAACAGCAAAGCACGTCCATCTAGTGCGAGTCGGCGATTGGTCAGTAAATCTGTCAGTGTTGACAGCATATCCCAGCCATTTGATGAATCGCCTTCCAGCAGTGAGGCAACAAGGCAGAGCAAGAAGCCACGCCCCTCAAGTGCTGATCTGTCCAAAAGGTAATATTGTATTATTAGTAATAGTAATATACCGGTAGTATAAGAGTATAATTTTCAGTCTGAAAAATGTCCATTATTTTAGTTTTTCTGGACTATCTATGGAAATTGTGTGCAAACATAATTATGTTTTCTTGTAAAAGTGTAACTTTTTTATTACTTTACATCTCCTTGTTGTCAAAATGAAGTCAAGTCTGGTTATAAACCAAGGCTAATTCAATACAAATACTCAATTTCTGAGTCTGAAACATTCAATGATTTAGGGCATTGCACAACAGAAATTAGTAAATTATACCTGTTTTTCTAAGCAGCTGCATGCATGAAGATCTAGAGTAAGGATAAGTGGACATAATCTGTATATTACTATATTTACTTGAAGTTATATGTCCATGTACATATCTAAAACATCTATTGACTTCCGTTTTCAAATTACAATGTGAACACTAAGATAAAATATGATGAAAACTTTATAAATTTAGGAAACAGAGACCAAGCAGTGCTCAGAACCCAAACAGGAAAACAACTGATTTTAGCAGAAATTCTCAAGATCGTCCTCATTCCTCTGATGTACGACATGGGCGCTTACATCATCGCAGTTCCTCAGAGACTGCTTTGACCCCAGCCGATCAGGACCAGCCGTTGTCCTCGGAGAGAAGAACCAGTCCTGCACGAAGAATTCGTCCCAAATCAAAGGAACGAACTCTTTCACAGAGTCGATCTCCTGACATAGTGGAGAACAGCCTGTTTATTCCGCGACCCCCGAGTGCATCAGATACTGGTAGAGATGAACAAAACCAGCAACCACAACACTCAGCTCAGGCAACCAACACCCCACAGCCCCAGTCACTGATCCCTCAGGCACAGAATCAGAAGTCTGAGAACAGCAACCCTTCTACCCCTATTCCTGACAGCCCCTCCAGTCTTCCGTACGTCGTTGATCACAGACTGCCTGCTGAGGTGGTGATGGACCCTCCGCTTACCTCACACACAAGTAGGTATAATAAGTGTAAACTAAAAGATGTTATTATGTAATGATGTTTATGGAGAAATACATCAGATATACACTGGGACATTTCTGTAAAGATATTTATGGGGAAATACATCAGATATACACTGGGACATTTCTGCAAAGATGTTTATGGGGAAATACATCAAATACACACTGGGAAATTTCTGTAAAGATGTTTGTTTTCAAAGAGTTCATTTGTGACTTATTTTTAGCTCACCTGCCCAAAGGGCAAGTGAGCTTATGCCGTGGCGCGGCGTCCGTCGTCCGTCCGTCGTCCGGCCGTCCGGCCGTCCGTCCGGCGTCAACTTTTCCATTCAAGCAACTTCTTCTCAATAACCAAAAGGCCCAGAGACCTGATATTGGGCCTGTAGCATGCTGGGGTGAAGGGCTACGAAGTTTGTTCAAATGAATAACGTTGACCTTCATTCAAGGTCACAGGGGTCAAAAAGGCTAAAAATTTTAAACGACTTCTTCTCAATAACCAAGAGTCCCAGGGAGTTGATATTAGGTCTGTAGCATGCTGGGGTGAAGGGCTACCAAGTTTGTTCAAATGAATGACCTTGACCTTCATTCAAGGTCACAGGAGTCAAAAAGGCTAAAATCTTTAAACGACTTCTTCTCAATAACCAACAGATCCAGAGACCTAATATTTGGCCTGCAGCATGTTAGGGTGAAGGGCTCCCAAGTTTGTTCAAATGAATGACCTTGACCTTCATTCAAGGTCACAGGAGTCAAAAAGGCTAAAATCTTTGAACGACTTCTTCTCAATAACCAAGAGGACCAGGGAGTTGATATTTGGCCTGTAGCATGCTGGGGTGAAGGGCTACCAAGTTTGTTCAAATGAATAACCTTGCCCTTCATTCAAGGTCACAGGAGTCAAAAAGGCTAAAATCTTTAAACAACTTCTTCTCAATAACCAACAGTCCCAGGGAGTTGATATTGGGTCTGTAGCATGCTGGGGTGAAGGGCTACCTAGTTTGTTCAAATGAATGGCCTTGACCTTCATTCAAGGTCACAGGAGTCAAAAAGGCTAAAATCTTTAAATGACTTCTTCTCAATAACCAAGAGGCCCAGGGAGTTGATATTGGGTCTGTAGCATGCTGGGGTAAAGGGCTACCAAGTTTGTTGAAATGAATGACCTTGACCTTCATTCAAGGTCACAGGAGTCAAAAAGGCTAAAATCTTTAAACAACTTCTTCTCAATAACCAAGAGTCCCAGAGACCTAATATTTGGCCTGTAGCATGCTGGGGTGAAGGGCTCCCAAGTTTGTTCAAATGAATGACCTTGATCTTCATTCAAGGTCACAGGAGTCAAAAAGGCTGAAATCTTTAAACGACTTCTTCTCAATAACCAAGAGTCCCAGGGAGTTGATATTGGGTCTGTAGCATGCTGGGGTAAAGGGCTACCAAGTTTGTTCAAATGAATGACCTTGATCTTTATTCAAGGTCACAGGAGTCAAAAAGGCTAAAATCTTTAAACGACTTCTTCTCAATAACCAACAGTCCCAGGGAGTTGATATTGGGTCTGTAGCATGCTGGGGTGAAGGGCTACCTAGTTTGTTCAAATGAATGGCCTTGACCTTCATTCAAGGTCACAGGAGTCAAAAAGGCTAAAATCTTTAAACGACTTCTTCTCAATAACCAAGAGTCCCAGGGAGTTGATATTGGGTCTGTAGCATGCTGGGGTAAAGGGCTACCAAGTTTGTTCAAATGAATGACCTTGATCTTTATTCAAGGTCACAGGAGTCAAAAAGGCTAAAATCTTTAAACGACTTCTTCTCAATAACCAAGAGTCCCAGGGAGTTGATATTGGGTCTGTAGCATGCTGGGGTAAAGGGCAACCAAGTTTGTTCAAATGAATGACCTTGATCTTTATTCAAGGTCACAGGAGTCAAAAAGGCTAAAATCTTTAAACGACTTCTTCTCAATAACCAACAGTCCCAGGGAGTTGATATTGGGTCTGTAGCATGCTGGGGTGAAGGGCTACCTAGTTTGTTCAAATGAATGACCTTGACCTTCATTCAATGTCACAGGGACCAAACAGGCTAAAATCTTTAAACGACTTCTTCTCAATAACCAAGAGTCTCAGGGAGTTGATATTGGGTTTGTAGCATGCTGCGGTAAAGGGCTACCAAATTTGTTCAAATGAATGACCATGACCTTCATTCAAGGTCACAGGAGTCAAAAAGGCTAAAATATTTAAACGACTTCTTCTCAATAACCAACAGTCCCAGAGACCTAATATTTGGCCTGTAGCATGCTGGGGTAAAGGGCTACCAAGTTTGTTCAAATGAATGACCTTGATCTTCATTCAAGGTCACAGGAGTCAAAAAGGCTAAAATCTTTAAACGACTTCTTCTCAATAACCAAGAGTCCCAGGGAGTTGATATTAGGTCTGTAGCATGCTTGGATAAAGGGCTACCAAGTTTGTTGAAATGAATGACCTTGACCTTCATTGAAGGTCACAGGAGTCAAAAAGGCTAAAATCTTGAAGCATGCTTTCAAATAACTGCAGGATCCATATATGAAAAGATCACTGCATTGCAGGTGAGCGATTTGGGCCCATTGGGCCCTTGTTTTCTAGGAGAAAAGATCACAGAAAGTGGATATATTAAATTCAAGATACATCAAATAATAGGCTGTCACAAAAGCTATCATGTGAAAAGGACATGGTGCTTTTTGCTTAAATGTTTGTTAAAACAAAATAAAAGAAAAAAACTTAATTTGTAGTTGGCATATGCTATGGATATACATGATATTTTCTGAAATTTGAACAACTGTAATCATATTTGATGTAAATTATATTGGTATAGATATATTATTTACTATCTTTACCACATGTTGTTAGTTCTACACTGCTGTAATAATTTAGTATAGACATTTATTTAATTGGTGTAATTATGATTATATTATTTCAATATTATGTTATTCTATCATAATCATTTTGATATTGTGTTATTTTTTCAAACACCAGGTAATCTTATATTATTATTTATTTCATTCCTGGACCATATTATTCTTTTATCTGTCAATTTGGGAATCTCTATTTTATGGATATCTGAAAAAACCATAACATACGGCATAGCCTTGATATAAAATGGTTTTAGTTGAATGATAGTATTACATATAATGTTCAGATCTTAATTAAATTCTGTAATGATCTGTTAAAAGCTGCTGCTACAAAACTTTGCACCCTAATAAATCCATTTTGTCTGTTTTCAGATGCAGAATCCGTTCTGAATGCTTATTCAAAATATCATGAAATGGTAAGCTGAAATTGCCAAACAATGTGCAATATTTTTGACATTGTATACACATGTATATGTATATAGATTATACTAAGACTTTCCTGGGGAAAAATCTCTTTAACTAAAATCCATGAGATGTATAATGATAATATGTTATTGTGCTGATGGCGAGATACAAATTTATAGTTTTTGAAATTTCATTATCTTTATATTAAAGACTCCAAGGATACAGAAAGGTAAATTCTCAGCCTGGCTGTGCCTGCCGGACGAGATCTTACTACACATACTGTCCTACGTGACAATGGCAGATTTGGCACGGTGTGCACGTACATGTACAGATTTTCACCGTGTGGCCATGGATGACTCGCTCTGTAAGTATAGCCTTCCTTAGTCAAGTATTATATTTGTACATCTGAACATATGTGATGAGCTCCAAACTTTTCCAGATATTTAATCAAAATGTTTTTGTTATCATCACAAATACATATAGGTTTCCTTATAATCTACAGAAAGGACTGATATTCTTTAATACATAGTTGATAAAATGAATTTAATAAATTCCTCAGGGAAATACATCACCTTGAAGAAGAAGCACCACCTTAGTGACGAGTCTCTCGCCGAGATTGGTAAGAGACACCCTGCCAGTCTAGCCTTCATTCAGTGCCATGGTGACAACATCACTGCCCGAGGTCTCCGCGACCTGTTTAGAGAATGTGCAGACAGTCTCAGGGTAGGTTCCTTATGTACACACAACCTTATCTATTAACAGGAATTTTTTTTTAATCCTATAACAAAATTTATGGGTTTTGATTTTTTTTTTTTCAAAAGTCTTACTTATTAATAGTTCCAGTTAACATTCTAACAAGATTTATTTTTCAGTTATTTTTTAGCAGATAATTTAAAGCAATATTTTATCTACACGAAATGTAAAAACTATTCAATCTTCAAAAAGTTTTAAAAGTTTAATTCACAGACAAAATTTGATCAGTTGAATTCTTTCCTCTGCTCTTTGGACATAGCCAACTATAATTCTAAAGATGTTAAATCTGCAAAAAAAGAGTAGTTATTCATTATAATCAAGTGGAAACAAAGGATAGACTTTTTTACAGTAAAGTTGTATTATATTTTTTATAATATACTTTATTCTATTACCACCTTCAAAGTGTTCGAGCTTCTCTTTCATCATTTAACTAAAGCTAAAAGAGGTTCTCAAAACAACCTTCCCCTGAACTTTTACACTAGAGGAGGCGTTTATTTGAGGATAACCACTGTACATAACTTTCAGTCATATAAATGATCATTTTTAGGATGCTGTGGTATAAGTTGAGATATAATTTGATGACATGGGTACCATTTTATGCATTTTGTGGAAAGCAGTGCATTAGGCTGTCTGTGGTGAAGCATCCTTTAGATATAGTTACAAATTCCTGACAATTCAATGTATTAGAATGGTAACTGCTCATCTTTATATTAATTTTGTTTTCCTTTACATACACATAACAGTATGATATGTGAACACCTCTGCTAATCTGGACATCTATTTACACAGGAGTTAAACCTGTGTGGTTGTAGTCGAGGAGCCCTGACCGGGGATTGTATCCTCCTCCACGCGTCCGCCCGCTGTCGTGGCCTTACACATATAGACGCTAGCTGGTGCAATGTAACAGACAGTGGAATTGGTGCTATATCTGGGTCTTGTGACAGGTATATATGCTTTTTGCTTATTTATCAATTCCTGAAAATTCCTTTAAGTAAATAAACTCAAATAGGTAGCTTTCAGCACACATCTAGGACATCAAAAAGTGAAAAACAATAACCATATTATCCTGCTTGTGCTGTACATTGTTAACATCTGGTAATGTCTTTTGTGGGCTATATGCTGGATACTACTATCTGTGGATCATTTGAGCAGTAAATGTATAGAAATATGAGTTTTACATTCAATTTGTTACTTGTAATTACACACATGTACATTTCAGATACAAATAAAAAACAATGTCTAGTTGGTTCTCATACATACAATAAATTTATACAGGTGTATGAATTAAATTATCGTATTATCTACACGCAATCTGTCTGTGCTAGCTACATGTATGACTAAAAACACCTTATTTTATATCCCATGGACTATTCACCAGTAATATGCAGGAAATTTAAGCATTATCATATTTTGCTGGCTTTTGAAAACAGTATTAAACAGCTAGGTCAGAAATACAGGTCCTTGGTTCCTCTTGTTGCTAATCATAAATTGAAGGGAAAATATGGAAATGATGACAGTGAAAAGATGACTAAAGAATCTAACCTTTCAATTAAGAAGTAAAAATCTTGAATTGTTTGATTTTCAGACTTGAAAGTTTGTGTATAAATGGATGTCAGAATGTTAAAGATGAAGGATTGGAAACTGTGATAAAGAAGCATGGGAAAAGGTGAGGCGATTCTCATCATTGTCAAGATACATTTCAGCTATAAATCTTGATAGACCTGCAGATGTTGATACAAGCTTTGAAAGTCTTTTTCAAAGCTCATCTGAAAGCAAAATAAGATGACTGGGTCCTTATTTCATAACTGACCAGCTTTGGATCAATCAGTGAAGTTGTTTGGAATATGATTAACAGCTATTTTCATATGAATTAGATTTAACTTATTCAATACAGACTCATCCTAACTTGTAATAACTTACCTTGTCAAATTTTAATGCAGTTTCTATCAGGAAAAAAAATCCCTGTATTAGAATGACAGCTTGTTGAAAGTTTAAAAGAGTTTAATAAGGACAATTCTGACTATGTGGTTTCATCATTTGATCTCCATTAACATATCCCACATGATTACATACTTATCTTTTAATCTTCATGCTTTTTCTTTTTAGTTTACGACATTTGGAGATGTTTGGATGTTTCAATATCACACCAAAGAGTATTCGTTTTCTTGCGACCCACTGTCTGAACTTACTGAATATAAACTTAGGACAGTGTTATAAGGTAAGATGAAGTTTAACACCTTTGCTGATTGTCCTAAATCTCAAGAGGTTTCAATAGGGTTAAATCCACATGTTCTGTCCAAAACAAAGAATTTTAAAAATTATATTTACCTCATAGATGCCTGGTTTCTTCGGGAAATTGTTCAAATTATTTCACTTGAATTATTCAATTGTCATTTTTCCTTTAGTTCGGTCAAATAAATAACCATTCTCCCAGGTAATTGTTTCCCTCCAGATCGAACTCCTGTTGCTGTTGACCATGTGTGTCTACTGAGATAGAAGTCCCATTAGTGATGCCGATATTTGCCGATATTTGTGTTTCAGTTGACAGACTCATGTATATCCCAGCTGTCTTCTAGTCTTGGCCGAGTAGAAAACCTTGACCTTCGTGGATGTAAACAGGTGAAAATTTACCCATATTCAAATCCAGTATGAATTTTCTGAAATAAGGTTGGCTTGACATTATAAAAGATTTCGTCTATTCAATTAATAATCTTCACATTTTATGACATTTTACTTGAATACGCTTAAACTTTAGCTAACTTTGCATACCAGGTATATGCAATATTATGTATAATGAAATGATCAGAATATGTTTATATGAATGTAGAAATTTCTAAAAGTGACTGTATTAAACCTTTCTTTAACTAATAGTTTGCTAAAAGAAGTAAGTATTATATTTTGACTTGTCTGAGGTCTGTAATCTGTATTGGCCTTTTTTTAGATCAAAGACAACTGTATTAGGTACGTGGTGAAGAATTGTCCCCGATTACAGACCATCTCCCTCGCCAACTGTCCTAACATCACAGATGTCTCAATGTTGGAAGTTTCCACATACATCACAGATATAAGGTATGGATGGACTGGAGGATTATCTCCCCTTGTCAAAAGTTTTTCAAAGATGAAGCTGTTAAGGTTAAATTTGATCAACAGAAAATACACTTTTGGGACAAAATTAAGATATTCTAAACCTTGGTTCTTCAAAAAAACAATTGTTGTATATATATTAATCAAGGCAAACATGTATATGATTCAAGTTTTTTTTATATATCATTTTCAGTATACCTGCTGTATTATATTATGCATTTAAAATAAATGTCTTCATTTTTCAATTGGATTATTTTATTCACCGATTTCATGATATTTGATAAACAAACATACATGTATCTTCAGTTGTTTATGATAGTTAGTCAAGATTTAATAACTTTTTTACCTATGTTCATTTAACTTGTTGTTTGTTGCAGGACTATAGATGTTTGTGGGTGTAGGAATATTACAGACAATAGTATTAGAGCCTTAGCCAACAACTGTCAAAATCTTCGCAATATAGACATCAGTTCCACAGGCTGTTCCCACCGCAGGTAAGGCAGATTATTTCATCTACGGTAAACCTCCAATTAATTCGAACAGGCGGATAGTTCGAACACACATTTTTTTCTAGAAAAACAATAATTTTTTAGCTAGTAATAGTTCGACCTCTGGCTGTTTATAACTGACACCATTTCGGATAGTTCGAACTTGTCAAATGAAGAACGTAAAGTAAGATTTTTTCCCCCGTAAACTCCATTGAAAGCTCGCGACGACTCAGCCCCGATGACCGGACCAATGCCAACATTTAAATTTGATCAGCAAGCACGTTTAGCGCTAGGTTATTAGATTGTATGCGTGATCATTAGAATGCGTCTGTGATTTAATATATGCCACATATTTTAGCGTTAATTCAGGTTTTTTTTACATTCCAAAATACACCACGCACGAGACAGCTGATTGCAAATTTTGGCCCCGACAATGTATAAATAACATGCGATATTTGTATTCGTGCTGTATGGCAAACTAAGAAATCGTCCGTGTATTTTCACATATAACTAGTGTTAACATAGCATTATGATTATCTAGTTGTGACTGGACATATCTTAAGTATTGCCAATCAAAGTATTACCTGAAAACCTGCGACCTCACGCTAGGTAAGCAGGCCACGCGAGGTGTCGCCTGCGGTAAAGTTGAAAGGATCGGCTGCCCGATCGTGCTGAGTGACGTGAAGAGCATTCATATCAAGTCGAAACAATCCACAGGTGTCCCAATTAGTGATTGATAATTTTGCAGGTATCAACTATGTTTGGTAGATGATACGACTGGGCATATTTAAAAGCAGACATGTTGATGTTCTGACCTAATTTTACCAACATATAATATCGCCTATTTTTACAGTATTGATTTCGTAAACGCAACAGGTTGTGTAGACTGCTTTTGATGTATTTAAGAGACCATTTATTACAATAATATTGCGATAGTTTCTGATTTAGATAAAAAATATAACCATGCAAAGATTATACTGTACAAATGTTTAACTTTTGTGTCACAAATGAAACGTGCTCTACTGTACTGTTTTGGGGCCTACTGTAGCTACGCATTAACCGAGCGGCTTCGCACAATAACCATCATAATTATCGTGAAATGAAGAACGTTTACGATCAATTAACATTGAATTAAATAAAATACTATCATTTTACTAACTTATAAATGTGCCATTGTTCAGACCGCTGTTGTTACGTATCAGATTTACGATGGATGTGTTTGTGTCTAATAATTTCACTCTGCCGAGATTTTCGCCGATATTGACTCGAATAGTTCGAACTCACACTTATTTTCTGAAGCATAATTTCGAATAATTCGAACTGGTTCGTCAATATTTATTTAATTTTGTTCGAACTAACTGGAAGTTTACCGTAAAAGCTTTCATTAAATGTTACCTATAGTGTGCAACAAAACAAAGACAAATTTACAGAATATGACAATGTGTTACTACAGAAATATTAAAGATAATTAAAACAGTAGATAATCCATTATTACCCGGTATTCTTTATTAGATCTTTTCTGATGACAAGGTTTCTTTATACAGATGCTTTCCTTGGATGTGGCATTAGATTATTTCATCTTTTAGCAAAATTACAATTTAGCACAAAGAATACAACAAATCTAGAAAATCATGAATGGATATTGTTCTCTACGGTTCTGCCTCCGTTAGGGATCAAACCTAGGACCTCTGGGTTACAACTACATTTTTTCTGTACTTATATATGCTCAACCACAATCAATCACAGATTGAAGTTGATTTAAAAGAGAATTAAGTTCTCTCGCCAAGCGATATATTGAGGCTAGTATTTTACTAGGGTGACACTAATATACTCTGGGTACATTGACATATCAGATTAAGATTTGCTAAATACAGATATAAAAGTTATACTTTCTACTGAAGAGAATAACAAAAACCATTTGTATTATGTAACAGTAGAATGACATTGTTTCCTGTTACCTAATGTTCTGAGTGCTATGTTTATTCTGTATATCATTGTCCCGTTACCTAATTACCTGAGTGCTATGTTTATTCTGTATATCATTGTCCTGTTACCTAATTACCTGAGTGCTATGTTTATTCTGTATATCATTGTCATCAACAGTGTATCCATGTTGGCTAACTTTTGTAACCAACGTCTAGAGACAGTCAAGTTAAACTTCTTGTCTGATATAACGGACCCTGTGATCATCAAACTGGCCAAACACTGTCGCAGGTATGTTATTATGGTAAACAATCAAAGTTAACCCGATATATAGCTTTATCACATTTAATATAATTATTAAAGTTAAAAGTGCAAATGTTACTGATACTACAAAGGTTTTGCATATTAAGAAAATTTCTATAATTAGTGTTTGAAAAAGTGTTAACTTATCTATAAAACTTTTAATAACATTTCTTTTTTTCTTTTCTAAATCTTCAGGTTGAAGTTGCTACATTTGTATGGTTGTACCAGTATCAGGAACAGTGACAAAATCAAGGAGGTCAATACCAGTGTAAAGGTGGAAATGTGATACTCGTAAAGTATCGGGAAGGTCAATACCAGTGTAAAGGTGGAAATGTGATACTCGTAAAGTATCGGAAGGTCAATACCAGTGTGGAGGTTAAAATGTGATACCCGTAAGGTATCGGGAAGGTCAATACCTGTGTGGAGGTTAAAATGTGATACTCGTAAAGTATCGGGAAGGTCAATACCAGTGTGAAGGTGGAAATGTGATACTCGTAAAGTATCGGGAAGGTCAATACCAGTGTGGAGGTTAAAATGTGATACTCGTAAAGTATCGGGAAGGTCAATACCAGTGTTGAGGTTAAAATGTGATACTCGTAAAGTATCGAGAAGGTTAATACCAGTGTGAAGGTGGGAATGTGATACTCGTAAAGTATCGGGAAGGTTAATACCAGTGTGAAGGTGGAAATGTGATACTCGTATAGTATCGGAAGGTCAATACCAGTGTGGAAGTGGACATGTGATACTCGTAAAGTATCGGAAAGGTCAATACCAGTGTGGAGGTGGACATGTGATACTCGTAAAGTATCGGAAAGGTCAATACCAGTGTGGAGGTTAAAATGTGATACTCATAAAGTATCGGAAAGGTCAATACCAGTGTGGAGGTTAAAATGTGATACTCATAAAGTATCGGAAAGGTCAATACCAGTGTGGAGGTGGACATGTGATACTCGTATGGTATAGGGAATTCTCTCATAGTATTAAGTTTTGATAGTATATCATAGTTGAAATAAGGTGTACTATTATAGTATATATACCTGTTAATACAATTGTATCTGTTAAATAGACAACAATTCTATATTAAAGTTACATATTAACATGCACTTGGAATGCATGTCCTCTGTAATGTCTGATCATGACAATGAAAAATCAATGAGCAAAAGTGTGAGGTGTTCCAGATATAATACACACTTTAGAAAGTATAAAAATATTTGTATGTAAATACCCAAAGTAGTATTGGTGTACATAAAATATATATATCAGGTACAGGTGTGTAGATAGAGCGTACATATATCTTATAGATGGATGACAACATTTGTTATCATGTCCTTGATCTCAGTCCTAAGTTTCTGTCATATCATCTGTTTGTGAAGGTCATGTATGGAGGTAGTGTGTGAAGGTCCTATGGAAAGGTCATGTGTGATGGATGTGTGGGAAGGTAATGTGTGAATATTGTCGTATGTGAAAGTCATTAAAATATGTAGGTCACTCATGAAGGTCGTGTAATATATATGGTAAACAGGGTCAATAGACGATATAGGTTTTGTTGATAACTTTTTATGTTTCACTGAAACAGAACTTACATTTTACATAGAATAGTGTTAAACAAATTAAGTACAGATGTATAAAGCAATCCTGGATATTTGAAGCAGCTTATTGTGCTTCCTGGTATGATGTATTCGACACACACTATTGTGATGAGGCTTGACACACCCTATTGTGATGAGGCTTGACACACCCTATTGTGATGAGGCTTGACACACCCTATTGTTATGAGGCTTGACACACCCTATTGTGACGAGGCTCGACACACCCTATTGTGATGAGGCTCGACACACCCTATTGTGACGAGGCCCGACACACCCTATTATGACGAGGCTCAACACATCCTATTGTGATGAGGCTCGACACACCCTATTGTGATGAGGCTCGACACACCCTATTGTGATGAGGCTCGACACACCCTATTGTGACGAGGCTCGACACACCCTATTGTGACGAGGCTCGACACACCCTATTGTGGTGAAGCTTGACACACCCTATTGTGATGAGGATTGACACACCATATTGTGATGAGGCTCGACACACCATATTGTGATGAGGCTCGACACACCATATTGTGATGAAGCTTGACACACCCTATTGTGACGAGGCCCACACTCTATTGTGAGGAGGCCCGACACACTCTATTGTGATGAGGCTTGACACACCCTATTGTAATGAGGCTCGACACACCCTATTGTGATGAGGCTCGACACACACTATTGTAATGAGGCTTGGTAGAATTATTTATGATAGTCACCTTGCTGGGTGTCCCTCTGTAGGAGGTGATAGAAGTGCTGTTTATCTATTTTGTATATATAAATCATACAATCTTGACATTCACTTTTTTTTGGAAGTTTATATCCTTTGTAGCTGTGTAAAAATCTTGTTAAGGAAACCTAGAGTAGGGGGAGCTGAAGCAGAGATTCCTTAGAGCTATTAAATTCTACTGACCATTGCTTAAAAGTCTAAATCTGCAACTGAAATATAATATTTGATTTGTGCAGTGGCTTGATATCTAGAATATAGTCTACAACTATTTGTATTGTAATTAAGGAAGTGCTTAGAAGGTTTGATAGTAGATTATATTTGAAGTCATTTTTTGTTCACAGTGTACGAACCAAGTAGCTACACATTATAATGTATAAAATTATATGGGAACTTTTTTTCTATTTTTTTTTTTACTTTTCTAGTATGCTTTACATATGTATTTGAATCAAACCAAGATATGACAGTTAGGGTATGTTTTTTGATTTTTTACATTGCTTATAAGACAAAGGGGAAAAACTGGTATCTGTTATTTCATTTATAATTAACTTACATGGAGTTTAATGTTACTAAATATACTTTGCTTTTTGGCTGTGCCATGATTATAAATATTTTATTAGTAATAGCTATATATATAGTCCACCAATGAATTGGAACAGAAAAACTTTTCAATTACTTCATTTTATTGCCTTTGAATACCAACAGGATTGGGACAATTTGTACAACTAGAGGGTAAACAAATTATGTATTCAATATAAAGCCATAATATTTAACTTATTTGACTCACCATGTTTGGAACACTTTCATGAGCTGATGCGGTGTTGCTTCGTCAATCGTCTCTCAAAATTCAGATTTAACAACATGTCTTCCAAAACTGAAACACACATTTCTGTCAAACTGTATCGGTAGCTTCCATTCTCGGTTGAAGGATGATAAAATGCTTCACAAAGAGAGGTGACTCCCAAAGGGGCCGAGAGACATGACAAAATTGATTAATGTCTTTTATGCCATCTTTTCTCAAACTACGGGGTATGTTTGAACCAAGCTGGACGTACTGTAGCATTGTTAGCCACATCAAGATCATTTGTCAACAAACCATGGTAAACTGATCTCCAAAGTTAATGTTTAGAATTCAACCTCAATTCTAAAAATAAAACCAGGTGAGCAATGCTGGCCCTTTGGGCCTTTGTTAATCTTCCTTAACTTTATTAGTATTAATTTATTAATTCATAAATGAATAATTCAAGGAAAGTTGAAGTCGTTTAGCATTCGTGCTTGAGTTCTAGTCATAAGCTATAATTTATGAAGACAAAGAATCATCATTTTATAAAACTCTCAATACGAAGATATTGTATATAATGACCTAATACACTGGTATGTAGTTTATAGATAGCCATTGTATACTTATCATCCTCTTAGGATTATACATGTACAGTTCATTTTTTAAAAGATCAAATTCAGATGATTATTAATGATAATGACATGATGAGATCTAGGATTGTCACCCAAGGTCTGGTCTTGTCTTTAGAGTTTACAATGTATGTACACGTTTTGATTGACTCAGATTTTATGGCATTACCAAATTTTAACAGATGAATGCCATAAAAATAACTTTGTGTTTAAAATGCAATTAGTCATCACTTAGTGCAATGTTTTCATTGCAAAAAATGAAGAAAACAAGATTACTGTTGAAATAATGTACTTTTGCTGTATATAGTATAGTATATGTTCATCTTGATTCTGTGATCAGGGTATATCAGTTAAATATATATAATTGTGCCATTACAAAAAGGATATTGATATCAGAAATGAGGAAAATGGATAATTGTTCAATATAAAGAATTTTTTAGTTTAGTATTACAGTATTTAATTGCTCCACTACTTTTGGGAAAGACTGGATTTTCTCTTACCCTGGACAGGGATATCCACAGTTTTACCGGGGTGAGATTTTCTTATCTCTTACCCTGGACAGGGATATCTAATCCACATTATAGTCTTCTTATACCTTTACATCAAATTACAGTTTTTGACTGTAAGATAAATAATTGCATTCATTTCCATAGATGAAGTCATAAATGAAAGCATGTTCTTCAAATATTAATAAAGATGTATTTATTTGGTTATGATGTATAGATCCATTTTTATTTTATAATTTCAAACCAAAAAGGGTCTTAAGGTTATGAGTGATCCATACAAATGCTTATATCCTTTATATATGTTTTTGACAGAGAGAGTGGTCAGCCACGTAGATGACTGAATTTGATGAATGATTTGCTCAAATTGTATAAATAGGTGTTCAATAGCCATTTGTAGTGTTCCTGGAGAGTATAGCGTTGATAGTTTTTCAAGGAATCATTTATTTAAGATATTTGTAGAAGTGCTTCGTGTAGTAAATCTGTGAATACAGTCTGTATTACTGAGACCACACACTGTTTATACAGTCTGTATTACTGAGACCACACACTGTTTTATCTTGTTAGAAACAGATTAATATATAGTCTATATGAACCTACTCATTTACTGCCCCAAGATAGCTTTATCTTGGTGATGGCATATTGGCAAACATTTCCAAGTCCATTGTCTGTAGAGATGTTTTAATGACACTTGTAAATCATCAAACACACATACTCACCATGGGCTTTGAAAGTGCCAGATATGGATGGTATATCTTATTAAAACTCTCTAGTGGAATTTGTATGTTGTGATTTAACCTTTTAGAGAAGTGGAACTATGGAGCAGTGTAATTTGATTACACAGTAATACTTAATGTTATCTATATGTTTGTGGGTCACGGCAGAATAATCTGTGATGATTAGTGCTCAGTGTTTTTATTCCTCATCAAATCGTGATAGAATTCCTCGTCAAATCATGATTGAATTGACATCGAATGCAAGAAAAAATCTATCAGTATTACATTGTATTGTTATATGAAGTTGTGTTTATGATGGATGTAATATGTGATTTAAGTATTAGATTATATCTAAATTTTATTCATAATATTATAGATTATATTCATATTTGTCATTCCTGCTGTTAATGCTGTTCACTGTTCAGATGGGATACTTCTGAATTACCTCTCATTAAGGAAAAAAAATTCTGACAATGATGGCAGAAACAATAGTATAGGTTACAAGTCATATGAAATATTAGTGATTTTACTGATAGAGTTAAGAGATTCAAACATCATATATAATTTTTTTTATGAATACCCCATGGTAAAGCTGCATAAGACAGAGACTTATATAACTGTCTATAATGGGTTTCTGGCCTATTCGAATATTTTCTCGTACATGAGTTGTATGAGAAGTATGATCTTGTACTTTTCTTCTTTAGATATTTGATCTGGAATACATAAAATTAAATAGTTGAATATGCTTCTCACTGAATAAGCACTTGTCTCATATCCAGTTATTAAACTATAGTAGCAGTATTATATAAAATAAATTCAATAGGAAACTAAATTGTATGATCCCCTACATACTGGATATGTAATTAACAGATATATATATATGCAGCTGTGGTAATTCAGTAGTGTTCCATCTTGACTTACATATCTAATTAGTGGTGGGAGATAAAAGGGGGTGGGAAGATAATTAGGGCTGGGGAGAGGTGACTTTTGAGTTATTCAGAAAATCATAAAAAATGCCTATCTTCTGAGGTAAAAAAACCCCAAAACATCTGCATGTATAAACTTAGATATAAATTGTTTCAGAAAAGTTTTTGACAGCATATTCCAGTATTTGTATATACATCTCAAAACATACAAAGAAATATGGATAATTCTTTTAAGTGAAATAATTTCTTTTAAAGCATTACAGATATGTATTAACATAAGACACTTTGTGTACATGTATGTTATAAATTAGAAATCAAGGGATATGTGTGTCAGAAACCTGTGACAAGACTGATCGCTGTTAAATAGGTCAATGACTTATTAAATTACCTAGATATAAACAGAAAGATATCAAATATTTATGAAAAATAAAATATACTGATATTAGAGATTTATTTCTGCAGTTACAAATTTCCACGTACATTGGATGTATAGAATCATGTTTCAGTCTTATAATATTGTAAATGTAACAAGTGGTATTGTATACAAAAATGTGTCAGACTGAGCCTGTTTACAATGTGGATTTTACCTGTGATTTTAAGGTAGATAAAAGTATGTGATTTTTGTCTGTGATTTTCAAGAAAATGAAATTATGTGATTTTTCCTGTGATTTTTTGAAAGAAGCGTTTCTGATTTTTGTCTGTGATTTCCAATATTAAAGATACATTTTTTTTATGTTGTTATCTGTTCAAACACTGTGACTAGGGCTACTCTGCATCAAAATGAACTAGGCTTAACTTTAAAGCAATAGAAAAGTAATATTTCAGGACTCTTGTCATGTTGAATCTCGTTATACTGGGGTGGGTGAAATATTACTAGTCTCCCCTTAGGCTCGTTAGAGATTTACATCATTCTATCTTTTTGTAATTTTCATAAGTTTCAATCCAAGTAGTTTATACTAATGTCCATTTGATTCTTCCAACTGTAGGTGTTACTTTGGAGTAAGTTCATATCAACTACACTGAATGTAATGTGTATATGAGATACTCATAAAAAAGGTAAAAATACTGAAAATGTGAAACATTCTACCTATCAACTGCATGCTAGACCAGAAAGTGTTAAAATATGGTTGAGATGTCTAGGTTTAATTTAGGCAAAATTCGTTCTCCTTATTCAAAGTGAAATATTTCTTCATTACAATAATACATTGTAGTTCCAATTTGCATTATCCTATCCTACAATATTTGTTTTTAATGTGACAGATGTTAAATTAGCCTGTTTACCTAATTTGGATATGCATTGTTTGTGTTTTTATCCTATACCACAACAAACACTACTTGAAATATGTGCCAAGTCTTGAATTAACCATCAATATTGGATAATGAAATAGTTTCACAACTTAAAGCTGTCCTTATTTTCAGTAAATTTCTTATACATAATAGTCTTGTAAACAGATCATGTTTCTGTTAACAATGAACACTGATGGAATCAACAGCTGTGATATTGCCGATAGTCGTGAGCAGACAGGACATGTTAGTTTGTTGTATGAATTTTAATCATCTGACTTGTTACTGCATACATACATGTAGATTGTAATTAGAAAATTTGTGTTTTACAAAATTACCACGATGTACAGAAGTAAGAAGAGCATTATTTTTCACTGAACAATGAAACAAATGTATATTTGTGATTTCTTTATCAAACAAGTATCAGTTTGTTTTACACCATGATATATCTGTATTGTTTTGAGTGTAACTGCTGAGTGTAACATTACCCATGACATGTGGGAATCTCTGAGGCACATCTGTTGTAGTGACCACTGGTCTGAGTCAACAGATGTGTCAATGATCACTAGTCTGAGTCAACATGTACAGCTGTGCCAATGACCACTGGTCTGAGTCAACAGCTGTGCCAATGACCACTGGTCTGAGTCAACAGCTGTGCCAATGACCACTGGTCTGAGCCAATAACTTTGTCAGTGACCTCTGGTCTGAGTCAGTAACTGGGTCAGTTGTCAGAATTACATGTATTTACCTGGACAGTGATAAATGGTCAGATTCAACATTTTTTTAAAAGTCAGTGACCAGTAGTCCTGAACATTTATATTTTTGAGTGAGCACTGGTATAAGTTATATCTGTGTTATTGACCACTGGTATAAGTTATAACTGTGTTATTGACCACTGGTATTGCCACTGGTATAAGTTATATCTGTGTTATTGGCCAGTGGCCTGATTCAATACCTGTGCCAATGGTCTACTTATTTGAGGGCTGGGCCCATAACGTTGCTTTTTATCATTTTATATGTTTACCAATGCCATTGTATTTTCTCTTCCATCTTGGTTTCTACAATACAGAATGTTTCCCCTATCATCCAGCTTGTTCTTGTTTTCTTTTGAAAATTTGGAGAAACCAAATACATGTACATTGTATCTCCCATGATCAGCCCAGGGGGTAAAAAGCTGCTGGCTATCTTTTGAAAATGTACTTCTGCACATTCTGGACTATGAAAGATTTTCTTGTCAAAATAAAACACACCAGTTAAGTGCACTAGGGTTTCCCGTAGAACCAGTAACACAATTATGCAAATTAAGGAATCAAAATGTAGACCAGCTACAGGCGAACTTCAGGTAATTAGATACATGAGTAAGAAGACAGATATACTACACACAATGCCGTTTGTCAGCTCACTAACACGTATTTGTGTGTATGGTGTTGTAAAACACATAACGTGGGCTACTTAGAGTAGTGGGAACAATTAATTAGAGAAGGAGGGTTAATTACAAACCAGATTGTACATTTTGTATACTTTACAGGGTTTGTAGTTCTGAATACCTCAGCCTTGTGTTTGTATTTCATGAGGCTACTCAGTATATATTGTATTCTGTCATAAATGGCATCTCAATCAAATATTGATTTTTAGCCCACCATCATCAGATGGTGGGCTATTCAAATCGCCCTGCGTCCGTGGTCCGTCTGTCCGTCCGTCCGTAAACAATTCTTGTTATCACTATTTCTCAGAAAGTGCTGAAGGGATCTTTCTCAAATTTCATATATAGGTTCCCCTTGGTTCCTAGTTATGCATATTGCATTTTGAGACCAATCGGAAAACAACATGGCCGACAGGCAGCCATCTTGGATTTTGACAATTGAAGTTTGTTATCGCGATTCCTCAGAAAGTACTGAAGGGATCTTTCTCAAATTTCATATGTAGGTTCCCCTTGGTTCCTAGTTATGCATATTGCATTTTGAGACCAATCGGAAAACAACATGGTGGACAGGCAGCCATCTTTGATTTGACAATTGAAGTTTGTTATCGCTATTTCTCAGAAAATACTGAAGGGATCATTTCTCAAATTTCATTTGTAGGTTCCTCTTGGTTTCTTATAAGGATATTGGATTTTGGGACTGACAAGAAAACAACATGGCCGACAGGCAGCCATCTTTGATTTTGACTATTGAAGTTTGTTATCGCTATTTCTCAGAAATTGCTGAAAGGATCTTTCTCAAATTTCATATGTAGGTTCCCCTTGGTCCCTGGTATTGCATTTTTGGACCAATCTGAAAACAACATGGCCGACAGACAGCCATTATCGCTAAATCTTAAATTTGTTATATAGGTTCCCTTTGTTTGAAAAGTACTAGAGGACTGTTTCTGAATTTACACAGATTAGTAAGACTTAGAGGAAGGGAAAAGTATAGAAAAGATCAATCTGACATGGAACCTATAAAGATCATTCAATGGTGGGCGCCAAGATCCCTCTGGGATCTCTTGTTTCTTTTGCAATTAAAAATGGTGCGCCATCTTTTAGGCACACATTGGAGTCCTAGTGTTTTGGTCTGGTGAAAAGCATGGGTGGTCAATCTGTACTGTATAGATCCTCTAGTTAAAATGCCACTGTAGTATTACTGTAACCAGGTTGCCTAGAAGGGATCCTTTATAATGAAAACCACAAGACAACCGGGTCGGGTTCAAGGTTCTTTATTGGTGAATGAATGACATTTGATAAATAGATGAGTTTGATGAATATGATCCCAATAATGTTTACATGTTTCCCTACATACATACATTAGTGTAATATTGTACATAGAAACAATAACCTTTACATTCTACCTCATAGCATATGAACATATAACAGGATACAACAAGGGGAGATAGATTAAATTAATACTCTAGATTATGGATATGATCCAAATCTGCATTTACAAATATACAGACCACATTGAATAATATGACGGCAAAGAATTCTACAATTATAATGCAAGTATAACCTTTTCTAAATACAGTAAAAATAACCGATTTCTTACCTCACTATGGGAGAGCCCCAAACGTAATTGTATATGTATTGTACAGGATCGATGTTTCTAATACTGAAAGACCAAATAGATCAATCAATCAGTAACTATAATTTCATTCAGGTAAAACAATATCTATTGATGCTTTGTCAAAAGTACATTTAACATAGACTTACTAATTCAAATTGCAATGATACAATGGTAATTAAAAAATATTAGATATATATCATTCACCAATAAAGAACCTCGAACCCGACCCGGTTGTCTTGTGGTTTTCATTATAAAGGATCCCGGCAACCCGGTTACAAATTGGAGCCCATGTATAGGGACTCGGGAATGAAACTCATCACTGCTTGCAAAAGCACCGCTGTTACCCCTGGAAAACTCGAGTTCTTTCCTGGAGGGGGAGTATGTAACTCTGGAAAATACTACCCGCAATATACCGTTCGGCTAGAGAGATCTTCTCTTTAGCTCGATCGGTTGAGCGTAAGACTAGTAAGCCAGAGGTCCCGGGTTCGATACCTAGCGGAGGCAGTGATTAATCATGCGCTCTGTTACATTACTTTCGTGGGATGAAGCATTGTCATGAATATATTATGAACACGTACACTATGCATTCTATTTAGTTATATGTACTGTGACGTTTAAAACACGTGCTTCACATATAACATCCAAAACAGAGACCTACAGAGTTGTGCAGTACAATCTTTGAGAACTTTTTTCAGTATGACCGTAAATTTAGAAGGGGAAGATTTTATAGTGGAGTAAACATGTTCAGACAGGCCAGTTGTACATGTTTCAGATTCAAAACGGTTCCGTGATAACTCGTATGGCACACACTAACCAAGTGCTTGAAAAAACCTTGTGCATATAATGAATCTCCATTGGCTGACATCTGTAAAACAGACCACGCGTTCTTATAAAATCTTCCATTTAGCGTATGGTTATTGTAGTTCAAGAAACCTTACAGAGGACGAGACATGAGTTTACTACTTTAAACGCTAAAGAGTAAAGACAAGCAAGGCCATGTAATGCAAACCGTATAATGAGTTCCGAATCCTGGTCGGTCATCAGTTCAGATACCAATCAAGGACGAGAAAAATACCAATAACAAGTATTACAGAGACATTATATAGTGTTTGAAACCAATATTTGATATAGATGTACCTTTCTTTAATATAATTATATCACCAGTCAGGGATACACGAACCATTATTCAATTCTTAGCTGGATTATTGTTTGTCGTGACATGTTCAAATTTTGCACGTGCATTGATAGTATATGCCTACTTTTCAAGTGAATACGATGGCAGCGTTACTGGAAATCTCAATGCTACCAGAGAACAATAATAATAATATAAAAAAAAAATACGGAACAAAACAAATTGTTTTGGTAGTTTATTTCATTATCATCTTCTCTAGAACTTGAGATCGTCCGGAAGGGATTTGATGAGCGTTTTCGTGTAAACACGGTTACGAGCTTGGCGCCGTCGATGTCGCAACAGCAACTTTGGACGTGGGGGTGGTGGGAGCTGCAGGACTAGAGAAAGACAATTAAGTGACAAGGATCAAATGTATCGATAACTAACACAGACATCGTGTTAAATCCCTACAGTAGTCGTTAGGTGTGTACTCTCTAGTGAAAGATGTTTAAAAGGGAAATTCATAGATGTAATTTATGATCAAAATACAAATCTGAGTAAAAACGCTATTGAATATCAAAATATATAAAAGCGAATAAGTAGTAGAAAGGCCTGTTAGTGGTAATATTGTTTGTATAAAATATTAGGTGATGTCTGGTCATATAAATAAATACTAATTCTTGTTTTTGACTTATACATCATTAAACGTAACAAGTTTTCTGGTGTTATTACTTTCTAATTGGTCCGGCTCGTGAACAGAGGACGGTTCTGGAAGTTTATCTAGTTCATCTTCTGAAACAGAATATTAAATTCCTTAAATTCTTTATTTCATCTTGGTCATATACACAACATCGACATGGAAAATTGCTATGAACAGCCAGACGTACCTGGTTTACTTGCTATAGATACATGGTATAATGAACACTATACAATGCATTGATACCGGTTACAATGTATAGATAATAATTATAATGTAGATATCCGTTACAATGTATAAATATCAGTTAAAATGTAAAGATATCGGATATCATAATATTATATACATATGTATATCAGTTACAATGTATAGATAGTAGTCACGATGTATAGATACCGGTTAATATGTATAAATATTCATTTATAGATAACCAGTAAAAGGTAAAGATACAAGTTAGAATATATCAATATTCGTTACAATGTATAGATACCCAGTACAATGTATAGATACCCGGTACAAGGTATAGATACCCGGTACAAGGTATAGATACCCGGTACAATGTATAGATACCCGGTACATGGTATAGATACCCGGTACAAGGTATAGATACCCGGTACAATGAATATATATCCGGTGCAATGAATATATATCCGGTGCAAGGTAAAGATACTCGGTACAATGTGTAGATACCCGGTACAAGGTGTAGGTACCTGGTACAAGGTGTAGGTACCCGGTACAAGGTATAGATACCCGGTACAATGTATAGATACCCGGTACAAGGTAAAGATACCCGGTACAATGTATAGATACCCGGTACAAGGTATAGATACCCGGTACAAGGTATAGATACCCGGTACAAGGTATAGATACCCGGTACAAGGTATAGATACCCGGTACAAGGTATGAATACCCGGTACAATGTATAGATACCCGGTACAAGGTATAGATACCCGGTACAATGTATATATACCCGGTACAAGGTGTAGGTACCCGGTACAAGGTATAGATGACCGGTACAAGGTATAGATATCCGGTACAATGTATAGATACCCGGTACAATGTATAGATACCCAATACAAGGTATATATACCCGGTACAATGTATAGATACCCGGTACAAGGTATAGATACCCGGTACAAGGTATAGATACCCGGTACAAGGTATAGATACCCAATACAAGGTATAGATACCCGGTACAATGTATAGATACCCGGTACAAGGTATAGATACCCGGTACAAGGTGTAGGTACCCGGTACAAGGTATAGATACCCGGTACAAGGTATAGATACCCGGTACAAGGTATAGATACCCGGTACAAGGTATAGATACCCGGTACAAGGTATAGATACTCGGTACAATGTATAGATACCCGGTACAAGGTATAAATACCCGGTACAATGTATAGATACCCGGTACAAGGTGTAGGTACCCAGTACAAGGTATAGATACCCGGTACAAGGTATAGATACCCGGCACAATGTATAGATACCCGGTACAAGGTATACATGTAGATACCCAATACAAGGTGTAGGTACCCGGTACAAGGTATAGATACCCGGTACAATGTATAGATACCAATACAAGGTGTAGGTACCCGGTACAAGGTATAGATACCCGGTACAATTTATAGATACCCGGTACAAGATATAGATACCCGGTACAATGTGTAGATACCCGGTACAAGGTATACATGTAGATACCCAATACAAGGTGTAGGTACCCGGTACAAGGTATAGATACCCGGTACAAGGTATAGATACCCGGTACAAGGTATAGATACCCGGTACAATGTATAGATACCCGGTACAAGGTATAAATACCCGGTACAATGTATAGATACCCGGTACAAGGTGTAGGTACCCAGTACAAGGTATAGATACCCGGTACAAGGTATAGATACCCGGCACAATGTATAGATACCCGGTACAAGGTATACATGTAGATACCCAATACAAGGTGTAGGTACCCGGTACAAGGTATAGATACCCGGTACAATGTATAGATACCCAATACAAGGTGTAGGTACCCGGTACAAGGTATAGATACCCGGTACAATTTATAGATACCCGGTACAAGATATAGATACCCGGTACAATGTGTAGATACCCGGTACAATGTGTAGATACCCGGTACAATGTATAGATAGATACCCGGTACAATGTATAGATACCCGATCCGTACAATGTATAGATACCCGATACAATGTAGAAATACTCGTTACATTGTATGGATACCCTGTACAATGTATATATACACGGTACAATGTAAAGATACCAGTTATGATGTCGTACAATGTCGATGACTGGTCAGTCTCACCTGCGTTATTCTCAAAAAGCTTGATCACCTCATGGAGCGCCATGGTGACAAAGGTCATTCCGAACATGTCGCCTTGAAAAGAAAATGAAGCATCACTTCCACACTTTGTTAGACAGATTGAATAAACCCTGTAAACCCGAAGTGTGTTTCTGTTGATTCATCATTTAGACCCATATCCCCGCAGATAGATACACGGATATAGAGCTATACGGAGAGGCATTGAGTACAGGGCTGTGTGGAGGTGTGTTGAGTACAGGGCTGTGTGTCGGAGTATTGTGTACAGAGCTATGTGGAGGTGTATTGAGTACAGAGCTATGTGGAGGTGTGTTGAGTACAGAGCTATGTGGAGGTGTGTTGAGTACAGAGCTGTGTGGAGGTGTATTGAGTACAGAACTGTTCGGATGTGTGTTGAGTACGGATTTGTGTGTAGATGAGTTAAGTACAAAGCTGTGTGGAGGTGTGTTGAGTATAAAGCTGTGTGGAGGTATATTGAGTACAGGGCTGTGTACAGGTATATTGAGTACAGAGCTATGTGGAGGTATATTGAGTACAGAGCTGTGTGGATGTATATTGAGTACAGAGCTGTGTGGAGGTATATTGAGTACAGGGCTGTGTACAGGTATATTGAGTACAGAGCTATGTGGAGGTATATTGAGTACAGAGCTGTGTGGATGTATATTGAGTACAGAGCTGTGTGGAGGTGTGTTGAATACAGAGCTGTGTACAGATGTATTGAGTACAGAGCTGTGTGGAGGTATATTGAGTACAGAGCTGTGTGGAGATGTATTGAGTACAGGGCTGTGTACAGGTATATTGAGTACAGAGCTATGTGGAGGTATATTGAGTACAGGGCTGTGGTGTAGATGTGTTGAATACAGAGCTGTGTACAGGTGTATTGAGTACAGAGCTGTGTGGGGGTGTATTGAGTACAGAGGTGTGTTGAGTACAGAGCTGTGTGGAGGTGTATTGAGTACAGAGCTGTGTGGAGCAGTATTGAGTACAGCGCTGTGTACAGGTGTGTTGAGTACAGAGCTGTGCACAGGTGTATTGAGTACAGAGCTATGTGGATGTATATTGAGTACCGGGCTGTAGTGTAGATGTGTTGAGTACAGAGATATGTGGAGGTGTATTGAGTACAGAGCTGTGTGGAGATGTGTTGAGTACAGAGCTAAGTGGAAGTGTGTTTTGAGTACAGAGCTGTGTGGAGGTGTATTGAGTACAGAGGTGTGTTGAGTACAGAGCTGTGTGGAGGTGTATTGAGTACAGAGCTGTGTGGAGCAATATTGAGTACAGCGCTGTGTACAGGTGTGTTGAGTACAGAGCTGTGCACAGGTGTATTGAGTACAGAGCTATGTGGAGGTGTATTGAGTACAGAGCTGTGTGGAGGTGTATTGAGTACAGAGCTGTGTGGAGGGTATTGAGTACAGAGCTGTGTGGAGCAGTATTGAGTACAGAGCTATGTGGAGGTTATTGAGTACAGAGCTGTGTACATGTGTGTTGAGTACAGGGCTGTGTGTAGATGTGTTGAGTACAGAGCTATGTGGAGGTGTATTGAGTACAGAGCTGTGTACACGTGTGTTGAGTACAGGGCTGTGTGGAGGTGTGTTGAGTACAGAGCTGTGTGGAAGGTGTGTTGAATACAGAGCTGTGTACAGATGTATTGGTTAGAGCTGTGTGGAGGTGTATTGAGTACAGAGCTGTGTGGATGTGTGTTGAGTACAGGGCTGTGTAGAGGTGTGTTGAGTACAGAGCTGTGTGGAGGAGTGTTGAATACAGAGCTGTGTACAGATGTATTGGTTAGAGCTGTGTGGAGGTGTATTGAGTACAGAGCTGTGTGGAGTACAGAGCTGTGTGGATGTGTGTTGAGTACAGGGATGTGTGGAGTGTGTTGAGTACAGAGCTGTGCACAGGTGTATTGAGTACAGAGCTGTGTGGAGGTGTATTGAGTACAGAGGTGTGTTGAGTACAGGGCTGTGTGGAGGTATATTGAGTACAGAGCTGTGTGGAGGTATATTGAGTTCAGAGCTGTGTCGAGGTATATTGAGTACAGGGCTGTTGTGTAGATGTGTTGAGTACTGAGCTATGTGGAGGTTATTGAGTACAGAGCTGTGTACATGTGCGTTGAGTACAGGGCTGTGTGGAGGTGTGTTGAGTACCGGGCTGTGTGGAGGTGTATTGAGTACAGACCTGTGTGGAGTACAGAGCTGTGTACATGTGTGTTGAGTACAGGGCTGTGTGTAGATGTGTTGTGTACCGAGCTATGTGGAGGTGTATTGAGTACAGAGCTGTGTACACGTGTGTTGAGTACAGGGCTGTGTGGAGGTGTGTTGAGTACAGAGCTGTGTGGAGGAGTGTTGAATACAGAGCTGTGTACAGGTGTATTGGTTAGAGCTGTGTGGAGGGTATTGAGTACAGAGCTGTGTGGAGCAGTATTGAGTACAGAGCTATTTGGAGGTTATTGAGTACAGAGCTGTGTACATGTGTGTTGAGTACAGGGCTGTGTGTAGATGTGTTGAGTACAGAGCTATGTGGAGGTGTATTGAGTACAGAGCTGTGTACACGTGTGTTGAGTACAGGGCTGTGTGGAGGTGTGTTGAGTACAGAGCTGTGTGGAGGTGTATTGAGTACAGAGCTGTGTACAGATGTATTGGTTAGAGCTGTGTGGAGGTGTATTGAGTACAGAGCTGTGTGGAGTACAGAGCTGTGTGGAGTACAGAGCTGTGTGGATGTGTGTTGAGTACAGGGATGTGTGGAGTGTGTTGAGTACAGAGCTGTGCACAGGTGTATTGAGTACAGAGCTATGTGGAGGTGTATTGAGTACAGAGGTGTGTTGAGTACAGAGCTGTGTGGAGGTATATTGAGTACAGAGCTGTGTGGAGGTATATTGAGTTCAGAGCTGTGTCGAGGTATATTGAGTACAGGGCTGTTGTGTAGATGTGTTGAGTACAGAGCTATGTGGAGGTTATTGAGTACAGAGCTGTGTACATGTGCGTTGAGTACAGGGCTGTGTGGAGGTGTGTTGAGTACAGGGCTGTGTGGAGGTGTATTGAGTACAGAACTGTGTGGAGTACAGAGCTGTGTACATGTGTGTTGAGTACAGGGCTGTGTGTAGATGTGTTGTGTACAGAGCTATGTGGAGGTGTATTGAGTACAGAGCTGTGTGGATGTATATTGAGTACAGAGCTGTGCGGAGGTGTATTGAGTACAGAGCTGTGTGGAGGTGTATTGAGTACAGAGCTGTGTGGATGTATATTGAGTACAGAGCTGTGTGGAGGTGTATTGAGTACCGAGCTGTGTGGAGATGTATTGAGTACAGAGCTGTGTGGAGGTGTATTGAGTACAGGGCTGTGTGGAAATGTATTGAGTACAGAGCTGTGTGGATGTATATTGAGTACAGAGCTGTGTGGAGGTGTATTGAATACAGAGCTGTGTGGAGATGTACTGAGTACAGAGCTGTGTGGATGTATATTGATTACAGAGCTGTGTGGAGGTGTATTGAATACAGAGCTGTGTGGAGATGTACTGAGTACAGAGCTGTGTGGATGTATATTGAGTTCAGAGCTGTGCGGAGGTGTATTGAGTACAGAACTGTGTGGAGGTGTATTGAGTACCGAGCTGTGTGGAGATGTATTGAGTACAGAGCTGTGTGGAGGTGTATTGAGTACAGAGCTGTGTGGAGGTGTATTGAATACAGAGCTGTGTGGAGATGTACTGAGTACAGAGCTGTGTGGAGGTGTATTGAGTACAGAGCTGTGTGGATGTATATTGAGTACAGAGCTGTGTGGAGGTGTGTTGAGTACAGGGCTGTACAGGGCTGTTCAGGGATATATAGAAAACAGAGATCTGCTTATATAAGATGAGTACCTACCCTTTGTTTCATGGATAACTGTAGAATCTCCGCGGTCTAGCTCCGTAACCAGGGGTAAGTAATAATACAGACAACGTCACAATGGATGTCGCGTCATAGGGAATGCTTTATGACGTCAGCACTACTCAGCATACGTTGAAGCCAAAATGTCATTATCTAGCCATCATGTTTACTGATCAATACAATAGGTAGGAAATTTTGCCTCACAGCATCCGTGACCAAAGGATCACCGGTAGAAGATGAACAATAGCAGATAATGGAAAATTTAGAACGTTTGTTACATTGTTGTACATGTATATCCTGGAGTTCAAGTAAGATTAAAACAAATTCATCAATTCAACAGTCAACATAACTAATCCTACTGGCAAAATAATGGAAAATTTCGTCCAGTCCATATTAACCTGCTTATAAAGTCATTAACCACTTGACAGAAACACGAGCCAGTGACGATTCAGTTCAAACAATTTACAAGATTGATAGGAATGTAGTAGGAGTGGGAAAATGCACGGCCAGACCGCGGTTCGAACCCGGGACCTCCGAACACTAGCCGGATGCTCTACTAATTGAGCTACCTGGTCACCGATGATCTACGCAGTCCAGTTCCGCTACATACCTCCCTCCTTTTTTCAAAGTCTTCGACCCCGAAGACACTTATACTACCACCGTGGGTATTTTAGTTGGGCGCCAATTTTGTAACAGGAGAATAGGAAAATGTAGTAGCCAGACTGGGGTTCGAACCCGGGACCCCCCGAACACTAGCCGGATGCTCTACCAATTGAGCTACCTGGTCGCCGACGATCGACCCGGTCCAGTTCCGCTACAGGAAAACTAGAATCCTACGGATTCTCTATAGAAATCATAAATTGGATAAGAGACTTCCTGAAATCTTTAAATGGCAGAATGTTGCAAGTAGTGTACCACAAGGCAGCGTGTCTGGACCACAGGCGCTTGCATAGAAAATGAGATTTTTTTTTCGAAAATCGCATTTTCTATGCAAGCGCCTGTGGTCTGGACCGTGTTTATTTGTTTAACATTATCATAACAATCTACTAGATTACATGTTTGCTGGTGACACGAAGTTATATAGAAAGACTTAGACAGGCTACAACGCTGGGCGAATTCAATTCAATTATTAATTCAACTTTATTTCATAAGTTTTACAACTTATTGGATAATATTGTATATATGTATGCATGATTAATCATTCATTCTACCAGAGACGTGTATATACCTGATATACAAGTCTCTGATTCTACAAAATAGTTTTTACTGTCGTCAAATAATTAATATACATTCAACAATAATGATTCTTACTGCCGTCTTAAAGAACAATAACAATAAATATATTATTAATTTAATAAGTTAAAAATAAATATATCCTAATTAAAATTCGATCTTTCCTACGTTTATTTGCTAACGATAAATATTTTCTAAATTGCTAAGTTCTTTGATATTTTTTACGTTTTGTAACTGAATAAGTTTAAACATACTAGGATTTTTAAAACAACATAGTTTAATCAAATTAATACGAATGGCCACGTCTTCTGTGTCATTTTCATCGTTTTCTTTCTCGTTTCGGAATATATTTTTATCTTCCACGTTCAATAGCTAGATCATGTGCAGAAAAACGAATCTTTGAAATAATTTTTTGATCATTAAAATCAACCGGTTAATAAAGATAAGACTGAAGTTTAATTTTCTCAACTAGATTCTGGTATAGAATTCCTTTCTAGATGATGAATTAACATTCTCAACACATTCTTGTGCGAAATTGTCAAAAAGATGTTGATTTAATACATTACTATGAAATTGATCAGAATAATTACTAGTTTCTCCAAATATATGCCCATGCTTTTAAGTACACAGTTATCTGAATGCTTTATTTCAACCAATATTTAAAAATTCGAACTTTTCTTCATATATATACAAGGGAAATCTTCAAAGTCAATGTACAAAAAAAACATTATTCGTCCGACACATGGTTACTGAGATTTCATTTAGACAAATGTAAAGTTATGACCATAGGCAAATAGTTAAGTGAAGAAACCATTTTCCTATGAAGCCAAGAACGGACAAGTAAAAGTGGAAGGCTAGATGAGAGAATGCCTTCGGGATCATAACAGATGATGGATTTAAGTTTCAATATCACGCCCATGCTGCTGAATATAAGACAAACACAATTATGGGACAAATTAGGAGATCTTGTACATTCCTAGATAGCAAAACCTTATGTCTGCATTTAGAGCATGGAGCGAGCGTATGGAACTCCATCTTACCAAGGGTTATTCTACGCTAAGCTCCAGGAAGCTTAGCGTATAGTAACCCTTGGTTAGCGAAGATGATGGAACCCTCACTCAATGACAGACCGATAAGCTGGAGTGTTCAAAGATGGGCACCAAACATATGAAGAAAGGCTAGTTAGGCATTTTTAAAAGCTTCCAACATCACGATTGAGAAGACTAAGAGGGGGACATCATTCAATATTTGGTGATAATAGCTCCAAATGTTTGGTTTGTTTGTTTTTGTTTAACGTCCTATTAACAGCCAGGGTCATTTAACGTGCCAGGTTTTGGAGGTGGAGGAAAGCCGGAATACCCGGAGAAAAACCACCGGCCTATGGTCAGTACCTGGCAACGGCCCCACGTAGGTTTCGAACTCGCAACCCAGAGGTGGAGGGCTAGTGTTAAAGTGTCGGGACACCTTAACCACTCGGTCACCGCGGCCCCTGGCTCCAAATGCAACAGCATATAGGATAACACAATATTCATGTATTTTGTATACATATTGCAACTTGAATGACAAGATGGCGGAGGACACAACACAAGCAATATAATTACGACACATAATAATGAATTATATAATGATTTTGAAAACTTGTAATTGATGCATAACAATTCAGCATTTACGTCATGCATACATATGACGTCATGACAGTATGACGTCATAATTTAAACAGGTACTATTCAATAAAAGTAACATACTTTCTAAATATACACAAGAACACTATATATGAAAACTGTGATATTAATTTCCAAAACACATTTAATTTAATTTAATTACTTACGAGGAGAGTTTTTTTCTTTCTGCAGTGGCATGTAACAAAAAATTACCCAATCTATTCAAAGTTTTAACACTTTTACTAGAAAATAATTCTATCAGTACTTGGCCGGGAATAATAATAATTTTTGAAATGTTTTCTTAATTCAGAATATGCAGGACAAAGAAGCACAAAATGTACTGCGTCCTCGACGTCATTTTTGTCACAAACTGTGCAAATTCTTTGACTTCTAGGTATATTTTATTATAGCGCCCAGATTCAATATTAAGATTGTGTCCTTGCATACGGAATTGACGCAACAACTTTTTAAATTTATAATGAATTGGCTTAATAAGATAAAAATTAGTATTGAAGGGATCCACAACATGTTTGTATAAATAACATTTCGAAGATATATCAAACGAATACATCATGAACACGCTGGACATATACTTGCATAAAATGATTTTCATTTAAAACGTATTGGCTGTTCCAAATATAACCAAAACCAAAACTACAAAGCTCATTTTTAATATGATAAACCCAATTACTTTTACAATTGGTAGGGCGTAAGAATTGTACCTGCTGCCCCCATTGCATGATCGTAAGAGGCGACTAAATTTGGGATATTATCCTTTCTCTTCTTTCTTAACAACTTTCTTCTTCCTAGCGTCTCCCTTGACACTGCCTCACATTTGGCCTTTAGTTGAGCGTTCGCCCCTGTGAGGAAGGCTTTGGGTTCTGTCCCCTGGCTGAGACATACCAGAGTCTTTAAAAATGGTAGTTGCTGCTCCTGCTTAGCGCTCAGCATACAAGGAGTGGGACGACTGGTTCGCCCGTTGTCAGTATAATGTGACCGGGTGGGGTGTCCTGCTGGGTGTCTTCGGCAGTATGCTTCAGTGAGGTAGCACTATAAATCGGCAAAAGTTCCGGCCTATCACAAGGAGACTAAACACGAACATACCGCAGCCTCCCAAAACACACATACGCACTCATCACACGCATGCATGCCGCACGCACGGGAGGCCGTCCTTAAATGACCTTAGCTGTTAATAGGACGTTAAACAAAATAAACCAAACCAAACCAATTTTACAATTAGGTTTTTTGTTATTTAAATTAATTCGACAAGTAAATCATAACATGATTTTAAAACAAAATATTGGTTTTTAATAATTCCAGTCAATATTTCATTACTGCTATTTTACGTTGCACATACAATGAATATCTACCAGTTTCGAAGAAGACCAAAGCAGAATTTACCGTTTTCTTAACATTAAGCAAGTCTTTGAGAAAAAGAAGATGATTTTTTTCACGTGACCTGTAACATATATGGGAACCCTACCAGTCCAATAATGGCAGACGAAGGTGCCCGTTTGCGGTAGTTTTGATGCTTTTAAACTTCTACACCATTTCTTGAGAATAGGTGTAAAAGGTCTTGGGTTGGGTTGATTAATTACTGTCTTGTTTATGTCTATGATTGATTTAGTTTAGAATTTTAAAATAAAAGAAGAAAGTCATTTCACAATATAAGATTTGGATATGATTTGTGAGTTTGATTCATATTAAGGTTGAACATCATGCAGCGTGTTAGTTGGACCTTGAATTAAAGCAAGTTTTAATAGTACCATGCGATCAAAACAGTACCCAGCATCTTTAATCATATGATGCACGCTATTCTGTCGGAGTAGTCTCCCTTAGTAAACTCGATGACGCTGTAACGGAAGTTGACACAATCAACGTTAGGATGGCAGCTACCGAGAAAGTGAACCTTGGACTGCCCGATTTGTCTGGGTTGTCTGAAGCCGAGGCTCTACAGGTCATGGCAGTGATGCAAAGGGCTAAGGTATGTTGTTTTGGTAATAAAAGTGGGTGTATACAACACGTTCAGGCTGACCGGAAGCTGCTCCCTCGAGTTGTCACACGCTCGATCAGTCATTGATCCATAACGATTGGACAAGCTCCGGTCACCCGACACACAGCATTTATATACTTAGAAGGATTCATTAAGTTGCAAACGACCTATCAAAGCTACACTATAGATTTCGGATTATACAACAGATGTCACATATCCAGTAATTGTGTATCCATTGTCAGGTAAGCAAGCGTTATTGAAGAAAACTTTCAAATTAATGTAAACTTTGACGGAGAGTAAAATATATATTTTCAAGATTGCGAACAGCTAAATAGGTCTAGAATTTGACTTTCTAAAGTCATTGGACCATAAACAGACTTTTGCTCCACCCCCTCTCGTGACTTCATGTGGAGTTTTGGCATACCGGAACTCTCAAAGGGTAAGCCTAAATTGACATCTATTATTAATTATTTTGCATTTTTAAGACTTATACTGTCCAGTACATGTAACAAATGTAGTCAGTTATATAATTATATAATGTGTCATTCAAGGAGAATCATGCCCAGGATACCTTTAAAGTAACCAAGGTGAGTTCTTTATGAATTACAAATTCAGTAATTCCTAATCCTATCAGACAATCTTTGAAATAAACTCAAACTTCAGATAAGCTAGAACAAGTAGATTTTTTGTCAGATACTTGATTAGATATTATGTACATTGCATAAATTGCCTATTATATGTTAGTTGAGATATAGATTCTACCTTTGCTACTAAAAATATAAAGTCAAAATCATTTTTAACTTAACTTTTCAAAAGAAATCCAAGTTGCATTTAGTCATTAAACAATAATAATTAAATGCAAAAATAAAAATTATTTTCACATTGGAAAGAGTAACATCAAGAAGACAACGGTTTCAGTAAACTATTATTTACCTTCTTGTAATGTGCCTTTATAAGATGTATTGCAAAAAATACTGTTCTAGCATTTTTGGCTTTTTTTAGTACACAAATGTCAAGTTGGCAGTTTTCCCCATCCATGAACCTGTTAAATTGTCTTTGAAATATTTGAATTTTATTGTTGGAATGTTAACTTCAGTAAATATACTACCAGTGTTTTATTGCCACATCCTGAGTAAGAATTGGAAAATGAAGCAATAAAATGTATTCCCAGTTTAAGAATACCAACAATATTTCATTATCAAATAAGCTTCAGTACATAACATATTTCAATTTCTTCTGATCACTGTTCACTATAGCTGTCTTATATGAATCCTCTTGTGATAGTTCACCGGCTGGGCCTGATTATTTGTGAAGTTTGGCTGGGGTAATCGTTTCAGCAATATTAACACACAAATTGAAAAGGAAGGTAATTTTTTTGAAAAAAAACCTTTTCCTTTAGGTTGATATATATAAATGAATGGGTATGACATGAATTGTTTCTAATTGAAATGTTCCAGGTCTCATGTTACATGGTATCAGTTTTATTAGTTCACTTGGCCTGAAGAGCAATTAGGCCACTGTTTGTTGTCTGTCCAGCATCAACATTTCCCATATCATAATTGAATGGTTAGGTTCCTAGGATGGAGCCCCACAAAGTTTGCAAAAGAAATTAACTTGACCCATTCAATCAAGTAGTCAATTGCAACTTTGTTACTTCATTAAAAAAAGTCCTAAAATCAAGATATATGGCCGGTATAGTTTCCTTGGAAGACACCCAACAAAGTTTGCAAAACGTATAGGTGAACTATACCTACCTTTAATTTGTTTAGTGTTAATATCTACAATTATAACCTACATGTACATTTTTCGCTAGTCAAAGTTTTGTCAAAGCAATGTCATTATGAATATGCTGATCCATTGTAATAATAAGAAATTTGATAGGTGTATATAGTATGAACATAGTATGGGATGTCAGTATATGTACACACGTTTTGTAAATCAAATGAGCACTGGCTACAATACCAAGTCAGTTAGAAGGTGATTTATATAATTTATTTAAGAAATAATTGACGATGATTCGTGTATTATTGCAGGATATACAACGAGGACGTGGATATTTTGCAATTAAATTAATAACGAAATCGAAGGCCGCAGGTTAGGGTAGGGTTAGACGCGGCCTTCGTTATTAATTTAATTGCAAAATATCCACGTCCTCGTTATATATCCTGCAACAATACACGAGTCAAAGTTGATTATTTCTATTCTACCATGTACTGTTCAGTTCTGAGATCGACCTCTTTCTAATAAAAAAACAGCAAAGAAACCCAGGGAAAACCTTATTTCTTGAGTATTGTATTATTTGTTGATGAAATATACAGGCAATACAGTACTACGATCAAGAGCATCTATCATATGGCATTGATTTTGAAAATTTAAAAAAAAAAGGATAAAAAAAAAAAGAAAAAGAAAAAAAAGGGGGGCCTCCGTAGGATTCGAACTCGCGTCGTGATAAAAATATATTGAAAGACTAACCAATTAGCCCACTCGGCTATAGTAACCTTTTATGAAATGGGTGAATATTAGATATTTAAAATTGTGATAGCCATGACTCACGACCATGTATTATTTGCACGAGCGTGGGTTATTGGAAAATAATACATGGTTTTAAACCAATCAAAACCGGCGTTACATAGCAAACATGGTAGAATAGCTATTCTTTCATGGATACATTAATAGTTTGATTAGCCTGCCTCTCCAAACTCATATTGATAAGTACATTTCATGTCAATTGCTAGCTGTGTTGTAGTGCACGTGGTAACTATAGGCCAAGTACATTTTATTTCAATTGCTAGCTGTGTTGTATTGTATATATGCCTAATTTGTAGGAATTTCAATTAAAGCTTTACATGGGAAAGTAAATGTACCATAAAAACCCTTGTAATTTGCACACCGGTGTAATTTGCAAAGGTAATTTTTGAGGCTGAAAATGCTGGAAAAACATTCTATCCATATATTTAGTGCATGAAAAAAATTGACCAAAAACGATGTCCAGGAGGTCTCAAATATAGTAGGTAGCTATACATCACTTTATTATCTGACACATTTAACCAGACTAAATTGCTGTGTGCATGTTTATTAATCTGCAAACAGGAATTTCTGTCTTTTTCCAAGATGGCGGACATTGAGAATTGACAATCTTTTTTCTTTAAAAGAAACTTGAAAACATCTCTACCTGTATAATTTGTGCACCTCCAACTTTAAACTTTATTTCAGAAGAAAAAACTGCACAAATTACACGAGTTTTTACGGTACTCTAAATATCACAATACAAATTGTATATCATTGACAATTTTTTACTGGAAATATAATGTCTGCAAAAAGAGGGATAACTGTATTTTTGTTGAACCTTGCATCAATTTTAGCCCATCGTCATCAAATAGTGGGCTGAATGCATTCAAATTGCCATTCATCCATGTTCTGTCGTCATTCTCCATAAACAATCCTTGTTTTCATTATTTCTCAGAAAGTTAACAATGGATCTTTCTCAAATTCCACATGTAGGTTCCCCCTTGATTCTTAGCAATTCATGTGGATGTTCCATTTTCAGACTGATTGGAAAACAAGATGGCTGACAGTTGGCAGCCATTTAAATTTTGACAGAACTTTGTAGTTTGTTATGGCTATTTCTTAGAAAGCTCTTGATTTGGATCTTTCTCAAAAAGGGTCCACGGTGGCCGAGTGGTTAAGGTGTCCCAACACTTTAACACTATAGCCCTCCACCTCTGGATTGCGAGTTTGAAACCTACGTGGGGCAGTTGCCAGGTACTTACTGTAGGCCGGTGGTTTTTCTCCGGGTACTCCGGCTTTCCTCCACCTCCAAAACCTGGCACGTCCTTAAATGACCCTGGCTGTTTATAGGACGTTAAGCAAAAACAAACCAAACCAATCTTTCTCAAATTTCCCAAGGTTTTCCTTGGTCCTGACAGTTGTGCATGCAGGTTTCATTTTTAGACTGATTAAAAAGCAAGGTAGGCAACATGTAGCCATCGTGTCTTGGCTGACAGACTAGGTGGCCATTTTGAATTGTGTCACTACATCGTATTTCAAAAAAAGTTAAACACAGATCTAGAGCTTTCACAAATTTCATAGGTAGGTTTGTCTTGTGTCAGATAAAGCTGTTAACCTTTTATCTCCGAGGTCTTGATGGATCTTTCTCTGATTTCATGTGTAGGTTCCTCTTGTTTTATATGAAAAGAAAAACAGAGAAATGTTCACTTTAATAGAGATTGGATAGATGTCATTTGACCGTGGCTGCCAATATCCTTCTGGGAAATTTGTTTCTGAATTGGTTACGTATACACTGTTTTGAAATTATTATAAAATTCAGTATGTGTAGCTGCCTAACAATTGTTCACACTTATTATTAGAACCTGCACTGTGGATCTTTTTATATAGTCCGATGTTTTCATCAGTCTCTGTACTTTACAATTGTAGCTTTAAATAGTTCCCTCTCATTATGTACCTAGACATTTATACTATGAAAGAACATGTAGGTATCCTGAGGGTACAATTGTGTATTCTAGGCTACTTCACAGTGATAAAGTTGATGCCAATATTGATTATTAGTTAGGTAAGTCTCCTAAATTCATTTCTCCGCCTGACTTGTGTGTATGTCAGATGTTTTCTATTGATTTCTATATATATGGTGAACTTACAATTGTAAAGTTGTTTTTTAGCTTCACTTTGACATGGTATATATAACCACCATTGGGTGATTGGGATCTTCATATCTTTGTCCTAGAGTTGTGTTTTGTATTCATGTATGTCTATGTACCAACTCTCTGTCTGTATAAAGGATTAGAAATTTCTAAAGTTAGCAATACATGGCTGATCACAGACTGTGGTGGGTAAGTATTGATTCATCACTTTTTTAGTTTTTTTTAATGTCAAATTTATATAGTTTACAATAGTAGTGATACAAGTTTATCAACTTTATTGCATTTTTGCCAGTGAAATTAAGAAATTTATCTAACTAATATAACTTATATTTTTACTGCAGCGATGAAAAGTGAAAATATAAGATTTTGCAGTGAAAATAAAATTTTTCATTTTTGACCAGTCAGAGCAAACCTTCGTATTCACCTCATTGAAATTTTAAACTAGGCAATGATTCAAAGTGAAGATAGATAAATTGGTTATTTTGCTGTATTTCTGAAATATTCAGGTTTTGCACAACACTCACTTGACGTTAGCTATTCATGCACAGATTCTCTGAAAACAGCAGAAAATGCTTAATTGCGTTGATATGTCCTTTCAAAACGACATTGTCATGTTGACGTGAAGTAACATCACAAATAGATGACATCATGAATTATGTTACTGATTTCCGCACTTTTTGACAATATTTTTATTTTTCGCTGTTTATAATTTTGTTTTTTTTTAAGTATATCAAATGCAATAAAAGAAATTGAATGGTTTCCTGTTCAATACAACATACATATTTCGATATTTTTTTGCTCGTGCTCCACACTAGGACTTGTGAAAATATCGATATTCTGTCATACACGTGAAATATATGTTATATTAACGGGTAACCATTCAGTATCCTCTGTATATATTAATCATGCCTAGCTAGGCCTGTTGGCCTGGATTGAAGTGCTCGAGGGGTCTTACGATACCTTTTCACATCTGATAGGGGAATCAAACCCCAAACACTTAGGTGAAAGGCAAGTGTGTTACCACTGTGCCACCAGACCACTCATCACTTTAATGAAGCTACACATAACGGAACTATTCCTGATACAAGCAATTGTTTTTATCTATACTATAGATACCTTGCAGTTAAACTTAAAATTTGTTATCTCTGACTCTGATAACTCATGGTCAAAAGACTGTGGAAAAAAAAAAATCAGGTCGTACATCAATAAAAAAATTTAGGTCATACAACATCAATGAAAACTTGGGTAGTATGTACGTAGGTACATATACATTGTACATCAGTATACATTCAGGTCATACATGGTGAAAGCAGTAAAAATTCAGGTCATACATGGTGAAATCAGTAAAAATTTACCTCGTATATATAATCGGTAAAAAATCAGTCGTAAATCTGTAAAAATTCAGGTTCAACATCAGAAAAAAAAATTGGGTCATACATAAGTAATAAATTTATGTAGAATCTCTCTTTAGCTGTGAATACATGTACTAGGGACAATTAAGACAGTATTTTTATAGCCCCACTGAATCTGAGATAACAAGGATGAACTGTATTTTTAGGTCATCTGACCCGAAGGGTCAGGATGACCTATAGTCATCATGCTTCGTCCGTCGTCGTGCGCCGTGCGCCGTCTGCCGTGCGCCGTCCGCCGTGCGCCGTGCGTAAACTTTTCACATTTTAAACTTCTTCTCAAGTTCCACCAGTGGGATTGAGCTGAAACTTGCCTGAAATGATGCTGGGATGGTCCTGACCAAGTGTTGTTAATTTTCGGGTCGGTCCGAAATCCAAGATGGCCGCAATTGCCGCCATTTTGAAAACACATTTGAAACTTCTTCTCAAGTTCCACTGGTGAGATTGAGCTGAAACTTGCCTGAAATGATCCTGGGATGGTCCTGAGGAAGTGTTGTTATTTTTCAGGTCGGTCAGAAATCCAAGATGGCCGCCACGGCAACCATCTTGAAAAACACGTTTTAAACTTCTTCTCCAGTTCCACTGGTGCGATTGAGCTGGAAATTGGTGAGGATGTTAAGGAAGGAGAGGCAACAAAGTGTTGTTATTTTTCAGCCTCGTAAAAACTTTGACATGGCAGCCACGGCAGCCATTTGTAACATGATTGCGCAATCATTGTTCTTCTGAACAACACCTATATCAAACTTCTTCTCAAATTCCACCAGTGGGATTCAGCTCTTACTAAGCAGAAATGATCCTGAGATGGTCTTGACCAAGTGTTGTTATTTTTGAAGTCGGTCAGAAATCCAAGATGGCCGCCATGGCAACCATCTTGAAAAACACATTTTAAACTTCTCCAGTTCCACTGGTGCGATTGAGCTGAAAATTGGTGAGGATGTTAAGGAAGGAGAGCCAATAAAGTGTTGTTATTTTTTCGGCCTCGTAAAAACTTTGACATTGCAGCCACGGCAGCCATTTTGGAAAATGATTGCGCAATCATGGTTCTTCTAAACAACACCTATATCAAACTTCTTCTCAAATTCCACCAGTGGGATTGAGCTCTTACTTACCAGAAATGATTTTGTGATGGTCCTGACCAAGTGTTGTTATTTTTCAAGTCGGTCAGAAATCCAAGATGGCCGCCATGGCAACCATCTTGAAAAACACGTTTTAAACTTCTTCTCCAGTTCCACTGGTGCGATTGAGCTGGAAATTGGTGAGGATGTTAATGAAGGAGAGGCAACAAAGTGTGGTTATTTTTTGGCTTCGTAAAAGCTTCGACATGGTAGCCACGGCGGCCATTTTGTAACATGATTGCGCAATCATGGTTTTTCCTGAACAACACCTATTTCAAACTTCTTCTCAAATTCCATCAGTGGGATTCAGCTGTAACTTACCAGAAATGATCCTGAGATGGTTCTGGCCAAGTGTTGTTATTTATTGGATCGGTCAGAAATCCAAGATGGCCACCATGGCCAACACTGCCACTATATACTTGCTACAGAGAATACATACTACAATAATAGAAGGTTTTTAATTTAGAGTCAGATGACCGTTAAGGCCCCTGGGCCTCTTGTATTGTAGAGCACTCACTTTTTATGCTTTAACTATTCAGTAATGCTTTTCAATGGATTATCAACTTTCTCTGAATTGAGTTAACAATATACATATAAAATCAAATAATTGTAATGAATTTGTAAAATAGATCAAGTAATTTATAAACTTGACCCCATATTGTTTATTTTTGTTGTTGTTGTTTACTTTTTTTATCAAAGACTGAAAAACAATAGTCAAAACTTGTTTTATAAGCTGACCATGCAGGTAAATACTGTTCTATGATATCCTGATGTGCACCAGATTGCCTGGTCAAAGATCAATGACTAGGTGTTTCCTCAGAACTGGGTACCTCTATAATGTGGAGATCCATGATGAGTCTACAGTAAATAATTGAAGTCGGATGTTGTTTGGTGTGTAATCTGTATAATAAGGTGTTAATGACGCAGAAGATTTGTTGTTATACAGGCAATGATAACAGTGCGATAGGGATGATAGGGATCCACTGTTAAGTAGGAGTGTTATCTTAGATTGTGCTGCTGTAGTTAATTATCACTATGTGGCCTCATTTTATAGGAGATGTGTTCATTACTGACAAGGTTTCCATTGGTCAATATGTCTGTTTGGACTTGCTGTTTGAATGGGAGTTATTAAGCTATATAGGACACCTGCAATCTTTAAACATAATACTTGTGATGGAGGTTTGTGATGCCCTGTAAAGAAACACTAATAAAATCAGTGCTTTTACCTGATACTGGTACGTAGTTGCCAGTAATAATTAAGCCCATTACCTTCACCATGTAGATAAACTTAAGCTTGTCACAGGATAAATGCAGTAAGGGAATTTCAGACAAACCAGTTGTGTTCCCATATTAATTGCTTTCTTTTTAAAACTAAGGTACGGCGTGAATATTTATCTGTCACCGAGATTGCATTTATATTGTCAATAATTACAATCTAACAATTTGAAACATTTAATTGTTAGGTCATCTGACCCGAAGGGTCAGGATGACCTATAGCCATCGTGCTTCGTCCGTCGTCGTCCGCCGTCCGTAAACTTTTCACATTTCAATCTTCTTCTCAAGTTCCACCAGTGGGATTCACATGAAACTTGCCAGAAATGATCCTGAGATGGTCCTGACCAAGTGTTGTTATTTTTCGGGTTGGTCCGAAATCCAAGATGGCCGCCATAGCCGCCATTTTGAAAACACATTTTAAACTTCTTCTCAAGTTCCACCACTGCTGTTGGGCTGAAACTTGCCAGAAATGATCCTGAGATGATCCCGACAAAGTGTTGTTATTTTTCGGGTCGGTCTGAAATCCAAGATGGCCGCCATAGCCGCCATCTTGAAAAACACATTTAAAACTTCTTCTCAAGTTTCACCAGTGCTATTGAGCTGAAACTTGCCTGAAATGATCCTGATATGATCCCGACCAAGTGTTGTTATTTTTTAGATCAGTCCAAAATCCAAGATGGCCGCCATAGCTGCCATCTTGAAAAACACATTTTAAACTTCTTCTCAACTTCCACCAGTGCTATTGAGCTGAAACTTGCCTGAAATGATCCTGATATGATCCCGACAAAGTGTTGTTATTTTTCGGGTCGGTCCGAAATCCAAGATGGCCGCCATAGCCGCCATCTTGAAAAACACATTTTAAACTTCTTCTCAAGTTCCACCAGTGCTATTGAGTTGAAACTTGCCTGAGATGATCCTGATATGATCCCGACGAAGTGTTGTTATTTTTCGGGTCGGTCCGAAATCCAAGATGGCCGCCATAGCCGCCATCTTGAAAAACACATTTAAAACTTCTTCTCAAGTTTCACCAGTGCTATTGAGCTGAAACTTGCCTGAAATGATCCTGATATGATCCCGACCAAGTGTTGTTATTTTTTAGATCAGTCCGAAATCCAAGATGGCCGCCATAGCCGCCATCTTGAAAAACACATTTTAAACTTCTTCTCAACTTCCACCAGTGCTATTGAGCTGAAACTTGCCTGAAATGATCCTGATATGATCCCGACCAAGTGTTGTTATTTTTCGGGTCGGTCCGAAATCCAAGATGGCCGCCATAGCTGCCATCTTGAAAAACACATTTTAAACTTCTTCTCAAGTTCCACCAGTGCTTTTGAGTTGAAACTTGCCTGAAATGATCCCGACCAAGTGTTGTTATTTTTCGGGTCGGTCCGAAATCAAAGATGGCCGCCATAGCCGCCATCTTGAAAAACACATTTAAAGCTTCTTCTCAAGTTTCACCAGTGCTATTGAGCTGAAACTTGCCTGAAATGATCCTGATATGATCCCGACCAAGTGTTGTTATTTTTTAGATCAGTCCGAAATCCAAGATGGCCGCCATAGCCGCCATCTTGAAAAACACATTTTAAACTTCTTCTCAAGTTCTACGAGTGCTATTGAGCTGAAACCTGCCTTAAATGATCCTGATATGATCTCGACCAAATGTTGTTATTTTCGGGTCGGTCCGAAATCCAAGATGGCCGCCATAGCCGCCATCTTGAAAAACACATTTTAAACTTCTTCTCAAGTTCCATCAGTGCTATTGAGCTGAAACTTGCCTGAGATGATCCTGATATGATCCCGACCAAGTGTTGTTATTTTTCGTTATTTTTCGGGTCGGTCCGAAATCCAAGATGGCCACCATAACCACCATCTTGAAAAACACATTTTAAACTTCTTCTCCAGGTTCATTGGTGCCTTTGAGCTGGGAATGGATGAGGATGTCAAGGAAGGCGAGCCAACATAGTGGTTTTTTTTGGCCTCGTAAAAACTTTGACATGGCAGCAATATGGCGGCCATTTTGTAACAAGATTGCGCAATCATGGCTTTCCTGAACAACACCTATTTCAAACTTTTTCTCAAATTCCACCGGTGGAATTCAGCTCTAACTTACCAGAAATGATCCTGAGATGGTCCTTACCAAGTGTAGCTATTTATCGGGTCGGCCAGAAATCCAAGATGGCTGCCATGACAGCCATCTTGAAAAACACATTTTATACTTCTTCTCCAGTTCCACTGGTGCCATTGAGCTGGAAATTGGTGAAGATGTTACGGAAGCAGGGCCAACAAAGTGTTGTTATTTTTTTGGCCTCGTAAAAACTTTGACATGGCAGCAATGGCGGCCATTTTGTAACATGATTGCGCAATCATGGTTTTCCTGAACAACACCTATTTCAAACTTTTTCTCAAATTCCACCGGTGGGATTCAGCTCTAACTTACCAGAAATGATCCTGAGATGGTCCACACCAAGTGTTGTTATTTATTGGGTTGTTCAGAAATCCAAGATGGCCACCATGGCCAACAGTGCCACTATATACTTGCTACAGAGAATGCATACTACAATAATATAAGGGTTTTAATTTAGAGTCAGATGACCGTTAAGGCCCCTGGGCCTCTTGTTATATTTACATTTACCTATGTTAAACTCCTAAACAAATTATACCTTCTTTATTTTCATACATGTCCTTGCATGTTCGTTTGGAAGAATAACATTTTTAGGTCACCTGAGACAAAGTCTCAAGTGACCTATTCTAATCCCCTTTTGTCCGCCGTCGTCCGTCGTGCGTCCGTAAACAATTTACATTTTCGACTTCTTCTCCAAAACCCACAAACCAATTTCTATGAAATTCGGCAGGAAGCTTCTATGGCTAAAGGTCAACCAAATTTGTAAATTATTTGGTCCCCACCCCTCAGGGCCCTGAGGGGCGGGGCCAAAAAGGGTCAAATTGACTAAAATTTCAAAAATCTTCTTCTGTACTCTCAGATATGCTGGAATCAAACACTCTTCATAAATGAAGGGTCTTAAGGTGCTTTACCAAAATTGTAAATTTCATGACCCAGGGGTTTCACATTTGCCCCTGGGGAGGGGCTAAACTTTACTATAGTTTATATAGGGAAATAACATTTTTGACTTTTATTTGTTTTATTTCTATTGGAATTCATTCTAATTTTGTAACCATTGTCAGCATGGGATGACAGTTTGATGGCATGCACATGTTGGCCCTGACTGACCCCCAGGGGCTGATGGGCAGGGCTTAAAAGGGTCAAATTGACTGAAATTTCAAAAATCTTCTTCTCTACTCTCAGATATGATAGAATCAAATACACTTTATAGATGGCAGGGTCTGAAGGTGCTTTACCAAAATTGTGAATTTCATGACCCTGGGGTCTCAAGTTAGCCCCTGGGGCGGGGGTAAACTTTACTATAATTTATAATTTCAAATTTCAAAAATCTTCTTCTCAAGACTGAAATAAGGTGGAATCAAATACTCTTTATAGTTTGAAGGGTCTTATGGTGCTTTATTGAAATTTTAAATTTCATGACCCTGGGGTCACAAGTTTGCCCCTGGGGAGGGGGTAAATTTTACTATAGTTTATATAGGGAAATCACATTTTTGACTGATTTGTTTTGATTTCTATGGGAATTCATTCTGGTTAACATTTTCAGCATGGAATGAAAGTTTGATAATATGCATATGTTGGCCCTGACTGACCCCTAGGGGCTGATAGGGGGGGCAAAAAGGGTCAATTAAATAAACTGAAATATTTCAAATCTCAGGTGACCGTTAAGGCCCATGGGCCTCTTGTTAAATCAACTTCCTTTCTGTGATTAAATTGCAAGCAATTTGATACACAGTACAAAGTCTTGTGGTGACATTATGATCAACACAGTGCCAAAATAATGTCATAGTAACGCAATTGTTCTCCATCACTATCCTGGCTGTGTTTGAATCATTCGTAGCCATATAGTGAACTTTATTTCGATAATGTTGATCAAAAGACCACAATTACGTCATGTTATCTTGACTGCTTATCTGTATAAATGCTCATAGATGTAGCCCAGATTAACACCGAGGCAATGGGAGACTGTATAGTGTCAGATGTGAATATTAGTCGATAAGCTAATACATGAAACTTTGATAACTGATTTGAGTTAATAAACTTTGTTGTGATTTTATATGTTGTAATTTTATATCTTAATAAGCATATCATGTTAATTTGCGCTTTCTCTTTCTTCTCTAAGGTCAATGTGGTAGAGCTAGCTGTATTTATCTTAACAAAAGACGGGGAGGGGGCACTATGCATAATGTGAAAAGGTTTGATTAAGTTTTAAGAAATAATCTAACTGAAAATTTATATCATGTGTACATAAGGCTAGACAATACAGGGTAAACACATGTTAGTCATGGTGTCGCTATAGTGTGTTTTAATTATGCAGTGTTTCTATTATAATTAATTGCCAGCCACAAAATTTAGACACTTGACACATGATGGTATATATGTTTCATAATACATGTATGTAAAACAGTTAAGTATCCAGGCAGATATGTGGTAACAGGTATCAGAGGCATTGTGTGACAGGTTTGTTACAACTAGCTTTTACATTATCATGAGTTCTCTAAGGTCTAGATGTAATACATTATCAGTAGTTCTCTAATCTAGATGTAATACATTGTCAGTAGTTCCCTGAGGTCTAAATGTAATACATTGTCAGTATAGTTCTCTAATGTCTAGATGTAATACATTGTCAGTAGTTCTCTATTCTAGATGTAATACATTGTCAGTAGTTATCTAAGGTCTAGATGTAATGCATTGTCAGTAGTTCCCTGAGGTCTAATAAATGTAATACATTGTCAGTATAGTTCTCTAATGTCTAGATGTAATACATTGTCAGTAGTTCTCTATTCTAGATGTAATACATTGTGAGTAGTTCTCTAATGTCTAGATGTAATACATTGTCAGTAGTTCTCTATTCTTGATGTAATACATTGTCAGTAGTTCTCTATTCTAGATGTAATACATTGTGAGTAGTTCTCTAATGTCTAGATGTAATACATTGTCAGTAGTTCTCTATTCTGGATGTAATACATTGTCAGTAGTTCTCTAATGTCTAGATGTAATCCATTGTCACTAGTTCTCTATTCTAGATGTAATACATTGTCAGTAGTTCTCTATTCTTGATGTAATACATTGTCAGTAGTTCTCTATTCTAGATGTAATACATTGTCTGTAGTTCTCTAATGTCTAGATGTAATCCATTGTCAGTAGTTCTCTAATCTAGATGTAATACATTGTCAGTAGTTCTCTCATGTTTAGATGTAATACATTGTCAGTAGTTTCCTAACTTCTAGATGTAATACATTGTCAGTAGTTTCCTAACTTCTAGATGTAACACATTGTGAGTAGTTCTCTATTGTCTAGATGTAATACATTGTCAGTAGTTCTCTATTCTAGATGTAATACATTGTCTGTAGTTCTCTAATGTCTAGATGTAATCCATTGTCAGTAGTTCTCTGATCTAGATGTAATACATTGTCAGTAGTTCTCTCATATTTAGATGTAATACATTGTCAGTAGTTTCCTAACTTCTAGATGTAATACATTGTCAGTAGTTCTCTAATCTAGATGTAATACATTGCCAGTAGTTCTCTAATTAAGGTCTAGATGTAATACATTGTCAGTAGTTCTCTGATCTAGATGTAATACATTGTCAGTAGTTCTCTCATATTTAGATGTAATACATTGTCAGTAGTTCTCTGATATAGATGTAATACATTGTCAGTAGTTCTCTCATATTTAGATGTAATACATTGTCAGTAGTTCTCTATTCTAGATGTAATACATTGTCAGTAGTTCTCTAATCTAGATGTAATACATTGCCAGTAGTTCTCTAATTAAGGTCTAGATGTAGTACATTGTCAGTAGCTCTCTATTCTAGATGTAATACATTGTCTGTAGTTCTCTAATGTCTAGATGTAATCCATTGTCAGTAGTTCTCTGATCTAGATGTAATACATTGTCAGTAGTTCTCTCATATTTAGATGTAATACATTGTCAGTAGTTCTCTAATTCTAGATGTAATACATTGTCAGTAGTTCTCTAATGTCTAGATGTAATCCATTGTCAGTAGTTCTCTAATGTCTAGATGTAATACATTGTCAGTAGTTCTCTAATTCTAGATGAAATATATTGTCAGTAGTTCTCTAATTCTAGATGTAATACATTGTCTGTAGTTCTCTAATTCTAGATGAAATATATTGTCAGTAGTTCTCTAATTCTAGATGAAATACATTGTCTGTAGTTCTCTAATTCTAGATGTAATACATTGTCTGTAGTTCTCTAATTCTAGATGTAATACATTGTCTGTAGTTCTCTAATTCTAGATGAAATACAGTGTCTGTAGTTCTCTAATTCTAGATGAAATACATTGTCAGTAGTTCTCTAATTCTAGATGTAATACATTGTCTGTAGTTCTCTAATTCTAGATGAAATACAGTGTCTGTAGTTCTCTAATTAGATGTAATACATTGTCTGTAGTTCTCTAATTAGATGTAATATATTGTCAGTAGTTCTCTAATTCTAGATGAAATACATTGTCTGTAGTTCTCTAATTCTAGATGTAATACATTGTCTGTAGTTCTCTAATTCTAGATGAAATACATTGTATGTAGTTCTCTAATTCTAGATGAAATACATTGTCTGTAGTTCTCTAATTCTAGATGAAATACATTGTCAGTAGTTCTCTAATTCTAGATGTAATACATTGTCTGTAGTTCTCTAACATCATAGATGTAATATACATTGTCTGTAGTTCTCTAATTCTAGATGTAATACATTGTCAGTAGTTCTCTAATTAGATGAAATACATTGTCAGTAGTTCTCTAATTAGATGAAATACATTGTCTGTAGTTCTCTAATTCTAGATGAAATACATTGTCTGTAGTTCTCTAATTCTAGATGAAATACATTGTCAGTAGTTCTCTAATTAGATGAAATACATTGTCAGTAGTTCTCTAATTAGATGTAATACATTGTCTGTAGTTCTCTAATTCTAGATGAAATACATTGTCTGTAGTTCTCTAACTAGATGAAATACAATGTCAGTAGTTCTCTAATTCTAGATGAAATACATTGTTAGTAGTTCTCTAATTCTAGATGAAATACATTGTTAGTAGTTCTCTAATTCTAGATGTAATACATTGTCAGTAGTTCTCTAATTCTAGATGTAATACATTGTTAGTAGTTCTCTAATTCTAGATGAAATACATTGTCTGTAGTTCTCTAATTCTAGATGTAATACATTGTCTGTAGTTCTCTAATTCTAGATGAAATACATTGTCAGTAGTTCTCTAATTCTAGATGAAATACATTGTTAGTAGTTCTCTATTCTAGATGTAATACATTGTCTGTAGTTCTCTAATTCTAGATGAAATACATTGTCAGTAGTTCTCTATTCTAGATGTAATACATTGTCTGTAGTTCTCTATTCTAGATGAAATACATTGTCAGTAGTTCTCTATTCTAGATGTAATACATTGTCTGTAGTTCTCTAATTCTAGATGTAATACATTGTCTGTAGTTCTCTATTCTAGATGTAATACATTGTCTGTAGTTCTCTATTCTAGATGTAATACATTGTCTGTAGTTCTCTAATTAGATGAAATACATTGTCTGTAGTTCTCTAATTAGATGTAATACATTGTCTGTAGTTCTCTAATTCTAGATGAAATACATTGTCAGTAGTTCTCTAATTCTAGATGTAATACATTGTCTGTAGTTCTCTAATTAGATGTAATACATTGTCTGTAGTTCTCTAATTCTAGATGTAATACATTGTCTGTAGTTCTCTAATTCTAGATGAAATACATTGTCTGTAGTTCTCTAATTAGATGTAATACATTGTCTGTAGTTCTCTAATTAGATGTAATACATTGTCAGTAGTTCTCTATTCTAGATGAAATACATTGTCTGTAGTTCTCTAATTCTAGATGAAATACATTGTCTGTAGTTCTCTAATTAGATGTAATACATTGTCTGTAGTTCTCTAATTAGATGTAATACAGTGTCTGTAGTTCTCTAATTCTAGATGAAATACATTGTCAGTAGTTCTCTAATTAGATGAAATACATTGTCTGTAGTTCTCTAATTAGATGAAATACATTGTCTGTAGTTCTCTAATTAGATGAAATACATTGTATGTAGTTCTCTAATTCTAGATGAAATACATTGTCAGTAGTTCTCTAATTAGATGAAATACATTGTATGTAGTTCTCTAATTCTAGATGAAATACATTGTCAGTAGTTCTCTATTCTAGATGTAATACATTGTCAGTAGTTCTCTAATTCTAGATGAAATACATTGTCTGTAGTTCTCTAATTCTAGATGAAATACATTGTCTGTAGTTCTCTAATTCTAGATGAAATACAGTGTCTGTAGTTCTCTAATTCTAGATGAAATACATTGTCTGTAGTTCTCTAATTCTAGATGAAATACATTGTATGTAGTTCTCTAATTCTAGATGAAATACATTGTCAGTAGTTCTCTATTCTAGATGTAATACATTGTCTGTAGTTCTCTAATTCTAGATGAAATACAGTGTCTGTAGTTCTCTAATTCTAGATGAAATACATTGTCTGTAGTTCTCTAATTCTAGATGAAATACATTGTATGTAGTTCTCTAATTCTAGATGAAATACATTGTCAGTAGTTCTCTAATTCTAGATGAAATACATTGTCAGTAGTTCTCTAATTCTAGATGAAATACATTGTCAGTAGTTCTCTAATTCTAGATGAAATACAGTGTCTGTAGTTCTCTAATTCTAGATGAAATACATTGTCAGTAGTTCTCTAATTCTAGATGAAATACATTGTCAGTAGTTCTCTAATTCTAGATGAAATACATTGTCAGTAGTTCTCTAATTCTAGATGAAATACAGTGTCTGTAGTTCTCTAATTCTAGATGAAATACATTGTCAGTAGTTCTCTAATTCTAGATGAAATATATTGTGAGTAGTTCTCTAATGTCTTGATGAAATACATTGTCTGTAGTTCTCTAACTTCTAGATGAAATACATTGTCAGTAGTTCTCTAATTCTAGATGAAATACATTGTATGTAGTTCTCTAATTCTAGATGAAATACATTGTCTGTAGTTCTCTAATTCTAGATGTAATACATTGTCTGTAGTTCTCTAATTCTAGATGTAATACATTGTCTGTAGTTCTCTAATTCTAGATGAAGTACATTGTCTGTAGTTCTCTAATTCTAGATGAAATACATTGTCAGTAGTTCTCTAATTCTAGATGAAATACATTGTCTGTAGTTCTCTAATTCTAGATGTAATACATTGTCAGTAGTTCTCTAATTCTAGATGAAATACATTGTCTGTAGTTCTCTAATTCTAGATGAAATACATTGTCTGTAGTTCTCTAATGTCTAGATGTAATACATTGTCTGTAGTTCTCTAATTCTAGATGTAATACATTGTATGTAGTTCTCTAATTCTAGATGTAATACATTGTCTGTAGTTCTCTAACTTCTAGATGAAACACATTGTCAGTAGTTCTCTATTGTCTAGATGTAATACATTGTCTGTAGTTCTCTATTGTCTAGATGAAATACAGTGTCTGTAGTTCTCTAATTCTAGATGTAATACATTGTCTGTAGTTCTCTAATTCTAGATGAAATACATTGTCAGTAGTTCTCTATTCTAGATGTAATACATTGTCAGTAGTTCTCTAATTCTAGATGTAATACATTGTCAGTAGTTCTCTAATTCTAGATGAAATACACTGTCTGTAGTTCTCTAATTCTAGATGAAATACATTGTCTGTAGTTCTCTAATTCTAGATGTAATACATTGTCTCTAGTTCTCTAATTCTAGATGAAATACATTGTCTGTAGTTCTCTAATTCTAGATGAAATACATTGTATGTAGTTCTCTAATTCTAGATGTAATACATTGTCTCTAGTTCTCTATTCTAGATGTAATACATTGTCAGTAGTTCTCTATTCTTGATGTAATACATTGTCAGTAGTTCTCTATTCTAGATGTAATACATTGTCTGTAGTTCTCTAATTCTAGATGAAATACATTGTCTGTAGTTCTCTAATTCTAGATGTAATATATTGTCTGTAGTTCTCTAATTCTAGATGTAATACATTGTATGTAGTTCTCTAATTCTAGATGTAATACATTGTCTGTAGTTCTCTAATCCTAGATGTAGTACATTGTCTGTAGTTCTCTAATTCTAGATGAAATACATTGTCTGTAGTTCTCTAATTCTAGATGAAATACATTGTCTGTAGTTCTCTAATTCTAGATGAAATACATTGTTAGTAGTTCTCTAATTCTAGATGAAGTACATTGTCTGTAGTTCTCTAATTCTAGATGAAATACATTGTCCGTAGTTCTCTAATTCTAGATGTAATACATTGTCAGTAGTTCTCTAATTCTAGATGTAATACATTGTCTGTAGTTCTCTAATTCTAGATGTAATACATTGTATGTAGTTATCTAATTCTAGATGTAATACATTGTCTGTAGTTCTCTAATCTAGATGAAATACATTGTCTGTAGTTCTCTAATTCTAGATGTAATACATTGTCTGTAGTTCTCTAATTCTAGATGTAATACATTGTCAGTAGTTCTCTATTCTAGATGAAATACATTGTCTGTAGTTCTCTAATTCTAGATGTAATACAATGTCAGTAGTTCTCTAATTCTAGATGTAATACATTGTCAGTAGTTCTCTAATTCTAGATGAAATACATTGTCTGTAGTTCTCTAATTCTAGATGAAATACATTGTCTGTAGTTCTCTAATTCTAGATGTAATACATTGTCAGTAGTTCTCTAATTCTAGATGAAATACATTGTCTGTAGTTCTCTAATTCTAGATGAAATACATTGTCAGTAGTTCCCTGAGGTCTAAATGTAATACATTGTCTGTAGTTCTCTAATGTCTAGATGTAATACATTGTCTGTAGTTCTCTAATTCTAGATGAAATACATTGTCAGTAGTTCTCTAATTCTAGATGTAATACATTGTCAGTAGTTCTCTAATTCTAGATGTAATACATTGGCAGTAGTTCTCTAATTCTAGATGTAATACATTGTCAGTAGTTCTCTAATTCTAGATGAAATACATTGTCAGTAGTTCCCTGAGGTCTAAATGTAATACATTGTCTGTAGTTCTCTAATCTAGATGTAATACATTGTCAGTAGTTCTCTATTCTAGATGTAATACATTGTCAGTAGTTCTCTAATTCTAGATGTAATACATTGTCTGTAGTTCTCTAATTCTAGATGTAATACATTGTCAGTAGTTCTCTAATTCTAGATGTAATACATTGTCAGTAGTTCTCTAATTCTAGATGTAATACATTGTCAGTAGTTCTCTAATTCTAGATGAAATACATTGTCAGTAGTTCTCTAATTCTAGATGAAATACATTGTCAGTAGTTCTCTATTCTAGATGTAATACATTGTCAGTAGTTCTCTAATTCTAGATGTAATACATTGTCTGTAGTTCTCTGATGTCTAGATGTAATACATTGTCAGTAGTTCTCTATTCTAGATGTAATACATTGTCTGTAGTTCTCTAATGTCTAGATGAAATACATTGTCTGTAGTTCTCTAATTCTAGATGAAATACATTGTTAGTAGTTCTCTAATTCTAGATGAAATACATTGTTAGTAGTTCTCTAATTCTAGATGTAATACATTGTCTGTAGTTCTCTAATTCTAGATGTAATACATTGTCAGTAGTTCTCTAATTCTAGATGTAATACATTGTCAGTAGTTCTCTAATTCTAGATGAAATACATTGTCTGTAGTTCTCTAATTAGATGTAATACATTGTCTGTAGTTCTCTATTCTAGATGTAATACATTGTCTGTAGTTCTCTAATTCTAGATGTAATACATTGTCTGTAGTTCTCTAATTCTAGATGTAATACATTGTCTGTAGTTCTCTAATTCTAGATGTAATACATTGTCAGTAGTTTTCTAATTCTAGATGTAATACATTGTCTGTAGTTCTCTAATTCTAGATGTAATACATTGTCAGTAGTTCTCTAATTCTAGATGAAATACACTGTACATTGTCTGTAGTTCTCTATTCTAGATGAAATACATTGTCAGTAGTTCTCTAATTCTAGATGTAATACATTGTCAGTAGTTCTCTAATTCTAGATGAAATACATTGTCTGTAGTTCTCTAATTCTAGATGAAATACAATGTCTGTAGTTGTCTAACGTCTAGATGTAATACATTGTCACTAGTTCTCTATTCTAGATGTAATACATTGTCAGTAGTTCTCTAATTCTAGATGTAATATACATTGTCTGTAGTTCTCTAATTCTAGATGTAATACATTGTCTGTAGTTCTCTAATTCTAGATGTAATATACATTGTCATTAGTTCTCTAATTCTAGATGTAATACATTGTCTGTAGTTCTCTAATTAGATGTAATACATTGTCTGTAGTTGTCTAACGTCTAGATGTAATACATTGTCACTAGTTCTCTATTCTAGATGTAATACATTGTCAGTAGTTCTCTATTCTAGATGTAATGCATTGTCAGTAGTTCTCTATTCTAGATGTAATACATTGTCTGTAGTTCTCTAATGTCTAGATGTAATCCATTGTCTGTAGTTCTCTAATTCTAGATGTACATTGTCTGTAGTTCTCTAATTCTAGATGAAACACATTGTCTGTAGTTCTCTAACATTATAGATGTAATATACATTGTCTCTAGTTTCTAACATATAGATGTAATACATTGTTAGTAATTCTCTAATGTCTAGATGTAATGCATAAGTTTGTATGTATACTTATGATACCAATCCATTATACCTGAATGTTATAAAATGCTGTATACGTATAAGGATACTCGATTTAGGTATAAGGTATGGTGTTTTTTTTTATACCAACACCTCTATCTGTTTTAGAGGTAAATTGGTAATGCCTTTAATGTACATGTGTTGATTGCCAATGATTTTTTTTATTTGTGTTGGCTGTCGGGCCTAACAAGGGTGCCCTGCCTATCGATTGTGGGTGATATTAGGCCAGGGTACATCCCCTTCAATACACCACATGTGGAGGTAATCCAAATAATGGTTATTGATTAAGTGTACATATGAAACAATGATATGTACTGGGTATGGAATCCGACCTGAAGGTCTGTGTAACTGCACGTAGATAACGATCAGTGTCAAGTATATGTACTGTACTCATCAATAATGCATATTCTCACCAAACTTTCTGTAAAATAGGATTCATTTTGCATACACCAGCTTCATACATACTTATAAAACTATCTGTAGGAACAACACTTGTGTGTTATGTGATATCCATTTGTGTTTTTAAAATGTATTCTATCTTTTTATTTGAAGGATTTTGAAGAAGTGGAGGGAGCAAAACATATGAGGTAAGGTTGGTTGGTTGCATGTTTGTAATATCATTTGACAACACACAACAGGATTTGTCCTGGTGTCTGTTGACGGGAACACCACGGGGGACAGATACACTCCAGATCCACTGAAGCCTATCAATTTTTCATGGGAAAACAGATACTGTCAGGGTCGTACACAGTGGATTTCATATGTTCATCTGACATTTGGAATATAAAATGTGTACTTTTGTAACTGAGTAAGGTTATACAAGTTCATAATCATATGACAAATATTGTTTTGCAAAACACCTAGATGTTGATATAGAAACTTGTTATGCACTGTTTGTAACACAAATGCCTAAAATGGCATCCTTCATCTATTAATACTAACAAATAATAAAAAAAAAACCAACAATATTGTAAACATTATTGTAGATCAAAGGTTACCACGTGCATGTACCAAATTTAGATGTTCTTGCTCAAAATTTCTTTCGTTGCACACTGGATGCAGTTATTTATTCGTTTTTTTAAATGATAATAATATTAAAAAAAAATGAAAAATAAAGAAGCTCAAAATCAATATGTAAACTTATTTATATGCGTGGTGGTAATTTTCGCAATCAATCAACTTTCGCTTGTAGTTCAAGATATATCTAAAATATATATAGATGCCAGAGCTTTCCAAACAAAAGTGTCATATTGTGCTAGCGCACTATATGACGTTTATTTGCAGAGCTCTGGCAGCTACATGTATATATATATATATATCGACCATAGACACCAAAAAAAGACAGTTTGAAAAGCAGTATACAATGTACTAAATTTTTGGAACAAAGCCGATGGTGACGCAAAGATCACTCATGTCAATTTTCATGACCTGAAAATCGGTTCATTATTTCCAAGATAGTGTCGTATTCCTTTAATTTTCTGTATCAGGAGCTTTTCAGAAGTATATATAAGAACAGACTTCCTCTCAATTAACCAGAAGATATATATATATATACTTTTAGCAAGCAACTGCACAGTTGTGTATGATAAATATTACAAGTTTCTGGAGTCCGCTTACACTAGTACTGTATCCTTTGTCAAGTGTCTGCTGTCTCCTAATGAATGCAGAGTCATATTTAAAACCTTGATAAAATATTATGTAAATATGAATATGAACATGTACTTGGAACAATAAAAGGAAATCGTGTTAGTGGATTATTCACTTTATGACAGAAAGTGTATATTGGCATGGTCTAGTGTGTTGATAGTGCCATGACCTGGGTGTTTTACAGACAACCAATGGAAGGACAACTACACAAATATACCAATGCCTTCAAGGGCTGGCAGTTCAGATGGTTTGTCCTGGACCCGGATTCAGGCATGCTCGAGTATTTTGAGGTATGTTTTATCTATTGCTATGTATTATAGAGAGATTATCAAAATTTTGTTGTTCCAGCTCAGTTTCATCAACATTCCTCAACTTCAGAAAATTCCTTAACTTAAACCTTAATTTAAAAGTATCCATTAAGGAAACCATTACACAATTTTAAGGAAAAAGCTTTGTTAAGGAATTTGAACCTTCCTTACATTCTGTATTGCTTTAGTATGACAAATTTGAAGTTTATGGAATTTCCATAATTAGTTGATGAAACAGATGCCTGCATGGGTATTTAAGGTGGGTTAACAATGCTTGCTATGGGAAAATCAGTAGTATTCTTCAGTTTACCATGCAGATATCATGTAAATTATCTTAAAAATCTGTTATCAGATGCATGTGATTTGTTACTGCCAACAGATTACTAATATACAATTATTAGTGTAACATGACTATTTGTCACATTATCATCTGAGCTGTTTCTAGGGTATTTCTATATATAGCTTATGTCCACACAACGGCCTACCAAGCTGTTACATAACTTATCAGGTCTGTTAATCAATTTCGAGCTCTATTCTGATGTATGAATAAATATTGAATATCAAATTGCTTCTGCTTAAATTCAATTATGATGTAGAAATCCATTAATCATGGAAACAATCAATGAGTTCATGTGATTATGAATTATTTCATACCCATATACAGATCCCCTGGTCAGTCTACACCAAGTTACATATAGATCTCCTGGTCAGTCTACACCAAGTTACATATACAGATCTCCTGGTCAGTCTACACCAAGTTACATATACAGATCCCCTGGTCAGTCTACACCAAGTTACATATACAGATCCCCTGGTCAGTCTACACCAAGTTACATACACAGATCCCTTGGTCAGTCTACACCAAGTTACATATACAGATCCCATGGTCAGTCTACACCAAGTTACATACACAGATCCCCTGGTCAGTCTACACCAAGTTATATATATAGATCCCCTGGTCAGTCTACACCAAGTTACATACACAGATCCCCTGGTCAGTCTACACCAAGTTACATACACAGATCCCCTGGTCAGTCTACACCAAGTTACATATACAGATCCCCTGGTCAGTCTACACCAAGTTACATATACAGATCCCCTTGTCAGTCTACACCAAGTTACATATACAGATCCCCTGGTCAGTCTACACCAAGTTACATACACAGATCCCCTGGTCAGTCTACACCAAGTTACATACACAGATCCCCTGGTCAGTCTACACCAAGTTACATACACAGATCCCCTGTTCAGTCTCCACCAAGTTACATACACAGATCCCCTGGTCAGTCTATACCAAGTTACATACACAGATCCCCTGGTCAGTCTACACCAAGTTACATATACAGATCCCATGGTCAGTCTACACCAAGTTACATACACAGATCCCCTGGTCAGTCTACACCATGTTATATTAATATACACAGATCCCCTGGTCAGTCTCCACCAAGTTACATATATATGATATACAGATCCCCTGGTCAGTCTACACCAAGTTACATACACAGATTCCCTGGTCAGTCTACACCAAGTTACATATACAGATCCCCTGGTCAGTCTACACCAAGTTACATATACAGATCCCCTGGTCAGTCTACACCAAGTTACATATACAGATCCCCTGGTCAGTCTACACCAAGTTACATATACAGATCCCCTGGTCAGTCTACACCAAGTTACATACACAGATCCCCTGATCAGTCTACACCAAGTTACATATACAGATCCCCTGGTCAGTCTACACCAAGTTACATATACAGATCCCCTGGTCAGTCTACACAAGTACATACAGATCCCCTGGTCAGTCTACACCAAGTTACATACACAGATCCCCTGGTCAGTCTACACCAAGTTACATATACAGATCCCCTGGTCAGTCTACACCAAGTTACATATACAGATCTCCTGGTCAGTCTACACCAAGTTACATATACAGATCTCCTGGTCAGTCTACACCAAGTTACATATACAGATCCCCTGGTCAGTCTACACCAAGTTACATATACAGATCCCCTGGTCAGTCTACACCAAGTTACATATACAGATCCCCTGGTCAGTCTACACCATGCAAATTACATACACAGATCCCCTGGTCAGTCTATACCAAGTTACATACACAGATCCCCTGGTCAGTCTACACCAAGTTACATACACAGATCTCCTGGTCAGTCTACACCAAGTTACATATACAGATCCCATGGTCAGTCTCCACCAAGTTACATATACAGATCCCCTGGTCAGTCTACACCAAGTTACATACACAGATCCCCTGGTCAGTCTACACCAAGTTACATATACAGATCCCCTGGTCAGTCTACACCAAGTTACATACACAGATCCCCTGGTCAGTCTACACCAAGTTACATATACAGATCCCCTGGTCAGTCTACACCAAGTTACATACACAGATCCCCTGGTCAGTATACACCAAGTTACATATTGATCTGCTGTAACTGTTCAATCTTCATTGAATTATAAAAAGTAGACTGCTGTTTATGTTTCTAATTAGGATGTTAGCATTATAGTCACTCTGAACTCTAATATCTAAAGACAAGAGCTGAGTTAACTTGTCATTACTAGGTGTTCAATGTTAATGTTCATGGTTCTGTATTTATTTCTCACAGAAAGAAGAACAGAAAAAACAGAGGCCTAGAGGTTACGTCCAGTTAGCAGTAAGTTCCCTAGAAGCAGTATTCAACAGTTTTAAATTGTTAATTGATAATAACATTCACTGGTCTATTGTCTCTTCTCAAACTCATTGATGACATTTTAATGGTGATTGGAGGGGTAGTCTATATCCGTACTATAGTCATATATACCCCTTCTGCTCAACTTCCTAAGAATGAATAGATAAATAAAAAAGTAGTCTGAATTCTACCATTATATACGCAGTACATGGATAGCTCATATTTTGTGTGAATTTTCAATTTTTATGCTAAATGAAAAATAAAACATTACAAAATATCACAGGGAAAAACTCAGATATCATGATGATTTTTTTCCCTTGGTGTGGGAATGGGCCTTTTTGCCTTTTGGGAAAAAATAAGTGACTTGGGAAGGAAATTTAAAGAAGTAAACTGAATATTTTGGGTAGCTGCCCCAAAAAGCTTCCTAGAAAAAATCCTGCAATTACTGCTTATTATAAATGCCATGAATGTGTAAAAATAAAAGTCCATATATTGATTAATTTTCTGAAAACTTCTAGAATCAGAATCGAACTTGGCCAGTAGATAATACTTGTCTATATAGAAAGGACTTAATGTTTCTTACTTTATACTTCAGGCATCAGTCATATCTCCTTCGGATGAGGACTCGCAGACATTCACAGTTAATGCAGCCAATGGTGAATTGTATAGACTGCGAGGTATTCATTCTTCAAAATATTGAAAAAAAATCATTTTACATACTACAACCTTCTCACTACAGACTCTTTCATATACATTCTCATTCCATTTATATTTTGATATGTGAAAAAGTGTTGGAATGGAAGCTGTTTAAAATTCAGAACTGCATAAAATTTCCTGTTTATGCCAAAATGGGATATCAGTTTATAAATGTACTGTGCTTCCCCCCCCCCCCCCCCCCCCCCCAACATGGAATGATTGGTTTGGTTTTATTTGTTTAACGTCCTATCAACAGCTAAGGTCATTTAAGGAAGGCCTCCCGTGCCTGCGATGTGCATGCGTGTGGTGAGTGCGTATGTGTGTTTTAGGAGGCTGCAGTATATGTCTGTGTTATGTCTCCTTGTGGACTATCACATGGAATGAAGGAAGAGTTATGGTCCTTACCCTCATGGGTAGTAGCAAGTGAACAGCAATACATACTTGTCATTGATAAAGCTGAGTCTTTTGACTAATCAGATTGGCTTGGTTGTTAACCACATTACACATAATGGTTATACTTAACGTATAAGAAAGTAGAATAGTATAGTCATATTAATCTCTCTACCTGCTGAGTGAACATTTTCAGTGCCATACAGGAACTATTTTAAAAATACATTGTAGCTAAAACCAAGATACTTGTCTATAGGGGATGCTGTACAACCTAGCAATTGTTCTTTGCCTGTATAAGATTTCATGTCTTGCATGGTATGATACCTTGTTTATGATTAGCTATACAGGGTTATTCCCCCTTATATATAAATCACTTGTATGGAAACAATATGAGAAATATTATCTTGCAAATAATATGATACTGATATTCATTGTGCATTTTATTTTGGGAAAAGTAATTGTGTTGTAATTTGGTGATTCAAGGATGTTTAGTTAAAAAAAAGGATGGTGGTTATAACATTCAGAATATTTGTCAAAAAAAACCCAATTCAATATATTAAACTGTAAAATTAATATTTTGCTGTTCCAGCCTCTGATGCCAAGGAGAGACAACACTGGGTAGACAAGCTACGGTCTACAGCTGAGTACCACACAGCCAACATGGTAAATGTTAGTACAGGTCCCCACCAAAACAGGTTGGATGGGGATATTCAATACGACTGCATGCATGTGAGTGCATGTGTGTAAATCTGAGAAGCTAGCCAGACTACAACTTCAATATCATTCAGCAATTACCACTAAAATACTTTGTACTGCACATCTATCAGAAAAGTGGTGCCCTAGTTGTGCCTTTTGTGTTGGCAAGATGTCACTTTTTGCTATTTCTCTTTTACCATGGCAACAAATCATCCAAAATACAAATTAGTAATAACAGTCTCCTGTTTTTCTTCTTTGCTTCATCTTCATATAATTTCTCACATTCTACAATGTTGTGAAGAGGAAAGTAAAAAGCTATTTCTGATGACATAAGGTATTCCAGAGCTTATTGAGCGTTGCATACTTATGTTTATTTACAACACCAAACTTTATTCAGTTAGAGAGAAGGTAGATCTGCGTCACAATACAGATGATTTAATTTGTTTTACAGAGTTCTCCGCCACAAAAACCTGATGTAAGGTCACTCTCCATGAACTTGTCCCCGAACGAGACGGCACACGTACCAGTCAGGTTACGGAAGTCTCCTTCGGTCCGTGGAGATCAGGATGTAGCAGTACCTACTAAATCTGTTGCTGCCAAGTAAGTGTTTTCAGTTCCATTTTGTGGAGGATCCATAGCATTACAACAAAACAATGCTGTTTAAATATTGAATATAGACTTCATTGAGTGCCACTCAATTTCAAATTTTGAAAAGAATGTTCATGATCCTCTGAATGGATTCTGTACTCATAGTACAGTCAAACCTGCTCTAACGACCCCCTGTATATAACGACTGCCTGTCTATAACGACCGGTTTTAAGATTCCCCGTGAGATTTTACTATATAACGACCCTCTGTATAGCGACTACCTGTCTAATGTGGCTAACGACCGGTGATTTCAGAACGGCGGTCGCTAATTTGTTTTTTATAGCGACCGATTTCTGTCAGCCATCTTCTGCTCTCGGCAGTCATCCCTCATAAAATCCCCGGAAAATTCAGACACATCGACCCTGGCTTGATTATACAAACAAAGGACCACCACAACCCTGGCCTGAGTATATAAACAAAAGACCCCTACCACCTGTTAGCCTATAATTGCTGTAGCTGCCCTGGCCTGGGGCTCGGTAAGAGAGGAGTCGGGTCACCATGCGTGTCGGTATTACATTGCAACTGTGCACAGGTGGCTTCATTTGACACGGTCAGTTAATTTTGTGATTACAACTAGGATACATCACTTCAATAACAAACACTGGTCATATCTGTCAACAAGATTTACTCACATGAAAGCCAATAATGCCTTTCTTAATCGTAGCTGTCGGTACTAGCGTTTGTACTGCCGCCATCTTTAATTAGTCAATACTAATAAAAAGTCGTAAACTGACACAAATATCCGGATTTCATTTTGGGTCAGAAAAAAAAATATTTTGGTTTTAAGAAGTAAGACTATAACACAAAATAATTAGTAGTAACACAGATATAATTAATTAATTTACTATTGTGTATTCTTTTTCTTTATTTATGAAAGAAAGGGAGATAATTTGATAGATACATATAGCATTATTTCAGAACAAAATATCTAAAAAAAAATTATCCATAAGACCATTTTGAGTTATATTTTGTGTTTGGGTCCACAAATCATTAAATATTAAACCCTTCAGATTTATAAAGTTTATGCATTTATTTAACTTCTGACTGGTCTTCTGAATGCCCTGTTCAATGACAATTTATTTATGACAGTTTTAAGTAAATTGGTTGGTGCAATAATTTTGACCTGTCTATAAAGGCAACCTGTCTATAGTGACCGTTTTTCTGCCTCCCCTTGGGCGGTCGCTATAGACAGGTTTGACTGTAATTGGTGATTCACCTGAAAGCAATTATTTTTCATTTTTAATTTGTTTAAGTTCAATCTTTTGTTTTTGTCAATGTGAAGCAAAAAACCCTCACATAATGTATGCATAACATGTATGGTTTGACTTGCATACAGGTCTCATGGCAAGGCCCCAGCAGCACATCCCCATACACTCGACCCATTCCGAGAGGTCAAGGAGTACATTATCGAGGCAGAGGACTACTCCGAGACACTCAACGAAAAAATCAATGTAATTTTTTTTATCGGTTTTAACTTATCACAGATTTTAAGGAAAAGTTTTCTGCATTTTGAAATTAAGTTACTATTTTAGTGGTGATAATAAATTTCATGACATATGGTTAAAAATAAACTCAAATTTTAAGATCTTTCGAAAGAAAATCTTCATTTTAATGTAGCTACTGTACATAGTAAGTACGTGTATTATTTATTGGGTATTTATTCTTAGTAGCCTCAGTTCTTCACATTGATGCTGGGAACTACTCTTAGTGATATTACAGCCTGTTTAGTTTGACCAGGTGTGGACTGTTGGTGATATTACAGCCTGTTTAGTTTGACCAGGTGTAGACAAACTCTGTTGGTTATATTACAGTGTGTTTAGTTTGACCAGGTGTAGACTGTTGGTTATATTACAGCCTGTTTAGCTTGACCAGGTGTGGACACACACTGTTGGTGATATTACAGCCTGTTTAGTTTGACCAGGTGTAGACTGTTGGTTATATTACAGCCTGTTTAGTTTGACCAGGTGTGGACACACTCTGTTGGTGATATAACAGCCTGTTTAGTTTGACCAGGTGTGGACTGTTGGTTATATTACAGCCTGTTTAGTTTGACCAGGTGTAGACTGTTGGTTATATTACAGTCTGTTTAGTTTGACCAGGTATGGACACACTCTGTTGGTTATATTACAGCCTGTTTAGTTTGACCAGGTGTGGACACACACTGTTGGTTATATTACAGCCTGTTTAGTTTGACCAGGTGTGGACTGTTGGTTATATTACAGCCTGTTTAGTTTGACCAGGTGTGGACACACTCTGTTGGTTATATTACAGCCTGTTTAGTTTGACCAGGTGTGGACACACTCTGTTGGTTATATTACAGCCTGTTTAGTTTGACCAGGTGTGGACCTGTTGGTTATATTACAGCCTGTTTAGTTTGACCAGGTGTGGACACACACTGTTGGTTATATTACAGCCTGTTTAGTTTGACCAGGTGTAGACTGTTGGTTATATTACAGCCTGTTTAGTTTGACCAGGTGTGGACACACTCTGTTGGTTATATTACAGCCTGTTTAGTTTGACCAGGTGTGGACACACTCTGTTGGTTATATTACAGCCTGTTTAGTTTGACCAGGTGTAGACTGTTGGTTATATTACAGCCTGTTTAGTTTGACCAGGTGTGGACAAACTCTGTTGGTGATATTACAGCCTGTTTAGTTTGACCAGGTGTGGACAAACTCTGTTGGTGATATTACAGCCTGTTTAGTTTGACCAGGTGTAGACTGTTGGTTATATTACAGCCTGTTTAGTTTGACCAGGTGTAGACTGTTGGTTATATTACAGCCTGTTTAGTTTGACCAGGTGTGGACAAACTCTGTTGGTGATATTACAGCCTGTTTAGTTTGACCAGGTGTAGACTGTTGGTTATATTACAGCCTGTTTAGTTTGACCAGGTGTAGACTGTTGGTTATATTACAGCCTGTTTAGTTTGACCAGGTGTGGACAAACTCTGTTGGTGATATTACAGCCTGTTTAGTTTGACCAGGTGTAGACTGTTGGTTATATTACAGCCTGTTTAGTTTGACCAGGTGTGGACAAACTCTGTTGGTGATATTACAGCCTGTTTAGTTTGACCAGGTGTAGACTGTTGGTTATATTACAGCCTGTTTAGTTTGACCAGGTGTGGACTGTTGGTTATATTACAGCCTGTTTAGTTTGACCAGGTGTGGACAAACTCTGTTGGTTATATTACAGCCTGTTTAGTTTGACCAGGTGTAGACTGTTGGTTATATTACAGCCTGTTTAGTTTGACCAGGTGTAGACTGTTGGTTATATTACAGCCTGTTTAGTTTGACCAGGTGTGGACACACTCTGTTGGTGATATTACAGCCTGTTTAGTTTGACCAGGTGTAGACTGTTGGTTATATTACAGCCTGTTTAGTTTGACCAGGTGTGGACTGTTGGTTATATTACAGCCTGTTTAGTTTGACCAGGTGTAGACTGTTGGTTATATTACAGCCTGTTTAGTTTGACCAGGTGTGGACTGTTGGTTATATTACAGCATGTTTAGTTTGACCAGGTGTGGACTGTTGGTTATATTACAGCATGTTTAGTTTGACCAGGTGTAGACTGTTGGTTATATTACAGCCTGTTTAGTTTGACCAGGTGTGGACACACTCTGTTGGTTATATTACAGCCTGTTTAGTTTGACCAGGTGTGGACACACTCTGTTGGTTATATTACAGCCTGTTTAGTTTGACCAGGTGTAGACTGTTGGTTATATTACAGCCTGTTTAGTTTGACCAGGTGTAGACTGTTGGTTATATTACAGCCTGTTTAGTTTGACCAGGTGTGGACAAACTCTGTTGGTTATATTACAGCCTGTTTAGTTTGACCAGGTGTGGACACACTCTGTTGGTTATATTACAGCCTGTTTAGTTTGACCAGGTGTGGACTGTTGGTTATATTACAGCCTGTTTAGTTTGACCAGGTGTGGACAAACTCTGTTGGTTATATTACAGCCTGTTTAGTTTGACCAGGTGTAGACTGTTGGTTATATTACAGCCTGTTTAGTTTGACCAGGTGTAGACTGTTGGTTATATTACAGCCTGTTTAGTTTGACCAGGTGTGGACACACTCTGTTGGTTATATTACAGCCTGTTTAGTTTGACCAGGTGTGGACACACTCTGTTGGTTATATTACAGCCTGTTTAGTTTGACCAGGTGTAGACTGTTGGTTATATTACAGCCTGTTTAGTTTGACCAGGTGTGGACACACTCTGTTGGTTATATTACAGCCTGTTTAGTTTGACCAGGTGTGGACACACTCTGTTGGTTATATTACAGCCTGTTTAGTTTGACCAGGTGTAGACAAACTCTGTTGGTTATATTACAGCCTGTTTAGTTTGACCAGGTGTGGACACACACTGTTGGTTATATTACAGCCTGTTTAGTTTGACCAGGTGTGGACACACTCTGTTGGTTATATTACAGCCTGTTTAGTTTGACCAGGTGTGGACTGTTGGTTATATTACAGCCTGTTTAGTTTGACCAGGTGTAGGACACACTCTGTTGGTTATATTACAGCCTGTTTAGTTTGACCAGGTGTGGACACACTCTGTTGGTTATATTACAGCCTGTTTAGTTTGACCAGGTGTGGACACACTGTTGGTTATATTACAGCCTGTTTAGTTTGACCAGGTGTGGACTGTTGGTGATATTACAGCCTGTTTAGTTTGACCAGGTGTAGACACACTCTGTTGGTTATATTACAGCCTGTTTAGTTTGACCAGGTGTAGACACACTCTGTTGGTTATATTACAGCCTGTTTAGTTTGACCAGGTGTGGACTGTTGGTTATATTACAGCCTGTTTAGTTTGACCAGGTGTGGACTGTTGGTTATATTACAGCCTGTTTAGTTTGACCAGGTGTAGACACACTCTGTTGGTTATATTACAGCATGTTTAGTTTGACCAGGTGTGGACAAACTCTGTTGGTTATATTACAGCCTGTTTAGTTTGACCAGGTGTGGACACACTCTGTTGGTTATATTACAGCCTGTTTAGTTTGACCAGGTGTAGACTGTTGGTTATATTACAGCCTGTTTAGTTTGACCAGGTGTGGACAAACTCTGTTAGTTATATTACAGCCTGTTTAGTTTGACCAGGTGTGGACACACTCTGTTGGTGATATTACAGCCTGTTTAGTTTGACCAGGTGTAGACTGTTGGTTATATTACAGCCTGTTTAGTTTGACCAGGTGTGGACACACTCTGTTGGTTATATTACAGCCTGTTTAGTTTGACCAGGTGTGGACACACACTGTTGGTTATATTACAGCCTGTTTGGTTTGACCAGGTGTGGACACACACTGTTGGTTATATTACAGCCTGTTTAGTTTGACCAGGTGTAGACTGTTGGTTATATTACAGCCTGTTTAGTTTGACCAGGTGTAGACTGCTGGTTATATTACAGCCTGTTTAGTTTGACCAGGTGTGGACACACTCTGTTGGTTATATTACAGCCTGTTTAGTTTGACCAGGTGTGGACTGTTGGTTATATTACAGCCTGTTTAGTTTGGCCAGGTGTAGACTGTTGGTTATATTACAGCCTGTTTAGTTTGACCAGGTGTGGACAAACTCTGTTGGTTATATTACAGCCTGTTTAGTTTGACCAGGTGTAGACTGTTGGTTATATTACAGCCTGTTTAGTTTGACCAGGTGTGGACACACTCTGTTGGTTATATTACAGCCTGTTTAGTTTGACCAGGTGTGGACTGTTGGTTATATTACAGCCTGTTTAGTTTGACCAGGTATGGACACACTCTGTTGGTTATATTACAGCCTGTTTAGTTTGACCAGGTGTGGACACACCTGTTGGTTATATTACAGCCTGTTTAGTTTGACCAGGTGTGGACTGTTGGTTATATTACAGCCTGTTTAGTTTGACCAGGTGTGGACACACTCTGTTGGTTATATTACAGCCTGTTTAGTTTGACCAGGTGTGGACACACTCTGTTGGTTATATTACAGCCTGTTTAGTTTGACCAGGTGTGGACTGTTGGTTATATTACAGCCTGTTTAGTTTGACCAGGTGTGGACACACTCTGTTGGTTATATTACAGCCTGTTTAGTTTGACCAGGTGTGGACTGTTGGTTATATTACAGCCTGTTTAGTTTGACCAGGTGTGGACACACTCTGTTGGTTATATTACAGCCTGTTTAGTTTGACCAGGTGTGGACACACTCTGTTGGTTATATTACAGCCTGTTTAGTTTGACCAGGTGTGGACTGTTGGTTATATTACAGCCTGTTTAGTTTGACCAGGTGTGGACAAACTCTGTTGGTGATATTACAGCCTGTTTAGTTTGACCAGGTGTGGACAAACTCTGTTGGTTATATTACAGCCTGTTTAGTTTGACCAGGTGTAGACTGTTGGTTATATTACAGCCTGTTTAGTTTGACCAGGTGTAGACTGTTGGTTATATTACAGCCTGTTTAGTTTGACCAGGTGTGGACACACTCTGTTGGTGATATTACAGCCTGTTTAGTTTGACCAGGTGTAGACTGTTGGTTATATTACAGCCTGTTTAGTTTGACCAGGTGTAGACTGTTGGTTATATTACAGCCTGTTTAGTTTGACCAGGTGTGGACAAACTCTGTTGGTGATATTACAGCCTGTTTAGTTTGACCAGGTGTAGACTGTTGGTTATATTACAGCCTGTTTAGTTTGACCAGGTGTGGACAAACTCTGTTGGTGATATTACAGCCTGTTTAGTTTGACCAGGTGTAGACTGTTGGTTATATTACAGCATGTTTAGTTTGACCAGGTGTGGACTGTTGGTTATATTACAGCCTGTTTAGTTTGACCAGGTGTGGACAAACTCTGTTGGTGATATTACAGCCTGTTTAGTTTGACCAGGTGTAGACTGTTGGTTATATTACAGCCTGTTTAGTTTGACCAGGTGTAGACTGTTGGTTATATTACAGCCTGTTTAGTTTGACCAGGTGTGGACAAACTCTGTTGGTGATATTACAGCCTGTTTAGTTTGACCAGGTGTAGACTGTTGGTTATATTACAGCCTGTTTAGTTTGACCAGGTGTGGACACACTCTGTTGGTTATATTACAGCCTGTTTAGTTTGACCAGGTGTAGACTGTTGGTTATATTACAGCCTGTTTAGTTTGACCAGGTGTGGACAAACTCTGTTGGTTATATTACAGCCTGTTTAGTTTGACCAGGTGTGGACACACTCTGTTGGTTATATTACAGCCTGTTTAGTTTGAACAGGTGTAGACTGTTGGTTATATTACAGCCTGTTTAGTTTGACCAGGTGTGGACACACTCTGTTGGTGATATTACAGCCTGTTTAGTTTGACCAGGTGTGGACACACTCTGTTGGTTATATTACAGCCTGTTTAGTTTGACCAGGTGTAGACTGTTGGTTATATTACAGCCTGTTTAGTTTGACCAGGTGTGGACTGTTGGTTATATTACAGCCTGTTTAGTTTGACCAGGTGTGGACACACTCTGTTGGTTATATTACAGCCTGTTTAGTTTGACCAGGTGTAGACTGTTGGTTATATTACAGCCTGTTTAGTTTGACCAGGTGTGGACACACTCTGTTGGTGATATTACAGCCTGTTTAGTTTGACCAGGTGTAGACTGTTGGTTATATTACAGCCTGTTTAGTTTGACCAGGTGTAGACTGTTGGTTATATTACAGCCTGTTTAGTTTGACCAGGTGTGGACACACTCTGTTGGTGATATTACAGCCTGTTTAGTTTGACCAGGTGTGGACACACTCTGTTGGTTATATTACAGCCTGTTTAGTTTGACCAGGTGTAGACTGTTGGTTATATTACAGCCTGTTTAGTTTGACCAGGTGTGGACACACTCTGTTGGTTATATTACAGCCTGTTTAGTTTGACCAGGTGTGGACACACTCTGTTGGTTATATTACAGCCTGTTTAGTTTGACCAGGTGTAGACAAACTCTGTTGGTTATATTACAGCCTGTTTAGTTTGACCAGGTGTGGACACACTCTGTTGGTTATATTACAGCCTGTTTAGTTTGACCAGGTGTGGACACACTCTGTTGGTTATATTACAGCCTGTTTAGTTTGACCAGGTGTAGGACTGTTGGTTATATTACAGCCTGTTTAGTTTGACCAGGTGTGGACACACTCTGTTGGTTATATTACAGCCTGTTTAGTTTGACCAGGTGTGGACACACTCTGTTGGTTATATTACAGCCTGTTTAGTTTGACCAGGTGTGGACAAACTCTGTTGGTTATATTACAGCCTGTTTAGTTTGACCAGGTGTGGACAAACTCTGTTGGTTATATTACAGCCTGTTTAGTTTGACCAGGTGTGGACAAACTCTGTTGGTTATATTACAGCCTGTTTAGTTTGACCAGGTGTAGACACACTCTGTTGGTTATATTACAGCCTGTTTAGTTTGACCAGGTGTGGACTGTTGGTGATATTACAGCCTGTTTAGTTTGACCAGGTGTGGACACACTCTGTTGGTTATATTACAGCCTGTTTAGTTTGACCAGGTGTAGACTGTTGGTTATATTACAGCCTGTTTAGTTTGACCAGGTGTAGACTGTTGGTTATATTACAGCCTGTTTAGTTTGACCAGGTGTGGACACACTCTGTTGGTGATATTACAGCCTGTTTAGTTTGACCAGGTGTGGACTGTTGGTTATATTACAGCCTGTTTAGTTTGACCAGGTGTGGACAAACTCTGTTGGTGATATTACAGCCTGTTTAGTTTGACCAGGTGTAGACTGTTGGTTATATTACAGCCTGTTTAGTTTGACCAGGTGTAGACTGTTGGTTATATTACAGCCTGTTTAGTTTGACCAGGTGTGGACACACTCTGTTGGTGATATTACAGCCTGTTTAGTTTGACCAGGTGTGGACACACTCTGTTGGTTATATTACAGTGTGTTTAGTTTGACCAGGTGTAGACTGTTGGTTATATTACAGCCTGTTTAGTTTGACCAGGTGTGGACACACTCTGTTGGTGATGTTACAGCCTGTTTAGTTTGACCAGGTGTGGACACACTCTGTTGGTTATATTACAGTGTGTTTAGTTTCACCAGGTGTAGACAAACTCTGTTGGTTATATTACAGCCTGTTTAGTTTGACCAGGTGTGGACACACACTGTTGGTTATATTACAGCCTGTTTAGTTTGACCAGGTGTGGACACACACTGTTGGTTATATTGCAGTCTGTTTAGTTTGACCAGGTGTGGACTGTTGGTGATATTACAGCCTGTTTAGTTTGACAAGGTGTAGACACACTCTGTTGGTTATATTACAGCATGTTTAGTTTGACCAGGTGTGGACACACTCTGTTGGTTATATTACAGCCTGTTTAGTTTGACCAGGTGTGGACACACACTGTTGGTTATATTGCAGTCTGTTTAGTTTGACCAGGTGTGGACTGTTGGTGATATTACAGCCTGTTTAGTTTGACCAGGTGTAGACACACTCTGTTGGTTATATTACAGCCTGTTTAGTTTGACCAGGTGTAGACACACTCTGTTGGTTATATTACAGCCTGTTTAGTTTGACCAGGTGTGGACAACTCTGTTGGTTATATTACAGCCTGTTTAGTTTGACCAGGTGTGGACAAACTCTGTTGGTTATATTACAGCCTGTTTAGTTTGACCAGGTGTAGACTGTTGGTTATATTACAGCCTGTTTAGTTTGACCAGGTGTGGACACACTCTGTTGGTGATATTACAGCCTGTTTAGTTTGACCAGGTGTGGACACACTCTGTTGGTTATATTACAGCCTGTTTAGTTTGACCAGGTGTAGACTGTTGGTTATATTACAGCCTGTTTAGTTTGACCAGGTGTGGACACACTCTGTTGGTGATATTACAGCCTGTTTAGTTTGACCAGGTGTGGACACACTCTGTTGGTTATATTACAGCCTGTTTAGTTTGACCAGGTGTAGACAAACTCTGTTGGTTATATTACAGCCTGTTTAGTTTGACCAGGTGTGGACACACACTGTTGGTTATATTACAGCCTGTTTAGTTTGACCAGGTGTGGACACACACTGTTGGTTATATTGCAGTCTGTTTAGTTTGACCAGGTGTGGACTGTTGGTGATATTACAGCCTGTTTAGTTTGACCAGGTGTAGACACACTCTGTTGGTTATATTACAGCATGTTTAGTTTGACCAGGTGTGGACACACTCTGTTGGTTATATTACAGCCTGTTTAGTTTGACCAGGTGTGGACACACACTGTTGGTTATATTGCAGTCTGTTTAGTTTGACCAGGTGTGGACTGTTGGTGATATTACAGCCTGTTTAGTTTGACCAGGTGTAGACACACTCTGTTGGTTATATTACAGCCTGTTTAGTTTGACCAGGTGTAGACACACTCTGTTGGTTATATTACAGCCTGTTTAGTTTGACCAGGTGTGGACTGTTGGTGATATTACAGCCTGTTTAGTTTGACCAGGTGTGGACTGTTGGTTATATTACAGTGTGTTTAGTTTGACCAGGTGTAGACACACTCTGTTGGTTATATTACAGCCTGTTTAGTTTGACCAGGTGTGGACAAACTCTGTTGGTTATATTACAGCCTGTTTAGTTTGACCAGGTGTGGACAAACTCTGTTGGTTATATTACAGCCTGTTTAGTTTGACCAGGTGTGGACTGTTGGTTATATTACAGCCTGTTTAGTTTGACCAGGTGTGGACACACTCTGTTGGTTATATTACAGCCTGTTTAGTTTGACCAGGTGTGGACACACTCTGTTGGTTATATTACAGCCTGTTTAGTTTGACCAGGTGTGGACAAACTCTGTTGGTTATATTACAGCCTGTTTAGTTTGACCAGGTGTGGACACACTCTGTTGGTTATATTACAGCCTGTTTAGTTTGACCAGGTGTGGACACACACTGTTGGTTATATTACAGCCTGTTTAGTTTGACCAGGTGTGGACACACACTGTTGGTTATATTACAGCCTGTTTAGTTTGACCAGGTGTAGACTGTTGGTTATATTACAGCCTGTTTAGTTTGACCAGGTGTAGACTGCTGGTTATATTACAGCCTGTTTAGTTTGACCAGGTGTGGACACACTCTGTTGGTTATATTACAGCCTGTTTAGTTTGACCAGGTGTGGACTGTTGGTTATATTACAGCCTGTTTAGTTTGACCAGGTGTAGACTGTTGGTTATATTACAGCCTGTTTAGTTTGACCAGGTGTGGACAAACTCTGTTGGTTATATTACAGCCTGTTTAGTTTGACCAGGTGTAGACTGTTGGTTATATTACAGCCTGTTTAGTTTGACCAGGTGTGGACACACTCTGTTGGTGATATTACACCCTGTTTAGTTTGACCAGGTGTGGACTGTTGGTGATATTACAGCATGTTTAGTTTGACCAGGTGTGGACACACTCTGTTGGTGATATTACAGCCTGTTTAGTTTGACCAGGTGTGGACACACTCTGTTGGTGATATAACAGCCTGTTTAGTTTGACCAGGTGTGGACTGTTGGTGATATTACAGCCTGTTTAGTTTGACTAGGTGTAGACTGTTGGTTATATTACAGCCTGTTTAGTTTGACCAGGTGTAGACTGTTGGTGATATTACAGCCTGTTTAGTTTGACCAGGTGTAGACTGTTGGTTATATTACAGCATGTTTAGTTTGACCAGGTGTGGACACACTCTGTTGGTTATATTACAGCCTGTTTAGTTTGACCAGGTGTGGACACACACTGTTGGTTATATTACAGCTGTTTAGTTTGACCAGGTGTGGACACACTCTGTTGGTTATATTACAGCCTGTTTAGTTTGACCAGGTGTGGACTGTTGGTTATATTACAGCATGTTTAGTTTGACCAGGTGTGGACACACACTGTTAGTTATATTACAGTGTGTTTAGTTTGACCAGGTGTAGACAAACTCTGTTGGTTATATTACAGCCTGTTTAGTTTGACCAGGTGTGGACACACTCTGTTGGTGATATTACAGCCTGTTTAGTTTGACCAGGTGTAGACTGTTGGTTATATTACAGCCTGTTTAGTTTGACCAGGTGTAGACTGTTGGTTATATTACAGCCTGTTTAGTTTGACCAGGTGTGGACACACTCTGTTGGTGATATAACAGCCTGTTTAGTTTGACCAGGTGTGGACTGTTGGTTATATTACAGCGTGTTTAGTTTGACCAGGTGTGGACTGTTGGTGATATTACAGCCTGTTTAGTTTGACCAGGTGTGGACAAACTCTGTTGGTTATATTACAGCCTGTTTAGTTTGACCAGGTGTAGACTGTTGGTTATATTACAGCATGTTTAGTTTGACCAGGTGTGGACTGTTGGTGATATTACAGCCTGTTTAGTTTGACCAGGTGTGGACACACACTGTTGGTTATATTACAGCCTGTTTAGTTTGACCAGGTGTAGACTGTTGGTTATATTACAGCCTGTTTAGTTTGACCAGGTGTGGACACACACTGTTGGTTATATTACAGCATGTTTAGTTTGACCAGGTGTGGACACACACTGTTGGTTATATTACAGTGTGTTTAGTTTCACCAGGTGTAGACAAACTCTGTTGGTTATATTACAGCCTGTTTAGTTTGACCAGGTGTGGACTGTTGGTTATATTACAGCATGTTTAGTTTGACCAGGTGTGGACACACTCTGTTGGTTATATTACAGCATGTTTAGTTTGACCAGGTGTAGACTGTTGGTTATATTACAGTGTGTTTAGTTTCACCAGGTGTAGACAAACTCTGTTGGTTATATTACAGCATGTTTAGTTTGACCAGGTGTGGACACACACTGTTGGTTATATTACAGCCTGTTTAGTTTGACCAGGTGTGGACTGTTGGTTATATTACAGCATGTTTAGTTTGACCAGGTGTAGACAAACTCTGTTGGTTATATTACAGTGTGTTTAGTTTCACCAGGTGTAGACTGTTGGTGATATTACAGCCTGTTTAGTTTGACCAGGTGTAGACTGTTGGTTATATTACAGCCTGTTTAGTTTGACCAGGTGTGGACACACTCTGTTGGTGATATTACAGCCTGTTTAGTTTGACCAGGTGTGGACTGTTGGTGATATTACAGCCTGTTTAGTTTGACCAGGTGTGGACTGTTGGTTATATTACAGCCTGTTTAGTTTGACCAGGTGTAGACTGTTGGTTATATTACAGCCTGTTTAGTTTGACCAGGTGTGGACACACTCTGTTGGTGATATTACAGCCTGTTTAGTTTGACCAGGTGTGGACTGTTGGTGATATTACAGCCTGTTTAGTTTGACCAGGTGTGGACTGTTGGTTATATTACAGCCTGTTTAGTTTGACCAGGTGTAGACTGTTGGTTATATTACAGCCTGTTTAGTTTGACCAGGTGTGGACACACACTGTTGGTGATATTACAGCCTGTTTAGTTTGACCAGGTGTGGACTGTTGGTTATATTACAGCATGTTTAGTTTGACCAGGTGTGGACTGTTGGTTATATTACAGCCTGTTTAGTTTGACCAGGTGTGGACACACTCTGTTGGTTATATTACAGCCTGTTTAGTTTGACCAGGTGTGGACACACTCTGTTGGTTATATTACAGCCTGTTTAGTTTGACCAGGTGTAGACTGTTGGTTATATTACAGCCTGTTTAGTTTGACCAGGTGTGGACACACACTGTTGGTTATATTACAGCCTGTTTAGTTTGACCAGGTGTGGACACACACTGTTGGTGATATTACAGCCTGTTTAGTTTGACCAGGTGTGGACTGTTGGTTATATTACAGTCTGTTTAGTTTGACCAGGTGTGGACACACTCTGTTGGTGATGTTACAGCCTGTTTAGTTTGACCAGGTGTGGACTGTTGGTGATATTACAGCCTGTTTAGTTTGACCAGGTGTGGACTGTTGGTTATATTACAGCCTGTTTAGTTTGACCAGGTGTGGACAAACTCTGTTGGTTATATTACAGCCTGTTTAGTTTGACCAGGTGTGGACACACACTGTTGGTTATATTACAGCCTGTTTAGTTTGACCAGGTGTGGACTGTTGGTTATATTACAGCCTGTTTAGTTTGACCAGGTGTGGACTGTTGGTTATATTACAGCCTGTTTAGTTTGACCAGGTGTGGACTGTTGGTTATATTACAGCCTGTTTAGTTTGACCAGGTGTAGACTGTTGGTTATATTACAGCATGTTTAGTTTGACCAGGTGTGGACACACACTGTTGGTTATATTACAGCCTGTTTAGTTTGACCAGGTGTGGACAAACTCTGTTGGTTATATTACAGCCTGTTTAGTTTGACCAGGTGTAGACTGTTGGTTATATTACAGCCTGTTTAGTTTGACCAGGTGTGGACAAACTCTGTTGGTTATATTACAGCCTGTTTAGTTTGACCAGGTGTAGACTGTTGGTTATATTACAGCCTGTTTAGTTTGACCAGGTGTAGACTGTTGGTTATATTACAGCCTGTTTAGTTTGACCAGGTGTGGACTGTTGGTGACATTACAGCCTGTTTAGTTTGACCAGGTGTGGACACACACTGTTGGTTATATTACAGCTTGTTTAATTTGACCTCAGACAAACTCCATAGAGTTTGAGATGCCTTATTTGACCTAATAAGCATACCTGTCCCTATAGGGGCACTCCCACTTTTTTCAGATAGAAAGGTTTTACCCTACTGATCTGCTGATATATTCCTCGGTCTTTTAACCATAGATTTTTATTTTCTTCTACCAAGACTTCACACGGTCCCCTGTACATGGTTGATTGAGCACATCCCTTTTTGTGTTTTTTTAAGTGAAATTGCTGTTATTATGTTGATTATAGTATTGGTGGGACCAGAGCTTTAGTTTGGAAGAGGTTGCATTAATGAACACAAGTCACAAAGTCAAGTTACAGAGATCTTAGCAATTTTGTTGTTTCCCCACCAGCCATTTTGAATGTACATCGGCAACCTATTATGATATATATTTGGAATGATGGCAGTTACTTTTTCTTTTCAATAAAAATGTATTGTAATTGTAGCACCTTCCTTCTGCCGGAGAAACAATTTCAGGACTTGATCCAGTAAGTATTTTGTTCTGGAGCAAATTTATTTCAAGCATGTGAATTTAACATTACTTTTATTATCTAAATTTATATTTAATTTAGTATTAATTAGAAAATACCCAGGTAATGTTATTCATAAATTTTGGAAAGCTATTTTTCAAAAGTTAGGGAAAGGTTTTCATTTCTTTTTCTTTTTGAAAATTTGCTGAAATATGTTTAAGTAAGAATTGTATAGAATTGATATACTAATTGTAGATGTATATTTCATTGTGTATGAAGTATTTAGTGCCTGTTAATGATGAAGTACCAATTATGTATTAAAATCAAGTTATGGAGACTTATATTTTTAATGAACTTTGTACCATTACAGGATATATTACTGATCAAGGCGACCTCCAACGCTACCCTTACCTGTCTATCACAATGCCTGAAGATGTTACAACAGCGACAGGTATGTTGTTAGCATGCACACCTATTATGTTGTTCCTTTCGGTCTTTCCCTTTAAAGCTCTTTTTATTCTTCCTTGTCTCAAGCTCCAATCTTCATGTTGGTCATTCTGAGGAAATTGTTAAATTAAGTACACTTTATCATAAGGCTTGCAGAAACTTATTATCCAGTATTTATGATATATAAAACTAGGTGGTGACAGATGTAGTCATCTCTGTGACGTTTTAGACACTTTCAGTCAGAATTGTAATTCCATTTTCAAGAACACCTAGTCCTTCATTAATAAGACAGTTATAATTGATGAGATCTAAGACATAGTTCCTTCAAAAATAGTTTGTATATCAAGTTTTCACTCATTTCCATTAGGTAAATGTTGAAAAATATTGAAACCTGAAACCTATACCAAAATGTACTGTAAAAAGTGTATTGATAGGGATTTAAGCTAATCATGCAGAGATATAAAATACTTGTTAATTTGAGATATTTCTTAAAAAAATTAGACTGAGTATTCTGTCTGGAGCCGTCTTAGTTGTTGTTGTTACAGGTTTCAGTAAATTTGTTTTGCTATTTTCCCTGTTGAATTTAAATGTCCTGCTTCAGTGAAGTATCATGTTTTTTCTATTTTTTCTGTTGCATGAAAAAGATTGCAAATATCCTTTTTTTTCAAAATCTTTTAGTCTACTGTAATGTAGATTGTGTAGAATGAGAACATTGTGTTGCAGTGTAGTCTTTAACAATACAGACTTATACATATACTGGACTTTTATAAAAAGAATAGAAAATTGTAGCAATTAAGATTAAAGTTAGCCTTCAGCATTCAAGTAATACAAAGTATTCTTGCCTACATATTGAACAGACTGAGTTATAACATATTCAAATCAATTTGTATAATATTATGTTATATTAATGATGTTATGTGGGTTCAGGTAGATAAACATTAACATGATACATGTATATACCTACAACTAGACATTGCTATGATGGCACATTCCTAACCTAAAAATGCTTAACATTCTGGTTGCTTTAACCAGGTAAATCCAACAGGTTATTGTTTTGTTTAGATTCATGATAGCCCATCACTTTTGTACATTCCTAACCCTGACAGAGTTACTGTATATAGCTTGCTGGCTTTCCTGACAGTCTTGTTTTGTCTCTTTCATAGGGAGCCTCCGTCAAACCTGTCCCTAATACTACCGCTATCAACTGGGGCGACCCTAACACACAACCAGTGTAAGTTTACATGTGAAAAACTGTCTTATCATCTAACCTGTTCTTTATCACAGAGCAATGTCAACCCTAACAGTGCTGTTCAACATTTTACGTATCTGAATGAGGTCATAACTCAGTGACATTACTATGAAAATTACGTCTTTAAAAATTACAGTTTTTGAAATTAAAAAAGAAAAAAGGATTGTGCTGGAAATAAGTTGAGTGTATTAAATGTTGTTTGTTGTATTTAAATAAAAATAACAAGTAAAGAAAATATTTAAAGAAGTTGGTAATCATATCAATACTTAGACTAAGCATGAATATACATAATTATGTAATCAGATGAATATCGATGGCCTGCCATATCATGTTTCTGATATTACCGGTAAGTGTATGGTCCCATGTAGATATTGATGGAACAGCATTAACCCCCATACTCCTTTACCACAGTAATACTCATGTGGCTGTGCCTAAAGCCACCAGTTCTGGGGGAGTGCCCTCTCCTACAGGAAGTTTCTCTTCGGCCACATCACTGCCATTTACATTGCCTGACCAAGTCCAGGATGGTAAGTAGTTAACCGAGCATTTCCTCAAGGTCAAAGGGTATGACCCTGGACAAAGGTTATTATTGAATTTCCCTTGGGTGAAGGTGGTTATGTTTGATATTGGAGAAGATCCATGAAGTCTGTAAATATCCCAATTGATCTCATTGTCAGTAGTTCAGATTGTCGTGGTGTTCAAACCATACTAACACTGTTAGGACTACAGGGACACCATACAGATTAACACATTTCACAAACACTTGGTACATAGTAACCTATTTTTCACAAAAAAATATATTTTGTTAAATATTTCGGGGTAAATAACACTGTATATAAAAAAGAAACAAGCATGCAAAATATATTTGTTTTATTTCATTTCCTTGTTATCTTTCATTTCAAAAGCACCTCTTGAGTATTCCCTGTTTTTGGCATGTTAGCGATTGATATATATCCTTTATTTCTTTACCCTCGGCCTGTATGTGGTACTTTGTGTTCCTGAGTAAGGAAGTCTTTTGATGTTTGGGATGAGAGACATCAGTATGGTATCAATATTATATGGATAGATTTTTTGTCATTAAAACAAACAGCAATTGGTTGTGTTTCCTTTGTCAAGAAAGAGTGCAAGTGACTGATACAATTAAGGAACAGACTGCCTGCAGTATTAGAGTGCTATTGGGACGGAAATGTGTCTCGAAAACATGACAGTTGACTTTCAACACTTTTACTGAAGAGTGAACTGTCATCAAAGCTAGGTCTTTAAAAGTCTTTGCTGGACAAAGGGAACAAATTGTCAAAATTTTTTAAAACACAGTTTTTAATTGCCAAAGAAGTGTATAGCTGTTTGTTTTTTTTTTTTGCTTTGGTCTCAAATTGTCTCAAGTCGCCAAAAGCGAAGTGCAGTTTATGTAATGTTTATCATATTTATACATGATGAATCACAGATTTAGGCTACCCTGTTATCAGTGTATAATAATATAACGTGATGTGGTATGATCAATCATCTATGTGCAGATTCCTATTGTTTCAGTTGTCACCTTTATGGTTTCCACAGTAACATGTTAAACAAATTCATGGAAACTTTAAAATCTTGTAGTCAGAATGCTGGTGTTTTGATATTTGAGTCAACTTCATTTATGTTGTTTTCATGAGTACTTGATACAAATATTTCTCTAATACTTTTTTAAAATTTACACAAAGTTTCATGAATATTTGACACAAAGTTTTCGTGAATAATTGAAACCCAAGATGAGCGATAAGCAGAAATTAACATTTATTTCGGATCTGTTTCATAGTGACGTACGAAACATATTACTTGTCAGACATTGGTCATTTTTACTCATCATAGCCTCACTGTAATGAAATGTATATAAACAATTATTACATCCTGCAAATATTAGTCTAAGAATACCTTAAGATGGAGATATTGAAGGAATAGGAAATTTTGGTATGTTACACAGGTTTAAAGACAAGAAGAAAAGGAGAGTTTGTAAAGCTAAATAAATTGTAATTTTCTGACAGCTTTAAATTGTAACTTTCTGACCAGCTTTAAATTGTAACTTTCTGACAGCTTTAAATTGTAACCTTCTGACAGCTTTAAATTGTAACCTTCTGACAGCTTTAAATTGTAACTTTCTGACAGCTTTAAATTGTAACTTTCTGACCAGCTTTAAATTGTAACTTTCTGACCAGCTTTAAATTGTAACTTTCTGACAGCTTTAAATTGTAACTTTCTGACCAGCTTTAAATTGTAACTTTCTGACAGCTTTAAATTGTAACTTTCTGACCAGCTTTAAATTGTAACTTTCTGACCACCCTGTGAATGTTTTGTATTGTCAGGTCCAATTAACCATGATGAGGAAGTAGAGGACAGTGCCAGCTACAGGGACACAGACCTTGGTAACGAGGTGGAGGAACACAAAAGTGTCATCCTTCACCTCCTCTCTCAGCTCAAACTTGGCATGGATCTTACCAAGGTCAGTATCCGTAAATTATTCCTAAGTCCGAAGTCACACATTTTTTGACATTGCGGAATTTTATATTAAGCTCCTTGAATATTTTGACATTTTTACCAGTACCCAAAAATATTAATACCAAAGAGTTCTGTTGCTTGGTACAAATAGTAAATATTACAATAACTCTGTAGAAGATACCGGTACATATATGATACTGGAGGTAAATAATACTGTATAGTTTGTATTTTTTGTGGCAGTGTTATATTGAATATTCACACATTTTTTAATAAGATATATTAAAATTGAAATCCAACGTTTTTTAATTAATATTGTGTAAAGAAATTCTCAGTACCAGACATTAGAATGGCTTTTTCAGACATAGGTTGGTGTCAACCAATCTTACATTTCCCATACTGAAACAAAGATACCTTGAAACTTAAAATTACCCATAAAATCCATGATGAAGCAATACTGATTTCTTGGTGTAATAATGCAAAAATAATACATTATCAAGATTGTGTTCAGTATTTTTCATTGTTCCCCAGGCTATTCTTTATGTTAAAAACTTTTAGTCTTCCATTTACTGACAAAATACTTCATGTAACTATATAAGCCTATGAAGGGTGATGAGGTAATATTAGTTTGTTTTCTTGTAGGTGGTTCTTCCTACTTTTATTCTGGAACGCCGTTCCCTACTAGAAATGTTCGCTGACTGTATGGCTCATCCTGACTTCTTTCTCAAGTGAGTAATAACACTTTGTGGATAACTCTTTTCCCTAATTACACGTTAAAAAATGAGGGATTGTATGATATTGTAATAGCATGTTGATAAGCTAGGTAATAAGATTTCATGAAGAATGATGAGTTGCTTCAACATATAAATTCTCCTTTACAGAATTGCTGACCTTCCAGATCCTGAGTCTCGGATGCTGGCTGTCCTCGAATGGTACCTCACGTCTTTCCATGCAGCCCGACAGGTAAGTGTCTGTAATAGTCTGACTTGCTCTACTTCCACTAGCAGCCATGGTGTAGATTAAGAACTGGTTTTCTTTATTAGATATAAAGTTTGCCATTGCAAAATAATTCTGTGATGTAAAATTTCCAAACAGATGCAGTTTCAGTTTTCATTTTTGCTCAGAACTTTAAACTTGTAGAATTAATTGTTGAATGGGTATAAGTTCCTTCTACATTGACTTTAAAGTGTTGTTTTACCTATTTACCTAGGGCTCTGTTGCCAAAAAGCCTTACAATCCTATCATTGGAGAAACCTTTCATTGCTCCTGGCGCTTACAAGAAAATAACAACAAATCTAGCCAATCAAAAAACACTTCTGGATCACCTGACCAGGAAAATCAGACAATTGAAAAGGAAGGTGAAACCTGTAATAAACCAGTTCAGTTGACATTTTGTGCTGAGCAGGTCTCACACCATCCCCCAGGTAAAGAACAAGATTTTTCAGTTTCATATGATTTGAAAAGATATTTCATCTTTATGACTCCATTTTAACATAACTAAGACTTGGAATGGATAAAACGTCACATCTCCGTCAGATTGTCAGCATTATTAGAGAGTGATTGGAAAGAAAATGTGTCATGTCAATTTGAAAGCTGACTTAACACTTTCATACCATCGCATCACAGCTCAAGTCGTTTGTAGTCTTTGCTTGACAAAGAAAACACATTTTGGAAAGCTTGCAGAGTTTTAATCACTGTTTGTTTTAAAGATAACATCTTTTCCAATCCCCCTGCTATACCTTACCCAGTAACTTTTCTCATGGATGATGATTTATGTAAATTCTCCACTTCTGAATGCTGTTGTATTAATGCAATTTTTGTAATTGTAATGTTTGTTTTTGCAGTGTCAGCCTTTTATTTTGAGTGTCCAGAAAAACAGATGTGCATGAATGCCTCCATATATACCAAGTCACGCTTCATGGGCATGTCTGTAGGAGTACAGATGGTGGGCAAAAGTAGGTTCTTAACTGTGTCACTTCAGTATAATATTAGCCTGCTCAGAGCAGACAAAATGTCTAGAGGAATGCTTATATTGTTTTACAATGCCTGGTTGGTCAAACATCATACAATTACATAATTATTGTCTTAAATTTTATCCTGTCTCTAAGACTGAGAACATATTCGATAAAAACCAACTACTGAATACAGAATGTATTTTTCAAATTTCTCAACCATTGTATTGCACGAAATAAAATTTACAGCTGTCTCTATTTGTCTGTATGTTGTGTTTCAGTATGTTTGAAGCTACTGCAGCATGATGAAGAGTATGTGTTTATGATGCCCAGTGCCTATGCTCGGTCTATACTCACTGTTCCCTGGGCTGAGATGGGTGACAAGATTACAATCAACTGTCAAAAGACCAATTTTGTTTCCAATGTCACATTCCACACTAAGGTATTACAGTATTGCTGTAGTATTGCAATCATTTGATGGCCAATCCCCACTTTAAATCCTTAGGCTGTGTATTACAATCACTTGATAGTCAGTCCACACCTTGAGTCATAAGACTGAGTATCGTAGTCACTTGATGGTCAATCCACACCTTGAGTCATAAGACTGAGTAGCGCAATCACTTGATAGTCAGTCCACACCTAGAGTCATAAGACTGAGTATCGCAATCACTTGATAGTCAGTCCACACCTTGAGTCATAAGACTGAACACACCTTGAACCATAAGACTAAGTATTGCAATCACTTGATAGTCAGTCCACACCTTGAGTCATAAGACTGAACACACTTTGAGTCAAAAGACTGTGTACTTGGTCCTCAAGTCTTATGATTGTATATAAAAAAAGGAAAATACAAATCAAACCAAAACTAAAAAAGAGGTGGAGGTTGATTGCTGTTAAAATGTATTTTTATGAAATTGACGACTTTTGTAGACATTTGGTTTGAATTGCCCTGAAGTTGTATTTGATTGGTCACCTGTTATCTTTATGTACAGCCATTCTATGGAGGGAAGCTACACCGGGTGTCTGCTGAAGTGAAGAACACCAGTCTCGGCACTGTCCCCTGTAAAGTTCAGGGGGAATGGAACAACATTCTCGAGTTCAGCTATGCAAATGTAAGGACATAAGTAGACTGAGTGGTGCTTTATGTACATGGAATGTCTTGTGTATAACTGTAGGGATAGGGATCATAGTTAGCTGATCATCGTCACACAAATGTTTGGTGTTTGTTGATTAGGGCTTTAACATATTAACCCATTTAAAATGGTCGGGCGACACAGAATAAAACCGTAATCAATGAATGCATGATGCTCACATGTATCAGATATTTGTAATGTTATGCATAGAGCTAAAATCTTTTTGGAATCTTCAACTATATAATTGAAAAAAATTCCTATCTAAACCTGTTCATTTTTATGTATATTCCACAAAATTTAATATTCTTTATTTTTTATTGCAATTAGGACAGTTTTATACATTTCATCAAGAAAGAAAAGATTTGTATGAGTACTGTTCTGAGTCATCACTTGTTTTTATGTTCAGGGAGAGACTAAAATTATTGATGTGAACAACCTAAACATACTCCGGAAGAGGGTACGACCGCTCGGTAAACAGGGAGACTATGAATCACGCAAGCTGTGGGAACACGTAACAAATGCTCTTAAAATCGGGGATGTAAATACAGCAACTGAGCATAAACACTTCGTAAGTATCCCTAGTTGTAAGATTTTAATTTGTAAGTATCCCTAGTCTAAGATTTTAATTTGTAAGTATCTCTAGTCTAAGATTTTAATTTGTAAGTATCTCTAGTCTGTAAGATTTTAATTTGTAAGTATCTCTAGTCTGTGAGATTTTAATTTGTAAGTATCTCTAGTCTGTAAGATTTTAATTTGTAAGTATCTCTAGTCTGTGAGATTTTAATTTGTAAGTATCTCTAGTCTGTAAGATTTTAATTTGTAAGTACACATGTATCTCTAGTCTGTGAGATTTTAATTTGTAAGTATCTCTAGTCTGTAAGATTTTAATTTGTAAGTATCTCTAGTCTGTGAGATTTTAATTTGTAAGTATCTCTAGTCTGTAAGATTTTAATTTGTAAGTACACATGTATCTCTAGTCTGTGAGATTTTAATTTCTAAGTTTTCTTAGTCTGTAAGATTTTAATTTGTAAGTATCCCTAATCTGTAAGATTTAAATTTGTAAGTTTCCCTAGTCTGTTAGATTTTAATTTGTAAGTATCTCTAGTCTGTGAGATTTTAATTTGTAAGTATCCCTTCTCATTTGGTTTATACATGCTTATGCATACATAAATAATGAATTCATAGTGTGATTGCCGCCGCCGGTGAATTTCGCAATCATTGGATTTGTTCTTGTACGCTTGCTGGCTTTACATTTATTAGGGCTTTTCACCAAATGGTGAAAAGACCTATTGTTTTTGTTCTGTTTATTATTATTATTACAAGCTTACCGGTTATAAGTATTTATATATGAAAGTATTTAAAATGTTGCCATATCCATCCACTTAAAGAATAGATATAAAAAGATATTGTGTGACCAGTAGCATTAGATTCTAAAACATTTTAATCTAGGGAAAGCATTGTCTTTCGTTGATATGTGCAGTATTTTTCAATCTATAGTTACATTATCTTTAACATTATAATATCTCTGCAAGAAGGTAGAAAATTGTAGTAATCAAGACGAATATGCCGTGGATAATATAAACATTTATTATGAAGTTTTTACGAAAGGATACGATCGTAACGTTGACCTGTGGTCAGGGTCAGCTGATCACGAGGAAAATAGGATCAGACCTGCATACCAGTCAATTTTAAACAAAGATGCACTGTACATGAGAAGTACAAATATTCTTAATAGAAAAATTCGCGGATTAGTAATTAGATCGACTATGGTTGGGTAGATGAATTATTATACGACCATATCTGTAACAAACTGTTAAACGAAAGTAGGTCTATCTCAACTAGGTAAAGCAAATACTGCTATTTTCGCAATAACTGTTCGTTTTACTTGATACGATAGCTATGAACAAAATAAGTGTTACCTTCCGTTGTATCTAAGCACATTAGTGTCTCAAAAAAATGCGAAAATAATCCGGTATAATGTTCAATGATCTTCTGTTTTTATTATCGTCATGCATATTTTCCGGGTCACATTCTAATAGCATGTGGGCTTCCGGTTACGTCATCAAATTCATTTCCCACGAATTTATTGGGAAATCTAAATCAACACTTGAAATGAATTAAATGAAATGGAAGAATTAAAAAAATGTCTAAATAGAAATATTGTGATCAGTATTTAGTGCAACATTAAAGTTTCATCGTAAATAATTGCAACGATTCGCTAACCCAGAGACCTATATACTAAAAGTAATTGAAATCAAATTATTCTAAAATTCACATTTTGTTTCTATTATAATCTTAGAATTTGTATCACAAGATCGTTTAGAAGCTTTGCAATACTAACTCTTTCAAACGCCCAGATGCTTTGATTTGAGCAAAGATGGCGACCTGAAGCTGTGTGGTGGTTTGGATTAAAATTAAATTGCGTATATTTCGGCAAGTAAACATCGTATAAGGTTCCCGTGTGGTCAGATCATCTAATTTTGTCATCATGTATTCTGAACAGTTGTTGTTTTGTCGCTACCGTCATTAACATAAAAATTCGGATTATTATATAAATACTTATTTAATTATTTTTCTGCACTCGATTTTGCGGAACGATTCACTCCGAAATGGTAGGAGGTATGACAGTAACATTTATCTTACATTATATGGCATATGGCAAAGGGGTGCAGTCATCTATTATTAAGTAGGTCAAAAAGCCAATATGGCCGCTATGACGTCATACCTTAAAAGTTTGATATGACCATAACTCGAAAACTGTTTAATCTACAAGGTTCATGCAATTATATAATATGTAGAATAATTAAGGGGCTAACTTTTTGCTATGCCATCTTAACACAAAATATGCCTAATTAAAAAGCTCGCTAAGGGGTCAAGTTCATCTACTTTTAGAAAATCTTCATTTTTCAATATTTTTCAAAACTTCTTTTGAAATATGATTCAGTATGTTATTCCAATGATTTTGATGTCTTTAGTTTTTCGGTAACGATTCACGTTAAGGCGGTATGCCACTTTGAATATTTCCATTGTTCTTTTTTTGCATCAAGACCATGCACATTTTAATTTTCTCCTCCAATTCCGCCAGTGCGATTCAGCACAAACTTTGACAACATCACTATGAGATTGCACTGACCAGGTTTTGATTTCTTGGGCTCGGTCCGAAATCCAATATGGCCGCCATGACGTCATATATTAAAAAAGTTTGAAATAGCCATAACTTAAAAAGCATTAATTTTACAAAGGTCATGTAATTATATTATATGTAGATAATGCCTAGCGCTAACTTTTACTCACCAAAAGTTTTTAGGTCAGAGGTCAAATAAAAGAGTTCGCTATGGGGTCAAATTAGTCTATTTTTAGAAAATCTTCATTTTTCAATCTTTTTCCAAAAAAAATTCTCAGTATGATGCAGCATGTTATTCTGATGATTTTGATGTTTTTAGTGTTTCGGTAACATTTGCCATTAACGCGGTACGAAATTTTCAATTAATCTGGCATCTGAGATATAACGTTAGTTGGACGAGGGGAGATAACTCGTACAATGTGCTGTACGAGTTACCTCCCCTCGTCCAATATCTGTTGAAACGTTTCATTTCAGATGCCAGATTAATTCAAAACTAGAATGTGGATGACCTATCAAGTGTTTTTAAATAGTTTTTTTTTACCTTTTGAAATACCAAGCCTTTAGGTCATTTATGCTAAGAAGGTGAAAAGCCCGTCAAATTGTTAGCCAACAATTTCTAGTTTGTTGTGTTTTTGTTTAACTGAAACTTTTCACAAAGATGTTAAACTTGTATTAAATATCTTAAATTTGGGTGGGTGACATGGAATGATCCCTCATGATTTTCTGTTGATCAGCTGGAAGAGAGACAGAGAGAAGGAGAGCGACACAGAAAGGAAACCAGCACTGATTTCCCTACTAAGGTAAGTAATTAATCTTCAGTCAGCTTTACTGAACTCGAGATAATATTAAAAAACAATGATTATTGAACTCTCGTTTTGTCATAAACTGGCTTAATAGTCAGTTATTTAATTTAATTCAGTTTTCATGTACAGTTATTTTTAATATAACCTATACAAGTTATTAATCTTTAAATATTGATAATAAAATGAAGTTTAAATGATTAGTGTCCTGATATGATAACTCTTTAACATTAAAAAAAGGTGACAATATTTTGTTTTCAAAAAAGTGCGACATGTTTTCTTTTCTTTCAGTATTTTCACAAAGTTGATGACGTCTGGACATATAACACTATGCTAGAAGAGGGGAATATGAATGGTTCTGCTTAACAAGGATAGCAAAACAGTGTTTAAGTGTTCGAATATCCAGCTAGGATGAGAGCATCTGCCTTTTGTGTAGTGTAAGGTCGTGGCATGGACATGCCTTTTCAAATTGCCTGCCAAGACGATAAACAGACTACTAAATTGACTCAAAGGAAAGGATGTATAATGGTTTAAAAAAATGTGTTATAATATATATTGTCAAAATTAATTATAATTGTGCTTGGACATGAAAGTGTCTGCAATAGAAAACTGTCCTGTGATAGGTATATTGTGATGAACAACTTCACTAAACTTTGTGATATCATTGTATAGCAGTTTACATGTGATATAGTATACACTGCTATGTTGTCATATAACGATTTAAGGTTATATACCTTGGGAAATATTCCTTTTCAGAAGCTATTACTCAACAATTACATTAAATGTCAAAACACACAATGTTAGAATTATGCAGGTGTTGCCTAATGATATTCTACACAATGAAAAAACATGTGATATACATTCAACAACCTTTGTCAAAAGTATCTATGTATGATGTTGCATACTGTGGTGTTTGAATGAGTGTGACAAAGACAATCAGGATGTGTATAACAGTATAGGATGGCTGTTACTTATGTAAATAGCCTAGGGAAGTACATTGTACTATCAAATCCACAACAGTGTTCACATTTCAGAATTATCTGATAAGCTGTGATGACTACGATAATTGCTTTTGTTGTGATGTAATGTTTTGGGACCAGCTGAAGTAATGGTCTACCTCAGATATTTTAAGGAAATATGTGGGGCTTTGATTATAAACCAATATACATATGATATTGTTATGTATATTGAAGGAAGTCTTTTATCTTTAATCATAATATTAATTGGTTGTAAATGATAATCCAAAAAATGCATATTCTGCATGGTTTGTCTCAATGCATCTGTTCTATGAAAAAAAGCCATATTTTTTGTGTACCTTAGACAGTTTTGACTGCAGATTATAAGATGGAAATGATATCCCACAAACGAGTTTCAAATTTTTAGCTCATCTGGCTTGAAGGGCTGGTGACCTTATGCCCTGGTGCAGCGTCTGTCCGTCCGTCTGTTGTCTGTCTGTCATCCGTCAACATTTGATTTAAATCCCTACTAGTCCTGAATGCAATTTTATGAAATATGGTCTGGATTATTATTTGACTATGAGGTATAAACAGAGGGTGTGGTCAGGATCATTATTAGATTAAGAAAATCCAATATTGTATAAATGGGTTAATAATTTTGACCCAGTTAAAAAGTAGGAAAATATTTGAAATATAAATTAAATTAAGCTATTTTGCCACAATTACTGAAATATCCAGGTGAGCAATGCAGGCCCTTTGGGCCTCTTGTTTAAGTTTATTAAAGTTTAATTTAGTGTACACAAATTTCAGTGTTATAAAATTTTAACAGCTTAGCTATTGAATTGATTAAGATTACCTCTAATTGGATGTTGAATATTAGCTGTGATTTGCTTAGGACCACAGAAATTTACCAGTTACTGTATTTCCTGTTTGATTTTGAATTTTTTTTTCACATTAGAAACAATAATTATACAATAAATGAAGGCGATTTGTCAGAATTACCTTGTATTTGTCAGAATTATCTCCCCTTAACAAACTGTTCCAGGAGGTTTGTCAGAATTACCTCCCCTTAACAAAATGTTCATCAAGTGCAATTTATGTGTTAATGATGGGTTACAAGTATTAGCTTCCCATAATGCTTAGATGACTACCAACAGCATTATGTATTAGTAAGCAGTTATAGTAAAATTTGAGATAAATGGACGTGTTGAAATTTGCTTAGTTATGCTGAGAATTTATTTATAGATGTAATTTGGTGTTAAAGTAATCCATGAGCGAACAACTGTTGACCTGCTAGGTGTACATGTTGGTCAGGTGGTACTCTGGAGTTTCTCTCACGCCCATATCTCTCTGATTTTATTGATTTCCAACCATAAGCAAACAATAGTGCCACCATGTGTGCAATAGCAGATTGATGTCCAGCAATTTTGTTTAAACCATTCGGATCTCTCTGATTTTATCAACAACATTTTGTTTGCAAATAATTTCCCCATTGGTACCTCTGTGAATGGTGACATCAGACAGAGGTACCAATCACTGCATATAAATAATGGTAGCGAGCCAATCAAAGTATATAGACTATTTATATCCATGTGCAATCCCCACAATATGGCTGGTATAGCAACCAATTATAATGCTTTATCCTGCAACTGCCACCGCATTGTCGGAATACACCCACCATATATATTTTTGCTGTATACAGCAGTGACGGAAAAAAGCTGTATTTTGGAATCTTAGCATGTGTGTCAATTTGACTAGCCTACTTCCAAGTGAAACAACGTTTAAAAAGTGAACATATTTGAATTATAGTTGATACCGTTTCATTCCAAAATGATTATTTTTGATAACTGTTGCAGAATGAATAGAATACATGCACATGGTCAGTGTCTTAAATTATATGCTGTATTTTTGGCTCGGGACAGAAAGACAAAAGTGGCTCGCCAAGGCTTGCCACTTTTGTCTTTCTTTACCCTCGCCAAAATTAAATAAAATACAGCTTATATTTAAAGACACTGACCATGTATTCTCTATATCCTTGGATGGTAGCAATAATGCAAAGCAGATTTCTAAGTACTGTAGGTCATCAGTGTCTTATTCTCAGATATTTTAAAACTTGGAAGTTGTATTAAGCTAATCATATTCTGTGTTGTTTCAGACATATCTGAATTTATCAAATTATACAAAAAATCTGCCCGATTCCCATTGCATTGTTCAAAATGTTCACTTCTCAAAGATAATTATACTGTATAAACTGAAGATGTCAGTAGAGTTGTGCATCCCATGAGAACTACATTGTTGTGTGTGTATTGCATGATTGAGAAAATGTGACCATTGCTAACAGAATTCATTGTTGTCTTTCTGCACTAACACTTTTATACTACAAAGCATATAAGAAAACATGTGGGTATTATGAAAAGAAAACAATTATGCAATGAAAAATGTTATGTTTACATGTATATGGCATTGGTGCAGTTGTAGCCATTTCAATTTAAGGTGTCAGAATTGTAGTTTTACTTGTTATTGACGTAAGTGTTGTGGATCATCTAACATGTACAATATGATACATGTGAAGGCTGTTGTTGTTTTGTAATTATACTACCCATCTAAAGGGGTTATATATAAGTCACCACTTTGTCTGTGAGTTTGTGAATCAGTGCAAAGCTTGTCTACAACATATCACATGGACCCCTAAACAGAATTTGTTCATCAAACCTCACAATCAAGTTCTACACCTGGTAAAATTTTGGTGGTAAACAGTCAGCATTTCAATCAAAGATCACACTTGAACGCTGGATTAGGTCGGTAGGTCTGGGGAGGAGATATATCTATATGAGGTCATGCTCATATTGCTTTTAATTTGTTCCAATATAGCAGGTAAAGGTGTGACATGAATCACAAAGAAATGTTGAATACATGAATCACTAAGTAATGTTGAATTCATAAAACAGATTCTAACTTGATCGGTCATGAACCTTGAGTGATAAACTCCATCATAACAAGATTAATGAAACTCCGTATTGCCAACAAGGGTAATGCAAAAAAGAATGCAAGACACAACAAGTAGTTGCAATTCAGTAACTATCACCAATTGTCAAAATTTTAGGACAATTCTTTATTGTTGGTTGTTAGACTGTCACCACTCAAAATTACAGCCGAGACTGTCACCACTCAAAATTACAGCCGATTGAACTGTAGGTAAATATAGTTACATATACAGTGATCGCTAAACCAGACTTAACTGTTGATATATATGTATAAAGTTACAGGGATATCTAAGGCAGATCTTACTGTAGGTATATATACAGTTACAGTGATATCTAAGCCAGATCTTACTGTAGGTATATATAGTTACAGGGATATCTAAGGCAGATCTTACTGTAGGTATATAAAGTTACAGGGATATCTAAGGGCCAGATTCTTACTGTAAGGTATATTAAAGTTGACCAGGGATTATCTACGGCCAGATCTTACTGTAGGTGTATAAAGGTTACAGGGATTTTCTAAGGCAGATTCTTACTGTAGGTATATACAGTTACAGGGATATCTAAGCCAGATTCTTACTGTAAGGTACGATACAGTTACATTGTAATATCTAAGGCCAGAAAAATTTTTTTCTTAACTGTGCGGTATATATAGTTACAGGGATATCTAAGGCAGATCTTACTGTAGGTATATATATACAGGTACAGGGATATATAAGGCAGATCTTACGTAGGTAATACAGTTACAGGGATATCTAAGGCAGAATCTTACTGTAGGTATATATATACAGTACAGGGATATATAAGTCAGATCTTACTGTAGGTATATAAAGTTACAGGGATATCTAAGGCAGACCTTACTGTAGGTATATATAGTTACAGGGATATCTAAGGCAGATCTTACTGTAGGTATATAAAGTTACAGGGATATCGAAGGCAGATCTTACTGTAGGTATATACAGTTACAGGGATATCGAAGGCAGATCTTACTGTAGGTATATATAGTTACAGGGATATCTAAGGCAGATCTTACTGTAGGTATATACAGTTACAGGGATATCTAAGCCAGATCTTACTGTAGGTAGATACAGTTACAGGGATATCTAAGCCAGATCTTACTGTAGGTAGATACAGTTACAGGGATATCTAAGGCAGATCTTACTGTAGGTATATATAGTTACAGGGATATCTAAGACAGATCTTACTGTAGGTATATATAGTTACAGGGATATCTAAGGCAGATCTTACTGTAGGTAAATATAGTTACAGGGATATCTAAGTCAGATCTTACTGTAGGTATATATAGTTACAGGGATATCTAAGGCAGATCTTACTGTAGGTATATATAGTTACAGGGATATCTAAGGCAGATCTTACTGTAGGTAAATATATAGTTACAGGGATATCGAAGGCAGATCTTACTGTAGGTATATACAGTTACAGGGATATCTAAGGCAGATCTTACTGTAGGTATATACAGTTACAGGGATATCTAAGGCAGATCTTACTGTAGGTATATACAGTTACAGGGATATCTAAGGCAGATCTTACTGTAGGTATATATAGTTACAGGGATATCTAAGGCAGATCTTACTGTAGGTATATACAGTTACAGGGATATCTAAGGCAGATCTTACTGTAGGTATATACAGTTACAGGGATATCGAAGGCAGATCTTACTGTATGTATATACAGTTACAGGGATATCTCGGGCAGATCTTACTGTAGGTATATAAAGTTACAGGGATATCTAAGGCAGATCTTACTGTAGGTATATATAGTTACAGGGATATCTAAGGCAGATCTTACTGTAGGTATATATAGTTACAGGGATATTCAAGCCAGATCTTACTGTAGGTATATACAGTTACAGGGATATCTTAGGCCAGATCTTACTGTAGGTATATACAGTTACAGGGATATCTAAGTCAGATCTTACTGTAGGTATATACAGGTACAGTTATATCTAAGCCAGATCTTACTGTAGTAATATATATATATATATAGTTACAGGGATATCTAAGGCAGATCTTACTGTAGGTATATACAGTTACAGGGATATCTAAGTCAGATCTTACTGTAGGTATATATACAGTTACAGGGATATCTAAGTCAGATCTTACTGTAGGTATATACAGTTACAGGGATATCTAAGTCAGATCTTACTGTAGGTATATATAGTTACAGGGATATCTAAGACAGATCTTACAGTAGGTATATATACAGTTACAGGGATATCTAAGCCAGATCTTACTGTAGGTATATATACAGTTACAGGGATATCTAAGGCAGATCTTACTGTAGGTATATACAGTTACAGGGATATCTAAGGCAGATCTTACTGTAGGTATATACAGTTACAGGGATATCTAAGGCAGATCTTACTGTAGGTATATACAGTTACAGGGATATATAAGGCAGATCTTACTGTAGGTAAATACAGTTACAGGGATATCTAAGGCAGATCTTACTGTAGGTATATACAGTTACAGGGATATTAAGGCAGATCTTACTGTAGGTATATACAGTTACAGGGATATCGAAGGCAGATCTTACTGTAGGTATATATAGTTACAGGGATATCTAAGGCAGATCTTACTGTAGGTATATATATACAGTTACAGGGATATATAAGGCAGATCTTACTGTAGGTATATACAGTTACAGGGATATCGAAGGCAGATCTTACTGTAGGTATATACAGTTACAGGGATATCGAAGGCAGATCTTACTGTAGGTATATATAGTTACAGGGATATCTAAGGCAGATCTTACTGTAGGTATATACAGTTACAGGTATATTTAAGGCAGATCTTACTGTAGGTATATATAGTTACAGGGATATCTAAGTCAGATCTAACTATAGGTTTATACAGTTACAGTGATCTGTAAGGCAGATCTTACTGTAGGTATATATAGTTACAAGTACTGAAGCCAGATCTTACTGTAGTTACTGTATATAAATGTAATTAGGCTGTCAGGGATCTGTGTATCTTGTCTACTTTACACTGAAGGGATTTTAGATCCAATTTAGGTCAGATTTGACCGGATTTACAAAGATATAGTGATCAGTAGACACCCAGACAGGTTTGTCAGTATCAGGAAGGGGGTTTCTGTACCAGATTTTAATAGTAAAGTTTGATTTTGGAGAGTTAAAATGACCAATATTATACTGATAAATTCATAATTCATTGATTCACATGTTTCATGTGTGATTACAATAATAGCTTGTGAAGATGAGAATACTAAAGTTTTATTTTTGTTTCTCTCTCCCATATTTGGAAAAGTTTATGTTCTAAAGTTTTGTGTTCACATGTGTTTAGTATTGGCGTGTGTTGAGAGAACGATATGACTGACGATTGGATTGTACATGTATACAGAGTGAATGCCAATTCTGTATATATCATACATCACCCAAAATGTATACGGATAAAATAAAGTGTGAAATCTGTGATACCACAAACATGTATTTTTTTTTTTTTTTATAGAAGTGTAGTGGGACTGGAATGGGTCGATCATCGGTGACCAGGTATCTGCTAAAAAAAAAACTAAAAAAATGTGTTGGATTAAAGAAATACAGACCCATTGGAATCTAATTAAATGTAAGTGGATAAATAGTTCCAGACTATTTATATTAGATTCCAATGGGTCTATTTCTTTAATCCAACATTTTTAAACGAACATTAATGTTCGGTTATTGCCATCAAGAACTGGACTGAGAAATATGACCATATTTGGTAGCCACATTCACCAATACGCCATCTACTGTCTGTTTCAATGAAATATGGCTGCCCCCATTGCCTTACGCTTCAAATAATTTACTTACAAAAACACCTTCGTTTTATGTAGTAGTTTTACCGAAAATGTTGAAATGTATTCAGTAGATGTTTTCAAGATGCATACGATTTGAGAAATGCATAACGCTAGCGAAATGTGAAGACTGAATGAACCTGAACTTTACGAATAACTCCAGGTCAATATATTTATGTAAACAAATATTGCGCAGGCGCATTCGTCTCCGGATGTTTAGAAAGTTTTGCTCTTCCGTGTTCATTCCAAAACGGCTGACATTATAGCATCGGTCTGCAAATATGTCCGCGATTTACTTAAATGTGTATTATATATATTCTAGAATGTTACATCATTATCAACTAGATGAATATTTCTATAATTTAGAGAAAAAAATATATCAATAACGGCATACGAGACGATACATTGTATCATACTATAGGTTACTGTACTGCGTACAGTACATGTTTGCGAGAAAGGTAGATACTAGGTGGCATTTGTGGTCAGGGTGACTGGTCATAGCGTTAACATTGTCATCGATTTCCATATTCCATTTTCCTTTGACGAAAACGACCAATAAATCAAATGCAAATGATAATATCTTGTTTCCCATGTGCACGGGATTGGTTGTTGTAGGCGATACTTGGAACGTATTTACTGTTGTAAGGGAGGTAACTGCAAGATTACGGAAATCAAACGTTAAACCAATTTGATTGGTCGATTCTTCCATGACTTTGGCAGGGGGTTTACAATCGAAGTGACAGATAACTACGGCAATATATTCAGATGATATCAACAATAACACTTTTAGATACGTGTGGTCGGCAGTTGTCATGTTTAAAATGAACAATTATATAGCTTGTTTTTATTTCGGCAAAGTCGAGAATATTTACTGAAACGGACCACAGGTGAAGCAGACTTGGAAATACCGAAACGAAGAAAAATGGGGCTCAATTATAATATAAATTGGCATTATTTTCAGAGAATTGACCCACATATATGTTTTTCAATGCCTAATTGTATCATATGTAAAATATTAGAGGTTTACGAATTTTAAATTAATTTTTCATATGCGAATCGCGGCCCGATTGTCGTTAGAGTTGAATTACCGAAATGGCCGATAGTGGACCCAAATCGATATTTTTACGAAAGAATGGACCCAATATAGGATCTATTAATCTTTGGTGTGTGTATAGAGACCATATGCATTTTTTTCCTTTACCTGGAAGTATTTTGAAAGAATTTGCAAAATACCGAATTCACGATCAAATTTTCGATTGTGACGAACTACTGAGACGGTGTTAAGTTCATGTTAAGTCAATCTGATTGAAATCAGCTGTTACATATGTACACATGGCTACGTTTACTATGCAATACGCCTACGTATTTTTTTTTCAAAGACGGAAAACGGAAATCCGGATTATCTAAAAACAAATGCAAAAAGACTTGTGATATTCACTTAATTTAACATTCAGCCATTAATTGTTATTTGTAGTTTTATAACTTCTGAAATAGTTTGATCGATTCTCTGTATAATATTGCTGTGGAACTTGTGTTATTTTTCAAACAAATTCATTTTGATAATTTTTTAATTTAGAACGTTCATCAAGTCATGTTCAAGACTTGAAATTCTCGCTACACCATACTTCAAACACAGTAATCAATGAATTGATAAATTGAAAATTGAAGTCAAGCAAATGAGTTAATATTTACCTAAATAATTTTTCAATATACAACACATGTTCAGATGACTATTTGTGCCATGCTGTTACAAGATTTCAGTTATAATTCTAAAATTGAATTAGTATGTAAATATATGTTATACTGTCAATATCCACAAAGCGAGTGTAGTCTACTGTGCTCGGTCATGCCGTAGATAGCGGTACATATACGTACTGCTTACATCTCGTGCTTACTTGTGTGAACTATAAATCAATAACAAAAATGGTTCATATATTTCTATATATGACTTCACAAATTATGCGGTGTCTGAAGATCTGAATGAAGTGAATAAACGATGTATTAAATTATTTTTATGAAATATTCAAGTCATAGATCATTCTTTTTTTAAAAGTACTGATTTCAGGTCCATTTTGGTAATTCAACTATAACGGCAATTAAAATACTTCTCGTTTTTGTCTTGGGGATCAGTGTTATGGAGCCATTTAGTTATAAGCTGATCACAGACTAACTATACCAAATTTCATCAAAATCTGTTCATACCTATTCCCAAGTTATTGTATTCATATGGTCCAACAGTAATAAAACTACAAAGGGCCATAACTCTGTAACAAATGGATTGGCCCAATTATCAAAAATGTTTAATCTTGTTGATACAATGCTGCATAGTAAGTTTCATGAAAATCTGTTCATTTTTACTAAAGTTCCAATGGTAGTAAGAACACAAAGGACCGTAACTCTGTAAATAACAATCATATTAGTCCCATTGTGGAATATTGTCTGATTATATTGATAAAGGCTGCATACCAAGTTTCATAACAATCCATTCATATTTACTCAAGTTATAGTGCTCACAAGATCCAATAGTTATAAACTACAAGGGCAATAACTCTGCAAGTTAAAATTGAATCAGTGTGGTTGTTGAACTTGTCAAGAGATCTTATTGGTATTGGGTTCCATGCATATCGAGTTTCAAGAAAAACTTGTATTTAGTCAAGTTATCATGATCGCAAGAAAAAATATGGGGTTATTGAAACATTTGCTTGTCAGTTGACAGGGTTATTAAGGCCTTTTTAGGTCATCTGACCCAAAGTGTCAGAACGACTTAAAACCATTGTACTGCGTCCGTCGTCACCTGCCATTAAACTTTTACTTTCAAAACACTAATCCTCCTTAACAACAAAGTGGATGTGGGGGCCACAAAAAGGGGAACTTTGGTGAATTTTTGCTTTAAAACCCTTCTCCTTAATCATTGTGTGGATTACATCCAAACTTAAACTTAGTGTGAAACATCACTTAGGGAGGGCGATCTTATTAGCTCACCTGCCCGAAGGTCAAGTGAGCTTATGAGGTGGCCCTGCATCCATTGTCCGGCCATCCGGCTTCAACTTTTCCATTTAAACAACTTCTTCTCAATAACCAAAAGGCCCAGAGACCTAATATTGGGCCTGTAGCATGCTGGGGTGAAGGGCTACCAAGTTTGTTCAAATGAATAAAGTTGACCTTCATTCAAGATCACAGGGGTCAAAAAGGCTAAAATCTTTAAACAACTTCTTCTCAATAACCAAGAGTCCCAGGGAATTGATATTTGGTCGGTAACATGCTGGGGTTAAGGGCTACCAAGTTTGTTCAAATGAATGACCCTGACTCTCATTCAAGGTCACGTCCGTTAAATATGCTTAAATCTTTAAATGACTTCTTCTTAATAACCAAGAGTCCCAGGGAGTTGATATTGGGTCGGTAACATGCTGAGGTTAAGGGCTACCAAGTTTGTTCAAATGAATGACCTTGACCTTCATTCAAGGTCACAGGGGTCAACAAGGCTAAAATATTTAAACAACTTCTTCTCAATAACCAAGAGTCCCAGGGAGTTGATATTGGGTCTGTAGCATGCTGGGGTTAAGGGCTACCAAGTTTGTTCAAATGAATGACCCTGACTCTCATTTAAGGTCACGTCGGTTAAGTTTGCTTAAATCTTTAAATGACTTCTGAATAGCCAAAGTGCCGAGAGACATTATATTGGCCCTGTAGCATGCTTTCAAATAACTGCAGGATCCATATATGAAAAGATCACTGCATTGCAGGTGAGCGATTCAGGCCCAATGGGGCCTTGTTTTTGGTCACCTAAGATGAAGTCTCAAGTGGCCTATTCTAACCGCCTTTTGTCCGTCGTCCTTCCGTAAACAGTTTCCATTTTCGCCTTCTCCTAAACAACTGAACCAAATTAAATGTTTGGCAGGAAGCTTCCATGGCCAAAGATCAACCAAAATTGTGAATTATTATATGGTCCCAACCCCCTCAGGGGCCTGAGGAGCAGGGTCAAAAAGAGTCAAATTGACTAAATTTCAAAAAAATTCTTTTCAACTCCCAGATATGCTAGAATCAATTACTCTTCACAGATAGAAAGGTCTTAAGGTCCTTTACCAAAATTGTGAATTTTATGACCCTGAGGTCTTGTGTTTGAGGGGGTAAATTTTACTATACTTTATATATATATACAGGGAAATCACATTTTTGAGCATTATTTGTTCCACTTGCCATTGGAAATAATACAAACTTGGTTACAATTATCAGTATGGGATGCCTGTTGTAAACTACATGTATATTGGCACTGACTGACCCCCAGGGGCTTATGAGCAGGGCCAAAAAGGGTCATTCATATATTAACTGAAATTTCAAGAAACATCTTCTCAAGACCTAAATAAGGTAGATTAGTACTCTTCATAGATGGAAGGGTCTTAGGGTGCTTTACCAAAATTGTGAATCTCATAACCCTGGGGTCTCACGTTTGCCCTGGGGAGGATTAGATAACAGCTCGATGGTATGTACATGTTGGCCCTGACTGACCCCCTGGACTGATGGGCAGGCCTAAAAGGGTCAATTAAATTAACTTAAATACATGTATTTCAAACCTCAGTTGACTATAAAGCCCATGAGCCTCTTGTATATAAATGAGGCTGGTCCAACCCCTGGGGACAATGGGACGGGGTCCAAAAAGGGGAACTTTGCTAAAACTTTGCTTTAAAACTCTCTATCATAAACCTGGAGTGGATTACAACCAAATTTGGTGCAAAACATCCTAGATGGAGGGCAATCATGTTTTTATAAAAATGAAGCTGGTGTGACCACTGGGGCCATTGGGGTGGGGCTCCAAAACCCTACTTATCTTTCATAACCTTGAGTGAATTGCAACCAATTTGGTGCGAGACATCACTGGGGAAGGCCAATCATATTTTATATCATTGAGGTTGGTGTGACCCATGCTGTAATTTTGCTTTCTTTAAATCATGATTTTAAAATTGTCAGATGACCATTAAGGGCCATGGCCCTCTTGTCTTGAATAATCGACTGTTTATTATCAAACCTTTGCTAGAGAGGTCGACTGGTTTATTGAAATCTTTGCATGTGTAACGTGGGACAAGCGAGGTTGTTCTCCAGTTGGGGAAAAGAAAACTCAATAACGGATATGTACAACAATAGTAAATTTATATACTTATATACACAACACAACACAAATCAGATGTTCTGTCCAGGTCTTTGTATACATCAAGATGTCGTCGATGAAGTTCTCAACGTTTGCTATGCCCATCAGCAGCTTCCTCATCAATCTGCTGAACGTTGCAGGTGCATTGACTAAACCAAAAGGCATGACCTTAAACTGGAATAGTCCTTGAGGAGTAGAAAAAGCAGTCATCTCCTTTGCTCTGTCCGTCATTGGCACTTGCCAATACCCCTTTGTAAGGTCAAGCTTCGAAAAATAGAAACATCCCGCAAGTCTGGCGAAAATTTCCTCGGTGTTGGGCATAGGTTCTGCATCGAAGACCGTTACCTTATTCAAGCTCCTGAAATCTATACAGAACCTATTACTACCATCCTTCTTCTTGACCATAACGACTGGTGCAGAATATGGTGATGTGGATGGTTCTATAACATCCATCTCAAGCATACTTTCCACTTCTTCCTTGATTATGCTCTTCGTGTGAAAAGGAAGTGGGTATGGCCTAACTCTCACAGGATCATCTGTCGTTGTGAAAATGTCATGACTTGCTAGGTTGGTTCTCCCAGGTTTATCCGTCAAAACATCCTTAAAGTTCGATAGAAGCGTATCCACATCATTCCTCTGTTCAGTGGCGAGATGCTCAGAAACATTGACATCTTCCATTCCTTCTTTCCCTGCTCGCACTGGAAATGATTCCAACTCTCGATGACATTCTGGTTCCAACTCATCCTCATGCACTACAGCTGCGGTTACACAGCATAAGACTCCTCCAATACTTCCCGCTCCTTCCACATCTTTCTTGAAGTACTTCTTCAGCATATTGACATGAAATGTCTTCTTCTTGCCTACCATGTCTACTTCATAGTCCATTGGACCCTTTTTCGCCGTCACACTGTACGGACCCCTCCACTGCATCAGCAGTTTGTTGGTTTTCGTTGGAAGTAGTATAAGTACTTTGTCGTCGACATCAAGCTGTCGATCCTTGGCCTTTCTGTTATAGTACTTCCGTTGGCTGATCTTCGCTGTTCTCAGCTGTTCTTTTGCCAGTTCACAGGTCTCATCTAATCTCTCACGAAGGTCCATCACATACTGATAAGTTGTTTTAACTTCGTCATCTGGTACTTCCTTCGTCCATAGTTCTTTCAAAATCATGATCGGACCTCTTATCGTTCTCCCATATAGCAGCTCAAACGGTGAGAACCCTAAACTCTCTTGGGGAACTTCCCTGTAGGCGAAAAGCAAGGCGTTCAAATACTTGTCCCAATCTTTTGGCCTCTCGGAACACATACGACGTAACATCTGTTTGAGTGTTCCGTTGAATCTTTCTACGAGCCCGTTGCACATGGGGTGATATGGGGTCGTAGTCAGGCGACGAATGGACAAAAGACGGCTGACCTCCCTCATCATCTGGGAAGTGAATTGCGCTCCTTGATCGGTTAGCATCTCCGATGGTACACCAACTCTGCTAAAGATGTCGACCAAGGCTTCTGCCACTCTCTCCGTTTCTATCCCTCTGAGAGCTACCGCTTCTGGATAACGTGTTGCGTAGTCCACAACGGTGAGGATGTAGCGATTCCCTCTGTCTGTTGCGGGTTGCAACGGTCCAACCAAGTCTACAGCTATCCTCTTAAATGGGGTATCGATCAAAGGCATCGAACCTAACGGCGCTTTGGTAATCCTCCCTTTTGGTACCGTTCTCTGGCACACATCACATGACCTGCAGTAACGAACGACATCCGATTGCAATCCCGGCCAAAAGAACTCTGTCAAGACACGGTTAGTAGTCCGCTTCGCTCCTTGATGTCCTGCCATGATCGAATCATGCGCTAGTTTTAGTACAGCCTGACGGAACTTGCGAGGTACCACCAACTGACGAAATGTCTTGCCATTTGAGACCTTAGGGCTGTGGAATTTCCTGTACAGTAGACCTTTGTGATAGTACACCTCTGACTTACCACCGTCGTTCCTTTCTACGATATTCCCATCATCAGCTAGCTTCCTAACTTTGCTCAGTGACTCATCATCCTGTTGCTCTTTCTTCAAGTCATCCACGTCCCCTACGTCTAACACATGAGACACCTTCAACGGTTTATAACTTTGCTGTCTTCGATGACATTGTGCCCTCGTCTCCACAGCTAGCATAGTCTCCTGGGTCCGTTTCCAGCTTCCATCTGGCTGATCAGGTGGTCTGGCCCCATCCACATTGCCAATTATCAAATCGTAGAGAGGAGTGTCAAGTACCCAAGCATTCACTGCTCCCGTAAGATATGGCGTATCAACTTCCACTTCAGCGATCGGAACTTGTATCCGGGATCCATCTGCTAAAGAACATAGCTGGTTCTTTTCCGTCATTTGCGTAGAATTCACCAAACTCCTTCTCACAACAACCCCACTACAACCACTATCTCGCAAGACAGTCACGAAGTGTTCTCCAATACATCCTCTTACTACCGGCATACTCGTAGCTACAGATAAATCAGCGCTGCAAGACTTACTCAGCTCCGGAGTGTTTGTATCAACAGCACACGACGAGCTATCCATAGGTTTCCATCCTTGGTTTTTGCGCTTTCCTCTTCCTTTCCCAGTTACAGAAGCCTGTCCCTTACTTACCACGGCTCTGGACTCTGTTGTCTGTATGTTGCCTTTCGTCTCAACAGTTCTTGTCATTCCAGCTACCCGGTTTCCAGACTTCTTGTTTGGGCATTCAAAAGATTTGTGTCCTGGTTGGAGGCACTTAAAACATACTGGACCCTTCGCAAAAGAGTTTCCTTTCTTATCATTGGTCTTGATGTCCAAAGGGTTAGCGTTGTGTTGCTTGTCACCAGGTCTCGCCGGTCGTGCCATCATCACATTTGTCTTGGTTCCTCTTGCCTCGGCAAACTGATCCGCAAATCTCGCCATCTCTTGCATAGACTTTGGAACACGCTCCCTGAGAAATAATGCGAGATCCTTTCCACAGCAGTGCAGGAACTGATCCCTCACCATTAAATCCTTCAGATCATCATATGTCTTCGGTGTGTTCGTCATCTCAACCCATTTCTGCAAATATCCGTCTAACCTTATCGCAAATTGACAAAAGGTTTCGCCAGGCTCTGGTCTCTCTGATCTGAAGCTTTTCCGAAATCCCTCTTCAGTTTTCTCAAACCTCCTTAAGAGTGCTTTCTTCAGAGTATAAAAATTCAAAGAATCCTCGACTGACAGACGAGTAAAAACGTCTAAAGCTCTTCCCTTCAATAAAGCTCCTAGATTAGCTCCCCATTGCTCTTGCGGCCATCGTTGCGCTGATGCGTACCGAACAAATCGTTCTATGTAGGCGTCGATATTGTCCTTACCTTCCTCAAAGGATGGAAGCTTAGGTCCCCTAGCACCTCTAAACTCATGTTGGTGTTGAACGTAATCTGTCACATTGGTACCTTCTGCAGAACCCGCCTGAAGCAACTCCATTTTCCTTCTGTGTTCCCTTTCGGCACGTGCTTCCTCTCGGTCGTCTCGTTCCTTTGCTAACTTATCCAGTTCAATGGCAGTTCCTATTCTAATTTTCTCTAATTGCATTGTCTCGTCTGCCTCAGCTTTCTTCCTTTCTCTTTCTGCTTCTCGTTCATCTCTTTCTCGGGCTTGTTCTGACTTCACAAAACTCTGAAGCTCTGTATCTTTATAACCCAAATCCTTTCCAATCTCCGTCAACTCCTTAATCGACGTCATGGTGATGAACAAACAGGGGGAAACAATCAAAGAAGAATGACAAAATAAGACTGCACACACAAACAGCACAGGGTAATACTTACCACACCGGCTCCGCTTTGTCCTTTGGAACTCCCCAGTTCTCGTACTTACCTGTATCATGTAGAACCGTCCAGATAAGTAACAACGGTAAATAATACTTACAACCCAAAGACAAATTCCTGTACCAAGAAATATCCCTAGGAATGTTTTTCTTACATTACCATAAAGCGTTATAGGTATTCTAATCCCTACAGAGACAAACGTGGCTTATCCCACCGCTGCCACCAATTTTGTAACGTGGGACAAGCGAGGTTGTTCTCCAGTTGGGGAAAAGAAAACTCAATAACGGATATGTACAACAATAGTAAATTTATATACTTATATACACAACACAACACAAAATACAGCAAGATAACTACAAATGTTCATGTCACACTCTCACATCTTACACACACTTAACAATGTCTCTGCACATGTCTCCTATGCTCCAGAAAAACACTAGGTGGAGATCAGCTGCATTTATATAGGACACCAGTCTGTTGGTCTGATGTTTACCCACGTGTTGCAATATCCTATACAAAAAAATCACAGACTAAATAACACTTTGTCTGTCTGCACAGCCTCCTACACGGACGGCTGATATCATCGAATGAATGATGAATGTAGATATATTGTCAATCACTGACATATGAGAACCCGCCGTCAGATCTATCTGGGTCTCCATAATTCGGCAAATGGTGCCTTGTCCTCAACATAGGGCTTTTATTTACTGAAGTCCAGTATGGCAGCATCTGGTCCTGTAATATGACTCAGGCGGTTTTGACCATCCGGCTTCACCTCGAGCTCTCTCCAGTCCACATTATTGCTGTGGAAACATAAACACACTTGCTACACACAAATACACAACCACGCATATTGCTAATTTATATAATATTACACCTACTTTCAAAGTATACATTTCAAATATTATTTCTAAAATGTATCATGAATACCATAAATATGGCATGAATAATGAATACAATTATAGGAAATGTAATATTGACACTTTTTACCCCGAAAAAGTGCTGGTCCATGTATCAACTTAATCATACAAAAACTAACCTTACGATCCCTATGGGTTTCCATACAATAAAATTTGATTATAAAGTCATATTAAATATACAAATAACCTAAATACCTTCCAAATATCTAATATACATGTTTATATTTGAAAGTACGATTGAACAAATGTATATAAATAAATTACAAGTTACAAATCAGTGAACGATATGCATGATTGGACCGCACGTTGACATAATGCATGAACAACATTCCAAGGTAAAATAACCCCTATTTACACAAAATAAACGATGATTATCCAATATATATATAATTACTAACTGATAAAACAATACTTACCACAGACTGTAAGGTTTCTGTGCCCGTATAATGTTAAAATATCTCAAATGCGTCGACACGGCCTGTTAGAACACTGTCATGGCTCCTGCTCGTGCGCGCTCACTCACCCTCTACGGAACATCCGTTACGCCATACAGATAGTAACAACACGTCACAATATATACAGACACACATGACAAATATACAAATACAAGCGATTGTGACAGCATGTACATTGACTGGTTTATTGAAACCTTCATTTGAAAACTTAACTAGGTCATTGACATCTTTGGCGACATTGACTGAGTTATGGAAGTTTTCACTTGAGATGCTGACTAGTTTTTTGAAGCCCTTGCTTGAAAATTTGATTGGGTTATTGAAATCTGTGGCTAGATATTGACTGGGTTATTGAAACCTTTCCTTGGATGTTGACTGGCTATTGAAACCCTTGCTTGGAAGTTGACAGGGTTATTGAAATCTTTGCTTGGAAGTTGACTGGGTTATTGAAACCCTTGCTTGGCCGTTGACTAGGTTATTGAAACCCTTGCTTGGCCGTTGACTAGGTTATTGAAACCTTTACTTGGTTTTTCACTGGGTTGTTGAAACCTTAGATTGGACATTGACTGGGTTATTTTAACCTTTGTTTGGATGTTGACTGGGTTATTTTAACCTTTGTTTGGATGTTGACTGGGTTATTTTAACCTTTGTTTTGATTTTGACTTGGTTGTTGAAGGTTTTATTTGAGATGTTGACTGGGTTATTAAAACCTCCAAATTTGTAGGAGAAGCTGACTTTGTTACTTAAGTCTTTACTTGAGAAGTTGAATGAGTTATTTTTGAAGAATGAAGTTATATTAAATTATTTCAGGAAAGTTTTGCAAAATCAACAAAGGACCTAGTTCTACATAATGTGGTGTCGAACAAGAATCGGGTCAAGATACAATGCTTGTAAACAATAGTGTAAACAATAGTGTATCAAGTTCCCTAACATTTGGATAGGAAATGATGACAGTAGGTAATTACATGATATATCAAAGTACCTATGACAGAGGCTACAGGTAATTCTATAACTTGATCTGGTGATATACATATGTATATAAATATAAATATACAAAAAAATTGACATCAAGCTGAATAATGAACATTCTGTTTATTAAAACATATAAATATATAAAAGATAATAAAACATGGCTGACTGTAACAAATGTTAATGGTTTATTGTATAGGTCTATCTCAATTAAGTTGATATGTGGTCACAACCCTGACTTTCTTACGGTTACCTGCCTACTTCAACAAGAATTAAAGCTATGCAAGTTATTAACAATATAACAAGTAATATTTAAAACTGTCAAAAATGTATCAAATACATGTAATGTACAAACAATAAAGCGATTACATGCCATACATGAAATAGTAACTTATATTAAAACTTTAAGTTTAAACCAGGAAACCAAAATTATTATTTACAAATATAAAAATTATCTTTTGCAAATTGAAGATTTTTTTTAATGATGCCCGTTTCCTAATAAGCTGAAATACACTTATAACTATGATGAATGTTAAATATAAGATCTTGTTAAAAAAAGAAGACAAAAAGTTATGGCATACTATCCTGTTCAGAAATCTCCGGACAATTTGACTGTTTCAATACAAAAACTTATGGCATAAGATCCAGTCCAGGAATCTTCAAACAATTTGATTGTTTCAAGACAAAAACATATGGCAAACCATCTGGTCCAGGAATCTTCAAACATTTTGATTGTTTCAAGACAAAAGTTTATGGCACAATTAATGTTGTAAAAGTGTCTACGAACAGTCTCTATAAAATACTAGAGGGTGATATGGAGTCAAGAATCATGGTTACAGACAACTTTCAAAAGCAGGAGTATTTGTTTGATGATTTCTGTCTCGTGGGCTTTGTGTACTAAATGGCCTCCTCTCTCAAACAAGAGGACTCGCCTATAGCAGCTATTATCATCTGAAAAGGACAACATTGATGACATTAGTATACCAAACATTTACATTAATTTGCTTTTCAATAAATACACAGTAACAGGTATAAATGTATATACTATCAAATTCAAAACAAATCATAACTTGTGTTCTGTCTTGTTGGGAAAAGGAAGAGATAGCAAGATTAAGGTTTTAATTTTTACGTTTGTGTTGGCCCATATTGAAAATCTGTGTTTAGCTCAGTTTCTCAAAGGCACGGTATTGGTTCTGTAGAAACCAGATTTGGAGTATGGATAAACATAAGAGATTTAGAAAACTAACTTATAGCTTATAATAATCAAATTCCTTTTGTTGGCCCAGATGTTCGTCTCATAGAGTCTTAATGGGGTTGAAAATTAGAGGGAAATATTTGTTTATTATATAAAGTACAGATTAAGAAGAATTCAAGAAGTTGTTTAAAGATTTTAGCATATTTGACCCCTGTGACCTTGAATGAGGGTCAAGATCATCCATTTGAACAAGCCCTTCATCCCAGCCTGCTACAGACCTAATATCAGGTATATGGGCCTTTTGGTTATCATAAAGAAGTTGAAAATGTCGTTTTCCTGCTTCTTCAACAGATAATAATGTAATGTTTATTAGTTTTGAGGAGTTGAAACAGTTCAAAAGTAAAATTCAGACAAAAACTTACATTTCCCTACAGAATCGCCAATAGTGACAGAGTCGCCTCTGTACTCGGTTATCTCCCCTTCCTCGATTCCCATATGATGTGCCATCTCCATGGAAAAGTTCCACTCTGCAATCTTATCATTCCGAGTAATCGCCATAACAAATGGGTGTTTCTTACAGGCAGCAGATTCAGCATAGGCCTGCATCTAAAGGAAATTGAAAAATTGAATTTAATATAAATGTATATCACATAACAATAATATTTTTTCAATTATGAAGGTTTCAGGTGAGTAGAAAAAAAGTATTACCTTGTTAAAATCAGCATATCTTGCACTTTCCACAGCTATGGGGAGTGATGCAAATACTTCTTCATGCACCACAAATCCTACAGGAAATGAAGTTATCACTTCGATGAAATTTTCAAATACGACATCTGTCTGATGATGGTTGGCTTGAAATTAACAATACAAAATTCAATGTACTTTGAATGTCATAGTGAATTCAGACTTACCAAAAATCTTGTAAATGAATGGAAGACATTTGTAAACTGCTGAGTGGAGATATGAGTTCCTCAGGATTGCTGCTAACATTTTGATAGCCACAAATGGACGGAGACTTCTGTAAATCAATTGGTATATATTAGTGTTACTCCTAACAGTTTAATTATTGCATATCTGTTGATTGGAGGAAAGTTTTTTCAGAAAAAAGGCTTTACTTTTTTATTACAGTGTGTGATACTCTCCCTTAAGGTAACAGTAGGTGAAATTAAAATTACAGTATGATACATCAGGAAATATTTACACAATGACCAATTACATCTCTTCCAAAGGTCAGTACGGCCCTGTTTTATGTCTGATAATGACACACTGTCCTCCATAATTATCAACCAAATTTCAAAGATTGCAGCCACCTCAAATTACAATCCTTTGACCTGATTGTCTGGATCATTACCAAGTGAGGTTCAATTTCCACCAACTTCACAATATCATTACAAAACATTGAACAGTTTAGAGATATTGAAATTGATTTTGACACTTGGTCAGTTAATTTTTGTAAATGAAAATTTTATTTATTTTACAACAAGTGCGAAACAAGTAATATCAACTATCAAATACTTTTCTTATTGCTACAAACTTGACCTTTGACTCCATGACCTTGATGTCCTTTGGACACTCTAACCTTGATCATTGTCATTTTACTTAAATGACTATTACTACATTTGGGGAGTGAACCAATTTTCATACACAAAAATAGAGGAAAACCCCTTGAACCCAATCGGCTGTATATTAAAAACTGATGTCAAATTTCTTCTTTTTTTTTTCTTTTTTTCAATTTAACCTTTGAACTTCACCTGTGACCTTGAACTTAATAAAATCATATAGTGACTCAATAATATAGTGACCTACAAAATGTATGCTACTCCAATCTACAATATATAACATTAAAGGGTAATTTGACCTTTGATCCTAATTATAAGTATTCAGTTTCTACCTTTTTGCAAATCCTTATTTTTTCATTTTGATTTCTACTGGTATCAATTTCAAACCTTTGGGCATTCTGACGTTGAAATTATGGAAGTACAGATTTACTTTAATAATGAGATGTCACTTTTTATTTCCAATTATACCTTGACCTTAATTTGTAGTGGGTCTGATGTCCCCTCAAATTCTTAATGTGTAAAGTTTGATGACAACAGTATGATTGGGTCATTAGTAATTTGATTTTTAGTCATGAAACATAGCACCACCATTTGGTCATAAATCTCTACTACCATTTCATTGTGTAAATGAATTTGTTCACATAAGCAGAGTTAACTCTTTTCTGCAACTCAGGTTTTAAAACTATAAGTCAATACACATGAACTAGTTTTAAATAAGTTTACTAATGATCTCAAAATATTTAGAGAATTAATATCTGTTTCACATGTAAAATTCACAAAATATCTTTCATGTAAATGATTTAATACTAATTGAGGTTTTCAAAAATGCCTTTATATTGCCTCAAGCCACAATTATACTTCAGGGTTGATGTACACAAATGAAGTACATAAGGAAATTTCAGGATTGTTACTAAATATTTTTTTCCTGACTTTGATTTCAATATAGATGTGTACAATATTTATTCTAAATAAATTTTTTTTGACATAGTTTCCATTTGTAAATCTTTTTTCTGATATTTCCTTGGTCATAACAAATTATTAGGTAAATTGACTGAGGTCTGAAGACTTTATACTCACCGATGTTGTCGTTTTGCAAGAGGGTTTAGAAAAACAGATGATTTGACAAGATGAAGGTCAGATGCTGCCTTGTAGCTCAGCCAGGTCCCTGCACTATGACCCATCAGCACATCGACCCTGTCAGGCAGATGTACATTACATGTGTATCAAATCAAGATTTCATCTGAAGGCAATGTCAGAGATGAGTACAGCACATTTTAAATGCTCTATCATCAAATGAATGTGTTCCATTAGCAATGTCGGTAAATACTAAACAGTATGTCTCAAAGACATATTTCATTACTCGGGTAATTCATAATAATCCTAGATTTTCATAATACATTTTAACAGAAAGGTACAGTTAACTGAAACAAGAGGCCCATGGGGCCTGTATCGCTCACCTGGTTGGATTAGACCAAATGTCAAAATAATGTTCATATTCAATTTGTTTTATTTGTAAATCTCAAACAATGCTATATATGGTTATAGTGTGGGAATCCGAACTGCTTTAAAGATTAATGAAGTCCAGACTCTCTAAGGTCTGAAAGACCTCAAGAATTGTTTTTAGAACATGCATTCATCACTTTATGACTAGTAGTGATTTAAAGGAATTACCTCTATTTCACCTATTGGGCCCCGCCCCTTTGGGGTAAAAGTCACCATTTATGCAAAGTCTGTTTCCCTTCCACAAAGGATGTTTCTGACCAAATTGGGTTCAAATCCATTCATAACTTTATGACTAGTGGCGATTTAAAAGAATTACCTCTATTTCCCCTATTGGGCCCCGCCCCTTTGGCCCCTTTGGGGTCAGAGCCACCATTTATGCAAAATCTGTTTCCCTTCCCCCAAGGATGTTTCTGACCAAAATGGGTTCAAATCAATTCATAACTTTATGACTAGTAGCGATTTAAAGGAATTACCTCTATTTCCAGTATTGGGCCCCGCCCCTGTGGCCCCTTTGGGGTCAGAGCCACCATTTATGCAAAATCTGTTCCCCTTCCCCCAAGGATGTTTCTGACCAAATTGGGTTCAAATCAATTCATAACTTAATAACTAGTAGAGATTTAAAGGAATTACCTCTATTTCCCCTATTGGGCCCCGCCCCTTTGGGGTCAGAGCCACCATTTATGAAAAATCTGTTTCCCTTCCCCCAAGGATGTTTCTGACCAAATTGGGTTCAAATCAATTCATAACTTTATGGCTAGTAGCAATTTAAAGGAATAACCTCTATTTCCCCTATTGGGCCCCGCCCCTTTGGCCCCTTTGGGGTCAGAGCCACCATTTATGCAAAATCTGTTCCCCTTCCCCCAAGGATGTTTCTGACCAAATTGGGTTCAAATCAATTCATAACTTCATAACTAGTAGCGATTTAAAGGAATTACCTCTATTTCCCCTATTAGGCCCCGCCCCTTTGGCCCCTTTGGGGTCAGAGCTACCATTTATGCAAAATCTGTTCCCCTTTCCCCAAGGATGTTTCTGCCCAAATTGGGTTCAAATCCATTCATAACTTTATGACTAGTAGCGATTTAAAGGAATTACCTCTATTTCCCCTATTGGGCCCTGCCCCTTTGGCCCCTCGGGGGTCAGAGTCACCATTCATGCAAAATCTGTTCCCCTTCTGCCAAGGATGTTTCTGGCCAAATCTGATCAAAATCCATTCATAACTTTTTGACTAGTAGCGATTTGAAGGAAATGTTGACGGACGACGGACGGACGACGGACGCTGCGCCATGACATAAGCTCACCGGACCTTCGGTCCAGGTGAGCTAAAAACAAGAGGCCCATGGGGCCTGTATCGCTCACCTGGTTGGATTAGACCAAATGTCAAAATAATGTTCATATTCAATTTGTTTTATTTGTAAATCTCTAACAATGCTATATATGGTTATAGTGTGGGAATCCGAACTGCTTTAAAGATTAATGAAGTCCAGACTCTCTTAGGTCTCAAAGACCTCAAGAATTGTTTTTAGAACATGCATGCATTCATCACTTTATGACTAGTAGCAATTTAAAGGAATTACCTCTATTTCCCATATTAGGCCCCGCTCCTTTGGCCCCTCGAGGGTCAGAGTCACCAATTATGCAAAATCTGTTCGCCTTACCCCAAGGATGTTTCTGACCAAATTGGGTTCAAATCCATCTATAACTTTATGACTAGTAGCGATTTAAAGGAATTACCTCTATTTCCCCTATTGGGCCCCGCCCCTTTGGCCCCTTTGGGGTCAGAACTACCATTTATGCAAAATCTGTGCCCCTTCCCCCAAGGATGTTTCTGACCAATTTGGGTTCAAATCCATTCATAACTTTATGACTAGTAGCGATTTAAAGGAATTACCTCTATTTCCCCTATTGGGCCCTGCCCCTTTGGCCCCTCGGGGGTCAGAGTCACCATTCATGCAAAATCTGTTCCCCTTCTGCCAAGGATGTTTCTGGCCAAATCTGATCAAAATCCATTCATAACTTTTTGACTAGTAGCGATTTGAAGGAAATGTTGACGGACGACGGACGGACGACGGACGCTGCGCCATGACATAAGCTCACCGGACCTTCGGTCCAGGTGAGCTAAAAACAAGAGGCCCATGGGGCCTGTATCGCTCACCTGGTTGGATTAGACCAAATGTCAAAATAATGTTCATATTCAATTTGTTTTATTTGTAAATCTCTAACAATGCTATATATGGTTATAGTGTGGGAATCCGAACTGCTTTAAAGATTAATGAAGTCCAGACTCTCTTAGGTCTCAAAGACCTCAAGAATTGTTTTTAGAACATGCATGCATTCATCACTTTATGACTAGTAGCAATTTAAAGGAATTACCTCTATTTCCCATATTAGGCCCCGCTCCTTTGGCCCCTCGAGGGTCAGAGTCACCAATTATGCAAAATCTGTTCGCCTTACCCCAAGGATGTTTCTGACCAAATTGGGTTCAAATCCATTCATAACTTTATGACTAGTAGTGATTTAAAGGAATTACCTCTATTTCCCCTATTAGGCCCCGCTCCTTTGGCCCCTCGAGGGTCAGAGTCACCATTTATGCAAAATCTGTTCCCCTTCCCCCAAGGACATTTCTGACTAAATTTGGTTCAAATCCATTCATAACTTTATGACTAGTAGCGACTCAAAGGAATTACCTCTATTTCCCCTATTGGGCCCCGCCCCTTTGCTCCCTCGGGGGTCAGAGTCACCATTTATGCAAAATCTGTTCCCCTTCCCCAAAGGAAGTTTCTGACCAAATTGGGTTCAAATCCATTCATAACTTAATAACTAGTAGCGATTTAAATGAATTACCTCCATTTTCCATATTGGGCCCCGCCCCTTTGGCCCCTCGGGGGTCAGAGCCACCATTTATGCAAAATCTTTTCCCCTTCCCCCAAGGATGTTTCTGACCAAATTGGGTTCAAATCCATTCATAACTTTATGACTAGTAGCGATTTAAAGGAATTACCTCTATTTCCCATATTGGGCCCCGCTCCTTTGGCCCCTCGGGGGTCAGAATCACCATTTATGCAAAATCTGTTCCCCTTCCCCCAAGGACATTTCTGACTAAATTTGGTTCAAATCCATTCATAACTTTATGACTAGTAGCGATTCAAAGGAATTACCTCTATTTCCCCTATTGGGCCCCGCCCCTTTGGCCCCTCGGGGGTCAGAGTCACCATTTATGCAAAATCTGTTCCACTTCCCCCAAGGATGTTTCTGACCAAATTGGGTTCAAATCCATTCATATCTTTATGACTAGTAGCGATTTAAAGGAATTACCTCTTTTTCCCCTATTGGGCCCCGCTCCTTTGGCCCCTCGAGGGTCAGAGTCACCATTTATGCAAAATCTGTTCCCCTTCTCCCAAGGATGTTTCAGACCAAATTAGGTTCAAATCCATTCATAACTTTATGACTAGTAGCGATTTAAAGATATTACCTCTATTTCCCCTATTGGGCCCAGCCCCTTTGGCCCCTCGGGGGTCAGAGCCATCATTTATGCAAAATCTGTTCCACTTCCCCCAAGGATGTTTCTGACCAAATTGGGTTCAAATCCATTCATAACTTTATGACTAGTAGCGATTTAAAGGAATTACCTCTATTTCCCCTATTGGGCCCCACTCCTTTGGCCCCTCGGGGGTCAGAGTCACCATTTATGCAAAATCTGTTCCCCTTCCCCCAAGGACATTTCTGACTAAATTTGGTTCAAATCCATTCATAACTTTATGACTAGTAGCGATTCAAAGGAATTACCTCTATTTCCCCTATTGGGCCCCGCCCCTTTGGCCCCTCGGGGGTCAGAGTCACCATTTATGCAAAATCTGTTCCCCTTCCCCCAAGGATGTTTCAGACCAAATTGGGTTCAAATCCATTCATAACTTTATGACTAGTAGTGATTTAAAGGAATTACCTCTATTTCCCCTATTGGGCCCAGCCCCTTTGGCCCCTCGGGGGTCAGAGTCACCATTTATGCAAAATCTGTTCCCCTTCTCCCAAGGATGTTTCTGACTAAATTGGGTTCAAATCCATTCATAACTTTATGACTAGTAGCGATTTAAAGGAATTACCTCTATTTCCTGTATTGGGCCCCGCCCCTTTGGCCCCTTGGGGGTCAGAGTCACCATTTATGCAAAATCTGTTCCCCTTCCCCCAAGGATGTTTCTGACTAAATTGGGTTCAAATCCATTCATAACTTTATGACTAGTAGCGATTTAAAGGAATTACCTCTATTTCCTGTATTGGGCCCCGCCCCTTTGGCCCCTTGGGGGTCAGAGTCACCATTTATGCAAAATCTGTTCCCCTTCTGCCAAGGATGTTTCTGGCCAAATTTGGTCAAAATCCAATAAGAACTTTTTGACTAGTAGCGATTTGAAGCAAATGTTGACGGACGACGGACGGACGGACGGACGACGGACGCTGCGCCATGACATAAGCTCACCGGACCTTCGGTCCAGGTGAGCTAAAAACTGATTATCAGAGTATAATTAATTTTTCTTTGTTTTCATGGTAAATACTCAAATGTGATTGGTCGAAAAATTCTTTTCATTCTTCTATGGAAATTCCGAGAATGGCACGAAAAATGTGACGTCACAATACAACAATTGACGTTGTGTATTGATTTGAGAAAAAAAATCCCATTTAAAACCAGTAAAATTGTACATAAAACATATTTTAATTTAGAAAATCATTTTCAAAAATTAATTATAAGCGTTGATGTTAATTATTTTTTAATTTCATCAGGGTATGAAACAAATTTTGTTTGCAAACTTCTGTAAGAATCCGCTACGCGGATTCATACAGTTTGCAAACAAAATTTGTTTCATACCCCGATGAAACTAAAAAAAATGACATCAATGCTTAAATAAAAGTACAGTCATACAATTTTATCAATACCTAGTGATTGCCAAGGCATCCAGTATGGTAGTCAGCATGTGATATTTCCCTTCTGTGCTGTAGTCAAGGCGGTATATATCCTGTCTAAGAAGTCTGCTTTTTCCATTTCCTGTAACATTAACAACCATTTAGAAAAGATTGCATTTCATTCATCTGAATATAAAAGAGGCCCAATGTGCCTGTGTTGCTCCCTGCTTATAATGCAAGTTTATCTAGGTCATTACATGGTGATGATAAACTGATTATCATTTTATTCATATGTAAGTCTAGACTAGGCTAAGTTTATTCATTTAAACAAATGTAGCCCTTCATCCAAGCATCATACATTCTTCTAATACCATGGCCTTAGCTTTCTTCCAACTTATTAAAAAACTAGAAAATGTCTGTAAGAAATAAATTTAACTTGAATTGGGAGATGGAAGAGCCTACTCTTGTTGCCAGATACTGGGAAGTTGGGAACTAATTTGATATTCTGTATAATATTGAACTATGTTCTGTATATTCTCAAATGAAATATTCTCTTAATCTAGTAGGTCAAGGTTCTTCATTTGGACAAACTTGGAAATTATGTAAATGGAAAATTTGATACCAGTGGGTATAACAAGTACTGCATACACTGACACTTGCCCTTCAGGCAGGCGAGCTAAAAATACAGCTAAAATAAATATTTCTTAGATTTTTATTTTATAAATTACAAATACAATTTACAATTAAGTGACCAAAACTTATAGTATAGGTTTACCGGGAAGGTCAAATCCAACCACCCTGATATTATGGCCTGCCAGTTTTCGTCCTATAACCTCAAAGTCCTGAGAGGTTCCAGGTTCCCCGTGGACAGCAAAAACAAGTGGAGTGTGGGGTGTCATATTGAATGGACGGACATCCCAAATACCAACATCTACGGTCATCCTCTCCCCAGGAGTTCGGGTTTGGAATGAGACCGGTAAGGTATAATATTGTTCATTGTCTAAGCTAGAAACAAGTCCTCTTGCTAATGCATGATTTTGAATTCTGTTGAAACATTTATTTCCCGTCAGGAGCAACCGTACTGGTACTGATGTAGAAATTCTTAACAGCATCTTTTTATTGTGTTGTAGATGTCTTCAAGGTGTGCTCACCATATCTTGAAAGAGAACATATGAAAAAAAATATCTCTGCTTCAACAATTCAATCTTTCACTTTTTAAACGAACATTAATGTTCGGTTATTGCAATCAAGAACTGGACTGAGAAATATGACCATATTTGGTAACCACATTCACCAATACGCCATCTACTGTCTGTTTCAATGAAATATGGCTGCCCTCATTGCCTTACGCTTCAAATAATTTACCTGCAAAAACATCTTCGTTTTATATAGTAGTTTTACCGAAAATATGGAAATATATTCAGTAGATGTTTTGAAGATGCATACGATTTGAGAAATGCATAACGCTAGCGAAATGTTAAGACTAAATGAACCTGAACTTTGCGAATAACTCCAGGTCAATATATTTATGTAAACAACTATTGCGCAGGCGCATTTGTCTCCGGATGTTTAGAAAGTTTTGCTCTTCCGTGTTCATTCCAAAACGGCTGACATTATAGCATAGGTCTGCAAATATGTCCGCGATTTACTTAAATGTGTAATATGTATATTCTAGAATGTTACATCATTATCAACTTGGTGTGTATTTCTATAATTTAGAGAAAGAAATATATCAATAACGGCATACGAGACGATACATTGTATCATACTATAGGTTACTGTACGTGTTAACGGTGTTTGCGAGAAAGAACTGTACATATGTATAGACTTACAATTAGGTGGCATTTGTGGTCAGGGTGACTGGTCATAGCGTTAACGTTGTCATCGATTTCCATATACCAATTTCCTTTGACGAAAATGACCAATAAATCAAATACAAATGATAATATCTTTTTATGTGCACGGGATTGCTTGTTGTAGGCGATACTTGGAACATATTTACTGTTGTAAGGGAGGTAACTGCAAGATTACGGAAATCAAAAGTTAAACCAATTTGATTGGTCGATTCTTCCACGACTTTGGCAGGGGGTTTACAATCGAAGTGACAGATTTCTTACGGCAATATTCAGATGATATCAACAATAACATTTTTGGATACGTGTGGTTGGCAGTTGTCATGTTTAAAATGAACAATTATATAGCTTGTTTTTATTTCGGCACAGACGAGAATATTTACTGAAACGGACCACACGTGAAGCGGACTTGGAAATACCAAAACGAAGAAAAATGGGGCTTAATTATAATATAAATTGGCATTATTTTCAGAGGATTGACCAATATATATGTTCTTCAATGCCTAATTGTATCATATATAAAATATTAGAGGTTTATTTGACCGAATTTTAAATTAATTATTCATTTGCGAATCGCGGCCCGATTGTCGTTAGAGTTGTATTACCGAAATGGCCGATAGTGGACCCAAAATCGATATTTTTACGAGAATTTTTTTTTCATTTACCTGGAAGTATTTTGAAATAATTTGAAAAATACTGAATTCACGACCAAATTTTCGATTGTGACGAACTACTGAGACGGTGTTAAGTTCATGTTAAGTCAATCTGATTAAAATCAGCTGTTACATGGCTACGTTTACTATGCACTACGTCTACTAGGTAAATTTTTTTAAAGACGGAAATCCGGATTATCTAAAAAACAAATGCAAAAATACTTGTGATATTCACTTAATTTGATATTCAGCCGTTAATTGTTATCTGTAGTTTTATAACTTCTGATATATTGTGATTGATACTCTATATAATATTGCTGTGGAACTTGTGTTATTTTTCAAACAAATTCATTTTAATAATTTGTTAATTTAGAATTTTCATCAAGTCATGATCAAGACTTGAAATTCTCACTACACCATACTTCAAACACGGAGTAATCAATGAATTGATAAACTGAAAATTGAAGTCAAGCAAATGAGTTAATATTTACCTTAAGTATTTTTTCAATATACAACAAATGTTCAGATGACTATTTGTGCCATGCTGTTACAAGATTTCAGTTACAATTCTAAAATTGAATTAGTATGTAAATATATGTTATCCTGTCAATATCCACAAAGCGAGTGTAGTCTACTGTACTCAAAGTCATGCCAGTAGATAGCGGTACATATACTTACTGCTTACATCTAGTGCTTACTTGTATGAACTATAAATTAATCAATAACAAAATGGTTCATATATTTCTATATATGACTTCACAAATTATGTGGTGTCTGAAGATCTGAATGAAGTTAATAAACGGTGTATTAAATTATTTTTATGAAATATTCAAGTCACAGATCATTCTCTTTTAAAAATATTGATTTTAGGTCCATTTTGGTAATTCAACTATGACGGCAATCAGGCCTCAAATGGCGAATTAAATACGTCTCGGTCAAATAAACCCCTAATATTTTACATATGATTAATTTTGACATTGGAGAACATATAATTGTGTCCATTCTCTAATATAAGCACTGGTAGAAAGTACAGAATAGAGCTTCATAAATATATTATCAAAATTACTAATTACCCCGGTAAATACAACATTTTACATAAACCTCCCATGACTGATGGTGAACTTAAACTTGCAAATCTCCTGTGTCATTCCAATTTTGATATGTGTAAATATATACACGTACGGTATATATATAGATATAGATATGGAATGATTCACAAATTTGCATACAGTTATGGAATCTTATAACACCCCATAAAAAGTTCTCTCCACATAAAGGATGTGATTTGTGCAATTACATTGCTCAACTGTGTGGTTCACTATGATTGGATGATCAACATTGGAAAGGGACAATAAATAGGGAATGTGTCATCCCATCGAATGGACTGTAACCTTTATCAGCTTTGAAGTTGAAAATGAAGCTTGAAGTTTTCTTTTCCTGTTTGCTGAATTATTTGATGAAGATAGTCTTTATATGGTTGTTATTCTTTATCACATTGTGTACAATACTGTAATTATACCAGAAGTATATCTATTCATATAAAGATTTATTAACATCAAATGATTCCTGAACAAAAGGAGTCAAGTTTTTTGTTTTGAAGTACCATACCTGCTTGAGTACAGTTTCAATAGGATACATTCCTAATGCGGGCCTTGATTAGCAGCTCTGGTTTTGGTTTTCAGTAGTTCTTTATGTGTGTTTCATCATATTAAGTTGAAATATGCTAACGATGGAACTAGCCTAAATTTAATGCATATTAGAAGTTGGCATCAATAAGGTCACAGAGTCCTGGCTGTATTATAACTGATGATGCCTTCCCGAAAGAAAGAAGACATATTTTATTTTCATCCATCCAAGATAGATCAACAAACTTCCAATTTCAATTAGGACCTTACAGAAACATGCATGTGTTCAATCATATCAGAACAGCTGCAAACATTTCAAATTATTTGCAATTAATTTCTAAACCAATATCAGTAAATTTATCAACTTTAAACTTAGAAGATTACTGATTTTGCATTAAACAATAATGTTCGTTTACAGTACTTCCAGTACTTTGATTTTTACTGTGTAGTCGAGTCGAGTAATATATGTGTTTATACGTAGCTAGGTCGGGGGATTTATTACATCAGAATAGCGGTAATATGATGGTTTGATATAACTACCAGCTTTAGAAGCGTTGTATGCAGTTGGTACGACGGCGTTCGCTGTTACAGGATAGATATAGCGCCTCTGTTATTCCGTTAGGTCGTATTTTCGCTCTCAGGCAGCCATGTTGGAACGTGTGTCGGGATGTAAACATAGTGCAGATTTCTCATTGGCTGAGCTCAACACCAGTAGCCAATCAAAATGGACCGCGGCTTATATAAGCCGGTGTTCCCGTATAGACGATCACGAATGCACTGTCAAAGTGAAAGTTGAAGTATTTTTCGCAACATGCCGTTTAAACTTAAAATTACATCCACACCTCATATTGATTGGGGTTGTTTAATCATACCTGATCAATTGAATTGTAAGAAAACTAACAAAAACACTAAAAAACACAGAATGAAGCCTTCGTGTCAGGCAGTGCAGACACAACGCGGGATCTGTAAACAATGTGACGTCATTGGAATGTACAAGTTGCAACAAAGTACAACAATGTATTTTTTACATGAATACACTAATGAGCAACAAAACGGGACGCAACATTAACCCACATGCGTATAAACACTCACACCAAACAAAGATACAACACGCATACACCACGATAGGAAATAATGTGTATTGTACAGCTTCTCACCTCGTCAGGTGCACTTAAGTGAATGATCTGTACAAAAGCATTATAAACACTCACACCAAACAAAGATACAACACTCATACACCACGATAGGAAATAATGTGTATTGTACAGCTTCTCACCTCGTCAGGTGCACTTAAGTGAATGATCTGTACAAAAGCATTATAAACACTCACACCAAACAAAAATACAACACGCATACACCACGATAGGACATAATGTGTATTGTACAGCTTCTCACCTCGTCAGGTGCACTTAAGTGAATGATCTGTACAAAAACATTATAAACACTCTCACCAAACAAAAATACAACACGCATACACCACGATAGGAAATAATGTGTATTGTACAGCTTCTCACCTCGTCAGGTGCACTTAAGTGAATGATCTGTACAAAAGCATTATAAACACTCACACCAAACAAAAATACAACACGCATACACCACGATAGGAAATAATGTGTATTGTACAGCTTCTCACCTCGTCAGGTGCACTTAAGTGAATGATCTGTACAAAAGCATTATATATTCCCCAAACCACACAAAAAGCGCATCGCAACATATGAACATCTATACCATTCATACACAAAATAGGTAACACAATTTGACATCAGATATCCACCTACTCTGCAGGTGTGTCTGCCCCGGAGTGGTCCGGGTTGTAGACCCCCTGTGACGAGGAACGTGGTATCTACCTTCTAAAACATGTACCTAAATGCACACACAAACCCCGAATATAGAGGTGGGGACCTCCCATGCCAATACCATCTGGCAAATCCCCTTTCTAAACCCCCTTCCTCCCCTCCTATCTATTCCTCTTACTTTTACTAATCGCCATCAAACTGTGCTTTATGTACATAGCACTGCTCCAGTAGGGTAGGCTTGTAGATGATTATACACAGTAATCAACAGTCTCCCGAAAAACAGTCTTTGTATAATAACTCGCATTATCACATAATCCAAATTTCCTATGCTTACCCAAGCCCAGCACTACCCCTCTATAATCACCCTATAACTACACTCTACATAACAAACTAGTCTGATCTATACCCTACCCCTTACCCATTCGAAAACACCATGGTTAGCAATACAAAATGGTGTCTAGAATTCCTACTATCAATAACAAAACTATATCCCACTAACAAACTACACCAAATTTTTCAAACCAATCTATACTCTATCTCACGCTATCTTCTACACTTCTTGTCCTTCGGAAGGGACGTTAATCCGGGGTCCGGTGTACGGTGAGTCACGCCGTGCACGTTAAAGATCCTCTGCTGGTATTCGAACAAGAGTAGGCTAATTGCTAGCCGCCACAGAGTATAGGTTCATATAGGTCTCGATTAGGACAACGTAGGGCATTAAGGCAATTCAGTGACAGGTCAAAAAATTTTTTTTTTTTTTTTTTTTTTTGTAGACATAGAGATAATCGTCTGTCCCTCTCATATTAGATCATTTGGCGATGACGAAATGCGAAATTGCTCCCTATTTAGTGCCCCGACCCACCCCTTTCTCCCTTAGTGTCCTAGGCTCGGTTATAACCGGAACAAGGACGTTAAGCCCCATCAATCAATCAATCAATCAATCATAGACGAGGCAGACAGGGCTGGACAGCTCGTCAACAGTAACCTATGTCCAGGTAAGGATGGGTTAGCTGCCACTTTAGTATAGGGCCGGATGGCTCGAGAGACCCAGTATAGGCGTATGGATAGAGTTAGCACGTGCCGGCACGGGTTTATGGCTTGGTAGCCAACTTACAGTACCAAAGATATTTACAGCAGAACAGCTGATTGAGGGGTGTTTACATGTTATAAACAATAGGTCTATAGTTACCATAGTATTGAGAGAGCACAGGACTGGGTACAGTTCATATATTTCCCCTGTGTAGAAATGTAATAGACCGTTTAACACTAGAGACAGCAGTCTCACTGTGGCAAGGTGGTAGTTTTATGAGCTTATGGGAGAAATATATGAATATTGTCAGTGTTAGGTTGAAATATAATTGCTAAGGTGAATATAATGAAGATAGGGGAGTAATAGCTAGATAAATTTCTAGAGTAGAATTATGTATAGCTCTGGATGCAGCTATTCGGGGAAGTTATTATATAGGAACTATTTAGGTAGTATTTACTGGTTTACTATCACATTATGTCTATAATTACAAGTTAAACTTAAGGACACTAGTCTCTGTGATAAAGTTTTTGATACTACTGCTGTCCATATTTTACAATGGCAACAACCTTTACAATTGTTATGTTTTCAGATGATGATTTGTTATGTTATTAAATACTGGAACTGTTATTTCTGACTCAAGTTTTCATTTCTCTTATCTCCCGCCTGATATAAAAGAACATTGTGGACGAGGGATATTGAGGAATGGGTGTCTGACATATGAGATCACAAAATTAAACACAACGCGAAGTACAAAATCATACCCGCTATATCCGGGATTGACACCTATTCGCCAGAAATCCCTTTTCTACTACATTTGGTGCCGTGACCAGGATCAGGTTGTGCAGAGATAGAGAAATTGAAAAGTCAAATTTGGGAATTTGATTTTATTTCATTTTGGAGAAATACAGTAATAAATAATTCTCAATTAAATATATGGCTGTATAGACATGAAAAGTACCAGAAATTATAATAATTCTTTTTTATCTCCTACAGAGTCTTAGATACTCATAACTTTGCTGGGAAAAGACAAGGCAGCCAAGGAGCAGAGGGTATGGATAGCTCTATCTATGTTCCTGATACAAGGGTGATGAGAGAGGGAAACCCCAGGGATAGTGGCAAGCATGTCACATTTTCTAGTGATGACTTATTTATCAATTTAGACAGGACCAGTGATAGAAATATCACATTTTCTCAAAGTGAGGGGTATATGGAGCCTCCTAGGTGTAATCAGTTAGGCGATACAACCAACTTGTCTAAGGGACGGGAAAGGTCCGGTGGGACCAATGACTTGGAGGAAAGGGGTAATTTGAATATCATTGAAGATGAACAGAATGATATGACCAGAGATACTAGGTTAGCAGGGATAGGTCGTTACCGGCTAGAGGCATGGGGGGGAGCAGCAGGTGACCCCACGGTAGTCGACTCTTTGGCCTTCGCCAGGGACAGTTTGGAGTCAGGGAGGGGGGTGGATATGAGGTCCAATGGGATGGACGGGGATGGACACGACTCATGGACAGATAGTGGGTATACGACAGTAGGGCGAGACTCAAGGGGACATAACTCTGACTATAGGACCTCACATATAAGGGATACTGAGGACGACCCCAGACCCATGCCCACGTTGGACAGAAGTAGTCTGGTTACCAGAGGGGAAATGAGGCCAGAGCCCCATGATGTATCTAGTCCGGGGGGTAAGATGACTTGCAAGTCTTATACAGGTGACTGGGATGTATATAGGAAAAAAGAAACAGTCCCTGAATTTGGCGCTCTTAGGGAAGCTTCGCCCTATAGAGAACCTAGTAGTAACGGTCGTGAAACTAGTTTCAGAGAACATACCTCAGGGTTTGACCAAGGGATGCGTAGGAGGTTAAGGAAACCAAGTATACCAGAACCTTTATACAATAGTACACCCCGAGATTTCATGACAGAAAGAGAGACTATTACCAACAGGTGGAATAATTTCAGGGGAAATAGTCCTGTCAGGCATACGAGGGGAGTAGAATATGGTGTTAGGGAAGCTGTTCCTATTGTAGATGGTAGGCCTTTACCAATCCAAGCAACTCCAGTAGCCAGGAGAAAGGAGAAAAACCCCGAGCCTTATGATGGGAAAAGTATAGACTGGGTTAGTTACATAACTCACTTCGAACAAGTGTCTAGATGGAACGGGTGGGGAAATTCAGAAAAAGCAGCCCAGCTGGCCATGAGCTTGAGGGGTGCCGCACAGGAATTACTAGCCACATTGACCCTCCATCAGTTATCTGACTACTCAACACTTAAGGATGCACTTGAACAACGCTTTAACCCCAGGGAGTTAGAAGTAGCATACAGGTGTCAATATAGAAATAGAAGAAGGGGACCTGAAGAAAGTGTACTAGATTTTGGGTATGCCATACGTAAGTTAGCACAGCAAGCTTACCCTTCTTCACCATTTAGAACCTACGAAACACATGTTATAGATCAGTACATAGAGGGGCTTAACAATCACAAGTTAAAGAAGCATGTTCTGCTGAACAAACCTTCTACACTTGATAGAGCTATAGCACTTGCTACAGAGATAGAGGCTATAGAAAAAACTAGTACCAAGGTCACGAAACCTAAGAATGGAGATATTTGCGCGATAACAGGGAAACACAAAGGGGGAGTAACTCCAAAAGGGAGAGGGAAAGAACCGTGTAAAAACTTCTCTGAGTTTGCACAGAAAGACGATAGCCAAAGACAGTTATGGATACAGTGGTGTAGAGAGCAACAACTCTGTTTTACTTGTGGGTCAGCCGATCATAGGTCAGGGCAATGTCCAGATCGGACAAACCGGGACTCATTGAGACCATGGGCAGGGAATTTAATTGAGAATGACAGCCAGTTGCCGTTAAACTAGGAGAGACTGAGTCTAGGGCCATAGGTTCAGTCGTTGACACACCCTTAGGAGACAGAAAGGGGAAAGAAGGGCCAAAATATAAAACACTAGGGGAATCCCCAGGTGATGAAAGTCAAGCAGCACTTCATTCGGAGAGCTGTGAACCTTCTGAGGGGGCAAGAGTGTTACACAAACCGGAAATAGGTCAGAATGAAAGCGAGAATTGTCAGGAGGAAGTAGAGCAAACAGGGGATTTGGGTTTATTGGGGTTAGACAACAATAGCACCAAAGTGTACCTAAATGCTATAAACCTGTCCTGCTTATATGCCAAGACGCGAATAGACGGGGCCTATTATTACATGCTGATAGATTCAGGATCATCAGTATCCATCATGTCTATAGGGATGTACCACAGGTTAGGTATGCAACGGAGTGACATCTCCGATACACGGTTGTCCTTATTCACTGCGGGTGGTAAAAAACTAGACATCCTGGGAGAGGTAGCTGTAGCTATCAACATTGATAACAAACAGTTTATACAAACGTTTGTAGTAGCTGATATACATGGGTTGACAGGAATATTGGGGACAGATTTTTTGGAGTTAAATGAGGCTTTACTAAATGTAGCAAAGCAGAAGCTTTTCACCAACCAAGGGAATTTGAAATTGTATAAGTTACCCACTACAGACGACAGTTGTGCTGTGGTGAGGGTCAGGGATGAGGTCACTATACCTCCGAAATCTGAGGTTTTTGTAGAAGGCAGAATAGAAGGCCTCTGTAGAGGGGAAGTTGGCTGTGTAACGCCAGGGAAATTTCGCTCAGATTGGCCAATCTTGTTAGCTCATAGCTTAGTAGATACAAGGAGAAGTAAGGTGATGATGTCACTACTTAATGTAGGGGAAAATCCAGTAAAGATTCAAGCTTTTACAAAGATAGGTAGGGTTGACACTGTAGAACAGATACATCAAGGGGAATTGCCGGACGGCGAAACACCAGAGTTACCAGAACATTTAAAACCGTTAGTAAAAGGAGCATCTAGCAAGCTTACTAAGGGACAAAGTCAGCAATTGGCTTCACTAGTAGCTGAGTTTCAGGATATCTTTGTAGGACCTGAAGGGAAGTTAGGGCAAACCAACATAGCCACACATAGGGTTGATACAGGGGAAGCAAAACCAATCAAAATACCACCGCGTAGGGTACCATTAGCTCGGAAGGAGATTATAGAGCGGGAGTTAGAGTCAATGCTCAAGGCTGGAGTAGTGCAGCCAAGCGAAAGTAGCTGGTCTGCACCAATTTGTCTAGTAACCAAGAAGGACGGAAGCTGCCGATTTTGTGTAGATTTTAGAGGTATTAACGCTGTTACGAAGAAGGACGCGTATCCATTACCGCGAATAGACGATACGTTAGACACATTAGCAGGATCTGAATGGTTCTGTACGTTGGACATGGCCAGTGGCTATTGGCAGATCCGGATGGATCAGAGAGATCAACATAAAACGGCGTTCGCGACACATAAAGGTCTATACGAATTTAACGTTATGCCATTCGGGTTATCCAATGCAGCCGCAACATTCGAAAGATTGATGGAGACAGTATTGAAAGGCCTGAACTGGAAGAAGTGCCTTTGCTATCTGGATGACGTCATAATATTCGGTAGAAATTTTGAGACAACGCTTGCTAATCTTCGGTTAGTATTTCTTAGGTTCCGCCAAGCAAACCTTAAGCTGAAGCCTAAAAAGTGTGTACTATTTCAAACCGAGATCAGTTACTTAGGACACCTTGTGTCAGGGGAAGGTATTAAGTGCGACCCAGGGAAGATAGAAGCCGTACGAAACTGGGTGAGCCCTACAAATGTCGCGGAAGTCCGTAGTTTTCTAGGATTTATCGGGTACTACCGACGATTTATAGAAGGATTCTCTCAGCTAGCATATCCTTTAGTCCAACTGCTTAAGAAAAACGCGGTATTCCATTGGTCCACCGATTGCAACGCGGCGTTCGAACAAATGAAAGACAAGCTCACATCAGCGCCGCTTCTCCATTTTCCGAAGCCGGGGGATAACCTATTCATATTGGATACCGACGCTTCAGCAAAAGGGATCGGAGCTGTCCTTTCCCAGATCCAAGATGGTCGAGAGTGCGTTATAGCGTATGCTGCCAAGGCATTGAATGATGCCCAGCAGAACTATTGCACAACAAAAAGAGAGTTATTGGCCGTAGTTACCTTTGTCAAACATTTTAAGTATTATGTCGTGGGGAGGAAATTCCTGATCCGAACTGATCACGCCTCTCTAGTATGGCTTAAGAACTTTAAGGAACCAGAGGGAATGTTGGCTAGGTGGATAGCAGAGCTAGAAACTTTTGACTTCGATATACAATATAGGCCAGGGGCAAAGCATGGAAATGCTGATGGGCTTTCTCGTAGACCTGTCAGAAAATGCAAAAGACAGGAATGTCCAGATTGCACAGAACCTACTCGGGTAGTAGAAAATCCTAGCCGAGAACCTATTTGTCCAGTACTGGGGGGACCAGATACAATTACAGTAGAAGGAGAGGGAGTATTACCCAACTGGATGGGGCGGTTCTCAAAAACAGAATTAGTACAAATGCAAAGCTCTGATGTGAGCATAGCACCGGTAAGAAGTAGGCTTGAAGAGTCAGAAAGCTACCCAGGGAAAGAGGAAATCATAGGCTGGAATAGTGGAGCTAGAGCTCTAAGAGGGATGTGGGGCAATCTCAGAGTTATTGATGGGTTATTGATGATAGGAGAGACCTCACTGGAAGTGTCAGAGAAAGTTAGACTAGTGGTACCTGGACCATTAAGACAGATAATATTTGAAGACCTTCATGTAAAAAGGGTGGCAGGTCATTTAGGTAGGGACAGGACAACAGAAGCAATAAAGCGCAGATTTTTCTGGCCAGGCATGACCGCAGATGTAGTTAGGTGGTGTAGGAACTGTGATCTTTGCGAGCAAACAAAACCAGGACCAGGGTCCACTAAAGCTCCCCTTCAACAGATTAAACCTTTAACACCAATGCAATTTGTAGCAGTTGACATCTTTGGAGGTTTACCAGTATCCAATAGTGGGAATTCCTATGTGATAGTAGTCTGTGACTATTTTAGCAAGTGGGTAGAGGCTTTTCCGGTTCCTAATCATACTGCGCTAACAGTCGCGGATAAGCTTGTTACTGAGGTATTCTGCCGCTTCGGATGTCCAGAGTTTATACACAGCGATCAGGGGGCCGAATTCGAGTCGGAACTGTTCAAAAGGGTATGTCAGAAATTAGGGATCAGTAAAACGAGAACAACTCCGTACCATCCTCAGTCAGACGGGTTGGTAGAACGTTTCAATAGAACTATGAAAAAGATGTTAGCTACATTTGCGAACCAAAACAAAGATGACTGGGACGATCACTTGCCCTATATCACATTAGCTTACCGTGCCACAGTACACAAAAGTACAGGATGTACACCAAACTTAGTTATGTTGGGAAGGGAAGTAACTCTCCCTATAGATCTTATGATGGGTAGTCCACCTGATAGGCAAGGACAAGGTTGTCCAGTAGCCTATGTCCGATGGCTGGAGGAAGCAATGAACAGTGCATTCGAGTTAGCTAACCAGAATCTGGGTGGTGCAGCTAAGAGACAAAAGAGCTACTATGACCAAAAATCAAAGGAAAAAACATTTGAACAGGGCTCCTGGGTATGGAGGTGGTATCCGCCATCTGCAAATCAGAAACTTGAACTTGGTTGGACGGGTCCGTACCTAGTAGTGAAAAAAATATCAGAGTTAGTGTATAAAATACAGAAGTCTAGGGACAACAATCCGATCAATGTACATATAGATAGCTTGAAACAGTATATAGGTCAGAACCAGCCAGTGAATTGGTTGACTCCAGACGAAATTGAGTCTGGGGGAGGGGGAAATGGGGAAGAGTCGGACGACTCAATTCCAGATGACGCAGAACAAGACCCCCATGACTATGATATGATAGATCTAGAGGTAGATCAAACAGTACAGGGACAGGGATCCCCAAAAACGACACGTACGGGGAGAGTTGTTAAACCCAGGGATATATACTCCCCATAGTTGGAATGAGAAGGGAAATACATGGACATGTAATGAGGTAGACAGTAAAGGTTAAATAAATTAACCAATCTCATTTGTTGGGTTAGGGAATGAAAACCTCTCTCATCACACCTTGGTAACTGGGGGGAATGTGTAACATAGTGTACATAGTAATTTAAGGTTCCAGAATGTATATATTTTGTTAATTTTTGTTTTAATAAGCAACGAGCCATAAAATTCTGCATAGTAATAACTTAGTTCCTCTATTATAATAATTTGATATCATTAGGGGAGATGCCCAGAAAGGGTGCAGGGTGAAATATAAAGTTGTAAATTTGGTTGTAGAAATGGACCTACAGATTGAGGTAGAGTCAGAGGAAATGAGGGACTTCCTTAAACAGGAGGAGTGGAAAAGCGGGGACCGCTGCATGGTTTCAGGGTGCCCTGTCTCCAAGTCCTTTGTACGGGGGATGGCATATGTGGACCACTGGGCCAAGGTACATCTGCCCCAGACATATTTATACCAGTGTGTCAGGTGCGGGCAGAAGTGGGCATTGCGGACCAGGGCCACCCGACACAGCCGGACAGTACATAGGACGGAGGATCTGCCCAGGAGGTTGACTGTGCCTAATCGACACTACGTCGACCCTGGCGCAGTGTCACCACCCCCAGGTCTACAGCCACCAAACAACCAGGCACCACCAAGCCCCAGGACGCCGGAACCCGTGCAGGAGGCAGTGCAGGAGTTGAGACCTAATGTGGAGACCAGGCCATGGAGACTGGTGGAGATGGGACCGAGGCAACCAGCAACCCTATGGGCGCTGGCCCTTAGATGCTCAAGGAGAATACTGAAGGCCAACAGGGAGAAGAGAGCCAAGGAGAGGGGACTTATGGTGGAAACCAGCCTTGTGGACTATCTCCACCTCATCCATGAGGAAAACTAAATTAATAGTGTAATTGTTTATTTATTCAATGCCAATATTGTAAGTGCTTATGGTAGGACGTGTCGCGGGATCGCGCCCGATATTACTTTATATTGTATAACAGGAAGTTATAGATATGTGGCATATTATTTATATAAATTGTTGAAGCCACTTATAATTTACATTATGGAAATACTCTGTACAGATAGGAAATGTTGCCAAATTTATTTTTTGTTTGTTAAAAGGTTTTTTGATATATATATATATATATACATTTATTATTTATACCATGACTCTAATGGCGTACCAGGTATATATGGAGTAGTGGTGAGTATGGGTAGTAGTCAATGCTGTACTTGATCGTAAGTATTGACTGGAGGGAGGTATGTAGTCGAGTCGAGTAATATATGTGTTTATACGTAGCTAGGTCGGGGGATTTATTACATCAGAATAGCGGTAATATGATGGTTTGATATAACTACCAGCTTTAGAAGCGTTGTATGCAGTTGGTACGACGGCGTTCGCTGTTACAGGATAGATATAGCGCCTCTGTTATTCCGTTAGGTCGTATTTTCGCTCTCAGGCAGCCATGTTGGAACGTGTGTCGGGATGTAAACATAGTGCAGATTTCTCATTGGCTGAGCTCAACACCAGTAGCCAATCAAAATGGACCGCGGCTTATATAAGCCGGTGTTCCCGTATAGACGAGGCAGACAGGGCTGGACAGCTCGTCAACAGTAACCTATGTCCAGGTAAGGATGGGTTAGCTGCCACTTTAGTATAGGGCCGGATGGCTCGAGAGACCCAGTATAGGCGTATGGATAGAGTTAGCACGTGCCGGCACGGGTTTATGGCTTGGTAGCCAACTTACAGTACCAAAGATATTTACAGCAGAACAGCTGATTGAGGGGTGTTTACATGTTATAAACAATAGGTCTATAGTTACCATAGTATTGAGAGAGCACAGGACTGGGTACAGTTCATATATTTCCCCTGTGTAGAAATGTAATAGACCGTTTAACACTAGAGACAGCAGTCTCACTGTGGCAAGGTGGTAGTTTTATGAGCTTATGGGAGAAATATATGAATATTGTCAGTGTTAGGTTGAAATATAATTGCTAAGGTGAATATAATGAAGATAGGGGAGTAATAGCTAGATAAATTTCTAGAGTAGAATTATGTATAGCTCTGGATGCAGCTATTCGGGGAAGTTATTATATAGGAACTATTTAGGTAGTATTTACTGGTTTACTATCACATTATGTCTATAATTACAAGTTAAACTTAAGGACACTAGTCTCTGTGATAAAGTTTTTGATACTACTGCTGTCCATATTTTACAATGGCAACAACCTTTACAATTGTTATGTTTTCAGATGATGATTTGTTATGTTATTAAATACTGGAACTGTTATTTCTGACTCAAGTTTTCATTTCTCTTATCTCCCGCCTGATATAAAAGAACATTGTGGACGAGGGATATTGAGGAATGGGTGTCTGACATATGAGATCACAAAATTAAACACAACGCGAAGTACAAAATCATACCCGCTATATCCGGGATTGACACCTATTCGCCAGAAATCCCTTTTCTACTACAACTGTACCACCTTAATTGGTATCAAGTCCAGACTAAATTTGCATAAAATCATTGTTTCATCAATAATGACAAGAAAACCTACTTTCATTTCTTCTATTGATTAGCAGGCCCTGTATTTATTGTGAATTAATATTCAGGCCAAAGTTACATTGAACCAGGCCCCTCTGGCTTTAGAAAGCTAGTCTAAGCTAATAGGTGCTATAATTAAATTTCTCTCTGTATATATGTATACTGAAACGAAAAAGAAACGCAACATGGAAAATTGTGATTAATTTTGTATTAAATATACATATCTGTATAAAAATCGCGGAAATAAACATGCACCCTGCCTAACACCCATACCAATCTTCAAAATCACCCAAGTGTGACTAGAGACCTATGCACTTCCGGCGCGGTAAAAACATCAAAAACCGTGCCTGTACAAACATATGCGTTCTTTTTTCATTCAAACCAGTATCAATTCATCACTAACATTGAGCCACATCATCGCCAATACTTTTGCAAACAATAATTCCTTTTACAATTATGCCACGGTTATCAAAGGTTGATAGAGGACGTGCTATAGCGATGCTTCTGGCAGGGAACACGCAACTTCACGTCGCTCGACAATTCAGAGTTCACAAATCGACTATTAGTCGATTAGTTTCACGTCTTAACGCAACAGGAAGAGTCGATGACCAGCCGAGATCAGGACGTCCACGCGTAACGTCGCGACGTCAAGACCGGGTTCTTAGGTTGGCACACCTGCGTAACAGGAGATTAACGGCCGCTGAAACGGCAAGGAATACGATTGGTAATCATAACCGTCGAATTCATCCCCAAACAGTGATCAACAGACTGCGTGAGGCTAATTTGCGTGCAAGGCGACAGTACGTTGGTTTACCACTAACACCGCAACGTCGAGCACGTCGTATGCAATGGGCAACGGCACATATGCCCAGACGTTTTCCTATGAGACGTTGGAGGTCTATGCTCTTCACCGATGAATCTCGATTCACGTTATTTCGAGCAGATGGCCGTCAACGTGTGTACCGGCGTCGAGGCGAACGTTTTGCTGACGCCTGTGTTTTGGAACACGACCGATTTGGGGGTGGATCAGTTATGGTTTGGGCGGGAATCTCCCATGGTTTGAAGACGCCTTTGGTGATAGTCAATGGGAATTTAACGGCCGTACGCTATCGGGATGAGATCCTTAGGCCCCATGTTGTGCCGTTTGTTAGGCAGCATCATCTAACCTTTCAGCAAGATAACGCGAGACCACACGTTGCAAGAGTCTGTAGAGACTTTCTTGCGACACAGAACATTGTTCCTATAGATTGGCCTCCATATAGCCCCGACCTGTCCCCAATCGAGCATTTGTGGGAATCGAAATTAAGGACCCCAGAACGTCAAGGGTAGACGTTTGTGCGTTGATTTTGATTGACTAATACAGAAAACAAAAAGTGTTTTCGTTATGATGGGTATATCTTATTTTTATGATACATTTTTGATAAATGTTACCTTTGACGAAAGTTTCCAAGAGTGATATTTGCAGTGGCTTAAAGTACATGAAATTTGAAAAGAAATGTTCTAATATGTGGACTTTCAGTCAAATGAGTGGGTGAAACATATTATTAGATAATATCAGATGACTCAACTAACTTGCTTAGTTAAAAATGTAATCCTGTATAACAAAAAATGTACGTTGTGTAAAAAAATGTTCGTTGTAGTCGTGGTTGCTGTGGAACAATGGATATAAGAATAAATACATTTGGTGTAAGCAATATTAATAGTTTCAATGTTAACCATGCATTTCTGTACTAATTTCAAAATAAGCTCCAAACCATGGAAGAAAGTACCAAAGAAGAGTTCATGTTATACAATACTAATTTTTGGTATCTACAATAATGATTATATCTTAATATTGTTTCATTCTTCAATAAAGCTTGTATAAGCCTTTCCCTGTCCGCTATATTTCTGTATGGCAAGGTGGAAAGCCCACGGTCACAGCACCAGTCCCAGATATCACTAAGAGCTTGTCGGTAGTATTCTTCTGTCCCTACTTGTTCTATCTAGGACGGGGAAATAGGCAAATGACACAATCTTATTTGCATTTTATTCATTTTGCATTAAATTACGGGTCATCATTTATGGAAAATATTTTCTCCTATCCGAGCATTGCTTCAAATCCATTCGATACTTTATGACTAGCAACGATTTAAAGGAATGGTATTTCATGACTAGTAGCAATAAATAAAACAAAAATAAAAAAATCTGTAAAGTTAAATGATCCTGCTCATGGACAGGACACGCGACATGCACATACAGTGTATTTTTTGTAGACTAGCTTGGGTGAAACAACCCAATGGTTTCACTTGGTTTGGTTTTATTTTGCTTTACGTCCTGTTAACAGCCAGGGTTATTTAATTATGTTTCCTGATTTTGAAGTGTAGGAAAGTCGGAGTACCCGCCAAAAATCTCCAGCCTGCGACATGTACCTTATAACAGTCCCCCATGGTTCTCGAATTAATGACCAAGAGTTAGAGGGATAGTTGGTCGAGACACCTTAACTACTTGGCCACCATGGCTCCTAAATAAATGGTTCTATTCTCCTGATATTGTTTTCATGGGTCTCCTTGCCAATCTATATTTAAATTGTTAATATATTGTCCTTGTTTCATCGATTTTAAGTTTGGATTATGTTTTCCTTGTGCTGTCGGTATTACTTATTTGAAATTGAATGGGGGCGTTTCTGATAAACATTGGGTTATGCGTTCCTCTTTGATATGCATATATATCAATTTATATATATCTCATTAAAAACACCACGAAACTTAAACCCAAAGGGCTCATTGAACATTTTGCGTTAAAATTTAACCTCTAAATGACAATCTACGGGCATCTTATATCAAAAGGGGACACGGATCCTGGTCAATCGTACCAATAGTTCAGTAGATGTGGCAAGAGTTGATATGACCAACACGGAAACTGGACTTTTGGTATGATTGATCAGGTAACCGCAAAATTATGTCAAATGTGTTGAAGATCGCATTGCTTATGGCAAGAAAAAATATACTTACACTATAGACAATTATATGCTTGGGTTCATTATGGATTTTAGACTCGGATCCTGGTCAATTATACTAATAGTTCAGTAGATGTGGCTAGAGTTGATATGACCAACACAGAAACTGGACTCTTAATTGGTATAATTGATCAGATAACCGCAAAATTATGTCAAATGTGTTTACGTTCGCATTGCTTATGGCAAGAAAATAATTATATGCTTACACTAGGCAATTATATTCTTTTTATCGCATGTTTATTAAACCTAAATAAAATAAAGAAGAATGCACAGTGATGAGATCAAAATGAGAGTATAAACAACAAAGATAAAAAAAAATGTGAAAAGCCAACATACAAAGTCAATGTAAAGGTATTAATGAAAACAATTTTGATTTGTTACAGAGTCCCTTATCAAGTTATATAATAATACTGTTTCCAGAGAAATTTTTTACAATCTACAGTGATAAATTACTTCTACAAAGCTTATTCACTATTTCTAGAGGAATGTTCTGACATCTTAGAAACTTATTTTGTAAAGGTAGTTATTCTGGCTGCTTGATTCTAGAACTTGAATATTGTTTTAAGATCTTCTTATCTTTCTAAATTATGTCTGTCAGTTCTTGTTGTTATATGTTGTTATATTTTAAGTCGTTGCCCTCGAATGACATCCTGGTAGCAAGTAAACGCATTGTTCGAATTCTCTCTCTCTCTCTCTCTCTCTCTCTCTCTCTCTCTCTCTCTCTTGATGGTTATTTTTTTCCCTCATAGGTGCTTGCTGTCCTTTCTGTATAATTTTATAACCGGATTGTTGTTCACCAGAAGTAATTAAGCATATTAACTATACTATATATAAGAATCCCCAAAAATGTCCTATTTTATAATTATTGGCAATTCACACTTTTTAAATTCAAATCGTTGGCAAAAACTCCCATTCTCTGAGTGTTAAGAAAAAAAAGGAAAAAAATGTATATTCGATTATTTTTTGACGCTGATATTTATTTATTCAGTTATTCCATTTGCTGCTATTGATAACATATATTTCTTTACCGTACGGCACTGAGATACATTTGATGCATTTTTGTGACCAGTAGTGAATACGTTGTCAGCGGTGTTACATTTGAATTATCAAACTTGTTGTAATACTATTGATATATTAGTTTGTTTCTTGAAATTGATATATTAATGTTAAAAGAATATTTGAATACAATCTTCAAATATATGTCCGTGATAGAACATATTAGATGTTTCTTGTTCATAATATCGTAAGTGAAAACAATGAAATCATTAAAAAATGTTTTATGCACATTTAATATACGCACTATAATCCCATAGATCGTCGCCCCATTCTCAGCGATCCTCGTTGTTTCTCAAAATTTTCTTTATAAGGTATTTCATGTTATCTAAAGTATGTTATATCTTGTATGATATACCTTATAATACGGAATAGCATTGCCGGCCTTAATTATATACACTTATATCTGAAAAAAACTACAGTTATGATATCTGTTCTTAAATACATATAAACAGACACCATCGGATAAGTAATTGTATTTATGCATTTATAAGTACATTAACTACGTATGTACTTTTGATAGATATTGAATAGTATATATGTCATCTTCAGTAATAAGTGAATGGAAGCGACCGAGGTGTTTAAAATATTACCCTTTGCTTACAAGTACATTTACTGTGTACACAGAAAATTGCTACATAATGATAGTCGGTTTCGACGGGAAATCGGATATGCATTTGACAAAAATGGAGCTTTGTCAACAACGAAACTGCTAAATATAAACACCAGCTATCTGGTCGGTTCGAGATAAAATGAATGCCAGCGAAGTTTCATTCGACTTTTTATCGTACCGATCGTAATCAACCGATGTTTAACAGAAAAAGCACATCTTTCGCAAAATATTCGAAGTTAACTTCAGTTCAATGCAATTTTTGCATTACATATTATTGATACCAATTTCAGGATACTTTTGTGGAGAATCTATGCGTTGGCCTTGATTAGACCGACACGCGAAGACGTATTTATTTTGAGTATTGAATCAAAGATATTTAGATACGTTGTATTAATGTGATGCTTCCTAACTTTTGAGATCTAGAAAATTATACACATTACCACGCAACTCTCTGCTTATTTCTCCGCATTTTTTCTTCCTTTTTTTTACTTTTATTTTCTATACTTTCTTTTCCCTATCCTTCTGATTTTTCACAGACATCGTCGTTTTTAGCAGTGAGGAGTTAACATGGACTACACTTTTTTCAGGTAGCTTTTCACCGTTAATTAAGGGAGTTCGAGATATAAAAGACGGAAAATTACAAGAATCCAACATATTTGCATCTACATGTGTAGTAGGTGAATGAACACGCAGGTGGAAACGACAGGTGTTTCTAAGAATAGTCTTGATGACGCAAAAGGTACTGCTAGACACACTGTTTTGTCCTTCCGCCTTCGGCCATCATGCTTTTGAAGGGATGTTTAATATTTACCAAATGTTGATATAACCATTATTCATCTTAAACCATGTAGTAACTTTATACACAGACCAAGAAGGTTCATATTCATACAGATTAAAATTAATTCTCTGGTCGTTTTGCTAAGTCACGATGCACATCTTTTGCTTATTTATATTTGTGCTCGCTATAATCAGACCAGTGTCCTGTATGGCAAGCCAAGTTGTCATTTATTGACGGAGCAATATTGCTCCAGACTTTTACCAAATTATATCTTATAAACTTTATAAGATATCTTATATAATAAATGAGATTTCTTATATACTTTTCTTTACAAGATATCTTATATAAGATATATCATAAAAGATATGATATCTTATAAAGAAAAATATATCAGATATCTTATATAATTCGATAATATGATATGATATGATATGATATATCTTATAAAGAACGATCGAGATTTGAATTTGAGAAAATGAACTCTCCTCCACTCGATGAAGCTGAAACTACATACAATGGTTTGAAATAGATTTATAATTGCCATATATTCAAGTTTGCTCGAACACGACTTCACGCCTAGCCGATCGTGGTCACGACAGACGGTTGGTTGTGTATGTTGCGCGTGCCTTCCAACAAAACGGAAGTTACCTTACAGAGGGAGCAATCAATCTCGAAATTTTAGGTTTTGTCGGTCTCACGAGAGTCTCGTTCTTTATAAGATATCTTATAAACTTTTCAAGGTAATTTGTTTGGTTTGTTTTTTGTTTAACGTCCTATTAACAGCCAGGGTCATTTAAGGACGTGCCAGGTTTTGGAGGTGGAGGCAAGCCGGTGTACTCGGAGAAAAACCACCGGCCTACAGTCCGTACTTGGCAACTCCCCCACGTAGGTTTCGAACTCGCAAACCAGAGGTGGAGGGCTAGTGTTAAAGTGTCGGGACACCTTAACCACTCGGCCACCGCGGCCCCTTTCTTTATAATATATCTTATATATTATATAAGATATCTTATATCTTTTATAATATATCTTATATATTATATAAGATATCTTATATATTTTATGAGATATCTCATATTAGTACTTAATAAGATATCTCATAAACAAAATCTTATAAAAATATGAGATATCTTATGAAGAAAGGTTTATAAGATATCTTACATACTTAAAAAGATATCTCATAAAGAAAAGTTTTTTAATATATCTTATAAAATATATAAGAAATCTTATATACTATATAAGATATCTTATATGAAATCTTATATATTATATAATACAAGATATCTTTTAAAATATATAAGATAGCTTATATCTTTTATAAGATATCTTATATATTATATAAGATAACTTTTAAACTTTAAATAAAATATCTTATAAACATGTAAGATATCTAACATAATATATTAGATATCTTATATAATTTGGTAAAATACTGGATCAACATTACTTTGCAAATATAAATGACAACTTGGCTTGCCATAATCCTGATTTACTATCGCTATTATTGCTGAGTAAACAAACTGTTACTAATCCATTACTTTGTAATAATTGATCATCGAATTTGGAATTGTAATTTGGTAATAAATATTCGAAAGAACTTCACCAATTTGTCATTATCAGTCAATATAATTATTGAAATATCTACAAAATATGCTTGTGTTCTTATATAAATTCACTATAACATTAAATTCATTCATTCTATTTCCTTTTAGGTTATTCTTCGGTCATTTGTCATCTCAGACACAACGACATTACCTCTTCTCATTTTCACTGCCCAACATGCGGGAATATTATCAAGAAGAAATCTAATATGGTTACATATAGTTCTAGATGTGAAAACACACCAGAATTCGCTAAGAAGAGTCCACCACTAACCAGGAAGAACAAAGGATACCCCGTGAAGTAAACGCGCAGCGTGAAAATTTTGCAGATCATGATCATGTTTATAGCGGCTGTAGGACTGAAGGGCGGAAGGAATCACAACCTCTTCTTTCCAATGTTCTTACCAGAGTACCTAAAAGAAACATTTGTTCAAAATATGGTAAATCAATCCATATCCGTTGGATAAAGAAACACATGAAAAATCACGAGAAAGGAAAGGTTCTTGACATTTCAGTTTACAGACACCATCACAGTGTGGTAATTGACGCCAAAGAAGGAATATTTTGTTCATCTGTAAATTTAAGCGGTCCTTACTTTCCTGTTCACGTATGGAAAAAAAGAAGTGGATCAAATCAAGAGAGCTTTTGTGAACACCAATCATGCATTGATTTAAAGGAGACCACAAAGAACGGAGGAAATTTTTCCTTTGAATAAGTGCATGTAAGGTCAGCATCCTATGCATGCCAAGGGAAAGAAATCAACATGATACATCAAAACTCAAGGAGCTGAATGATGACCGTTTCCTCACAGATCAGCGATATCATGAAGTGTTAGAATTCAAGGAAAACGTTCCAGGTGGTACACCTTTACTTGTACAACTTCCACACGACGAGAGCAGCTCCGACAGATTTAACTACTTGTCTGTTTATGCAAGTACCAGACGGTATTGGTCTGTGATAGGTAGAACTGTCGTCACTTTTGACAAACTTGAAAACTCGTTTTCATGCAGATGTTCAAGGGATTAGTACCTGTATTTATGATATAATACAGCTTTAATTTACATCCCTGACCGTACCGGTCAACATCAGTACCTGTATTTATGATATAATACAGCTTTAATTTACATCCCTGACCGTACAGGTCCACATAAGTACCTGTATTTATGATATACTGCAAATTTGATTTACATCCATCGTACCGGTCAACACCAGTACCGGTATAAGTGATGTAATACAGCTTTAATTTACATCCCTGATCGTACCGGTCAACATCAGTACCTGTATTCATGATATAATACAGCTTTAATTTACATCCCCAGCCGTACCGGTCAACATCAGTACCTGTATTTATGATATAATACAGCTTTAATTTACATCCCTGACCGTACAGGTCCACATAAGTACCTGTATTTATGATATACTGCAAATTTGATTTACATCCTTGACCGTACAGGTCAACACCAGTACCGGTATAAGTGATGTAATACAGCTTTAATTTACATCCCTGATCGTACCGGTCAACATCAGTACCTGTATTCATGATATAATACAGCTTTAATTTACATCCCCAGCCGTACCGGTCAACATCAGTACCTGTATTAAAGATATATTACAGCTTTAATTTACATCTCCGACCGTACCGGTCAATATTAGTACCTGTATTTTTGATATACTACAACTTTAATTTACATCCCTGACTGTACCGGTCAACATTATTGTACCTGTATTTATGATAATATACAACTTTACATGTAATTTACATCCCTGACTGTACCGTTCAACATAAGTACCTGTATGCATGATAAAATACAACTTTAATTTACATCCCTGACTGTACCGGTCAACATTAGTACCTGTATTCATGATAACATACAACTTTAATTTACATCCCTGACTGTACCGGTCAACATCAGTACCTGTATTTATGATATACTACAACTTTAATTTACATCCCTGACTGTACCGGTCAACATCAGTACCTGTATTTATGATATACTACAACTTAAATTTACATCCCTGACCGTACCGGTCGACATAAGTAACTATATTCATGATATAATACAACTTTAATTTACATCCCTGACCGTACCGGTCAACATAAGTACGTGTATTAAAGATATATTACAGCTTTAATTTACATCCCTGACTGTATCGGTCAACATTGGTACCTGTATTTATGATAATATACAACTTTAATTTACATCTCTGACTGTACCGGTCAACATTAGTACCTGTATTAATGATAAAATACAACTTTAATTTACATCCCTGACTGTACAGGTCAACATAAGTACCTGTATTAACGATAATATACATTTTTAATTTACATCCCTGACTGTACCGGTCGACATAAGTAACTTTATTCATGATATAATAAAGCTTAAATTTTCATCCCTGACCGTACAGGTCAACATAAGTAACTGTATTCATGATATAATACAACTTTAATTTACATCCCTGACTGTACCGGTCACCATTAGTACCTGTATTTTTGATATACCACAACTTTAATTTACATCCCTGACTGTACTGGTCAACATTAGTACCTGTATTTATGATATAATACAACTTTAATTTACATCCCTGAATGTACCGGTCAACATAAGTACCTGTAATAATAATATAATACAGCTTTTATTTACATCCCTGACCCTATCGGTCAACATTAGTACCTGTATTAAAGATATATAGCAGCTTTAATTTACATCCCCGACCGTACCGGTCAACATTATAGTACCTGTATTCATGATATTATACAACTTTAATTTACATCCCTGACTGTACCGGTCCATATTAGTACCTGTATTTTTGATATACCACAACTTTAATTTACATCCCTGACCGTAACGGTTTACATAAGTAACTGTATTCATGATATAATACAACTTTAATTTACATCCCTGACCGTACCGGTCAACATAAGTACGTGTATTAAAGATATATTACAGCTTTAATTTACATCCCTGACTGTATCGGTCAACATTGGTACCTGTATTTATGATAATATACAACTTTAATTTACATCTCTGACTGTACCGGTCAACATTAGTACCTGTATTAATGATAAAATACAACTTTAATTTACATCCCTGACTGTACAGGTCAACATAAGTACCTGTATTAACGATAATATACATTTTTAATTTACATCCCTGACTGTACCGGTCGACATAAGTAACTTTATTCATGATATAATAAAGCTTAAATTTTCATCCCTGACCGTACAGGTCAACATAAGTAACTGTATTCATGATATAATACAACTTTAATGTACATCCCTGACTGTACCGGTCACCATTAGTACCTGTATTTTTGATATACCACAACTTTAATTTACATCCCTGACTGTACTGGTCAACATTAGTACCTGTATTTATGATATAATACAACTTTAATTTACATCCCTGAATGTACCGGTCAACATAAGTACCTGTAATAATAATATAATACAGCTTTTATTTACATCCCTGACCCTATCGGTCAACATTAGTACCTGTATTAAAGATATATAGCAGCTTTAATTTACATCCCCGACCGTACCGGTCAACATTATAGTAACTGTATTCATGATATAATACAACTTTAATTTACATCCCTGACTGTACCGGTCAACATTAGTACCTGTATTCATGATAACATACAACTTTAATTTACATCCCTGACTGTACCGGTCAACATCAGTACCTGTATTTATGATATACTACAACTTTAATTTACATCCCTGACTGTACCGGTCAACATCAGTACCTGTATTTATGATATACTACAACTTAAATTTACATCCCTGACCGTACCGGTCGACATAAGTAACTATATTCATGATATAATACAACTTTAATTTACATCCCTGACCGTACCGGTCAACATAAGTACGTGTATTAAAGATATATTACAGCTTTAATTTACATCCCTGACTGTATCGGTCAACATTGGTACCTGTATTTATGATAATATACAACTTTAATTTACATCTCTGACTGTACCGGTCAACATTAGTACCTGTATTAATGATAAAATACAACTTTAATTTACATCCCTGACTGTACAGGTCAACATAAGTACCTGTATTAACGATAATATACATTTTTAATTTACATCCCTGACTGTACCGGTCGACATAAGTAACTTTATTCATGATATAATAAAGCTTAAATTTTCATCCCTGACCGTACAGGTCAACATAAGTAACTGTATTCATGATATAATACAACTTTAATTTACATCCCTGACTGTACCGGTCACCATTAGTACCTGTATTTTTGATATACCACAACTTTAATTTACATCCCTGACTGTACTGGTCAACATTAGTACCTGTATTTATGATATAATACAACTTTAATTTACATCCCTGAATGTACCGGTCAACATAAGTACCTGTAATAATAATATAATACAGCTTTTATTTACATCCCTGACCCTATCGGTCAACATTAGTACCTGTATTAAAGATATATAGCAGCTTTAATTTACATCCCCGACCGTACCGGTCAACATTATAGTACCTGTATTCATGATATTATACAACTTTAATTTACATCCCTGACTGTACCGGTCCATATTAGTACCTGTATTTTTGATATACCACAACTTTAATTTACATCCCTGACCGTAACGGTTTACATAAGTAACTGTATTCATGATATAATACAACTTTAATTTACATCCCTGACCGTACCGGTCAACATAAGTACGTGTATTAAAGATATATTACAGCTTTAATTTACATCCCTGACTGTATCGGTCAACATTGGTACCTGTATTTATGATAATATACAACTTTAATTTACATCTCTGACTGTACCGGTCAACATTAGTACCTGTATTAATGATAAAATACAACTTTAATTTACATCCCTGACTGTACAGGTCAACATAAGTACCTGTATTAACGATAATATACATTTTTAATTTACATCCCTGACTGTACCGGTCGACATAAGTAACTTTATTCATGATATAATAAAGCTTAAATTTTCATCCCTGACCGTACAGGTCAACATAAGTAACTGTATTCATGATATAATACAACTTTAATGTACATCCCTGACTGTACCGGTCACCATTAGTACCTGTATTTTTGATATACCACAACTTTAATTTACATCCCTGACTGTACTGGTCAACATTAGTACCTGTATTTATGATATAATACAACTTTAATTTACATCCCTGAATGTACCGGTCAACATAAGTACCTGTAATAATAATATAATACAGCTTTTATTTACATCCCTGACCCTATCGGTCAACATTAGTACCTGTATTAAAGATATATAGCAGCTTTAATTTACATCCCCGACCGTACCGGTCAACATTATAGTAACTGTATTCATGATATAATACAACTTTAATTTACATCCCTGACTGTACCGGTCACCATTAGTACCTGTATTTTTGATATACCACAACTTTAATTTACATCCCTGACTGTACTGGTCAACATTAGTACCTGTATTTATGATATAATACAACTTTAATTTACATCCCTGAATGTACCGGTCAACATAAGTACCTGTAATAATAATATAATACAGCTTTTATTTACATCCCTGACCCTATCGGTCAACATTAGTACCTGTATTAAAGATATATAGCAGCTTTAATTTACATCCCCGACCGTACCGGTCAACATTATAGTAACTGTATTCATGATATAATACAACTTTAATTTACATCCCTGACTGTACCGGTCCATATTAGTACCTGTATTTTTGATATACCACAACTTTAATTTACATCCCTGACCGTAACGGTTTACATAAGTAACTGTATTCATGATATAATACAACTTTAATTTACATCCCTGACCGTACCGGTCAACATAAGTACGTGTATTAAAGATATATTACAGCTTTAATTTACATCCCTGACTGTATCGGTCAACATTGGTACCTGTATTTATGATAATATACAACTTTAATTTACATCTCTGACTGTACCGGTCAACATTAGTACCTGTATTAATGATAAAATACAACTTTAATTTACATCCCTGACTGTACAGGTCAACATAAGTACCTGTATTAACGATAATATACATTTTTAATTTACATCCCTGACTGTACCGGTCGACATAAGTAACTTTATTCATGATATAATAAAGCTTAAATTTTCATCCCTGACCGTACAGGTCAACATAAGTAACTGTATTCATGATATAATACAACTTTAATTTACATCCCTGACTGTACCGGTCACCATTAGTACCTGTATTTTTGATATACCACAACTTTAATTTACATCCCTGACTGTACTGGTCAACATTAGTACCTATATTTATGATATAATACAACTTTAATTTACATCCCTGAATGTACCGGTCAACATAAGTACCTGTAATAATAATATAATACAGCTTTTATTTACATCCCTGACCCTATCGGTCAACATTAGTACCTGTATTAAAGATATATAGCAGCTTTAATTTACATCCCCGACCGTACCGGTCAACATTATAGTACCTGTATTCATGATATTATACAACTTTAATTTACATCCCTGACTGTACCGGTCCATATTAGTACCTGTATTTTTGATATACCACAACTTTAATTTACATCCCTGACCGTAACGGTTTACATAAGTAACTGTATTTATGATAATATACAACTTTAATTTACATCCCTGACTGTACTTGTCAACATTAGTACCTGTATTTATGATATAATACAACTTTAATTTACATCCCTGACTGTACTTGTCAACATCAGTAATTGTATTGATGATATAATACAACTTTAATTTACATCCCTGACCGTACCGGTTTTTTTTTTGTAGTAGTATTATCAGAGACCTATATATATATATAACGATCGATATCATAACAAGAATGTTATCATTCATTATTTGTACAATTATAGTGCTTGATTACACAAGTCAATCATGATTAGCAATTGTCAATGGTTATTTTGAAACTTCAGTAACCATTTCTTTATTAAAATCTTGATATTCAAAGTTTTCTTGATGATAGAACCCAACAGTATCTTTACAAGCATAACAACAACGTATTAATTCGAACGCGCCGCAGTACAGTTGGGGACTTCCTGTATAGACAGAGACGTGTACAGACGCGGATGTACGCTGACAGGTCCTGATGAAGATACCCGTGCTGCTGTGGGGTCAATCACTTTTTGTCCGGGTGTCAGCAGGGTAAGTGGTGTTGACTTTTAATCTGTGAAATTAATTAGATAACCGTCGCCCATCCTTTCCTAAATTTCATATTAATTTGTCAGCTTGATATTATTTGCCACTATCGTACATGTACATGCATTTTTATTTTCACGTGTAGTATTTTGATGTATTTTCGATGTACAGAACTTTGTTTAATTTTGAGTTTCGTGTGCCGGTGTCATGTCGGAAGTCAGGTTGTTGCTTGAAGGAATTATTCCATTTTGAGAGCACTCGCGGAGTGACTAGAGAATATTTCCGCCTCTCGGGCTGTTTCTATACCGGTAAGGCGAGGGATGGTTGTTGGAAACCTCGTTAGTAGATACGGGAGAAAAGACGGGTGGTTAGCAAATGTTGTATTCTGACCGGACATGCCACGTGCTTGAGACTCTGGATAAACTACATTTATTTCATTTATATGGTTAGTTGTGATTAAACGATGGTTGGCATGTGTTTTAGGCTAGACGTATATAATTGTGAATTCCTCACTGTGCCTCACGGGTATTGTTTTGGTACTTTGTTATTTTCACACATGTTAATAAATTGTTGAACTTTATATGACGAGTCTATTTTCCTTCTCACCAGTTTACTAAATATTGTCTATTACTTGAAAATTCATTTGTATTTGGAATCTGCAAGCGAAAGCGGCAGTCGAACCCTGGGCAAAAACTTGGTAGCAGTCCGACACACGTGGCACCCCTGCGGTACACGTGCTGCGCGTTACATATATATATTTTTTTCAATTCCATTTTTTTTTTCGCAACGAAAATGACATTGCAATATGTTAATATATGAATTTGTTGCCATATTTTGGACATACAGGCTGGATATGATTGAACACTCAATAATGCGTTGTGACTACGAATGCCTCCAAAATACCCGTCCTATCTTTTTCATTGATGGGCAAGTTGTGGGAAAACAGATCACTTGCCTTGCTGTGGTTTGTCAGTCTCAGTTTACCCTTATCACTGTACGTTCCTTTAATACGCATATTAATTAGTGGATGTTGGGCCATATTATGTGGCTATAATTAATTAGTGCATTCTAAAATATTCAACATTCCGATGACGTCACATTGTTTACTGCTTCCGCGTTGGGTCAGCATGCACTTCCTGACAGGAAGGCTGCATTTTGTATTTTTCAGTAGTTTTGCTTGTTTTCGGTGTTAGATTTGACGAGATAAAGTACAGCAACATAAAATGTATTACGAAAAGCGGCAAGTTACGTAAACAACAAAAAATGGTAACAATTTTTGACGGAATATTACTAAAAGCGGCTAAGCTTACGCATAATAATATTCTAGTTTCACTTCATTAACTTGATCGAAGCCACTCAGAACTCCTCCAATAAGACTACATATATGGCATGCTAAAATGGAAAAAAAGACACTATTTATGGATATCCATAAATAATTCTAAATATCCATAATTAATTCTAATATCCATAAATCGATTTACGAATATTAAAAAATGAATTATGGATATCCATCAATCAACTTTAAATATCCATAAATGAATTAGGGATATCCATAAATCAGCGCCCTCTATATATACCAGTAGATTGGTCACATGCACGAGGAGTTCCGAAACGCGATAGGTGAAATATATAGACCGTATATATATAGTTAATATACTGATAAATGGATTATACCCAAGCCATAGACATCGTATTGTATAAATAGTATTATTGATTGATACAGACTTACTTAGTTCGGCGAAGCGAGATCAGGTAGTCAGTGCATTTGATAAGAATATATTAAATAGAAAATGATGTCACGTTAAGTATATTGAATCCTTCACATTATACGTAATACTGAATCATATTGAAGTTTAAATTCTTTCGCGGAAACAACGCAATTTTTTTTTTACATTACGCGATTCATATGAATACCGATTTGATACCAGAATAATATACACAAGAGTTTAATTTATCCAGCATTAAATTTCCCAAAGCTTGCTACGGACGAAAAAACAACGTAAGCTGTTAAGAATTTCATATTCTAAATTTCGTATTGAAAGAGAAAGGTGGAATAAGCCTCGCGAGGAAAGGTCATCTGCATAGAGTGAATCTTCAAAATAGATCAACATACTAAATATCACGGTTTACTTTACCAAAGTAAAATAAAAGGAAGAATTACTTGATGTCAATTTTTAATTTAAGTGTCACTCATTTTTAAATACATAAAAGCACATAGATATAATACATTAAAATGTCCAAACTTATCAGACTTACGAGACGATATAAACATTTACATTTCCTACATTAAAATGACGGTTATATGACGTCACCATGCAGTTAAACTCAACCAGTGTTCAACAATTTGAAATGTGAGTTTATTCACGTCAAATCCTTCTATAGATTAACTGTCTATGTAAGAGCACTGCCAAATATATATTTCGTATCAGTGGCGTAGCTAGACCTGTTTCGATGTGTACGCAGATGTGGTGCCGAATGTACCAACTGATTTTGTAAAGGCCTTTCGTGTTCTAGTGCCAATTTTCTGGTATAATAAAATAAAGAACAATTACTAATTGTAATGGGAAACATTTACAGAAGTCCCACAAATGACCCCGCAGTCGTACCGCTGTTTTCGCCAGCCATCAAAACCACTAAACACCAATTTTCAACAAAATCGAATAATATTTAAATTTCGACAAAACGGAGCATAGTTATAAATGACGACCATTTTGTTGGTTACGATAGTGACCGGTGTCCCATGATGTACCTAGATACCAAATTGCAGAAAATCTGACAATCTCTGAAAATTTATTTTCCATCCTTTATCTTTCAACTTACAAGAGTCGCTTGTGACATGGGGCGTATGCAGAAACCAAGATATTAAATCAACTGTATGTCCTCCGCCTCCTTTTAAATCTTAATATATATTGAATAATGTATTAATGCTGTCTTTATGCTCTCTGCATTTGGAAATAAACAAACTTCCAGCAAAACCTGTAAGGTGGCGCTGCTGTTACAGTTTGAAAAAAAAAGAGAGAAATTGACCCAAATGACTCCTACGGTTTTATGATGTACAATGTTATATCAGCAAATATCACACAAAATTCGAATTATGGATACCCATAATTCAAGGTACGTTTCTTTTACTCGCTTCTTTTTGTTTTTGTTTTGGATAAACGTTTTTTCAATGCGTAGACAAGTAACTGATAAATATACCAAATTGAATGGATAATAGTTGAAATACCAGGCATAAACTTTTTACGTTGAAAACTGTGGTCGATTCAAACATGGAACATGCAGAAAAAATATCCTATGTCGCCACTTTTCGTAGCATTTCGTAGTAAATTGACCACTGATGAGGTCACCTTGCCAATCCACAGAGCAATTAACTACTCGGTGTCAACTAACGCATTGGGCACAGGTAAGTTTTGAGGGCATTTTGATACTAGCCATAGGCAAGGTTATAGCCTGTTTTGGGAAATTAGCTGATTCTTAGGTGACCATTTACCTGTGTAAACTCATGTACAGTATTTATTTTACATATCACACAGAAAATGCCTTTGCTTTTATTAAAGACAATTACCGTAGATTAATAGACCATTATAAGATAATTTGATATTTTAAACTTGAAGAAGGATTATTGATAACTATCAAAAAACCTGATTTTCGCCGCGATATATTTATGCTCTCGCTATCGATAAGTCAGAAAAAAGCGTAAAATTTTATTTATTTTTTTTTTTTTTGGGGGGGGGGGGGGGGGGGGGGGGGGGGGGGCAATATTGAAATATTGATGTATCACGTTTCTAGAGTATCCATCGGGTACGTGTTGTTGTTTAATAAAATTACATTTATCAATTATATTGTTTGAGTGAGAAAGTAAGTAAGGCGATTGTCTTATAAGTTTAGAATGATTAATGAGTAAATATATCCATATCATAGAATGACATCGAATGTGAGTTTTTTTTTTTTTTTAATATAAGTATTATGTATATATATATATATATTTATATATTCGTTTCCTTTTCCCATTTCCCTTTAAACAATATTATAAAAAGTAATATATTTCCATTGCGGGTCTCAATACAAAGTTCGAATTATGGATATCCATTATCTATAATTCGATTTAGGGATATTTAAATTTGATTTATGGATATCCATAATTCGATTTATGGGTATTTAAAATAGATTTATGTATAACCATAATCGAATGAATTATGAACCTTAATTTGTAGTAAATTATCCATTTTTGGCATAATTGGAAATTTATTAAAATGGTTTAAACAGTACAACACTCTCCTGCACATATCTGTATTGCATATAATGTTTAATGTTATATAAATTATATACTTATAGGCCTTAGGGCTTTGGGTAAATAAAGAACTTGAACCTCAGAACTTGAACATGGACAAAGCATCCTCTAAGCTTATCTTCTTAAAGAAATTTAGTTTTCTCTTGATCGACAATCGTTTAAAACTCTTGATACTTTTTCTCCGAGTCGTTTTCTCTCATATATGTTTGACACGGAAATGAAATAAGATATGTTTAAATGGTCCCCTCCCTTCCATGGATAAATGTAAGTTTCATATCTGATACGAAAGTTTTTCATATTCAATTCATTTCTATTTTGATCCATGTCAATATTGCAGATGTAAGTATCAGTTTTAAGGTATGTTAACATAATTCATATTCACGATTGCATTAATTGATACGTAACTTGCCTTTGTAAGGGCATATAATACCAATGTATAGCAATGGCCATGATTCGATTCATGGATATTTAAATTTGAATTATGGATATCCATAAATCCTAATTATGGATATTCAAAATTGATTTATGGATATCCATAATTCGATTGATGGATATTTAAAATTGATTTATGGATATCCATAATTCGATTTATGGATATTTAAAGTTTATGCAGCCAATCCAATACTTCTTAAATAAATAAGAGTTGTTTTGTTGTTGGATACTTTAACAGTTTGAAAGTTCTTTTTCTTGTTACATTGTATAAACTGAATTGACATATGAAAATACGAGATTATGTATTAAAACAAAAAACAAAAACTACACAGTTAGAAAACTATGGGTAGGGTAACCACAAACAAACATTTTTTTAATGATGGCCTAAACACATACCACATTCACGTTTTGATGGATATATTTCGAAAAACTAATATTTAGGGCAGATTATCTCGTTTTTTGTATTAAAAGGTGATTTACAAAAACATGGACTGTGTTAAAATTATAAGATATCTTCCTCAATAATATTCTATTTCCTTGGTCGAAGCACAGGACCTGTGGTCGAAGCCTGTGAATGTTGATTTCTTTAATGATTTGATTTATCAGCAAAACAATGTTTATGTTATAAATTATCATTAAAGTACGTATGCTTACATTTTAAGTTTTTAGCAAAAGTAGTGGCAGTATTTTCACTATAACAATAAAATACATACCTCAAAACATTGCCCCAGATGAGGGCATGGTTCCACAGCCGTAAGCTGTAATTGGCGCAGAACGAACTTTTTCATCTGACGCAACCCAAACAGCGTGTAACACTGGTGAAATCTACTAAATAGCGAATATCGGGATTATCTCCGTGTCTGTTCATGTTCTTTGTTTTAACATATACGACTATGAATAAATCTTCTTGTATCTTGTCTGTCAAAATGTGATCTGGAAATCTTCTGTGCGTGAAGAGTGACAAAAGGGGGTGGTAATCCTGTAAAATATTGGTCCATGGTAAAATCCTTAAAAGAAGATAATGAGAACACTTCTGTCGCCAATAAAATCCCACCAGAGAAGAAGTGGGCTGAATATTTTACAAATTTAAACACTATACCCAAGGCTCACCTGGCAAGAGAAAAAATGATAAATGATCAGGTGAAGTCGATGGAACTGAGCAGATCCTTTGGTGAACTCGACTTCAGAATCACTACAGATGAAATATCAAAAGCCGTATGTAATTTGAAAAATAACAAATCCCCTGGTCTGGATGGAATCCCCAATGAAATGATAAAAGCAGGGATTAGCCACCTGAACCCAGCCATAAAAAAACTATTTAATCTGGTTCTTTCATCAGGGTACTATCCAACTAAATGGTCATCTTCATACATAACCCCAATATTCAAGTCCCAAGACCCAGAAAAAAAACCAGAAAAATACAGGGGAATTGTTATAACCCCAACGCTTGGGAAACTGTTTAATACCATCCTAAACAACAATTTCTGTAAATCCAATAAAACCATTCATCCATCTCAAATTGGATTCTCACAGAAGTCAAGGACATCAGACCACATCTTTGTCCTGAAAACCCTCATTGACAAATATACAAACATACCAAAAGGCAAATTCTATGCCTGTTTCGTTGATTTCAAGAAGGCGTTTGACAGGGTTATCCATTCTGGCATAAAACATAAACTCTTAAGTCTTGATATCAATGTTAAATTTTAAGACATTATAAAGAGCATGTACCAGAAAAAAATATTTATGTGTTAAAATAAACAATCCTATAACAGAACCATTCCACTCTAACATAGGAGTAAGACAAGGTGATGTCCTTACTCCAAAATTATTCAAATTGCTTATTAATGACATACCTGATTTATTATCAAATACCCCTGACCATTAAGTATCAATGACCGACGAATTGACTGTTTAATGTACGCAGATGACATAGTTATCCTATCCAATACCTGTGAAGGCCTACAGTAAAGATTATTAAAACTGGAAGAATTTTGCAAACAATGGTGCTTGGATGTTAATACATCAAAAACTTTGAATGTTCGCAGTGTTCGTAATAAATTAAGTTATATTGAGGATATAACAAGTGAGCATATTATTATATCTCTTACAGAAACCCATCTCGATGATAATATCTCTATGTGTGATATCAAACTGGAAGGTTTTACAGACCTCTTCAGAGCTGGTAGAAATTTTGCTGGTGGTGGAATCTTAGTCTACGTTTCTGAATAAATTAAGGCAATTAGAAGACCAGATCTAGAATTTCCCAATCTACAGACCCCCAAACTCAACAAATATATTTTGGGAACAACTATATTCATCTTTAGAATCAGCAATAGACTCGTCCCCAAATATAATTATTGTAGGCGATATAAATGTAGATATGCTTACAGCCAACCGACATGCAGTTTTAGATTTAATGGCAACCTATGGTTTAAGAAATGTTATTCATGCCTCCACTAGAATCGGCAATACGAGAGCTAGTCTTCTTGACCCAATTCTTTTGTCAGAACCAATTAAACGTATCGAATCAGCAGTTTTACCTATAAATAGAAATATTAGTGATCATGAAGCTTGCTTGGTATACGTTGATATAAATAGCAACTTCTCCTCTTCTTATAAGCGCGAAATATGGTGTTATAAACAAGCGGATTTTAATGAATTTAATAGATTGATTGATGCCTTTCCGTGGGAGGAATTATTATTACAGTCTATAAATGCAAATTAAGCTTGCACAAATTTTACCAAACATTTTCTAATTATGGCCAGATGTATCCCCACCAAAACTGTTACTATAAGACCCAAAGATAAACCGTGGATGACGTCAGAGTTAAGAAAAATGATTAGAATACGTGATAGATTACACAAAAAAGCTAGAGTAAACAGCCGTTTGACTGATATTGTTAATTTTAAGCGTGCACGAAATAGAGTGAACAACATGAAAACATACGCTCGGGAACCTTTTATGAAAACCTAGATAGTCTTTTTAAAAATTACCTCTCTTCTGATCCGAAACAGTATTGGAAATTATTGAGAAGAATTTCCAAGTCTAGTAGTCACTCTGTAGAAATTTCTCCTCTTACTGATCCTCTAAGCGGAAACATAAAATATGGTGATAACGAAAAAGCAAAGGATAAGGTGCAATAAGGGCCATTTTCGGCCCCATCATAGATTTTCTTTGAACAATTATTTTTCATCTATAAGTAATTTAGAAGATTCAAACATCTGTGTTCCGATTATCGATCCTAAAACAAATTCCTCAATTATTACAATACATATTACTCTAGAAGAAATAGTAGAGGTATTGGAGGTACTGAAATTAGGAAAAGCCTCGGGTATAGATGGCATTAGCCACCACATGCTAAAATATACAGCAAAAACTATTTGTAAGCCATTAAGAATTTTATTCAATAGATCACTGTCAGAGAGTTTATATCCAGACCTGTGGAAACAGGCTTTAGTTATGCCTGTATTTAAAAAGGAAGAAAAAGACTTGCCGTCAAATTACAGACCTATATCATTATTATCAGTAGTAGGAAAAGTCTTCGAATGTGTTATTGTTAAACATTTACATAATTTTTTCTTAGAAAATAATCTATTTTATAGTAAACAATCTGGTTTCCTGCCCAGTCATTCAACGGTACATCAGCTTATTGAAATTTACCATAATATATGTCTAAATATGGAAGGGAAAAAACATACATGTATAGTTTTTTGTGATATCTCAAAAGCTTTTGATAGAGTCTGGCACAGAGGTCTTATAGGGTTGAAACAGGGCGGCACACAAAGCCCTTATTGGAAAGATCAGAGCGAATTTGTATATACTGCTCTTCAAATCTAGTTGAAGATGAAAGTCATTTTCTCACCAACTGTATACTTTATGATGAACTTAGAAATGAACTCATGCAGCCATTGTTCAAAAGATATCCAAACTTAGTTGTTTTACCGGATAATTCTAAATTTATATGGCTGGTCACAAATGAAGACGAAACTATTTTAACATGTTGCCAAGTATATAATCAATGCCTTTGTAAAAAGGAGTAAATTTAAAGAATAAACTTTTAGCCGACCCACCTGGGCACAAATATATACTATAATTCATAACTTATTGTCTTCTAATGTATGCAAGTACTGTACACCCAGTTTGTACCCTTAGCAAGGCCTTACTGTAGGTTGTCACTTCAAACTTGTTTGTATTGTATGATTTCTAATATGTTTGTATTGTATAAGTATGCATGTTTCACTGCATGTTTCACATCATATTGTCCACTTGCCCCTTCGTGGGCCCACTTTATGGTTCAATAAAATTTGAATTTGAATTTGTACACACAATGGAGGTAAATATTACAAGGGCTGCTGATCCAGCCCATCCAGCACATGTCCTAGCGATGCCTCAGCAATATGGCAGCTTCTATGTTACTTTGTGTTTATCTTGAATCCAACACCTGTCAATTTATGACGTTTCATAGGTGTCTACCGCAGTCAGTGCCATTACAGCACTGTTAAATCTGGAAGAGCAGCGCAAAGAACACGTACGAATTCTATTTATTTCATCCAACATGGAAATTAAATCAGGTTAGTTGCATGCCAATATCAATCAATATATATATATGTTATAAGCATTCATATTCGAGTGCGACCCATCTCGCATAGCATGCCATTTGTAACGAACCCTTGGGCTTGGACAGTACCCAGACCCCTGCCTTTTTCAATATTTATATTTAACATTTATGCAAGCGTCTTTTGGATGACGTAGGATAGAAAATCAAAGTTAAAAAAGATTTAATTCACATCCATTTTTCACAAGATAGTACCGCAATTTTAACTCTGAGAAGCAAAACTCTGCATGTAACTCCCAACAATAAAGACCTACATGTACAACAATTTTTTTTTCATCGGAACAGGTGCTTTCGTTTCCTTATAAGCTGATACTCTACCTAACATTACGGTAGTTACTCGTTCATTCACTTTGTCGAGACTTTACAGATATCTCTCTCTGACCGACTTTCAGTGGCTCGGAAGTTAAGCAATAATTCTGAACATGGAAAATTGATTTTAGCAAATATCGTCAGGAGCGTTAAATAAATGGTTTCACAGGTTTTAAATGGCCATTTTTTATGAATCAGAAATACTTAAGATTATCCGAACTCAGTATCGTACGTATCCAGTGAATCAAACTTCAGACAAAGAATATATCTCCTTTCTAAACTAATGTAGTTGTCACAATATAAGGTAAAACATCTTGGATTGTGATAACTACAATAGCTTCACACAATTATATATGGCTTCTTTTGTCAATACATATACACACACATATGCACCAGTGTTCAATTATAGAAAGTGAATGATATGAAATCGATATGGCAATTGAGTTTCTGCCCTTTGATAATAAGAAACAAGTTTGCCCGGGATTCATCAGTTGAGAGGCAAAAAGATAAATTTATACATAAAAAAAAGATCAGTTCAAAATTTATTATAACTATTATTATTAGAATTATTGAAAAAATAATTAAAATTGATCTGAAATCAATTAAGAATAAATTTTGAAATAATATCTAAAGGAATCAATTAAAAAGAATTATCAATAAATTCAGAAACAATTTCAAGAATGAATTTCAAAAATCAAAAATTGATCTTAACAGAAAAATGAATTAAAAAAATATTATATACATTTAAAAATGATTTCATTAATTTAAAAAAAAATCTTGAAAAGCTACATTAAATGTTAAAGCTACAGGTCAAAATTGATCTGGTCATCAAATTCAAAGATTTACTTTTCAAGAATAAATTTCTTAACATTTCAAGAATGAATTCAAAGAAATTAAAAATTTAGAAATATTTAAAGACTAAATTCAGCAATGAACTGAAAAATGTATTCAATAACTTTATATTAAAAACAGATACAAAAAGGTTAAGGCTGCAAGTCAAAATGAATCCGAAGATCGAATTCAAAAAAATATTTAACAATGAATATTGAAAAATTTGAATGAATTCATTTCTGTTTTAATAAATTCAACATTGATGTAAAGAATATATTAAAAAAATTAGTATTTGATAAATAATATAAAAATACAAGTCAACAAATCTGATGGTTGAATTCCAAAATGTTTTCAGGAATAGTATTTCAAAATATTTAATTCAAAAATTTATTTTAAAAAATTTAAAATATTTAAAGACTATATTTAACAATAATCTGAAGAATGCATTCAAAGATTTATATTTGATTATATATGTATATGGCTTCTTTTGTTAATAAATACACACACACACACACACACACACACACCCACACACACACATGCACCAGTGTTCAAGGAATTATTTTCATGTATTTGGTCGCTCAAGAACTGAAAGAAAAAATGTTGATCAACATATTAAAACCTAATCTACATGCACAATAATCCTACTTTGTTTATGACGTCACAGCTGTTGTTAACTTATGGCGTTATCAGTATTTTTGACGTCATATATTCCGGCAACGTGAAATAAAGTCCGCCTATGAAGTGTAGCAAAGTAGAAATAAAGTTCAAGTTTCTCAGGTTCATGTATGTTTATTGAATAAACAGGCAATGGACATCTACAAAACAAACAATACAAAATATAAGTCAATATGCAATATACAACATTAATACAATTGCATCTAAAGATTGAACATAATAACATGGACAATACATTATGTAGGAATTAAGATATAGTGTTAAATATCAATAGGTACGTAAGTACTACTAATAATATAGAACATAAATGCCAAACAAATATAATTATTAAACAGAGTAAGAAGTGAGCAAACACTAGTTCTTACAATATATAAACAGCAATACAAACATACCTGGTTTGGCGACAGAGCACGTGCACGAATTATCCACCCATTGATACCTGGTCCTCGCGTGAGTACATTATAATATTACACAGGTAAACGCCGACACTTATACAAACTGATGTGCACCGATTGGTTACATAAAATAAAACGACCAATGAAAAACTACTACAATCAACTCAATCCTACCTGCGCGCTCGCGCTTTACACAAAAGAATAGCCCAAAGCCATTAACAGGTAAAACAAAATCTCAACAAGCATTGATAGCTTACATTTACTAACATTAAGAAACGAAAACTATATACGACATATACCATGTTAACTTGACGGAAATACATAAATCATCCACATGCCCACAGAAGGTAAATCTTGGCTTTTGTTTTATTTTTCTTTATATATACACAGATATGATGAAGTTAACGAATTTTCAAGTAAATTATATATAAAACTGATGATTGACAAAAGAGTTATATTTTGCACTAGCGCTTTCACTGTATGTCTGTTTTGTCATTCCTTACTATATAAACGGATTACAGACTCGTCCCGAAAAGAAAAGAAAAAACAAAACATTTTGCCACAAATTTGATTCCTATCGCCCAAATTTTAAAACCATTTAGCCACTTGGAACCATATATCCCCAAGTGTTATTTCGTCACAAAAGCTATATCGCCCAAATTATTTTATTCTTGAAGAATAGATGCACAACTGTAAGATTCAATGAATATTTTTTTATGTTCCTGTCATGCTGTGACGTTAACTATAATTAACTATAATTGATACTGATGGACTGACAACGGAGATAACTGCTCCATAATGTTAGAAGAGGTGTGTAATGACCTGAAGACTAAACTGCCAAAATAATTTCATAAAGTTTGGAAAATGTTTCATTTTCTGGATTGTTACTATTAATAAAGTTTTGTTGTCATAATAACAACAGCCAAAACACATAGTGAAAGTCAATTATAGAAAGTGAATGATATGAAATCGATATGGCAATTGAGTTTCTGCCCTTTTAATAATAAGTTACAAGTTTGCCCGGGCTTCATCAGTTGAGAGGCAAAAAAGATCAATTTATGAAAAAATAAATAAAAATAGAACTATTGAAAAAAATAATTAAAATTGATCTGAAATCAATTAAGAATAAATTTTGAAATAATATCTACAATAATTAATTAAAAAGAATTATCAATAAATTCAAAAACAATTTCAAGAATGAATTTCAAAAATCAAAAATTGATCTAAACAGAAAAACAGCCAATTAAAAATTGATCTGAAAAATGAATTAAAAAAAAAATACATTTAAAAATGATTTCATTAATTTAAAAAAAATCTTGAAAGGTTAAACAAAAATGTTTAAGCTACAGGTCAAAATTGATCTGGTAAGTAAATTCAAAAAATTATTATTCAAGAATAAATTTCTTAACATTTCAAGAATGAATTCAACAAAATAATGAATTTAAAAATATTTAAAGACTAAATTCAACTATGACCTGAAAAATGTCTTCAAAACTTTATATTAAACAAGGGCCCGTTGGAGGGCCACATCATACGCCCGCCGCAATATTTGACACTTGGAAGGGGTAGTTTCACAGGTTGTAATGCTTTAAAATGAAATATCATTGTTGGAAAGTTGGAAGGAGATATTGATACACATAATGGTGTGTAGTTGAAACCGAAGGGCAACTTTAAATGATGAGATGTATATATGTTGCAAATATGATAAACCTTGGTTTAGACACAACAACACAAAAATTAGTTCACATGTTTATATACAGAATATACAGAGCCTGGGTCGGGTAGTATTGAAGTTATGAGCTCAACACCATATGTGCCCGAAGTAAAATCATTAAAGGGGAATAACTCCACAAATAAGGGGGTAAGGGGCATGATTTTGGTATGCGAAAATGAATCCGAAGATCGAATTCAAAAAATTATTTTACAATGAATATTAAAATATTTGAATGAATTCATTTTTGTTTTAATAAATTCAACATTGATGTAAATATACGGAAAAAATTAATATTTGAAAAATAATATAAAAATAATAGTCAACAAATATGATGGTTCCAAAATGTTTTCAGGAATACATTTCTTAATACTTAAATTCAAAAATTTATATCCCCAAAAAAAATAGATTAAAAAATAACAAATTTAAAGACTAAATTTAACAATGATCTGAAGAATGCATTCAAAAATTTATATTTGATGTTGATTCTAGCTGCAAGTAAACATTGATCTGGTGATTGAATTAAAAAAATAATAAACTTTATAATATTTCACGAATTCATTCAAAATCTATTTCTAAGAATTAATACAAATTCAAAGACCATTAAATTCAACAATGACCTGAAAAATGTTATTTAAAAGAATTAATAAACATTTAAATACTAAATGCAACAATGACATGAAAAAAGGATAATAAAATTTGTATTTGAAAAACACTGATATTAATCTGAAGATTGAATAAACAATTCTAGTAAAGACTAAATATTGATAAAAAGAATGGGTTCAAAAATTTATATCTGCATTCAAAAATTTATTTTTAAAAATAAAAACATTAAAGACTATTAAATTCATCAAGAATGTATTCAAAAATTAATATTTGATTTTGTTTTATAGTTGCAAGTACAAATTTAAAGAATAAATTCAACAATGACAAGAAAAAAATCAAAAATTTGTATTTGAAGAAATTTAGAAGAAAGTCAAAATTGCTCTGAAGATTCAGTTCACAAATTTATTTCAAAGAATTACAAATATTTAAAGACTGATTTTGACAATGAAAAATTCAAAAGATTCATTTAAAAATTAATTAAAAAATGAAAACATTAAAGACCATTAAATTCATCAATGACCTGAAAAATGTACTCAAAAATGTATATTTGAATATTTTTATAGTTGCAATTAAACATTGATGTAATGATTGAATTCAAAACTTTATTAATAACTTAAAAAATTGTCTGAAGAATTATGTTTAAATAGTTTTATGTAAAAGTAAAAAAATTAATCTTAAGATTGAATTTAAAAAAAATTAAAGAATCAGTTTTTAAAATATTTCAAGTATTCAAAAATTTATTTCAAAGAATTAAAAAAGTATTTAAAGACTTAATTCGACAATGACCTGAAAATTGGATCTAAAAATTAGTATTTTGAAAAATAAGCAAAAAAAAATAATAATAATAATTAGGCTTCATGTCAAAATTAATCTGAAAATTAAATTCCAAAAATAATTAAAAAAGTTATCTCGAAATTGTAATTCGCAACATAGTATAAATTTCTTTTGATAAATATTTCCAAAACATCGTGTTTATTCATAAAACATAAAACAAAAATTTTCTCGGATGAAAATGCACTTGCAGAGACACAATTATGAAGAAAAATGCCATAAAATTGCAATTTTCTCCCGTTATATAGTTTTGGATGCAAATGTCCATCACAAAATCGGATAGAGCTTTACTTGTTTCATATGTGTACCAAAAATCAGCTAATTCCATGTGGTGGAACGTTCTCATATCGCCGCCTGAATGTGGTTGTAAATTGAAAGAAAAGGGGAAATGAGTAACAACCTTGTCTGAAACCCTATTATATAGCTTATGATGTACAAAATTTTATATTGAATATCAGAGCGGATATTTTCATGACAGTTTTATGATATCTAACGACTAAATAAACAGTATCGATATAAAGATTTAAAATTCTTTTGAATCAGGTTCTTTGTTCGTTCGTTTTTTTCCTTAAACAATCAATGCATCTTGTAGTTCATTGGCGGGGCTCACTTTTCTCCACGATATGTTATCAGAAAATATGTCAAGGTCAAGGTCTAAGCGCAAGGTCAAATCAAGGTCAAAAATTCAAAATTCAAAATGAGTTAATTTTGCATTGCAAAGTGCATGAATAATGAAGACGAACGGTGCAAGTTTTATGGTCGTGCGATAAAAAATGACGTAGAAATGGCACTTTGAAAAATGTTTGTTTTCCCGCCAAAATTCAAATTTTCCCCAAAATGCACTTAATTACCCTCTGCTCCAGAATCTTTACATACACAGATATTATATTTGGCACAGTGATAGCATGTACGGATGCCTACAAACTTGATTGCTTTTCAATGACCTTGACCTTCGTTCAAGGTCACAGGTCAAATGATCAAAAATCGAAAATTTCAAATTCTCTTTCAAACGGTTAATTTTTATTGCATATTTAAGAAAACGTTTGTTTGAAGATGTTTGCAACGTTTCCAGGTCAAAACGTCAACTTTATCTCAGAAAAAATACATAGAAAAACATTTAACTGCCAAAATTAAATATTATCCTACAATTACACTTGAAATGTTTTTCCTCCAATACTCTGACACCAACATACTTGATAATTGGCACATATAAAGCATTAATGACTGGCTACAAAAGGTATGCACATATTTGACCTTGACCTTCGAAGTTCAAGGTCACAGAGAGGGTTGAAAGTCAATTGATCGGTTAAAGAAGGGAAGCGAGGAGAAAACGAAGAGAAATCGTAGGTAAAACGTACAAAAGCGTTCGTCAGAACGAGAACATGTCTGCAATCATTTTCTAGTTGGAAATCCTGTGTTTTGATCTTGATCTAGTTTTGTTTGTTGTTCTGTCTATTTGTCAGCCAATGTCTTCAACCACGGGGACTTGTGAAGTAGCCATCTTGGATTTTTTTTATGAAAAAGTGTTTCTCTCACTTTTTTTCATATCTGTGTACATATTCTCAACATACCGAGCAAATACTCTCGTGTTTTTGTTAATTATCTAAAGAAAGTGGAAATCGGCAATTCAACCATAGGCTAATTCAACCCAAGATTTGAAAATGTTCCACCACTTACATATTTATGATTTCTCATCAATAGCATATTACGTACTGTTTAATAAGATAAAAATTGGTTTGCATCCAACGCCCATAAAAGGGTGTATTTTCTAAAAAACAAAGTTTTTGTGTCTAAAATGTTATCATCGAAAATGGCATTTTTGAGATTGTTTCTTCAATAAAACAGCCAAATGGCGCGATGGACGTATTCTTTACAGTGACCATCATTTGATTAGATTTTCATTAATATTTTACATAACATGCACATTTTATCAACACTTAGACAGCTTCTGAAAGGTACAACTTTGAGGAACCATAAAAAACAACCCAAGTGACCTAAATCTTTATACTTTATAGATTTGTGACCACAACGGCATGGGCAATGCACCACCAACAGGAAATTTGAATCAGAGAAGGGGCCATTTTGGAAACAGGCCCTTTACAGAAAGGATTAAAGAATATTTAGGACTTAATTCAACAATGGCCTGAAAAATGGATCTAAAAATTTAGATCAGAAAAATCTAGTTTAAAAAGTTTCATCTACAAGTCAAAAATTAACGTCAAGATTAAATTCAAAAAATCACTAAAGAATAGATACATTATTGATGTAAAGAAGGAACTCAAAAATCTATTAAAGATTAAATATTGAAATACTGATGTCAGGAATGAATTCAAAAAATTCATATATGAAACATCTAGCTTAAAAACTTTCATCTACAAGTCAAAAATTAATGTGAAGATTGAATTCAAATATTCTTTCAAAATTAAATATTGAATTATTTAAATGAATTCAAAAATTGATTTAAAGAATAAATACATTATTGATGTAAAGAGGGAACTCAAAAATATATCAACTACTTAATATTGAGTAAAGAATATTTTTTGGCTTAATATTTCAAGTATTCCAAATTTTTTTTCAAAGAATCAAAAAGTATTTGAAGACTTAATTCAACAATGACCTGAAAATTGGATCTAATAATTAGTATTTTGAAAAATAAGTAAAAAAATATTTAGACTTCATGTCAAAATTAATCTGAAAATTAAATTCAAAAATTAATTAAAAAATAAATTTAAAAACAATTTAAATCAAAAATTTATTTTAAAAAATCAAAGAATATTTAGGACTTAATTCAACAATGACCTGAAAAATGGATCTAAAAATTTATTTATATAAGAAAAATCTAGTTTAAAAAGTTTCATCTACAAGTCAAAAATTAATGTGAAGATTGAATTCAAATATTCTTTCAAAAATAAATATTAAATCATTTAAATGAATTCAAAAATTGATTTCAAGAATAAATACATTACTGATGTAAAGAGGGAACTCAAAAATATATCAACTACAGTGTACTTAATATTGAGTAAAGAATATTTTTTTGCTAAATATTTCAAGTATTCAAAAATTTATTTCAAAGAATCAAAAAGTATTTGAAGACTTAATTCAACAATGACCTGAAAATTGGATCTAATAATTAGTATTTTGAAAAATAAGTAAAAAAATATTTAGACTTCATGTCAAAATTCAAAAATTTAATAAAAAATACATTTTAAAATAATTTAACTCAAAAATTTATTCAAAAGAATTAAATATTTAGGACTTAATTCAACAATGACCTTAAAAAATGGATCCAAAAATTTATATCAGAAAAATCTAGTTTTAAAATTTAATCTACAAGTCAAAAATTAATGTGAAGATTGAATTGAAAAAACATTTTTAAAAATATTTGAACTCAAAAAGTTTTTTCAAAGAATCAAATAAATATTTAGAGACTATAATGATTTGAGGAATGCATTCAAAAATTTATATTTGAAACTGTTTATAGCTTATTGATCTGATGATTGTACTTATTAACAAGAGCTGTTGGAGAACAGCATAGCTCGTCTCGCAAATGTTTGTCAATAAATAATTAAAATATATTGATTGGAATGGTTTCGCAAATTGCATTAATAATATTTATATTGTTTACTTGATCAGATTATGTTTTGTGAATTCATGCAATTTTCAAAACCATACCATTTTATATACATGTATATATATAAATTATTTATTGACAAACATTCGGGAGACAAGCTATGCTGTTGTTAAATGAATATATTAAATACAAATGTAATTGCTTTTGGACATATTTCTTCAATTTTTTGACAAAATATTATCCTATCGAGAGTTGTCTCCCTTGAAAAATGTGGACCAGTATAAATTGTCTATTGTGAGCATTTCGACATTGTTTTATTTTCAGTTTCACCCCAAGAAGGGATAGTGTAATTCCATAGGGACTCTTTTACCAAATATCAGCACCCTAGTACATCATAAAGTGACGTGTTAATAGCTTTCAACATTTGCACACAAATTTTAAAAATGTGTTTTTCCCCCAAAAAATCTTTCAGTTTAACTCCGGCAAGGGATAGTTTAACCCCCACAGGGAACCTAATACCATGTATTACTATGGCTTTCAACACTCACAACATAAACTTAACACAAAGTCCAAAGATTTAAAAGCAAAAACAAAAAAACACAGATTTAAAAAGAAAAATCTTTTTTTTTTTTAAGTTTTACTCCAGGAAGGGATTGTCTTACTCCATAGGGACTCTATTGCGAAATATCAGCACCCTAGTACAATTATAATGTGATGTATTAATACCTTTCAACACTTGCACCAAAAACTTAACGCAGAAATATTTTAAGTCCAAAAATTTGAAAATTCTGGTTTTTTCCCAAAAAAATCTTTTAGTTTTACTCTAGCAGGGGATAGTTTAACCCCAGAGGGACTCTATTGCCAATTATCAGCACCCTAGTATAATTATAAAGTGATGTATTAATACCTTTCAACACTTGCACCAAAAACCTTAACTCAGAAATATTCTAAGTCCAAAAATTTAAAAAAAACCTGTTTTTTCCCCCAAAAATCTTTTATTTTAACTCCGGCAGGGTATAGTTTAACCCCCACATGGACCATATTACCATAAATTATTATGCCTTTCAACACTTGCACCAAAAATTTAACATTTGAAAAATCAACGCCGACGCCGACGCCGACGCCGACGCCGGAGTGACGACATAAGCTCTCACTCTTCTTCGAAGAGACTAGCTAAAAAAAGTACAAGCTTACACAAAATATTTTAGAATTTTCAATATTAAAATTATTTCAAATTATTTTGAATAATTAATTTAATCTGAAAAATAAATCTTTGGTTAATATCTGAAAAATTACATCAGAAAGCGAAAAAATTGACCCCCGAGAATAAATTTAAAAATCTATTTTTTCTATAATGTATATCAAAAATTCAAAAACACATTTCAAAACATATTTTTTGAAAATATTTAAAGCACCAAATCAAAACATTATAGACCAATTAAACACATCACCGCTCCAGCCGCCATGGTCTTATACTCCTTTCCGGATCTGAAAAAGTATTAATCTAAAGAGTGTTATTTGGAAATATTTAATATAGTATCGTTTTACCAAATAATTGTTTAGTAAAATCAATGATATTAGATTCAAATCGATATTGTCGCACAAATGTTTTTCTAACCAATTCTGTACAATTTTGGTTTTATGATTTTATTTCATTCGATTTGCACATATTTTTAAATATTGGTATTATATCAATTTAATTTTGGTTTTACATTTAATTTTTAGATTTTTTTCCCGTTTATTTTGAACTATCTTAACTTTATATTTGGTTTAATTTTTAATTCATTTTTGTTTTGTTTTTTTATTTGAGTTTTTATATCTAATTTCTTTTCATACTGATATAATTTTAAAATTGTTTGATTGTTGTTGACTTAAAATTTAATTTTTTAAGACATTTTAAATCTAGTTAATTTTTTATTTCTATTTGTTTTATATTAACCTTATTCTGTATATTTCTTTTTAAATTTGTATCGGTGTTATTCTATTTTAGTTTTAATAAGATGATTATTGTTAATTTTATTTAACTTTAATGAAACGTAGAAAAATACATGACATAACTATGTTCATCAGCCGTTGTTCAATAAGCTAATGGTCAATAAAAAGAACAGAAAAAATACATCTGACAAATAATCTGCCCTTCAATCCTACAACAGCAAAAAGACAGAAAAAAATCATTACCTAGACTGGCCGGAAATACCTGACCGGATATCCGTCGGCCATATCTCCGTCGTGGTCCAATCGGCGACTGGTCCTTCCGGGATCTGCAATGTATTGATCTAAGAAGCATTTGAAATTATTGAAAGAACGTATCGTTTGACCAAATCGTTTCGGTAAAATCGGCGATACTTGATATACACCGCCGCGATCAACTCGAAAGATACTTTTGGACAGATTTGTATCATCAGGCCGCGTCACTGATGCTACAAGGCACTATCACTTGTATCAAAAGATACTGTTTGTAGGGAAAGGGAAGCAAATGTACAGAAACATCATTCAAACTTGGTGCATTCATAACCACCCGTTAAGGTTTGAATGTAGCCTTGTAAGAACTTGAATCTGACAAATAATCTGCCCTTCAATCCTACAACAGCAAAAAGACAGAAAAAAATCATTACCTAGACTGGCCGGAAATACCTGACCGGATATCCGTCGGCCATATCTCCGTCGTGGTCCAATGGGCGGCTGGTCCTTCCGGGATCTGCAATGTATTGATCTAAGAAGCATTAGAATTTGAAATTATTGAAAGAACGTATCGTTTGACCAAATCGTTTTGGTAAAATCGGCGATACTTGATATACACCGCCGCGATCAACTCGAAAGATACTTTTCGACAGATTTGTATCATCAGGCCGCGTCACTGATGCTACAAGGCACTATCACTGTCTTGTATCAAAAGATACTGTTGGTAGGGAAAGGGAAGCAAATGTACAGAAACATCATTCAAACTTGATGCATTCATAACCACCCGTTAAGGTTTGAATGTAGCCTTGTAAGAACTTGAATCTGACAAATAATCTGCCCTTCAATCCTACAGCAGCAAAAAAGACAGAAAAAAATCATTACCTAGACTGCGGGGAAATTTTGAGCTTATGGCCTTAAGTATCTATAGGTCAAAACGTGGAACACCGGGCCGGCAAATAGCGGAAGCTTCAAAGAAAAAGTCAATGCATCTGCTACTAATGGGTGATTTTAATTACCCAAATATCGATTGGGAATACCTAAATACCACATATGTATACAACTTTTGCACAGAACAAACTTCTTTAGTAAGTCACAATCTGGTTACTACATATGTATACAACTTTTTGCACAGAACAAACTTCTTTAGTAAGTCACAATCTGGTTACTACATATGTATACAACTTTTTGCACAGAACAAACTTCTTTAGTAAGTCACAATCTGGTTTCATCCATGGGGATTCCGCTGTAAACCAAGTGGTAATTATTGCAAATGATATTTGAAAGGCTCTTGATAACGGGACAGAAATACTGATCATACGTTATATTTTGCGATATTAGTACAGCACTAACAAACTGGAAAGGGCAGGAATTTCCGGAAAACTTCTTGAATGGTTCAAAAATTATATTTCAAACACAACAACGTGTGGTAATTAACGGGAAATCATCTTCACACAAGGAAATTAAAACAGGAGTTCCCCAGGGATCAATTTTAGGTCCTCTTCTCTTCCTCGTTTATATCAATGATATTGTTAATGACATTGACAGTACAATTTAACTCTTTGCGGATAATACTACCATTTATATAGTAGTTGAAATCCTATTATAACTAACCAGCTGATAAATAATGATTTAGCCAAAATTAATAACTGGACAAATGATTTGGTGGTCACATTCAATCAATCTAAAACAGAGTCTTTACTTGTAAGCAAAAAACGTACTAGACCAAAAAATTAATTCATCCGCCAGTGTTTATGAAAAATACAGTCGTATCCAATGAAACGTCTCATAAGCATCTGGGTGTATACCTGTCCTCTAATTTTGACTGGGTTGACCACATGGAATACATTTTAAAGAAAACTTACAAACGTCTAGGTACACTTAAGAAACTGAAATATGGTCTTGATAGAAACTCTATACAAATTCTCTAAATATCTTTCATAAGACCAATATTTGAATATACCGATATTGTTTGGGATACACTACCATAATATCTAATAGACAAAATAGAGAAAGTTCAAGTTGAGGCTGGAAGAATAGTGACAGGTGCTACCAAAATTGTTATCATTGAACTGTTGTATAAAGACTTATGCTAGGAAAAATTATCAGATCGAAGGAAAAAGCATAAAATTGTCCAATTTCACAAAATGTTTCACAATAAAATACCAAACTATCTATGTTCCCTTGGACCTTCCTTACACTCAGATTTTTATGATTATAGAACCAGACAAGCTGATCAGCTCTTACCAGTCCAGACAAAAACAAATTATTATAAATCATCTTTCTTACAGCCAGCTGTAGAATTATGGAGCACTTTACCTCCAGAAATTAGAAATAACCCTTCAATGACAAACTTTAAAAAAAATCCTTAATAGAAGTTTACACGACCTCCTTCATAAAAAAAACTATGGAAAACGTTAATTGCAAATTTTACACACGAAACTTCGCTTACATTGCAGTACATTAAAAGAACATTTGTTCAATAGAAACTTACCGACAGCCCGTTTTGTACGTGTGGATATATTGAAGACAACTTTCATTTCCTCTTCATGTGTGGAAAATATCAAAATCAAAGAGAACAATTCATTTTTACCCTAGATATGGACTTAAACACCGATATACTGTTATCAGGACACCACGACTTATCTGATGAAGAAACAGAAACAATTGTTGCTGTGGTGCAGAATTTTATTCTTTGTTCTGAAAGGTTTGACTAAAAGGAATCTGAATAGATATCATTGTTAACAAATAAAATTGAAGCTATGAATGTGATGGTTATGTATCAATGTAAAATATTCAAATAACTCGCAACAACTTTTCGTTATATATATGTTTCAACAATGTTCTTTAACTGACATTTCATTCCTTGAATGTGCATCTTATGTTTTAATACATTTTCATTTATACAAGTACCTATATAAATTGTAAAATGATTAAGCAGTGTTGTGACTGACCTTCCCAGGGAAATGGATTGATATAAGCTTCAAGCTTGTTTCCAGATCCTTTTGCAAATTATGAACTAATATTTCGTATTTTTGTATCAATGTCTATGAATTAAATAAGATACTGTTTAAACTAAACACTACAGAAGGGAATCACGGCAGTAATGACCAACAGAACCAAATTAATGGCGAGGCACTAACACTGCAAACCTTCTGGACCTAAAAATAACAAATGATGAAAACTATATCATTGAAGTTGAACATCAAAGTCCACTGGGCAAAAGTGACCACTGCGTATTAACATTCAATTTCACATGTCAAAAATGTCAACCACCAAGTCAGCAGGATTGGTACTGCTACAAAAAGGAAACTTTGAAGCCATTCGGCAAGAGTTAAACAACACGAACTGGGAGGAAATCCTAAGTGAAAGAAATTACAGAGACACCAACTGGAATAAACTAAATGAAAAAACTGTTAGAGATGGAAAAGAAACGTATACCGACAAGATAAAGCAAGAGTAAGAACAGAAAGTAAAGAGACATACCACTGGGCAAAGAAATTATTATGGAAATTCGGCGAAAAAGTTGTCTGTCTAGGAAATTTCTACAAACAAACTCTGAGGAGGTAAGGAAGGAGTACAACAGGGTTAGGAATAATGTTAGTTGGTTGACCAAAAAGGCAAGGAAAGAATACGAGAAAATTTGTCAAATGAACTCCGAAAGTAAAACTAGGCTGGGTGTTGGAGACCTATGCATAAACCAAGCGGACGAAAAAGCAGAGAAAACAACGTGTAACAGAAAGAAAGCAAAATAATGAAAATTGTGTAATTATTTTGGAACTGTTTTTACTAGAGAAACAATGGATGAAATTGTACGAACCCTAAAGAATAAGGAAACACCCAAAGAATGGAAAAAGATGTACATTATACTCCAAACAACGAAGAGAAAAAGCTAAGTAGACTAAAAAATAACCAATCACCACGAATGGAAAAACTACATCCCACGTATCTAAAACAATTGACCTCAATCCTATCGAAACCCATATAAATAATATTCAACCAAATATTAAAAGAGTGCAAAGTACCAACAGAATGAAAGAGAGCAAGAATAAGTGCAATATTCAAGAAAGGAAATAGAGCATTGACAGAAAACTATAGACCGATGAGTCTAGCTTCAATAGTAGGCAGGATAATGGAAAGGCTCGTAAGGGATCATGTAACACAACAAATGAAAACAAACGACTTGGTCACTAGTAAACAATCCGTGTTCATGTCTGGCTTTGGATAATGGAGGAGAAATCGACTGTGTGTACCTGGATTTTCAAAAGGCCTTTGACACCGTCCCTCACAAGAGGCTCATAAACAAACTCAGATCATATGGACAGGGAGAGGAAATGCTGATGTGAATAGAAAACTTTTCATCGGGTAGGAAACAGCAAATAACATTCAACGGTGTATCTTCGGAATAGGCAGAGGTGACATCAGGAATCCCTCAGGGGTCAGTAATCGGGCTATTGCTGTTCGTTATCTTTATCAATGATCTACCGGACTTAATCCAATCAAACGTTTACCTATTTCCGAAGACACCAAAATCTTCAAAATAATAGACACGGATGGAGACAAATTGACACTATAACAAGATCTTAAAAAACTACAGTATTGGAGCAAAACGTGGCAGCTAAAGCTCCTCCCGCAAAAATGTAAGCACATGCACATCGGAAAAGGCACTCATGGGGACCAAATAACATACACATTAGGAAATCAAACACTGGAAATGGCCACTGAGGAATAGGACATAGGAGTCACAATCGACAATGAACTAAAATGTGATAAACACAAAGCTGAAAAAGTGAAAAAGGCAAATTCCATGTTCGCAATTATCAGGAGAATTTTTAAACATTTTGGACCAGAAACATTTATTCCATTATACAAGTCACTAGTAAGACCGCATCTCGACTACGCTAGTTTAGTCTGGGTGCCCTACAAAATAAAACATGTGGAACAAATCGAATGCGACAAAGAAGAACAACGAAACAACTTCCCGGGATGGCTCACTTAACCTACACAGAATGATTAACAAACTAAAGCTATCTACACTAAACTACCATAGAATTCGGGGTGATATGATTGAACTGTACAAAATGACAAATAAATACGACAATGTAGCCTGTCCCAAATTAACATTCTGGGATGAAAAATGCGAAAGGATTTCAACTAGAGGAAATACAAAAAAGTTATTTAAAGAAAGGACGAATTCAAAATTAAGGACAAATTTCTTTACAGTCCGTGTTGTGAACTTATGGAATAGTTTACCAGAAAAAGTAGTGTGTGCAAACACCATAAACACTTTCAAGAAAAGATTCGATAAATATATGGAAGATCAATGAATAATGTATGAAGACTTAATGGCCAAACTGAGTTATACGGGAAGTCAAATGAGTCTGATGTAGACGATCTCTAGGTAGCCTGAATTAGGAAACAATGCCAAGTAACGCTAAGTAAGTAATATCGTTATATGTATATAACATATGCTGCCATTTGTAAATACCAATGTATACATGCTTATAGAAGTTGTACAACTTTTGTCCAATTCCTTTTGAATATTTTCAGATAAAATATGTTTAAACTAAACACAAATGTGTAAAACGTACACGAGTTGTCTTCGCCACAGCGCCCATAGAATGCAAGCCGCGAGTTTATGGAAAAAGTCGAACGTTGATGACATACACGAGATAATCAAGAAGGGGTCACATAAACATGGATATGGCGCGGGAAGGATGTCATGATTAAATAGTTTTGCGTATGCAAAATTATTTTTGCCTAGACAAAATTCAATATTCTAGTTTTGCTTAGTCAAAATTCAATATTCTATTTTTGTATAGACAAAATTCGATTTTTGAATTTTTGCCTAGGCAAAAATATTTAATTATGACATCCTTCCCGCACCATACATAGGTGCCACTTCTTGATAACATCAAATTCACCTGTGAAGAAGAAACCCACGACACTCTGCCTTTCCCGGACATTCTTAGTAAAGAAAGAAGACGATAGCCTGCCATAAACGTATTTCTATAGAAGACTCACACAGACCAATACGTATGTACATGAACTTCAATTCTCATCATCCTTTACCTCAGAAACTAGGCGTAGTGCGCACGATGTGATGATACCATAGTCACAGGACAGCAGGACAGACTTCAAGAGCAGAACCAAGTACATATCGGAATGGGTACTAAAATGGGTACAAAAAAGTGTGTCAAAATAAAGGTGAAAAAAAAAGAAAAAAAAACCCAATGAAAATAAAAAATAAATAAAATTTCAAATCTTTTTATTGAAACCTTGCATGGACGTTGACTGGGTTATTTGAACCTTTGTTTGGATTTTGACTGGGTTATTTGAACCTTTGTTTGGATTTTGACTGGGTTATTTTAACCTTTGCTTGGATATTGACTGGGTTATTTTAACCTTTGCTTGGATATTGACTGGGTTATTTAAACCTTTGCTTGGATATTGACTGGGTTATTTTAACCATCTCTGGGATGTTGACTGGGTTAATTTAACCTTTGCTTGGACGTTGACTGGGTTATTTTAACCTTTGCTTGGATTTTGACTGGGTTATTTGAACCTTTGTTTGGATTTTGACTGGGTTATTTTAACCTTTGCTTGGATATTGACTGGGTTATTTTAACCTTTGCTTGGATATTGACTGGGTTATTTAAACCTTTGCTTGGATATTGACTGGGTTATTTTAACCATCTCTGGGATGTTGACTGGGTTATTTTAACCTTTGCTTGGATGTGGACTGGGTTATTTTAACCTTTGCTTGGATGTTGACTGGATTAGTTTAACCTTTGCATGGATGTTGACTGGGATGTTTTAACCTTTGCTTGGATGTTGACTGGATTAGTTTAACCTTTGCTTGGATGTTGACTGGGTTATTTTAATCTTTGCTTGGATGTTGACTGGGTTATTTAGACCTTTGCTTGGATGTGGACTGGGTTATTTTTACCTTTGTTTGGATGTTGACTGGATTAGTTTAACCTTTGCATGGATGTTGACTGGGTTATTTTAACATTTGCTTGGATGTTGACTGGGTTATTTTAACCTTTGCTTGGATGATGACTGGGTTATTTTAACCTTTGTTTGGATGTTGACTTGGCTATTTTAACCATTGCTTGGATGTTGACTTGGCTATTTTAACCTTTGTTTGGATGTTGACTGGGTTATTTTAATCTTTGTTTGGATATTGACTGGTTGATTGAAATCTTCCCATGTACATTGACTGGTTTATTGAAACCTTCATTTGAGAAGTTGACAGGGTTTTTGAAATCTTTGTCTGAACATTGACTTGATTATTGAAGTTTTCACTTGAAATGCTGACTGTTTTTTTGAAGCCCTTGCTTGAAAATGTAATTGGGTTATTGAAATTTGTGGCTAGATATTAACTGGGTTGTTGAAACCCTTGCTTGGATGTTCACTGGGTTTTTGAAACCTTAGCTTGGGCAATGACTATGTTATTTTAACCTTTGCCTGGATATTGACTGGGTTATTTTAACCATTGCTGGGATGTTGACTGGGTTAATTTAACCTTTGCTTGGACGTTGACTGGGTTATTTTAACCTTTGCTTGGATGTTGACTGGGTTATTTTAACCTTTGCTTGGATGTTGACTGGATTATTTTAACCTTTGCCTGGATGTTGACATGGCTATTTTAACCTTTGCTTGGATGTTGAATGGGTTATTTTAACCTTTGCATGGATGTTGACTGGATTATTCTAACCTTTGCATGGATGTTGACTGGGTTATTTTAACATTTGCTTCGATGTTGACTGGGCTATTTTAACCTTCGCCTGGATGTGGACTGGGTTATTTAAACCTTTGCTTGGATGATGACTGGGTTATTTAAACCTTTGCTTGGATGATGACTGGGTTATTTAAACCTTTGTTTGGATGTTGACTTGGCTATTTTAACCTTTGCTTGGATGTTGACTTGGTTATTTTAACCTTTGCTTGGATGTTGACTGGGTTATTTAAACCTTTGCTAGGATGATGACTGGGTTATTTCAACCTATGCTTGGATGTTGACTTGGCTATTTTAACATTTGCTTGGATGTTGACTTGGCTATTTTAACCTTTGCTTGGATGTTGACTGGTTGATTGAAATTTTCGCATGTACATTGACTTCATTTGTGAAGTTGACCGGGTTATCGAAATCTTTGGCTAGACATTGACTGGGTTTTGGAAGTTTTCACTTGAAATGCTGACTGGTTTTTTGAAGCCCTTGCTTGAAAATTTAATTGGGTTATTGAAATTTGTGGCTAGATATTGACTGGGTTGTTGAAACCCTTGCTTGGATGTTGACTGGGTTATTGAAACCTTTGCTTGGATGTTCACTGGGTTGTTGAAACCCTTGCTTGGATGTTCACTGGGTTTTTGAAACCTTTGCTTGGACATTGACTTGATTATTTTAACCCTTGCTTGGATGTTGACTGGGCTGTTGAAACCCTTGCTTGGATGTTGACTGGGCTGTTGAAACTTTCATTTGATAAGTTGACAGGGTTATTGAAATCTTTGGCTGGACGTTGACTGGGTTATGGAAGTTTCACTTAAGATGCTGACTTGTTTTTTGAAGCCCTTGTTTTAAAATTTGATTGGGTTATTGGAATCTGTAGCTAGATATTGACTGGGTAATTGAAACCTTTGCTTGGATGTTGCATGACCGGTTTGTTGAATCCCCTGATTGGATGTTGATTGGGTTATTTTAACCTTTGCTTGGATATTTACTGGGTTATTTTAACCATTGCTTGGATGTTGACTGGGCTATTTAACTTTGCATGGATGTTGACTGGGTTATTTTAACCTTTGTTTGGATGTTGACTGGGTTATTTTAACCTTTGCATGAATGTTGAGTGGATTATTCTAACCTTTGCATGGATGTTGACTGGGTTATTTTAACATTTGCTTGGATGTTGACTGGGTTATTTTAACCTTCGCCTGGATGTGGACTGGGTTATTTAAACCTTTGCTTTGATGATGACTGGGTTATTTCAACCTTTGTTTGGATGTTGACTGGGTTATTTTAACCTTTTTTTGGATGTTGACTTGGTTATTTTAACCTTTGCTTGGATGTTGACTGGGTTATTTTAACCTTCGTCTGGATGTGGACTGGGTTATATTAACCTTTGTTTGGATGTTGACTTGGTTATTTTAATCTTTGCTTGGATGTTGACTTGGCTATTTTAACCTTTGCTTGGATGTTGACTGGGTTATTTTAACCTTTGTTTGGAAATTGACTGGTTGATTGAAATCTACCCGTGTACATTAACTGGTTTATTGAAACCTTCATTTGAGAAGTTGACAGGGTTTTTGAAATCTTTGTCTGAACATTGACTTGATTATTGAAGTTTTCACTTGAGATATTGACCGGGTTATCGAAATCTTTGGCTGGACATTGACTGGGTTTTGGAAGTTTTCACTTGAAATGCTGACTGGTTGTTTGAAGCCCTTGCTTGAAAATTTAATTGGGTTATTGAAATTTGTGGCTAGATATTGACTGGGTTATTAAAACCTTTGCTTGGATGTTGACTAGGTTATTGAAACCTTTGCTTGGAAGTTGACTGGGTTATTGAAACCTTTGCTTGGAAGTTGACTGGGTTATTGAAACCCTTGCTTGGAAATTGACTAGGTTATTGAAACCTTTACTTGGTTGTTCACTGGGTTGTTGAAACCTTAGATTGGACATTGACTGGGTTATTAAAACCTCCAAATTTGTAGGAGAAGCTGACTTTGTTACTTAAGTCTTTACTTGAGAAGTTGAATGAGTTATTTTTGAAGAATGAAGTTATATTAAATTATTTCAGGAAAGTTTTGCAAAATCAACAAAGGACCTAGTTCTACATAATGTGGTGGGGAACAAGAATCGGGTCAAGATACAATGCTTGTAAACAATAGTTTATCAAGTTCCCTAACATTTGGATAGGAAATAATGACAGTAGGTAATTACATGATATATCGAAGTACCTACACTACAGCTTACGTGGACTTTGCGGTTTCCATGCGCCCACGGTGGACTGCCCACGCAATGTCCACTAGTGGACATGCGTGGGCAAAGTGTCCACGTGATTCCGCGACTCGTGATGGATCGGCAGATACCGTGGGTGTCCACGCAACAGCGCGGCCCGTCGAGGAACACTGGATATCGTGGCCCGCCGGATGCCGTGTATGTCCACGGAACAGCGCAATCCGTCATGGAACGCTAGATAGCGTGGCTAGCTTATGTTTTGAAGTTATGCTTACTTTACCGCGTCTTCTAATCACGGCCGAAGGCATGATGTCCTCCCGATATATAAGAGTTACTTCCCTTCCGTTTCACTGGTAATGTAATATTTGAATAATGCTCTATTATAACGGGCCGTATACAACATGTAACATCTCATTAATTTTCTTTAGTAACGGGCCGTATATAACATGTAATATTTGAATAATGCTCTATTATAACGGGCCGTTTACAACATGTAACATCTCATTATTTTTCTTTAGTAACGGGCCGTATATAACATGTAATATTTCAATAATGCTCTATTATAACGGGCCGTATTCAACATGTAACATCTCACTTATTTCCTTTAGTAACGGGCCGTATATAACATAATAATTTTAATTGTAAATAATCTAATAATCTCAGATTAACACTAGTAAATATCTTTTATGTAATTTGCGTGTACACCATTGTATTAATGTATTTTATGTTACAGAAGTTAAAACGCAAAGTAAACGATGTGCTTATATCAGTTGATACTGTGTTATATGATAAATTCTTTTAATGCGTCATCTTTACGAGCCCATGTCTGTGTGGAGCACCTTCTATCTAAAAAATATATATATCTAAATTTCATTAAGTGTGAACTATATTACAGATATTCTTTCCGTATATTACTTATGATCTGATCAATAATAATGATATTTTGGTTACGTACATTATGTATGTTGGTTTATGGGTTCTCACGTACTAACTACGGAATCAAATTTGTTGATATCATAGTTATCATCTGCTTTAAGTTTGAAACAAAAGCAAGACCAGTCTATCATCATTAATTAATTCGCTGTATAGGAAAGCAAAATACCGTTACAAAAACTGAGTAGCCTGGGGCTAAGGCCTCGCAGCGGTTGCTATGACGACTTGGTGTGAGCTGTGAATCTGTCGACACGGGTGACTGACCCACAAGGTAAGAAAAAAATCGTCTGGATTACCGCGGCTGGGGGGGGGGGGGGGGGGGGGGGGGGGGGTCTCCTTTCTCCCACTTCTTACAAATAAGTTACGGGCAGGGATGTTGTGACAGTCATTATAGTCTTCACCTATACCTTACCTGGATTTTACCTGTGATCTCCAAAGTTCTCCAAAATTACCTGTATCTTATCTGTATTCTCCGACATTACATGATCTTTACCTCTATTTTACACGAACTTTGAATTCATCTCATTTCATTCCTTATTAATAATTTTGCATACCATTTTCATAAACCAAATTTGCAGAAGACAGCTATAGTACAACAACGTAGATATTTTACTGTTTTAAATGATTGAAAATGCGAAACAAAATCACATCAGACCATTTACTACTATCCGATAACCCTTATCAACATGGCGAACCATCACTGATATTTTTCTTGATATTATTTAACTTAACTGATTACAAATCATATAGACATAAAAGTGTACTCGACTGTGAGTGGGTTAGTATACCATTTAACAATAATCAGGTGTGAAATTACGGTCGACACGGTCGTCACGCCTGTCACAGCACCACAGGTATCTGTTCTGTCGGGTGTTCTAATCGGAACCCGCCTATAACTGCTGGTGAGTTGACACGTATGGTTTCCGTGCACGTCAAAAATGTTCCGAATATATCCTTTTACAGGTTGTATGTATATTTAGCTTGAGTTTTGTTAAAAATTTCTTTTTACTGTAGGTATTCATTTTTAAATTAAACACATTATTTACATTTAAATTCCGTTGAGTTAAAACAATAAACATTCGTATCACAAATAAAATAATTAGCCTAAGTTTGAACATTCACATACCCACGATGTTGAAACTTTACTTTAAGCATTTATTTCATGTACGAATTCCATTTTAAACTTATATTATTAGAAGTGTTGTAATCGAAATCGTTATTGGTATGCAACGAAACCCGTGTCCTCGTAATAAAGGCTATGAACAGGGTGATGTAAGTCGTTACACGTTATATATGTTGTATACGGCCCGTAATAACAGAAAAGTAGTAAGTTACATGTTATATAGGCCCGTTGAAATAGAAAATTTTTCAAATGTTACATGTTGTATACGGCCCATTACACCAGTTTAGTAGAAAATTAGTAAGAAGTTAAATGTTATATGCGACTCGTTACAATAGAAAATCAGTGAGATGTATCATGGTGTATACGACCCGTTACAATAGCAAATTAGCATGTTATAAACGGTCCGTTCAAGCAGAAAAATAGAACATTATATAAATGTTACATGTTATATATGGCCCGTTATAATAGACATTCAGTGAGATGTTACATGTTGTATACGGCCCGTTATAAAAGAAAATTACAGTGAAACCTCACTATTAAGAACACCTGGGGGTCCGGGTCAAAGTGCCGAGGTGGACCAATTTGAGCTAGACCATCAGGAACCGTAACTCTTAATTGACTGAACTCAGGTGCAAGTTGTATAGATTTGGCTAAATACATGCCATAGTCTTAACTTTAAATAAAAACAAAGACAATTGTTTTTGTCTATCATTTCCTTTATTTTCTTCATAACCTTCTAAAATTTCTGTCTTTCTTTTCAAGATGCTCTGACCTGTGTTTTGCCGACCCCAAACTGTTCAGCAAGTTGTCGTTGGCTACGACCATTGCTACATTGAATCAGTTCAATTTTCTTTTTTAGTGATAACTCGTTACGTTTACGTGATGTGGCCATCGTGAGCGAAAAAAGAAATGAAGTTAGAAAGAATAGCATAATTCTAGCGAAATATTGAAACCAAACATGTTTTTTTTCAAATTATAATAACACCTATCTACAGACCCTATTCGGCATTGATACAAAAACATCGAGATCGCTGAAAAAAAAATCAAACGTTACTATGTTTATTTTACTCGCTTGTATGTAATCGGGTCTTAAAACGACCAACAGCCACAAATCAATTATTTGAATACCATAATTAATAAGCAAATGTACGGTTATTACAATGTTCAAGGCAATATAGATAATCTGATCACTTGTGTATTTAATCCGTCACAGCTCCACCAAGGAAGGGCGGTCACCCGTAACGGTAAACAAAGGACTACAAACTAAAACCCGGCACATGTTGGCTTGTTACGAACAATGAAAGACTGGATGTTTATTTTACCTTCCGGTCAGTGCGAAGATTTCAAAGAGATTAATAGCCATTCTACTCACCTGTCGATACACTGGTCAGTAAACAAAAGATCGATAATTACGTATACACACGTCAATGGCCAGTTTGACACGCATTACCGTAAGCTGTTCACGGTTCGCTACACACCAGGTAATTTTTTAGACACGACCAACTGGTCGTAATTGTGGGGGTAATAAGCGTTAATTAGTATTCGTTGGGACTGCCCAAGGTGGTCGTAATACGGAATAGCAACAAGGTGGTCGTAATACGGAATAGCAAAGTGGTCGTAATAGTGAAGCGACCAATACAAAGATATATAGAGAAAAAAATCGGGACTGAAAAAAAGTGCCCGTAATAGCGGGGTGTTAGTAATTTTGAGGTGGTCGTAATTAAGGTGAGGTTCGTAGAGAGAAGTTACATGTTATAAACGGCCCGTTAAAATATAACATTATATAATTGTGACATGTTATATAGGGCCCGTTTTAATAGAAAATTAGTGAGATGCTACATGTTGTATACGGCCCGTTATGATAGAATATTATTCAAATGTTACATGCTGTATACTGCCCGATATAATAGAAAATTAGTAAGAGGTTACATCAGCATCACATATTATATACGGCCCGTTAAAACAGAACATTATATATTGTGACATGTTACATACGGCCCGTTGTAATAGAAAATTAGTGAAATGTTACATGTTGTTTACGGCCCGTTATATTAGAAATTTAGTGAGATGTTACATATTGCATACGGCCCGTTATGATAGCACATTATATAAATGCTACATGTTATATATGGTCCGTTTTAATAGACATTTAGTGAGATGTTACATATTGTATACGGCCCGTTATAATAGAATATTGCTCAAATTTTACATGTTATATACAGGCTGTTAAAACAGAACATAATATAATTGTGACATGCTGTATATGGCCCGTTATAATAGAAAATTAGTAAGAAGTTACTTGCTATATATGGCCCGTTAAAATAGAACATTATTCAAGTGTCATATGTTATATACGGCCCATTATGAAAGAAAATTAGTAAGAATATGTATGTTATATACGGCCCGTTAAAACAGAACATAATATAATTGTGACACGTTGTATACGGCCTGTATAATAGAAAATTAGTAAGAAGTTACATGTTATATATCGCCCGTTAAAATAGAACATTATTCAAATGCCATATGCCATATGCGGTCCATTATAAAAGAAAATTAGTAAGAAGTTACATGTTATATACAGCCCGTTAACACAGAACATTATATAATTGTGACATGTTATATACGTGCCGTTATAACACTAAATAGAACGTTATATAAATGTTACATGTTATATATGGTCCGTTTTAATAGACATTTAGTGAGATGTTACATGTTTTATATGGCCCGTTATAATAGAATATTGCTCAAATGTTACATATGATTTACGGCCCGTTATAATACATATTTAGTGGGAAGTTACATGTTAGATACGGTCCGTTAAAACAGAACATTATATAATTGTAACATGTTGTATACGGCCCGTTATAATAGAGCGTTATATAAATGTTCCATGTTATATACGGTCCGTTTTAATAGACATTTAGTGAGATGTTACATGTTTTATACGGCCCGTTATAATAGAATATTGCTCAAATGTTACATATGATTTACGGCCCGTTATAATACACATTTAGTGGGAGGTTACATGTTATATACGGTCCGTTAAAACAGAACATTATATAATTGTGACATGTTGTATACGGCCCGTTATAATAGAATATTATACCAAATGTTACATTTGCATTATCGTTGTCTTATTCGCATTAATTGCAGGCACGTGTTTACATTTGTTTATATATATTTCCTAAATAGCGGTCTGATCCCGTTGAACCTGTGATATCACGATCTTATATTGCTAATGTATATGTATTTGTATATGTTGTAAAATCAGATTGGCTGAAACACCAAAGGAATAAATGAATTAAATTTACCTACAGTTAAGGATCCACTTCTTGGCATTGGGAGTCCTTTTATATAATCATTATCAAAACAAACTGCCCTACAGGTAAATTCAACATGTTAGAGTTTAGAGATACACCTGTTAATTAAGATGTGGTATTTACCGGGCTATTATCTAAACACGCCTCTGTGACCGCGGCTTGCCGGTCTCTGGCCTTTGTGGTGTTGGCCACTCGTCGGTTATAAAACGGACTCGGATGTATCTCAGTTCGTGTTTCTACGTGTAGATATTCATATAACATTATCATGACCAGTCCTAGGACAGGACTTTTTTTTTATTGTTTATTCCACAGATCAACCGATTCCCGTCTCTGATATCGAAGGTGCATTGAGACTTCCCTATCTCCAATAATTTAGCTCGAGCTCTCCAACAAATGAAATGTAACCCAAAACCGATGAGTGGATGAGTCGGAACAGAATATCACAAATCGTGCAACATCGTTGCCTAAAATATTAGCATCTCTAGAATAAACTTTTAATAGACTATTATTGCAATGACTCAAATACGGTCTCTGGGCGAACCTCACACGTGAGGTCACTGTGCGGAATATATCCCTATATAGGCTATTAGAACCGGTAGATAATCAGTTTTGACGGTATGTATCGATACAGTTTTTGATAATGTTTCTCAATATTTATTTAACGGGTTTTACGTCTGCTATTACAGCTGATGACAAAACATGTGCACGTACGCTGACTTGTCGATCATTCTCACCAACCAATGGAATTAACGGACGCCTTTCTACAGTGTTTGATTGACAGAGTCAGAGATCACTGGAGTGTAACAAGCTTTAGTGTCTTGTCAATCATTCTCACTAACCAATGAAACTCACGGATGCCGTCAGATACCCCGTTTGATTGACAGACAGCTAAAATAAAATCATCTGCGTGTGACGAGCTGCCGAGAAAATCAGCGGTTATTGCTGCCATGTTTATGCAAAACACCGCATAAAAAGTGTTGCATTCAATGAGTAATTTATGACTTGAAATATGATTGAATACAAATCATTGAAATCACAGTGGTGATAGAAACAGAAACCATAATTGGACCTGAATGCAAAGCACTCAATATACATGATAAATATAAAGACATTAAATGGTTATCATAAATCGGTACATTTAGGGAATGTATATAAACATTGTACATGTAAATTATATTGCAGAAAGGGCCGTAGTAATGTTTTAATTACATTCTGAATCCATTCTGCTTTTGATGCAATAATGTAATGTTTAATTCATTTTTGTGTTTTCCGTTTAGATACCACATTAACGATATTACATGTATACAAGATACCCAGATAGGCAGTTATTTACAGCTCTTTTGTGTGTACACTTTAGAATAGATATACAACTAGTTATCACAACATTCGATATTCCGCATATTTTAATATGGTTGGAGTCTGATAACATGATAACACCGATGTTTAAAAGATAACGGAATAAGGATTCAAATGCCGAAGTTTAGATATTTTGATGAGATTTGGTAAAGCTGTTCTTATGTCGCAGTGGTATTTTCTATTTTCCTAATTCAATGTCGTGTAATGAATGCAATATTTCTAAAATAAATGAATATTTTTTAAAAACGTGAATAATATGCTGGATGGATGAAACAGCTTATGTTAAGTTACATTAAATATTAACGGTGCTTAATATATTGCGATTGTTTTTTAATGTTTATAATATGGCCATAATAACGCTATTGATGGACCAAGGGTCTAAAGCTTTAAATAAAACTTGAAATGTTCTTCAATTTCATCCGAATCATAAAGGCTTATCTACACCGCCAACATGGAACCATGCATAATTCTGATAAACGATACCGATACCTCTACCGCTACCGAAAGACGAAGGGATATAACTCGTGTAGATCAGAAATGAACAGCAAACAACTTGTACCCACTGTATATCGCGGATCGACATGGACCACGGGCTTTAAAATGAAATGCATGTCCACCACGTATCGTGGATCGTCGTGGAACACGGTGTCTCGAGTTGAACTATGCCCACCACTAATCGCGGATCGTCACATACCGCGATGCCGAGTGGATACCGTATCAGTCAGCTGATGTCCACGATATATGACGGAACGTCGCGGAATGCCATATCCGGTGGGCGAGTGGGGTCCGCGCTGCCCACGTCCGTGACGGACGCGTGGAAACCGCAAAGTCCACGTAAGCTGTAGTGTATGACAGAGGCTACAGGTAATTCTAGAACTTGATCTTGTAATATACATATGTATATAAATATAAATATACAAAAAAATTGACATCAAGCTGAATAATGAACATTCTGTTTATTAAAACATATAAATATATAAAAGATAATAAAACATGGCTGACTGTAACACATGTTAATGGTTTATTGTATAGGTCTATCTCAATTAAGTTGATATGTGGTCACAAACCTGACTTACTTACGGTTACCTGCCTACTTCAACAAGAATTAAAGCTATGCAAGTTATTAACAATATAACAAGTAATATTTAAAACTGTCAAAAATGTATCAAATACATGTAATGTACAAACAATAAAGCGATTACATGCCATACATGAAATAGTAACTTATATTAAGACTTTAAGTTTAAACCAGGAAACCAGAATTATTATTTATAAATATAAAAATTATCTTTTGCAAATTGAAGATTTTTTTTAATGATGCCCGTTTCCTAATAAGCTGAAATACACTTATAACTATGATGAATGTTAAATATAAGATCTTGTTAAAAAAAAGAAGACAAAAAGTTATGGCATACTATCCTGTTCAGAAATCTCCGGACAATTTGACTGTTTCAATACAAAAACTTATGGCATAAGATCCAGTCCAGGAATCTTCAAACAATTTGATTGTTTCAAGACAAAAACATATGGCAAACCATCTGGTCCAGGAATCTTCAAACATTTTGATTGTTTCAAGACAAAAGTTTATGGCACAATTAATGTTGTAAAAGTGTCTACAAACCGTCTCTATAAAATACTAGAGGGTGATATGGAGTCAAGAATCGTGGTTACAGACAACTTTCAAAAGCAGGAGTATTTGTTTGATGATTTCTGTCTCGTGGGCTTTGTGTACTAAATGGCCTCCTCTCTCAAACAAGAGGACTCGCCTATAGCAGCTATTATCATCTGAAAAGGACAACATTGATGACATTAGTATACCAAACATTTACATTAATTTGCTTTTCAATAAATACACAGTAACAGGTATAAATGTATATACTATCAAATTCAAAACAAATCATAACTTGTGTTCTGTCTTGTTGGGAAAAGAAAAGAGATAGCATGATTTTTTTACTTTTTCCATTTGCATTGGCTTCCATATCAAAAATCTGTGTTCAGTTTAGTTTCTTTAAGGCATGACATTGGTTCTACAGCAACCAGATTGGGAGAATGGATAAACATGAGAGATTTGGAAAATTAACTTAAACCTTTTATTTATTACCTAACAACCATTTTGAAACAAGCAAATATCTTTAGTTTAATATTTGAATTCCTTTTGTTGGCCCAGATGTTCACCCCATGGAGTTTAATGGGGGTGGGAAACAGGAAAATTTATCGGTACTGATTAGCAGCATTAGCAATGTGTTCAAGACTAAAGACAATCCCTTTATTGATAAACTGACTGTAATTACATGTTTACATGTTTCACTAATTTACCAGAGCTAGATTATGTATCAAACTGTATAGCACGATGTGTAATGGAACACGACATGATTGCAACATGTCCTTTTCCTGCTCCTTTAGCAGATAATAATGAAATGATGATAACTTTTATTTATAGAGTTGAAATCATACATAAGTAAAATTCAGATGAAAACTTACATTTCCCTACAGAATCGCCGATAGTGACAGAGTCGCCTCTGTACTCGGTTATCTCCCCTTCTTCGATTCCCATATGATGTGCCATCTCCATGGCAAAATGCCATTCTCCGATCTTATCATTCCGAGTAATAGCCATTATAAAGGGGTGTTTCTTACAGGCAGCAGTTTCAGCATAGGCCTGCATCTAAAGGAAATTGAAAAATTAAATTTATTATAAATATACATTACATTATGTTAATATTTTTTCAAAGATGAAGGTTTAAGACCAGAAGAAAAAAAGTATTACCTTGTTAAAATCAGCATATCTCACACTTTCTACAGCTATGGGGAGTGATGCAAATGCTTCTTCATCCAACATAAATCCTACAGAAAACAGAACCAGCACCTAATCATTTCGGTGAAGTTTTCATTGATTTTTTTAATATGACAAAATATTTTGTACTTACAAAGCGTAAATTTAAAAATTAAATAATTGAAATGTTTTTGTTTGTTTGTTTGTTTTTTGTGCACTGAAGTTTGAAAAAACTCCTCTTCAGTACTTTTCAAGAAATAGTGATAACAATGATTGTTTCTGGACAGACGGACAGACAACAGATGAACCACAGAGGCAGTGCGATTTAAATAGCCATCCATCTGATGATGGTGGGCTAAACAATACAAAATTTAATGTACTTTTTGAATATCAATGCAGACTTACCAGAAATCTTGTAAATGAATGGAAGACATTTGTAAACTGCTGAGTGGAGATATGAGTTCCTCAGGATTGCTGCTAACATTTTGATAGCCACAAATGGACGGAGACTTCTGTAAATCAATTGGTATATATTAGTTTTACTCCTAACAGTATGCTCATTGCACATCTGTTGATTGTAGGAATATTTCTCAGAAATAGTTTCACAGAAGTTTGATTTTTTATTACAGTATGTGATAGTTGTAATATGTAGGGGTATGTACTGTACCCTTCATATCACTTCCAAAAGCCAAATCCATCAATTTCAGGTGAAATTAGAATTACAGTAAAATGCATCAGGAATTAAGACAAGAGGCCTATGGGCCTTAAGGGTCACCTGAGATTTGAAATATTTCAGTTATTTTAAATAACCCTTTTTGGCCCCGCCCATCAGCACCTAGGGGTCAGTCAGGACCAACATGTGCATACCATTAAGCTGTCATCCCATGCTGATTATGTTCAGAAAGTTAGAATTAATTTCAATAGAAATCAAACAAATTATAGTCAAAAATGTGATTTCCCTATATAAACTAGAGTAAAGTTTACCCCCTCCCCAGGGGCAAACTTGAGACCCCTGGGTCATGAAATTCACAATTTTGGTAAAGCACCTTAAGACCCTTCCATATATGAAGAGTGTTTTATTCCATCATATCTCAGAGTAGAGAAGAAGATTTTTGAAATTTAAGTCAATTTGACCCTTTTTAGCTCTGCCCATCAGTCCCTGGGGGTCAGTCAGGGCCAACATGTGCATACCATCAAACTGCCATCACATGCTGATAATGTTAACCAAGTTAGATTGAATTCCATTACAAATCCAACACGATGGACGACGACGGACAAAGGGCGATTAGAATAGGTCACTTGAGACTTTGTCTCAGGTGACCTAAAAATGTTAATGACCCATTAGATCACTGCCATAGGTCAGTAAGAGCCCTGCTTTATGTCTGATCTCGATATCCTCTATAATTATTAAACCATTAAATCAAAGATGGTAGCCACCTAAACCTCTGATCCTGTTGTCTGGATCATTACCCAATTAGGTTCAATTCAGACTAGTTTCATAATATCATAACAAAACATTGAACAATTTAGAGGTACTGAAGTTGATTTTGATTCTTGGTCAGATTATTTTTCTTATTGCAATAAACTTGACCTTTGACTCCTTGACCTTGCATGAACACTGGTCATTTTGATAATTGACTATTACTGCATTTGAGGAGTGAACCAATTTTTTATACACAAAAACTGAGGGAAACCCCTTGAACCCCATCAGCTGTACATTTGTACTTTAAAAACTGATGCCTAATTTCTTTCTTTCTTTTCTTTTTCCTTTTTTAATTTAACCTCTGAACTTAACCTGTAACCTTGAACTTTTTTAAAACCATATAGTCTCAATATTCATCATGATTAAAAACCTGCAAAATCTATACCACTGAACAACATTGATGGGTAATTTGACCTTTGATTCTTAAATGGATTTGAACTTGGGAACTAGGGTCTTAATTATAAGAATTCAAAATTCCTATACTGTACCTTTTTACAAATCGTTTTTTCATTTTGATTTTCAAATTCATTATTAATTTCAAACTGAACCATTGACCTTTCTGACCTTGATATTTTGAAAGTGCAAATTGACTTCATTAATGAGATGTCTCACTTTTAAAAGTTTCCAATTTTACCTTGACCTTAAACTTGTAGTGGGTCTTATGTCTCCTCCAATTCCTAATGTGTAAAATTTGGTCATAAATCTCTAATATCCATAGATAGTTCATACAAGTGGAGATAACTCTTTTCTGCAATACAGGTTTCAAAAACTTAAGTCAATATACATCTGCAACCAATCTTAAATAAGTTTACTAATGATCTCAAAATATTTAGAGATAATGTCTGTTTCACATGTAAAATTAACAAATGATCTTTCTTATAAATGATTTAATACTGATTGGGGTTTTAAATCAAAGTACTGGAAGTACTGTAAACGAACATTATTGTTTAATGCAAAATCGGTAATCTTCTAAGTTTTAAGTTGATAAATTTACTGATATCGGTTTAGGAATTAATTGCAAATAATTTGAAATATTTGCAGCTGTTCTGATTTGATTGTACACGTGCATGTTTCTGTAAGGTCCTAATTGAAATTGGAAGTTTGTTGATCTATCTTGGATCGATGAAAATAAAATATGTCTTCTTTCTTTCGGGAAGGCATCATCAGTTATAATACAGCCAGGACTCTGTGACCTTATTGATGCCAACTTCTAATATGCACTAAATTTAGGCTAGTTCCATCGTTACATAGTTGTATTTCAACTTAATATGATGAAACACACATAAAGAATTACTGAAAACCAAAACCAGAGCTGCTAATCAAGGCCCGAATTAAGAATGTATCTAAGAATGAAACTGTACTCAAGCATTTATGGTACTTCAAAACAAAACAAAACTGACTCCTTTTGTTCAGGAATCATTTGATGTTAATAAATCTGTATATGAGAAGATAAACTTCTGGTATAATTACAGTATTGTAAACAATGTGATAAAGAATAACAACCAGATAAAGACTATCTTCATCGAATAATTCAGCAAACAGGAAAAGAAAACTTCCAGATTCATTTTCAACTTCAAACCTGATCACAAAGATTACAGTCCATTCGATGGGACGACACATTCCCTATTTATTGTCCTTTTCCAATGTTGATCATCCAATCATACTGAACCACACAATTCAGCAATGTAATTGCACAAATCACACCTTTATGTGGAGAGAACATTTTTGGGGGTGTTATAATATTCCATAACTGTATGCAAATTGTGAAGCATTCCATATCTATAACTATATATATACAGTACGTGTATATATTTACACATATCAAAATTGGAATGACACAGGAGATTTGCAAGTTTAATCATCAGTCATGGGAGGTTTATGTAAAATGTTATATTTATCGGGGTAATTAGTAATTTTGAGAATATATTTATGAAGCTCTATTCTGTACATTCTACCAGTGCTTAGAGAATGGACACAATTATATGCTCTCCAATGTCAAAATTAATCATATGTAAAATATTAGGGGTTTATACGCCATTCTAGGCCTGATTGCCGTCATAGTAAAATTACCAAAATTGACTTGAAATCAATATTTTTAAGAGAATGATCTATGACTTGAATATTTCATAAAGATAATGTAATACATCGTTTATTCACTTCATTCAGATCTTCAGACACCACATAATTTGTGAAGTCATATATAGAAATATATGAACCATTTTGTTATTGATTTATAGTTCACACAAGTAAGCACTAGATGTAGGCAGTAAGTATATGTACCGCTATCTACTGGCATGACTTTGAGTACAGTAAACTACACTCGCTTTGTGGATATTGACAGGATAACATATACTTACATACTAATTCAATTTTAGAATTGTAACTGAAATCTTGTAACAGAATGGCACAAATAGTCATCTGAACATTTGTTGTATTTTCAGTTTATCAATTCATTGATTACTCCGTGTTTGAAGTATGGTGTAGTGAGAATTTCAAGCCTTGATCATGACTTGATGAAAATTTTAAATTAACAAATTATTAAAATGAATTTGTTTGAAAAATAACACAAGTTCCACAGCAATATCATATAGAGAATCAATCACAATATATCAAAAGTTATAAAACTACAAATAACAATTAACGGCTGAATATCAAATTAAGTGAATACCACAAGTATTTTTGCATTTGTTTTTAGATAATCCGGATTTCCGTTTTCCGGCTTAAAAAAAACGAGAAGTATTTTAATTGCCGTTATAGTTGAATTACCAAAATGGACATGAAATCAGTATTTTAAAAAAAAGAATGATCTATGACTTGAATATTTCATAAAAATAATTTTATACATCGTTTATTCACTTCATTCAGATCTTCAGACACTGCATAATTTGTGAAGTCATAAATGTATATAGAAATATATGAACCATTTTTGTTATTGATTTATAGTTCACACAAGTAAGCACTAGATGTAAGCAGTACGTATATGTACCGCTATCTACCGGCATGACGGAGTACAGTAGACTACACTCGCTTTGTGGATATTGACAGTATAACATATATTTACATACTACATTGTAATTCAATTTTAGAATTATAACTGAAATCTTGTAACAGCATGGCACAAATAGTCATCTGAACATATGTTGTATATTGAAAAATTATTTAGGTAAATATATATTAACTCATTTGCTTGACTTTTAGAATTGTAACTGAAATCTTGTAACAGCATGGCACAAATAGTCATCTGAACATGTGTTGTATATTGAAAAATTATTTAGGTAAATATTAACTCATTTGCTTGACTTCAATTTTCAATTTATCAATTCATTGATTACTCCGTGTTTGAAGTATGGTGTAGCGAGAATTTCAAGTCTTGATCATGACTTGATGAACGTTCTAAATTAACAAATTATCAAGATGAATTTGTTTGAAAAATAACACAAGTTCCACAGCAATATTATATAGAGAATCGATCACACTATTTCAGAAGTTATAAAACTACAAATAACAATTAATGGCTGAATATCAAATTAAAGTGAATATCACAAGTCTTTTTGCATTTGTTTTTAGATAATCCGGATTTCCGTTTTCCGTCTTTGAAAAAAAAAATACGTAGGCGTATTGCATAGTAAACGTAGCCATGTGTACATATGTAACAGCTGATTTCAATCAGTTTGACTTAACATGAACTTAACACCGTCTCAGTAGTTCGTCACAATCGAAAATTTGATCGTGAATTCGGTATTTTGCAAATTCTTTCAAAATACTTCCAGGTAAAGGGTCTCTATACACACACCAAAGATTAATAGATCCTATATTGGGTCCAATCTCTCGTAAAAATATCGATTTGGGTCCACTATCGGCCATTTCGGTAATTCAACTCAACGACAATCGGGCCGCGATTCGCAAATGAAAAATTAATTTAAAATTCGTAAACCTCTAATATTTTACATATGATACAATTAGGCATTGAAAAACATATATGTGGGTCAATTCTCTGAAAATAATGCCAATTTATATTATAATTAAGCCCCAATTTTCTTCGTTTCGGTATTTCCAAGTCTGCTTCACCTGTGGTCCGTTTCAGTAAATATTCTCGACTTTGCCGAAATAAAAACAAGCTATATAATTATTCATTTTAAACATGACAACTGCCGACCACACGTATCTAAAAATGTTATTGTTGATATCATCTGAACATTGCCGTAGTTATCTGTCACTTCGATTGTAAACCCATTGCCAAAGTCATGGAAGAATCGACCAATCAAATTGGTTTAACGTTTGAATTCCGTAATCTTGCAGTTACCTCCCTTACAACAGTAAATACGTTCCAAGTATCGCCTACAACAACCAATCCCGTGCACATGGCAACAAGATATTATCATTTGCATTTGATTTATTGGTCGTTTTCGTCAAAGGAAAATGGAATATGGAAATCGATGACAATGTTAACGCTATGACCAGTCACCCTGACCACAAATGCCACCTAGTATCTACCTTTCTCGCAAACATGTACAGTAACCTATAGTATGATACAATGTATCGTCTCGTATGCCGTTATTGATATATTTTTTTCTCTTAATTATAGAAATACTCATCTAGTTGATAATGATGTAACATTCTAGAATATATATATTACACATTTAAGTAAATCGCGGACATATTTGCAGACCTATGCTATAATGTCAGCCGTTTTGGAATGAACACGGAAGAGCAAAACTTTCTAAACATCCGGAGACGAATGCGCCTGCGCAATATTTGTTTACATAAATATATTGACCTGGAGTTATTCACAAAGTTCAGGTTCATTTAGTCTTCACATTTCGCTAGAGTTATGTATTTCTCAAATCGTATGCATCTTGAAAACATCTACTGAATACATTTCAACATTTTCGGTAATACTACTACATAAAACGAAGATGTTTTTGCCAGTAAATTATTTGAAGCGTAAGGCAATGGGGCCAGCCATATTTCATTGAAACAGACAGTAGATGGCGTATTGGTGAATGTGGCTACCAAATATGGTCATATTTCTCAGTCCAGTTCTTGATGGCAATAACCGAACATTAATGTTCGTTTAAAAAGGCCTTTATATTGCCTCAGGCCACAATTATACTTAGTTGATGTAAACAAATGTAGAACAAATGGAAATTTCAGGACTGTTACTAAGTATTTTTTACTGTCTTAGCTATTGCAGATATGTGCATAATGTCAACATAGATTTGTAGTACAACATTTATTCTAGTAGAATTTTGTTTTGACACAGTCCCATGTTTATTTGTGCGACAGGACACATACTAGTACATTGTATTATGAGGCTCGAATAGAGGTAGTTTACAATTCAATTATTTTTTCTTGTTCCTTTTGGTAGTAACATATCATAGGGAAATAAATTGTGATCTGAAGCCTTTATACTCCTCACCGATGGTGTCTTTTTGAAAGAGGGTTTAGAATAACAGATGATTTGACAAGGTGAAGGTCAGATGCTGCCTTGTAGCCCAGCCAGGTCCCTGCACTGTGACCCATCAGCACATCGACCCTGTCAGGAAGATGTACATTGCATGTGTATCAAATCAAGATTTTATCTGAAGGCAATGTCAGAGATGAGTACAGCACATTTTAAATGCTCTATCATCAAATGAATGTGTTCCATTAGCAATGTCAGTAAATACTAAACAGCATGTCTCAAAGACATATTTCATTACTCGGGTAATTCATAATAATCCTAGATTTACTTAATACAATTTAGTGAACAGAAAGGTACAGTTAACTTAAAGAGTAAAAGATTAACTGGGTATCAAAGTACTCATACAATTTTATCAATACCTAGTGATTGCCAAGGCATCCAGTATGGTAGTCAGCATGTGATATTTCCCTTCTGTGCTGTAGTCAAGGCGGTATATATCCTGTCTAAGAAGTCTGCTTTTTCCATTTCCTGTAACATTAACAAGTGTTTAGAAAAGATTACATTTCATTCATCTGAATATAAAAGAGGCCCAATGTGCCTGTGTAGCTCCCTGTTTATAATGCAAGTTTAAGTTTATCTAGGTCATTACATGAGGATGATGAAATGATAACCACTTTATTCAAGTATAAGTCTAGACTAGGCTAAGATAATAATAATAACAATAAACTAGAAAATAGAAATAAATGCCCCTACTGCCACTTGACACCCCGAAACACAGTCTGGTGAGGATCACATCAAGAGTTTCTGAGATTAGCTACATTTAATTATATCAAATTGGGACGGAACGGGACTGGACAAGATGGGATGGACACAGGTAACACTACAGGCCCCCAATTTCATGGCAGGGGCATAAAAACATATTAAACATGTTTCATCTTGATGACCCCAACAGTCGTTTGATACCTACAGTTGATTGCACTTTGTTATGCTACGTCACTTGCGATCAACTGTCAGTATCTGATGATGCCTGACAGAAGGCCAAGGTCATTCATTTTAACAAGTATACTGGGTACTGCTAAAACAATACATGTCCCTTACCGGTCACCGCTAAAATAGTAACATTGACCTTGACCTGCAGAAACTCTGACTTGTTCGATACGGTCATTTTTTCGATCAACTTCTCCAAACCGAACCCTCTGTAAACCGAACAAATATCCATGTCCCATACATGTTCGGTTTATAGAGGTTCCACTGTATTATGAGTCCTTTATCATTGTGTGAACTTCGATCAAAGCCCTCAATGAATGACGTTGGTGTTACATATGTACAAGACAGTCGAAGAGAAAACCTATACATACAGTCTCCAGTTTCATCATAAGGGAGATAACAAGTTGATAGTCCTTTATCCCAGCATACTTAACTGACCTACCTGGTACAGCATGACCCCTGGACTCATTGTTAAAGGGAAGAAGTTGTTTAAAGATTTCAAACATAGATGAATCTTGTAACATTTGAAAGTAGATCGGAGTTGTTCAGTTATACAAACAAACTTGGAAGCCCTTCATCTCAGCAAACTACTGACTCTGGGCCTCTTTTTTTAACTCATCTGACTCCTGTGACCTTGAACTGAGAGATTGCTTAATAACAGAGTACTGTTGTTGCCAGATACTAGTAACTAATATTATATTCTGTATAATATCGAACTATGTTCTGTATATACTAAAATAAACATCAATAAGCCAAGTAGGTCAAGGTCATTCATTTGAACAAACTTGGCAATTATTCAAACAGAAAAATTAATACCAGCAAATACCACAATACTGCATAAGCTCACTTATCTTTCAGGTAGGTGAACTATAAGTACAGCTGAAATAAATATTTCTTAACACCTTCTTTTATAAATTACAAATACAATTAACAATTTAGTGACCAAAAAGTGAGGCTATATAGATACTTTCTGTATAGGTGTAAAATTGATGTTTACCGGGAAAGTTCAATCCAACCACTCTGATATTATGGCCTGCCAGTTTTCTTCCTATAACCTCAAAGTCCCGGGAGGATCCAGGTTCTCCGTGGACGGCAACAACAAGCGGAGTGTGGGGTGTCATATTGAACGGACGAACATCCCAAATACCCACATCTACTGTCATCCTCTCCCCAGGAGTTCGGGTTTGGAATGAGACCGGTAAGGTATAATATTGTTCATTGTCTAAGCTAGAAACAAGTCCTCTTACTAATAAATGATTTTGAACTCTGTTGAAACATTTATTTCCCGACAGGAGCAATCGTACCACTACTGATGATGTTGGATTTCTTAACAGCATCTTTTTATTGTGTTGTAGATTGTCTTTTAGGCATGCTCACCATATCTTGAAACAGAACATCTGAAAAAAAATTATAGACACATACCTAGTAATCAATACTCTGCTTCAACAATTTAATCTTCCACTTGTACAGTAATAAAATACATTACTGTGCCTCCTTGGGATTAGCTCCAGACTAAATTTGCATAAAATCATTGTATCATAACTCTGCTATATTAAAAGGATCAAAGCAAGTACCTCTGGCTTACTAGTCTAATGTACAATAATTAAGGGATCGAACCATTGACCTCAGCTGGCTTAGTCTAAGTTGGTTACGATGATTCAGGGATCTAACCAGGGACCTCTGGCTTACTAGTCTAAGGTTCAACTGATAGAGCTAAAGGGAACTTTGCTCACATGGCTTAGTATAAAGGATTAATGGAAAATTACTATTTGGAGTTTTCATGTTGACATTATGTTAGTGATACAATGTACATTGGGAATGGTAGGTATACAATATTTCTAACAGAGGTGATTTAATTCACTGATGCATTAGTGAATCATGATGTAGGTTTTGCATTGATGCATTGTTAGTATGTTAATTACTATTATTGTGATACCAAAATTTACCAATTTGGGGCTTTAGGCAAGTCAAGCATAACCATCATAAAACCCTTACAGCAATGAGAAGGATAGATCTGAAGACCAGTGCTAAAATTCATTAGAATACTTAAGAACATGAGTATAACAGGGTGGAACAATACATCCATCAAATAGCAGTATTATATATATCTTACATTGAAATAAGATATATGCATCACCTTATACACCATATGAGTGGTTAAATGGCATGCTGTAACCCTCACCATTCACTACAGTAGTCACTGTTTAATTTTCTAACAGTTTAAAAAAACAAGTAAATCAAGAATTTAAACACAACTTGATATCATGCTTATAAAGCCTATCAAGTTTGAAAGAAATCTATAGAAAACGATAGGAGATCTCTGTACAAGGACACAAGAAATAAAGAAAGGACATAACTTTTGCAAAAGTGATCTACCCAAAATGCCTTTCCTGGAAACACTTGTAAATGATTTTAATTTTATGATTTTAAAGTCTACCACAAGCGTTTGAAGTTCTGACTGTAAACTCTTCTTCTTCTTCTTCTTGGTACGACCTCCGTCAAAAATGACGATTACGGTTAATTTGTTGGTTGGATGCTGTTAAAAAAGTGAGGGAATTTAGTTACAGTGAGAGGTTTTTTTTTTATTAAGTTTTTTTTTTTAGTGGAAACTATAAGATGAAAACATGTGGGTGTGTTTACGGTGAGATCATCAAGGGCTGCATTGTGTATATATGTGCCTTGAAGATCTCTAGTGTAGTGCATTGTACTGCTGCCACCGGGAGGAGGTTCCATTGTGTTATTGTGTGTGGGAAAAAGGAGTATTTGTATGTGTCATTGGTGGCAGATAGGTGTCTGAAGGTGTAGGGGTGTGTTTGCCTTGTCCTAGGGTCTGCTGGGTGCATGATGCCATGTGGGTCTATTGCGACATGATGGTGAATGATTTTGTATAGTAGTATAAGTCTGGTCTTGAGTCTGCTTGTTTGAAGTGTGGGCCAATTGAGTTTGTCCATCATGTCTTGTACTGAACTTGTGTTGTGGTATCTGTTTTGTACGTATCGTGCTACTCTGCGTTGTATTTTTTCTATCTGGTTGATTTGGTTTGTGTTGTGCGGGTCCCATATGGAAGAGCAGTATTCTAGTTTGGGTCTCACTAGGGCTTTGTATGCGTGTTCTTTTATATGTTGTGAGTTTATTTTCAGGTTGCGTTTTAGGAAGCCTAGTGATCTGTTGGCGTTTGCAGTGATGTTGTTGATGTGTGTGTTCCATTTGAGATTTTTCTGTAATGTGAGTCCTAGATATTTGCTGGCGTCGCAGTGTTGCAGTGTGTGGGCGTGCAGTTTGTAGTTGTATGTTGTTTTGGTGCGTTTGTTTGAAGTGGATATGATATTGCATTTGTTTGGGTGAAATTTCATGAGCAATGCAGTCTTGTTCCCACTGTCCTGCTGCGTTTATGTCTTGTTGTAATTTGTGTGCGTCGTCTGTGTTGTGGATTGTCTTGTAGATGATGCTATCGTCGGCGAAGAGTCTGAGAGTGCTGTGTTTGATGTAGTCTGGTAGGTTGTTAATGTATATGAGGAAGAGTATGGGGCCCAAACAGGTTCCTTGAGGTACTCCTGAAGATATAATAGTATAATACCATATAAAAAATAAGGTATTCTTTTTTTATAGTAAATACCCTTATTTTTTATATGGTATTATATCACAATTTCATACATGCCATATTTTTGGGAGACCAATAAGGGAGATTGATGATTATTTTAAGGGAATTTTGCCTAAAATAAGGGAGATTTGTGCGCGACATAAATATCGACATTTTTACTCAAATTTTTAGCAATTGACTAATTTTGAAAGTGATAAAGAATAGTTGTATTTATTTTAGATATTAATCATATTGTATATGCAAACAACAAAAAGTTGTATAAGGTAAAAAATGCAATAAGTATACATTCAGATTCTGATGATATGAATTTTTTTCCGATTTTTTTTATGCAACACAAAAAGTTTCACAGCTTTATGCATATTGCATAACCCATGAATTTACAGTCAGAACTTCAAACGCCTGTGAGTCTACCAAGTTTTAAAGAAATCGAGGATTGTACATGAGAATTCAGTAAGTACAAAAAGTAAAGATGCTACAAAATACAAAAACTAAATTTTATAGTAAATGTTATGGATTATAAACACAGGATAACAAATAGTTTACATACCCGGTAATAAATTGTAAATAATTATTTAATTTCGTCATATTATATAGATTCTTACATGTATCATTCTGTTGTAAGAATACCTTGCCATGCAGTGCCGTGCTTCGAACTAGCGAACTCTCGCTGAGTCGCTTTTACACTGTTCCTGTCCATATTCTAGGTGACAACAGATAATTATTAAGTCAATATTAGTCAAATAGAATATGCTTTGATTGTTGACTGTTACTTACTTGTCATCGAGCTTGGGAGCCTCTCTAACCAGAGGTGAAATCACCTTTTAATCAATAGGCCTATTCATTTCAAGACAGACAACTGTCAGGGTTACCACTCGGAACTCCTCGGATGTAACTGCGCAAGTCTGTGCAGCACAGCCGAGGAGTTCCGACTGGTGGGTTACCCCGACCTCTATCGAGACTCGTCTAAAAATAGGCCTAACACGGTTTTGGCGAAACTGATCCTGATTGGTTGATAAATAGGTTATTGGAGCATACCTATTTATTTACCAAATTTTATTACTTTTCGATATTCAATGTCATCGAAATCGTTATATTGATTTTGTGATACAAGTTACGAAGTCGCATGTCATCCTACCCTAAACCTAGGCAAATATCTGTCCCAGAATGATGAAATGTAGCGACAAAAAAGACATTCGGGACCCCTCTTGACTTGTCTTAGAAATCCCCTTCGTTAGAAGTTATTTCCGAAAAGAGGCCACTGACAGAGTTCAACATAATTTTGTGTCTGGTGGCCTACACCAACGTAGCTTTTCTGGTGGACGAGGACACTACAAAGACAACATAAACTCCAGGTATAATATCGGCCATATGGACCTTCAATATTGATCTTTTAAATGCCACCTTCAGTCTGTCCAAGAAATTTAAAGTTTGGGAAATTTCCTATGTCCAGCCAGTGTGATCGGCATCACGTCGACCAACATTTTGGACAGTTTTAGGACTAAACAGTGTATTATTCATCTAGGTCAACTCCCGTTATTTTAAATTTAGTTCTATTTATAAGTGGATTGCAATTAAATAGTTTTATGAATAATTCCAATCATAATCTGCGTTTGTTATCGGAGTCAGTATTGTCACTCGGGCTTCACTCGTGATCGATCGATCTGTAACTAGGCTAATTAACTAAAGTCTGGTTCAAGCTTCCGTATAAGTTATTACTAATGTTTTTTTTTATCATTTACACTACATATTATGCATAGGCTGTGGCTATTTTATGGTTTAACTTTTTTAAACAATAGATTCAAGTAAGTTATTGGCCCTTTATAAACACCTGCAGAAAAGTGGGGTGGGGGGGGGGGGGGGGGGGGGGGGTGCTCTCATTGAGGAATTTATGGTTTAATAATTACAATCTACATACAAATCATTATGAACTCAAGTCTCAACCAAGTAAGATAGACACAAAATTCATCCTGTACATACATGTATGGTGTCCTGATGGTGTGGCCCAGCATATTGGGACTTCTTCCGAAAGGGATATTCTACACGATTTAGAATTTCATGTGATGCTTTTTAAGCATCTACCGTGTAAAAAAACACCTGCAATAACTGTTAAGTGTTTGTATATACAATAATATTAACAAATCTAACCAGGTTGACTTGAGAATTACAACTCATGATCAAAGCAGTGGTTTCTGCCTATAAATTGTTTCTCAAAATCTCAAATCTTCAAAAGGGTACAAACATAAATTCAGGGGTACTAGCAGAAATTCACATATCAAGGTTACTTATTTGTACATATATGATATATTTAGCAATCAAATTATAGTTTTAATTATAAATTGAATTGAAAACGAAAAATATTGACTTTCATTAAGATTATTAGCAGTTAGGTATATTGGCCCATTGGGTTAATATATTTTTTACAAATTTCAATCATTTTTTTGTTCATAGACGGCTCCGTGTTAAATTACCGTATTTGACAAAATATCGCAGATTGTGTGCATCTTTTAGGTCGACGTAGATAAAATCTTTTTGGAGATGTATTTGCGAAAAAAATTGCAAATATGTTTAAAAAGTGTATGAAATCAGGTACCCTCACTCTATGTGTGTTTAGTTTCGGGTGCTCTTTGCACCAACAGTAGGAACTGTCAACTGTAGGAATAGACAAAATGTGGCGAAAACTTGTGTTCCAGTTGCTTAATTTGCTGAAGAAAATTGAACACATAAAGTAGCAAAACTTTTCACATGAATTATTACCTTTGAACACCATTTTGACACTCAGTCAAAGATTTATTTCCTTGAAAAAAGGTAGGGGCGCCCTTATTAGGTCAAATACGGTATGTAAGATAAACATGTTTGATGTACCATATGATCTCTAGCAATGATTGCATAGATCTGTAATGAACTAGCAAGAAACATTATTCAGGTTAGGAAATAACCTAGATCTATGAATGGTCATGATCATCAGCCAACTGCAATCAAATTACAGGATTCTTTACAGAAGCAGCCGGCTCATGGAATGACCGGAAAAACTTCGCCTTGTAATAGAATTGTATTTTCTTTAGACAATTTTGATTCTTATGACAACTTATCCGATTGGGAATATGAAACCAGTAAATTGGGAAATTTTACAATTTTACTTGAGGATAGTCTTGCACATTGTCTTATTTCATTATAAATGATACTCATTGCATTATTGGTTATTTGTTTCAGATAATGCTTCTCACCTGTCACTGTTTGAACTTCAAGCTACGGACAAGCCAGGGTCTAAATTTCACATGTAGATCTGGTGAGTTTTGTTGCTAAAAAATTGTCAATGTTTAAACTTTTTACCAGAATTAAATTAGATTCTAGGTTGTATTAATTAGAGTGATTTATGAAAAAAAGTCATTATATGTACTTAAAGTAAACCCCCGAGTGCTTAAAGCTTTTATCTCCAGCAAAAAAAAAAGAGTTATAAAATCTGTTCTTACTTAGAGACCTTTGCTTCCTCCTTCAGCTAAGAGTTCCATAATTATGGAAGAAAATCAAGAATTTATTGTGGTTATTTATCAGAAAAATCAGAAAGGCACCAGTCCTGGATAACAGGATGTGTATGTACCACTATGTACTGTAGTGTACTACTACGGATCTTTTTTGGGATTTGATATTACCTTGTACTTGATGGCTACAATACACGTATCTGTTTATTTGCAGTGTTACTGTGAATGAATTCAAAATGTTTTACTTCCCTTATGGTCACACTGATCAATTTTAAGTTTTTAATTGGTTGGGGGATCAAGAAGTTAACATATTTTTTTTAGTAGTAGTACAACAATTTGCTATCTATAGATTTAAATGAGAAATTTAATTCAGGTCAAAATTCAGAGACATATTTTAATGCCACACTGTATACAGGTGACCACTCTATTAAAACAATAATTAATCTGGTGACTTATTTATCTACTAAAAATCTGTGCAAATACTAGAAAGAGTGTTATAACTATAGGAAAATAACTTAGCTATGCAAAATACATGATGGAGTTGTCTCCCTTAGACCATTATATGAGATAGTAGGCATATAATTAATTAACTAATTAATACATGATACTAGTTTCTACATGTATAACTCAAATGTTTACATTGTAAGCTTACATGTTTTGTATAAGTATGACTTAAAGCCTATGATGCCAATAATTAATTAAAATGAATTGAAAAATATTTCAATTATTAAGCAATAATTGTTTTATAGCCCCATGTGCTAAGTCAATATCAAGATAAGAATTTAGAACATCTGTCATAATTAAACCTGTTAAGGTTGAAATATAGAGCATTAAGCTTGTTGCACAACTACTTTGAAGTAAGTTTGAAGCGACAAGCTTAAGGTGCCTTGTGAAATAGAACATTGTAACATTATCATAATCAGAATTATTCACTGGCAGCATGACTAAACTTATGTTTAATTAAGAAATTTGGTAAATATAAAAGATTTAAGACCTGCTAGGTAAAACTGTATAATGGCGAGTATGCACTTTGTCTTAGTCACGAGTTTGTCAACATTAGACAGGGGTTTTAGGGTATGGTGTGTGTCTATCTGGGTGTCACAAGTTTGTCAACATTAGACAGGGGTTTTATGGTATGGTGTGTGTCTATCTGGGTGTCACGAGTTTGTCAACATTAGACAGGGGTTTTATGGTATGGTGTATATCTATCTGGATGTCACGAGTTTGTCAACATTAGACAAGGGTTTTATGGTATGGTGTATATATCTGGGTGTCACGAGTTTGTCAACATTAGACAGGGGTTTTATGGTATATGGTGTATATCTATCTGGATGTCACGAGTTTGTCAACATTAGACAGGGGTTTTAGGGTATGGTGTGTGTCTATCTGGGTGTCACGAGTTTGTCAACATTAGACAGGGGTTTTATGGTATGGTGTATATCTATCTGGATGTCACGAGTTTGTCAACATTAGACAGGGGTTTTATGGTATGGTGTATATCTATCTGGATGTCACGAGTTTGTCAACATTAGACAGGGGTTTTATGGTATGGTGTGTGTCTATCTGGGTGTCACGAGTTTGTCAACATTAGACAGGGGTTTTATGGTATGGTGTATATCTATCTGGATGTCACGAGTTTGTCAACATTAGACAGGGGTTTTATGGTATGGTGTATGTATCTGGGTGTCACGAGTTTGTCAACATTAGACAGGGGTTTTATGGTATGGTGTGTCTATCTAGGTGTCACGAGTTTGTCAACATTAGACAGGGGTTTTATGGTATGGTGTGTGTCTATCTGGGTTTCACGAGTTTGTCAACATTAGACAGGGGTTTTATGGTATGGTGTGTCTATCTGGGTGTCACAAGTTTGTCAACATTAGACAGGGGTTTTATGGTATGGTGTATATCTATCTGGGTGTCACGAGTTTGTCAACATTAGACAGGGGTTTTATGGTATGGTGTATATCTATCTGGGTTCACGAGTTTGTCAACATTAGACAGGGGTTTTATGGTATGGTGTATATCTATCTGGGTGTCACGAGTTTGTCAACATTAGACAGGGGTTTATGGTATGGTGTATATCTATCTGGGTGTCACGAGTTTGTCAACATTAGACAGGGGTTTTATGGTATGGTGTATATCTATCTGGATGTCACGAGTTTGTCAACATTAGACAGGGGTTTTATGGTATGGTGTATATCTATCTGGGTGTCACGAGTTTGTCAACATTAGACAGGGGTTTTATGGTATGGTGTATATCTCTCTGGGTGTCACGAGTTTGTCAACATTAGACAGGGGTTTATGGTATGGTGTGTGTCTATCTGGGTTGTCACGAGTTTGTCAACATTAGACAGGGGTTTTAGGGTATGGTGTATGTCTATCTGGGTGTCACGAGTTTGTCAACATTAGACAGGGGTTTTATGGTATGGTGTATGTATCTGGGTGTCACGAGTTTGTCAACATTAGACAGGGGTTTTATGGTATGGTGTATATCTATCTGGGTGTCACGAGTTTGTCAACATTAGACAGGGGTTTTATGGTATGGTGTATATCTATCTGGGTGTCACGAGTTTGTCAACATTAGACAGGGGTTTTATGGTATGGTGTATATCTATCTGGGTGTCACGAGTTTGTCAACATTAGACAGGGGTTTTATGGTATGGTGTATATCTATCTGGGTGTCACGAGTTTGTCAACATTAGACAGGGGTTTTATGGTATGGTGTGTGTCTATCTGGGTTTCACGAGTTTGACAACATTAGACAGGGGTTTTATGGTATGGTGTATATCTATCTGGATGTCACGAGTTTGTCAACATTAGACAAGGGTTTTATGGTATGGTGTATGTATCTGGGTGTCACGAGTTTGTCAACATTAGACAGGGGTTTTATGGTATGGTGTATATCTATCTGGGTGTCACGAGTTTGTCAACATTAGACAGGGGTTTTATGGTATGGTGTATATCTATCTGGGTGTCACGAGTTTGTCAACATTAGACAGGGGTTTTATGGTATGGTGTGTGTCTATCTGGGTGGTAAACTTTTGCCGTCTACATTTTGAAACCGATGATCGTTGACACTTGGTAGGCTTTATAATCCTGATTATTGATATGTGGTTGTGTTACCCTGAATGATATTTTGTTTCGATGCCCTGGATATTTGTCTGATTGAAGGTGAAAGTATACATACAAATCATCAAACCATCATGTATAATCATTCATTGTTTGTGTAACCAATAAATCCTTACATAAAAGATAAACTGTTACAATATACTGTGTATTAAACTTTTTTTTTTCTTCAAAAGAAATTGCAGGTCTGCCAAAGGAACATAGCCAATATGACTTCTTTCAGAAAAAGCTGGATGAAATTGAGATAGCAGATGGAAGTTTGTCACAGGTCAGTACTAAAGGGACATATAGATCATTAGCAGTTATATATAATTAGTATAGATTAGACTGTGTCCTTAGCTTTGATAAGTGGCCAGAAGCTTTACATTGAACATGTCTGTGTTATTTACCATAATAAGGTCACAAGGTTGAATTGTATTAAAATCTTCAAATGTGTCTACATAGGAGTAGTGCACATTGTATTTGACTGATATTGCCTTCCTAAAATGACCTTAGCTGTTGATAGGACATTAAACAAATCAAACCGAATCAAAGATATATTGTTAGGTGAAAGGTAGTCCAAACCAATCATACCTAACAGCTTGATCCATATTTGAAATAACATCAAAAACCTCAGTGTGCGGGGCCGCGGTGGCTGAGAGGTTATATAAGATGTCCCGACACTTTATCACTAACCCTCCACCTCTGGGTTGTGAGTTCGAAACCGACGTTGCTTGGTACTGACAGTAGGTCGGTGGTTTCTCCGGGTACTCCGGCTTTCCTCCACCCCCAAAATCAGGCATGTCCTTTAATGACCCTGGCTGTTAATAGGGCGTTTAACAAAATAAACGAAACCAAAGTGCCTAGAATGCTATTTGGCATAATGATCAACATTCAGGTAGTTAATAAATCTATAATCTTATACATCTTTTCGATTGTGGATTATGGTTATATCATTAAATTATCACTAGCTTTAGTTAAGTAAAGACCTGTTGTTACCATGTGGTTATGAAACCTTTACGGAGTGTACCAAATTAAAAACATGAGCCTGTTGACAGGTGATGTCATGTGTTACATGTTTTGAAATCTATACTAGAAACATCTCTTTCTATCATGGCTTATTTTATCAGCTATGTCAACTTGCATTTTAGGCTTAGTTGATTGCATGCCTCTTCATGGAACAAGAGGCCCACATGTTAGATGACTGTAGCATATTCTAGAAATGATTGTATTTGGTGATTTGAATATTTTAAAATCTTGTGAGCAAAAAAAAAAACCAACTGAAAAGTGTAAGCTTTCTATGGCCTTGAAGAACTGGTGTTTGTGAAGGAATCATTATCAGAAATTGACCATTTTCAGATAAAAAAATATTGCAAAAATAACATGAGCAAATTCTAAATTTTATTGAATCAATCCAAGGGCATATATCATGACCAGTAATAAGTTATTTCATTACTGTAAATCTGGAAAATTACTTGAATGGTTGCTATAGCAACAGGAAACTTATAATTAAGATGAAAATGTGTTTTATGTTACCAATTTTTGAAATTACCTTTTCATAGACATGAATCAGGAATTGAAGATTAACTTCAACATTATTTCAACCACGTAAAAGTGACAAAATGATGATATATTTAGGAAACAATAATTCACTGTTTTAGTGTTTTTAATTAAAATCCTGTGAGCAAACAGAACCAAAAATAGCTCTAAAAATATAAATGAAACAAAATATTGGAATATCTAGTTGAAAAAAAACATGCATATTTCAAATAACATAACAGATATTGGTAACATGATAGATATTTGTAACATGACAGACATTTGTAACATGATAGATATTTGTAACATGATAGACGTTTGTAACATGATAGACGTTTGTAACATAATAGATATTTGTAACATGATAGAGAGGATATTGAATGGTTTCCAGTTTAATATAACATATATATTTCACGAGTATGACAGAATATTGATATTTTCACGAGTGCGAAGCACGAGTGAAAAATATCGAAATATTCTGTCATACGAGTGAAACCATTCAATTTTCTTTTTATTGCATTTCATAAACTTAAAAACAAAATTAAAAATATCGAACAATTAATAGTGAAAAAGTGCGGGAACTTAGTAATGACGTCAACTTGACGGCGCCATTTTGACAGGACTGATCAGCGCATTTTAAGCGTTTTCTGCTGTTATAGGAGAATCTGTGCATGAATAGCTAACGTCAAGTGAGTATTAAGTCAAAAACTAGTCAGAATATTTCAGAAATACAGATTTCAGAAATACAGCAAAATAACCAATTTATCTATCTCCGCTTCGATTGGAAAAATTGGCAAGTTTCAACGAGGTGAATACAAAGGTCCGCTCTGATTGGTCAAAAACGGAAAACTTATATTTTCACTGCAAAACTTACATTTTCACTGCAAAATCTTATATTTTCACTGCTCATCGCTGCAGTGAAAATATAAGTTTTATTAGTTTGATAAATCTCTATATTTCACTGGCAAAAATGCAATAAAGACATTTGTAACATGATAGACATTTGTAACACGATAGACATTTGTAACATAACAGACATTTGTAACACGATAGACATTTGTAACACGATAGACATTGGTAACACGATAGACATTTGTAACATGACAGACATTGGTAACATTTGTAACACGATAGACATTGGTAACACGATAGACATTTGTAACATGACAGACATTGGTAACATGATAGACATTGGTAACACGATAGACATTGGTAACATGACAGACATTAGTAACATGATAGACATTGGTAACATAATAGACATTGGTAACATAATAGACATTGGTAACATGATAGACATTGGTAACATGACAGACATTGGTAACATGACAGACATTAGTAACATGACAGACATTAGTAACATAATAGACATTGGTAACATAATAGACATTGGTAACATAATAGACATTGGTAACATAACAGACATTGGTAACATGATAGACATTAGTAACATGATAGACATTAGTAACACGACAGACATTGGTAACATGATAGACATTTGTAACATGACAGACATTGGTAACATGATAGACATTGGTAACATGACAGACATTAGTAACATAATAGACATTTGTAACATAATAGACATTGGTAACATAATAGACATTTGTAACATGATAGACATTGGTAACATAATAGACATTGGTAACATAATAGACATTGGTAACATGATAGACATTGGTAACATAATAGACATTTGTAACATAATAGACATTGGTAACATAATAGACATTGGTAACATAATAGACATTGGTAACATAATAGACATTGGTAACACGATAGACATTGGTAACACGATAGACATTAGTAACACGATAGACATTGGTAACATGATAGACATTGGTAACATGACAGACATTAGTAACATGACAGACATTAGTAACATAATAGACATTGGTAACATAATAGACATTGGTAACATAATAGACATTGGTAACATAATAGACATTGGTAACATAACAGACATTTGTAACACGATAGACATTTGTAACACGATAGACATTGGTAACATGACAGACATTAGTAACATGACAGACATTAGTAACATAATAGACATTGGTAACATGATAGACATTGGTAACATAATAGACATTTGTAACATAATAGACATTGGCAACATAACAGACATTGGTAACATAATAGACATTTGTAACATAATAGACATTGGTAACATGACAGACATTGGTAACATGATAGACATTGGTAACATGACAGACATTGGTAACATGATAGACATTGGTAACATGATAGACATTGGTAACATAATAGACATTTGTAACATAATAGACATTTGTAACATAATAGACATTGGTAACATAATAGACATTTGTAACATAATAGACATTGGTAACATAACAGACATTGGTAACATGATAGACATTGGTAACATAACAGACATTTGTAACACGATAGACATTTGTAACATGACAGACATTGGTAACATGATAGACATTGGTAACATAACAGATATTGGTAACATGATAGACATTTGTAACATGACAGACATTGGTAACATGATAGACATTGGTAACATAATAGACATTGGTAACATAATAGACATTGGTAACATAATAGACATTGGTAACATAATAGACATTGGTAACATAATAGACATTGGTAACATAATAGACATTGGTAACATGATAGACATTGGTAACATGACAGTCATTGGTAACATGATAAACATTGGTAACATGACAGACATTGGTAACATAATAGACATTGGTAACATAATAGACATTGGTAACATAATAGACATTGGTAACATAATAGACATTGGTAACATAATAGACATTGGTAACATGACAGTCATTGGTAACATAATAGACATTGGTAACATAATAGACATTGGTAACATAATAGACATTGGTAACATAATAGACATTGGTAACATGATAGACATTGGTAACATGATAGACATTGGTAACATAATAGACATTGGTAACATAATAGACATTGGTAACATAATAGACATTGGTAACATGACAGTCATTGGTAACATAATAGACATTGGTAACATGACAGACATTGGTAACATAATAGACATTGGTAACATAATAGACATTGGTAACATAATAGACATTGGTAACATAATAGACATTGGTAACATGATAGACATTGGTAACATGATAGACATTGGTAACATAACAGACATTGGTAACATAATAAACATTGGTAACATAACAGACATTGGTAACATAATAGACATTGGTAACATACTAGACATTGGTAACATAATAGACATTGGTAACATAATAGACATTGGTAACACGATAGACATTTGTAACATAACAGACATTTGTAACACGATAGACATTTGTAACACGATAGACATTGGTAACACGATAGACATTTGTAACATGACAGACATTGGTAACATGATAGACATTGGTAACATGACAGACATTGGTAACATGACAGACATTAGTAACATGACAGACATTAGTAACATAATAGACATTGGTAACATAATAGACATTGGTAACATAATAGACATTGGTAACATAAGAGACATTAGTAACACGATAGACATTTGTAACACGATAGACATTTGTAACACGATAGACATCTGTAACACGATAGACATTGGTAACATGACAGACATTGGTAACACGATAGACATTGGTAACATAATAGACATTGGTAACATAATAGACATTGGTAACATGATAGACATTTGTAACATAATAGACATTGGTAACACGATAGACATTAGTAACATAATAGACATTTGTAACATGATAGACATTAGTAACATGACAGACATTGGTAACACGATAGACATTGGTAACATAATAGACATTGGTAACATGACAGACATTGGTAACATGACAGTCATTGGTAACATGATAAACATTGGTAACATAATAGACATTGGTAACACGATAGACATTTGTAACATGATAGACATTAGTAACATAATAGACATTTGTAACATGATAGACATTTGTAACACGATAGACATTGGTAACACGATAGACATTGGTAACATAACAGACATTGGTAACATGATAGACATTGGTAACACGATAGACATTGGTAACATGACAGACATTAGTAACATGATAGACATTGGTAACACGATAGACATTGGTAACATAATAGACATTGGTAACATGATAGACATTGGTAACATGACAGACATTGGTAACACGATAGACATTGGTAACACGACAGACATTTGTAACACGATAGACATTGGTAACATGATAGACATTTGTAACACGATAGAAATTTGTAACACGATAGACATTTGTAACATGACAGACATTGGTAACACGATAGACATTTGTAACACGATAGACATTGGTAACACGATAGACATTGGTAACACGATAGACATTAGTAACATGATAGACATTTGTAACATGATAGACATTAGTAACATGATAGACATTAGTAACATTATAGACATTTGTAACACGACAGACATTGGTAACATGACTGACATTTGTAACACGATAGACATTTGTAACACGATAGACACTGGTAACATGACAGACATTTGAGTAATATCAAAGAACAATTGTGATGCCTTAAGGTTGTTGAAGAAGATCAAAACAAAACAAGAAATATCATTAAAAAAGATAAACGCCATAGTTAATGCTGGTGGTTATAATGTAAAACTGCTGGTGAAATAAATTAACGAACTAATGCATTCACGCACGGATAACAAAATTATATCTGTTTGAATCATTTTTGGTGATAATAAGACTGCATTTAAATCAGGAATATCATTGTATTAATGTGTCATTTGAAAAGATACATCCACTTTTATTCAGCTTGCATTCAATCTTACCTTTGTTTCGTTTTTAACTGCATATCTGCATTTTGCATACTTCATCTTGACCAGTAGTGCCACCTGTCGCGTCATATCTGGGGCCAAAAGAATATTATACGGAAATGCCGAAAAAGCTAAATTGTCAAAAAGAATCCCATAGTTAACCATCCTGTAATATTATAAAAAAGTATCTGTTGTGTTACTAATTAATCAAACTATTTGTAACATTTTTTCATCTACCAGTACAGTGAACAGAAACATAAGCTTGTAATTTAGAATTTGATAGATTTTCAATAGTTGTCATAAAAGTTGGTACATTATGAATCTATTTCTCCTGCAATTTCACTATCACCCAAAAACCAAACAGATCACATCAGAACTAACTTTTTTTTTCTGAGAAAAAATTGTGACAGCTTTAATTTCTGACCAAAATAAAATAAATTGTGTCCAAGGTGAAAATGTACTTTTTGATGAAGTCTCTTAATTTATTTAATAATCATAGTTATTAATTAACAGCATTGCTTACAATGTGCATAATTATGAGGAGACATTTCCCTTGATAAGGAAATCTTGACTACAATTTGTCAATCTCAACATGTACATACATAATGCTTGATACAATATAAAATAATAAAGTTTAATATGTAATAATTTCAACTAATACCATAAAATCTTGAAAATAAATTAAAATTGAAAAAAAAAAAAAACATGCATATAATATATATATAAGTTTCTGCCAAGGAAAATCATCTTGAAATAAAGTGGTTTCTTTTACAAAATGTAAGCTGTTAAGTTTGATAAAGTTATAGGCAATGTTTGAAACATATAATCTGTTATAATGTCTATCACTTGTTTTGTGAATCATCAATTTGTAAGTTTTGTGAAGTTGAAAATAATAATGATACTTTTTATATAATTATAGATAAATACTTATTATGTCAGTTTTTAACACAAATATTCATCTTGATGAGCCGGAGTGTTGCATACCAAAATCATGCCCCTTACCCCCGTATTTGCGGAGTTATTCCCCTTTGATGATTTTACTTGTTCGGACCATAACTCCAGTACTACTCGACCTTGGCTTTCCATACTTGACACAAATATACATCTTGACGAGCCGGAGTGTTGCATACCAAAATCATGCCCCTTACCCCCGTATTTGTGGAGTTATTCCCCTTTGATGATTTTGTAATTGCTCACCATTCACTTAATAATGGTATTAGGAGGCTGATTCTTTGCAAAGAGGTTCTCTTAATGATATTCTGTATATAAACATGTGAACTAATTTTTGTGTTGTTGTGTCTAAACCAAGGTTTCCCATAATTGCAACATATATACATCTCATCATTTAAAGTTGCCCTATGGTTTCGAACTACACACCATTATATGTATCAATATCTCCTTCCAACTTTCCAACAATGATACTTCATTTTAAAGTATTACAACCTGTGAAACTACCCCCTTCCAAGTGTCAAATATTGCAGCGGGCGTATGTTGCGGCCCTCCAACGGGCCCTTGTTTCCATGTTATAGACATTAAAATAATAATTTATTCCATGTTGTTACTTAAAAACTCAGTTGTGTTATAATTACTCGATCGTGAAGAAAAATGTCTTATTATCTTATAAGTTTTGTTATTTCTTTTTCATCTATATAACAAGCAGTGTCCTTAATCTATGCCGATCGCTCACCATACTAAGGTCAAATCTTTTCACTTTTAAACTATTTTTAGGTCACCTGAGACAAAGTCTTTAAGTCATTTGTCTGGTTTCTTTTGGAATTCATTCTAACTTTGTAAACATTAACAGCATGGGATGACAGCTCGATGGAATGCACACGTTGGCCCTGACTGACCCCCTGGGCTGATGGCCGGGGCAAAAAAAGTTCAATTAAATTAACTTAATTATTTCAAAACTCAGGTGACTGTTAAAGGCCTGTGGGCCTCTTGTTCCATGAAGAGGCAATCAAGCTTAACAGATACTATATTGGTTACCAAAAATATCATCTTTATTTCTTTTTAACTGAACCAAATATATATGGTGTTGCAGTAACATGTAATCCACATTTTGATTGAGGACATGTAGAGATACCGTATTTGACCTAATAAGGGCGCAGGGCGCAGGTAATTGACAGTGGGGGCACCCTTATTAAGATTAGTTATTCTGAAGTTTTATGAAACAGACTATACCTTACAGCAGAATACCCTAGGTTGTGGAAACGGTAAAATATTCAGTCATAAAAATATTCCAGATGAAGATATCTATTCATTATCATATTATATTAAGCTTAAACATCACTTGAATACTCCTGTAAACTTGTAAACCATGCCAGCTGATCTTTAGACCAGAGAACGTGTGTTCCACCATTTATGTTCAAATGGAACTCTTTTGTGTTCTATTTATAGAAACAGGTGATTTCCCAGATCAAATCAGACATAGTTTTCTTTGACCTAATAATTGATTTACAATGTCTTTTACTAGCTTTCTGTTCTGAACAAAAGTTATTTATCAACAAGAATGAAGTGTTTACTTTATCTTCAAATAAAGATGGTAAGTTATTATTTGTATGTGTGTTTAGTTTTGGGTGCTCTTTGCACTGACATGTCATCTGTAGCCTGTAGGAATACACAAAATGTGGCGAAAACAGGTGTTCCAGTTACTTAATTTGCTGAAGAAAATTGAACACATAAAGTAGCAAAATATTTTACATGAATTATTACTTTTGAACACCATTTTGACACCATTTTGACACCCAGTCAAAGATTTATTTCCTTGAAAAAAGGTAGGGGCGCCCTTATAAGGGCAGGCGCCCTTATTAGGTCAAATACGGTAAACTATCATAATAATTTTCAGGATTTTATATGTGAAATAGCATGTGAAAAACAAAAACTATCCAAAAAACAAATAAATCTATATAAATTAAAATGTTCATGAAAGACATTAAGAAAATTCACTATCAATGAATAAGTAATCTTTAAAATCAGTTTAAAGTTGGGGGACAGCAATTTGGAAAATTTGTGATAATGGCTCATGTATTGTTGATATGGACGTAGATACCTGTATGTGTGTGGTAACTGGTCACCTGTATTATCATGGTCACCTGTATTATCATGGTCACCTGTATTATCATGGTCACCAGTGGTAAGTGTGTACTAGTATAATCAGGTACAGAGTACAAACACTTGTATAATAATTGTTTGGTAATCAAATCACAAGGCCGTGAGATGAGAGAGAAGTAACATTGTCATTGTCTCTGTGTGTCGTGGAATAGAACCAAGAGATTTGGGATATATGTTTGTTGTGAGTATATTAGAATCTTAACAAGTTCTGATAATCCTTATAATCCCATGATCTACCAAAGTTACTTCCCCTTATTCCACTCTATCAGTACGGATGCCATGGTTAGGACTGTACTGTATATGCTTGACAGCAATTGGAGGCCTAGAAATAAGGGTGTCTTGATTTTAGATCTCAATCTTAAGTTTCAGAAAAAATCCAGGTATATAAAGTGTTTTCCTTAGTTCTTGAATGAATTTACCATTGGTACATAGGAATTGTAAAGTGACAACTGTCAGTTTATATATAGTCAAACTGAAGAAACTGTAATACAATTACAACAATACTAAATTCAATTCTGCAAAATTAACAATTTTTCGAAGTGGAAGATAAGGGAATTAGAAAATCAATGAAATTAAGGTGAATTATCCTTTTTTCAGATGTTAGAAATGATTAAAGCGATAAATTTAATCTTGACCCATACATTATACATACATAATACCAGTAGTCATATTTATTGAACTCAGAACACATAGCTATCACTAACTGATTTCTGTGATAAGAGTTGATAACCTAGCTATCTCTTTTCGGTATTTCATTTTTTTGTTTTTGTTTTGTTAAAAATACCTTTAATTGATATTAATAGATTTTATTGAAAAGCAAATCATATATCATTGAAAATGAATTCAAAGTTTATTCGCTCAGTGAGCTTATATATGCATACTGCAACGTGTGTTTATTGTCCATCAACTTTTTACATTTTAATCCTCGTCAAAACTACTGGGGCAGTTTTGACTGAACTTCACATGGAACATCACTAGGACATGGGGATCTGAATTATGGGGCTGTGCCCCTAGGGGCCTGAAGTGTAGGGTCAAATATCTTAAAATCTTTAAAATCTTCTTACTAAAAGTACCGGTAATTCTCTATTCATATCGCAGAGAGCAATGGCACATTTAATCATACCGGAAACCATCAACTAGCCTTCGTTTGAATTTATAAAATGTATAGCTGGCCTGCACAGGGTCAAGGATTCAAGTGGTATGACAGAGACCAGAGGACTGAGGGGCAGGTCAAAAGGGGGGTAAATTGGCATATTTTGATAAACAACTTCTTCTCTAAAACCATATCATTCATATTTGACATTTGACTGGAAGCATACCTAGATGTTGGGGATTCAAAATTGTACAAATAGTGGGGCTGACCCCCCCAGGGGACTGAAGGGCAGGGCACAATAGTGGAAATACATGTATAACAAATTCTTTAAAATTCTGTACGTAGCCTACAGAATTTTAAAGAATTTGTTATATTTCCACTATTAGGAATGACAGGATTTGGTCCATATTTTGGTCTGAAGAATAATTTTGTGAAGGGAAACCCATTTTGTGAAAGACTGGATCCCCTATAATTTGAGAGGTGGGCTCCATTAGGAGAAATACTGTGAGTTCTTTAAAATCCTTCTTCTGTTTCAGTTCATTAGCCTGAATTCTGACCAATTTTTGTCTGAACTATCCATGGGTTAAGGGAAATTAATTTTGTATTAATAGTGGGTCTGAGACCCTTGGAGCCTGACTGTTGGCCATGGGGTCCCAATAAGGGAAATTTAGCAAACTCTTTCTTTGGTTGAAAAGACAAGATTTTGTCTTGGGTCCCCGCATTGGATATACAGGTGCCCTGTAGTATTCACTTTGTCTGTACATGTCCTTCTATTTATTTGTCCACTGACAAATTTTGTTCCTAGCTGTTAATTGTATTTTTAGTATTTATTGAACGATATACATGGAATTTGGTCAAGATGTTCAGTTAACAGAAATGCATACTGACATCAGTAATCTAGGTCAAATGTCACGGTAATTAGTTCAAAAGATTTAGGTCAAATTTCGTATCTTTTCCATGAGGAATATTGTGTCATGATATTATGAAGCAACGTTGGGCAGAATTAAGGAGTCAGATCAAGGTCAGATACTGGGTCAAAGGTCAAGGACAATTTGTATCTCTGATAATGATCCTGGCTGTTAGTGGGGAGGTAATTAAGGTTTAGATAAAGCTAAACAAAAACTATAGAGCTCGAGGTGGAAGGAAGCAAGTGTCACATCATCGTACATGTATAATGTAAATTTTGCTCCAAATGTCAAACATTTGGAATAAAAAAGCTGAATGTTAATTAAAGGAAAGTGGTGATTGTAATGCTTGATACTGATTGGTAGATCCCAGACTGGAAAGTATTTGTTATATAACTTAAATTGGAGCTATTTTGTCATAATCAACAAAATATTCAGGTGAGCGATACAGGCCCTTCCTTGCCTCTTGTATTTGTACTTACGTACTGGTGTGAGACATAGCAATTTGAACAATGGAACAGTGTATTTGTTAATTTCCTTCCATACAACATCATTATAACTTTAATGGTAAAAATTAAATTTCTGTATGCACGTACTAAAGAATTGCATCAAAATTCAGTGTGTATGTATTGTAGAGAATTCAGATGACAATCATACATATACATACGTATTTATCTACACAAGCATGAAAGTATAGGGCATTGACATTCACCTCATACAATATTATAATTACATGTATATACCGTCTATTTTTAGCCTCGTTGTTATACAATTATCTCCAAGATAAATTGAAACAAAAGGATGCAGAGCGTGTGTATACATTTTAGCCAGATACAGTAGTTCTAAATCTTATTGTATCCTTTTCCCATCAAAAATAAAATCTTTAGTGGGAAGTGAGTAAGAGCAAAGTCAACATACATAAGAGGCGAGTAATTATGGGGCCTCCTTCAGGTTTGGGGGTGCTTGTTTAACTGACTCCAGAACAATGAAGAGCCCAGCAGCTGTACCCCACTGGATGTTGACCATTGGCCCGAGATGACACGAAGTGTACCCCCTTTAGAATCAGTGGTTTTCTTTTTGATATGACTTATTTATTGATTAACTCAACCTGATAAAGTTAATACAAAATAAAATGAAAGTCATTAGTGACCAAATTACCCTGAATTAAGTTTAATTAACTCTACTGATGTCTATAATTAAACTAGTCATTCCATCTCCAGGAGCAGTCCTACCTGTTCCATAAGCGACAGTTAGGGGACTGGGTGTTACATCGCTGTCTTAGCTGTGGAATCGACACTCATGCTGTTTGTTCCACAAGTAGACCACCCAAGGTGCTGGTCAGTGACATGCTTCAGGTAACTATCAGACAGATACATTTTATTTTAACCTCCATCCTACAATTCATATAATAATTTCACATGAAAAATAAATTTGTAGATCTATCTATAATTACAATTTTGTTTAATGAAGTTGATCAGTAAAAATTTGACATTCAGATTGTCTGTGTATTTAAAAAAACTTTTTAAACATTTTATGAGTGATAACTTGCAATTGTATCTCTTATGATGTCGTTCAAGAGACAATATCTTGAAATAACTCTGAACATTTATGCTTTACTTTAACTCTTTCCATATTTGTGTTCTTTACGGATTATGTACTGAAAGTTTAAACAAAATGGCACATCTGTGCGTTTTTGGAGTTTTTGTTTTTCTCATATAGAAACACAAAGGTTATAGTGTTATCTACATACATTTTTGAGAAATATTTAACTAAATTAGATATAGATATCATATTGACCGCTATGCAACATCCAAGACAGTTATATCTAAAGCGAAATGTAGTATAAGCTGCCATTTTGTTTATATTAACAACCGATGGAGAAAATATCACCTGTAAATCTGATAGATAAAAAACGTAACCTGAACAAAATAAACAATAACAACCAAAATATTTATTTGAAAAGTCATGGTCACCTTTTTATGGAGGCGTTTACGCCTGCCATATTACAATCACCTACGAGTTGTGACGTCACAATCTCTCACTTTCATTTTCGTTATATTTCCTTTCACAGTTCATTTTGTAGTTTCTTTCGGTACATATATGATGTAGTTGAACTATATATACATTTATGAAAACTATCAAGACTACAAATAAAGTGCTATTACATGAAAAAAGGTATATTCAGTATAAATTTCTCTTCGGCGGAAGCCCGGAATTTGAGACCTCTGGTGGTAATTTCTGTAACTAGGGGTAATGATTCGCTTATAATTAGTTCCAAGTATGAGGCAGGTCATTGTAGTCCGTCATTCAAAGTAGATGTGCACAGAAATGTATTAACTATGCTGATAATGTTTTGAACATTTCAGGAATTATTTTGAATAAACAATAAGAATAATGTCTTGTAAATATCTACACCTGCATCGATTTTTGCAAATCTATATTGAAAATACTGTTTGAAGGGAGATAACTGCGAGATTCTGACGTTACCTTACAGAGGACACTTGTTTAACTACTAGAAATAAGGATGGCATAACAACCAAGCGCAAACAAATTCCTGATTTTCATAATACCCTCCAGGTTTTGGCTAACAACATTTCTTTTGTTTACAACTTGGTAGTTTGTTCACGAGATTTTATGAGATTTAGCGATCACGTGTTCCGTCTGTTTACGTGAGCGAGCACTCTGTCAAAATGGAAGCACGTGGACACGGGCTTCACACGAAGCATCAAAATGATGTTTGTCGCTAGAAAGTAATATCTATCAACATGAATTAAAGGCAAGTTGCTTACAAAGTTTAAATCTGTTTGTTGACTCACTGAAATAAGTGTTTGTTTATTTAGGACGAAACTGTTTACGATAAGTTGTTCAAGCCTGGCCAGACCACAAAATCACAATATCTACTGCGATTATAGTCCGAATTTTCTGACGATCTTGCTATATACTATATGCAAACTTTAATCAGCTTTTAGGCGATATCAACCCCAGAACCCTTCGGATTACTGCGATAACTGATCGAAGTCCCTGTGTTTCAAATCCATGAATTGGTAGACCTACGTGATGGCGTGATGGAATTCGATCGTTTATTTTTTAAAACTAAGAAAACTGGCACATATCTGTCTTGGTGGTCATTTGTGCTGTACTTTCCCCGACAGAGACAATATACAGAATCTGGATTTCTGTGATAAGGTTTACTGCAGTAGCTACTCGCGCTCGTAATATATATGAAAATGCTAAATTATTATTGAACCAGCTTGTCTTATTTATATATTATTCAGCTCACGATTCAACCTTTTCAAATGTTTTCATGTAATATATATATACATTTGTATGCACCAAGCTGTGAAATGTTTGTATTACATAGAATATTTAAACAATACAAAGTAATTGTAGATTAACAAAATGTATACCAATTGCATTTTAACCTATTAGTACAACTTTTTGTTGTTTTCATGTAATATAACTTTTTGTTGTTTTCATGTAAAATGATAAATACATGTATATCTATTGGCAATCGATATCAAATCCATATAATATAAGACTTTCTCAAATATCAATATTCCTCATAACTTTCAAAATAAATCTATATTTGCTATTGAAATTTAATTAAAAATGTTTGATTTTCATGTTGCGAACATATCCCTTAAAATAATCATCAATCTCCTTATTGGTCTCCAGAAAGTGTGAAAATAAATGAAACTTGTTTGTCAATAATTCTATTTATTATGAATTCATGTATAACCATTTAGGTTTTTTCCAATGTTGACCTTTAAAACTATATATATATACAAGCAACAATCTGTGGGATGTCAAATATGGAAGGCTATAGCTGTTTCAGGATAAATTGCCAAAAATGCTTATAAGTACTGTTTCTTATCACTGATAACATATATTGGGTTTTCGACTATTATGTGTTATTGCTACTTAAGTGTGAATTTTTTCGGCTTAAGTGATAATGTATTTCTTTGTACTTATGTGCAACAGACATCGCGAGAGTTTAATTCTCGTACATATAATATTGACTCCTACAAAAAGAAGTTGAGTGATCATGAGTGGTTGACCTACGAGAGGCATTTTATCAAATCTCATATTGACCATACTGATTGCTCATGATCATATTTCATCCGGCCTAGTAAACTCTAGAAAAAACATCTTAATTTATGAAAGTAGCTAACTCATTTAATGTATGTGTAAAAATTAAGTATATATATATATCGTACAAAACCTCAAACTTCTAATATGGTAGATATGAAACATACATTTAGGCTGACTGCCTGATAATATAATACAATTTGTACAGAGTTTACAATCCTTTGACATTCAGCTCATAATATACACCATTCGCATGTGGGTTAATGTTGCATTTATAATTAAAAAGAACAAAAAACATCATGTTTTAATATAAATTCAATATTTAATGATTTCCCGGTTAGTTCTGTTTGTTTTTTTGATCGGATTTTAATGTTAGGTGTCCAACGTCTTTATCGGGATGTTTTCGTCGTTCCTCGTGTTTTCGCGTGGTCACGTGACCGGCACGAAGGACTACATTAACACTTGGTCGGTAAATATGGCCAGAGCACCCGACCAACGTATTTTGTCGTACAAACAAATATGATACACTTATTCATCGTGCTAAGAAACCGAGAAAAAGTGCTGTACATTCTTCTATTTATTCAAGTATGGTTACATAACGGCGTTATAAACTGGTGTTAATTGAAGAAATGTCGATTAATTGACTACTTTTTAAGTAATTTTGACGATGTTTGTCATTTTCGTAAGAATGTACAGCACTTTTCGTTGCTCTCATACAATTACCTTCACGCTCGTACCTGTTTCATACGTATTGATTTAGGGTAGTCGGGTGCTCTAGGACGATTCATAGAGCAAGTGTTAATGTTCATTCTCCAATATTGGAACTCTTCAGTGTTTTAAGTATCGAAATCGACATATAGAAACGAACAAACGTTCATAAACGAATGCAATGGATCGTAATTAATTCAATTAATTATTTACAGATGATTTCCAAAGACATAAGGTATAGTTAGAAGTTTTCGGCTGTACACATGCAAGTTTGTAAATTCGTCACTGTGATGAAACCACCGTCCTCGTCGTTGCCATGACAGCCGATCGAAGCTGCGATCACGAATGCACTGACAAAGTGAAAGTTGAAGTATTTTTCGCAACATGCGGTTTAAACTTAAAATTACAATCACACCTCATATTGATTGGGGTTGTTTAATCATACCTGATCAATTGAATTATCAGAAAACTAACAAAAACATTAAAAAACACAGAATGACGCTTTCGTGTCAGGCAGTGCAGACACAACGCGGGATCTGTAAACAATGTGACGTCATTGGAATGTACAAGTTGCAACAATGTACAACAATGTATATTTTACATGAATACACTAATGAGCAACAAAACGGGACGCAACATTAACCCACATGCGTTATAATTTGATCTGTCGTCATGCGTCGGTCTTCTTCTTAAGACCAAGATATCGCAGAATGGTGTACAAAAGGTTCTTAAGCTGTTTTATCAAAATTGTTAATTTCATGGCCCCCTATGTGTCGCATTCTCCCTGGGGAGAGGATACATTTTACTATAGTTTATATAGGAAACTCATCACACATATTTTAGCATAATTTGTTTCATTTTCATTGGAAATTGGTTAGCACGTGGTTAGGGCAAACTTTTCTCAATGACATATTGTCAGAGAATGTCAAGGCCAACGACTTGTTATGGGTTCGAATGTCAAAAATAAAAATCTCAAATTGATTATTTTTTTCATTTCATATGAAAGAACATAGTCCACTGAAACAGAATGTGCATATTTTATTGTCATCAGATAAAAATAAGGCAGAAAGATATGGCACTTGGAAAGGAATCATAAAGCTATTTTCTCCAGCCAAAATTAAAAAATAATCCAAAATTGCAGAATAAAGGTTTCTGCTCTTTTATCTATATACACATGAAGGCTTGATGTTTGGCGCATCGATAACGTATGGCTGGCTACAAATGTTATACTTATATTTGACCTTGACCTTCATTCAAGGTCACAGGGGTCAAATGATGAAAAAAATTCAAAGTTCTTTCAAAATTATTAATTTGGGTCACATTTTAAAGAATCGGCCCTTTTAAAGGTGTGTGCAATGTATCAATGTCAAATAATCAAAATGACGCAGATATGGCACTTTTAAAAAGAAATTCCTACCAAAATGAAAAAATGACCCAAAACTGCACATACACATGAAGGCTGGATATTTGGCAAACAGATACATGTAACATGTGTGACTGGCTACAAATATTGAGTTTATCTCTCTGACCATGACCTTCATTCACATTTTAAAGAACCGGCTCTTATGAAGGTGTGTGCGAAGTTTCAAGGCCAAATTATTAAAAATGATGCAGACATTTCCTTTAAAGAATGTTTTCTTGCCAAAATTAAAAATTATCCATAAATTGCAATTCAATTGTTGGCTCAAAAGGGGTGTCCAGCAAGATTATTGAGTTGGGATCTGAATGGTTTCACAGATAAAACAAGAGGCCCAGAGGGCCTGTATCACTTACCTGGTTTTATGAGATATGAAACAAGAATGATGCTTAAGTTAATTTGTCGCTGGTATTTCTATGTCAATATATCATAAGCATTTTATATGGGAACATGTACATTGGTTTATTGTTATTCTAAAAATGTCAATTTAGCGAAATTGACCTATTTTGGTCCCATCCTTCAGCCCCCGGGAGGTTAACCCCAACATTCGTACAATTTTGAATACCCACCCCATAACCATGCTACGATGCAAATGTAGGTTTTATACCAAATTGTGCAATTAATCCATGAAATGAAATTGACTTTGGGTACAACCCCATAGGGATTGCTACCACACCAATGTGAGTTATATCCATAACTTAGTTTCAGAGAAACCAATTGACCCCTTTTGACCCTGCCCCCCAGGGGTCAACCCCACCATTTTTACAATTTTGAATCCCTACCCAAAATGATGCTACCAGTCAAGTATGAGCTATATCGATTGCTTAGTTTCAGAGAAGAAGTTATTTATGTCAATTAAGCCAAATTGACCAAGAGATGAACACAATCCTGATGTAAAAATAGGCCCAGGGTTCTTTCCCCACCCCAAGGGACTTATACAATCATATTGAATTGATATCAAATATGAAAGTTTTCTTCAATATTTTGCATGTAAAACGCTGTATATTTATATACAGTACCTATAGCTACTAGGCTATTATCTACATCTTGGTGGTAAATTAAAAAGCAACAAATCACAAATCACAGTTTATTGTTAATATTGACATTGGATCTATTAAAATAGATGGAATTGATATCTAATTTTAAAATAATTGTCCTTAACAAATGAGGTCTTTGTTGAAAAAAAAGTGTAATAACTTTTAAAAGCCGTCAATCTAATTTTGATATTATTCTAAGATCAAAATAGAAAGGAATAAACAATTTTGTTTACAAGATATTGAAAGACATTGCACACTTTCAACAAAAAAAGTAGCAGACACTCCCTGTATTTTCAATACATATCGTGTATTGTTATAACTTATCGAAATGCATATCATATTGTTTCGACATTTCTAATACCCAGGCCTATAAAATATAAGTTTGTTTTAAACACATAAATGCAAATTTTGAACTACTTAAATATAAAAGATGGTTTAAAGTATGAATGTTAATGACATGTACCTAAGTAGAAGTTGATTTGAAAAAATTTAAAATGTTTGACTTCTTAAGTAAAGGTTTGATTGAAATAAGAAATGTTTAACTACTTTTAGAAGTAGGTTTGAAACTTTAAGATGGTTAAAACCATTATGTATATCGGAACAGTCTAAACCATTACATTCATCAGGACTGTGAAAACCATTATGTCCGGTTGGTTTGACACACTTAAGTGGAAATGTTTAGTCATGTTGATATCAGTTTAATTTGTATTCTTGCTTTATTTCAAATATCTCCTTTTACATCTGACTAACGCCTCCTACAGTACTTTCAGTACTTTGATTTATGTCATTGTATTGGATAATTGTATGTGTCGGGTGCTGATGTCAACAAATCAACACTTAAACAATGTCAGCTAATTAGCCTGTTGACTATGTAGTCACCAACGGGGAAGAGCTAGGGTACATTATTATGTTAACTATAGACGACAACTGTACGGAAAGATTTAACTTATAGTGTGTTGGTTAATGATTAACACTGCATGATTGTCCCACCAGACCTCAGTTTTCGGGGAAAAATGTTCAGAAATTCAAGTTAATGATTATTTCTGGACTAGATAGACTGGAGTGGTTACCCTAATATATATATATTTATGTTATACAGACAGATTCACTGGTGATAGAGAGACTACAGCAGTCACCTGACTTCTCCCAGGTATTTGGTATCGTCATGACAACGGCAGAGAGTGATATCCATTCTGGCAGTATGCCAGGTAAAAGAACCTTTGTAGTTGCTTTTAATAGGAAGATTTGAAATGTTGTCCATAAAACACTAGATTACATTATCTACTATATTCACCATGGGATAGAAGGTTGACATATATAGTATTCATTTTGTTTCTGGCTGTGTTGTCCTGATGCAATCTTGTTTGGGGCATATTTTTTAAACAGTTTTAAATTTCTTAAAGAAATTTAAAGCATATATGATATATATGGATCATTTCTAGCTAGTATAATCTGATCATTGAGATTATGATACTTAAGAATTACCAAAGTTCATGATCACCTATTACCTCCCTTGATCGATGCAAACATACTTTATATAATAGCCCATTGTCAGGGCTAAGACCAATACAGCATCATCAATTTACTATCAACAGATTTTCATTATGCTTTCTTATGGTAAACATATTGGCACAAAACTAAATTTGCCTGAATATAAAATCAACATTACACTGTAATTGGAGATGTCCACTGCATTACCAGTATATTTCAGTTTTGTATATTTTGTGTGCAGACCTAATTGCCGTCACTTAATTTAGATGTCTTTAATACAAACTTTTGATAAGGTGCAGGAATCCTATAGGGATGAACTTCACATACAACCTTCTCTCATTTCTGGCTCATTCTTCCAATTGAGATCCGCTTCAAACTTTGTAAATTGATAATTGCTGAATGTTATTTGAAAAGTGGACAAAAATGGTCCGTCTTTTATCTTTTGGTTTTGTGAAATTACTTTCAATTTTTGACAATTCTATTCCAATACTTTACTTGAATAAAAATATACAACTTGCAGATTAAGTATGAAACAAGGATAAACTTTCATCCAGACGATACATTGGCCCTCAGTCTACATGTATATCAGACCCCATCAACCCAACCTGATACTGATAACCTGGGCCAGTCTAGTGTCTGATATGAAAACTATAATTAAAGCCTATTTTTGATAAGATAAATCATGCTAATATGTTATAATTGATTAAATACTTGTTTAATGTATTTACTTTGTTATGAACATGTATGATTTCAGATTTGTCTTCCCGTAACTATGAATCTCTACAATCTCAGCTCAATAATATCCAGCAACACTTGAGTAGTTACCTACTGCAGGAGGAGGCCGCTATGGAAGACAGGATCCGGTAAGTACAACAGTACCTTGATATCAGGTACAGTATAATAGAATTCCATTTATAGAGGGAAGATAGGTTTCCTCCCCATCTGTCTGTCTGGCCAGCCGTCTGTCAGTCCATCCACTCAGTTTTCCACACTTTTCTCAGCCATGCTTTAATGTGTGTTGGCGAGAGTTGGTATGGTATGTAACTTCAGTATGAGTAGCTACAGATCAAGTTCGAGTTTCAGAGTTTTTGGGTCAAGGTCACTGTTACTATTTTTAGCGGGTGGCGTTAGGGGACATGTATTGCTTTAGCAATACCCAGCAGGCTTGTTTTTCAACTGCTATGTAAATAAACCTACTAGGCAGATTTTGATGACAGCATGTTTTATATTAATATGTCAATAAACCTACAAGGCAGATTTTGATGACAGCATGATTTATATTAATCCATGTTTATCTGCTTTATGATAACTGATCTACTAGGTATTGTAAATACAGCTGTTATTTTATCATACTAGCTGTACCTATCATAACATTCCATCCTTGAGTGGGGAAGGATATGCCTGCTACCATCTCACTGAATGTTGTTATAACAAATATTTATGCCCCCCCCCAAACTTATAGGATTAGGATGGCTTCTCTGATGTCCTATATCAATTAGTAAGGGTACATTGGAGGACCCAAGAATAAGACCTGTATCCTACAATGGGATTATCATAGGAGGCAACTAAAAGTTGACCCCTGCAGAATCTGGGGTTCTCTTCCATGTCTCTCCTGTACTTGCCGGACATTGAAGAGACCCTAATTTGCCTGTTTCCCTGATGGAACCCTTTAGATAATCATTTTCTCTATGTTCATTCTCTACTTCTCTTTTTTTCTTTTATCAAAATTTGACCCCCATACAAATAAACCTTGCATACCAACAGTACCAATCAAACCAGCCCTGTTTGCAGGTGTAGAGAAATTATTGCATTTTAAAATTCACTTGAAGACACTGAATACAGATTTAAGTCCTGATAGCAGCTGGTTCACAACGATGTAGTGGGAGACCTGAAATCAAGGCATCAAACTTTCATCAAAATCAGTTTGTGACACCTTATATCTTTTTGTTGCAGCACATATGAAGAGGAAGAGCGAGAACGTTTTCAGAGACTACAGAATAAAGTCAGAAATGATAAGAAGAAAATGGTCAGGTACAGTTAAATATTTAACAATCCTACATATATATATCGATAAGGTCATTGATCAAGTCAACATTAATTGTTAGTATGCATCCTACAGGTATGATAAGGTCAACATTTACAATAGTCAATTATACAGGTATGATAAGGTCAACATTTACAATAGACAATCCTACAGGTATGATAAGGTCAACATTTACTGTAGTCAATCTTACAGGTATGATAAGGTCAACATTAACTGTAGTCAATCCTACAGGTATGATAAGGTCAACATTTACTGTAGTCAATCCTACAGGTATGATAAGGTCAACATTTACTGTAGTCAATCTTACAGGTATGATAAGGTCAACATTTACAATAGTCAATCCTACATTTATGATAAGGTCAACATTTACTGTAGTCAATCTTACAGTTATGATAAGGTCAACATTTACAATAGTCAATCCTACATTTATGATAAGGTCAACATTTACTGTAGTCAATCCTACAGGTATGATAAGGTCAACATTTACTGTAGTCAATCCTACATTTATGATAAGGTCAACATTTATAAAAGTCAATCCTACAGGTATGATAAGGTCAACATTTACAATAATCAATCCTACAGGTATGATAAGGTCAACATTTACTGTAGTCAATCCTACAGGTATGATAAGGTCAACATTTACAATAGTCAGTCCTACAGGTATGATAAGGTCAACATTTACAATAGTCAGTCCTACAGGTATGATAAGGTCAACATTTACTGTAGTCAATCCTACAGGTATGATAAGGTCAACATTTACAATAATCAATCCTACAGGTATGATAAGGTCAACATTTACTGTAGTCAATCCTAAAGGTATGATAAGGTCAACATTTACAATAGTCAGTCCTACAGGTATGATAAGGTCAACATTTACTGTAGTCAGTCGTACAGGTATGATAATGTCAACATTTACAATAGTCAGTCCTACAGGTATGATAAGGTCAACATTTACAATAGTCAGTCCTACAGTTATGATAAGGTCAACATTTATAAAAGTCAATCCTACAGGTATGATAAGGTCAACATTTACTGTAGTCAGTCCTACAGGTATGATAAGGTCAACATTTATAAAAGTCAATCCTACAGGTATGATAAGGTCAACATTTACTGTAGTCAATCCTACAGGTATGATAAGGTCAACATTAACTGTAGTCAATCCTACAGGTATGATAAGGTCAACATTTATAAAAGTCAATCCTACAGTTATGATAAGGTCAACATTTACTGTAGTCAATCTTACAGGTATGATAAGGTCAACATTTACAATAGTCAATCCTACAGGTATGATAAAGTCAACCTTAACTGTAGTCAATCTTACAGGTATGATAAGGTCAACATTTACTGTAGTCAATCCTACATTTATGATAAGGTCAACATTTATAAAAGTCAGTCATACAGGTATGATAAGGTCAACATTTACAATAGTCAATCTTACAGGTATGATAAGGTCAACATTTACTGTAGTCAATCCTACAGGTATGATAAGGTCAACATTAACTGTAGTCAATCCTACATTTATGATAAGGTCAACATTTATAAAAGTCAATCCTACAGGTATGATAAGGTCAACATTTACAATAATCAATCCTACAGGTATGATAAGGTCAACATTTATAAAAGTCAGTCCTACAGGTATGATAAGGTCAACATTTACAATAGTCAATCCTACAGGTATGATAAGGTCAACATTTACTGTAGTCAATCCTAAAGGTATGATAAGGTCAACATTTACTGTAGTCAATCCTACAGGTATAATAAGGTCAACATTTACAATAGTCAATCCTACAGGTATGATAAGGTCAACATTTACTGTAGTCAATCCTACAGGTATGATAAGGTCAACATTTACTGTAGTCAGTCCTACAGGTATGATAAGGTCAACATTTACAATAGTCAATCCTACAGGTATGATAAGGTCAACATTTACTGTAGTCAATCCTAAAGGTATGATAAGGTCAACATTTACTGTAGTCAATCCTACAGGTATAATAAGGTCAACATTTACAATAGTCAATCCTACAGGTATGATAAGGTCAACATTTACTGTAGTCAATCCTACAGGTATGATAAGGTCAACATTTACTGTAGTCAATCCTACAGGTATGATAAAGTCAACATTTACTGTAGTCAATCCTACAGGTATGATAAGGTCAACATTTACTGTAGTCAATCCTACAGGTATGATAAGGTCAACATTTACTGTAGTCAATCCTACAGGTATGATAAAGTCAACATTTACTGTAGTCAATCCTACAGGTATGATAAGGTCAACATTTACTGTAGTCAATCCTACAGGTATGATAAGGTCAACATTTACTGTAGTCAATCCTACAGGTATGATAAAGTCAACATTTACTGTAGTCAATCCTACAGGTATGATAAGGTCAACATTTACTGTAGTCAATCCTACAGGTATGATAAGGTCAACATTTACTGTAGTCAATCCTACAGGTATGATAAGGTCAACATTTACTGTAGTCAATCCTACAGGTATGATAAGGTCAACATTTACAATAGACAATCCTACAGGTATGATAAGGTCAACATTTACTGTAGTCAATCCTACAGGTATGATAAGGTCAACATTTACAATAATCAATCCTACAGGTATGATAAGGTCAACATTTACTGTAGTCAATCCTACAGGTATGATAAGGTCAACATTTACTGTAGTCAATCCTACAGGTATGATAAGGTCAACATTTATAAAAGTCAATCCTACAGGTATGATAAGGTCAACGTTTACTCTAGTCAATCCTACAGGTATGATAAGGTCAACATTTACTGTAGTCAATCTTACAGGTATGATAAGGTCAACATTTACAATAGTCAATCCTACAGGTATGATAAAGTCAACCTTAACTGTAGTCAATCTTACAGGTATGATAAGGTCAACATTTACTCTAGTCAATCTTACAGGTATGATAAGGTCAATATTAACTGTAGTCAATCTTACAGGTATGATAAGGTCAACATTTACTGTAGTCAATCTTACAGGTATGATAAGGTCAACATTTACTGTAGTCAATCCTACAGGTATGATAAGGTCAACATTTACTGTACAGTACAGTTTAGTATTACTAATTAGCAGCCACTGACTCAATAGCTTTGAGTTTTAATGGATTATTGATTTATGTTTCAGTTTACTTCTAACAGCATCTGAGAATCAGTCAAAGGATACTGGTGTCAGCGGGAAAAGGAATCAAGGTACACATGTAGATCATTGATAGCTTCAGAATATATACATGTATTTGTTAAAAGTGGGTCATGTGAAGGTTACCAGGGGATATACAAACAGATTCGGTCCGTCCATTTGTCCATACATGTGGCATATCACGAAATCTGTTCAAGATTACTTCACAAAACATTCCACAAATCATTGAAGTGGTTTTGTTGTGCCTTTTGCTGTAGAGAGCTGTTTTCAGTTTCAGTATTTTCATGGTCACCATTAGCTAGCTAATGTGTACATTGGAAACAAATAGTAAATATTACTGATTTCAGCATTTGTAAAACTGTCGAGATAAATTCATGCAACTTTGAACACTCATCAGTTAAAGTGGTATAGAAGTGCTTATTGCTATGGGGGCATTTCAAATTGGACATTTCTTTGGTTACCATAGAAACACGAGTCAGATTAACTGGTTTAAGAATTTCCAGAGCAAATCTTTCTGGTACACACATCAGTCAAGTGGTCATGTACTGCTTCTGCTGAAAAGTAGTTTTCAGTTTTCTATTTCTTTGGTTACCATAGAAACAGTGGTCAGATACACTGATTTTGTCTTTTCTGGAATTTACATGTATCTCCATAACATATTTAAATGACTCCTGCTGTGGTGATGATTGACTACAGATTATCTGAATTCCTCCACTTTACACTATGTCATGTGTTTACAAGACTATCACTACTTCCATTCCATCATTACCAGATTGACTATTACCTCATGATATCCTGTTAAATCTCAGCGAGACATGCACATAACTGGACTCCATTGGCAGGGTATCTGACTGACTAAATAAAGAATAGTTTCTCGACACTGTCTTAGTTTCTTGTGGACAGTCTGATTTTTTTGTTGTAAATAATGTGCTATGTTGTTGACATAAATTGCTGCTGTTCAGTAAACCATCAGTCACCCATATTTGACACATCATGACATGGTATAATTCATTTGAAAAGAAATGTAGTTAAGAATGCATTTAGTATACACAACTCTTTTGAAGTCCAGTATTAAAAATGATAATTTTTTATTTTTATTGAATTATGGGGCTATTACACATCCCAATCCAGACTTTGACATTTCTTTGATCCTACTTGAGAGTTTCCTCCCTTCCCTCCTTATATACCCTCAGCTTCACTGACAAGTCCTAGGATAAAACAGGTGTATGATGTCTCGATCAGCTTTGATGAGTCAAAACAGTTGTATGATGTCCCTATCATCTCAGATGAGTTCTAGGACAAAACACCTGTATGATATCCCTAACAACACTGACAAGTCATAAAATCACATTACAGTTGTATGATGTCCCTATCATCTGTGACGAGTCCAAGAAGGACAAAACAGTTGTATGATATCCCTATCATCTGTGACGAGTCCTAGAAGGACAAAACAGTTGTATGATGTCCCTATCATCTGTGACGAGTCCAAGAAGGACAAAACAGTTGTATGATGTCCCTATCTTCTGTGACGAGTCCTAGAAGGACAAAACAGTTGTATGATGTCCCTATCATCTGTGACGAGTCCAAGAAGGACAAAACAGTTGTATGATGTCCCTATCATCTGTGACAAGTCCAAGAAGAACAAAACAATTGTATGATGTCCCTATCATCACTGACGTGTCCTAGAAGGACAAAACAGTTGTATGATATCCCTATCATCTGTGACGAGTCCAAGAAGGACAAAACAGTTGTATGATGTCCCTATCTTCTGTGACGAGTCCTAGAAGGACAAAACAGTTGTATGATGTCCCTATCATCTGTGACGAGTCCAAGAAGGACAAAACAGTTGTATGATGTCCCTATCATCTGTGACGAGTCCTAGAAGGGCAAAACAGTTGTATGATGTCCCTATCATCTGTGACGAGTCCTAGAAGGACAAAACAGTTGTATGATATCCCTTACAACTCTGACGAGTCCTAAAATTACAAAACAGTTGTATGATATCCCTATCATCTGTGACGAATCCCAGAAGGACAAAACAGTTGTATGATGTCCCTATCATCTGTGACGAGTCCAAGAAGGACAAAACAGTTGTATGATGCAGTTAAATTCACTTTGTCTCTACTGTATCTGACTTTCAATTGGTATTGAAAGGTTATTTATAGATAACTTGTGCATTTTTTGTAACAATCCTAGGATCTGGAGATGGGAGGAAATTGGACAGGAAGTCAGTTGGTAGTTCTTCCTCTGCTGTGGCTGTTCCAGGACAGGGTTCCAGACACCTAAATGTCAACAGGACTAAGTCTACACCGGTGCCAAAAATCCATTCCATCAGCGAGTACCAGGAGAATCCTGACTCAGAAGGTATACTACCTAGGCCATGTTAATACATTTTAGTTGTCTGGAGATTTGGTATAATATCTGCTTTATGATAATGAGCTCAGAAAAGCTTCCTGGCCATACATGGGTTAATGTTGTGACTATCTATGTGGAAGAGAATAAGCTTTAAACCTCACAGGTGATTATATACCTCTACACTTAGCCTTGATGGTCTGATAATCTAAAGGTTACTTGTGTTCTGTGTTGTATGACTGAATGGATTTAAAAAAACTTGGAATTGTTTACCTGAAAACCAGAATTAAAAAAAATATGCCTCCAGTTGTTTTGTTTTTCTTCTCCTTTATTTGATAATGACCCAGAAACATATTTTGTATATCTTTCTTAAATTAATTAATCACAGATTATTATAACAGATATAAATTGAAAAAGTTAATTTCAATAGCCCTATGCAATTTCAATGCATTTTGTGTGAGATATTTCCTCTGTGTAAAAATCGTGATTGTACAATAAAAATGTATACAAAACTGTGCATGTAAGCTTTTCACCATGTATTAGAAATTCATAGTTAAATCTTGAGTCATATGTTAAACTAGAACTAAGATCCGTGCTGCTTTGGAGTGTTTTGGGCAGATAATCAATTGATCAGACTATGAATTTATACAATCATAAACTTTTTATCATTCTTCTTTTATAATTCATCTGGAGTGTTGAACAGAAGTAATAAAATGAAATTTTCCACTCGTGTATACAATGATGTCTGATGTATAATATATATAGTTTAATAAAATTATCCATTACTATTAGGGTCATGGTCGGTGCTTCAATGTTTGTTGTAGATGCTTTTACTAGTTAAATGTTAGCTCCATAGACTTAGATATGGTGAAAAGTAATGTTGTTGAAGTCTTAATTGATAATTGTATATGTAGTAAAATGCTATACTGTTTTAGGCATGTTTATGTTGGATGATGATGGGGGCGATGGACCAGAGGCTTTCTATTCCTCTGAAGATGAAGATGAGGAAGAGGAGGAGGAGGAAGAAAGTAAGTTATACAGATTTATACCAAGATCATTGGAATATTAAGAATGTGAGAGATTTTGACCTTAATTAGGTCCAATATCATTCATTGATTAATGTTATTTGTTAACATCCTTGAAATTCCATGGGTTGTTTGTTCCCCTTCCCAAAGGGCAAGGGAGCTGATGCTGTTGTGCGGGGTCTAGCATCAAATGAATGACCCTGACATACATTCAAGGTCTCAGGGGTCAAAGAGGCTAAAATCTTAAAACAATTTCTTCTCAATAACCAAGAGCCCCACAGACCTGATTTTAGCTCTGTAGCATGCTTGGTTGAAGGGCTAACAACAACCAAGAGGCCTTGAGACCTCATAATGAATCTATAGCATGCTGAAGTGAAGGGCTAACCAAGTTTGTTTAATGTATTACCTTGACCTACATTCACGATCACATGGGTCAAATATGCTGAAATCTTTAATGAAGTTTTACATGACTTCTTCTCAATAACCAAGAGGCTCATAGACCTGATATTGGCTCTATCATTCTGGGTAAAGGGCTAACAAATATACATATAGCACACACTCAAAATGTTTTTAGAAAACGGAACACACTCAGGTACCATATATAACATCAATCTGACAATACATGAGTACACACCTGTATATGTACATTAACAGTTGTGAACTACATGATTAATTAGGTAGGATCTGCTAGATGTTTTAATACAGAAAACCAGTTTAGCGCTTCAGATATGTGTTGTGTACAATGATTACTGTCCCTATGTTGTCTTTTAGAATGTTTAGAAGTCTGTTTCTATTTAAAACTATTGAATAAAAAATATCTCTAGTATTTACTGATCTATCTTTAAAGGACCGAGGGAGAGAAGGAGTATGACTCCAATGAAAACTTCCATCTATTCCTCTTCTATGCCCATTTCTGTACCAATCTGGAATAGGACTGGTCTGGATGATGGTGTGACCGACAGTGATAAGGTATGTACTAGTAAATCTGACTTGATACTCGATTCTAGACTTTGTCATACACCAGATTTCATTTGTTCACCTGTTGAGTAATCACCTCAAAGTGAACCAAGTTTTGGCCTAAGGCCAGGGAATTAAGGGGGATACATTTTTGAAATGCCTATAATTTGCATCAATTAACAATTACTAAAGGATTAGGAGTGCATGCTCTTAAGGCAATGTAATGTTGATTTGGTTTTTTGTGTATGTTTTCATTAAATAAATTGGCACTAAAATTCAGTTTGAAATTCTAAATTGATAACAATACATTCACACTCTCTTGTTTAGTATACACAATTCACAATAATTATTGCTATCATTGCAGGGCTAGGTATCATAAAATGATCATTAGGTGGGGAAAATAATTACCTTTTTTCCATTTTTTTCACATTTTCTTTTATTTCATTAGTGTAAACTGTAAGCCTTTTATGATGGTTGTGGAGACCAATGACCAGCTATTGATTGCTGTCGTCTTTTCAGTTGACCCCGAGTGACCCTGATCAGATAGCTGCCTCCATGCAGGCTCTCGCCCAAAGTATTACAAATGATGAACGCTACATCTTCGGTGATCGACCACGTCCGAGGCTGAACACTGGGGACTTCAAGCGCCCAAATCTCAATGCGAAAAGCTACAAGTGAAGATAAAATGTTGTGTATGGACAAGTTGACTACACCTTACAAAATTTTGGTCATTGATTTTACCTTAAAATTTTGTGACTGAGAAACAGGGTCGTATGCAGATATTGTTGGACCTAAGGTGGATGATGTTCTCATTTTGATTTGTTATGACAATTTAGAGGACACGTCTAGTTTTCATTATTGGTGCATTCATATAGAGAGATCTGTTATACAGAGGACTATTAAATGATAGATGTAGACAGATATCTACCGTAGAAAGATCTTGTCTAGGGATTATAAGTGCGCGAGTATTTTTACATAAATCGTATGTATGCAGGGATCTTGTATGAAGAAAGATCATCCTAACAGATCTTGTTTATCCCTAATTGCTACTAAATGAAGAAGGCCGTATGTTTACACACCATCGATTATATCCTAGGCAGGGTTATCCTTTATATCTTATATATTCTTTTAACATAAACTGCCAAATTTGCATGCAAGGATCTGTTGAGTATCACATATGAAACCTTCATGCCATTTCTCACAGTACTATCAATCATCAGAAAAAGTCAATAATTTTATATACAAATATACCTGCTTGGAATCTAAGCCATGTGTCCCAGTATGCACCGAGTTACGGCCCTTTGTTCATCTGATGCCAGAATTTGATCAGATGTCTGGGAACTATGGATGGCTAACAATAACCCTGCCTTGTTAACAATGTCTTGTACAAAGATCAGAGAGGAAGTATTTTGTGAACAGACTCTGTGGAGGCATCAACATACAGTAAATATCATAATAGATCTTTCAAATTTATGTGTGTAGCAAGATGTTATAAATACAAACCTTGTTTATATCACAAGTTTGATAGAAAGCCTTTTATATGCAGTTATTGTTTACTGTACATGACGATCATGTGGAGATGTTATTGGAAAATTTGGTATTTTAGAGATTAGTCTGGATACGTGAGAAAATCACTGAGCTTAGACTAGGTATTTCTTTTTAGCTCAGATAAATCTGACTTTATTGTGTATTTTTTGAGAAATTTGGATAAAGGTAATGTTAAGAGTGAAAGTTTTGATGAATCGGGTTGTACTACTAACAAGTTTTAATTTCTGTTACATGTGCTGAGTTTGTTGTGTTTTACCAAATTTAATGTGACTTGTATAGGATATTACTACATTGTGTAACTGGTGGATACATTTTATGTCTGGGTATTTTACTGTTCAAAATATGAACAAAATGTAAAAAAAATATTGGCTTTGTGTATCAATACTCATGGCCATTACCTTTAAGTGAGTCGTTAACTTTACAAAATGTAATTATACAGTCGCAATTGAAAACATGGAATTGTACAGAAACTGGAATTTTTTTTTCTCCAATTTTTTTTTTTTTTTTTTACTTACCGGTAAATTTCTTTTGCATAAACATCTTTTTTACAACCTAATTCTTACCATCTTACTATCACTAGTACTGTTACAGAAAAAAAAATTTAACAGGAAGGAGAAACAAAAAATGTCCTGCCCCAACTGGGGATTGAACGAATGATGATCTCTCCCTCAACAAATACCCTACCACAAGCTAAAGGGAAATTCCTCACCAGGGATGGACATAGCCCTTACAGAAATGTTTAGAAACAATTAAATATACATCTTTTTGATCATGTATATATACCCGATATGATATGATTTCTATATTATATAACTGTGAATGTAAAAAGGTCACAGGTCGCTGTTACAGACGACTATAGTAATTATGTACATGGCCAGTGATCTCCCTGTACCTCGTGTCTCAATCATATTTTCAGGAAGGTTTAGTAATTGATGGTATTCGTAGGATATCCCATCACTTCATCATGGCATTATAATTATTTTTTATTGTTTTATAATGTAGCACATGTTTTTAGTTGGTTAGTGATTGTTTTGCACAGCTCTAAAAGGATAATGAAGGCTTGTTTGTTTGATTATTGGTTAACACTTAAATCATAGGTGACATACACTTTACAACATTTTCACTCCAACTTCTACATTTTGTACATGAAAAAAACATTTAACTCTGGAATAGAAAGTATTTAACTCTGAATCAAGTAAAAGATATTTAACTCTCGAGTAAATACAATATGTAGAAAGTTTATGTATAAACTGTATTTAAAATATTTTTCATCAAGCAATCAAAAATATTCCGTCAATTATTATGTTTTTCATGATAAAGATACTGTACATGCTTCAATAACGAACATTTTGTTGAGACAAGGAATGCTTTATCATCATTTTACAGTAGGAAACATGGACCTATTGTGATATCTGATCACTAGATAGTTTAGTATGAAAATAACACAAGGTGTTATAAAACCTTACAGAATGATATACATTACAGAGGCAAGGTGGTCTAGTGGTAGGATGTAGGGCTGTGTGACCTCATTGTCACTAGTTCGAGTCCCAGCACAGTGGTCTAGTGGTAGGATGTAGGTTTATGTGACCTAAGTGTCACTAGTTCGAGTCCCAGCACAGTGGTCTAGTGGTAGGATGTAGGGCTGTGACCTAAGTGTCACTAGTTCGAGTCCCAGCACAGTGGTCTAGTGGTAGGATGTAGGTCTATGTGACCTCAGTGTCACTAGTTCGAGTCCCAGCACAGTGGTCTAGTGGTAGGATGTAGGTCTATGTGACCTCAGTGTCACTAGTTCGAGTCCCAGCACAGTGGTCTAGTGGTAGGATGTAGGTCTATGTGACCTCAGTGTCACTAGTTCGAGTCCCAGCACAGTGGTCTAGTGGTAGGATGTAGGGCTGTGACCTAAGTGTCACTAGTTCGAGTCCCGGCACGGTAGTCTAGTGGTAGGATGTAGGGCTATGTGATCAAAGTGTCACTAGTTCGAGTCGTGACACAGGCGCTGTATTGTATCCTTGAATAAGATACTTTACTCTGTTGTGTACAGTTCGTACGGTAGTGTAAGAAATGTTGTGTGTAAGCTATTAGTGCCAAAATGACAGCTCTGGCTGTATGCTCCATGTGGAGTTGAGAAAAGGCATAGGCTTGTTGCTATAGACAGGTTGACCACCGATGATCATTTGTGAACTGCTTTGAGATTGCTATGCTGCTGTATTATAGTGGTATATCAAACCTTCATCATTATGTTCTTATAGTTTAAACATTAAGATATGTAATAAACATGCTCATTGATGAACAGGGTTACCTTGTTCATTGACACATGTTTGTAGAAACAACTGACAGTGTACAGAGTGTATGATGTCTTTACTAAAGTCAGTCTGTCACAGCGACTGGATTGTCTGGAGTCTGTAGATGTCTTTACTAAAGTCAGTCTGTCACAGCGACTGGATTGTCTGGAGTCTAGATGTCTTTACTAAAGTCAGTCTGTCACAGCGACTGGATTGTCTGGAGTCTGTAGATGTCTTTACTAAAGTCAGTCTGTCACAGTGACTGGATTGTCTGGAGTCTAGATGTCTTTACTAAAGTCAGTCTGTCACAGTGACTGGATTGTCTGGGGTCTGTAGATGTCTTTACTAAAGTCAGTCTGTCACAGTGACTGGATTGTCTGGAGTCTAGATGTCTTTACTAAAGTCAGTCTGTCACAGTGACTGGATTGTCTGGAGTCTAGATGTCTTTACTAAAGTCAGTCTGTCACAGTGACTGGATTGTCTGGAGTCTAGATGTCTTTACTAAAGTCAGTCTGTCACAGTGACTGGATTGTCTGGAGTCTAGATGTCTTTACTAAAGTCAGTCTGTCACAGTGACTGGATTGTCTGGGGTCTGTAGATGTCTTTACTAAAGTCAGTCTGTCACAGTGACTGGATTGTCTGGAGTCTAGATGTCTTTACTAAAGTCAGTCTGTCACAGTGACTGGATTGTCTGGGGTCTAGATGTCTTTACTAAAGTCAGTCTGTCACAGTGACTGGATTGTCTGGGGTCTGTAGATACAACTGTACAGTGTGTTGGATGATGTCTTTACTAAAGTAAACAGCAGCTTGAGAGATAGAATATAGCCAACAAAAATATATAGGGTAAAATGTTGTGTTTGATAGAGTTTGTAGCGGCCGCTATGACCTTTTTACTGTGATCCACATGTGGCTCTTGTGATGATAAGCGTGGTTAGTGGTGCTGTACAGGAATATTGCTGAAATGCCTTGCTGTTGTATTTGTTTCATTGTTTTTATACCTGCTTAAATCCATGCTGTGTTCTTCCAATCTCCTGAACCTGTGATGCAGAGGGTCAGGTACCTTTGTGTAGTTGTTGCTTCAACAAGTCCATGGAAACTTGTGCCCTAAGACATTAAAATAAAATTTAAGAAGCTCCAACAATGTAAAAATGATTGTTCTGAACATGTTCTTAATGTGCTAACAACCGTTATTCAAGAATTTTTCATTTGGAGTTGGTAAATAATTGGTTTTGGTTGTGGGATCCAATCGTTTTCACTCATCTGTGCTAGTCTAACCTTGTGATGCTGTGTCAATTTGACTTCAGGACTACATCAATTCATTGACAGCTTTTACTGCTTAATATAGGAACTGTTAAAAATAAGGTATGAAGCTCAATGACATGAATATTGCCATTTGTTCATTTATTTTAAATGATTGATAAAGTTACACTGGCACTAAGGTAGATTTTAGATTTGAAATAAAGTACTAAATTTGAAAACTGAATTTGACGAACATAAAATGCCATAACTATACAGACTACATACACAGTGTTTAGAAAGTTGATATGATTGTTCAACAGAATTAATGTCTCAAATTCTATCTTTCACATTAACTGAAATCACCTCTAAAGTTGTATTAAAACTTCATACTCAACGTTAACCAGATCCATTACCTTGTTTACATCTAAAAATACAGTTTTTCAGTATTCGGCCAAGCCTCCCGTGTCCTTTTGTCAGATCAATAATTGTATGAGGGTATGATAGTATACTTTTAGGTTGCCAAACGACCAGATGTTTACCAGCATTGATGGGAGTAACCTCCCCTGGATGTCTGTCAATGTTACAGCTTCTCTACAAATAAAGAAGGTTATGCAATTTTGTCTTTTGTTATATTTTCGTAAAAAAAATCATATGTTAAACTCTGCTACATGTATGTGTTACATGTACTTGATACACGTATGTGTTACATACAATGTATATGTATTACATGTATGTGTTACAAGTATGTGTTCATGTATGTGTTACATGTATGTGTTACATGTATGTGTTACAAGTATGTGTTACGTGTATGTGTTACATGTACATTATATATGTATGTGTTGCGTGTACATGATACGTGTATGTGTTAAAACATGAAGCCCATGGGCCTTAACGTTCTGAGTCAGTATGACAAAGCCCGACCCATCAGCCCCTGGGGGCTGGGTGAGTTAGGGCCAATATGTGCATGCCATGAGCCTGCCATCCCATACTGATAACCAAGTTTTAATTATTTTCAATAACAATTCAAACAATGATGCCCAACAGAGTGACTCTCCTATATCAGTATACATTTAGTAAAGACTACCCCCTCCCCAGGAGGAAACGTGAGACCCCAGCGTCATGAAATTCACGATGATGGTTGGCCATGAAAAATTTCTATAAAATTTTACTGAAATCGGCCAGTGGTCGACGTCAGCGCGTCTTTGAGGAAATTGTAATGGAACAGTTCAATAATACTTGCGTTAATAGAGAGAGATAATAAATACCAACAAGGAGCCGCAAACCTTGGCATTATCCCCCGCGCCCCGCAGTTGGTATGAAAACCCAAATACATGTATATATCAAGCTCAAAGTAAGAGTTATTAAGGAAACAGCAATTTGGTATTTTTGATTAAGTCTCCATGGTGACAGAAAAAATTCCGAAAATGGAAGGTCCGCAATAGCAAAAGGCACAACTAGTCTGATATATACAGAAAGTTTCAAGGAGCCGCGTTGAACAGTTTTGGAGTTATAGCCCGGAAACAAAAGGAAACAGTAATTTGGTATTTTTTATTAAGTTTCCATGGTGACAGAAAAAATACCGAAAATGGAAGGTCCGCAATAGCAAAAGGCACAACTAAGGCACTAGTCTGATATATACAGAAAGTTTTAAGGAGCTGCGTTGAACGGTTATGGAGTTATAGCCCGGAAACAAAAGGAAACAGTAATTTGGTATTTTTTATTAAGTTTCAATGGTGACAGAAAAAATACTGAAAATGGAAGGTTTGCAATAGCAAAAGGCACAACTAGGGCACTAGTCTGATATATACAGAAATTTTCAAGGAGCTGCGTCGAACGGTTTTTGAGTTATAGCCCGGAAACAAAAGGAAACAGTAATTTGGTATTCTTGACTAAGTTTCCATATTGACAGAAAAAGTACCGAAAATGGAAGGTCCGCAATAGCAAAAGGCACAACTAGGGCACTAGTCTGATATATACAGAAAGTTTCAAGGAGCTGCGTTGAACGGTTATGGAGTTATAGCCCGGAAAAGAATCTCGGACGGACGCACAGACGGACGCACGGACGGACGGAGCCCAATTTAATATCGCCCGCAAACGCGTTTCGCGGGGGATAATAATTTTTACTCAAACTAGCGAAAAGAGAACGACTGTCTGTGTAGCCGAGTTTTCTCTCGTCCCGACACCCGACTAAACATTCTGACTGATAGGACCATACAGGGTTAATCAGTGATTAGTTTTACTATTTCGTACAGGTGTAAGATAAAGGATAAAAGCTGAGGATATGAATGAGGGCTTCAAGGGCTACGTAGGGAATGAAACATAATAAAAAGAATCCGTGGGGGCCGACAGTGAGAGGATAGGTGCTTTGAAGTCCTCTAGTGGGTACTGTTGCTACAGGGAGAAGGTTCCATTATGTGGCTGTATGTCATTTGGAGTTGTGTAACTTTTATATGAATTACGCAGAAAGTTTATATTATACTTAATTTATTCAAAAATATTTTGTAGTAAATAAAATATATGACAACTTTCCGGTATCACGAGTTCTCTCCCTTCCTCTAGACAAGTTTGGTATTCGTGTCTTGCGGGAATACACAAAATTCTACAGTGTTTCAATTTGAATTGGTATCAGTTGTTATTTAAGGGTTTATCTGGTTGATCGTGATATCTAGCTAAGGTTTGGCGAAAACAAAATCCAACAGAACTACGATATTTCAGTGAAAACTGGGATACGACACTTTTACTGGTGTCAATGTGACTGAAAAAGGGGTAAAATACTTGACCGGTCCTTTATTTATTTCTTATTCAGATATCAAAATGTTTCTGTTTTTAAATAACTGTATTTTTTTTTAAACTTCTTGTCTTCAATAAGAAAACGTTTTACAAAATACTGTATGGGAAATGCTCCTGATCTTAAGCTTCATATCAACAGTATGACATAGTCTTTTTCATTACAAGCTTTTTACGTTTACTGTCGTGATGAACTTTCCGTTCCTTGGTAGTAACACTGCAGCTCCCTCCAACATATTCATACCATTTCCCTCCTTTCGTTTTAGTTAACAACCGATTAAAGAAAACGCTCACCCTTCTTGAACACTTGGTTACATCTCTGTTATATTGTTGTATTCTCAAGCATTTTCTATACGTTTGATATCTCCTTAGTTCGTCTTGTGTTAAAAATACACTGTCATACGCCCTCCATGCGTTTTATCATATTTTGTTTAGATTATTTGAGTCTAATTATTACAGAGAAGTCCAAACCACATCGCGCACTCTTCATAATTAAACTAACAAAAACCGCTGTGTAAAACCGATAGTTTAATCTGCGACCCACGTAGTGATGAGGTACAGTTGCCCTCGTCCAAGGGAAATGTTAACATTACAAGTTGTGTGACCTAAGATTAGAATCTAGTCTATAAATATGTATGTGATATAAGCGTAGCGGGCTTTAAATGCCTACACCCGTTTTACACCCTGGTTGGTCTGCAAACAAGGAAGTGCTATACCTGCACAGGTAGTGTTTAACTTCTTGGTACAGTTTTTGATGATCAGATCTTCAGCCTCCGTAAGTATAAACGTTTGTACATGGTGTACAAAAACATTTGAACTATTGCCTTTTTTATGTTGTTGTTTCTGTTTTTGTAATTTGATTTTTTTACTTGTATCAGTCGAAACCTGAGCGCACAATGGATTTTTTGTTGTTTTCGTGTATGAAACATGTTTTATCGACATACAGTGGTTGGATAAATACACGACCGAGAAAGACAAGTGTGCGCTATTTTCATAGGTTGTCTCCCCTTGATTCGCCGCTAAACTATCATAAGTACCGAGGTATGATGCTACCAGATAGTTAATATTGTCTTCCTACACAATATTATATCTGATATGTCGTGTAAGTTATTGTATAACGTATCATACACTATATTATATCTGATATGTCGTGTAAGTTATTGTATAACGTATCCTACACTGTATTATATCTGATATGTCGTGTAAGTTATTGTAAAACGTATCCTACACTATATTATATCTGATATGTCGTGTAAGTTATTGTATAACGTATCCTACACTGTATTATATCTGATATGTCGTGTAAGTTATTGTAAAACGTATCCTACACTATATTATATCTGATATGTCGTGTAAGTTATTGTATAACGTATCCTACACTGTATTATATCTGATATGTCGTGTAAGTTATTGTAAAACGTATCCCACACTGTATTATATCTGATACGTCGTGTAAGTTATTGTATAACGTATCACACACTGTATTATATCTGATATGTCGTGTAAGTTATTGTAAAACGTATCCCACACTGTATTATATCTGATATGTCGTGTAAGTTATTGTATAACGTATCATACACTGTGTTATATCTGATATGTCGTGTAAGTTATTGTATAACGTATCCTACACTGTATTATATCTGATATGTCGTGTAAGTTATTGTAAAACGTATCCTACACTGTATTATATCTGATATGTCGTGTAAGTTATTGTATAACGTATCCTACACTGTATTATATCTGATATGTCGTGTAAGTTATTGTATAACGTATCCTACACTGTATTATATCTGATATGTCGTGTAAGTTATTGTATAACGTATCCTACACTATATTATATCTGATATGTCGTGTAAGTTATTGTAAAACGTATCCCACACTGTATTATATCTGATACGTCGTGTAAGTTATTGTATAACGTATCCTACACTGTATTATATCTGATATGTCGTGTAAGTTATTGTATAACGTATCCTACACTGTATTATATCTGATATGTCGTGTAAGTTATTGTATAACGTATCCTACACTGTATTATATCTGATATGTCGTGTAAGTTATTGTATAACGTATCCTACACTGTATTATATCTGATATGTCGTGTAAGTTATTGTATAACGTATCCTACACTATATTATATCTGATATGTCGTGTAAGTTATTGTATAACGTATCCTACACTGTATTATATCTGATATGTCGTGTAAGTTATTGTATAACGTATCCTACACTGTATTATATCTGATATGTCGTGTAAGTTATTGTATAACGTATCCTACTCTGTATTATATCTGATATGTCGTGTAAGTTATTGTATAACGTATCCTACACTGTATTATCTCTGATATGTCGTGTAAGTTATTGTATAACGTATCCTACACTGTATTATATCTGATATGTCGTGTAAGTTATTGTAAAACGTATCCCACACTGTATTATATCTGATACGTCGTGTAAGTTATTGTATAACGTATCCTACACTGTATTATATCTGATATGTCGTGTAAGTTATTGTATAACGTATCCTACACTGTATTATATCTGATATGTCGTGTAAGTTATTGTATAACGTATCCTACACTATATTATCTCTGATATGTCGTGTAAGTTATTGTATAACGTATCATACACTGTGTTATATCTGATATGTCGTGTAAGTTATTGTATAACGTATCCTACACTGTATTATATCTGATATGTCGTGTAAGTTATTGTATAACGTATCCTACACTGTATTATATCTGATATGTCGTGTAAGTTATTGTATAACGTATCCCACACTATATTATATCTGATATGTCGTGTAAGTTATTGTATAACGTATCCTACACTGTATTATATCTGATATGTCGTGTAAGTTATTGTATAACGTATCCTACACTGTATTATATCTGATATGTCGTGTAAGTTATTGTATAACGTATCCTACACTGTATTATATCTGATATGTCGTGTAAGTTATTGTATAACGTATCCTACACTGTATTATATCTGATATGTCGTGTAAGTTATTGTATAACGTATCCTACACTGTATTATATCTGATATGTCGTGTAAGTTATTGTATAACGTATCATACACTGTGTTATATCTGATATGTCGTGTAAGTTATTGTATAACGTATCCTACACTGTATTATATCTGATATGTCGTGTAAGTTATTGTATAACGTATCCTACACTGTATTATATCTGATATGTCGTGTAAGTTATTGTATAACGTATCCTACTCTGTATTATATCTGATATGTCGTGTAAGTTATTGTATAACGTATCCTACACTGTATTATCTCTGATATGTCGTGTAAGTTATTGTATAACGTATCCTACACTGTATTATCCCTGATATGTCGTGTAAGTTATTGTATAACGTATCCCACACTGTATTATATCTGATATGTCGTGTCAGTTATTGTATAACGTATCCTACACTGTATTATATCTGATATGTCGTGTCAGTTATTGTATAACGTATCCTACACTATATTATATCTGATATGTCGTGTAAGTTATTGTATAACGTATCCTACACTGTATTATATCTGATATGTCGTGTAAGTTATTGTATAACGTATCCTACACTGTATTATATCTGATATGTCGTGTAAGTTATTGTATAACGTATCTTACACTGTATTATATCTGATATGTCGTGTAAGTTATTGTATAACGTATCCTACACTGTATTATATCTGATATGTCGTGTAAGTTATTGTATAACGTATCATACACTGTGTTATATCTGATATGTCGTGTAAGTTATTGTATAACGTATCCTACACTGTATTATATCTGATATGTCGTGTAAGTTATTGTATAACGTATCATACACTGTATTATCTCTGATATGTCGTGTAAGTTATTGTATAACGTATCATACACTGTGTTATATCTGATATGTCGTGTAAGTTATTGTATAACGTATCCTACACTATATTATATCTGATATGTCGTGTAAGTTATTGTATAACGTATCATACACTGTATTATATCTGATATGTCGTGTAAGTTATTGTATAACGTATCCTACACTGTATTATATCTGATATGTCGTGTAAGTTATTGTATAACGTATCCTACACTGTATTATATCTGATATGTCGTGTAAGTTATTGTATAACGTATCCTACACTGTATTATATCTGATATGTCGTGTAAGTTATTGTATAACGTATCCTACACTGTATTATATCTGATATGTCGTGTAAGTTATTGTATAACGTATCCTACTCTGTATTATATCTGATATGTCGTGTAAGTTATTGTATAACGTATCCTACACTATATTATATCTGATATGTCGTGTAAGTTATTGTTTAACGTATATCATTTCATTGGAACGGTTATAGCAATTGCTGCGAGAATATCTTTTTTATGTTTATCGGCGTTTCATAACTGTACGACTTATTTATCCACATGCAGTGCTCCCTCACGTGACTCCTCTGGAACCCGCTTACGAAATGGGAGGGCGTCACAGTGTCACAAAGGACACGACACTACCGAGGACATTTATGGCAAGTCAATCTTCGTGTTTCTTTTTATGTTGCTTAACAATAAAGAAAGGGAGACAATCAATCGTTCGCTTATCAACTCATCAACTATGCACATTTGTCATGTTCCTGACACTTTAGGTAAGGAAAATGTACAGAGGTGAAGGTTGGAGGGGTTTCATTTGTTACAGGACACATACAATATATGGCATTACGCTTTCTATGAAAGCGGGATCTCCCGGCGATCTAAGACCAAATCTCGTTCTATATACGATATCTTATATATATAGTAACGAGATTTGAATTATATCTAAGATATCATATAAAGTATATCAGATATCTTTTGTAGCATAAGATGTCTTCTATACGGAATTGAATAAAATATCTTATATGATAAAACTTGAAATCTTGCATACATGTACTACATAAGATGCCTTGCATACAATATACGTTATTTCATTTGTTATGTAATAAATTGTATATATAATATGTGAGATGTCTCATATAGTATAAAGGATTTCCCGTTAGATATGATATATTATACTATATAAGATCTACGACATGTGTATGCTATATAATATAAGATATCCTATATAACTTGAGGAAATAGAGGACCGCCAATTTTCCTTTAATAAGTTTTAAGTTGGTCAGGCATTGTTTTAAGATTAAGATACATTGTCGCCCAGTGTTTTATTTCTCACTATACTCGCTAGGGTGATTTTTAAACTCTACCATACAAACATTAGTTCGAAAGTGGAATATATTTCGTGATAGTTCATGGTTAATATCACTTCTCTACCTATACACACGGGAAAGGTTATCAGAAGTAGGGCACCAGGTGAGGATATATCACTGATTCCATTACTTGACAGGTTACAAGAGAGTGTCCTTAGGCCATATGTCAAACAGAATCGGCTCACCTGGTCCGAAGGACAAATGTGACCTGATGACCACAATCACCATACCGTGACGTCTGTCGTTCTTCGAAGACTTCTTAACTGGTTGGAATTTAACTTCATTTAACTGAAAGTATCCTCAGACGGTAGAAATTCAAAATTACCAAAAAGGTGGGACCGAGCACCAGGGACTGATCGAGGTCGAGCCCAAAAGAGGGCAACTTGTTATTTGTAATTTGCTAAGGTATGACGGAAACTATTCATGAGAACTACGGTATTTCAGTGAAAACCGACGATACGATGCTTTTACTGATATCAATGTGAACAAAACAGATAAAGTGCTTGACCGGTCCTTTATTTATTTAATATTGAGATACCAAAATGTTTCATTTTTAACTCGCCGGTTACGAGTAACGGTGAGCTAATGTTGTACCCCCGGCGTCGGCGTCCCACCCCAAGACTTTAAGGTTTTTGGGGTAAGATTTTGGAAAGCTTGTAACTTCAAATTACACACCTCACACCCTTCTAATTTGGGTTATACATTCATGTTATGGCAAAATTATGCAGAAAAAAAACGTGATTTGTTTGCATTTTACCATTTTGTGGATTAACTTTTTTAGCTCCAAAACCCACTTTAAAGTTTTTGGGTTAAGTTTTTGGAAAGCTTGTAAGTCCAAAAGTATACACCTCACACGCTTCTAATTTAGTTTAGGAATGATGTTTTGTGACGTGCTATTTCAAAATGACATTCTTATACATACCTAAAAATGAGTGCATAGTGTGATTGCTTCTGCCGATGAGCTTCGCAATCATCGATTGCATTTGTTTATATAACTCTAATGTTTTAAATCGTACTTTCTTCAATTAGAAAAAAAAAAGGTTTTTAAATACTATATGAGAATTTCTTCTGATCTTAAGCTTCATACCTGCAGTATGACATTGTCTTGTCATGATAATCTTTTTTACGTTTACTGTCATGATAAGCTTTCTTTTCCTTGGTAGTAACACTGCAGCTCCCTCCAACATACTCATACCCTTTCCCTCCTTTCGTGTTAGTTACTGTTATAAATGCCGATTTAAGATGTCATACAGATTTATATTGAACGAGACGCTCACCCTTCTTGAACACCTGGTTATACTTTATTATATTGATTATATTTCAAGTATTTTCTAGTTTTCATATCCGATATATTCTGATGTACATTGTATATCATATGATATATCTGATATAGTATAATCATATTATAAGAAATCTTGTAGAAGATATTTTATCTAACTTGAGGAAATACAGGGCGGACAATGTTCCTTCAATAAATCAATGTTCAGTTGGCCTGCAATAATTTAAAGATGAAGATTCACATTTTTCCATTATTTTATTTCTGAGGTCAACAAGATATACAGATTTTTATATTCTATCATATAAACATCAGTTCGTAAGATATGGCGTGATATTTACTTATATACACAGGAAAAGGTTACCTAAAATAGGTATCCCGGTCAGGATAAATCACCGATTCGGGTCCTTTATACATATACATTAGTATGTCTGTTTGACGTGCGACCTTAGGACAAAGGTGAGCTCATGGCCATACCGCGACGTCAGTCGGTCTTCCAATACCTTCTCCATAACCACTGCTTGGATTTTAACCTAATTTGATTGATAGTATCCTCAGGCGGTAGAATTTCAAACTTAACAAAAAGGCGGGGCCGACCCCAGGAACCGAGTGCGGGGCCGACCCCAGGGACCGAGTGCGGGGCCGACCCCAGGAACCGAGTGCGGGGCCAAAACAAGACAAGTTGTTTATATAAGCATTGCTCTGCCTTCTTTAGATTTGTTTGCTCTAACATTCTCACAGGATTGCAGACAAATTGAATAACGAGCTTATAATGGTCTGTCTAGTGTACACACGTTAGATATGGTACATGGTCTGTCTAGTGTACACACATTAGATATGGTACATGGTCTGTCTAGTGTACACACGTTATATATGGTACATGGTCTGTCTAGTGTATACACGTTAGATATGGTACATGGTCTGTCTAGTGTACACACGTTAGATATGGTACATGGTCTGTCTAGTGTACACACGTTATATATGGTACATGGTCTGTCTAGTGTACACACGTTAGATATGGTACAAGGTCTGTCTAGTGTACATACGTTAGATATGGTACATGGTCTGTCTAGTGTACACACGTTAGATATGGTACATGATCTGTCTAGTGTACACACGTTAGATATGGTACATGGTCTGTCTAGTGTACACACGTTAGATATGGTACATGGTCTGTCTAGTGTATACACGTTATATATGGTACATGGTCTGTCTAGTGTACACACGTTAGATATGGTACATGGTCTATCTAGTGTACACACGTTAGATATGGTACATGGTCTGTCTAGTGTACACACGTTAGATATGGTACATGGTCTGTCTAGTGTACACACGTTAGATATGGTACATGGTCTGTCTAGTGTACACACGTTAGATATGGTACATGGTCTGTCTAGTGTACACACGTTAGCTATGGTAATGGTCTGTCTAGTGTACACACGTTAGATATGGTACATGGTCTGTCTAGTGTATACACGTTATATATGGTACATGGTCTGTCTAGTGTACACACGTTAGATATGGTACATGGTCTGTCTAGTGTACACACGTTAGATATGGTACATGGTCTGTCTAGTGTACACACGTTATATATGGTACATGGTCTGTCTAGTGTACACACGTTAGATATGGTACATGGTCTGTCTAGTGTACACAATTTAGATATGGTACATGGTCTGTCTAGTGTACACACGTTAGATATGGTACATGGTCTGTCTACTGTACACACGTTAGATATGGTACATGGTCTGTCTAGTGTACACACGTTAGATATGGTACATGGTCTGTCTAGTGTACACACGTTAGATATGGTACATGGTCTGTCTAGTGTACACACGTTAGACATGGTACATGGTCTGTCTAGTGTACACACGTTAGACATGGTACATGGTCTGTCTAGTGTACACACGTTAGATATGGTACATGGTCTGTCTAGTGTACACACGTTAGATATGGTACATGGTCTGCCTAGTGTACACACGTTAGATATGGTAGATGGTCTGTCTGGTGTACACACGTTACATATGGTACAAGGTCTGTCTGGTGTACACACGTTACATATGGTACAAGGTCTGTCTAGTGTACACACGTTAGATATGGTACATGGTCTGTCTAGTGTACACACGTTAGATATGGTACATGGTCTGTCTAGTGTACACACGTTAGATATGGTACATGGTCTGTCTAGTGTACACACGTTAGATATGGTACATGGTCTGTCTAGTGTACACACGTTAGATATGGTACATGGTCTGTCTAGTGTACACACGTTAGATATGGTACATGGTCTGTCTAGTGTACACACGTTAGATATGGTACATGGTCTGTCTAGTGTACACACGTTAGATATGGTACATGGTCTGTCTAGTGTACACAAGTTAGATATGGTACATGGTCTGTCTAGTGTACACACGTTAGATATGGTACATGGTCTGCCTAGTGTACACACGTTAGATATGGTACATGGTCTGTCTAGTGTACACACGTTAGATATGGTACAAGGTCTGTCTGGTGTACACACGTTACATATGGTACAAGGTCTGTCTAGTGTACACACGTTAGATATGGTACATGGTCTGTCTAGTGTACACACGTTAGATATGGTACATGGTCTGTCTAGTGTACACACGTTAGATATGGTACATGGTCTGTCTAGTGTACACACGTTAGATATGGTACATGGTCTGTCTAGTGTACACACGTTAGATATGGTACATGGTCTGTCTAGTGTACACACGTTAGATATGGTACATGGTCTGTCTAGTGTACACACGTTAGATATGGTACATGGTCTGTCTAGTGTACACACGTTAGATATGGTACATGGTCTGTCTAGTGTACACACGTTAGATATGGTACATGGTCTGTCTAGTGTACACAATTTAGATATGGTACATGGTCTGTCTAGTGTACACACGTTAGATATGGTACATGGTCTGCCTAGTGTACACACGTTAGATATGGTACATGGTCTGTCTAGTGTACACACGTTAGATATGGTACATGGTCTGTCTAGTGTACACACGTTAGATATGGTACATGGTCTGTCTAGTGTACACACGTTGGATATGGTACATGGTCTGTCTAGTGTACACACGTTAGATATGGTACATGGTCTGTCTAGTGTACACACGTTAGATATGGTACATGGTCTGTCTAGTGTACACACGTTAGATATGGTACATGGTCTGTCTAGTGTACACACGTTAGATATGGTACATGGTCTGTCTAGTGTACACACGTTAGATATGGTACATGGTCTGTCTAGTGTACACACGTTAGATATGGTACATGGTCTGTCTAGTCTACACACTTTTAATTAATTGGTTCCTCTGCATATTACAACTTTTACTACATTTTCATTGGCTAAAAAATTTGCTGTGATGCACTGAGCTGCTGAATGGTTAGGTTGTACTCTTGGCCTATATGTAATAGAGTGGTTCTGACATAAGGTACTAGGTGATACTATACACATATTTACTGACATGGTAGTTTACTGACAGTAGGGGTAGGCTGACAAAATTTAAGATTTGTTACTGACGTGAGTAGTGTTACTGACAAGGAGTTAGGTTGAAACATAGGATGTCAGGTCCACTGACGCTGGGTATTGTTACGACATAGGAAAGGACTGACATAGGGGGAGTTTATGCAGTGAGAAATGATTACTGACAGATAAGTGATTACGACATAAGTTTAAATCTAGATGGTGTACTGACAGAGAGGTGATTTTCTGATAGAGTTGAATGTTACGGCAGTATGGGTGAGCGTACTACAGTACAGAAGTAGTGTACTACAGTAGGAGTGTTTACTGACGTAGGGATCATGGATTATTGAGTAGGAGTTGAGGTACTGACATACGTGAGTGATAACTGAAGAGAGTGTGGTGAAGGTTATCTGGCCATGTGCAGTGAGGGTACTACAGGGACAGCATGAAGAGTGAGTGTTCTGACATAGGGATGGTTAGTGTTCTGCGATGGGATGATGTTAACATGGGGTGAGTTTACTGACGTAGAGGGATGGTTTACGACATGGAGTGTGTTACTGACGATGTGGTCTTCAGATGGGTGGTTCTACATAGGATGAGTGTTCTGCATGGGAGTGTGTTCTGCAGTATGGGATGTGTTCGACGTGGGAGTGATGTTACTGCACATAGAGGTTTGTTACTGACAGTAGGGGGTCGGTTACTGACCAGTAGGCGATTAGTTTACTGCGCTTAAATCTTTTACTGACAGTAGATTATTTGTACTGACAGTAGGAGATGAAATTGTTACTGACGAAAAAATTGAGTTACTGCAATTATGGGTATTTACTGACAAGTAGGGGTGGTGTACTGACAGTAAGTGTACGACAGATTCAATACTGTCTAGGTTTGTTACTACAGTAGATGAGTGTATGCAGGTAAGGAGTAGCAGTGTTACCGCAGTAGGAGGTGAGTGTTACTGACAGTAGAGGTGTGTGTTACTGACATTAGGGAGGTGAGTGTTACTGACAGTAAGGAGTGTAAGTGGCTTACTGACAGTAGTAGGGAGGTGACGTGTTACTGACAGTAGGAGGTGAGTGTTACTGACGTAGGATGGTGAGTGGTTTAACTGACAGTAGGAGGTGAGTGTTACTGACAGTATGAAGGTGAGTGTTAATCTGACAGTAGAAGGTGAGGGTGTTACTGAACAGTAGGAGGTGAGTGTAACTGACAGTAGGAGGTGAGGTTTTACTGCAGTAGATTGAGTTCTGACAGTAGGAGGTGAGTGTTACTGACAGTAGGATGGTGAGGTGTTACTGACCAGTAGGGGTGAGTGTTAATTGACAGTAGGAGGTGATGTGTTACTGACAGTACGGAGATGAGTGTACTGACAGTAGGGATGTGAAGTGTTACTGACAGTACGGGAGGTGAAGTGTTACTGACAGTAGGAGGTGAGTGTTACTGAACAGTAGGAGGTGAGTGTTACTGACAGTAGGGGGTGAGTGTTACTGACAGTTAGGGAGGTGAGTGTTACTGGAAAGTAGGGGGGTGAGTGTTACTGACAGTAGGAAGTGAGTGTTACTGACAGTACGAGGTGGGTGTTACTGACAGTAGGGAGGTGAGTGTTACTGACAGTAGGGAGTGAGTGTTACTGACAGTAGGAGGGTGAGTGTTACTGACAGTAGGGAGGTGGAGTGTTACTGACAGTAGGAGGTGAGTGTTACTGACAGTAGGGAGGTGAGTGTTACTGACAGTAGGAGGTGAGTGTTACTGACAGTAGGAGGTGAGTGTTACTGACAGTAGGGGGTGAGTGTTACTGACAGTAGGAGGTGAGTGTTACTGACAGTAGGAGGTGAGTGTTACTGACAGTAGGAGGTGAGTGTTACTGACAGTAGGGAGGTGAGTGTTACTGACAGTAGGAGGTGAGTGTTACTGACAGTAGGAGGTGAGTGTTACTGACAGTAGGAGGTGAGTGTTACTGACAGTAGGAGGTGAGTGTTACTGACAGTAGGAGGTGAGTGTTACTGACAGTAGGAGGTGAGTGTTACTGACAGTAGGAGGTGAGTGTTACTGACAGTAGGAGGTGAGTGTTACTGACAGTAGGAGGGTGAGTGTTACTGACAGTAGGAGGGTGAGTGTTACTGACAGTAGGAGGTGAGTGTTACTGACAGTAGGAGGTGAGTGTTACTGACAGTAGGAGGTGAGTGTTACTGACAGTAGGAGGTGAGTGTTACTGACAGTAGGGAGGTGAGTGTTACTGACAGTAGGAGGTGAGTGTTACTGACAGTAGGAGGTGAGTGTTACTGACAGTAGGAGGTGAGTGTTACTGACAGTAGGAGGTGAGTGTTACTGACAGTAGGAGGTGAGTGTTACTGACAGTAGGGGGTGAGTGTTACTGACAGTAGGAGGTGAGTGTTACTGACAGTAGGAGGTGAGTGTTACTGACAGTAGGGAGGTGAGTGTTACTGACAGTAGGAGGTGAGTGTTACTGACAGTAGGAGGTGAGTGTTACTGACAGTAGGAGGTGAGTGTTACTGACAGTAGGAGGTGAGTGTTACTGACAGTAGGGGGTGAGTGTTACTGACAGTAGGAGGTGAGTGTTACTGACAGTAGGAGGTGAGTGTTACTGACAGTAGGAGGTGAGTGTTACTGACAGTAGGAGGTGAGTGTTACTGACAGTAGGAGGTGAGTGTTACTGACAGTAGGAGGTGAGTGTTACTGACAGTAGGGAGGTGAGTGTTACTGACAGTAGGAGGTGAGTGTTACTGACAGTAGGGGTGAGTGTTACTGACAGTAGGAGGTGAGTGTTACTGACAGTAGGAGGTGAGTGTTACTGACAGTAGGAGGTGAGTGTTACTGACAGTAGGAGGTGAGTGTTACTGACAGTAGGGAGGTGAGTGTTACTGACAGTAGGGGGTGAGTGTTACTGACAGTAGGAGGTGAGTGTTACTGACAGTAGGAGGTGAGTGTTACTGACAGTAGGAGGTGAGTGTTACTGACAGTAGGGAGGTGAGTGTTACTGACAGTAGGAGGTGAGTGTTACTGACAGTAGGAGGTGAGTGTTACTGACAGTAGGGGGTGAGTGTTACTGACAGTAGGAGGTGAGTGTTACTGACAGTAGGAGGTGAGTGTTACTGACAGTAGGAGGTGAGTGTTACTGACAGTAGGAGGTGAGTGTTACTGACAGTAGGAGGTGAGTGTTACTGACAGTAGGAGGTGAGTGTTACTGACAGTAGGAGGTGAGTGTTACTGACAGTAGGGAGGTGAGTGTTACTGACAGTAGGGGGTGAGTGTTACTGACAGTAGGAGGTGAGTGTTACTGACAGTAGGGAGGTGAGTGTTACTGACAGTAGGAGGTGAGTGTTACTGACAGTAGGGAGTTAGTGTTACTGACAGTAGGAGGTTGAGTGTTACTGACAGTAGGAGGTGAGTGTTACTGACAGTAGGAGGTGAGTGTTACTGACAGTAGGAGGTGAGTGTTACTGACAGTAGGAGGTGAGTGTTACTGACAGTAGGAGGTGAGTTTACTGACAGTAGGAGGGTGAGTGTTACTGACAGTAGGGAGGTGAGTGTTACTGACAGTAGGAGGTGAGTGTTACTGACAGTAGGAGGTGAGTGTTACTGACAGTAGGAGGGTGAGTGTTACTGACAGTAGGAGGTGAGTGTTACTGACAGTAGGGAGGTGAGTGTTACTGACAGTAGGAGGTGAGTGTTACTGACAGTAGGAGGTGAGTGTTACTGACAGTAGGAGGTGAGTGTTACTGACAGTAGGAGGTGAGTGTTACTGACAGTAGGAGGTGAGTGTTACTGACAGTAGGAGTTGAGTGTTACTGACAGTAGGAGGTGAGTGTTACTGACAGTAGGAGGTGAGTGTTACTGACAGTAGGAGGTGAGTGTTACTGACAGTAGGGAGTTAGTGTTACTGACAGTAGGAGGTGAGTGTTACTGACAGTAGGAGGTGAGTGTTACTGACAGTAGGGAGGTGAGTGTTACTGACAGTAGGAGGTGAGTGTTACTGACAGTAGGAGGTGAGTGTTACTGACAGTAGGAGGTGAGTGTTACTGACAGTAGGAGGTGAGTGTTACTGACAGTAGGAGGTGAGTGTTACTGACAGTAGGAGGTGAGTGTTACTGACAGTAGGAGGTGAGTGTTACTGACAGTAGGAGGTGAGTGTTACTGACAGTAGGAGGTGAGTGTTACTGACAGTAGGAGGTGAGTGTTACTGACAGTAGGAGGTGAGTGTTACTGACAGTAGGAGGTGAGTGTTACTGACAGTAGGAGGTGAGTGTTACTGACAGTAGGAGGTGAGTGTTACTGACAGTAGGAGGTGAGTGTTACTGACAGTAGGAGGTGAGTGTTACTGACAGTAGGAGGTGAGTGTTACTGACAGTAGGGAGGTAGTGTTACTGACAGTAGGGAGAGAGTGTTACTGACAGTAGGGAGGGAGTGTTACTGACAGTAGGAGGTGAGTGTTACTGACAGTAGGGAGGTGAGTGTTACTGACAGTAGGAGGTGAGTGTTACTGACAGTAGGGGGGTGAGTGTTACTGACAGTAGGAGGTGAGTGTTACTGACAGTAGGGAGGTGAGTGTTACTGACAGTAGGAGGTGAGTGTTACTGACAGTAGGAGGTGAGTGTTACTGACAGTAGGAGGTGAGTGTTACTGACAGTAGGAGGTGAGTGTTACTGACAGTAGGAGGTGAGTGTTACTGACAGTAGGAGGTGAGTGTTACTGACAGTAGGAGGTGAGTGTTACTGACAGTAGGAGGTGAGTGTTACTGACAGTAGGAGGTGAGTGTTACTGACAGTAGGAGGTGAGTGTTACTGACAGTAGGAGGTGAGTGTTACTGACAGTAGGAGGTGAGTGTTACTGACAGTAGGGAGTTAGTGTTACTGACAGTAGGGAGGTGAGTGTTACTGACAGTAGGAGGTGAGTGTTACTGACAGTAGGAGGTGAGTGTTACTGACAGTAGGAGGTGAGTGTTACTGACAGTAGGAGGTGAGTGTTACTGACAGTAGGAGGTGAGTGTTACTGACAGTAGGAGGTTGAGTGTTACTGACAGTAGGAGGTGAGTGTTACTGACAGGAGGAGGTGAGTGTTACTGACAGTAGGAGGTGTACTGACAGTAGGGGTGAGTGTTACTGACAGTACGAGGTGAGTGTTACTGACAGTAGGGGGTGAGTGTTACTGACAGTAGGAGGTGAGTGTTACTGACAGTAGGAGGTGGGTGTTACTGACAGTAGGAGGTGAGTGTTACTGACAGTAGGAGGTGAGTGTTACTGACAGTAGGAGGTGAGTGTTACTGACAGTAGGAGGTGAGTGTTACTGACAGTAGGAGGTGAGTGTTACTGACAGTAGGAGGTGAGTGTTACTGACAGTAGGAGGTGAGTGTTACTGACAGTAGGAGGTGAGTGTTACTGACAGTAGGAGGTGAGTGTTACTGACAGTAGGAGGTGAGTGTTACTGACAGTAGGAGGTGAGTGTTACTGACAGTAGGAGGTGAGTGTTACTGACAGTAGGAGGTGAGTGTTACTGACAGTAGGAGGTGAGTGTTACTGACAGTAGGAGGTGAGTGTTACTGACAGTAGGGGGTGAGTGTTACTGACAGTAGGAGGTGAGTGTTACTGACAGTAGGAGGTGAGTGTTACTGACAGTAGGAGGTGAGTGTTACTGACAGTAGGGAGGTGAGTGTTACTGACAGTAGGAGGTGAGTGTTACTGACAGTAGGAGGTGAGTGTTACTGACAGTAGGGGGGTGAGTGTTACTGACAGTAGGAGGTGAGTGTACTGACAGTAGGGAGGTGAGTGTTACTGACAGTAGGAGGTGAGTGTTACTGACAGTAGGAGGTGAGTGTTACTGACAGTAGGAGGTGAGTGTTACTGACAGTAGGAGGTGAGTGTTACTGACAGTAGGAGGTGAGTGTTACTGACAGTAGGAGGTGAGTGTTACTGACAGTAGGAGGTGAGTGTTACTGACAGTAGGAGGTGAGTGTTACTGACAGTAGGAGGTGAGTGTTACTGACAGTAGGGAGGTGAGTGTTACTGACAGTAGGAGGTGAGTGTTACTGACAGTAGGAGGTGAGTGTTACTGACAGTAGGAGGTGAGTGTTACTGACAGTAGGGAGTGAGTGTTACTGACAGTAGGAGGTGAGTGTTACTGACAGTAGGAGGTGAGTGTTACTGACAGTAGGGGGTGAGTGTTACTGACAGTAGGGGTGAGTGTTACTGACAGTAGGAGGTGAGTGTTACTGACAGTAGGAGGTGAGTGTTACTGACAGTAGGGAGGTGAGTGTTACTGACAGTAGGAGGTGAGTGTTACTGACAGTAGGAGGTGAGTGTTACTGACAGTAGGAGGTGAGTGTTACTGACAGTAGGAGGTGAGTGTTACTGACAGTAGGAGGTGAGTGTTACTGACAGTAGGGAGGTGAGTGTTACTGACAGTAGGAGGTGAGTGTTACTGACAGTAGGAGGTGAGTGTTACTGACAGTAGGAGGTGAGTGTTACTGACAGTAGGAGGTGAGTGTTACTGACAGTAGGGAGTGAGTGTTACTGACAGTAGGAGGTGAGTGTTACTGACAGTAGGAGGTGAGTGTTACTGACAGTAGGAGGTGAGTGTTACTGACAGTAGGAGGTGAGTGTTACTGACAGTAGGGAGGTGAGTGTTACTGACAGTTGGAGGTGAGTGTTACTGACAGTAGGAGGTGAGTGTTACTGACAGTGGGAGGTGAGTGTTACTGACAGTAGGAGGTGAGTGTTACTGACAGTAGGAGGTGAGTGTTACTGACAGTGGGAGGTGAGTGTTACTGACAGTAGGAGGTGAGTGTTACTGACAGTAGGAGGTGTTACTGACAGTAGGGGGTGAGTGTTACTGACAGTAGGAGGTGAGTGTTACTGACAGTAGGGAGGTGAGTGTTACTGACAGTAGGGGGTGAGTGTTACTGACAGTAGGAGGTGAGTGTTACTGACAGTAGGAGGTGAGTGTTACTGACAGTAGGAGGTGAGTGTTACTGACAGTAGGAGGTGAGTGTTACTGACAGTAGGAGGTGAGTGTTACTGACAGTAGGAGGTGAGTGTTACTGACAGTAGGAGGTGAGTGTTACTGACAGTAGGAGGTGAGTGTTACTGACAGTAGGAGGTGAGTGTTACTGACAGTAGGAGGTGAGTGTTACTGACAGTAGGAGGTGAGTGTTACTGACAGTAGGAGGTGAGTGTTACTGACAGTAGGAGGTGAGTGTTACTGACAGTAGGAGGTGAGTGTTACTGACAGTAGGAGGTGAGTGTTACTGACAGTAGGAGGTGAGTGTTACTGACAGTAGGAGGTGAGTGTTACTGACAGTAGGAGGTGAGTGTTACTGACAGTAGGAGGTGAGTGTTACTGACAGTAGGAGGTGAGTGTTACTGACAGTAGGAGGTGAGTGTTACTGACAGTAGGAGGTGAGTGTTACTGACAGTAGGAGGTGAGTGTTACTGACAGTAGGAGGTGAGTGTTACTGACAGTAGGAGGTGAGTGTTACTGACAGTAGGAGGTGAGTGTTACTGACAGTAGGAGGTGAGTGTTACTGACAGTAGGAGGTGAGTGTTACTGACAGTAGGAGGTGAGTGTTACTGACAGTAGGAGGTGAGTGTTACTGACAGTAGGAGGTGAGTGTTACTGACAGTAGGAGGTGAGTGTTACTGACAGTAGGAGGTGAGTGTTACTGACAGTAGGGGGTGAGTGTTACTGACAGTAGGAGGTGAGGTGTTACTGACAGTAGGAGGTGAGTGTTACTGACAGTAGGAGGTGAGTGTTACTGACAGTAGGAGGTGAGTGTTACTGACAGTAGGAGGTGAGTGTTACTGACAGTAGGGGGTGAGTGTTACTGACAGTAGGAGGTGAGTGTTACTGACAGTACGAGGTGGGTGCTACTGACAGTAGGAGGTGAGTGTTACTGACAGTAGGAGGCGAGTGTTACTGACAGTAGGAGGCGAGTGTTACTGACAGTAGGGGGTGAGTGTTTCTGACAGTAGGAGGTGAGTGTTACTGACAGTAGGAGGTGAGTGTTACTGACAGTAGGGGGTGAGTGTTACTGACAGTAGGAGGTGAGTGTTACTGACAGTAGGGGGTGAGTGTTACTGACAGTAGGGGGTGAGTGTTACTGACAGTAGGAGGTGAGTGTTACTGACAGTACGAGGTGAGTGTTACTGACAGTAGGGAGGTGAGTGTTACTGACAGTACGAGGTGAGTGTTACTGACAGTAGGATGTGAGTGTTACTGACAGTAGGAGGTGAGTGTTACTGACAGTAGGGGGTGAGTGTTACTGACAGTAGGGGGTGAGTGTTACTGACAGTAGGGGGTGAGTGTTACTGACAGTAGGGGGTGAGTGTTACTGACAGTAGGAGGTGAGTGTTTCTGACAGTAGGGGTGAGTGTTACTGACAGTAGGGGGTGAGTGTTACTGACAGTAGGAGGTGAGTGTTACTGACAGTAGGAGGTGAGTGTTACTTACAGTAAGAGGTGAGTGTTACTGACAGTAGGAGGTGAGTGTTACTGACAGTAGGGGGTGAGTGTTACTGACAGTAGGGGGTGAGTGTTACTGACAGTAGGAGGTGAGTGTTACTGACAGTAGGAGGTGAGAGTTACTGACAGTAGGAGGTGAGTGTTACTGACAGTAGGGGGTGAGTGTTACTTACAGTAGGAGGTGAGTGTTACTGACAGTAGGAGGTGTTACTGACAGTAGGGAGTTAGTGTTACTGACAGTAGGAGGTGAGTGTTACTGACAGTAGGAGGTGAGTGTTTCTGACAGTAGGAGGTGAGTGTTACTGACAGTAGGGAGTTAGTGTTACTGACAGTAGGGGGTGAGTGTTACTGACAGTAGGAGGTGAGTGTTACTGACAGTAGGGGGTGAGTGTTACTGACAGTAGGAGGTGTGTGTTACTGACAGTAGGAGGTGAGTGTTACTGACAGTAGGGAGTTAGTGTTACTGACGGTAGGAGGTGAGTGTTACTGACAGTAGGGGGTGAGTGTTACTGACAGTAGAAGATGAGTGTTACTGACAGTAGGAGGTGGGTGTTACTGACAGAAGGGGGTGAGTGTTACTGACAGTAGGAGGTGAGTGTTACTGACAGTAGGAGGTGTGTGTTACTGACAGTAGGAGGTGAGTGTTACTGACAGTAGAAGATGAGTGTTACTGACAGTAGGAGGTGGGTGTTACTGACAGAAGGGGGTGAGTGTTACTGACAGAAGGGGGTGAGTGTTACTGACAGTAGGAGGTGAGTGTTACTGACAGTAGGAGGTGTGTGTTACTGACAGTAGGAGGTGAGTGTTACTGACAGTAGAAGATGAGTGTTACTGACAGTAGGAGGTGGGTGTTACTGACAGAAGGGGGTGAGTGTTACTGACAGTAGGAGGTGAGTGTTACTGACAGTAGGAGGTGTGTGTTACTGACAGTAGGAGGTGAGTGTTACTGACAGTAGGAGGTGAGTGTTACTGACAGTAGGAGGTGAGTGTTACTGACAGTAGGAGGTGAGTGTTACTGACAGTAGGAGGTGGGTGTTACTGACAGAAGGGGGTGAGTGTTACTGACAGAAGGGGGTGAGTGTTACTGACAGTAGGAGGTGAGTGTTACTGACAGTAGGAGGTGTGTGTTACTGACAGTAGGAGGTGAGTGTTACTGACAGTAGAAGATGAGTGTTACTGACAGTAGGAGGTGGGTGTTACTGACAGAAGGGGGTGAGTGTTACTGACAGTAGGAGGTGAGTGTTACTGACAGTAGGAGGTGAGTGTTACTGACAGTAGGGGATGAGTGTTACTGACAGTAGGAGGTGAGTGTTACTGACAGTAGGGGGTGAGTGTTACTGACAGTAGGAGGCGAGTGTTACTGACAGTAGGGGGTGAGTGTTACTGACAGAAGGGGGTGAGTGTTACTGACAGTAGGAGGTGAGTGTTACTGACAGTAGGAGGTGTGTGTTACTGACAGTAGGAGGTGAGTGTTACTGACAGTAGGAGGTGGGTGTTACTGACAGTAGGAGGTGAGTGTTACTGACAGTAGGGGGTGAGTGTTACTGACAGTAGGAGGTGAGTGTTACTGACAGTAGGGGGTGAGTGTTACTGACAGTAGGGAGTTAGTGTTACTGACAGTAGGGGGTGAGTGTTACTGACAGTAGGGGGTGAGTGTTACTGACAGTAGGGAGTTAGTGTTACTGACAGTAGGAGGTGAGTGTTACTGACAGTAGGGAGTGAATTGTACTCACAGTAGAAGACTTTATTCTTGTATCAATCAGTAAATCTATGATAATCGTGTCGAGGTTGCATTATATACAGTCACAGGATATAGATCTACTAATATATAAACATCTTTTTTTTAAGACCTGGTCGACAATGTCCATGCATTGAGGAAGGCAACAGAAAGTATTATTGGTGACAGAATAACCAAATTTACCATTCAAGTTGACAGACCTCTGCTTTTCTCTATCGCTATGAATCACTACAGTAACAAGTTCTCCAAGCCGGAACAAATCCACGAAACTCCTATGATTATTTTTAAGAACGAGGACAGCTTCGATGCAAACGCACCGAGGAGGGAATTTTACTCCTTATTTTTCCAAAGCTGCCTTTTTGAGGAGAGATTGTGGGTAGGACAAGGGAGGCGTCTGGTACCGTCAAATGACATCACCATGACACGCGATAAGCAGTTGTCTGCCCTTGGTGTGGCCATTGTAGAAGCTATAGTAAATGGCGACTGTGGATTCCCGTACCTGAATGAAGCTCTTTACCACTTCATAATTGGAGACAACGAATATGAAAACTATCTCAGGATTGATGATATCCCAGATCAAGATGTTCTTTACTTTACTCAACAGGTGGGACCAAAGTTAGAAAGAGTTATGTTGATAGGAATCGTTAATCCAATTGTTTATAGAAATCGTTAATCCAATTGTTTATAGGTTTTTCAAATGATTCGCTTGCTTTTTTTCCCGCAAAATTGTTTAAACAACATATCTGTCTGAAGCAATAAATCATTTGAAGTAGATATATTTGTTCCGTAAAATGTATGAACATGACTTATCTGAAATAAATAAATTCCCAGATATATCATACTGCTTCTGGCTAAATATCACTGCAATGAAAAACGAAAATGAAAATCTGAATTAAATATAAGACGATAGGAAGGACAAAAAGATGTTAGGATACAAACATGCTACGTTATACACTGTAGTTATCGGCGGCTAGAACAGATGATGAGGTCAAACAGGTGGTGTGTTCAGATGCTGGGGTTTGTATGGATGGTACGGGATGGCCTGAGGGACAGACAGTCAAGGTAAACATTATACCTTACTGATTCGTCAAAAGAAATCATTCCGAATTTATTGAAATACTATTACAGGTGCTATGATATATCTTTAAACGGACATTCCGTCGATGAAATGAGTTTATGCTATAGAAATGAAAAATGATATTTATTCCATCACATATTGGCACAAATATGAGTGTAAGTGTCTTTCATCTATAAATCTTATATAATACTGTACAACTCATATCTGCCGTTACAGAGCGAAGGAAAACCCTCTTTAAAAATAATTAAAATAGTGTATACAAAATCACCTGTATATCTCTTTATGTATCTTATATATAGTCTATCATGTAATTGTTATTAACTATCTTATTGTATTTAAAATCAAATGTGACAAATTTTGTTCCATGATGAAAATGTCGGCCTTATGTTTATTTTGTTTGTAGAATCAAACGGTCAATAGGTTTTTAATATTTTACTTATTTTTCATCCAGATGTCCGATCGGGAGGCTTTAGTGCGACACATGGCGAAGTGGAGTGTGATAGAGAGACGGCGGACCGCCATAGACCAGTTAAAAGAGGGACTTAATTACAAGAATTTTTTGAGCTCACTTAGGACGAACACACTGCTCAAATGTCTGCTGGTATTCTCGGGAGAGTACTGCGTAACAGCCAACTATCTACGGAGGATGCTGTCCCCCTCCCTAGTCAGCCTGAGAGTCAACGATAAACACGAAGGGGAGGCAAAGAAACACTTCAATAAACTCCTGGAAGAAATTACAGGTAACACACATTCTTTCTTGTTCTAAACTAACTTCGCCTTATGGGAAAGAAATCCTGTCTAAATTATTTGCTTAATACTTTGCAAGTGCAGACATATTCAAATTGGCAGAGTGAAAAATGTTAGCTTTCACAAATTCACCAATTATGATAATCTGTATAATTATATTGTAATTTTGGCGGACTTGTTTTTCTTCCGCACAACTTTGCTGATATAATATGTTATTCATTCAAAGAACTCTAAGAAATATAATAATTAACTGGAATATTTCATTTGGCATAATCGACATACCAGGTAAAGAATGTAAATTAAATAAAAGAACTGCGACCGCTTCTAGAAAAAGTGAGCCAATTTATCGCTGGTTTTTATTTGTTACTGAGTTTATGATAAGACATACAGCAAACAAAGCTCAACAGCATGAATGTAATACTAGTATGTAAATTGAACGCAAACGGTAATATGAATGGGAGGAGGATCAGAACTCGGATGGAAAAGGCCAATCGAACAGTACTTTAAGAAATTACAGTTGATGCAAAAATAATATTTCGCATTGACATTTATACATTAATTCCTCATATGCAGTTCTTAGCACTTAATAGCTGAAATCATTACTTAACTACTGTATAATGCACAGTATAAATTATTTTTATTATACCCAATTCAAAATAAATCATTTCATTACATGACATTGTGGTTATCTTAACACATAAAATCTTTTTACAAAACTCCAAGTGAACTTTTTCAATACCCTGACCTTTGCAGTAACCCCATACTTTGGATTGGTAACACAGTATGCTTTGTGTTAAAAGCTGAAGTAGTTAAGTTTTTTGTCTTTTTTTTTTCGTCCTCTAGAAAAAGAATTGACAGTTAAATAGCTCGTAAATTTCTTTATATGGGATTCGTAAGTCTTCACTTTATTTCTGTTTCAGCTCTTATGCGAGACTTTAAATGAGCAAGTAAGACTACTATATCAAGCTTACCCACAGTGTTAAGCACCTGTGCAGACTCATTCAGTCTATTGATTAAATTTGTCTTAACTAACCTGGACATACCGTAAAATCTGCTTCTATTGGTACACACGTACAAACAAAGTATCCAATTAAGTCTCCAATTAAGTCTACAATAAAGTCCACAATAAAGTCTACAATAAAGTCTACAATAAAGTCTACAGTAAAGTCTACAATAAAGTCTACAGTAAAGTCTACAGTAAAGTCTACAGTAAAGTCTACAATAAAGCCTACATTAATTCCAAAATAAAGTCTACAGTATAGTCTACAATAAAGTCTACATTAAGGTCTATATTAATTCTACAATAAAGTCTACAATAAAGTCTACAATAAAGTCTACATAAAGTCTATATTAATTCTACAATAAAGTCTACAGTAAAGTCTACAATAAAGTCTACAGTAAAGTCTACAATAAAGTCTACAATAAAGTCTACAATAAAGTCTACAGTAAAGTCTACAATAAAGTCTACAATAAAGTCTACAATAAGTCTACAATAAAGTCTACAATATAGTCTACAATAAAGTCTACAATAAAGTCTACAATAAAGTCTACAATAAAGTCTACAATAAAGTCTACAATAAAGTCTACAATAAAGTCTACAATAATTCTACAATTAAAGTCTACAATAAGTCTACAATAAAGTCTACAATAAAGTCTACAATAAAGTCTACAATAAAGTCTACAATAAAGTCTACAATAAAGTCTACAATAAAGTCTACAATAAAGCCTACAATAAAGTCTACAATAAAGCCTACAATATAGTCTACAATAAAGTCTACAATAAGTCTACAATAAAGTCTACAATAAAGTCTACAATAAAGTCTACAATAAAGTCTACATTAAAGTCTACAATAAAGCCTACAATAAAGTCTACAATAAAGCCTACAATAAAGTCTACAATAAAGTCTACATTAAGGTCTATATTAATTCTACAATAAAGTCTACAATAAAGTCTACAATAAAGTCTATATTAATTCCAAAATAAAGCCTACAATAAAGTCTACAATAAAGTCTACAATAAAGCCTACAATAAAGCCTACAATAAAGTCTACAATAAAGTCTACATTAAGGTCTATATTAATTCTACAATAAAGTCTACAATAAAGTCTACAATAAAGTCTACAATAAAGTCTATATTAATTCCAAAATAAAGCCTACAGTAAAGTCTACAATAAAGCCTACAATAAAGCCTACAACAAAGTCTACAATAAAGTCTACAATAAAGTCTACATTAAGGTCTATATTAATTCTACAATAAAGTCTACAATAAAGTCTACAATAAAGTCTACAATAAAAGCTGCAATAAAGTCTACAATAAAGTCTACAATAAAGTCTACAATAAAGTCTACAATAAGTCCTACAATAAAGCCTACAATAAAGTCTACAACAAAGTCTACAGTAAAGTCTACAATAAAGTCATTGAAGTCTACATTAAGGTCTATATTAATTCTACAATTAAAGTCTATATCAAAGCCTACAATAAAGTCTACAATAAAGTCTACAATGAAGTCTACAATGAAGTCTACAATAAGTCTACAATAAAGTCTACAATAAAGCCTACAATAAAGTCTACAATAAAGTCTACAATAAAGCTGCAATAAAGTTTATATTAAAGTCTACAATTCAATTTACAATAAAAGTCATAGGCAATTCCTCAGCTTTGCACTACATGTATTAAGGAAATAAGCTGTCTCGGCGACCATTTGAATTGAAATGACCGAATAATACAAGTGGGTGTATCAGTGTGAAAATGTAATATGTGTTAAAAAAAAGTTATTCCGATTTGTCTTCAGCTTAAAATATACTTGAGAGTATAAATAGCTTATTAGATGTATTGCGACATCCCCGATCGCTTAATATGAATACATGAACATATATGATGTGTTTATTCCTTAATATTTATATTTCCACTCAATTCAGACTCAATGAACCTTCCACAATTAACTCGAGTCATTTTTCAATGAACTATATCAAGCCCGGCGTAGGAATACATTTGTCGAGCTTGGACTATATTTTTTTTAATTCCTTTTCAAAAGTGATCATATTTATATGAAATAAATTCCTTTAAAACTAATACTTGTTTTAAATCCCTATTAAGTTTGTTTACGAAAGAAATCCTAAAAGTATTAACCATATGTAGACGAAGAGTGATGACGTATATTTTGGTAAGTTCTGTGGTAGACTTGCACAAGTCCCTATTTGTCAAAGACACAATATTGTACAAAATACCCCCAAAATATAAATATCAGGATTGAATAAAGTTATGTTGAGGTGTATGGGGGTATAAACCGCAATAGGTCTGGAGACAAATTTATTATGAACTGCTTTGCAGTTCATAAAATTTGTCTCAAGACCTATTGAGGTTTATACCCCCATACACCTCAACATAACATTATTCAATCCTTAATTATTGATTTCTAATGAGGTGTTGTAATAATCTTAATGTCTAGTGTATTGTAGGATATGTTTCTACCATTCCTTTAATGTTAGGAGTTGTCCGCTCGTGGACGCATTGAACTCCAAATCATACCACTCTTAAAATAGGTTCTCAACAAAACTACGTAGGTTCTACATACTTTCTCAGATTTAACCATAGCTGCTTACTGATAAATAATGCCACGTGTAGCCCTCTTGGTCATTGGAAAGCTAATAATTGTTTATTCTTATATCAGATGAAGATGCTGGATACTTGTTTTTCTTCATCACTGGTGTCCTTGACCCTCCAATCAAGGAAATGGTCCTGAATGTGACCTTTAACCCCAACCGGAAGAGGACGTTACCGGAAGCCACAGCGTGCAACAATACCATCAGTTTGCCACAAGGAAACGGTTCATTTCAAGCGTTCAAGAAAAGTTTCATTACTGCAATCCAGTATGCGCGTGTGGGATTCGGGAAAACATCTCATATGTAAAAGTGAATGTACGGTCTTTAGAAGTCCAGGTGGAGGATCTGCCAAGAACTGTTGACAAACTTTGAGTAAAATGGTCGATGAAGGGTTTAATAATTTGTATCAAGCCTCAATCATACCTATCTTTGTTATTAGCCAAAACTCATTATGGTTGTTAAGATAAACCCATATTCGTATTTAGCATAAACACTGTTTGTAATGAGGAAAAACTATGTTTGTATCTTAAGTATATTCTGTTTGTAGTTAACATAAACATTTGTTTGTGATAAACATCACCCTTTTTGTGATCTTTATCAGCCCTTGTTTGGCATAAACTCGTGTTTGTAATTAAGGTATACTGTTTGTTGTTAGCAACTTCTATTTGTAATTAGCATACAATCCATCTTTATTATTAAGGTATACTGCTTAAAATAAGTTTAACCTTTCTTTGAAATAAGCATGTACAACTTTGAAAACCCCTACTTGTAAATAATGTAAAGTTTTTTGTAATTAACGTATACTGTTCATAATTAGCATAAACCCTAACTTGTAAATAGCATTTGTTATTAGTTTAAACTGTTTTAATAGCGTAAACACCCTGGTTTTCAATTAGCGCAAAACATTTTTTTGTAATAATCATTAAAAACTGATTGTAATTAGCAATGATGTCAACTGTAAAAGTATGAGCGCAGTTAAATAGAAAATAATCACAATGATTGTGTGATCCTGGTTTTTGTTGTCGCCTGCGGCCAAGCTAGGTGTCTTGCTATCATCGTATGGAATTGTCTATCACTTTGATAACTAAATATGATGCTACTCTTTCATAAGAGAACTATCTATGTTACATAGACGTATTAAATGTGATGAATTACAACTATAACGAAGATTGTTTTTGTGATTTTCTGTGCATTTCCCACTTCTTTAAATAGCTTATGGGGAGCAAAATGAAGCATTGTTGAACATTATGTAAAAATATTTCGCTTAGCGCATACCGACAGATTACCAATAGGCAATCCACTTACATGAAGTTGACTTCCACAGAAGTGGCAATTCATAGAGAGTAGGGGATAACCATTGGTGTTCAGAGATATTTGCATTAAAATGATGTATCAATCATCTGAATATGAACTAAAAATACAAAATTGTTTACTACTTTCAATGTATATATAATAAGCATTCGTGTGCACACAAGGAATTAACAACAGAAAAAAAGCCACACGTGTACACCTCTATGACAAGTAAAGACAGCCGCACGTGTTCACCTCTATATAAAGAAAAGACAGTCACACGTGTTCACCTCTATATAAAGAATAGACAGTCACACGTGTACACCTCTATATAAAGAAAAGACAGCGTCACGTGTACACCTCTATGACAAGTAAAGACAGTCACACGTGTACACCTCTATATAAAGAAAAGACAGTCGCACGTATACACCTTTATGTAAAGTAAAGACAGCCGCACGTATACACCTTTATGTAAAGTAAAGACAGCCGCACGTATACACCTTTATGTAAAGTAAAGACAGCCGCACGTATATATCTCTATGTAAAGAAAAGACAGCCGCACGTATATATCTCTATGTAAAGAAAAGACAGCCGCACGTGTACACCTCTATGTAAAGTAAAGACAGCCACACATGTACACCTCTGTGTAAAGTAAAGACAGCCACACGTGTACACCTCTATATAAAGAAAAGACAGTCACACGTGTACACCTCTATGTAAAGAAAAGACAGTCACACGTGTACACCTCTATATAAAGGAAAGACAGCCACACGTGTTCACCTCCATGTAAAATAAAGACAGCCACACGTGTAAAACTCTATATAAAGAAAAGACAGCCACACGTGTACACCTCTATGTAAAGAAAAGACAGCCACACGTGTTCACCTCCATGTAAAGAAAAGACAGCCACACGTGTTCATCTTCATGTAAAGAAAAGACAGCCACACGTGTACACCTCTATGTAAAGAAAAGACAGCCACACGTGTTCACCTCCATGTAAAGAAAAGACAGCCACACGTGTAAAAATCTATATAAAGAAAAGACAGCCACACGTGTTCATCTTCATGTAAAGAAAAGACAGCCACACGTGTTCACTTCCATGTAAAGAAAAGACAGAAAGCATTTTCAGATATAAACCAAATGTCCATCATACATTACTTTATAAGCAAAGATCGTGTTTGTCTTTTGCAACCAAGTGTTTACATTTCAAATTTGCCTCACAGTCGTTGTACTTCTATTCATAACATGCCTTTAATATAAAAAATCTTGGTAGAGGTTAACTTACATCAGTATATTGTTAGTGGGACAATAGGAACCTCCCCAATTCCAAGTATACCATAGCATTTTGTGTTGATCGTTTAACTCCAAGAATATTTTTAACAAAATCTAATAGTACATTCTCAATATCGGGGGCTGCATGGAAACCCCCATCTTCGCTAGCCAAGGCTTCTTGGAAGTGTAACGTAATCAGAAGCCTTGGCTAGCGAAGATGGGAAACCCCATACTTCAGTTGTAGAACCCGCTACACTTCCTACATATGTGTCCAACAGACTCGATAATGTTGGGGAAAATCAAAAGCATGGATACACAAGTCTTTTTTTTAACATTTGAATTTTATCGATTTTCAACAGAATGACATCACACACAATACAAGCAAAACAATTCTTGATGACTAACTAAAGCACACACCAAACAGTGTTGCATATTCTCTACAACTTCACGTGTATCAATATTTGTATTGTTTCACAAGTCTTTAATGTAAATGATGCTTTCCTTCATCATGAAGCATAATTGCAGCAACTTTATACCAAACGAGTAATTGACAATCCTATCGGGACTCTCTCGTATTAGTAAACGATAAAAGTATAAGTACACCTGGTTGGTCATTATGTATACATCCGATAGATTATCAAAAATAACGTCACTCCTGTCATCGGCATATAAAAAAATCATTCAAATTTGAGCATCTACCATTAAAACCACCAACTAAAATATCTTTGCCTTCTAGAGAGAATACAGCCACTGCATTTCGAGATGATAAAATATATCTCTGTTGTGAAGCCTGTAGTACGCCGCTCTACCAGACGGAACCACAGGGACTTGAGAAATTGTGACAGTCTACCCTTCCCTAGTGTGTATCACAGGGACGTGATAATTTGTTACAGTCTACATGTGTTTTGACCTTCCCTAGTGTGTATAGCCCATTTTGAGACGTTTTGAGGGGCTATATTAAAATTTGGTAAAAATGCTCCGAATTTTAATCTAGCCCCCCAAAACGTCTCAAAATGTGCTATACACACTAGGGAAGGTCAAAACACATGTAGACTGTAACAAATTCTCACGTCCCTGTGATACACACCAGGGAAGGTCCAAATGCATGTAGACTGTAACAAATTCTCACGTCCTTGTGACATGTAGACTGTAACTAATTCTCAAGTCCCTGTGGACGGAATGTTTTTATCTAAAGAGCAAATACAATGAACGCCATCTTTCTCATGATCAGATACCTCCTTGTTTACTCTTAAGTATACTTACATAATTGAACATATATCTCTTAACTTGTATCTGACAGTTTAATTTTCACGACCCCTTATGTTCCAGACCAGGCACTTCAGGCCTGCTATGTTAGATAACCCCCAAGTCCGCCCTAATGGGTTCTGGTTAAAATACAGTGATATTTACACAGACCAATTTATCACACAATGTCGACTCTTTATGATTTAACGCTGATTGTTATGGGTGTCAAATGGTATGTTTTTGTAAGATGATCAATGGGAAATGCTGTTGATGTCATACCTACACATTAAAGTACAACAATCACTCACCAGTAAACAAACCATACATTTTTATGTGTGTCGCTTTTTCTGCCAAAGTATCTGCTGACACGCACGTAACCGAACTATTTTTAGATATTTGTACCGATATCCATAAAAACGCTACATCTATCTCAGTCAAAGAATGGTTTAAAGCATTTGGACAGTTTTCTGACCTAGAAGGTGGTACGATACCCTAATATTAAGCTAGACCTTTTCTAGTATCATAAACATGCCACCTACCCACATACAAACTGCCTGATGCCACCTTTAGTTTTTATAACGAAGCATACATTGACGTCTAGTAATAAATGTCATTCTGTCGACCCCACCTTATCGATTTCACTCCATTCTAATAGTCCTGTTGATATCAAACTGTCGACATGTTGTGATGGATTTGGTAAGAAATGTTATATCATATACGACTTTCTACGTAATGCATTCATTGCAATCTTTAGCATGTATATATCTTTAGGAAATATTAGATAAATAGATAGATAAACAGATAAATGAATAAACAGATAAATGAATAAAGAGATAAATAAATAAATGAAAATAAATTGATCACTAACACCCATTAAAGCTTATCGCGTTAATATTCAGTAATATTGCAAAACTATCGCAGGCCAGTTGCCTGAAGTTGGCTCCGAATTCCAAGTTCCGTTCGAGTTCCGTTTAAGTTAAACGGAACTCGGAACTGGGATCAAAACCAGTAAAGCTTATACATAGTAGTTCCGTTTTTCTTAAACGGAACTTGGAACTGATTCCTAGTTCCGTTTATCTTAAACGGAACTCGGAACTCGGAACCAACTTCAGGCTCCCAGTTCCTTTGCAATTCATCAGTCATGATTGTATATATGAAGGGAAAATCGTTTATTTGATATCAAATGTGATATATATAGAGCAGTATAACAATACCATATGAAGTATATGATAGACAACGAGAGAGAAATCCTGACTTGATAAAGAGTCTCCATGGAAACATATAGCTGGCTATAGCACTAATTACAACTAAATATCGGTATAACAACAACTAGTCGCCTGTGGGCTTTGATATGGAAAACCAAGATTTAGTGAAATTACTCATGTAAAGAAAGCATTTCTGGCTTTCTACATAGTCCCCTGATATGTGCAGTGATGACTGATGGCCTTTTGGAAATTTATAACAGAAAAAAACTGTGATTTAGTGATTTTTTTTATTTATGTTGCTATACGACGTACAATACATGTCGATTTTCATTTATCTCTCATGATATAATTTAAAGTCGACATATTTCAAAAAAGCTAATTACTCTGGAGTATCTGGGCCAGGTTTTATCAATGTCCCTTAACTTAAGGAATCGACCAACTTAAAAAAAAAATCATAATTGGATTTAAGGAAAAATGTTTCGTTGTATTCGGTAATGTTTTTATTGAAAATTTGATGTGAAGGAGTATTGATGAAATTGGGCCCTGCTCTTATTATCTTTTGTGTGTGTTTTGTTAAACATATTTACATATTACTATAGTACTTTATTTTGTGCGCCAACTCACGTGATTAACTGTTGTCTATAAAACATTTCAACTTAAAACTTGTGTGACTTTTGTACAGCCTAAACTATATCATTAATCTGATGTGGGTCGGCCCGAAGGGTAAAGACCTCTCTAAATTCTACTGTGACCAGAGTAAAGTATTGGTGCAACAATCCAAATAATAGTATCATGACACGATTTGCTGCCAACACGTATAGTTAATATCGCCTGTTTACACCTACAAAGTCTAAATATCGTTTTCGACTGGACGGTGTACGGTAGCTGATTCAGAAACGCGAGAAAATATTTTTGTGTAAAAGCCCTAGGCTATTAACCTAGGGATCTAACAAAGCTATCATAGGGCCCAACCTAGTAACCTAGGGATCTAACATAGCTATCATAGGGTCCTAACCTAGTAACCTAGGGATCTAACAAAGCTATCATAGGGTCCTAACCTAGTAACCTAGGGATCTAACATAGCTATCATAGGGTCCTAACCTAGTAACCTAGGGATCTAACATAGCTATCATAGGGTCCTAACCAAGTAACCTAGGGATCTAACAAAGCTATTATAGGGTCCTAACCTAGTAACCTAGGGATCTAACATAGCTATCATAGGGTCCTAACCTAGTAACCTAGGGATCTAACATAGCTATCATAGGGTCCTAACCAAGTAACCTAGGGATCTAACAAAGCTATTATAGGGTCCTAACCTAGTAACCTAGGGATCTAACAAAGCTATTATAGGGTCCTAACCTAGTAACCTAGGGATCTACCAAAGCCATTATAGGGTCCTAACCTAGTAACCTATGACCCTAACAAAGCTATCATAGGGTCCTAACCTAGTAACCTAGGGATCTACCAAAGCCATTATAGGGTCCTAACCTAGTAACCTATGACCCTAACAAAGCTATCATAGGGTCCTAACCTAGTAACCTAGGGATCTAACATAGCTACAATAGGGTCCTAACCTAGTAACCTAGGGATCTAACATAGCTATCATAGGGTCCTAACCTAGTAACCTATGACCCTAACAAAGCTATCATAGGGTCCTAACCTAGTAACCTAGGGATCTAACATAGCTATCATAGGGTCCTAACCTAGTAACCTAGGGATCTAACAAAGCCATCAAAGGGCCCCTACCTAGTAACCTAGGTATCTAACAATGCTATCATAGGGCCCTTACCTAGTAACCTAGGTATCTAACAATGCTATCATAGGGCCCTTACCTAGTAACCTAGGGATCTAACAAAGCTATCATAGGGCCCCAACCTAGTAACCTAGGGATCTAACATAGCTATCACAGGGTCCTAACCTAGTAACCTACGGATCTAACAAAGCTATCATAGGGTCCTAACCTAGTAATCTGTGAACCTAACAAAACTATCTAAGGGTCCTAACCTAGTAACTTATGACCCTAACAAAGCTATCATAGGGTCCTAACCTAGTAACCTATGACCGTAACAAAGCTATCTAACGGTCCTAACCTAGTAACCTATGACCCTAACAAAGCTATCATAGAGTCCTAACCTAGTAACCTATGACCTTAACAAAGCTATCATAGGGTCCTAAACTAGTAACCTAGGGATCTAACAAAGCTACAATAGGGTCCTAACCTAGTAACCTATGACCGTAACAAAGCTATCTAACGGTCCTAACCTAGTAACCTATGACCCTAACAAAGCTATCATAGGGTCCTAACCTAGTAACCTATGACCCTAACAAAGCTATCATAGGGTCCTAACCTAGTACCGTATGACCCTAACAAAGCTATCATAGGATCCTAACCTAGTAACCTAGGGATCTAACAATGCTATCGTAGGGCCCCAACCTAGTAACCTAGGGATCTAACAAAGCTATCATAGGGTCCTAACCTAGTAACCTAGGGGTCTAACATAGCTATCATAGGGTCCTAACCTAGTAACCTAGGGATCTAACATAGCCATTATAGGGCCCCAACCTAGTAACCTAGGGATCTAACAAAGCTATCATAGAGCCCTAACCTAGTAACCTAGGGATCTAACAAAGCTATCATAGGGCCCTAGCCTAGTGACCTATGGCCCTAACAAAGTCATCATAGGGTCCTAACCTAGTAACCTAGGGATCTAACAAAGCTATCATAGGGCCCTAATTATAATCTAGTAACCTAGAGATCTAACAAAGCTATCATAGGGCCCCAACCTAGTAACCTAGGGATCTAACATAGCTATCATAGGGCCCTAATCTAGTAACCTAGGGATCTAACAAAGCTATAATAGGGCCCCAACCTAGTAACCTAGGGATCTAACATAGCTATCATAGGGTCCTAACCTAGTAACCTAGGGATCTAACACAGCCATCATAGGGCCCAACCTAGTAACCTAGGGATCTAACAAAGCCATCATAGGGTCCTAACCTAGTAACCTAGGGATCTAACACAGCCATCATAGAGCCCCAACCTAGTAACCTAGGGATCTAACAAAGCCATCATAGGGTCCTAACCTAGTAACCTAGGGATCTAACACAGCCATCATAGAGCCCCAACCTAGTAACCTAGGGATCTAACAAAGTCATCATAGGGTCCTAACCTAGTAACCTAGGGATCTAACATAGCTATCATAGGGTCCCAACTTAGGGATCTAACAACGCTATAATAGGGCCCAAACCTAGTAACCTAGGGATCTAACACAGCTATCATAGAGCCCCAACCTAGTAACCTAGGGATCTAACAAAGCTATCATAGGGTCCTAACCTAGTAACCTAGGGATCTAACACAGCCATCATAGGGCCCCAACCTAGTAACCTAGGGATCTAACAAAGCCATCATAGGGTCCTAACCTAGTAACCTAGGGATCTAACATAGCTATCATAGGGTCCTAACCTAGGGATCTAACAAAGCTATAATAGGGCCCCAACCTAGTAACCTAGGGATCTAACATAGCTATCATAGGGTCCTAACCTAGTAACCTAGGGATCTAACAAAGCCATCATAGGGTCCTAACCTAGTAACCTAGGGATCTAACAAAGCTATAATAGGGCCCCAACCTAGTAACCTAGGGATCTAACAAAGCTATCATAGGGCCCCAACCTAGTAACCTAGGGATCTAACAAAGCTATAATAGGGCCCCAACCTAGTAACCTAGGGATCTAACAAAGCTATCATAGGGCCCCAACCTAGTAACCTAGGGATCTAACAAAGCTATCATAGGGCCCCAACCTAGTAACCTAGGGATCTAACATAGCTATCATAGGGCCCCAACCTAGTAACCTAGGGATCTAACAAAGCTATCATAGGGCCCCAACCTAGTAACCTAGGGATCTAACAAAGCTATCATAGGGCCCCAACCTAGTAACCTAGGGATCTAACAAAGCTATCATAGGGCCCTAACCTAGTAACCTAGGGATCTAACATAGCTATCATAGGGTCCCTAACCTAGTAACCTAGGGATCTAACAAAGCTATCATAGGGCCCCAACCTAGTAACCTAGGGATCTAACAAAGCTATCATAGGGCCCCAACCTAGTAACCTAGGGATCTAACAAAGCTATCATAGGGCCCTAACCTAGTAACCTAGGGATCTAACAAAGCTATCATAGGGCCCTAACCTAGTAACCTAGGGATCTAACAAAGCTATCATAGGGCCCCAACCTAGTAACCTAGGGATCTAACAAAGCTATCATAGGGCCCCAACCTAGTAACCTAGGGATCTAACAAAGCTATCATAGGGCCCCAACCTAGTAACCTAGGGATCTAACAAAGCTATCATAGGGCCCCAACCTAGTAACCTAGGGATCTAACAAAGCTATCATAGGGCCCCAACCTAGTAACCTAGGGATCTAACAAAGCTATCATAGGGCCCCAACCTAGTAACCTAGGGATCTAACAAAGCTATCATAGGGCCCCAACCTAGTAACCTAGGGATCTAACAAAGCTATCATAGGGCCCCAACCTAGTAACCTAGGGATCTAACATAGCTATCATAGGGTCCTAACCTAGTAACCTAGGGATCTAACAAAGCTATCATAGGGCTCCAACCTAGTAACCTAGGGATCTAACAAAGCTATCATAGGGTCCTAACCTAGTAACCTAGGGATCTAACAAAGCTAGCTAAGGGCCCTGACCTAGTAACCTAGGGATCTAACATAGCTATCATAGGGTCCTAACCTAGTAACCTAGGGATCTAACAAAGCTATCATAGGGTTCTAACCTAGTAACCTAGGGATCTAACAAAGCTATCATAGGGCCCCAACCTAGTAACCTAGGGATCTAACATAGCTATCATAGGGTTCTAACCTAGTAACCTAGGGATCTAACAAAGCTAGCTAAGGGCCCTGACCTAGTAACTTATGACCCTAATGTCAAGCTATCTTAGGGCCCTAACCTAGTAATCTGTGAACCCAACAAAACTATCCTAGGGCCCTTACCTTGAAACAACAGTCATGGTATCTCCTTAATCTGTAACAATAAAAAAAACCCAGCCTTAATCCTAGGAGAGAGAGGTATGTTTCACTTGTCTTGGAGATATAGTGACCTCTTGACCTCGACATGCTACCAGCACCATAATTTTCTTCTTTTGTCAATAGTGTTTTTATGTAACATATGCAATGAATAAACACAGCGTATTGATCTTACTGTTTTTGAACATTGGTCTGCTTCTAAGATTTATAGAGGTATGCGGATCAAAGGAATAACAAAACTGACTTCAAACTATAGATTATGTGATTTATTTGCGGTAATAAAATGACAAAGGAAAAATCTTGTATCAGCCTGTCATTAGACAGACGACACTTATCGTAAATGTGAGATACGTGTAACTAATGTCACGATTAATACGAACAAATGTTGAGTAGAAGAAACAATATCTTTTTCTAATCTTATCTTACAAATGGATTCATTGCCCTCTTCTCTTCATGTGCTGAATAACAAAATACAATGTATTTCCAATAACTTCACCATGAAAAATACGAAAAAGTTTGGTTGAATCTAAAACTTTACGATTTTCTACCGTGTTCTGTGTCATTAGCATAGTTTCCTTTTGGGGTTTGCCAAGACTGTTAGTCTTTGTTTAAATAAAAAGCAACAATACATGCGATGATTTGCTTCGCATTCATTCGAATATGTGAACGAAAATATGATTTGAGTAAGTACCTCGGCATGTGGTACGTGTTCATTATATAAGAACAGTGTAAACACGCAATGTACAACAGGTAAAATTAGTTTGGTTCTATAGGACCGCATGCAATCCTTTCTCCCGTTTTTAATAACAACGGGGGAAAATCGTATAAAGAACTGTGAACGAATCTATTACATGTATCTCAAAAAAGCCATACGAAAACCAGTAATTCTACAGATTTCTGGTAATGGTTAATTGATTATACAAAAAATATCACAACATCATTTTCTATGTCTAGGCCTATATGCATTGATATGTGAACGTTTGTAATTTACTGTGTCTTGGTTAAGGGGCAGATCACAGGGGCTTGGCACGATTTTCCAAATGATAGTCTATATATATATGTATATAGTATACATATATATATGGACTATCATTTGGAAAATCGTGCCAAGCCCCTGTGGGGCAGATTTCCTCAAAAATTCGACAATTTACTTGTCTGTACAGTCGTTTTTACTTCTTGACAAACTATATACATGTATATATATCCATGTATGTAAATACATTGCGATCTAGATATTCATATAATCTAATAGACGACTTCCACAATGATCATGTCGGGGTATCGGGCCGACCATCACTCCGCCATTGAAACGTTCCTTTTAATAACGCCGATGTGGCGCAGCGGTATAAGCTGCCGGTATTTCTGGCTAGGCGATTGGGTGCCGTAGATCGTGAGTTCGAGGCCCGGCCAGGACACTAGTCAAAACGTTGTCTTCCTTCGTCATTTGTGTTATACATATATATATATTTTAATTGATAGGGTTTTTAATAATTTTTCATTTTAAATAATGATAATAATGATGGGTACGAACAAATTATATTGGATATATATTGTTATAACCATGTAATAAATGATGTTATAAGTAAAGAAGTTGAACTCTTACAACTAATATGATACTGTATCACTGTGAACTGGTACGGCAGGCTGAAGCCACAAGTTGTAACAAATTATTATTATTATCGTGCGTATCGAATTCCCATTATTTCATTTTCAAAACAAATGTTTTCGCACGTGTCTTTTGCAAGCTTTAAAAAATCAATCATGTTTCGAATGAGACAGATTAGTTTCGTTCTCACGTAGATTCGTATCAGTGGAAGAATCTCTATAGCCTGATAACATAGATTGCATAGCTACATTTTGTCACATATAAACACCACTCTGTTACTAATAGCAGTTGATAATTAATGGTGAGTTACAGGGATGTTTGGTTGCAAAGTAGTATCACAATTGCCTTTCACCTAGGCGGCCGGGGTTCGATTTCCCGATCGATCGTGAAAAGGAATTTAATGCAGGTCTCCTTCCCGATCACGTGGGTTTTACCCGGGTACTCCGGTTTCTCCCTACAGTAAGACACCTCGCGCCCTGAAATACGGGCCATAAAGAGTGACTAATATAAGTTGGTATAGCTTGTTTCACAATTATTTCAATTTATACATAATGGTAATTTCTACCAGTATTTTCTTTATGTACACATCCTGGCCACAACATAAAGATATTTGACCTCTGTTTATATATTTGTATACATATATAATCATGTCCGAGTAAAGTCAAAAGTTATTCGGAAAAGCCAATCTTGCCCAGAGTAAGTGCCTTGTTGAAAGAGGCATACAGTTCCATCTTGCTTTTGTTTCCAAGGGGTAGGTGTAGATATTGGAGACAGGTGGTGGCCTGGGGTAATTCTGCCTTTGGGTCGGACCTGTTAAATCCTACACCCATGGAGAAGTCGTGCACTGGCAGATCGTCTAAACCAGTAATAAACTGAAACAACTTGGCCGCCTCCTCGTCTGGAAACAAATACAAAAAATGTAGTTTCTGCTATTTATAGTCGAACACGACAAAGCAAATGTCACTGACATCAACCATGTGTTGGCAATAGATAGCTCGTGATGATTATTTCAAAACGTTTTTAGGAGTCGGAAAAGTTTCACCATATCGCCCAAAACCTCGTGAGTTGGTTACACGTTATAGTGAGTATTTATATCACATGTTTTTCTACAATTACCAACACTTGTATTGGAATATTAACATGTAGATCATATCACATAATAACTTTGGAATTTGTAATTAAAAAGCATTTCATAATATAGAAAGACAAAGAACATCGTGTAGAAGAAACGCGTTTGAATATGAGGTTTACCCATCTACATACCATTCAGATCTTTCAACAATTCTTCTGTTAAAGATTTGGTAGTTTTCTCCACATCATTTTTTGTTGTCAGTTGCCCAACTTTTGGTACCAACTTTTCCTTTATGTAGTGAGCCGTCGTCGTCCTTTTATCCCTCGTTAGAAAGAATCTGCAGAACTCGTCGCATTCTTTTGTCTTATCAAGAAAGGACAGGGTTCGAAGTCCCCTCTTGATTTCGTCTAAAGATTCTCTTCGCCTGTCGATAAGGTACCACTGGAGAAGGGTCTGTATGTACCCCAGTCTGTTGGATATCTAGACAGACAAAACGCATGTTCATTAAAATGTCATCTCTTCTCCTCAAGTAATTATTCATTGAACATCTTGAGAACAAATGATTAAGCGTCCAAAGGTGTTGGTCTTATAGCAATGTTTTTACTTATTTTTTGGCTAAAAGTTGACTCCTTGAAGTCAAGAGATAGAGGATTTTGATATGTGTTTTCGAATTTTGCCAAAACATTGACTGATTTCATCGTCGACACTTTCTGTACTTTTAAATTGTCATAAATAGTTCCGAAAACATGACGTGTTTACTATTTTGAAAAATAAACAATTTCCTTCAACTTCTAAAACGACACCAATCTGGCATTGTATATCTGTAGGTATATGTAGTTCGGACAAAATAGTTTAAATGATCTTTATAAAATGTTAATAACGGATTTAATTTTCATTTTCCTTACCTCAGTGTTAAGTTTTATAGGAGAGTTCACCTATTAGGACGCTACGTTACTTACACTTCGTTAGAACGTGAAATGATATATGATACCGAATTGTACACACGTTCATTCTCGGGGTATACACAAACACCCAATACCATTGAAACCAAGTCAGACGCGTTTTAAATTGTCGCATACATATGACAACAGAGTGAGTATTGTTAAAACACCACTATTAGATGGTATACGGCTCGGCTTAATATAATTAATCTAGACGCGACATGGACTGATATGGTGGTATACGATGGTATATATTATATTGTGCTGTTACGTATCTGTCCTTTGGTAAGACATTTCTTCGACGGCCCTACCCTACCGTATGTTGTTTAGTGAAGAAGCCAACAGGTCAAGGGCAGTACCTCTGCTACATATCTAGGCAAAACGTGACTGTTCTATCATACTCTACCGCATCTTTTTAAGTTTATAATTTTGAATAATTTCTCAGATGTTTAACAATGATGTTCTCATACAACTTTGGGTCCGATACACTAATTAGGATTAACATAAATACCTACTGTAATCCGTTCCACATTTGACCAGCCACAGTAATCAGTGAACATTTCAGTATCTCCTCCAATGATCTGATCGATCTCCTCCTGACATCCAGCCGCGTTTACCTACACAGGTACGAATATACTTAATGCATTAGAGAAAAGTTAATATTTTAAGATAGATGAAGGCCTTCCGGAAACGGAATGACCCAATTTACATGGTAAGAATGGTATCTCAACCCGTTTTCAATTAAGACAGTGACTTTAAACTCGTAAACGATTAACACCTCCACATGTGAATTTCAAAATAGAGACAAATTGTTAAAAAAGGATGTTTCCAAATGAATAATATGTTGCTCTGAAGCCTTGTAAAAGAATCTTGTTGAACTACACACAATGCGCCATCGGCATGCTGTGGAACGTCTTGCTGAATGTAAATTGTATTATGATAGTAAACAAATTATGGTAATCATAACTATTCTTGCGTTCGGTAAGTAGCACAAATCTTAAAGAATTAGCATTAGCATATGTTTACAAAAGTATATAAATTAGATACATACCCCCTCTATGTGTTTTATGAGGTATGTGTTCACAACATACACTGTGCTTAGCTCATGCATAAACTCCCTATCTCTTAGATAGCTGACAATGAAGGGTGGGAAGTAGGGAAATCCGGGTCCCTCACACAGCAGGGAGAGCACAATTGCCTTCCCAAGATAGTGAAACCAATCGCCTCTAGCTTTGTTGTGAGTCGGTAACAAGAAACCTCCTTTCCCTAAAACAAAAATAAGATCTTAAGTGCTATTGTACCTTTATAAAGATAAATAAAACAAAACAACCAAGTTTATAATCCAGGGGTTGGATTATGTGGTCTAAGGAATTCGGTACATGTATAGAATATTGTAAAGTTCTACAAACAACACACACGTATAAAACACTTTTAAACGAGATTACCAGACAGAATAAATGTGAAATATTGAACATAAAACTGCATAATGCAACTGATTTATCCGTCTAGGACTCTTCAGCGATGCTCGTACAATTGGTTTGTATTTTTTTAGAACCCCAAGGCTCGTTAGTGATGCTAGGGACATCATACTATTGGTTTATCTTATAGAACTCATCAATGATGCTAGGGACATCATAAAACTGGTTCATTATTTTCGTACTTGTCAGTGATGCAAGTGGCATCATAAAGCTGGTCTGTCTTTCTAGGACTCGTCAGTGATGATAGGGACAGCATTCAGTCGGTTTATCCGTCTAGGACTTGTCAGTGATGATAGGGACAGCATTCAGTCGGTTTATCCGTCTAGGACTTGTCAGTGATGATAGGGACAGCATTCAGCCGGTTTATCCGTCTAGGACTTGTCAGTGATGATAGGGACAGCATTCAGCCGGTTTATCCGTCTAGGACTTGTCAGTGATGATAGGGACAGCATTCAGCCGGTTTATCCGTCTAGGACTTGTCAGTGATGATAGGGACAGCATTCAGTCGGTTTATCCGTCTAGGACTCGTCAGTGATGATAGGGACAGCATTCAGCCGGTTTATCCGTCTAGGACTTGTCAGTGATGATAGGGACAGCATTCAGCCGGTTTATCCGTCTAGGACTTGTCAGTGATGCAAGGAGCATCTTACAACTAGTTTGTCTTTCAAGGACTCGTCAGTAAGATAGGGGCATCATACAGCCAGCTTGTCTTTTTGGAGCTCGTCAGTAACGTTAAGGACACTATACAGTTGGTTTATCAAACTGGGACTCGTCATTGATGTTATGGACAACATACAGCTGATTTGTCCGTCTAGAATTCGTCAGTAATACTGGAGGCCAAAAGTATGGAAATTCAGAAGAGAAATCAATTAAGCAAGACAGAACTTATTGTGATAATACATAATCGGATTACTTCTACAATGATTGTCGTTCTGTGTGGGATTGTTAATTACCTCTTATACTGTTTTTCTTGACTTTTTTTTTATTACTTGCTGCGATTTTAGATAATTGTACAAAGGACACACACGATATTAGCACCTTTCAATACAATTTGAGATATAGATACAGTAGAGTAAAAATAGATAAACTGCGTCACACATCTGTGTCGTCCTTCTCGGACTGGTAAGTGATGCTAGGGGCCTAAAATGTTGATAACTGGCCCTAGGAGGCAAGTAAGGTGGACCGAATAAAATGTCTAGATGGAGATGTGCAGTAACCCCATAATTCAATAACTTCATAATTTTTTTATATTGGAAATATCAGAATAAACAAAAAGCGACGAGATCATACAGATCCATGATGACACTTTACAAACAGGTACGTTTTTGTCACGTCCATCCAGGTAATTTGGTGTCAAATGCGATTAGGGTTTTCCCTTTGTTTTGTATCAAATTTTTTATTGTTACTAATTCAAGATAAAAACAAACAAACAAACAAACAAACTTTTCTTTGCTTGATATTTACTGAAAAAATGGTTCCTACCTTCAAACATATCCAGTTTCTGATTGATGAATTCGTTGAGAAACAGTGTGAAAAATTCCCGGTTTGGACCCCCGAGGTTGACGTTTCTTTCTTCCTGGTCACCTGTAAGGAATGTCACCTCAATCGGTGAAAACTCCGAATCCGTCTGTTTCATTTGTGATATTCCAATGATAAATAAGCTTTCACGATTCACGTTCAGGGATACGATTTTTCCAGTTTGGTCTTTTCTTATGAGACTCATTAATTCCTCAAACTTTCCTCGGCTAACTGTACGAACACGAAAAAATAAAAGACATTTTGAAATGATAGGAACATAATGAATATCATTAATAATAGATGGAGCTGCAAAGAGAACAATAATTATATTAAGTAAACCAACAATGCATTCATATCTATAAATATATTTCTTATGAAATTCCTGTGTACATCAAAGTTTATCAATGTCGTTGCTATATTTTTCAGTACCATTCTGTATAAAAATGAAATATTTACGGTTACATTATTTCGTGGTTCCATCTATTTAGACAGTTTCTTAGTACATAAATCAGATAGTACATTTGTGTTGTATAAGAGCTATATTGATAGTATTCAGTTTCATTGTCCCTTTAATGAAAATATTTAATATATACACAGGTAGCATTTCTTGTTATACAGTGTCTATATTTCCAGATTCCCGGCTTTCTGTTGTTATAATCCTGCACTATACATGTAAACAGCCTCGCATTACACACACTTTATTTAATCACAATCATATTGCAAGCCTATATCAATGTAAGTATTACCAACACGTGTCTTTTTGAGTATATTGTTTTTATTTAAATTAAACAAAGACATGTAATAATAAGCACATAAGTTCATGATACAAACACACCCAGTATAAATAAGGTAACGCCATTAAAAGGCTGACCGAACTCGTGTACCAAATACACACAGTATAAACACTGTCACGCCATTAAAAGGCAGGCTGAACTCGTGTACCAAATACACCCGGTATAAACACTGTCACGCCATTAAAAGGCAGGCTGAACTCGTGTACCAAATACACCCGGTATAAACACTGTCACGCAATTAAAAGGCAGGCTGAACTCATGTACCAAATACACCCGGTATAAACACTGTCACGCCCACAGGGGCTTGGCACGATTTTCCAAATGATAGTCCATATATATATGTATATAGTATCAAGGGTAGTAACTACAAAGAAGGGGAAGACGAACGTATTTAAAAAAAATATAATTTGTCGTATTCTGCGGGTCAAAAATCTTAGTGACACATACATTACATTAAAGAGAAATGTTTTATCTTTCCAATGAGTGTTCGATGAACAAAATTGGCCAAGTATTATCCAAGTTATGACCTGACGAATTCGGAAATAGATACTGAAATGGCTAGGTCGGAATCTCCCTGTCCGGTTGAATAGTCGCCTCGCCTCTAATGGGTACCTCAATAACCATTCAGAAATCGAAAAATCGACGCTTGCAGCGGTATACAGTAACCATAACTATGTCAATATAGGATGTCGGTTGGTTATGTTATCCGTCATGTGCCGTAGCCAATTCCATATTACATCACCGAGCTTACCGTCAGCAAAAAGAACCACCATCTTTCCCTTCATTCGGAACGCTTCTTGACTGTACGACCACTGTAACGACATAAACAAAGTCACGAAAGGTTAGGGAAAGATGGCGGTTCTTTTTGCTGACGGTAAGCTCGGTGATATAATATGGAATTGGCTACGGCACATGACGGATAACATAACCAACCGACATCCTATATTGACATAGTTATGGTTACTGTATACCGCTGCAAGCGTCGATTTTTCGATTTCTGAATGGTTATTGAGGTACCCATTAGAGGCGAGGCGACTATTCAACCGGACAGGGAGATTCCGACCTAGCCATTTCAGTATCTATTTCCGAATTCGTCAGGTCATAACTTGGATAATACTTGGCCAATTTTGTTCATCGAACACTCATTGGAAAGATAAAACATTTCTCTTTAATGTAATGTATGTGTCACTAAGATTTTTGACCCGCAGAATACGACAAATTATATTTTTTTTAAATACGTTCGTCTTCCCCCTCTTTGTAGTTACTACCCTTGATACTATATACATATATATATGGACTATCATTTGGAAAATCGTGCCAAGCCCCTGTGGTCACGCCATTAAAAGGCAGGCTGAACTCGTGTACCAAATACACCCGGTATAAACACTGTCACGCCATTAAAAGGCAGGCTGAACTCGTGTACCAAATACACCCGGTATAAACACTGCCACGCCATTAAAAGGCAGGCTGAACTCGTGTACCAAATACACCCGGTATAAACACTGCCACGCCATTAAAAGGCAGGCTGAACTCGTGTACCAAATACACCCGGTATAAACACTGTCACGCCATTAAAAGGCAGGCTGAACTCGTGTACCAAATAGTCATTATTCTTCCCGTGTTGATCAAAAATAAGTACGATCTAAACGGTATTCTTTGTTATATGACTTACCTTTGTTTCTGTCCTGTTCCCGTTTTACAGCTGTCTTCAGCTCCATTACAGACGGATCATTCCCCATAATGTGCAGCTAGTGTAGGTCTGCTAGGTATGGGTTTACTTGCTACAAATAAATATGAAGTCAAACATTAAAACTAAGTTCACTTTTAATTTTCGCGACAAAAATATAAACCATGTTAGCTATATATCATTATATTTTGATGTAGGATTTTGACAGTAAGACGTACGTAGAGATCTATAAACTGACTTACACATTCAGTATAGACGCTGATTTTTTAGCTAACACAGGGGGAACCCTTTTGCTAATTTGGGTACAGGAAATGACATCAGATAGATTATAAGAATGTCGTACTTGCGGAATTTTCACGGCATTATAAGCGTAGTCATTATCGGAGACAATGACACAATATTCTGTCATAAAAAAAAACTTTTTTCTTTTTAAGTAACTGTTCCTACTTGTGCTATCCAAGTTCTAGGATATTTAGAGGAAACTCTTTATTCTAAAATTGAAACGATGTTTTGAGAACTTTTTTTAAATAAATTTCTAAAAAAATAAGATTTCTTTGAGCTTTGACATCTGACTGGTGATCTGTGACATCTGACTTGTGACTTGTGATCCGTGACCCAAGACATCTGACCTGTGAACTGTAACCTTTGACATCTGACATGCGACTTGAAACTGTGACCTTTGGCATCTGACTTGAAACTCGTAACTGTGACATCAGATTTGTAACTTGAATCTGTGACCTGTGACATATGACCTGTGATCTGTGACCTTGAAAGTTGATTATTTGAGTACCTCAATCATAACAAAGTACAAAACCATCCGTATTCCTGTCGACATATACCCTATGTCTTACGGCTTGCTTACAATTGTATCTGCTTTCCCCATTGCTTCATTAGTAGCGACTAACTAAATTTGAATTCTTTATATATTTTCGTCTTCCTTAAACGTTTTTTTCGCAATGTATCTCTCGTTTCTGCATGAACTCGGCCTTTGAGTGCAGTGTTGGACCATATGATACTATAGGTTGTGCTGACCATTTGATACCAAATGCATTAGGACAGTCTTGATGATACCAGCTTGACATAATTGACCCATGCTAGTATACAGTGCCTAGAAGGTATCGTCCTTAACATGATGATTCGACATTAAATGCTACCAACTAACCAATGTAATTGCTTTAGGCTTTTTAGATGGAAATATTTTAGATACATAATCCAATTGATATCAGGCAACGAATAAAGTCGTAGGAATTTCGTCATTTGAGTTAGGATTCTGAGAAACACAATTATTCAGTGTTGGATATATTTTGCATAGATCTAGTCTGTTTCGTGTGTGTAGTCTATCAATTTACGAGTTTAATAACACCAGTATAAACATTTTGAACATTTCGTTGTTACGTTGTTGACGTTGTTAAAAAATGGCGGCGCGTGCGACGCCTATGCTTGTTACATCTGAAAAAATTCTAGATTATAAAATTCTTTTCTGAATACAAATTCCAAAGATCATTCTAACAAAATGTCATACTTATAAAAATGTTCATTTGAAGTGTACAATATTAGAAAACCAGTCTGTGATCCGATTTGCGTACTGACATTGGGAAAAACCGGAAGCGCTAATTGGTGACGTCGGAGCGTTCTAAAAATAGTTCACGTGAGCTTTAGGTCACAAATTACCTTTTAAATCACCCATCACTATTCTTCTTTTGATATAACCATAAATAGATCTACTTTCTTTTCTGATTTTTTTTAAAACGAACAAAATGTTTGTTTAGTGATCTGATTTGGGTACAGTCACCTTTTATATTGATAATATGTACAGTGGGTTAGATGTACTAAATAGATAAATACCATAACATTGTAGACTATTCCATATAGTAAATAAATAAATAAGATAACGTTGTAGAGTATTCAATATACTAAATAGATAAATAAGATAACATTGTAGATTAGTCCATATACTAAATAGATAAATAAGATAACATTGTAGATTAGTCCATATACTAAATAGATAAATAAGATATCATTGTAGATTATTCCATATACTAAATTGATAAATAAGATAACGTTGTAGATTATTCCACATACTAAATAGATAAATAAGATAACGTTGTAGATTATTCCATATACTAAATAAATAAATAAGATAACGTTGTAGATTATTCCATATACGTAATAGATAAATAAGATAACATTGTAGATTATTCCATATACTAAATAGATAAATAAGATAACGTTGTAGATTATTCCATATACTAAATAAATAAATAAGATAACGTTGTAGATTATTCCATATACTAAATTGATAAATAAGATAACGTTGTAGATTATTCCATATACGTAATAGATAAATAAGATAACATTGTAGACTATTCCATATACTAAATAGATAAATAAGATAACGTTGTAGAGTATTCAATATACTAAATAGATAAATAAGATAACATTGTAGATTATTCCATATACTAAATATCAATTTACAAGAAGGAACAATTTAATACGTGAATATTTAAACAAAGCAACGCGAAAAACATGTTTATAGTGTTCCAGCGCATATTATCATTGACGTAAAGGTTAGGGTACAAAAACCTCCGTTTGTAGAGGGTACAAACCTCCGTCTGTAGTTCCCTATCTGACAGCGATGATCGGTATCCTGTAGTTGGTATTATGTAAGTTTGTCACAATAAAAATCTGTCAACTTGTTACCTGGATATTCTCACAACTTATAGATATTGAACATGTTATTTGCACTTATGTAAGGTGCATTGTTACTACAAATGAATTATTCATCATTTACCTGTACAGGTGAGACAGGTATACCTCCCGGAGCGGCTTCTTACATGAGCTGTGTAATAAGGTACCCATATACCCTATATTACAACATTAACTACACCCGGTTAAGCAGGTAACGTTCGTGTTATGTTTCATCTCCCTGACATATTAGGTCGGTTGGATTCTCGGTAATTTTACTTCCTTGATTTTAAATCGATTATTGAAAATTATGTTATTGGACAATGGAGTGTTTTGTGACCGGGCATGGTCGCGTTGCCATCATTTATATATATTCATGTACATAATAAGTTTTATATTTACGCATTACAGCCACGGGGACAATTTTCATGTTATATAAAAATTGTCTAATATTCAAAGGACTCATCAACGCGATATCTTAAAACATATCTAAATAAATGTTAAACATCTGTTTATAAAACCTGGAGATTATACAATATTTAAAAATATATGTAGTTCTGTAAGCAATTCAATTTTACCGAAAAGTGGACTGTTTATAATATAATACAGCTGTACTCCACTAAAAACTATCATATACAACCTCCCAAACCGTTGTTCATGCAACACCCGACGAATAGAATGATTTATACGTCATGTAATTAACACCGACTGTCAGATTGACCCTAATGACGGTTAACATAACACCGACTGTCAGATTGACCCTAATGACGGTTAACATAACACCGACTGTCAGATTGACCCTAATGACGGTTAACATAACACCGACTGTCAGATTGACCCTAATGACGGTAAACATAACACCGACTGTCAGATTGACCCTAATGACGGTTAACATAACACCGACTGTCAGATTGACCCTAATGACGGTTAACATAACACCGACTGTCAGATTGACCCTAATGACGGTTAACATAACACCGACTGTCAGATTGACCATAATGACGGTAAACATAACACAGAAGATATCTGTATCCGGGAGTAATTAGCAGTATGATAATCGCCATCAGTCCTTAGCTTGTCTTACAAACAGCAAAACATTATCATGAAGGCATCTTAGAGCAGTGTTGTATTCATTAGTCTTGAGAGTATACATCTCATCAACATCATACAATTACATAGAATAACTCAGCTCGGGTAGAGCAATGCACTGGCATATGACATTACATATATATGATTCAATAAGGTAAATGAATAGTATGGATCGAACTACTAGTTACTAGAAGCCATCAGAGTAGAACGTAGTTTAGATGCTTGGTATAAAAACTTGCCCAGATTACTAAATTCTTTAACATTACCCGTTGATAGTAAATTGATTATCTTATCGAAAGAGGGATTAACCCGATAGCGAGGCTTTATATATTTCATTCTGAGACCGTCTATTCAATATAAGATATCTAGATGAACCCGTGTGTGTGGTATATATGTGATTTTAATCAATATATAATGGTATTACGCTATTATCGGGAGACTTAAACAGATAAACCATATTTTGTCTCGTGTGAAGTTTACTAGCATGCCGCACTAACCACGAGATACGAGTCGTAAAATACAATTATACAGTATATAAAACAAACACTTGGCTCAATTCCTAATATGTCTAGATACATGCTTGTGTCTCTGTCAATAGGTATTCTAACAGGACATCTGCTTTGGCAGTAGTTGTAAAAACATCGTAAATTACAGGCTGTGAGGCGTTTTTTAATAAAATTGTAAGCTAAGCCATGATCAGACGATACAGATAAGTGTTTGATGACATAATTTATCTTAGCATGCTCTTCCAAATGTCAAATGTTCTGTAACAAAGCTAATATTTTCTTATACCAAAGCTTGCGTTGTTTGAATTGTTTGACCTGATTACCTATTGTGACAGCGTTGGTCTTGTTTGTTGTGATAAAACTTTTAACCTCAGGGGCATATTTTTCTTTCATGATTTTCTATGTGCTACTGTTGGAACTTAAATCAGCAGAGGACTGTTTACTCATTCTGTGTCTCAATTCATTGACCCTTCTTTGCAATGATTTCATTTGTTCTACCATATTCCGGCTCCACACGCCGATTTGGTACATTACAGCCACTGAATAACCTGGTTCTGGTTCCGGTTTTTCTTATTATCGCCATTCTTATTCTTCCTCCATACTTTGTCCGCCACATTTCTATTAAACGGCGCATTGAACTTTCAAGAGACTTGGTATGGGTATTGATGAGCAAGTTCAAAAATACCGTCAGTATTTGATTTTGTAGTACGAAATCAAATATGGCCGCCATGGTCTCTGATTATCTCATATAGGGCCATATTTTTAAATATCCAGACATTTAAAGTTTCCTCCAAAAAGAAGCTTGTGATTAGTCGAAATCCAGATATTTAAAAATGGCCTCCAAAGAGAAGCTTCCGATAAGCCGAAATCCAGATATTTAAAAATGGCCTCCAAAGAGAAGCTTCTGATAAGCCGAAATCCAGATATTTAAAAATGGCCTCCAAAGAAAAGCTGCTGATTGGTCAAAATCCAGATATTTAAAGATGACCTCAAAAGAGAAGCTTCTGATTAGTCGAAATCTAGATATTTAAAAATGACCTCCAAAGAGAAGCTTCTGATTAGTCGAAATCCAGATATTTAAAAATGGTCTCCAACGGAAAGCTTCTGATTATTCGAAATCCAGATATTTGAAAATGGCCACCAAAGAGAAGCTTCTGATTAGTCGAAATCCAGATATCTTAAAAGTGATTAAGCCTAACACCACAAAACTTACAATGTGACTGACTGTTTCCTTACCTATGACATCAGGGACAGTTAGTAGGGACATAAATAACGAACTTGCGTTACAATTAAAACTTCATGGTCATATATGTGTATGGATTGGAGTGTAACACACATTTATCATGTATCTTCTTTAGCATCGTAAACTATATCATTTCTGCAATGGCATGGGTAAATACAGCGGTTCCAATATGACGCTAACCAACTCTAACTTCACTCCTATCCTGAGCGAGATTAAATCATCGCACGCGCCACGAGAGATTTTGGTATTAGGCACAGGCGTATATACTGCACGTTGACATAATTACACCTTTCTGATAATTAGCTTTTAATACACAATCAGGAAATGCAAAACAACGAAATTGTCATTTTTATAATGGTTGTACATGTATAAAAATTACATTATTGGGGATAGCGGCTAAGGCTCAAACTTCCTGTCCACAAAATGTTCACTTTCCGTACTACATGTACTTCTATTTCCCCCGCAATGACGTTAGGGGTTTGCTAGAATCAGGCTGTACGTCAGTATTTTTAAACCTTGCGAAAGTCTGTTAAGGTACTCATCACACTGAAGTTGTTCATCCAATCTGATTACAATACGGATAGCGAAGGCGTATTGAAGAGATATATTTTAATCAGGTTGTTCACAGTGTAGGCGTATTGAAGAGATTATTTTAATCAGATTGTTCATAGTGTAGGCGTATTGAAGAGATTATTTTAATCAGGTTGTTCACAGTGTAGGCGTAATGAAGAGATATATTTTAATCAGATTGTTCACAGTGTAGGCGTATTGAAGAGATATATTTTAATCAGATTGTTCATAGTGTAGGCGTAATGAAGAGATATATTTTAATCAGATTGTTCATAGTGTAGGCGTAATGAAGAGATATATTTTAATCAGATTGTTCATAGTGTAGGCGTAATGAAGAGATATATTTTAATCAGATTGTTCATAGTGTAGGCGTATTGAAGAGATATATTTTAATCAGATTGTTCATAGTGTAGGCGTAATGAAGAGATATATTTTAATCAGATTGTTCATAGTGTAGGCGTAATGAAGAGATATATTTTAATCAGATTGTTCATAGTGTAGGCGTAATGAAGAGATATATTTTAATCAGATTGTTCATAGTGTAGGCGTATTGAAGAGATATATTTTAATTAGATTGTTCATAGTGTAGGCGTATTGAAGAGATATATTTTAATTAGATTGTTCATAGTGTAGGCGTAATGAAGAGATATATTTTAATTAGATTGTTCATAGTGTAGGCGTAATGAAGAGATATATTTTAATCAGATTGTTCATAGTGTAGGCGTATTGAAGAGATATATTTTAATTAGATTGTTCATAGTGTAGGCGTAATGAAGAGATATATTTTAATCAGATTGTTCATAGTGTAGGCGTATTGAAGAGATATATTTTAATCAGATTGTTCATAGTGTAGGCGTATTGAAGAGATATGTTTCAATAGATTGTTCATAGTGTAGGCGTAATGAAGAGATATATTTCAATTAGATTGTTACTAATTACAATGGTAAACTGGATATTGTCCTGGCATTTTTACAAACAGTATTGAACCTGACTTCCCGACGTTTGTAGTTAGCCCACAGGTACTGCCAGTAGGGTGTTTGTTCTCTGAACGCCATTTTTTTAACAATAGGTAGGTGTCGTTTCAGGAAACAATGGGAAGGTAAGTATATACTGCTGGCTGTATCTCCATTTGCCCACTTTTTAAAATCCTATAATGAGGGAAGTGTTGTGACAAGAATTATAGTCTATTTCAGAGTAGTTAACCTAAATTTACCTGTGTTTTTTACCTGTGTTTTTCACCTGTTACCTGATTATATCATGATGGTAACTTATACCTATAGGATGTATATACATATCAAGAAAAACTTATTAATTAAAAACAATGCAATAAATTACAATATATATATATATTAATTGCATTTATAGACTATAATGAACTAATTATCTAAAATCAAAGATTTTTTAATAATAATTTTATCATTACCTATAATAACAATACAATTTCACCAATTTTCAATGATCATATGTAACAATGTCCAATAATATTAATGACTGAATGATGGAGATGACTCGCGGATCATCAGCTTTCCAACCACGGACAGCTTATTTGACCTCGCCAACGCCGACACCATCTACTGCGACGGAACATTCTTCACCTCTATTATGCAAACATTTCAGTCTCCATGTCAACTATACCAGTGCGATTTATTGTCTAATGTTAATTATTTGTGTATATTCTGGTGTTGCTCATGTATCGTATATATGATCTTAGTGTCAAATAAAAAAAACTTCTGAAACTTCTGAAACATGCCCAAGCTTTTCTATCAGATTTATACCATCCATGCAGACATAGACGGACAGATGTACCCACTAGTCTACACTTTATTGCCTAGCAAGACCCAGCAGACCTACACCCGATTCCTCACCCTTCTGAAGATGACCATGACGAACTACAACCCCCCCCCCCCCCGCCAACGCAGCATCACACCTTCTTCACTTGAGTAAAGATAAAAATCAGGGAAGAAACCTGCGTATGAACTGTAATGATATTAATAATATTGCCATATATACTGTATCTTAGATGTTGTACAAATGTAAATATGTGTTTATAAAAAAAAAAAAAATTTAAATGAATTGTTTCCATCTCATGAAATTTACATGTATATGGTAAAATAATGTTTAATTAAAATGTATTGATATGAAACTGTAGTCGATATGTATCGCATAATGTATTTAAAGTAACATATTGTAATGATATCTAAAATATGTCTTAAATGAATGAAGGGATTTGTAGTGTAATATCTTCCATAAAAAATGAAATTAATGTATTTAGTGCTTTCTTGGTGATATATGTTGCTGATTGAAATGTATTATCTATATACAATTTGTATGTCTGTCGTTGTATAATTTAGTTTTATGTCATTAGTACTCATTACATGTATTCTTTCTAAAAAAATTATTTTTTAATTAAAATGAATTGATATGTAACTGTAGTTATGTATCGCACAATGTATTTAAAGTAACATATTGTAATGTTATGTAAAATGTGTCTTAAATGAATGAACGCATTTGTATTATAATATTTTCCATAAAATGAAATTAATGTAATATTAATGTTACATGTCACAGGTATATATATCTCTATTTCCCCACTTTCTCCAGGTAGCACAGGTAAATGACAACAGGTAAAACACAGGTCAAATTAAAATGGAACAGACTATAATTGGTTTTCCTTTGTTCTCCTATATCAACACTTTTCTTTGAACTTTAAAAAGTGGGCAAATGGAGAACACCCCATACTGCTTCCTATAAGCTGTATTTTTACCCGTGTTTCAAACAGCATACAGCAGAATTGCATTACTTTTTTCATTTTCTTAAAACATACATGCATGCATTCAATAAATGAGCTAATAACTAATACAGATTTAATTAAAGAAGTAGCAACAAGTATATTATACCATGGAATAAAGTTATAGCACTGAATATTTCTTGTTAACTAATTAAAGTTTATTCCAGCAATCTTAGCAGTAAGGAATATATATCTGTTGATTAATATTGTACACATAGACATCTTATTATCACTAATCTCGCAAATACAGATTAATATGAAAAATGGACAAGTAATGTTCATAGCTAAATGAAAACGATTACATGTTTGAAATAAAAAGGCTTACATAGAGAAAGTAAAATATATGAAATCAAAACTTGTATAGAGAAAGTTAAAATATCTTAAATAAAAACGTACATAGAGAAAGTTTAAACTGAATGGCATACATGTACATGTACCTCTAAAAAATGCAATATAAGAAGTTTGAGGGCGATATGCTGGAGCACGTACGGAAAACCAATCCACGTTAATTTTACAAAAATGCACATGTATTCATTGTTTTGATCCTCTATTTTGCAACATTTATCTTGATAATCCATTTAATGTGGATCGGGGAGCGGGGGCACTTGTCAACCATCATAAAGAAAATTCAATTGCTTCTATTGAAATGTTTATTATTAGTTTTTTTATCGTGCAAAAACCTCCTTATTATTATTTTTTTTAAGTATTTCTGAATATATTTGGAAAACAGGTATCTATCGTTGATATCTCCGGGTACTGATGCTACATATTCGACAAAGGGTAAGTATGATTGACTGAAAAATAAGAACAGTGTTGTATATTTGATTCAATACCAAATGCTACATACTTTATACTATTACCATCCTCATATTTTTGTTTTAAAAAGTGAACAGATAATTGCATCTCTAAGGAATTCACCAGGATAATGTTGATGTTGTTTTTTTATTTTGAAAATATTTCTAAACCAGGAGTGGCATTGTTTTGCATTTCTTATGATGCTGCCGGCGATGTGGCCTCTTGGAAAGAGAGAGGATATTAATTATGAGAAGCAGTGCACATGGTTACAATGCCGGCGATGTGGCATTTTGGAAGGAGGGAACATTTTGATTATTTAGAGGCAGTTCACATGTTTACAACATCTTGGAAGGAGAGAGAATATGTTTACATGCAGGTGTTCATGTATTTACCAGATACCTGAATACATTTGTTTATGTACAAAACCAGTGTTGATAATCTTGTGATTTTATTACTGTTGTTAATGTTCTGGGTCAGAAGCGTGCAGTAAGGAAAAAATGTTCCTGGTATTAGATTACTAACTATATAGAGAAAAAGTTGTCGTGACCGTGATGGAAGTCACGCGTATCATGTTCATTAGTGACAGAAGGAGCGGAGAACTACTACGGTGGCGATGTTAATGTCACTTATAACAGATATACACTTATCTACTCACATCAGTTGGTAGGTATTACTTGTCATTAATGTTTTGGGCAGGCTTCGTTTTTTCGCCTCTTTAGTAAATTATAAACGTCAATGTATTAACGTGGTGTGACAGAAAGAGCCATTATTAACACATATGTACGACAGATGTAATACGTACACATAGCACAAGCACTTAGTAATCGTTTTTGAAGTCTTTTGACGGATAAACAACGAAAAGTAAAACTCTACAAATTCAAAGATACATTATCAGTTCGATAAGCGTACCAATGTTCTGAAGAAAATTTTCATGCATAAATTATTCGTTATTTTGCCGAAATGTCAAAGATAATGATATGGTATGCTATCGATACGTGTGTATCTATCGCTAACCGTGCTATTCGTAAAGGTAGTGTTTAACCGTGTTACTTGTAAAGTAGTGTTTAACCGTGTTACATGTAAAGGTAGTGTTTGACCGTGTTACTTGTAAAGGTTGTGTTTAACTGTGTTACTTGTAAAGGTAGTGTTTAACCGTGTTACTTGTTAAGGTAGTGTTTAAACGTGTAATTGTGAAGGTAGTGTTTAACCGTGTTACTTGTTAAGGTAGTGTTTAAACGTGTAATTGTGAAGGTAGTGTTTAACCGTGTTACTTGTTTAGGTTGTGTTTAACCGTGTTACTTGTTAAGGTAGTGTTTAACCGTGTTACTTGTACAGGTAGTGTTTAACTGTGTAATTGTAAATTTCGTGTTTAACCGTGTTACTTGTACAGGTAGTGTTTAACCGTGTTACTTGTTAAGGTAGTGTTTAACCGTGTTACTTGTTAAGGTAGTGTTTAACCGTGTTTCTTGTAAAGGTAGTGTTTAAACGTGTAATTGTGAAGGTAGTGTTTAACCGTGTTACTTGTTAAGGTAGTGTTTAACCGTGTTACTTGTTAAGGTAGTGTTTAAACGTGTAATTGTGAAGGTAGTGTTTAACCGTGTTACTTGTAAAGGTAGTGTTTAACCGTGTTACTTGTTAAGGTAGTGTTTAACCGTGTTACTTGTTAAGGTTGTGTTTAACCTTGTTACTTGTACAGGTAGTGTTTAACCGTGTTACTTGTAAAGGTAGTGTTTAAACGTGTTACTTGTAAAGGTAGTGTTTAACCGTGTTACCTGTTAAGGTAGTGTTTAACCGTGTTACTTGTAAATTTCGTGTTTAACCGTGTTACTTGTAAATTTCGTGTTTAACCGTGTTACTTGTAAAGGTAGTGTTTAAACGTGTTACTTGTACAGGTAGTCTTTAACCGTGTTACTTGTTAAGGTAGTGTTTAACCGTGTTACTTGTAAAGGTAGTGTTTAAACGTGTTACTTGTACAGGTAGTGTTTAACTGTGTAATTGTAAATCAAACTGCTCTAAGTCAACAAACGCTGGTTTGAAACTTCCAGATCTTCATCACAGATTTCAGGAAAAAACATCACTGGGGATATTACACTGTATTCATTGTAGTCGCCTTTATATACCACTTTCAGATCAATGAGGTAATTAGGGTTGTTTAAGTGGGTTCTTTTATTTATTTTGTAGTGTAATATATGATGGTGTTCCGTCATTACAAAATCTAATAATCGCTTTCCTGAATGTTATTGAAATCAATACATAGACAATGTATAAGTCAACTGTAAAACAAACCTGTAGTTCTATTCACTAACGTCTCTCGGAAATGTCATACATAATACTGAGTCTGTTTAAGGTTTATTGTTGTCGGTTACATCACAATGCCTCTGTCTTTTAGTAGATACTACTTGATGTATTTAACTAATTAATTAATTGATTACATATTTACTTCTAACCTGTGAACGAGTACAGTGTATAGTACAAACACACAAATCAATAAAGAAAATACAGCTCACAAAGAGTGGATACAGGTTCATCCGTAACTAATGTTCCAAAATTACCTAAATCTTTTCCCCGTTTCCAAAAGTTTGATGAATTTCAGCATATTAGGTCGTAAATGCAAGTGTAAGCCTACCTTGTATTTATTTTTTGACAATTAAGGAGCTAATTACAATGTATGTCTATATGAACCACTCTTGTTGGCCCGGATGGAAACTCGCGTGGAGCCTTTCTGTGGGAGCAAACCACGATACGACAGTACACTCTTCCTTATATAAAACGGTAACATTTTAAAATAAAATGCTTTTCGTTTTCAACATTATTGTTGTATTCAAAAGGCTTTATGTAACAGTGGATTTGGAGCTTACATGACTCATATCAACAGTGCGAAGGCTGTTTGAAAACGCGTTTATACTTATCATATATACCAGTGAGGACATCCCCAATGATGGCTTTTTAAACAGAATATTTGGGTTATTTACACAATTATTTCATCATATTAAAACAATTAAATTAAAATAACAAATCAAAAGGATAAGCAAGAGTTTGAAAACGGTTCATTGGTATGGGGACAAGTCTGTTAGTAAAACGGTATTAAATGGAATTATTGTTAATCATAAGTCATGCGAAATATGTTTTTATGTTTCAAATCTCAAAACTGTGATGTTATTTATATAAAAATACTTTTTTTTGAACGAATTTTTGCCTGTATAAAAAATATTTTCCTATGATAAATTAAGGAGTGTACAATTACGGGTCTCCGACTCGCTTGCAGTTTTAGTGTACCGCTGTCGTACATGTGGTATTCTAAAAACATCTTGCTAATGCCGGGCAGCGAAGTGTTTTTGCAGCCGAACGAAAAAACTAAAGGCAAGTTAAAAGATACCCGGAATGCCTCGGATTTATAGTCTACAAACTTAAATTGTTCCGACCTTTCCCGCGGTTTTATACACCCAGATGTTAAAGAAAACAGTGATTACGCAATTTCCGAGCTCGGACTTGTGCTTTCCGCATGAGATATCGCTGGGAGAGGTAGCGCCTATTCGGGAGATACACAAGTAAGGTTAATGGGAGACAAGCTGTTGCTGCCATGATGTCGGCACATTTCCGCAGTACCAGGCTGTAATACGGCAACGAGAAATAGGAATAAACTTGGCATTATCTTAACAATATTATAAATATCTATTTAGATAAAAGTGACGCCATCATAATACATTTTAATCTATCTAAAGATATGCTATTTTGTAACAACAGTGTATATTCCAATCCGTACATGTTTATATGCAACAAACATTTTCCCGGAATCGACACAACATATTGGAGGATCTGGATCACAGAGAAGTTGATATGTGTGACGGCCTTGACCACAGAGAAGTTGACATGTGTGACGGCCTTGACCACAGAGAAGTTGACATGTGTGACGGCCTTGACCACAGAGAAGTTGACATGCGTGACGGCCTTGACCACAGAGAAGTTGACATGCGTGACGGCCTTGACCACAGAGAAGTTGACATGTGTGACGGCCTTGACCACAGAGAAGTTGACATGTGTGACGGCCTTGACCACAGAGAAGTTGACATGTGTGACGGCCTTGACCACAGAGAAGTTGACATGTGTGACCCTCCAGAAGAAATGTACCAGTGTTGTCTCTTGATTAATTTCTAGTAAGAATTTCTCTGTGGAGTACCCTCAAGAATCAAACTTTGTAATACTTGTACGGTACAATATAATATCCTTCTGGACTGATAAGAATATGTAGTGTAGTGAAGTTATATTACACTACATTTATTTGTTTCGCATAATAAGATAATTGTTTGCCGGCGAATTGATGCTCCGAATTTTGAAGCGGAGCGTCAAGGTTTTCACCTAAAGTACCGATTTTTTGATGCATTGAAAATCCCTGATTCTTTGGAGGCAATTCTTTCATTATCGTCACTGGCCGCTGTTTGAAGTATAGCAGGTTTTGAGTGATTGGAACGGCCAACTATCCCGACACTTTTACATCGAAACAGCCAGCCCTATCACTTAAAACAAATCAAATCCTGCCGAACTCAGACCGATTTTCGAGTGCTGTTTTAAAGGATCGGATGAATTCCTTGACAGAGTCATTACCGAGGGGTAACAGTAGTAGCCATGCGCAAGTAATCGCCCGAGGAAGCTTGTCTGTTGTATTCTGAACATTGAATTCAACCATCATGTCACAGTCTCCAACAGGAAGTGACCGCATGCCCGTGATGAACTCGTACAGGTTAAGGGCCTGCTCATCTGTAAACAGAAAGAACAGTTGTACCGTAGATCAAAATAGCGATATATATTTAGTAAAACTTTCCAGACTTCAAATTAAATAGCACACTGCATGTAGAAACGTAGTCCGTTTTCAGTGGATGAAAATGACATTGAACCATTAACATAAAGCTGTATATCAAAACCATTAACACACTTATACAGTCATTCGGCAACAACAAAACAAGAGGCCCATGGGGCCTGTATCGCTCACCTGGTTGGATTTGACCAAATGTCAAAATAATGTTCATGTTCAATTCCTTTTGTTAGTTAACCTCAAACAATGCTATTTATGGTTATAGCGTGGGGATCCCAACTGCTTTAAAGAAATAATGAAGTCCAGACTCTCTGAGTTTACAACATGCATTTATAACTTTATAACTAGTAGTGATTTAAAGGAATTACCTCTATTTCCCATATGGGGCCCCACCTCTTTTGCCCCTCGGGGTCAGAGTAACCATTTATGCAAAATCTGTTCCCCTTCCCCCAAGAATGTTTCTTACTAAATTGGGTTCAAATCCATTCATAACTTTATGACTAGTAGCGATTTTAAGGAATTACCTTTATTTCCCCATTAGGCCCCGCCCCTTTGGCCCCTAGGGGGTCAGAGTCACCATTTATGCAAAATCTGTTACCCTTCCCCCAAGAATGTTTCTTACTAAATTGGGTTCAAATCCATTCATAACTTTATGACTAGTAGCGATTTGAAGGAATTACCTCTATTTCCCCATTAGGCCCCGCCCCTTTGGCCCCTTGGGGGTCAGAGTCACCATTTATGCAAAATCTGTTCCCCTTCCCCAAAGAATATTTCTGACCAAATTGGGTTCAAATCCTTTCATAACTTTATGACTAGTAGCGATTTGAAGACATTACCTCTATTTCCCCTAATGGGCCCCGCTCCTTTGGCCCCTTGGGGTCAGAGTAACCATTTATGCAAAATCTGTTCCCCTTCCCCAAAGGATGTTTCTGACCAAATTGGGTTCAAATCCATTCATAACTTTATGACTAGTAGCGATTTGAAGGAATTACCCCTATTTCCCCATTAGGCCCCGCCCCTTTGGCCCCTTGGGGGTCAGAGTAACCATTTATGTAAAATCTGTTCCCCTTCCCTGAAGGATGTTTCTGACCAAATTGGGTTCAAATCCTTTCATAACTTTATGACTAGTAGCGATTTGAAGGAATTACCTCTATTTCCCCTAATCGGCCCCGCCCCTTTGGCCCCTTGGGGTCAGAGTAACCATTTATGCAAAATCTGTTCCCCTTCCCCAAAGGATGTTTCGAACCAAATTGGGTTCAAATCCATTCATAACGTTATGACTAGTAGCGATTTGAAGGAATCACCTCTATTTCCCCATTAGGCCCCGCCCCTTTGGCGCCTAGGGGGTCAGAGTCACCATTTATGCAAAATCTGTTCCCCTTCCCCAAAGGATGTTTCTGACCAAATTGGGTTCAAATCCTTTCATAACTTTATGACTAGTAGCGATTTGAAGGAATTACCTCTATTTCCCCATTAGGCCCCGCCCCTTTGGCCCCTAGGGGGTCAGAGTCACCATTTATGCAAAATCTGTTCCCCTTCCCCAAAGGATGTTTCTGACCAAATTGGGTTCAAATCCATTCATAACTTTATGACTAGTAGCGATTTGAAGGAATTACCTCTATTTCCCCATTAGGCCCCGCCCCTTTGGCCCCTTGGGGGTCAGAGTCACCATTTATGCAAAATCTGTTCCCCTTCCCCAAAGGATGTTTCTGACCAAATCGGGTTCAAATCCATTCATAACTTTATGACTAGTAGCGATTTGAAGGAATTACCTCTATTTCCCCATTAGGCCCCGCCCCTTTGGCCCCTTCGGGGTCAGAGTAACCATTTATGCAAAATCTGTTCCCCTTCCCCAAAGGATGTTTCTGACCAAATTGGGTTCAAATCCATTGATAACTTTATGACTAGTAGCGATTTTAAGGAATTGCCTCAATTTCCCCTATTGGGCCCCGCCCCTCAGGCCCCTTGGGGGTCAGAGTCACCATTTATGCAAAATCTGATCCCCTTCTGCCAAGGATGTTTCTGACCAAATTTGGTCAAAATCCAATAAGAACTTTTTGACTAGTAGCGATTTGAAGCAAATGTTGACGGACGGACGACGGACGACGGACGCTGCACCATGGCATAAGCTCACCGGACCTTCGGTCCAGGTGAGCTAATAAGGTTTTATACTAGGGTAACACTGTTCTTCGGAAGTATAGCCCTGAAATATACACGTGAATTCGATAACTATAACACATTGGTACACATACACAAATATCGAAAATATATCGGAAATTACATAATGTTTTTATATTTAAAATATATGAAATACAAAAAAATGTAAATTTGATAAACAACTACCAAACGACTTTCTCATGTTTCGTAAGAATAACTTGACAACGTGACCTTGTATCGTCACGCACGTATATGTGTGGTTACCCGGCGATACTAACTTACATTACCAAAGTATACCGCCTGACACATGATGGGTAAGGAACCTTGTATGACCATTGACCGACTATCCTTAATTTGATAGCCTGTATCAAACTGTCAAGTCGTCAAAACACATGTACGTTCTTGGTAAACACGAGTTCATGATCCATCACCAGACGAGCAATAAGGTGATCTACTGAACAGGAAGATCGTACAGGTCAAAGCTACATAATCGATATTAAACTACATGTATGACCGCATAACAGACTGTCGAAATGCAGTAAAGCGTTACTTACCAGACAGACTGGTCAAGCATAACGCCGCCCACTGTTTGACGTTGACTTGTCCATCAGATATTGCCCTTAAGTTCACCAGCGGATCAAGTAATTGTTTCTGCATAAACGCACTGTCCACAAAGAAACCTTCTGTTGGAACTAAAAATCGTTCAAGGTCACAAGCATATCGCTTGACCTTGTCCAAAAATCCCAGGCTATGAAGACCTTCTACAAGTTGTTCTATAGCCTTTGTGCAATGCTGTAGTCTCATAAAGTTCTTTAAGTGAATCATTGTTGCTTCTGATTTAGTCTAAAATAGAATAAAACTATTGTAACTGAAGGAAAAATTGAATTGGGAGTTTAAAGGCAACGTATGGTAACAAAAACGAAAGATACGATGTTAAAAGAGCAATACGATGTCCAATTGAATACATTCTGAAGATTCAATGCATTTTAGATGATTGGAAGTCTCGGCAAAAACAAAACAAAAAAAAATTAAAAGTCAAATAGTACTATTGGTTTAACTCTTTATTTCACACAACAATCAATGAAAGTGAATTAAATTAAATACGATTACATTTAAGGAGTTATCCATTATAATCCACACCTGTAGAGGATATATTATAATCCTCACCTGCTGTAGAGGATATATTATAATCCACACCTGTAGAGGATATATGATAATCCTCACCTGTAGAGGATATATTATAATCCCCACCTGTAGAGGATATATTATAATCCTCACCTGTAGAGGATATATGATAATCCTCACCTGTAGAGGATATATTATAATCCCCACCTGTAGAGGATATATGATAACCCTCACCTGTAGAGGATATATGATAATCCTCAACTGTAGAGGATATATGATAATCCTCACCTGTAGAGGATATATGATAATTCTCACCTGTAGAGGATATATGATAACCTCACCTGTAGAGGATATATGATAATCCACACCTGTAGAGGATATATTATAATCCTCAACTGTAGAGGATATATGATAATCCTCACCTGTAGAGGATATATTATAATCCATACCTGTAAAGGATATATGATATTTCTCACCTGTAGAGGATATATGATATTCCTCACCTGTAAAGGATATATGATAACCTCACCTGTAGAGGATATATGATAATCCACACCTGTAGAGGATATATGATAATCCACACCTGTAGAGGATATATGATAATCCTCAACTGTAGAGGATATATTATAATCCACACCTGTAGAGGATATATTATAATCCACACCTGTAGAGGATATATGATAATCCTCACATGTAGAGGATATATTATAATCCACACCTGTAGAGGATATATGATAATCCTCACCTGTAGAGGATATATGATAATCCACACCTGTAGAGGATATATTATAATCCTCACCTGTAGAGGATATATTATAATTCACACCTGTAGAGGATATATGATAATCCTCACCTGTAGAGGATATATGATAATCCTCACCTGTAGAGGATATATTATAATTCACACCTGTAGAGGATATATGATAATCCTCACCTGTAGAGGATATATGATAATCCACACCTGTAGAGGATATATTATAATCCACACCTGTAGAGGATATATGATTATCCTCACCTGTAGAGGATATATGATAATCCTCACCTGTAGATGTTATATTATAATCCTCACCTGTAGTGGATATATTATAATCCACACCTGTAGAGGACCTTACACGCGGTATTTATTCCAGTAACCTGGTTTGTTTTACCTTCTCATAGTCCACAATGCTCATCTGTTTCAGGAGAAGCTGGATCTCAGTATCACCAAGAATCTGAAGCAACTCATCCTCCGTTCTGGCCTGCGTCTACAAAAAAAATGTAAATTACTACAACGTAATGCAGATTGATTCACCCAGTTCGTCGTCACATTATCTGGATGGGCAGGCGGCTTTAGTCGATGGAAAATGATAATTTGTACCCTCTGTTATATTTACCCTCATTCGTCCATGGACTTTTCACAGGTTTACTAGTAGATCTGCATTTTGTTTATATGCTTACCTAGATTATTATGTATACTTATATGGAGAAATGGGCATTTATGAGGGTATGAATAGTCATAATTACAGCCTGAACAAAGATCATTCATCACTCTCCCATCGATCTGAGCAAATAAGTTAATAAATAGATAATTAAATAAACTATAAAAGCGAAGTGAGAGTACGCATACAGTTTAACTGCTACCTGTCGTCTCGGTCTTCTATAGGCTACAAATGTCATTCTATAGTCGATATTTGTTATCAAGATTGGGTGGCAAATATTGATACAGCATCTTCCATTCATACCATCTATAAATGCCACACATTGTGTCAAGACAGGTTGACATTGGAGTTTATAGCTGAACTAAGAACAGATCGCGAAGGAAAATTACAAGCGGTCAATTGATAACATGAAGGAAAATGAACTTGAAATATCCGAGGAATATGTGAATGATGTTGTGAATGATATCGCCGGTATGTTTATGAAAATTTCAAGGAATGTGTTTGGGAGTAAAAAAAGTCAGGAGTAAGAATCTTTTTTACAGTTAAGGATGACAAACCGTGGTTAAATCGTGAATGTGTCACGAAAAGAAATGAATTTCACAAAGCCAAGAAAGCCTATAAAATCTTAAACAGTAATAAAAATCGGGAAAAAAAATTGAAAAAGAAAAGTAAAATTTCAAGAAGTTGAAGGTCAAATGTGGAAAGCTTCTAAGGTTGATCCTAAACTATTTTGGAATATTGAAAACATACAATACGAAAAAAGGGCTTTATGATCTGACGATAGATAAGCTTCATGAATATATCAAAAAATTGAATTTTGATAATGAACAAGATGAGGAATTTACAATCCCACTTATGGGTGAAGCCCCATATGAAAATATCCTAAATGGTGGAATTAATCTGAAGACGTTATTTTTGCTGTAAATAAATTAAGTAATAACAAAGCGTGTGGTATCGATAATATAATTAATGAGTATATCAAAAGTTCCATTGACGTTATGTTACCTATATATATGTAAATTTGTTTGATATTGTGTTAGACACTGGTATAATACCAGGGAGTTGGAGCACTGGTATTATTAAACCTATATTTAATAATAAAGATGATAGTAGGGATTTAGATTACTACAGAGCAATAACAATTGTCTCGTGTTTAGGTTAAAACTTTCACGTCCCTAATAAATCCTAGGCTATACAATCTTTCTGACGAGATCAGTCGTATAAGTAACGTTTAAGTAGGATTTAGAAAAGGGCATTCGACACGGATAATATATTCATTTTACATGTACATGTACTTATATCAATTTACTTATCTTCTTTGTTGATTTTCGAAAAGCATTCGATTCAGTTTGGCGAATAGGTTTTTGGAAAAAAAATGCTTAAAAGTAACATTACTGGTAAAATATTCAAGGTCTTGTTTAACATGTACTCTTATACAAAATCCTGTGTAAAAAATGGTAATGAAGTATCGCAAATGTTCACCTCCAATATCGGGCTCAAACAAGGAGAAAATTGTCCGCCATTTTTAGTTGCAGTGTATCTTAACGATTTGGAAGATTTTTCTTATGGAGAAAAATATTGATTGTTTGATAAAAATCAACGAGTCTTATTGAGATACTATTGGCGTTTGTTGTCCTGTCGCTGATGATACAGTCTTAACGTCAGAAACACCAGACGGGTTACAAACTATATTCAACAAGTTTAAAGAATACTGTCAACAGTGGAAACTAAGTGTAAACATAGAGAAATAAAAAATTGTAATGTTTTCTAAAAGAAAAAGAAAATGAAATTTATTTACTTTATATGATAAGGAACTTGATATCCAAAATTCGTTTTAATATCTAGGTGTTCTTTTTGATTACAATGGTAGTTTTGCCACGGTAAAAATAAACGTCTATCCGAGCAAGCCCAAAAGACACTTTTTGTTGTGTATCGGAAAATAAGAAATATTGGTTTAACTCTCGATTTGAAATTCAAATTATTTGATTCATTGGTCTCTCCTATTTCATTATACTCATGTGAAGTCTGGGGTTATGACAACTCCCGTTATCTTAATCGGGAAAAAAATCATTAACAGTTCTGTAAGAGAATTCTGGGCTTAAGGAAAAGTACATCCAACTAAGTAAGAACGATTACATTTTGGTACTCGCTGGTTTTGAATGAAAACAAATTATCAAGTTGTATGTATGGATTGATGTATGTACTACATGAAACAGGTCAAATGGAATTTAAATGGATTAACTATATTTAAAACACACTAGATAGTATTGATTTAAGTCATGTCTGGATGTATCTGAAAATTTGTGTACCAAATATTAATTATCTAAAGACTGAAATTACAAAAAAATGAAAGATCAGTTTATTCAATCCTGGTTAAATGAAATTGAACATTCGTCCAGGGGACGTGTGTATACTATTTTTAAAATAATTCCGGTATGGATGATTATCTACTACATCTGAATAAAAAAATACTAAAAAAATATTTGTAAATTTAAAACTTCAAATATTAGTCTTCCAGTAGAAGTAGGAAGATGGCGAGGAATTCAGCATCAGGACCGGATATGCCCATCCTGTTATAGTGGTATACATATGTAGGTGACGATTTTTTTTTTTTTTTCTGCGTAAAAATTGTACACAACTGAAGCTGAAGTACATCCCGGCATATTACTACAAAAATCCCAGTAAGTACAAAATGAAAGGAATGTTTATAAGTTTTCATAAAAATCTGTTAACAAATATAAGTCTATTTATTATAAAAAATATCGTATATGTTATAGTGTTATTACCACTACTGAATGCTTTACGTAAGAGCTGGATGCAGTTACAATAAGTAGGCTTGGTTTGGTTTGGTTTTATTTAACGTCCTATTAACAGCCAGTGTCATTTAAGGACGTGCCAGGTTTTAAAGGTGGAGGAAAGCCGGAGTACCCGGAGAAAAAACCGCCGGCCTACGGTCAGTACCTGGCAACTGCCCCACGTAGGTTTCGAACTCGCAACCCAGAGGTGGAGGGCTAGTGTTAAAGTGTCGGGACACCTTAACCACTCAGCCACCGCGGCCCCTTCAATAAGTATGCTCTTTGTATATAATCATGTAAAACTGATATTTATATATATCTAAGTTATTGCCTGTCATGTATTTAAACTATGTAATATGCATGACCTCTTGTCACACATCAAAATTGTGTCTAAGTGAATAATAAAATCTTGAAATCTTGAATCTTAAATGGCAGTTGCTACAAGTACGCAGAGCTTACATAGAGCATATACGATAAGTAACCTTTGAACTTACCTGAGCCTTGGTGAGTTTTTGGAGTAACTTTTTCAGATTTTTATCCTCTGGTATATAGTCATTATTTAGAATTTTCTTGAAACAGCATTTAGCTAGGTAAGGAAAGCCGGCTCCTTGTTGTACGAGAGAGAGGACAATAGCTCGACCCAGTGAGAAGAACCAGCGTCCATGCAATGCAGCTGGATTGTCGACCGGAAACAGTTCTTTGTCATACCTTTGAAACATGCGTCGTTCAGGAACCATACATTCTTGAAAAAAGTTGGTAAACAACTGATTTCTAGGTCCACCCGTGTCACTGGCTGGCTCCGTCCATCCGTCATGTGTAAACTTCACCTCAAAGCGAGATTTGTCGGCTCCAGGTCTTTGGAGAACTTCTATAAAATCCTTGAATATTGAATCGCGTTGTATAGTTATCTGACGCTTAGTAGTCAGATAAGTACCAAGATCGGCCAGTGTTTCCTCCAAGCTCGATGCCCGTTGAGCACAAGCCATTGCCAAAAGAGAATTAAAAACGTCAAAATAATAGCCTGGGGAACTCACAATGACTTATCATATATGTTGTTTATACTGTCGGGTATTCGTGATCAAATTATTATATCAAATTTACAACCAATTGGCAAAACCCCAGGATATATACAACTTCCTGGTTCGCCTTTATAAATAACAGATCCAGGGTAAAAATCGATAGTAATATACCGAGCACTAAAGTGTTTATTGTCTACGTTGTCGAGCCATGCCAGGTCGTTAGATATAAAAATCAGCGCAAGTTTTAGATATATATATGTGTAGTTTAAATCTATATTTATATGTATATGTACGAGATATGTTTACGGTAGTGCTCCACAGTCCTGATTTATGTACAATTTAGATTAAGTAATACAGGTAATACAACTATAATGTAAGTATCCACAACCTGGTCCTGATATCAAGTTTCAATCTGCATCGACGTCAACACAATGAAAACAAAGGAGGCATTTATTATGAATTTAAGTTCTAATGCTGTTTCATGTTTCCTTTGGTAAAGTTGATTACAATGACATTAAAAATGAAAAAGTAGGTAATTTCCCCTTGGTTCGTGCAATATACACGTTTATTAGGGTACGGTCGGGTAGGTATAGACCGCAGGCTTACGTGACACTGTTATTACAAAGCGATGTCGCCGGTTATAGATCTCAATGTGTTTAAAGTTGCCGATCCAAGGGGATGTATTTATTTATTCTTCAAAAGCCAAATATTAGATATGGAGATGCAATACAACACGGATAAATTGGAGTTGACGGGACCGAGTAAAATACTCACCAATTATCGCTCCTATTCCATGCACTTCAACCTGCAACTTTTTAGATTTCCTTGTGACAGCAACAGGGACGCTTCCATCACATTTGATTTCTTAATTTCCTTGTTATAGTGCTTAGATGTAATTGCTTCTCACAAACTACAACAATTGGAAAAGTACTTATTACCATGACAACTGACATCTGACGTCAATTTTAAAACATAAATAATTAGAATATCTTTATTTCTCTTGATAAAATTCGAGTGGTTGTCTGAACTGATTATTGGTGTCTTATCCACAAATGTAAGGGATTTGAATATCAAGTAAATGTAATACAAAAGTCGTGGTATACACTGTACGACTAAGGATTAACTTACATCTATTGAAATGTCTGATCAGACAACAGATATTTCAACCACTGTTATGGCTTTGTAATGTGATGTTATTTTAATCAAGGAAATCGGCATTTTAAAAGCTACCCTCTCACCAAAACATTGTATGAGGCTCATGTGATTGTTCATCAGATGGTGTCCCGACACTTTAACACTAGCCCTCCACCTCTGGGTTGCGAGTTCGAAACCTACGTGGGGCAGTTGCCAGGTACTGACCGTAGGCCGGTGGTTTTTCTCCGGGTACTCCGGCTTTCCTCCACCTCCAAAACCTGGCACGTCCTTAAATGACCCTGGCTGTTAATAGGACGTTAAACAAAAACAAACAATCATCAGATAATTCATACTAACTGGGGACATATGGTATCAACAACAACTATCACAGACAACAATAACATGTCACGTTGTTGGTAAAGTGCTGATCTTTTGAATAACAGGGAAGTCCTGACAAACTGCATTTACGGACACTTTGATGTCTTTGTTCAGAAATATGTTTAATGATCCAAAAATGTATTACAATATATTATAATGTTCTTGATATGTTATGCAAATCATGTAATTCATGTCATGTAATTTTATTTGATTAATGTCAAGTCTAATGTTATTTTGCTGTAACTTTATTTGATTCATGTCATGTCTAATGTTATTTTGCTGTAATATTGTTTGATTCATGTCATTTCTGATGTCACTTTTGCTGTATCTTTATTTGATTCATGTCATTTCTGATGTCACTTTTGCTGTAACTTTATTTGGTTCATGTCATGCCTGATGTTACTTTGGTGTAACTTTATTTGGTTCATGTCATGTCTGATGTTACTTTGGTGTAACTTTATTTGATTCATGTCATGTCTGATGTCACTTTTGCTGTAACTTTATTTGGTTCATGTCATGTCTGATGTTACTGTAACTGTAATTTTGTTTGATCCGTGTCATGTCTGATGTTACTGTAACTGTAATTTTGTTTGATCCGTGTCATGTCTGATGCTACCTTTGCCATACTCTGTGGCCATACTCTGTGGCCATACTCTGTGGCCATACTTACAATAAACCTTATCCATGCATGGTTCATACAAACATTAAAAGTCCTTAAATCCAGTATTTGACCGGAAAAGGCTTGGCTTTCAGGGTCATCCTTTGAACGAATCTGTAATTGAATTATCATTACTATCACATTCTAGTATTATAATAGTGTGTACCGGTGTATAATTACTATCACATTCTAGTATTATAATAGTGTATACCGGTGTATCATTATTATCACATTCTAGTATTATAATAGTGTATACCGGTATCATTATTATCACATTCTAGTATTATAATAGTGTTACCGTGGTATCATATTATCACATTCAGTATCATAATAGTTTATACCGGTGTATCTTATTATCACATTCTAGTTTATAATAGGTTACCGGTGTATCATTACTATCACATTCTAGTTTTATATAGTGTATCCCGGTGTATCATTTATCCATCTGATTTCATAGTGTTACCGGACTTTTAACACTAGTTATAGGTATCGGTTGAAACATACTTGCAGTTATTATACGGTAGGCCGGTGGTTCTTTTACTTCGTTATAGTTGTCCTTCCACTCAAACTGGCAGTCCTTAAAATGACCTGGTTGTTATAGACAGTTAACAAAAACATACAATCATCAAATATTCATACTAATATGGCGGACATTAGTATCAACAATCAATAATACGACGAACATAACATGTCACATTGTTGTAAAGTGGCTGATTCTTTTTGAATAACAGGGAGTCTCTGACAAACGCATTTACGGATACTTTGATGTCTCTGTTCAGAATATTTTAATTATCCAAAATGTAAGTTACAATTATTATAATGTTCTTGATATGTATGCCAATCATGTATTCAGTCAGTTACTTTTATTTGATATGTAGTCTAATGTATTTCTGTTAACTTTTATTTGATTATTGTCATGTATCATTTATTTTGCTGTAATATTGTTTGATCGTGTATTCATGATGATCACTTTTGCTGTATCTATATTGTTCACTGTTCATTTTCTGTGTCACTTTTGCTGTTACCGTTTGTTTGATTCAGTCATTCTGATTCACTTTGCTGTTACCTGTATTTGAATTCAGTCATTTCTGATGTTACATTTGTGTACTAACTTTAATATGTGGTGTACAGTGTATCTATGTCACTTTCTGTAGTTTTGTTTGATTCATTGTCATGTCTGATGTTACTGTAACTGTATTTGATTGATCTCTGTTGTAATGATGTTACTTATCAATTTAGTATTATAATAGTGTGTACCGTTATCATTACTATCACATTCTAGTATTATAATAGTGTGTACCGGTGTTATTATTTATCACATTCTAGTATTATAATAGTGTTACCGGTGTATCATTATTATCACATTCTAGTATTATAATAGGTGTGTACCGGTGTATCATTATTATTCACTTCTAGTATTATAAACTAGTGTATACCGGTGTATCATTTTATCCACATTCAGTATATAATAGTGTGTACCGGTGTATCATTATTTACACATTCTAGTATTATAATAGCGTGTACCGGTATATCATTACTATAACATTCTAGTATTATAATAGTGTGTACCGGTGTATCATTACTATCACATTCTAGTATTATAATAGTGTGTACCGGTGTATCATTACTATCACATTCTAGTATTATAATAGTGTGTACCGGTGTATCATTACTATCACATTCTAGTATTATAATAGTGTGTACCGGTGTATCATTACTATCACATTCTAGTATTATAATAGTGTGTACCGGTGTATCATTATTATCACATTCTAGTATCATAATAGTGTATACCGGTGCACATTATTATCACATTCTAGTAGTATTATAGTGTGTACCGATGTATCATTATTATAACATTCTAGTATTATAATAGTGTGTACCGGTGTATCATTATTATAACATTCTAGTATTATAATAGTGTGTACCGATGTATCATTAATATCACATTCTAGTATTATAATAGTGTGTAACGGTGTTACATTACTATCACATTCTAGTATTATAATAGCGTGTACCGGTATATCATTACTATAACATTCTAGTATTATAATAGTGTGTACCGGTGTTACATTACTATCACATTCTAGTATTATAATAGCGTGTACCGGTATATCATTACTATAGCATTCTAGTATTATAATAGTGTGTACCGGTGTATCATTATTATCACATTCTAGTATTATAATAGTGTATACCGGTGTATCATTATTATCACATTCTAGTATTATAATAGTGTGTACCGGTGTATCATTATTTACACATTCTAGTATTATAATAGTGTGTACCGATGTATCATTATTATAACATTCTAGTATTATAATAGTGTGTACCGGTGTATCATTATTATCACATTCTAGTATTATAATAGTGTGTACCGGTGTATCATTACTATCACATTCTAGTATTATAATAGTGTCTACCGGTGTATCATTACTATCACATTCTAGTATTATAATAGTGTGTACCGGTGTTACATTACTATCACATTCTAGTATTATAATAGCGTGTACCGGTATATCATTACTATAACATTCTAGTATTATAATAGTGTGTACCGGTGTATCATTACTATCACATTCTAGTATTATAATAGTGTGTACCGGTGTATCATTATTTACACATTCTACTATTAGAATAGTGTATACCGGTGTATCATTACTATCACATTCTAGTATTATAATAGTGTGTACCGGTGTATCATTATTTACACATTCTAGTATTATAATAGTGTGTACCGGTGTATCATTACTATCACATTCTAGTATTATAATAGTGTGTACTGTTGTATCAATACTCTCACATTCTAGTATTATAATAGTGTGTACTGGTGTATCATTAATATCACATTCTAGTATTATGATAGTGTGTACCGGTGTATCATTATTATCACATTCTAGTATTATAATAGCGTTTACCGGTATATCATTACTATAACATTCTAGTATTATAATAGTGTGTACCGGTGTATCATTACTATAACATTCTAATATTATAATAATGTGTACCGGTGTATCATTACTATCACATTCTAGTATTATAATAGTGTGTACCGGTGTATCATTATTTACACATTCTAGTATTATAATAGTGTATACCGGTGTATCATTACTATAACATTCTAGTATTATAATAGTGTGTACCGGTGTATCATTACTATCACATTCTAGTATTATAATAGTGTGTACCGGTGTATCATTATTTACACATTCTAGTATTATAATAGTGTATACCGGTGTATCATTACTATCACATTCTAGTATTATAATAGTATGTACCGGTGTATCATTACTATCACATTCTAGTATTATAATAGTGTGTACCGGTGTTACATTACTATCACATTCTAGTATTATAATAGTGTGTACCGGTGTATCATTACTATCACATTCTAGTATTATAATAGTGTATACCGGTGTATCATTACTATCACATTCTAGTATTATAATAGTGTGTACCTGTGTATCATTACTATCAAATTCTAGAATTATTATAGTGTATACAGGTGTATCATTACTATAACATTCTAGTATTATAATAGTGTATACCGGTGTATCATTACTATCACATTCTAGTATTATAATAGTGTGTACCGGTGTATCATTACTATCACATTCTAGTATTATAATAGTGTGTACCGGTGTACCATTACTATCACATTTTAGTATTATAATAGTGTGTATCGGTTTATCATTATTATCACATTCTAGTATTATAATAGTGTGTACCGGTGTATCATTACTATAACATTCTAGTATTATAATAGTGTGTACCGGTGTATCATTATTTACACATTCTAGTATTATAATAGTATGTACCGGTGTTACATTACTATAACATTCTAGTATTATAATAGTGTGTACCGGTGTATCATTACTATCACATTCTCGTATTATAATAGTGTGTACCGGTGTATCATTACTATCACATTCTAGTATTATAATAGTGTGTACCGGTGTATCATTACTATCACATTCTAGTATTATAATAGTGTGTACCGGTGTATCATTACTATCACATTCTAGTATTATGATAGTGTGTATCGGTGTATCATTACTATCACATTCTAGTATTATAATAGTGTGTACCGGTGTATCATTACTATAACATTCTAGTATTATAATAGTGTGTACCGGTGTATCATTACTCTCAAATTCTAGTATTATAATAGTGTGTACCGGTGTATCATTATTATCACATTCTAGTATTATAATAGTGTGTACCGGTGTATGAATACTCTCACATTCTAGTATTATAATAGTGTGTACCGGTGTATCATTATTATCACATTCTAGTATTATAATAGTGTGTACCGGTGTATCATTATTTACACATTCTAGTATTATAATAGTGTACACTGTATACCGGTGTACCATTACTATCACATTTCAGTATTATAAAAGCGTGTACCGGTGTATCATTACTATCACATTCTAGTATGATAATAGTGTATACCGGTGTATCATTACTATCACATTCTAGTATTATAATAGTGTGTACCGGTGTTACATTACTATCACATTCTAGTATTATAATAGTGTGTACCGGTGTATCATTACTATCACATTCTAGTATTATAATAGTGTATACCGGTGTATCATTACTATCACATTCTAGTATTATAATAGTGTGTACCTGTGTATCATTACTATCAAATTCTAGAATTATTATAGTGTATACAGGTGTATCATTACTATCACATTCTAGTATTATAATAGTATACCGGTGTATCATTACTATCACATTCTAGTATTATAATAGTGTGTACCGGTGTATCATTACTATCACATTCTAGTATTATAATAGTGTGTACCGGTGTACGATTACTATCACATTTTAGTATTATAATAGTGTGTATCGGTTGATCATTATTATCACATTCTAGTATTATAATAGTGTGTACCGGTGTATCATTACTATAACATTCTAGTATTATAATAGTGTGTACCGGTGTATCATTATTTACACATTCTAGTATTATAATAGTATGTACCGGTGTTACATTACTATAACATTCTAGTATTATAATAGTGTGTACCGGTGTATCATTACTATCACATTCTCGTATTATAATAGTGTGTTTCGGTGTATCATTACTATCACATTCTAGTATTATAATAGTGTGTACCGGTGTATCATTACTATCACATTCTAGTATTATGATAGTGTGTACCGGTGTATCATTACTATAACATTCTAGTATTATAATAGTGTGTACCGGTGTATCATTACTCTCAAATTCTAGTATTATAATAGTGTGTACCGGTGTATCATTATTATCACATTCTAGTATTATAATAGTGTGTACCGGTGTATGAATACTCTCACATTCTAGTATTATAATAGTGTGTACCGGTGTATCATTATTATCACATTCTAGTATTATAATAGTGTGTACCGGTGTATCATTATTTACACATTCTAGTATTATAATAGTGTACACTGTATACCGGTGTACCATTACTATCACATTTCAGTATTATAAAAGCGTGTACCGGTGTATCATTACTATCACATTCTAGTATGATAATAGTGTATACCCGTGTATCATTAATATCACATTCTAGTATTATGATAGTGTGTACCGGTGTATCATTATTATAACATTCTAGTATTATAATAGTGTGTACCGGTGTATCATTACTATCACATTCTAGTATAATAATAGTGTGTACCGGTGTATCATTACTATCACATTCTAGTATTATAATAGTGTGTACCGGTGTATCATTACTATGACATTCTAGTATTATAATAGTGTGTACCGGTGTTACATTACTATGACATTCTAGTATTATAATAGTGTGTACCGGTGTATCATTACTATCACATTCTAGTATTATAATAGTGTGTACCGGTGTATCATTACTATCACATTCTAGTATTATAATAGTGTGTACCGGTGTATCATTACTATCACATTCTAGTATTATAATAGTGTGTACCGGTGTATCATTATTATCACATTCTAGTATTATAATAGTGTGTACCGGTGTATGAATACTCTCACATTCTAGTATTATAATAGTGTGTACCGGTGTATCATTATTATCACATTCTAGTATTATAATAGTGTGTACCGGTGTATCATTATTTACACATTCTAGTATTATAATAGTGTACACTGTATACCGGTGTACCATTACTATCACATTTCAGTATTATAAAAGCGTGTACCGGTGTATCATTACTATCACATTCTAGTATGATAATAGTGTATACCCGTGTATCATTAATATCACATTCTAGTATTATGATAGTGTGTACCGGTGTATCATTATTATAACATTCTAGTATTATAATAGTGTGTACCGGTGTATCATTACTATCACATTCTAGTATAATAATAGTGTGTACCGGTGTATCATTACTATCACATTCTAGTATTATGATAGTGTGTACCGGTGTATCATTATTATAACATTCTAGTATTATAATAGTGTGTACCGGTGTATCATTACTATCACATTTTAGTATTATAATAGTGTGTACCGGTGTTACATTACTATGACATTCTAGTATTATAATAGTGTGTACCGGTGTATCATTACTATAACATTCTAGTATTATAATAGTGTGTACCGGTGTATCATTATTATCACATTCTAGTATTATAATAGTGTGTACCCGTGTATCATTATTATCACATTCTAGTATTATAATAGTGTGTACCGGTGTATCATTATTTACGCATTCTAGTATTATAATAGTGTCTACCGGTGTATCATTATTTACACATTCTAGTATTATAATAGTGTACACTGTATACCGGTGTACCATTACTATCACATTTTAGTATTATAAAAGCGTGTACCGGTGTATCATTACTATCACATTCTAGTATTACAATAATGTATACCGGTGTATCATTACTATCACATTCTAGTATTATAATAGTGTATACCCGTGTATCATTAATATCACATTCTAGTATTATGATAGTGTGTACCGGTGTATCATTAATATCACATTCTAGTATTATGATAGTGTGTACCGGTGTATCATTATTATCACATTCTAGTATTATAATAGTGTGTACCGGTGTATCATTATTATCACATTCTAGTATTATAATAGTGTGTACCGGTGTATCATTATTATTTCATTCTATTATAATAATAGTGTGTACCGGTGTATCATTATTATCACGCGTGATGCTATAATATAGCTGCTTTAGAGTATTTGGAAAGGTAGGTTGCTAAAATGTCACTCAATATACTTATGTATTCCATTTGTCAAAAAGTAGAGGATACTTTAATACGTCAAATTCATATTACAACACAAAAATGGATTTAATCAAAAAGTAAGAGAATTGATGAATTCAAAGTAAATTTTATTTCAGTAAGATCAATGAATATTTTTCAGTTTCAAATCAAACAGATATTAGCATAGATTATCCAATTCCTTTAAAGTAGACAACTAAATTAGATTGCATCTAGAAGACTATGAATGTATATAGATCTGCATCGTTTTGACCTTCCTGTCTTCTTATTGACGTCAAAGGAATATATATACCATCATTATGAGCAAATATTCGACATCAATAAATATTACATTGTAAGATGTAAGAAAACAATTATACAGGAAAAAGCAATTGTCACAGAAATCATTTTCATCTCTGAGCGTGGGTGTGAAATTACTATTTATACACATTTTGAAACTATAAAAAGTAAGTAAAGTAAAGTGTATAACAAACCAATAGACGCTTAAAAACCTACATTCATACCTGTACATGTGTATGTCGGAATGCCTTCAAAACAGAAAAAGTTAACGTACACGTATGGTTGCTTAACCTCTCTATTGAATTACATACCAACCGACCAATATCAAAAATGCTAATTTATGCATCCGTATGAAAAAATACATAAATAACATCACAACCGGATGGTCGGTGGAACGTCCAGACCGACAGTAACAGCCCCCCCCCCCCCCCCCCCCCCCCCCCCCCCATTTTCAGTGCCAACATAGAAAGAAGACAAAAAAACATTATCCCGAATTGCGAATTAACTCCCCAAACAACATGAATCAATATCCTCACAATAAGGCCTCGAAAGAACATCAACGAACAGAATCTAACAATAACACGATATCTCACGGTCGTATTTACGTCTGGGTTCGAACCCCGATTGGACGTGAAAAGGTAGGGAGCTGCCGACCACGTGGGTTCTTTCCGGTTACTCCGGTTGTCTCCCACATTTTAGACAACAAGAATTGAAAAATGTCTCTGAATCACTGAATTGACACGATTCATCACTAAATTGATATTCAAAGACATTTGATTGTGCATCCCGGAAATGCTATTTTCATTTATTTTATGTTGTATCCCTTACACGTTATTTACAAGAATTTTATATTGCACCCAAGAAATGCTGTTTACATGTATTTGCTGCTACAACCCGAAAATGTTATTTGAATTCAGCATTTTATTTTGTATTCTGGAAATGCTATTTACATGTTTTTTTTATATTGCACCCAAGAAATGCTATTGTCAAACCCCGAAAATATAATTTGAATATAGTATTTTATTTTGTATTCTGTAAATACTATTTTGTATGTGTTTTATGTTACAACCCGAAAAGGTCATTTGAATTTAAAATTTTATTTTGTATCCCGGAAATGCTATTTACATGTATTTTATATTACACCCCGAAAATGTAAAATGCAGGTATTATCTTATTTTGTATTGCAGCATGTCTTTTATGCAACACGACGGAAATATTTTACAAATATTTAATGCAACAACCCGAGTATATAATATATATAATATAAATTCAGTATTTTACTTTGTATCGCGGAAATGCTATTTACATGTATTTTTATGTCAATCACGGAAATACTATTTACAAGAATGTGATGTTTCCACCCAAAGATGTTACATGAATTTAATATTTTGTTGTTTTTTTTTATCCCGGAAATGCTAATTATATGTACATGTATTTTATGCTACATACCGGAAATTTTGTTTGCATATATTAATGTTACACCGCGAAAATGTAATATGAATTTAGAATTGTGTGTTCTATCCCGGAAATGCTATTTACATACCTTTTTCATGTAACACCCGAAAATATGACAGGACTTTAGTATTTTATCTTGTATCCCGGAAAAGCTATTAACATGTATTTTGATGTAACATTCCGGAAACGCTATTTACATGGCAATGAGCCTTTGATATTGTTTCTAAAGTTATAGGGAACTGCAGTTTGTACCTAAGAAAAGAACAAGAAAAGATCAGCTTATTCCTTTTCTCAATATAATCACTTAAGTAAGGTATATTGTTAGAAATAAACATTTATAAACCGGAAGAATCCCAAACCATTATATACATGTATCACGGTTTAAAGTTTTAACGGTATCAACTGATCCATCTCTCAAAGATATGTGTGAGGAACATCGGAGAATACGGTTGAGGATGACTTGTGAAAACCTTGTGAAGACATGCTGGTCTCTTCCTCGTCAAAGGTGTCATACGCACTATCCATTGACCGTGCTCTATTCAAAACGACGTCAGTCTTCGACTCTAAGACTGTTGGTCCGTTTTCGATCATCAGAGTTTTCTGTGGAACACTGTCAGATACAGACGACAGTCTCCGCTTGATAGATTTCACCCAATCATCAAGGATATATGGATCTCGTGTTTTGAATACGTAGTCACGGTGGCAGTTCTTGACTATCAAAGCTTGCATTTCTGTAAGAAAAAAAATCATTTTTAATTTTAAAATCTCTTCTGTTATGTATGCTTCAACTAAAATTATAGAAGGTATGTCTTCGAATCGGAGTTTTAGCAAACACACTCTACAACATGTACATAAACTCACCTCCGAGAGATGTTTTTCGTATTTGCGAAACTTTTGAGAACTCTAGCTTCTTCTCCTCCTCTTCTCCCCATCGAAGGACACTTAAGGACTTCCCGTCCATGTCAAAATCTAAAAGAGACAACTCTACCTCGTGGTCCCAACCACTCTTAGTCTGTTTGTAAAAGGACCCTGGAAGTAAAAAATAAAAAAACAGTTAATCGTAAGCTACCCTAAACAACAACAACAACAACAACAACAACAACAACAAACAACAACAACGTCATTCTGCAAATAGAGTAATAGTTGTAACAAACAATTCGCAATTATATTTTCAATCCCCAAGTAAAGTTGGTTGAAACAAACTTTTTTTAATTTAATGATAAATTAGAAAAAGGTTTCGTTGATGTTTACCTTGATGGATCATTTGCCGGGATGCCTTTCCATATCTCGTTCCGGAGTTTCCCAACTTTCGCTGTCTCTTTCTAAGCTTTTCGGAGAAACCTCTTCCTTTCTTTAAGAATTTCTGACCTAGTTGCTCTTTAATATCCCCAAGGGTGCGCTGCGGCTTCCTAACTAGCTTTTCCAACATCTTTATGTAGGCATTTAGGAAGTCTTTTCCAGCCTTCCTGTCAATAAATCCAGAGTTGTATTCCAATTCCAGGTCAATTTCGTGTGTTGTCCTGTCGTGCCAAACACGCATCACGCTTTCCTTGCTATAACTCCCAGTCAGAGTGTTCACCATTTGTATCATCGGTTTCTGGGCATTAGCACTGCTTAATACCGAGTCGGGCAAAACTTCCTCGAAATTTGTGTCCTCCATTCTGACTTCCTTTGACACGCTAGATTCTTCAAAAATGATCTGATGTCTTAATACCGATAGAGGTTCTAGTTGTTCAGAAACAATTTTCTCAATTTCCTTTAGAGGGAGCAGGCTGTTCTCCAAGCACTTCCTGGTCTTGCCTGCGTTTTCTGTGATCATATCCATGAGCTGCAAAGCATCATTGCTAAATTCCTGAAAAAGTGGTACTGTATTCACCAGAGTAGCTATGTCCTTGTTAAGGGCAGGGAAATGCAGTCTGAGGTCAATAATAGTCAGTAGTGGGATGCAGTCAAGTCCAAGAACCAAATGGAGGTAAAGCTGATAAGTTGTCTGCATGAACTGGAAAAGTGTCCAGTTATTCTTTTCGACCAACTTTGATATTCTGCCAATCAACTTCCTGGGTGTTTGTATCCTTGCAAACGCCACCCTAGAAGGATCACACTTGTGGTCAGAAGAAGGTAAGAACGTGACTGGTTTAAGGTTGTTTGGAATTCTATTTCTCCAAAAGGTTTCCATCGGGGTTGCATCTTTCTTGAGACGTTTGTATACCATTTTTGGAATATCATTCGTCGTTGTTGGCATGGTGATGGGTATATCCGGATAGGACCTTCCGAACGCTTGAATCTCTCCCAGAAAGAGCATTACCGATGCGTTGTCGAAACACAAATGATTAAATACGAAACGCATACGGCATTTCTTGCCATCGTTTGCATACAATATGCGAAGAGGCAGGTCTTTTTCTGGGTTAAACATGTAACGTTCTCGTGGAGATGGGATACGATCTGTTGAGCTTATTTCCCGCAGTTGTACCTCTTGGAAATCAACTTCCACATCTTCTGGTGAAATCACAATCTTCTTTATTTCGCCCTGTGTCTCACTGTCTTCATCTGGAACAAACAATGTCCTCATCAGAGGGTATTTGCCGTGGATCTGGTACAAGAAACTTTTCCATATCTCTGGAACAGAGATTGCAATCATAACGTCAATATCAAGGCAAATGAAAAGTCCAGGAGACATGGGATCATTTAAATACTTGTCGTAGTATCTCTTTTCTGGAAAGGTAAGTTTGTGTTCCATACTTTCGTCTTCTTCTTCTTCTTCCGACATGTTCTCTAATAAGTACTCGGCGATGCTGCCAATTGTTGTATCTTCCGACATCAACGTAATAATTGGAATCTGGCAATTAGTGACCTCGGAGATTTGGTTAGCAAAAGTCATAGCAAGCATTGAATCCACTCCAAGCTCGTTGAATGCCGTGGCTGGTGTAAGCATATCGGCATCGATTCCTAGAACCTCGCTAGCAACCGCGATGATAAACTTTGTAATATTTTCGATGGTGTCCAGATCATAGTCTAACTCTATTGCCGTTTGGTTTTTACGGCTTTTCCCTGCATTTACAAATGTCTTGAATCTTTGACGAACTCTTAGCATGGTCGGATTGAGTAATTCTCTGCCGACGATGTTCCAGTCAAATATTCCATATGTTATTTGGGGGATCTCCATCATCATTGCGTTTTGAAGACATGTTATGATCTTTGGTACATCAAGGGAAAGATATCCGCGCATGGCAAGGTCATCCTCCGTTTTGTTGTCTTTCAGCATACCGACAGACAACGGGCCCCAGTTAATGCTCTGCCCACACATGCCATTGGCTTTTCTGAGATGCGCCAATGAATCCATGAATGCATTGCCAGCGCCGTAGTTACTCTGTCCAATATTTCCCATAACAGATGTCATGGAAGAATGCATGACAAAGAAGTCAAGGTTATAACCCTTCGAGGCCTTATGCAGGTTCCAGCTTCCAACAACTTTTGGCAAAAGCACCTTTTGAAGATGTTCCTCTGTCATCTTAAAGAACATCGAATCTGCAAGTACACCAGCTCCATGGAAGATGCCTTTGATTTTGTATTGTGGGAAGGTTGACTCAATAGTACGAAAAGCTTCTTCTACAGATGTATTGTTTGATACATCGGCAGATAGGTAAGCAATATTGGATTTCGTGTTGTCCTCCAACTGCTTGATTTCAGCTTTTTTTGCGTCATCTGGCTGTCGTCTTGATAGAGTAACAATCTGGCCAGCCCCGTTCTGCGATAGATACTGCACTATTTCCCATCCAAGGCCAGTCAATCCCCCTGTAACTATATAACAACCATCCCGTCGTAACGCTTGATCTTTGGAAATTTTCAGTTTTTTGTTGTCACCACTGCTGCCGCTTTTCTTCCGTGTTAAACTCAAAGATTTTCCAAGTACGGCTGTCTCTATGTTCAATTTGTCGGCATTTTTCATAAGCCATTTGATCACTTTTGGTACAGCCTTTTCTAGCTGTTTCTGCCCCAGCATCTCCTCGTTATCTAAAGTAACGTACTGGATGTCCGGGTATAACCGTTCCGAGGCACGGGCAACCGCTTTGGAGAGGTACATTTGTAGGGACAGCACTCTTTTTATATTCGTGCAAGCTTCAATCATTCTTGCAAGTCCCTGTCCATTTACACTGGATAAGACGACGAGAGTTTCTGCTGTATTTCCTAAGGAACTGTTACAAAGGTCTTCATATGTAACACATGTAGATTCCATACCTTCACATGTACTGAGCATTGCTTTCATCATTGCAGGAGAAATACTAGAATCATTTCTCCGTGAAACAATTGTTGTTGATACTTTTGATACACTCTCCTTCAGTTGCCACACTATCGCCGCAAGCTGCAACAAACCTGGTTTGTATCCAGGAATGTCGCCAATTTTGCAAGTGCAATCCTTTGGAATGGTGACTTTACTTTGAACTCTCATTGGATAACAAGCCACAGTCCTGTCTTGTTTTCTATCTGTAGGATATCCAAGTGCTTCAAACGTAAGTACATCGAAACCATCCTGGTTGTCCTCTATCCACAATGGGACGTTACTCTCGGCAGATTGAAGGGTGAGTGGGTACACATCAGGGTCATGAAGAACTACCGATTCAAGTGTTAAACTTAAATGATTTCCGTCATTATTCTGTTCTTGCTGAATAATGTAAAAAGTGTCCCGGATGTCATCAGGGTGTTTGCTTTTTAATTGAAGTTCGAACCCTTCATCAAAATCCACCCACCTCGAGTCGCATCCCTCTTCATCATCTTCCGCAAACTCATTTGCAAAGATTCCATCCTCCAGTAATAATAGTTCTGGCAGATCCTGGAGTGTTTGATTGCCCCCAGTCATCAGAGTACGGAGAAGAGGAGCAGTATTCTCCAGTGAAAGGTGTGTATCGAGAAGCGTGACGTTTAGTGGATGTTCACGAATAATGCACCTCACCATTCCCCATAACTCTGCTCCTAGCACACTGAAAACTGACGCGTCACTATTGCGAGTTTCTTGCGTTCCCTTGGTGATCACAAAGGCCGGTATGTTGACATTGACCTGTGCCATGGTCTGTGAAATGCTCAACATTGTACTACAGTTTTTCAAAACAGCTTGGTACAACTCATCTGTGCCAGAGTCATTGATATGTTCTTGTGATCCTGCTATAAACACCAACGACTGAGGCCGTTGCTGAGGGTCGTTCAGGATAGCACTTAGATCATCAGTAAATGATTTACTTTCAGCAAGAACAATCTTTGCATCAGTATTTAGCAAACCTTCTGCAAGTTTAACTGCCTTGTCTTTCGTCAGGGCAACAATGACTGTTGAAATTTTCTCAGCTTCTTTTCCAACGGATATCGATATCTTCTTGCGCTGCCACTGCAATCGGTACGCCATCTTTTTCTTGCTCTCTTGCTGTGGCCCAATAATAACCACCATGAAATCCTTGACTTCGACGATAACACTGCCATCTTTTGATAAAAGAAGGGCATTGTATGTCATATTTTCCTCGGTTCTTTCTACCATCTGGACATACGCGTACATGTGTCTCTCCAGCGGCCTGTTGATCCTAAGGCGCCCTATTCCCCCCGGTAGAACTGTCATCGATTTGTCTGCGTCTATATCAAGTACGCCGGATGTTTGAAGAAGCCCGTCTAACACTGCTGGGTGGACATTGGTAGTATGAAGATCTCGCAGGATAGCGTCCGTCAAGTTGATATCAACCAAACATTCCGTTTCATTTCTGATTGCATTACCAATTATCTTTAAATCATCCCCATATGCAAATCCGAGACTTTCAAGTTTACCATATGTTTCTGCTGCTGTCTGGGTTGATTTGCAACGTTTTCTGATCAATAGCAAATCAAGGTGCTTTGGACTATTCTCACTGATATCAGTAGATATTGTACAATGAGCAATTTTGTCATCATTGTTGAAAACTCCAAACGTTGCCTTGGACTTAGTTTCTTCTGTCACCATCGCCTCTGGGACACTAGCTTTCCCTTGTACCAGTCTCAAAGGACGGAGAAACCGTGTTGAAATTTGCAAATTCTGCATGGATGTTTCGAACACCTGTTTTCCAATCTCCAAGGCCACATCTGAATAGAAAGCCCCGGGAAGCAGAATGTTACCACCAACCACATGTTCATACACAAACGGCGTTTTGGATGGGTTGATATCTATTCTGAAGTGAATTCCTTCCCCTGGGATCCGTTCAACGCAAAGATGATTCGTGTTTACATTTCCAATGCCCTGGACCATTAGTCGCCGTGTGTCCGGTTCAAAAAGTGATTTGACCTCGTTGAAGGCATACGTTGGGATATCGGTGAGTTGGCCATGTGAGACTAAATTGTCCCATTTAGGATTGCAGCCTTGCTTGTACAGTTCTAGCAGAGATGTAGATATGGTAGAATACTCCTTGTCTGTTGTCATTGAAGCAAATGCACCAGCTTCTTTTGGGTCAATTATGTCAGGTAAATGTGCACGCAGAACAGGTCGAGGGCCGATTTCAACATAGATATTATAGGGGCCGCTTTTGCTGGCTGTTTCAATACCCTGTTGTAACAAAACAGGCATCCTGACATTCCGTTTCCAATAATTAGCAGTGGTGAAATCTCCCTCTCTTGACAATTCACCAGTGACTGTCGAGATAAGAGAACATGCTGGCCGTTGTCCAGACAATCCATCCAGATGTGTTTCTAGTTCTGCGCTTGCTTGCTCTGTATGGTGACTGTGGTAGGCACATTTTACATCAAGTTGTTTTATGAAAGGTTTTTCCTTCAATTCTTCGTCTTCCGATAGCATACTACTAACCTCATCTATGACGTCACTATCACCAGAGAGTGTACAGCTAACCGGACTATTCTGTACCGCAATGTTGATTTGTCCGGGAAACTTATCACAAACAGATTGCACGTGATCAACAGGGCATTTCCCAACCACCATCATTTTACCGCCAGTAGCATTTGCTAGGATCCGTGACCGATGGTATATTACCTCGATTGCATCCGAAAGAGAAAGAGCGCCACTTATGTATGCCGCCGCTACCTCTCCCACGGACTGGCCTAGGACCGCATCTGGAGTAATACCGTAGAACTCCCATAGCTTTGCGTGTGCTATCTGACAAGTAAATATCGCTAAATGGCTTGTAAGTGGATCCTGTACATCAATTCCGTCGCAGAATCGGTCGGCGATGGACCAGCCGCAGAGAGGGCGTAGAAGACTGTCTACTCTTTCAACTTCAGCACGGAATACAGGTTCCTTTCCCATCATTTCTTTACACATTCCATTCCAAGAGGTTCCAACACCACAGCACAAGAAGACAATATTTGGTTTACTGAATCCAGGAGTTTTGACAGTTTTCATCGAATTTGCCTGTTTTTCGCATTTTTCAGCAAGCTCAATACAATCTTTTGCTGCGAACGCTACACGATAACCGAAGTGATCCCTCTTCATGACGGACGTATAGGAAACGTCACAGATGCTATACTTCCCAGTCTTCAGCTTGGTGGCAAATCTCTCAAGGCCTGTTTTGATGGAAGAAATATCTACCGCTGACAGAGTAACAAAGTGGTCAACAGGTTTATCAAAATCACAGTTAATTTCGTGCTTTACTTCTGTGTTCGGGATCTGTTTGATGATAGCATGGCTATTTGTACCACCGAAACCAAAGGAGTTTACACATGACATCCTAGTGCCATCAGGTAGTGTGTCCCAGTCAGTGATGCTAGTAGCAACTTCAAAACTGAAACTTCCAAAATCTATCTTAGGGTTAGATTTGCGGTAGTGAAGAGAGGGCACGACTTTACCATGATGCATCATAAGCATGACTTTAATGAGACCTGCAATTCCAGCTGCAGATTCAAGATGGCCGATGTTTGTTTTTACTGATCCAATCCGGACATCGGTTTCGCCTTCTGGGATGTGTTTGCCTTTGGAGAAGAAGGACCCCAGGCTGTTTGCTTCGATAGGGTCGCCAACAGGTGTACCGGTACCTTTTCAAAAGAAATTAAAAAAAAAAGGTTATCTTGAATTGCTTGCTAAAAATCGCACAAGGTCGTCTACTGTTTCGTTCATATTATAAAATGAATAAACGAGTGAGGAAATAAAAAAAAAATTCTGTGAAGTGTATAAAGATGATATATATCTGCAGTTTGAATATATGCCTTTTATGAACATAAATGTTATAAAATCACAAGTAACTAGAACAAGTTTGGAATCGTTCTATCATATAGTGAACTAGATTTATGATTACGAAGTGAGAAGCAAAATATTCGTCAATGGGATGTTTGCAGGATGTCATTGAATCGCTCCTTGTGATATCACACAAGTCGGTGCAACATAATGATTTTTACAACGATTACGGTATTTCACCGTAAAACAGTAGATGGGTATACCTAAATGTATTTGACATGCGACTATTGAAATAGAATGTATAATCAAAATAAAAAAGGGAAACACTGTTTACCATGTGCTTCAACGTATTGAATGGTCTTTGGGTCGACCTTGTAGTCGTGGTATACGCGCTCTAAAAGGGCTGATTGTTGTCTACCAGATGGCGCTGTAATAGGAGTTGCGGTGTGGCCGTCCTGGTTACACCCTGTCACTATGACACTCCAGATTTTGTTCCCGTCTAGTTTGGCCTAAACAGCATCGGAAACAAAAATCAGAACAAACTCGTTTACCATCTGATTATCTTAGCGACAAACAAAGACTGTGTGTACAGCATACCTCAATTTAACTTCGATTTTGACTGGATATGACGCTGATAAAAACTGATTCTGAGTCGCATGATACTAATGATGATGACAAAGATGCTTCTCTATTTTGTATAAAGAGTTAATAGACCCGTTTTTCATTGGTATACCTGCTTAAGGCTCTTGATGATAACCATACCACATCCCTCCCCTCTAGCATAACCGTCAGCTGTGTCTGAGAAGGCCTGGCACTGTCCAGTTGCGGAAACCATCCGGGCTTTGCTCAAAGGAACGAATATATGCGGGTACAAAATACTGTTGACACCGCCACATATTGCAGCCTTACAGTCACCTGCAATATTTAAAATATACATAAACGTAACCTTTTCCAACAGCTATAATTCAGCAAAATGCATCGCCTTGTATCATTTAATAGATATATTAAAACAAAATGGTATGTTACCTTGAACTATTGAAATACTTGACATTGAAACATTATATTACGTGATATTGAAATATTATGTTACGTGCTATCGAGATAAGATGTTACGTGACATTGGGACATTGCTTTTAAGTTTACGTGACATTGGGACATTTCGTTACATGACATTGAGTCATTATGTCGAGTAATATTGAAACATTATGTAATGTGACATTGGAACATTATTGAGCCAACATTGAAACATTATATCAAGTGACATTGTGACATAATGTAACGTGACATTGAAACATTATGTTACGTGACATCGTGACATTATGTTACGTTGCATTAAGATATAATACTGCGTGACATTGAGCAATATGTTACCTGACAATGAGTCATTATTTCACGTGACAATAAGACATCATTTTAAGTAAGATTGAAACATTATGTAGCGTGACATTAAAGTATTATGTAAGGTGCACTTGACATTGATACATTATGTAACATGACATTGAAACATAATGTAACGTGACATTGATACATTATGTTACGTGATATTGATACATTATGTCACGTGACAAGGAATCATTTTATTAAGTAACATTGAGACACTATGTGAGCCGATATTGAAACATTATGTTACGTGTCATTGAGAAATTATGTAACGTGACATTGAAATATTATGTCACGTGCCATTGATACATTATGTTACATGACATTGAAACATTATGTTACATGACATTGAAGCATTATGTTACGTCAAATTGAGATATATTTTTACGTGACATTGATATATTATGTTACGTGACATTGAGTCATTATTTCACGTGACAATGAGACATTATCTCAAGCAACATTGAAATATTTTGTCACGTGACATTGATACATGTCACGTGACAATGAGGCATTATGTTAAGTAGCATTGAAACATTATGTGAGCCGACATTGAACTATTATGTTACGTGCCATTGAGACATTATGTCACGTCACATTGAGACATGATGTTAAGTGACATTGAGATATTATGTTACGTGACCTTGAAATCGTATGTCACGTGTCATTGAAACATTATGTCACGTGTCATTGAGACCTTATGTTACGTGACATTGAAACATTTTTATGTGTCTTATTTCAAGTTTCCATCTCAACTTTTGTCACACGGTTTAAATGATTGACCATCATATGCCACATCACAGTAAGATTTCACCCAATGTCTTAACTTCTGAGTTTAGAGTGGAGACGTATGTATCACTGATTGAGTTGTATGTTATGTATATAACACATCCCTCTTTAAATATACAGTTCGATATTCCTATGTACATAAAAAGAACCTTCCGTACATGTGCAGTTCGACATTCCTATGTACAGTTCGATTTTTCTATGTATATAATAAACCCCTACTAACAAACACAGTACGATATTCCTATTTACAAAACAAACTAAATTTATCAAGGTATATTAATATGGAAGTCCACAATTTACGTATGTGCACAGGAACAAGAAGTTATACGTGGACGTCAGGTAGACTTTGACTCCACTAACGGATTATTTTGGTCCGACGTCAGCAACGTGATATCACGTGCACACACGTCACCATTTACAGTCAGTATGTATATGGTTGGTGATCGAACTCGCCCGGTCAGTAGACTCACCTGACTTGATAGCTTGAATGGCAAGATGGATGGCGACGAGTGAGGAGGAGCAAGCCGTGTCTATACACATGGAGGGTCCCAGTAGGTTATAGATATACGACACACGTGCAGCTATGATACTGAGGCTGGAACCAGTCAGCGTGTAGTTCGTCATAGCTGTTAGTTCGTCGTTGGCAGACTCCCTGTAGTCATCGTTCATCGCACCTGAAAAAAAAATCATTTTGTTTTTTGTTATTTTAAAAAGTGATATTTGTAGAACTATAGATGTTTAATGCTATGGTGTGACCGATCACAACCAAATTACACAGATGTACAACTTGATGTTGTAATGTAAATATGATAATACCATGATGTCAATACGAAATAAGTGACTAAATATGTTGACTGGTCTTATGTGTTAATGTACGTAATATGTATAATTTTTGGAGTTCAATTTTAGAAGTGGTCGAGTGACCACCGACCCTTCAACCCTGACCGATGACAACCAAGATATATCCAGGTGTAAATCTAGATGGGTGCATTATATATACCGTGTATACAAGGTTTCTGCTATGGAAGCACTCATTAACGCACGCACAGTGCACGCACGCTATACATGTATACCCCTCCTAATTCTTTCTAAATAGAGGTACATGCTACATACCTATATATACTCCGGTGTCAGTCTCGTTGAGATCTTCCCTCGTGATACCTCCATCCTCCATGGCCATGTGGACACAGTCCAGTACGTATCTCTGCTGGGGGTCGATTCTTGCTGTTTCCACCTGACTAACTCCAAACAGCTTGTTATCCCACATATCGTATCTGCCAAAACATAGGTATAGTGTAATGTACAGTGTGAGGTGTGAATCTCGTAAGGATGGTAATTTATCTTGGTATAATCTCGTAAGGAAGATAATTCATCTTGGTATAATCTCGTTAGGATAATAATTTATCTTGGTATAATCTCGTAAGGATGATAATTTATCTTGGTATAATCTGGTAAGGATAATAATTTATCTTGGTATAATCTCGTAAGGATGATAATTTGTCATCGTATAATCTCGTAAGGATGATAATTTATCATCGTATAATCTCGTAAGGATGATAATTTATCTTTTAATATTCTTTGAAAACAGAGAATATTGTATTATACATACGGTCATGTCACTATATAAACCAAGTCAAAAGTCGAATTACAATATCTCGATTGTGTGACTATGGTCAGGTCTGAATGGGCACCCCCTGGACGGCGACACAGTCCTAATGACAGTTCCATGTAATAGGGCGTGGTAATGAATCTATCCAGAAAACTCGGAAACATTGAACCGTCTTTCTGTCATATTTACTGTAGACATTAATGACAAACATTGAACCGTCTTTCTGTCATATTTACTGTAGACATTGATGACAAACATTGAACCGTCTTTCTGTCATATTTACTGTAGACATTAATGACAAACATTGAGCCGTCTTTCTGTCATATTTACTGTAGATATTAATGACAAACATTGAACCGTCTTTCTGTCATATTTACTGTAGATATTAATGACAAACATTGAACTGTCTTTCTGTCATATTTACTGTAGACATTAATGGCATTACGAGATTATACCAAGATAAACTATCATCCTTACGAGGGTATACATGTAATAAGATAAATTATCATCCTTACGAGATTATACGATGATAAATTATCATCCTTACGAGATTATACCAAGACAAATTATCATCCTTACGAGATTATACCAAGATAAATTATCATCCTTACGAGATTATACCAAGATAAATTATTATCCTTACGAGATTATACCAAGATAATTTATCTTCCTTACGAGATTATACCAAGATAAATAACCATCCTTACGAGATTGTACCAAGATAAAATACCATCCTTACGAGAGAATACATGTAATAAGATAAATTATCATCCTTACGAGATTATACATGTTAAAAGATAAATTATCATCCTTACGAGATTATACGATGAGAAATTACCATCCTTACGAGATTATACCAAGACAAATTATTATCCTTACGAGATTATACCAAGATAAATTATCTTCCTTACGAGATTATACCAAGATAAATTATCATCCTTACGAGATTATACCAAGATAAATTACCATCCTTACGAGATTATAACAAGATAGATATCTTCCTTACGAGATTATAACAAGATAAATTATTCTTGCGAGATTTTACCAAGATAAATTATCCTTGCGAGATTATACCAAGATAAGTTATTATCCTTACGAGATTATACATGTAACAAGATAAAATATCATCCTTACGAGATTAAATACGCCATACACAGTATGCCTTACTTGCGGATGAATCCTGCACGCCTGACATTGGTCTTCCCTGGTTCCATGGGGTCCTCATTGTAGAAGGCGTCCACGTTCCAGCGTTCTGGCGGGATCTCAATCACGTGATTTTCTCCGTTAAGTAGGACCCGCCAAAACTCATCCAAATTATCAGCACCTGGGAATTTACACCCAACGCCAACAATGGCGAATGCATTATCGTCATCCATTCGGCTCTGAAATAATCACCACATTGTTTTCATAGTCTTGTATTTCCTGAGTTGGACCGTTGTATATGATACCATTATAGCGATTGTAGATCATGTTTATCAACATACAAAATGAAACAATTTCTAACTTTTTTTTAAAACGAGCTGCTGTATACTGAAGCATGGTACAGATTATCCCGCAGTCGGTAATATTATTTTGAGTTGTGGTCACACTGCCACTATTCATTTACAACTTATTCTCCGCTTCCTACTTACTCGTCAAAGATAATTGACATGTTTTGTTTTCAATTCCATGTAAACAGTAATATCCTGCATATGATGTTTTTCCTATTTATTTTGCAGAGTAACCAGTACTATATATATATTGTACTGCCCCCATTGTACTGACGTTCACAATATCTTGGTGTGTGTTCAAGGATTAAAAAAACAACATTTCCGTGTTAATAATCAAGACAACAAGACTACTGAATTTATTGTTAAATGCTATTTAGCTGTATACAGTTATATCAAGCATGTTTTTTTCAAACTCATTTGTGCATCAAAAGTGCTTATTTTTTTCCTTTTTTTTTTTATTTTTCTATTTTTTTAAAAAAAATTGAAATTCTTGTTTCTGATATAAGATGAAAGAGAATGAGTTTTGGTCGTCGGGTTTGTCCGCCGAGAGACCACATGAAAAGAAAAGGGAGGAGAAGGTTGTGTGAGGTCTATTGGAGACTCATTGATCGGGTAATGACAAAAACCGTCCCTCGAGGGACTACACGTAATTGAGACCGTGTCTTATTTACCACTATGCCTGTCAATCTTGTCTGATGTATTGGTTCAATGTGCATTATATATATATATGTAATATTGCGGAGTTTATTGGTCCAGACGTCTGTATGATATTTTACATTATAAAGTAACGTTTACCTTCATTCGGCCAAATAATATGTATAGATAATACAAATATTTATACAATATTAAAAAAGGGGACAAATCTGGGCAAAATTTTGATTAATACACAAGTTCCTAAAAACTTTCATAATGCCATACGTGCTATCACTGAACGCTTTTAATATTTCGTCTTGTATAATAATACTTTTCGAAGATATGTTATTGTTTTTATTAGTTTAACATGGACATCGTAATATATAACGCAATTCATCACCTATTTCATGGTTTTAAACTTCCAATAAAGACAACAAATAATGTTCTGATGTACATACTGTCAACAATGTTATGTTAATCGTAACAGCGCCTGTAAATGCTTGGTTAAAATAATTCTTAGAAAGTAAAACCTATGCTGGCAATATCCAATTGTTTTTTACCAAGTTAATATATTTTCCTAAGTTGAGATTCATAAGAAAATGAAATTATTCGTTTGAAAAGAAGATAGAACATATGGGCGTACTTACCGGAGGCCTTGAAACCCGAGACAACTGCCGCAGAGATCACTGTCTACTGGCTAATTGTGTTTGGTACATGGTTATTAGTCAATTACATGTATATATATATTCTACAACAATGGAACTCTTTCTCAACAGTCAGCAGTAAATATAATGTGGAGTCCCGCCCCCCAATTAGAAGTACAACCGTCACGCCCCTACCTTCCATTGTTACTCACGACTCCGTGTAAACCCTAACCTCACCAATGTAGTAGCTCCGCCTCCGTAAGTACAAGGGTACTAAAAATGTCACCAATGTAGAAACCCCGCCTCCGTAAGTACAAGGGTACTAAAAATGTCACCAATGTAGTAGCTCCGCCTCCGTAAACACTGACAATAGAAGTACAATACTTAATCTCTCTGTATAGAAAGTTAGAAGGTGATAATTACTCGAATCTTCCCGACTTTCTCAAGAAGTTTTGCACAGCTTTGGCGATTTTTATATTGTCAGCTGAGGAAATATTCATGTCACCATTGCAAAGTACATCTACATTTACAGGACCGTACCAGGTTAAATCAACAATAAGAGTTCCTCTAAGTTATTGTACAGGGGACAGTTAAGGAAAAAATGATGGGAATCTTCATAGGGATGTCCACATTGACAAGCAGGTGAATGTGGACATCCCTGTGAAGACCCCCATCATGTATATCTTCGTCTTTATCATCAGTACATGTGACCTATCCCTTACTCGTATTAAGCGTTAAAAAGAAAACAGAAGCAGAAAAAAAATCCTCATTTCCATCAATACAGATTTCAAAATCAGAGGTACTGCTTAGTGCTTAAAGGTGCTGCGTCTCGGACAAAGAGTAATTATGATCGATTGAAAACATAGATAGACTGTTGTATATATCTTATACAAAGCCAAAAGTTTGAGCTTCTCATTCAAGTTTTTAACTTTAGTGAATGCATAATTTAACGCACCCGAAGAAAGTTTACAGTACTCAGCCTATATGTTTGGTTTGTATCTTTTGGTTTTATAGCCGAACATTTTAGGACGCTGTCCTTGTAAAATTCAATATAATTTTTGCGTTGATTTGATATTTTAGTATTAAACTGTCTTAATATGGTATTTATGGACGATATAGATACCAGAGCTTTGAGCAAGCAAACTTCATATTGTGCGCTGTGAGTGTAAATCCAAAAACTGCCCAACATCAATAAACTGTAATGGATGCCTGTTTTTAAGGCTTGGTTACACAAATGTTGTGATATGTGTAGTTGTATTGTATTACATGTACTCGTTCTGATGTCCGTTTCTGATTAATTTTCAACAAATCAGAACATCGCAAATTTTGAGACCGGTACAGACCGGAAACCACCCTACAAAGAAAACCACAGACCAAGTGTTAATAACCTGTTTGGTAGGCGCGTTGAAACCATATAAAACAGGATTAAAACGTTAGAAAAATCACCAAAAAAAAAAAAAAAAAAAAGGTAAAATGAATAAATAAGTAGAAAATTAAAAAGAGGAAAAGTCGTCGGATCAATTTTAACCAATCACCAATGTCGGAAAGTTGAAGCGGCACAGTTTTCTGGGTTGAAATACGATTGCATTATTTCTGGCTATTTTGAATTATTATACAATTTAAATCCCACGAGTGTAGCACTTGGTATGAGTAAAAAAAAAACGTTCACTTTCCATAGCCATACATAACACACATAAACCTACACTACAAGATATTCTCGGTGTCTTACCTGAAAATAGAATAACGTTTTTGATTGCACCAATAGCAGTGTAATTCTGCTGGCTAGGTGCAGTTTCAAAACGTTTTGAATACATCGTCCAAATTCAAATACTTCTATTGCAGTAACATAAACAAGTACATTCTTACTGATTTTTTAGTATAATTTGCTGATCACTTCAAAGGTATAATTGGATTTTGTTGCGAAGATTTAATGGACATAAAATATACAACAATATAATTATGAAATGAGTGTGTTTAAGAAACTTCATCAGTATTTTCACAAACATAATAACAATGAGCTTTATAGCTCACACGACCTATTATTGCGACGAATTTACGTCTGCACTGTGTTTAATATTACAAAATGTGGTAGTAAAGACGAGGAATAACTTTTGAATATATGTAAAAATAAATAATTATAAATATAATCAATAAATATACTAGAAAATATAATAAATACATATAAATATAAAACAAAGAGGTAAAAAAACAAATGCTGTGACGATAACAGATTGTAGAATGTGTTTAACGTTAGTTTTTATTCTATGATTGTAAGTACAATGTATAGGTAGTTTGTAGCTTGTTGAGTAAATGCCGAATTTGTACATTGTTCTTCACCGAGATCGTCTTTAAAAAAACTAGGTGTTGGCGCTCGGATAGTAATCCTGAAGTTGCTAAATGTACAGTCGTTTGGCATCTGATTAGGCCATGTCGGACGTCATTATCAAACTGTCTTGTCGGGTCATATTAAGGGCAGGTTAGGGGCAAGCAGTCTGCTGCACATAAATTAACGCAATATGACAACTGAGCATGCATAACATGTAACATCGTGTACTCTTGATTGATTAATGTGTACAACTTAAAACCTGACGCACAGTACTGTAGCTTTGTAATTGATATCGACTGTACAGGTAATTTATACGAATGGTTTTTTTTTTTCGAACTCAACATTGACCAGAACCTGTAGGTGTAAATCAAACTGTAGTGTCGTATACGGCTGAGTGTCCTGGTGGTTCATGATTGGGATAAAAATACTTGCTCAAGGATATATCCCCGAACTGGACGGCCGTGAATCGCCCCGGGTATGGACCGAAGCTTACACAATGTACACCTATCAATCAAGTTGTCTTTCGTGACGGTCCGGCACAAATCGTGGACAAACCATATCTTAATTGACAACAACAACATTTTTGAATTTCCTTTGATCTTGTTTAATAATTTACGTCAATTGTACCGATACATTTACATGTATTTGCATTGAAATTTCCAGCACAAACAGAATTTGAATAGAATAGTGCATTATTAATTCCATGAAAGTTCCTCCCTTTGGGTTGGGGGTGGGGGTTGGGGGTAGGGGGTGGTTGTAGTGTTGCCCAGCCCAGGACTCATAGATATAGTATTGCACATATTCGTCCTGTCCCGTCACGTCCACCTAGCAATTTCATTCTTTATTTAATCGATTCTAAAAACAAGAGAACACAAATATCTTTATGACCTAGACCCCGACAGAGTTCTGTAGGAATGCCGAGATTGTTCACGACCAGAAATTGTTTATAGACATTATCTTAATGAATTGATGGAGTAAGCAAGGTGAGGACCAGTTCACCGCACCCAGGGCATGGTCATAGACAGTCATAAGAAAGTACTTGACCCTGTCAGTTCCACCTTCTGTATACGTTTATAAACAAATAAACGTTATGACTTGCATCGGTTATTTTCCAGTTAACATCATTCTGGCAGTTCTGTCATGGCAACTGTAGATACATGTACTTTGATGGAAAGTTTGCTGCACGCGACATTGCCTATGTATCAATCTGAATTGTTTTCGAACATCTGACATCTGACAGTTCTGTCGTCATTCCATCAGGTCTATACTCTTTGGACAGTTTGATGCACGATACATTGACTATGCAATAATGTTTTTTTTATTAGAACAGCTGACATCTGTCAGTTGTGCCTTTCTCACATCAGCCATACACTTTTGATGGACAGGTCATTATAGGGAGCAAACTATTCAGACGACAACCTCGTGGTGTAGATGTGGACCGTTTGGATGGGAAGGTACCGCTACTTAGTGGGATAACTTACAACGGTGGTGTGGACATTTTCTTACAGGTATGGGTTTTTTTGTTTTTTATTTTGTTTTCTCTCTGAAATCGCCCTGTTTGTTTAGTTTTACCATAAAATAATAATAGGACTGTCTTTAAACCTACCGTATCTTGTATTTTAGGGAGGTTCCATTTTCCATCAATATCAGTATGTGTTCATTAGGTATCGCTAGTTCTTAGATTTGTAAATATGTAACTAAATATACAAACTTATTCCGATGTCCCGAAAGTCCGAAAGTCAGATAGTCTGGAAGCCCGACAGTCCGACAATAATTGTATACAGCTTCCAATACACAAGATGAAAACAGATACACGCTTATTTTGCATAATCGTAGAAAAGGAGATATAGCTTCGTTCCAATGTTCTTTTTGCAACTATATTTTTCTTGAAATTAGTTTTGTTTGAAAGATTGGTACAGATGGATCACCCTTTTTATTGCCTTTGCTTATTACGCAATCTTTTTAATTCCGTTTTATGAATGGCTCTGAATTTTATTCATAATCCTATAATTAATTTTTCTTTGTTTTCATGGTAAATACTCAAATGTGATTGGTCGAAAAATTCTTTTCATTCTTCTATGAAAGAAATTCCGAGAATGGCGCGAAAAATGTGACGTCACAATACGACAATTGACGTTGCGTATTGATTTGAGAAAAAGAATCCCATTTAAAACCAGTAAAATTGTACATAAAACATGTTTTAAATTAGAAAATCATTTTCAAAAACTAATTATAAGCGTTGATGTCAATCTTTTTTAGTTTCATCAAACTAAAAAAAAAATGACATCAATGCTTATGTGTGTTTTCACTCCAATGTATAAACTCTTTTTATTGATTGTTTCGCGCTAATGTCCAGTTGAGTTTCCTCTTTGGGTAATACGGAATACAGTATTAAAAGTTTTATTTTAACATTATAAACTGGTTTAACGAATTGATGTCAGTTATCGATAAGCTTTCTCTGTCAAATTATTGATGGAACTATTTTACTTTCACTGAAAGATAAGACAGTTATTGACAGTAGATCAATATTTAAATTCCGAAAAATTAGCCAAAGCGTACGGTAAATTTATAATAGGTAATACAAAAACACCAATCGAAAGTAGTATATGGTCTAATATACCACGTGTAGAATATGCACTTTGTGTTATTTAAGAGAAATAGGCGACCAATTTCATTATTTATTTAACTGTGATTAGCAACTTAATAGCAGACGGAAACATATGTCTAGATATTATTATGAAACACCAAATACATCTAAATTTCATACATTATTCAATTACGTAACTCAAAATGAACTTATTTCACTGGCTAAATTTATTATTGATATAAATGAGATAATTAATTCACAGTACTGATGTCCATCCTGTTTTACCATGCATTATTGTCGATGTGTCTGTATTCTTATTCTCGGCACTGTACTGTTTACGAGAATAAACAAAATTGTCAATTTTGTAAAAATTATATATTCTCTACAGTATGAGAAAATATGTTTAAAACAACGAAGGTCTAAGAAAGGTGAAAACACCTAATCAATTAAATTCCTTTTGTTTTTTGTGTATGTGTCAATGTGCGTATAACTAGTATGGATATTATCGGGCTTGTGGAATAGCGAGACTTTAATGTGGCCAATCTGTAAGTCAACATATTCTCTGGTGATTTAAAGCTTCACAGAGCTACAAATGGTGTGGTACTTCCGCACCTCCTTATAATAAATACACGGAACTATATATGACATATAACTACACGATACTATATATAACATATAACTACACGTACCTATATATAATATGTAACTACACGATACTATATATAATATATAGCTACACGTACCTATATATAATATGTAATTACACGATACTATATATAACATAACTACACGATACTATATATAACATATAACTACACGTACCTATATATAATATGTAACTACACGTACCTATATATAATATGTAACTACACGTACCTATATATAATATATAACTACACGTACCTATATATATATAATATATAACTATACGTACCTATATATAATATGTAACTACACGTACCTATATATAATATGTAACTACACGTACCTATATATAATATGTAACTACACGTACCTATATATAATATGTAACTACACGATACTATATATAACATATAACTACACGATACTATATATAACATATAACTACACGTACCTATATATAATATGTAACTAAACGTACCTATATATAATATGTAACTACACGTACCTATATATAATATGTAACTACACGTACCTATATATAATATATAACTACACGTACCTATATATAATATGTAACTACACGTACCTATATATAATATGTAACTACACGTACCTATATATAATATATAACTACACGATACTATATATAATATGTAACTACACGTACCTATATATAATATGTAACTACACGTACCTATATATAATATGTAACTACACGTACCTATATATAATATGTAACTACACGTACCTATATATTATATGTAACTACACGAACCTATATATAACATATAACTACACGATACTATATATAACATATAACTACACGATACTATATATAACATATAACTACACGTACCTATATATAATATGTAACTACACGTACCTATATATAATATGTAACTACACGTACCTATATATAATATGTAACTACACGTACCTATATATAATATATAACTACACGTACCTATATATAATATGTAACTACACGTACCTATATATAATATGTAACTACACGTACCTATATATAATATGTAACTACACGTACCTATATATAATATATAACTACACGTACCTATATATAATATATAACTACACGTACCTATATATAACATATAACTACACGATACTATATATAACATATAACTACACGTACCTATATATTATATGTAACTACACGTACCTATATATAATATGTAACTACACGTACCTATATATAATATATAACTACACGTACCTATATATAATATATAACTTCACGTACCAATATATAATATGTAGCTACACGTACCTATATATAATATATAACTACACGTACCTATATATAATATGTAATTACACGTACCTATATATAATATGTAACTTCACGTACCTATATATAATATGTAGCTACACGTACCTATATATAATATGTAACTTCACGTACCTATATATGATATGTAACTTCATGTACCTATAGCTAAACTATATATACACCATACTATAGATAGAGTTACTTTGTATTACATCATGTATAAATTAACTGATAATGTTTTAATGAAATGATCAGACGGAGACATCATAAAAAAAAACCAAATGCGTATTATCATTTGTGATCTTTTTCTCCGGAACAAGGCTAACTTTTATAGCTGTTATCCTTTGTATTTTTTTCTTCGAGTTTGCACATAAACTTCTCCCGACGAAAGCTTGAACTGCTGACGTCATATTATATTGCATCCCTTCCTGCAATGTGCCATACCCTTGTGGTGACAAGACACAAATAATCGGGAGCAGGCGTTTGATAAATTACAACAACAAGCACTAATTATCATTTGCTTTTGGCTATAGCATGTATACATTGTACACGCTATTAATAGTAGCAAAAGAAACTAATGCCAGACATGGTGTCAGGGTCAGAGGAAACTCGGGCTACTACATGTAAATTGGATGTCAAATCTGTCAAGACGACGGTATACCTGCCTAGGAGGTCTAATGTACATGAGGTCTACTTTACAGAGAAATGCCAGTTTGATCTACAATACCTATATGTATCAATAACTATTTGATCTTGGCCCAATGTATTGTCAAACGTCGCTGAATCCTATTGTGTTGTTATTCTTATTGTATCCCTGTTATTTATATTCTATCTTTATCATCTATATTGTATATTTGTTATTCACAATGTATATTTGTTAGCCATATAAGAACTTTACTTAGAGGAAAGATTCTTTGTTTAAAGAAATTGGATTGAATAAAACTTGTAGCAGTGATTCAAAACTGCGTGCATTGTTTTACAGGCACAGCCCGGCTTTTATTGGCGATGGACCCGTTAGTATTAGTCTAATGGTCTAGTAGTAAAACAAAGATATCAAATACTTGTGTGGAAGGACCTCTGTATTGGTAACACACTTGTGCAACAGGAGATTTCCCAGACAACTGTATGATGTTGCAAATGAGATAAACAAGAAAAAGCACAATGTTAATTTCATTGTCAATTCTAATGATATTGATATAATATAAAGATAAAAGAAATCTTAAACCTCATTACATATGGTGTTAGGAATGGAAATACTTCTGTAAATCCCTAAAATACCTACATTAGTTCATTTTAGACAATCAAGAAAAGAAAAATAAATTTTAAATTCATTCGAATGCCAATAGCTTAATTGATTCTTAATATGTATAAAACTACACATACAATGCAGGTGGTATTGTACCTGCTACACCCCATTGCATGACTTGTAAGAGACGACTAAATTTGGGATGTCATCTTTCTTTTTCAATCCTTTGTTTTTGCAAATAAATAAATAAGTAAACCACACTTTCCCTACTGGTGTTTTACTGACTCTGCCTCATGACTTAATGTGTAAATGGTTGACATTCGTCTCTGCGAAGCGGATTATGGATTCAATGTTCTGGTCAAAACGTTGCTCTATTTAAAATTGGCAGTAAGGTTGGTCCGCCTGTCAGCTTTGCATATAATGTGATCACGTGTCACGTTACTGTACAGTAAATCAACTTTAACATGTAATCACCACCAATCTATAGCAACCATCAAGTTCACATGTCTCTTCATACTTGTTTTCCATTTCTTTAGAAAAAAAAATCTTGTTTGTTGTAGGAAATGAATTTCTATCGACAAGTGGAACTCAGAATAGCCAGAGCGTTCATCTTGTATGGACGCTTGATTTCAAAAAGGCCATGGTTCGCCATCATCTTCAGTCTGGTGCTGAATGGCATTCTAGGAATAAATATATACTGGCTGTCCCACGACACAAATCTAGAACGGCTGTACAACCCTTCAAATAGCGAGGCAGACAGGAATAGACTCGAGGCACAGCAAATCTTTCCCGATGCAAGTGGGACCAATTTTGAGCATCACAGTTTGAACGACCTTGGCCTTTACGGGGAGGTTATTGTGAGACCTAAAACTGCCGATAATATACTTAACCAGACGTATATTGAAGATATAAGGAAGCTGTTTGTTATCGTAAGAAACATTACCGTGACGTCAGACGATGGTGAAGTTCACAACTACGAGAGTCTGTGCGCCAGGCGTAACGGGGACTGTATTGTCGATGGCTTATATGTCATCACTGACGCTTTTTGGAGGAATCTGAAATCTGGGAAAATCAAAGAGGATGTAATGTTTGGAATCAGCACTTTAGGGGAACCCAAGTTCATTAACAATTCACTGGTGTCTTCAACGGGAATCAAGCTGCAGTACAACCTAAGACAAGACTCTCCGTCCTACAAGTCCCTTTCCAAACGCTGGGAGACGCAGTATCTTCATGTCATGGCTTCCGTCGCTCTAGAAAATACGGAAATAGCATACGCTATGTCGGACTCGCTAAGTCAGGAGCTGAACGACAACACGCGCGGAGATGTCGGGTTGTTCTCTGTCACATTTTCCCTCATGATCACATACGCCTCCATTGTTGCCGTCGGTGGAAACTGGGTCTCACAGAGGGGTAACCTGGGAAGGGCGGGAGTACTGCCAGCCGGACTAGCAATCATGGGATCGTTTGGCTTCTGTTCCGCCATCGGTGTAGACTTTGTCAACATGGTGGGGATAATGCCGTTCCTTATCTTAGGTAAATCATTTTCTTCTTGTTTTCGAAACTTTATTTTTGTCCAATTATCTATCGGCTGCAGGATTATCCCCTTAATATGAAACTTGCAATGTCTAAAACGAGCGCCTAGTCGCTTTTCTAATAATCACTATCTTAAATAATTTATATTACTTACCTATATATATATACATGTATATATATATGAAGCGATCTTAATATATAGATACATTCTAATGAACATGTAGTATGGTAATCACTGAAGTATGCTAACGCTATGTTAGCATACTGTTGTAAACAATGAGACCCCAGGTATATGAAGGTGTAGGAAGTATCATGTTTATATAGGTAACGTTATGGTAAAAGTAGATAGTATTATAATTATTTCAGTTTTTTAACCTTGCTCATCAAATCAAGACTTATCTCTCATTTAGTAAAATGAATCGCAGTGGTCCAAACATATCCATATATCCATCTAGTTTAGTTGTTATTACTTAACTGCAAGGTTCCGAAGACATTTCGGTTTCTATATGTTAAAAGTAACTTACTCTGAGTTAACATACAAAAGTTGTTTGAGAATGTGTTGAAACATTTATATTGTTATTGAAGTCAGTAGGATTAGAATTTCGGTTACCATGACTCCTTATCGGAAACGAGCTTCACTCGTATTCGGCTTCTCTGACACGGGATCGCTGATAATAGTTTATCTATAAAATTCTATGTTGCAAGAAAAATGTTAAAATTCCATTATTTAACCATTAACAAATTTTAACCGACAGGTATAGGAGTGGATGATATGTATATCCTCATGTCCAGTTTGGCCGATGCGCCGTTTGGAGCTAGCGTGGAAGATAGAATAGCATTCACATTACAGACCAGCGGTGTAGCTATTACAATTACCTCACTCACAGATTTCATCGCCTTCATGGCTGGATCGTTGTCCGTTTTCAAAAGCGTCCGCAACTTTTGTCTTTTCACAGGTAAATATTTATTTTTGCAATGTTCATAAAAAAAATCGTTTTGGTATTGTGTTTGTATGAAAACTGTTTGATGGAGTAGGGAGAGGGTAGGGGTGAAGGTCAGTAGTCAAAGCTGAAATCTCACAATTTTCTATCATATGTTTTTTCTTTTAAATATCATAGTACATTTTACTGATGAATGTCTGTTAAACATCGACAGCCATTTTGTTTCTGAATCTTATCACATTCTTTCTTTGATTCCCAGGTGTCGCTGTTGCCCTCTGCTACATAAATGTCATCACCTTCTTTCTCGCGTGCATGGTTCTGCACGAGCGGCGTGTTGCTCAGAATCGTCATTGCCTCACCTGTATCCCACTAATGACAGGAGAAGAGAGTAGGAAAGCTAACAAGTCTAAAACTCACCTATACTGCTGTACCGGCCGACCGCCCAAATCTAGAAAAGAATACGAAAGTGTCTTCGAAAAATTCCCACGTCTCTTCCTTCCAAAGACTGTTCTTTTTAAACCGGCAAAATTCGGTGTTTTAATAACATATATAATCTACTTAGCGATATCTATCTGGGGGGCATGTAACTTAGAGGAGGGTCTAAAACTGAAGAACTTGGTATCCCCAGACTCCTACTATCATAAGTTTAGTCAGTGGAAACATCACTATTTTGACCTGAAGATGTTGGTGACATTTGTTGTGCCACAGCATTACGATTATTCAAACCAACATACATATGATTCGGTACAGACACTTATGAATAACGTTAAAAGTGATTTCAAAATTGACGGAAGATACGAAATCAACTGGTTGAAAACAATGCATGACACAGGTTTTTATGACAGACAGACAAACGAAACTGAGGCGACATTTGTGAAAACTGTACATAGGTTCGTAAACACATTTAAGGCTTTCCAAAATGATGTGATGTTTGACGAAAAAATCGAAAAGATCATTGCAGCAAAGTTCCACCTGTTTACCAGAAACATAAAAACATCACAAGACCAGGGCGGATTGATGGTGCGCATGCGTGAATTCGCTTCCGAGTCTGATTTAAATGTATTCGCATTCTCGCCTTGGTTTATCTACTTTGAACAGTTCGTAGCTGTACTTCCGAACACCCTACAGACGGTGGGCGTGGCCATTATAGCAGTCTTTATTATCACGTGCCTGTTCATGCCAAATCCTAAAATTATTCTGTTCGTCACTATGTCGATGGCGTCCATCATTCTAGGTTTAGTTGGCTTCATGCATCATTGGGGTCTCTCTTTAAGTTCAATAACGATGATCCACGTGATCATGAGTGTCGGTTTCTCCGTCGATTTTTCCGCGCACATTTGTCACTCTTTTATGACGGCAGACGGCACGGATCGGAACGCGCGTGTTAATACCGCACTTATACGAGCAGGAGGACCTATTTTCAATGGCGCATTTACATCCATCCTTGGAGTTGTGATGTTGGTGTTTTCAAAATCATACGTGTTCGTATCGTTCTTCAAAGTGATGACGCTGGTTATCCTGTTCGGTGCGTTCCACGCAGTTCTCGTCCTACCTGTGGTATTGTCGCTGTTCGGCCCCGGTAGGCCAATCAGTGTCGACGAGGATGTATACGCCGTAGAACACCCTACGAATGGCCACGGAATTAAGATGAAGAACGGTGAAGTTAATCATGCTTATCAAGTAACTAACTAGGCATTATAGCATAAACAGACGTAGTTCTCGAACGTAACCGTGTCGATGTTGAACCTCTGCTGTGCAAAATATAAAACTTACAATGTTTTTGAAATCGTTTGTTACTCACTGAAACATGTATAAAAGTTCCTTTGTGTTAAAATTATATGGAGCTGCGGTGGCCTGGTGGTTAAGTTGCCCCGACACTTTATCACTAGCCCTCCACCTCTGGGTTACGAGTTCGTAACATACATGGGTGAGTTGCCAGGTACAAACCGTGAGTTGCCAGGTACGAACCGTAAGTTGGCGGTTTTTCTCCGAGTTTTCCGTCTTTCCTCCAGCTCAAAAACCTGGCACGTCCTTAAATGACACTGGCTGTTAATAGGACGTTAAACCAAAATAAACCAAACAAAAAGGATTTGATTGGTTATCACCGGAAGTACACCGGAATCTTGTAAAGTGAATTTGTTTCCAAATCAATATAATGGTACGCTCAGTTTTCACTAGATTTACAATTACATTACAGTGGTTCAGTAAATTTCTGAAAAAATGGCGCTACCAATCGAACCGTAATAAATTTTCTGAAGATCAAAAAATGGTCCTACCCACGTAGATTACGACAAAATGGCATGCCATAGTAACAGTGTGTTTATACAAAATTAGAAAAAGACTGAATGGAACCAATACTTCAAAATATAGATACGCTACACGTGAGCCAAGAGGTATTACGGATCGGGCTTGTAAAATGTACATACATGTAGAGATCACTGTGTGCGTCCCAATTTTTATCAAAATAAATATTTCTGTATATAGTACGCTTGTTATTTATTATTCTATCTGATAACACAATATAATAAGTACGTGTTATTTATCATTATGTCTGATAACACAATATAACAGGTACGTGTTATTAATCATTCTATCTGATAACACAATATAACAAGTACGTGTTATTTATCATTCAATCTGATAACACAATATAACATAACATAACATAACATGTACGTGTTATCTATCATTCTATCTGATAACACAGTATAACAAGTACGTGTTATTTATCATTATATCTGATAACACAATATAACATAACATAACATGTACGTGTTATTTATCATTCTATCTGATAACACAGTATAACAAGTACGTGTTATTAATCATTATATCTGATAACACAATATAACAGGTACGTGTTATTTATCATTCTATCTGATAACACAGTATAACAAGTACGTGTTATTTATTATTATATTTGATAACACAGTATAACAAGTACGTGTTATTAATCATTATATCTGATAACACAATATAACAGGTACATGTTATCTATCATTCTATCTGATAACACAGTATAACAAGTACGTGTTATTTATTATTATATTTGATAACACAACATAACAAGCACGTGTTATTTGTCATTCTATCTGATAACACAATATAACAGGTACCTTTTACTTATCATTCTATCTGATAACACAATATAACAAGTACGTGTTATTTATCATTCTATCTGATAACACAATATAACATGTACGTGTTATTTATCATTCTATCTGATAACACAATATAACAAGTACGTGTTATTTATCATTCTATCTGATAACACAATATAACATGTACGTGTTATTTATCATTCTATCTGATAACACAGTATAACAAGTACGTGTTATTGATCATTCTATCTGATAACACAGTATAACAGGTACGTGTTATTTATAATTCTATCTGATAACACAGTATAACAGGTACGTGATATTTATCATTACATTTGATAACACAATATAACAAGTACGTGTTATTTATCATTATATCTGATAACACAGTAAAACAGGTACGTGATATTTATTATGATATCTGATAACACAGTATAACAAGTACGTGTTATTTATCATTCTATCTGATAACACAGTATAACAGGTACGTGTTATTTATCATTCTATCTGATAACACAATATAACAAGTACGTGTTATTTATCATTCTATCTGATAACACAATATAACATGTACGTGTTATTTATCATTCTAGCTGATAACACAGTATAACAAGTACGTGTTATTTATCATTCTATCTGATAACACAGTATAACAAGTACGTGTTATTTATCATTATATCTGATAACACAGTATAACAGGAACGTGTTATATATAATTCTATCTGATAACACAATATAACAAGGACGTGTTATTTATCATTATATCTGATAACACAGTATAACAAGTACGTGATATTTATTATGATATCTGATAACACAGTATAACAAGTACGTGTTATTTATCATTATATCTGATAACACAGTATAACAGGTACGTGTTATTTATCATTATATTTGATAACACAATATAACAAGTACAATGTACGTGTTATTTATCATTCTATCTGATAACACAGTATAACAAGTACATTTACGTGTTATTAATCATTATATCTGATAACACAATATAACAGGTACGTGTTATTTATAATTCTATCTGATAACACAGGATAACAGGAACGTGTTATATATAATTCTATCTGATAACACAATATAACAGGTACCTTTTATTTATCATTCTATCTGATAACACAATATAACAAGTACGTGTTATTTATCATTCTATCTGATAACACAATATAACATGTACGTGTTATTTATCATTCTATCTGATAACACAATATAACAAGTACGTGTTATTTATCATTCTATCTGATAACACAATATAACATGTACGTGTTATTTATCATTCTATCTGATAACACAGTATAACAAGTACGTGTTATTTATCATTCTATCTGATAACACAGTATAACAAGTACGTGTTATTTATCATTATATCTGATAACACAGTAAAACAGGTACGTGATATTTATTATGATATCTGATAACACAGTATAACAAGTACGTGTTATTTATCATTCTATCTGATAACACAGTATAACAGGTACGTGTTATTTATCATTATATTTGATAACACAGTATAACAGGTACGTGTTATTTATCATTATATTTGATAACACAATATAACAAGTACGTGTTATTTATCATTCTATCTGATAACACAGTATAACAAGTACGTGTTATTAATCATTATATCTGAAAACACAATATAACAGGTACGTGTTATTTATAATTCTATCTGATAACACAGTATAACAGGAACGTGTTATATATAATTCTATCTGATAACACAATATAACAAGGACGTGTTATTTATCATTATATCTGATAACACAGTATAACAAGTACGTGATATTTATCATTATATCTGATAACACACTATATCAGGTACGTGTTATTTATAATTCTATCCGATAACACAATATAACAGGTACCTTTTATTTATCATTCTATCTGATAACACAGTATAACAATACGTGTTATTTATCATTCTATCTGATAACACAGTATAACAAGTACGTGTTATTTATCATTATATCTGATAACACAGTAAAACAGGTACGTGATATTTATTATGATATCTGATAACACAGTATAACAAGTACGTGTTATTTATCATTCTATCTGATAACACAGTATAACAGGTACGTGTTATTTATCATTATATTTGATAACACAATATAACAAGTACAATGTACGTGTTATTTATCATTATATCTGATAACACAATATAACAAGTACGTGTTATTTATCATTCTATCTGATAACACAATATAACATGTACGTGTTATTTATCATTCTATCTGATAACACAATATAACAAGTACGTGTTATTTATCATTCTATCTGATAACACAATATAACATGTACGTGTTATTTATCATTCTATCTGATAACACAGTATAACAAGTACGTGTTATTTATCATTCTATCTGATAACACAGTATAACAAGTACGTGTTATTTATCATTATATCTGATAACACAGTAAAACAGGTACGTGATATTTATTATGATATCTGATAACACAGTATAACAAGTACGTGTTATTTATCATTCTATCTGATAACACAGTATAACAGGTACGTGTTATTTATCATTATATTTGATAACACAGTATAACAGGTACGTGTTATTTATCATTATATTTGATAACACAATATAACAAGTACGTGTTATTTATCATTCTATCTGATAACACAGTATAACAAGGTACGTGTTATTAATCATTATATCTGAAAACACAATATAACAGGTACGTGTTATTTATAATTCTATCTGATAACACAGTATAACAGGAACGTGTTATATATAATTCTATCTGATAACACAATATAACAAGGACGTGTTATTTATCATTATATCTGATAACACAGTATAACAAGTACGTGATATTTATCATTATATCTGATAACACACTATATCAGGTACGTGTTATTTATAATTCTATCCGATAACACAATATAACAGGTACCTTTTATTTATCATTCTATCTGATAACACAGTATAACAATACGTGTTATTTATCATTCTATCTGATAACACAGTATAACAAGTACGTGTTATTTATCATTATATCTGATAACACAGTAAAACAGGTACGTGATATTTATTATGATATCTGATAACACAGTATAACAAGTACGTGTTATTTATCATTCTATCTGATAACACAGTATAACAGGTACGTGTTATTTATCATTATATTTGATAACACAATATAACAAGTACAATGTACGTGTTATTTATCATTCTATCTGATAACACAGTATAACAAGTACATTTACGTGTTATTAATCATTATATCTGATAACACAATATAACAGGTACGTGTTATTTATAATTCTATCTGATAACACAGGATAACAGGAACGTGTTATATATAATTCTATCTGATAACACAATATAACAAGGACGTGTTATTTATCATTATATCTGATAACACAGTATAACAAGTACGTGTTATTTATTATTCTATCTGATAACACAATATAACAAGTACGTGTTATTTATCATTCTATCTGATAACACAGTATAACAAGTACGTGTTATTAATCATTCTATCTGATAACACAATATAACAAGTACGTGTTATTAATCATTATATCTGATAACACAATATAACATGTACGTGTTATTTATCATTATATCTGATAACACAGTAAACAAGTACGTGATATTTATCATTCTATCTGATAACACAGTATAACAAGTACGTGTTATTAATCATTATATCTGATAACACAATATAACAAGTACGTGTTATTTATCATTCTATCTGATAACACACTATATCAGGTACGTGTTATTTATCATTCTATCTGATAACACAGTATAACAAGTACGTGTTATTTATCATTCTATCTGATAACACACTATAACAAGTACTTGTTATTTATCATTCTATCTGATAACACAATATAACAGGTACGTGTTATTTATCATTATATCTGATAACACAATATAACATAACATAACATAGCATGTACGTGTTATTTATCATTCTATCTGATAACACAGTATAACAGGTACGTGTTATTTATCATTATATCTGATAACACAGTATAACAAGTACGTGTTATTTATCATTCTATCTGATAACACAGTATAACAGGTACGTGTTATTTATCATTATATCTGATAACACAGTATAACAAGTACGTGTTATTGATCAATCTATCAGTCAACCTGTGCAAACTAGATTCAATAATGGTTATGTTTGAAGTGACGATACACCCCAGGCATGTTGACACCAATCAAACGCATCTAACTCCATACCGCATAAGGAATGTCCCACTGATATCATGGTGTCGACCTCAAAACTGTCTTATTCTCTTCACCAACCTGCACCTTTTGAATCAAAAGATACACAAACTGTTTTAATAAAATTATTTGGTTAAAATGAAGCGTAAAAGACAGCATACAAAGCGAAATATGAAGCCTGATGCTATATTATACAAGAAAATTACAATGTAATGATATACTTGTATATAATGAATCAATTTGGCCCTCCTCTGATCCAGTTCTTCGAATATGACAAAATATATATAATAACAGATAAATGGATTCATTTTTATATGTTTTATCGTCCATATGGGGCGAAATGATCTTTTTATCATCACTCTGAAGAATTTTCCTATCAGTACAGCATATGTTTTGATACTGTTAGCTTGCCTTACTTATACATCAAAGCTGATATAAAGACTCACTACACAGACAACAAGAGAACAAAGCTATAGAGTATCGGCTTTTCGAGACAATCTTCCCCTTAATATAGAAATATCCATCACGGATATGTCCTTAAAAAGAAATCCCTATCTACTTATAAAAACACTATCGTATACCTGTGAGAGAATGGTCTTTTCAAGATGGCGGACAAATATAGTATCACATCAGGTAGATTTACACTTTAAGCTACAAAATCAATCATTTATATGAACACTAGTACTCTAACTACAAAATCAATCATTTATATGAACACTCTAACGGAAACAAGTACCAAGTCTAACTAATGTTCTGCTCATTGAATTATTTTTGCTCTCACAGGGACAATTAAGTACCAAGACTATTGTTTTCTCATGTTAAATATTAAAACCGTATTATGTTTATCTTCATTTATAGAAAGTTACTCTGTTGAGATGATATCCGCTATATTTATGCTCACAGCCTTATGGTATTTACAAAAAACGAGAACAAGTTTACGTTACAGACTGGTCTTCGTAAAACTCTACAGCTTCCAATTTCCACTGGAACGTTTAAATGTAAAGCTATCAAGCACCCCTTGTCAGTCCTCACACGACAATGAGATATAGTCAAAATGTGAACGGAACAACGATCTGTCTGAAAAGATATTTATGTTCTAATTCACCAGTTCAAACGAACATAAATTATTTATCAAATAAAACTCAACACACTGTGTTCAGAATACCGCTTACTGCAGCTGACGCTTTTTAATTGTGCACTCATTTTCCCCAACAAAATTCACGACAATGTCCATAATCACACGCGATACCGCCGTAATAGTCCTTGCCCTTCGACCTCTTTACCACGTCCTTGTCCGGCTTACAGACCTGTAACACAGAAAACAAAACAGTAACAACTTCTCTTTCCAAGATAGATTTGGTGGGCGGGGAGGGGGTGTCACTATAGCGTCTGTCGAGGTGCGCTGCAAAAGTTCGAATGACCCACGTACCTAGTACACCTGTAGAACTCACCTGTATCACAGGTAAATCACGTGCATCTCGCGCTACGTTAACCAATACACTCAATTCAATTCAATTCAATTCATTTATTGACTTTAGGTCTATGACCCATCAGTACATAAATTAATTTACATGTATTTATATATGTATATATATATATATATGAATACAACATGTATTATAATAAAATTACAAAACGTAATTGACTTATTATAATTAAATACGGAAACCGATTAACCGACATATGTACTATATTATGAGGAATATTAATCAACCATATTGTCTACTGGCAACATCAGCAAAAAAAAAAAATACATTGTAACCACTTAATCTTACAAGGGCTGCGCCCAATCACAGAATTGATACTAATTATAATACACTGTTACAGAATAAGGATTCTAGGAGAACTTTTATAACAGTCAGTCAGAGAGACATGGAAAAAAAAAAAGTATCAGATAATACCATTTGGTAAACACGACAGACGGACACCGGGAGGTTCAACATTGTATAAGCACACTATTATGCAATAACGTGTTACATCAAAACTCAACACCTACACAAACCGAGTATATTTACACAATTCTGCAACTAAAAGCTTCTTTGATAAATCTTCCTAGCAAATTCAATTCTTTAAGACTATTTGTGTTCAGTAATTCTATTACTTTGAAGACTGAAGGTTTTTTCCAAAAATATTTCTTTATATATTTTCCTCTAAGAGTTGAATATTTTTGACATACGAGTAAAAAATGAAATTCATCCTCAACTTCTAAAGAATTACAGTTAATGCAATACCTATGACACCTGGGAATATTCTTATACCTTCCTGATTCTATAGCTAGATTGTGTGCTGAAAGTCTCAATTTTGTTATCATTTTTCTCAAATGACTTGGTAATGATTTGGTGAGGTAGAATTGCAGTGTTACTTTATTAACCATATGTTTGTATAGATCACATTTACTCGACATATGTAATGAGTTAAACAATGTCTGAGAGGCCTGGTCATTAATTCTTTCTTTTATAATAGGCATATAAACAAAATCAGAAGGTAACTGGCGTAACCATATATATCCAAATCCAAGTTCAAATAATTTGTGCTTCACATGCAAGAGCCAATTCTGTTTTGGATTCTCTTTCTCAATTTCCATGTAGAGCAAGTTGTAAGCCTCTCTTAGTATACAATTATCAGAATTCAACAATTTAAACCAAAATTTTAACATTCTATTAAGTTGCATATTCTTCAGTGGGAGTCGCCCAAGTTCGATATAAATCATAGCGTTACAGGTAGATTTTTTAACGCCCAGTAAGTTTTTACAAAATTCTAAATGTACCTTTTCAACTTCCAAAGCATTATGAGTACTCCATACTTCACAAGCATAGCAAAGAATACTGCTAATATAAGTATCAAACAAATGCAACATAGTTTTTATATTTAAGTTCAAATTATTACACTTTGAACGTAGGGCAAAAAGAGCTTTACGACCTTGTTCGGCTAAATGCTTAGACATAAAGTTAAATTTATTATTAAACTTAAGAAGAAATCCTAAATAACAGAACTGGTCTACCACTGAGATATTTATACCGTTATATGTCCATGTTTCGTTATCTTTGACTTTACCGCCCTTCCGAAAAACTACGATTTTTGTTTTATCTGTATTAACTGTCATTTTCCATTTATCTGAGTAAGACCTTAAATTATCCAAAAGGCTTTGCAATCCCTCGACTGATTCGGAAATCAGTACAAGATCATCTGCATACAACAGGAGAAAGAGACTCAGTTCTCCGAAATCGTAACTTGGGGCCTCGTTTTCAATAAAGTAGTTTTCAAAATCATTAATGAACAGGGAAAAAAGTAATGGTGATAAAATTTCCCCTTGAAATAAACCGACCTCATTTGAGAAGAAATCTGAGCATTTCCCGTTTAGCAAGACACATGATTTTACTGAATTATATAGAGATTTCACTGTTTTTAAGAAATTACCCCGTATACCCAATTTAGAAATTTTATACCACAGGCTTACTCTGTCTACATAGTCGAATGCTTTCCGAAAATCAACAAAACAGCAATAAAGGCGTTTTTTCTTTGAAAGCGTTTTTGTAATTATAGTTTGCAACGCAAATATAGCATCGATAGTACTAACCCCTGGTCGGAAACCAAATTGTGCATCCGTTAAAAGATCGTAAGTTATACAAATATCCATCAATCTCTTGTTTAGAATAGAGGTAAACAATTTGCAAAGACAACTTATAAGACTGATGCCACGGAAATTATTGGGATCTGAACGATCACCTTTCTTATGTACCGGTACCACTACAGCTTTTGACCATTCAGACGGAAAACATCCAGAATTTAAAATATTATTGAACAAAATTTGCAACATGGGAAGAAACATTTGCTTACCGTCAATAAAACCTTCATTTAACAGACAGTCGTTACCATGCGACTTCCCACGTTTGAGGTTATTGATAGCTGTTACAATTTCTTCTCTGGTAATAACTGAATCTAAATCTTCATATATTACAGGATAATCAACTAAAAGTACATCATCATCATCGAGAGAATTACCAGTGCGATCAACATTGTTAGCTATGGCCTGGAAGTGATCAAACAATTGATTTATCGGCATCTGCGGCGAGTTTTTACGTTTGCTTTTGCTGAATTTTTTGTAAAAATAGTTTGGGTTGTGTTTTCGCAAATATTCTAACATATCGCCTTCGTACAACATGTATTGTTTTTTCAATCTTTTTTCCAAAATTTTATATCGTCTTTTTTTGTTAACTAAAGCCGCGTGCGTTGCTGCATTCTTATTCTTATTGAACGTGTGTAGAGCAGATAAATATTGTTTACGCAATAATTTTATTTCGCCGTTGAACCAGGGCTTATCTTCAATTGTTTGATCAATGCCCCATAGTCACCCCACGGGTGCCCTTCACTGTAAACACAGTGCAAACGTTACATTGATAAATTCAAATATTTGTAATCAATTGAGCATGCGTATGATCAACGCAAAATAGTCTATCAACAGTACAATTTAAATCAACAAATTTGCAACTTCGTTAGAGCTGAGGCCGTCAATTTTGCCGGACAGACTTACCACGTTTTATGGTAATGAGAAAATAACAAATAAATACATGTAAAACACATAAATATTAACCGTCATGGCTTCCGCAGATTGTTGATAGAAGGGAAATAACTCGGACGAAATAAACCGTCATAGATGCAATACATATATTTATTACTAAAACAAAAGTATTCATTAATAGTTTCTTTAACGATGACCTATTGTTATAACATATTATATGTATGTTTTATGATTTCATATGTTTATAGGGCACATATGTATGTTACACTGTCTATACAGGGATTTGGCCCGAATTCCCAGCCCGCGATATAATACATATATACACTGTAAATGAGCCGTGGATTGGGAATTCGTGCCCTGTGACTGTCCATACCTATTGTTATGAACAGTATTTAAAAAACGGATGTTAATTTGATATAAAGCATGTACATGAGTCAGTGAAGCATGTTATCCTTAGGATGATCACACGCTTCACTAAAGAAGAAGAAAAAGAAAAAGAAGAAGAAGAAGAAGAACCAAGGCCCCCTGGTAACTTAGGAACTAGACCCAAATGGAGAATGTAGCAAATTCTTTAATTATTTTCTGTGTGAATGAATAGGAATAATGGTCGAAATTCAATACAGTAAATATAGCATTAAAAAAATCCTTCTTCTTTTATATCAATGATTTAGTCCATATTTGGTCTGAAGCATATTTGGGTGAAGTGGAACTAATGACGTATTAACAAGAGCCGAGCGGGACCAAAAAGAGAGGGACGTCTCTGGCTTGGTGCAGTTGGAAAGTGGAATATCTCTGGGATCTATTTTAGGACCTTTAATTTCTACAATCCTGGACATAGTCCGAGGGTGGTAAAGTCATTTGTCGCATTTTTTGCGACAACGTTTGTCTTTCGTCAACGATTTTAGCTTTCCTATTACATAACGAAACAATTGATTAAATTCAATGAAATATACTATGCTAAGCTCGATTTGAGAAGATTGGGATGATATTAACTTAGTTCATTAGCGCGTAATCAGGGAAACAATTTAATTGTGTTACTATAAATAGTCATTACTCTATAAAAAGCCTGTAAGCTATGTAGAGAACATGTTGGTGTTAGGGGACCACAGACGGAGTATGCTACAGAGGAACAAGTCCCCTGTGCTCATTAACTGTGTCAGTTTATATGTGAGAAAATATTCCATGATATTTTGACCGTGTTATCTGTCACCTGCATGTATAAAAGGTCAACGCATATGGAGATTTAACGTTAGCACCGGCTCCCCACTCCAACTTTATAATTTACTTTTTGTTTATCAAATCCTTTTAGATTACATTGTTTAATTTCTCACAATAACACACAAAAAATGTTTGGGGGTAAGGATATTTAGGGTGGGGCGGGGCGCTTCACTTTACCATGGTCATGGAAAATTTGGTTTGTAATGGACGTAAGGTTTATTTTTGCCGCCAACCAAAATAGTTAATCCGGCAGACTTTCAACGTCAAAACACGCAGGTTTTTCTTCAGTTTTTTCTGGGTGTACAAATGAAATAATATCTTATATGAAATAACAAGATAGGTAATGGAATAGTTCTAAATCCTAGTATATCAGCCATAACATATGAGTTGTGCTGAATAGCGAAAGTTTACTCATCGGGGGTGCACAAAGGCGTTTTCTTTCCGCCAGTTTTGCTGTGGTATGAGATGTTTAAAGATATTACGTCAGCGCCGACAGAGAGTGATTATGATCGATTTAAAACAAGAATGGGCTGTTGTACAGATGTATATTTTATACAACACCAAAATATTTGATGCTATCACAACACTCCAAAAGTTTCAACTTCTAATTGTGTCTTTTGAATGTAAAGTGGAAAATAAATATTCGCATCCCAGAAGAAAATATATTGTGGCAAACCCTACAAACATGTCGTATTGACTTATTTTTCTATTTGGACACGCAATGTAGGCGATTCTATGTTTGCGCAGGTACGTTTTGGTGCATCGAGTCCAAAAGGTATATGATTGTGGGTAACTGGCTGAGATATCACATACAAACGATTTGGGAAGACACTAGCGAACATTGACGAGTTTTAAAAAAAAAATCATTATGAATTATCTCATTTTACTGATCATCGAGCCATTGTCACAGACTAAATGTTCCTATACAATTAGGTAAAATGAAAAAAAAGTAGTTGAAATGTAAAGAAGTATTTACGCTCAATTGCATAGGTAAAATAACTTAATTTGTTATGTTATAAAACGTGTCTACATATTTTGATTATTAACCTTAGTTTCAAATACATAAATACACTACATGACAAGGTGTAATGTTTGTTGTTTGTTTGTTTGCTTGTTTTGTTTTTTAGGGTTTTTTGTTTTTGTATTTTGTTTTTGTAAATAAGCGAGTTGTTCCAAACGATGAAAAATGTAAAACTTAAAGAAATACAAATGTTCAGCTTAAAATGTACATACATGTATTCTATTTATCCTGCAACATTCATAAAAACAATCATCAAAAATAATCATTTGGAAGTGAAACGGTGTCAAAAATGACAGACATATGTTCGCCTTTCAAACGTAGTTTCACTTTGAAGTAGGTCAGTCGAACTGACGCACGCGCTAAGATTCCAAAATACAGCTGTTTACCGTCACTGCCGTATACAGCAAAAATATATACGGTGGGTGTATTCCGACAATGCGGTGGCAGTTGCAGGATAAAACACACTATAGAAGGTACGTGCTATTTATAATACTACCTGATAAGACTATAACAAGAACGTGTTATTTATCATTTTATCTGATAACAGAGGACAACGTACAAGCGATTTATCATTCTATCTGATAACTATAGTCCAGTCATTTTATAGTAAAAATATGGCTAACCTCAAACTAATTGCAAAAGAATTTATTTTTGAGTTTCTATTATCTGTAACATGTCTTGCTTAATATTTAAAAAGTCTAAAGCCATCACCGAAAGGGAAAAGTTATTTTTTCACCTTTTTTTATACCTTACTTGAATACAAATCATTTAAAGAAAATATGGGGGGTAGGTGTATAATTTTCGAAATAAAAAATAAAGTCTTTCAGATAGAACAACTATATATACATTAGAATAAGCACAGATAGTGCACCTTTCAGGACATATCACACTATATTGATTTAGATAAATCATGACGTCATAAAGACCCGATAATTACCTCCCCTTATAAAAAAAATCAAAAATTCAAAGTGGAAATGATTTCATTGATTTTTTTCTGTCTCTTTCAAATTTGTATTGCTTTAAAATTAAAAATTAAGCAACGGACGAGAAATGTAACAACTCTTTATTAAATCTTTCAAGCAAATTTCGGAAATTTATACCATATTTTTTGATAATCGTGATTTAGGTTAAGTAAAGATAATAGAGTATAGAGGTAAACTTTTGGTTATCAAAAGAAAATCCCTTATGGTAGAACAACTGATTGTATATTAAAGTTAGAAGTGATAATGCTGATCAAATTGAGTGTCATTGCATATTATTTTGCATGTCTATTGACGTCACAGCCTTAGAATTATCTCCACTTGTAAATAATCTCATCATTTAAAGAAATGTGAGTATAAAAATGATTTCCCTGTGTTTTGCATGTTGTTTTTATCATATATAATCTCAAACCTACTACATATATATAAAGAAACCAATTCAGGGCAGTTATTAAGCATGCTTTTGTCATTTAAGCATAATGATTGACCTTTGGGGGCTCACATGTAGCAAGGAAATGGGGGCTAAACGTATTTTTATACAAGTCTATTGCAGGTTAACCATATATTTGTATTTGCATATACAGTAATACAGGCCTTGAAAGTCTGCATCAAGACTGGTCCAAAAGCAGGATCAAATCATCTTGGTGAGTTATTATTTCATGAACCGCGATTAATGGAAACCATCCAAATGAAGATGGCGGAGTCACTGTGATCAGAGGTAAATATTATGTACATATTACCAAATTATATAGTATCATGGACATAGACTGCTTACCCCTAATGGTCCGTATATCATAACATACACGTGGAACAGTATAAGGACACTACTGGATACATTAGTTTACTTATCGGGTGTGTGTATGAACAGTCATGTGATTAATATTGCAGTCCTGGACGTCATTTAAGCTTATTTGTTGATAATTGTTTTAACAGTGGTTTATGTTATAATCCCTTTGCATACAGTTGGATGATGTTCATTTGGCACAAAGGTGTCATGCACTACGCATTCTTTTGTGTAGGAATCAAAGGATATATTTGGTCTGAAGCATCCTTTGGTAAAGAGGAACCAATTTTGTATTAACAATTAATAATAAGATAAATAATCACTTGCAAATTCATTAAAAATCCTTTCTTCTGTAGGATTGAAATGATTTGGTCCAAATTTGGTCTGAATCATCTTTTATTATTAACGTCATTGTTACCACGTTCATAAGTACACACTCTACAATTTTTCATATATTGACTCTGGCCTAGTTCAATTAGAGAATGCACATTAAGGAGAGAGTAATAGTTCAATTAAGTGATTCGAGGATGGTGGTATGGAGGCGAGTCCTGGTAAATGTCAGGCTATATCCATTGGGGTTAACACAGTATAGTATATCTTCCTTTACCATTAAAGTGATGTTGTAAAATATAAGATTATTATTAAAATGTTTAGTGGAAGACATTGATTTCAACTTAGAATTTGACTTGTTGGCAATGTGAGTAAGCAGGGTATTTGTTTGTTTGTTTTTATTTTATAATTAAAAAATCTTTTATTCTCTACAATATGCTTCTTTGATTGTTGTCCACTGGCTTGGTACTTCTGTAGTTTAAATTCCTCCAGGAAGATAAAATAGGCGGCCATTCGTTTTGCTGAGGATAATTTCACAACACCAGTTTAAACTTTTAGAGAAGACTAACAGATATTTTCTTTAATTATACTGTAAATCACCAAGATTTCACAAATTTACCCCCTTAGACAAATTCATGAAGATACATGAATTAGCGAACGATGACCTAGAAATGACCTTAAATTCGCGAATTATGAGCTATAAGGAACTTGGACTCTGCAGGACTCCTATATCGGTAACCGAATACAGTGATTAAGAATATACGTCCCCGTCGATAGCTTGGCCCATTTTCTTTATGAAAACCATGTCTTACTTGAATAGAGCCAATTTAACCATTGGTATGATCATTTTAAACTGTCGTGTTGATGTTACAGTGGGTGTAAATACCTTCGTTACATGTAGTGTAACGGGTGTCGGCCCTGTAACACCATACGCCCTTGCCATATCATTTAGGTGATACATACTCAACATTGATTCAGAAGAAAAAGTATGGCATGTGAAGTTTTTAACGGAATAAAAGAGGGTTTGAACATAACTTTTGTCTTCCATGCCGCTTTTATAAGCTGTTAACTGATAGAATAGCTTCAACCACAATAATCGTATTACCTATTCTATCGTGTCATCTTTTTAACGTAAATGCAAAATTATAATGTAACCTATGTACATGATGATTATATTCAAATATGTAACACCTACTCCTTCGAGTTGTGTGTGCGTATCGGTTTTATCTTTAAATTATGTGTACGACATGTAAGTGATGTTGACAGTTTATTTAATGTAAAACAATCAGTATGATTATGTATTATACCGACAATTGCATTTTGTAGGACAATGTAAAGCATGTAGATATCAAGCGCCATTCTGAAACTCGAACAGAATATCACCGGGAAAACTGCAATGGCTCTTCCATCGACCACGCAGGAGATTCTGCGAGAACATGGATTAATAGCTGAGAATTATGTTGGACCTGATTCATATTTTGCAATGGTAAGCAAAATATTAGGAAGCGATGCTAGAGAAAAAATTTCAGAACTTCAAAGTCAACCCGAATTCAATTTGTTCTTTTGTGCATTTGAGCCTGATTTTTTCTGTCGACCTCAAGAAACCTTATATAACCCAAATAAGATACGTCAAGCGTGTCTGAATAGAAGTAAGAAACATCGAACGGGCCCTTGTAGACGAGATATCTACGCCACAGCCGAACTTCTGCAACGCGCTATCCATATGTTCCATATCACAGCAGACGCACTAGATTTGGATGTCTTCCTTCCAACATTTTGCAACTTGACTCATGGAAACGAAAGAGAAATCAAAATGCTGATGCTTCTGGAACGTGAGGAAATTAGGTTTTATCGACTGAAGCGTGTAGAGTCACAAGAAAACGGGACAACGTCAGCAAACAGAAATCAATGTGACTGCAACAAATTTCACTCTAAACTTACCGAGCCCTCTGTACAATTGTATGCCAGAGGCTTTGTCCTAGATCAGCTTGTAGAAAACCATTGGGCGTTTCACCAACCTTCAACATCAAGAGATTTTAGTTTTTATAGATGTTTGAGCCAAGCAATTTATGGTGATGAGAAGTGGTTCCCCCTGATAAGGAATCTTATCGTGGAATTCGAACAACAAGAGGATTTTCTTCCAATTTTTCAAACATTCATTACCCAGACGGGAAGAAATCAATCGGGTGATATGACTACACAGACCAGGAATCACTTTTCCCAACAAATCAATGGATCAAGGCATCCAGGAACAGGCGAAATTTATGCTGCTTCGTCCTTATTTTGTACAGAAATATTCATTTGGAGCGAAAATCGAAAAGAATGGAATGTGTACCATCCTCTCCTCCTACCGACAAAAGCACGTCAACATTTCGTCACATTGGCAAAACTCGACGAGGAATTTGAGCTCCTTGTCCCAGCAGTGGTCTCGTGTAACTGTCAGCTAAAGAGGCCACCGGTCAGAACAATTAAGGATCAACGAAGCGAACTGGAGAAGGCTGCCTGGGATTTGACTGGTAATATATTGTATTCAACAGTGTTTGATTTAATATGGCAACACGATAATTGCGTTTCTCATCTAAATTCCTAAAGGTGTTTATTTATAATAGACTTAAATTAGTCGTAACATGTTAACGGGCTTTATTTAATTTGTCTGCTATCATGTGTGTTTGATAGGACAATAACTTTCCAAAGAAGGCAGTTTAATACGCTAGTCGTAAATTAAATGTGACCGAGGCATTATATGATGCATAGAAAACTGTTTTCATTATGAAATGTATATTTGTTTCACCTACACTTAAAGATTATGGTAGAAAAAGTAATGCGATTCGAAAGAAACTTTGTTAAATACAGTGAAGCAAAAATGAATTAAGTTGAAAGTTACCTTTAAGATGAGTTTCACAAAGGTTTTGCTCTAGATGACTAGGTTGAACAAAAACGAATATAAGTCTTATAGTTTCAGTCTCTGTGACCGTAATTGTATTTAAATATTCTACGATTTTCATGATATCAATATGGACAATCTCATTTTAATAAGCGCCTTTTCTTGTTTTTGAAGCTTTTAAACCATGCTGCCAAGATAGGAGACATGGTCCGCATACCCACCTGCAGTTCCTAGCCAGCGGTGCACATCAACACTTTTCGGGATCAGGAATACGTCATACTGGTAGCCGACTGTCCACTGATGCCGAACATGTGTCGGTACTGTTGAAAGTGAAAGAGCGACGATTGGATATAAACCATACAATTGGTGGTACATTTCAGCAGTGCATACTCAAAGAAATATATGGTACAGATGACGTTAACGAAACGGCACAATTTCCAGTGTCGGTAGGAACTCCAAACGACGAGGATATAATGCGTACCGCTAACTGGCTGAAACGACCCATCTACATATTTACCAAAGACGGGTTACATACGGAGCACAAATGGGAGGCATTTTTGCCGGAACAAGTATCATCTCATCAGTGTCGGTATTACGTTACCCTCTACAAAAATCCTGATACCCAGCTCTACGACAGAGTCGTACCTATCCGGGGCTGCAACTGCTCCGTGCCACCTCCAATCGAAATACTGAGAGATGAAAGCTATAGAGGTAAGTATTAATGACCTGTGTGGAATCCCACATGGGGTTAGTAGATCAAATGTTTAGTCTTAATCGTCTTTATATCTTCATTCTCAATAACAATAACATATCAAAACCACTATCAATATAAATAATGTTGTTAATCCGATTTCAAATATTTTTTATTTTGTGTGCAAATAACACAAAGCAAAACATTTTTGTTTGATCGCTTATCATTGCACACAGGCTTGAATACATGTAGGTACATGCCATTCCTTAGGAACATAAATCACACATTTCTATTCAAGTATCTAATTCTGTCCATATACATGTTCCTTAATTATTCTCGTTGATGATTTAAACATATATCTTTCTTGATATATCAAGTAATTGACCGCAATTCAATATCGTAGTTTTATTCCATCAATTTTGTTGTCGTCGTCGGCGTCGTTACTCATACTAGCTTTCCAGGCTTGTCTTTACAGGTCGCCACATCACTTTATAACCTAGTATAGTGTATGCGGCTTTGCCATACTGATATCCTGACACACAGTTTGAGTTAGAACCCCGTTTCAATATTCCATGTTTTACTTGAGTTATGGCCCTTTGCTTGGGAAGTTCTGGTAATTACCTGTTTCCCTTGCTTTTTTTCGCTACCGCTTAATACATCAATTTGTTGCTTGGCATACGGCTTTATCATATGAGACCATATATTAAGTTTGAACCCTGCTTTAAAAAATTGCATTTGTTGCTGGAGTTATGGCTCATTGGTTCTTGCCGATATTCCATTTTTTGCTAGATTTATGGCCTTTTACACAAAGGAAATTATTGATATTACCTACTTTCTGGATTTTTTTCTCTACGTTTGCTACATCAAATTATTACTATGTGTGTGGTTTTATTATATTAGATGGAGTTTGAACTCCATGTCAAAATTCTATCCTTTGTTAGAGTCCTTTGCGCATAGGTACATTTGAGTAATTATCATAATTGACAGATTTTCAGCATTGTTTCGCTACCATTTGAAACGTTGTATATATGTTAATCAAAATGGAGTACAGGTCGATTTTGGACCCTGTATTAATGTTCTTTACCTTTCTTGAGTTATTGCCCTTTGCACATAGGAAATTTTCATAATTAAATGCTACTACTTTGCAAATCAGTATGTAACTTGATTTACGAAGATATCACAATTGGAATTCAGTTCTTATGTCAAATTCGATCTTTTCTAGAGTTATGCCACACGCAATAGTATCGTAATCATGACCCATCCTCATATGACCTCAGATGCTGCATTAATCAACCAACCGGCAAAAATACTTTTTATATGGTGACCATGAATTTTCAAAATGACACTCTTTCAATTAAGTGAGCGCAGACGATACATCTACTTCTGTGGAATTCTAGTTAAAAATTACATGTTAGTTTCTTAACTACTTTCTATTTTCAGAACATATCTCACGTAGCGAGATTAAAAGGAACAAACGTCATAACCCTATGCTGGAATATTTTCTGGAGAACATAACAGAAGATATGATAACGAACGAAAACATATATCCTCCTGAAGACCTGAATCCTCCAGTAAGTAGTGTGCTGTCTGATATTTACCACGCGCTACAACGCTACGACATGGCGGACAGGATTGTGGATACTATAGAAGGAAGCAACTCACTCTTTGCATGTTTGAGTAAAGAAATATTTGGAAATAGCGAGAAGGACAACATCATAGCCAGCTTGATTCTTACTGAACTTTGTGAAAATGAGACAACGTACGCGGTCCTTTACTCGGGAGCAGCAAACGCTAAAGTACAGACAGAATCACTTGCTTCTCTACAGGGATTTGGTGAAATCGATTTATTGGCAGCGGCTACTTTTTTGCAAACCAGGATTCTCGTCTTACTGGTTGAACCAGATGGAACAAGCCGGTGGAAGGAATTTACACAAATGAGAAGGAAGCCACGGCCACAACAAATGCCACGATTGCAAAGTGTTTGCTTGAGAGAAGGAACTGCTGATAAATACTGTATAACCCTTCTACGGAACGCATACGGAGAGTTCTATCGGATCTTACCTAAAGACCGTATCTGTAATTGTCAAATGGAACAAATTGGTGTTCCTGGGAGGAAGGAGGGGTCACTAAGAGATGATTTCACGGCACCAGAGCTTGACGAATTCGCCACAGGAATCCCAGACATCTGGTCACGTACGTATCTACAATATAGCGTATGTGTAAAAGATAGATATTCTGAATCCTCCATTGGTTGAGTGCAGGGTGGCGTAAATGATCAAATCGTGCCATAAAAAGTAAAGATATTTGTAGGATATTATATCAAACTGCAATGTAAAGTGACTGAATTTCAAAGATAGACATTTTTATAATTCCCGATCTATACATGGACTGTATTACTGGAAACTCTTGTACGCCAAGCACACATTTTGAAAATGTCGTTCTTTTATTTGTAGAAACAAAACGAAAGGCATTTCTTACTTTCCGAACTTTGGATTCTGCCCTAGGAAAAGTTTACTGTGATATCAACAATCTTTACAAGATCCTGGAGGTTCAGCTTGTCTTACATGAAACAATAATTCGAAAAGTCGAAAGTCGACGAAGAGACGCAAACATAACCACTGTCACTGGATCTATGGTATCTGCAGTTGGCACAGCGATAATGATCGGTGGTGCGACATTCGCTGGACCAACGGGAGGGAGAACACTAGCAGTTGCTGGAGTCGCCGTGTCACTCTTGGGTGTAGGAAGTGTTGCAGGAAGTACATTGATAGAGGGAGCTCTTTCATCAAAGGATCTTGAACATATTATTAAAATCAATGAACTCCTGGAGGTTATTGCAGAAAGTACAGTTGCTTCTGTGCGAAACCTCAATAAAAGAATCCGAACAGTGTTTGACGAGCAGTTAGGAGGCGAAAGCGAGCTTCTAGGACATGTAGGTGATTACAACTTTGACATATTAGGAAACTTACAAATCATTCCTACGTTGTGTATGTTAGAGGAAATGTGTCATGCTGTGTCTACACTCCTGTCACGGCTGGCAGTGAAAACCTCTTCGGTCATATTGGGAAAGCTATTGGCGGGGTTTTCGATGATCTTTGATGGCATTATGATAGCAATGGCAGTTCGAAGTTTAAAAACTGGAAGCAAAACGAAAACCTCCGAAAGATTGCGGAAAAACCAGTATCAGCTACGAGCCGTGAAATCGATTCTAAAAACATATATTCAGAAAGCAGAATAATAGCCTGATCTATAAACCAGATATATATATATACTGAAACGAAAAAGAAACGCAACATGGAAAATTGTGATTAATTTTGTATTAAATATACATATCTGTATACAAATCGCGGAAATAAACATGCACCCTGCCTAACACCCATACCAATCTTCAAAATCACCCAAGTGTGACTAGAGACCTATGCACTTCCGGCGCGGTAAAAACATCAAAAACCGTGCCTGTACAAACATATGCGTTCTTTTTTCATTCAAACCAGTATCAATTCATCACTAACATTGAGCCACATCATCGCCAATACTTTTGCAAACAATAATTCCTTTTACAATTATGCCACGGTTATCAAAGGTTGATAGAGGACGTGCTATAGCGATGCTTCTGGCAGGGAACACGCAACTTCACGTCGCTCGACAATTCAGAGTTCACAAATCGACTATTAATCGATTAGTTTCACGTCTTAACGCAACAGGAAGAGTCGATGACCAGCCGAGATCAGGACGTCCACGCGTAACGTATAATGAAATGACTCTTCTTACTTTAATGATACTTTTTATTAAAGTTATACGTGTATCTTACATACATATAACATACATAGGTATCCATCTGTACATGTATCGGTACTGGCCTGTCCTGGGCAAAAGCCCAGCCCAGGACTTAAGTGTCCAGGAATGGCTCCCTGGAAACCGACTGTCTCATATAGTAATTACATCTAATCTTTTATAGTACTAAGTCCTAGGTATGAGTGTATATGATTGATAGGTACATGATAATACGGAAGACGGCTGTCATATAGCCTAAGACAATATTAGATAACCATGTACAACATGCACCATTAATCTCAGATCAACTACGTCAACAGGTAAACAGGATTGGTGCCAAAGGGCAAATATGTGTAATATAGACAGACCTAGGAACAGTTTTGGATATAAAATCTGATATATATTTTTAACTAAATTATAAAATAATTTATTATATTTCATTCGTCCCTTTGTCAAAAATGATTTCAAATTAGATATAATTTCGACATCATATAAGTAGATTCTAAAATAATTAATTATGTTGATAACGTCCCTTTGTCATAAATTATTGAAAAGTAAGAGAAATATAACATGTTTAGATTATGTAAAACAAAAAATTAAAATAACGAAAGAAATTGTGGTGAAGGCTAGATACTTATACTAAATATTATGACGGTATACTGTTGAATGAAATGACATTCATTATACATTGCTTAAATTAGAATAAGAAATGAAGTCATACAGATACAAATAATGAATGGAATACTAATCATGAAGTTACATGATTACATTACGTAGTACGTAACAAAAATCATAAAGCAATAAAGCTTATAATGAAATAACATAGCAACATATATATTTCTGATAGTAATATCAAATATATTAATCAAATAATATTTAGTTTGTACTTTATATGTGTACAAAAACTTAAAATGTGTACTTGAAATGTATTAAAATATATAACCAAGAGATAAGAATTAAATTCACACAATATTTTGTTCACACAGTTCACTTGTTGTAATTCCAGTATCAATGTCCAACGTAATTAAAGAAATGTTTATGTACTGTTATTAAAATGAATGTAAAAATGAAATGGCGTGGATACGATGTACAACCATCTGTAAATCCAACTGTGAATTCTCGCACATCAATTAGGCTGAGAAGATGTAAAAAAAAATGTCAGAAAGTTCCATGTAATGTAAAGATGTTCCTCTTCGGAAGTGGAAGTGGTATATCCTTTTTCCTCGGCAATTGTACTGCATCGAGTATTCCAAATCCGTCGAATAATCTTGTTAAGTGTTAGTGGATGTGTAAATGTAGATATTTCTTCTTCGGACAAGGAAAATATATACTTATTTTTCCCTGGCATTTGAACTGCATCAGGTATTTCCTTATCCGTTGAAGTATGGTGCGTTGTTATGTCGTTTGAGTGCAGTAGATTATATTTTAGATATCTGTGCGTGTATTATCACGTCACTATCTCTGACTCTGACATAATATGGAAAGTTCAAATTACAAATTTAACCTCGTGGTGGAATCACGTTAGGCTGAACTCTCCATTGTAGATATAGGTGGAGACGTCTCTTCGGTATATATGAATAAATGAAATTGTTGTAATATATGTTGAATAGTGTCTCTTCAGTTGAAGATATAAAAATGAATTCAAAGCCTCTTCTTATATGTTGAGGACGATATGACGAAAATGTTGGAACTTCTGTATGAAAAACACAGCACATAAACAATTCGATAAAACGTTGAAGAAAACGAATGTATTAATCCTCTTCAATAACCGGAGGTGGCATTATGGATTGAAGGCGGGATACATTGGTGTTGACTGGTGCGATGGTGGTATCAATGGTACTGCCGCTGGTGAAGGAACTGGTGTCACAATTTATAGGTTTTGCAGATTTAAACTTCCTTCTAATCTAAGTAAACATTTCCAGTACATTAAAACTATAGATATTGTAGTAATGCTTTGAATTTCAATTACGCATTTAAAATGCGGTGTAAAACATTATCAAAAACAACAACAAATACTAACTCAATTGTGAGTTACATAGGTAATAGGTTTTAAAAAAAATATGTGGTGTTTTAAATAAGGAAACTATACATTGTATTTCCAAATTGACTAGACTATATATACATTTTAGCACTACATGTCGCTATTTACTGATAATGAAAAAAAAAAAAAAAAAAAAATAGCTTGAGGGCGTAATACCGCCTACTTATTCAAGCTTAATATACCTCGCTCTCCAATTAGGCTGAGGCTAAAAAAATAAATGTTATTGAATTATCAGAAAAAAATAAGATAGCAACAAGTAACACTAAAATCTTAAGCAATTACTTTGATTTATTGAATACTAACTTTCATGAAATACATAATTTGCTAACTGTTTCAAAAAAATGAAGATATGAAAAAATGAAATTTACCAGAAAAATTCCTAGTTATGTATTTGTGTAATATGTGTACATTCAGATACTATCGAAACATAATTTTCGGCATAAATTCAAGAGGTATTCCAAAATCCGTAGTAATACATTTACAAATGATGTTCTGGTTGGGATACATTGAAACCGAGTGTTTCTGATCTGATAATGTACGTGTGTGTGTAGTATGTTGTCAAAGGAGAACAGTAGATTTATCATACCATGTACATATTATGTGTGCGTAAAACCGCATCACTATCTCTGAACTCTGACAATATGATGATGTTTCTTTTACTTTATAATCCCCGTGTTAAATCACGTGGGCGAAACTCATCATAGGATCAATGTGTAAAGGTAAAGTTTAAATTAAATGTAAAAAAAAAGATAACATAGTAATGTATATAGGAATTTTCTGGTAATGATATGAAAACAGTGCAATTTGAATAATTCATAAAAAATAACAAGTATGGTAAGAAAACATGTTTTTTTAGTTCAATTCAAAAATGAAACATATAATTACTAAGGTATAACTAACCTAAAGTGATGTTAGAAAAAATTATATAGCTATAAATGGCAAATGTTTACGAAGATAGTCAGAAGTCAAATCAACGTACCTGCATCTTGTTAATAGTAGACATATTAGCTGATTGGTGATCTTTTAAATGGCATTGATCTTTTAAATTACGTTGATCTTTTAAATGGCGTTGATCGTGTAGTGGAAACTTCATGTTGTGTCCGCTTTCCGTCCAGCTTCGCTCCGAGGTCGCGACATCAGTATAATGAAATGAATCTTCTTATTTTGATGGTACTTTTATTAAAGTATATGTGCATCTTACATATATATAACATACATAGGTATCCATCTGTACATGTATCGGTACTGGCCTGTCCTGGGCAAAAGCCCAGCCCAGGACTTAAGTGTCCAGGAATGGCTCCCTGGAAACCGACTGTCTCATATAGTAATTACATCTAATCTTTTATAGTACTAAGTCCTAGGTATGAGTGTATATGATTGATAGGTACATGATAATACGGAAGACGGCTGTCATATAGCCTAAGACAATATTAGATAACCATGTACAACATGCACCATTAATCTCAGATCAACTACGTCAACAGGTAAACAGGATTGGTGCCAAAGGGCAAATATGTGTAATATAGACAGACCTAGGAACAGTTTTGGATATAAAATCTGATATATATTTTTAACTAAATTATAAAATAATTTATTATATTTCAAACGTCGCGACGTCAAGACCGGGTTCTTAGGTTGGCACACCTGCGTAACAGGAGATTAACGGCCGCTGAAACGGCAAGGAATACGATTGGTAATCATAACCGTCGAATTCATCCCCAAACAGTGATCAACAGACTGCGTGAGGCTAATTTGCGTGCAAGGCGACAGTACTTTGGTTTACCACTAACACCGCAACGTCGAGCACGTCGTATGCAATGGGCAACGGCACATATGCCCAGACGTTTTCCTATGAGACGTTGGAGGTCTATGCTCTTCACCGATGAATCTCGATTCACGTTATTTCGAGCAGATGGCCGTCAACGTGTGTACCGGCGTCGAGGCGAACGTTTTGCTGACGCCTGTGTTTTGGAACACGACCGATTTGGGGGTGGGTCAGTTATGGTTTGGGCGGGAATCTCCCATGGTTTGAAGACGCCTTTGGTGATAGTCAATGGGAATTTAACGGCCGTACGCTATCGGGATGAGATCCTTAGGCCCCATGTTGTGCCGTTTGTTAGGCAGCATCATCTAACCTTTCAGCAAGATAACGCGAGACCACACGTTGCAAGAGTCTGTAGAGACTTTCTTGCGACACAGAACATTGTTCCTATAGATTGGCCTCCATATAGCCCCGACCTGTCCCCAATCGAGCATTTGTGGGATGAATTAGACAGAAGAATTCGAAATCGCCGTAACCCCCCAAATACCCTCCCTCAGTTAGCAAATGCACTCGTCCAAGAATGGAATAACATTCCAATACGGAAAGTCAATGCCCTGATGAACTCAATGCAACAAAGAATTAGAGATGTGATAACTGTTCGAGGAGGACACACACGATATTAGGGCACGGTTTCAAAACTGCTGCCATTTCAACTTGGATTCACGTAGGGTACTACCAATCATGACCTTCTAGCAAAGTGACCTGTTCTTAAAAATCTCTAAACATTTAAAGGATGTTACATCAATATTCAATATTAACTATTACATATGAAATTTAAACATAATGCTCACAAGTATTATTTTATTAAACCTACAATTTGAAGTTGCGTTTCTTTTTCGTTTCAGTATATATATATATATATATATATATATACATCAGAATCACCAATCTCCAAACCTGCTACCCTCGGGGTATGAACGAACGTTAAAGACGTCTTCTGGATATACTCTCCATCTGACCATTATATCTGACAATTCATGTAGTTAATTATTCAATTTGTTAAATTTTTCATAATTGCTGAACTTTTTGGGGCATCTATTCATTGTTGCTCTTTGAGACTCACATTTAGTCGCCTCCCGCCATCACGCAGCAGCATCTTGGTCCGAGTTGGTCCGAATCGTCTGTTTCCCGTAGCGTCCTGTAGGGACACTTCTGCATTCGTATTTCTTATATTTTCAGTCTTGATAAATATTTGTAGCAGTTTTTTCACACCACTCTCTATAATTCTTATGATCTAACACATATTTTTCTAAAGTTTTTCAGACTTTGTACACGATATTTAATCAATCACTGTAGAGACGATAATGCAACATTTTTTATATAAATGCAATGTCGTCCACTAGCAGTGTTTAGGGACGAATCGTCTTTGAACTCTTCGGAATACTTTCACGTGCGGGGGAATTCAAAATATCTCTGCCGTTGGTCGCATAGCGTTCTAGTGTTTGAACATGATGCAGTCACGCTAGTATCCGCCATCGGCCCACGTTTGCCGAAGGGTTCATTGTGGTTTCTCCAGTTACTAAAACATTATTCTTATTGTATTATATTGTATTTCCAGTACTTCTTATATATATTATGTGATTGTATTTGTGATTTTTTGTGTTTTGATAAAGGGGCGGATTGCCTCGAAAATTTAACAAACCTTATTGTTTACACTGTTTGAATTACTTCTTTGCCCCATATAATCATTACAAGTAATTCGTATCCTCCATACATTTATGTGAGGATCCAGTGTTATCTGGATTATACTGTTCATATTACTTCTTTGACCCTTATCCCTCGTTCAAGTAATATTTGCATCACAAATTAGTCCAACTATTTTGTGATCCGGTATTTCCATATTGTACTGTTTTGTCTTGCTTTGTACAGTTATTTCTTCGTATCGTCATCGTCCAGTTATATATATTTTGATATCTTGCTGTTATGGATCCAACTCACTTGTATAATATAGCCAAAAGAGGAGCCCAAAGAGTTGTTACTTTGCAACATCAGCTCAGCAATTACAACTCGTATATCGAGGGTAACATTGCACCTAGAGGTTTAAGATTCAAATGTTCCCCCAATATTGGTCTTTTGTCAAAATCCTCGGCGACCCGTTTTGATAATATTAAACATCTGTGTCAAATAAAACTTTTACACCTACTCCGGAGCGTTTGTCTTAGTCAACTATCTTCCGCCACAAAGGAGCTCACACATAATCTTGAGCACTTGGTTTCTTCTACTTCCGAAAACCAAAGTAGCATATACCTGCAGAAGATACATCATTTTGAAAAAACTAAACGAGAGTCCCTCAAACAGAAGCAAATGAAAAAAAATCCAACGCGACGGAGTACCGTATCTACAACAAACGGAAACTATCTCAACCAACAAGGAGAAAAAGGGCAGAAACAGAAGACTACGACGTAGAAAGACCATATCCAAGTCTGTAGCTACTAACAATACAGTCATCAACCTATCCAACCATCCTCTCACAGTATCAGAAAGTGCCCTCTTGTCCAAAGGCCTCAATTTTTGCCCAATCCCTAAAGAAATGAACAATTCTGAACTTTTTGAAGACATGGACAAATTCTATAGGTTACTCCGGCTGCGCGTGCACTTTGCAAGCGACGACGACCCAGATGATGTTGAGGATACTCCATCAGTAGCACCTGCAGTTGTACATCCGGTTAATCCATTCAAGAAAAAAAGTACATGGAACCCCCCACCCAGTAGAATACCCGCTCTTGAAGCGTACATCAATGCAATAAAAGAGGAAATATCCACACACTCCAATCGCACTCAACAAATTAAGGACAACCTGTCGCCATCAGAACGCCAGGCACTCAAAGCACTCAAGCATAATGCGGAGATTGTTATCAAGCCAGCAGATAAGGGTTCTGCAGTGGTTATTATGAACAGGGGTGATTACATCAATGAGGCTAACCGTCAGCTTACCAACGAGACGTTCTATCGCAAACTTGATAGGGACCCGACGCAAGAACACGCCAAACTAATCAATGAGGCCATCGATAGAATACTCAACAAGGGGGATATAGACGCAGATACCGCTAGTTTCCTGCGTCCCGTAAATGCTCTATCAGGGAAATTCTATCTCCTTCCTAAGATCCATAAACCTGGAAACCCGGGTAGACCTATTATCAACTCTATAGGCCATCCGACGGAGAAAATTTCTAAATTCGTCGATTTCCATCTTCGGCCAATTGTTGAAAATCTACCATCTTACATAAAAGATACCACCGATTATCTTAATAAAACACCATCCAGCAATTTACCAGAAGGTATTCTGCTAGTTACAATGGACGTCGTCCCTCTTTACACAAACATCCCTCATGCGGACGGCATTAATGCCTGTCGGGAGGCAAAGGAACGCCGTGGTTATAAGCACCCATCGACTGATAGTCTAGTAGAATTACTTACACTTGTCCTCACACTCAACAACTTCCAGTTTAACAATGAAAACTACTTGCAGGTCAGTGGTACAGCTATGGGCACTAAGATGGCTCCTTCATATGCTAATGTATTCATGGGACATCTTGAATCCCAACTTTTAGCATCTGCTCCAATTAAGCCATTCAGCTGGCTCAGATTCATCGATGATATTGAAATCAAATGGACTTCGAACCGGACATCACTCGATGAATTTATAGATCACGCAAACACGTTCCATCCAACAATCAAATTCACTGCAGAGGTCTCCACGGAAACTAACACATTTCTAGACACCAGTTCAACCTTACTTGACGGGAAAATAAACACAGACCTCTATTCCAAACCAACTGACACGCACCAGTATCTCCGCCCGTCCAGCTGTCATCCCTCACACACCACGAAGAGCATTCCCTATTCCCAAGCTCTACGTATCCGACGGATAGTGTCCGATGATACAGTCTTCGAACGTCGATGCTCAGAACTTAAATCACACCTTCTTGCTAGAGGATATAAATCTACTTTGATAGATCGGGAACTAGACAAAGTCAGGGTACTTGACAGAGCCAGCCTTCTAGAATACAAAATCAGAACTCCGACACAAAGGGTCCCTTGTGTTGTCACGTTCCATCCTAACTTGCCGTCTATTTCTTCCATTTTACATAATCATTGGCGCATCATCGAGTCGTCAGCTGCACTCAAACGGATCTTTCCAGAACCACCGTTATTGGCCTATCGTAGACCAAAAAATGTAAGAGATCTGGTGGTGAGCAGCAAATTACATTCATCTGCCTCTGTCGTTACAACAGGCTCCTTCAACACATGCAGCAAAAAAACGTGCAAATTGTGCCCATACACTGAGTCCACAGACACGTTTAAATGTGAAATAAACAACCGTGTTTATCACATTTTACAAACACTGACATGCACATCAGCCAATGTTGTATATCTCCTCTCCTGCAAAAAATGCAAAATGCAGTATGTTGGAGAAACCAGCACAAAGCTCAACATCAGAATCAACAATCACCGTTGCTCCATCAAGCAGAACAGACCAGACTTTCCTGTGGCAAGTCATTTCAATTTACCTAGTCACAGTTGGAAGGATATGCAAGTGGTCGCCATTGATCACTGTCCTACGTGGAATGAAACTAAACGTCGTTCCAGAGAAAGATACTGGATCACCAATCTCCAAACCTGCTACCCTCGGGGTATGAACGAACGTTAAAGACGTCTTCTGGATATACTCTCCATCTGACCATTATATCTGACAATTCATGTAATTAATTATTCAATTTGTTAAATTTTTCATAATTGCTGTATTTTTTCGGCATCTATTCATTGTTGCTCTTTGAGACTCACATTTAGTCGCCTCCCGCCATCATGCAGCAGCATCTTGGTCCGAGTTGGTCCGAATCGTCTGTTTCCCGTAGCGTCCTGTAGGGACACTTCGGCATTCGTATTTCTTATATTTTCAGTCTTGATAAATATTTGTAGCAGTTTTTTCACCCCACTCTCTATAATTCTTATGATCTAACACATATTTTTCTAAAGTTTTTCAGACTTTGTACACGATATTTAATCAATCACTGTAGAGACGATAATGCAACATTTTTTTATATAAATGCAATGTCGTCCACTAGCAGTATTTAGGGACGAATCGTCTTTGAACTCTTCGGAATACTTTCACGTGCGGGGGAATTCAAAATATCTCTGCCGTTGGTCGCATAGCGTTCTAGTGTTTGAACATGATGCAGTCACGCTAGTATCCGCCTTCGGCCCACGTTTGCCGAAGGGTTCATTGTGGTTTCTCCAGTTACTAAAACATTATTCTTATTGTATTATATTGTATTTCCAGTACTTCTTATATATATTATGTGATTGTATTTGTGATTTTTTGTGTTTTGATAAAGGGGCGGATTGCCTCGAAAATTTAACAAACCTTATTGTTTACACTGTTTGAATTACTTCTTTGCCCCATATATATATACATGTATATAGATATATAATGCCTCTCATAAAACCGAGAAATGTTAAATAAATATTGAGGAATTTGAACACTTGGAACATAAACACGGGGGCTATGAACTCTCTGATCATATGGTACCATGATGTATAGTTAATGCCATTTCAAACTGATTTTAATGACTGAGAAAGAAAAATATCCTTCTTTTGATGATAAATCTGATGAACCTGAATGCAGTCTTGAGATGTAGAAAGCATCCAAGGAATCTAATAGACGGCGGTCTAATGATCTAACAGACGACGGCCTAGTGAATCTACTACATGTTACGATTTAGTAATCTGTAGGAATAGTAGGCAATGACTTTGCAAAGATACCAAATAATCATGCTGTGAACATACGAAATGATCATTTTATGAATGTTAAAATTATATTGTGAATCCCTGTAATGTTGATACCGTGATAATGATCTTGTGAATCCACCAGGTTATGATCTTGTGATCCTACCACGTTATGATCTTGTGATCCTACCAGGTTATGATCTTGTGACCCTAGCAGGTTATGATCTTGTGAACCTACCAGACAATGATCTTGTGAACCTACCATATAATGATCTTGTAAACCTACCATATAATGATGATATGAACCGAACCTACCATATACATATAATGATCTTGTGAACCTATCAGGTTATGATCTTGTGATCCTACCATATAATGATCTTTTGGATATATCAGATAATGATCTTATGAACCTACCAGATAATGATCTTATGAACCTACCAGATAATGATATTGTGATCCTACAGATAATGACCTTATGAACTTACCAGGTTATGTTCTTGTTATCCTATCAGATGATGATCTTTTAAACAGAATCATTTGATCTTATAATCCTACTTCATGCTTTTATTAACATGACCAATAATGATCACAGTTATGATCTAAGTCGATCTAGTAGATAAAGATCTAAACAAAACAGTGAATAAATATTTCCCACACCTTTGCATATATAAGATACATTTTTCTCTTACCCTGGACAGGGATATCCGCAGTTTTACCGGGATGAGATTTTCTTATCTCACCCTATGGAAAAGACAAGCTTTTTGAACGTTCTCTTGTTCTCGATAGGGTGACGTCACTATGACCTAAATACATGATATGTGACTCTCTAACGTGTCTTTACCCTATACATATCCGTATATGTTATGAACAGCATATGTTTCATCTATATGCCAGATGATCTTGTATTGCAAATACTCTAGGGGCTTAACCTTTAGACTGCCGAAAACTCTGATCCGCCGATTTGAAATACAGTTTCAATGCGTGACGTCTTTAGTATTGTGACGTCATAATGCGCTGTGTATATCCCGACACCTGCTCCACTCGTTATCGTCAGCCGTCGTAGGTGGTACACTTAGAACGTGTCAATGGAATCAAGTACGTACCGAATCGTGAGTTTAGCTGAAACCAACTATCCAAGAAATACTTTTAGGATTTGAATTAAGAATTAAGAAAGTAACGTCTGTTATTTTACATTTTAATTACTTTTTAAATCCGTATAACTTTCGATGTAGTTTATACGCGAGCTACATAATGGATGTAATTTCCATCGGTAATGCTACAAAGTTTTAATTTTAGTTCAACAACCATATGCGGATGAAAAATTGTATTGTTAATAAATACAGTGTATTAAATATTCTGAATACGTGCAGAATTAGCGAGTTATATCAATTAAACGTCTGCAGTATACGTTCCCATTATAAATACTTGTATGTACATAATCGCCAAAAGTCAGAGGATGATTATATGGAAAGATAAAAGATATTCGGGAGATTTACATGATACCAACGTAAAAGATCAGAGATACGATTCTGTTAGCTCTGACAAGAAACAAATCCGGAATATGAATGTGAAACGTAAGTGGTTAAACTTATTTTAGTCCTTGTGCAACAAGATATATTGGGGAGTAGACGAATATATACAGTTCAGATTTTGCATGGTAATTACACAATCTATTGTTCAATGCAGTTCAAATGCCGTCCAATACATTGACGATGAAGTCCCCGCTCACACAATGAACAAATCGTTCTGCTCCGACGACGTATTCCACGGCCATGGCGCATACGTGAAGAACAGACACAGCAGTCTTTCTCCTTCTTTTGTGGCAAAGTGATTAAGGAAACTTTCTTCACTGCTCGGCGGCGAGGGTTGTCAGGTTTCTTCGTTCCAGCGAGTGCTTCAATAACGGCTTGGATATACTGCAGGCGGCTTTTTACTCTCAGTGCAGTGTTTTCCTTATAAAGTATATAGGAATTCATAAGGATTCTAAACAATAAATGCACCAGTATTTTCTTCCATACCTTTTGGCATTTCCTCTGCTTTCCATATGAATGTAGAATACCATCATTCATGTCTACCGCTCCCATGTTGGTATTGTATGATGCGATGACACGCGGTTTACCTGATCCCAGTTCTTGTGCTGGTAGAATAGTCGATAGCAACGTTAACCTGACAGGTTTCTTTTCATCTGCGCCGAAATGAGACAGACACAAAAAGTCGCCACGTCGCAAGTAGACAGTGTTCCCTGGCTGGTTCGCGTCCTTGACGAGGTGCGGCATTGGTCGATTCTTTCGTAAAGTTCCTGTAAAAGACGTTTTTATTTGAAAACAAAAACAAAAAAAACACAACGAATATATTCATATTGAATGCAAATCCAACTTTAGAAACATATTACACCACATTCACACTTCTCCTACAATCTCCGTTCGTGCCTAATGCCAGAAAACACACAAACACTTGAATAAATTGCAAACGGGGCGACCGACCCGCGTACTGATTTATTAATTACCATGAAATACATACATTTCACAATGCAATCTTTTACATTAACGATGTACACAGCCAAAACAAGTTATATTATTTCCATCAAAATACCCCTACAAAAAATACGATGACCATGAAAGCACTCAACATCGCACCGACTGTCGGTAGGCAATGTATGTACACTACCTACATTGTGTATATACACAAAGATGTATTTCTGAAGACAGTCACGAACTGTCACGCCCGCGACGTTGTGTGCTAATCCAATAAACCTTTCTGCAATAAAAGCAGATTTAACAACAAAACAAAATTTGTATCGAAAATTTTAACGAAAGCTGACCGTGTATACGCCTAAAAGGTCGTCGCCTGAATGACACAGCCGCGAACACGCACGTGCTTCGCAGGTAGCATATAGCGCCACCTAGCGGCCCGCTCTACTATAGGAGAAATTAATTTCGTTCTTATTCCGCCTAGTCAAACGAAAGAAATTACATTTCTCCTACAATCTCCGTTCGTGCCTAATGCCAGAAAACACACAAACACTTGAATAAATTGCAAACGGGGCGACCGACCCGCGTACTGAATACCAAAGAACGGGACCAGTATATGTCATATACCTAAATTTCTGGAAACTAACAATCTCTCCTCAAGGGAATCCTTTACATAACAGTCTTTCGCATTCTCCGATTTCCATCTGCCGTGCCTCTTAAATATTCTGTCTGCCACTTTTAAATTAGCCGCGCTTGTTGCTCCGCCGGACCGTAAACCGTGTAAACCATATTTACTGATATCAGATACGAAAGGAGAGAACACTTGAATAAATAACTCGCGCATTCCGCGTGTATGACAGAGGTTTGTTCTCATCGCGCAAAATAAAACCATTGCTGGTCTTAGTAATAGATCGAAAAACATAGCGATCTGAACCAAGTATTAACTCCGCGATATCAATATACCTCTCCAGATTGGATACCGGACATAACTTAGTATACGTCCTAGCTATTACAACATGGTCACCGTCCCTATAAATATCAGTCTTGCTCTGACGAATTGAAATAGTCATATGACTTTCAGAAAATTCAATGTCGCACATACGTATGCTAAGTAATTCTGATACGCGTAAAAAACCTGCATAGGCTATCAAACAACCACAAATTGTACGCTGCGAAAATAAATCCTTGTCACTGTAATTCGCAGAATACATAGATTCTAACAGTTCTGGAGTAATAGGGTCCTTCCTATTCCTCGGTGTAGACAAACGCCTCTTTGCTACCTCGAGAATGTTCCTCACTAATAATGAATCAGTGGGAGAATCCCTCCCAATGATAGAATGCGCCCATTTTAAACTATAATAGGCTTGCATAACCGGGCTTGACGTCGCACTATGCTGGACTAAACACGCGAGATAGAGAGCAACATGGATGGCCCTAGCCGGAAAACACTCCACCTCAGATAACCCTTTTTTCAAGGCCCAGTCCTTCCAACGTACGAATCCCTGGTAATACCCTTTCGTTGTGCTACTGGCTTTACTTTCGGCCAAAAGTTGAGGGAGGAGACTGACGTATCCGACTAAGGCCCCAGGCAGCTCTGCTATTTCCCGCTTGAAAGCCTGCGAAAATATGTTTAAACAAAACAAAAATACTAAATTAAAATGTCAGCAGTAAGTTGCTTATTTACATCACATCCAAAACGCCCCTATCAAAAAACCACCACCAGGATTCCACGTACTAGTATGGAGTACGACCATCGTAAACAGTTATAGGTTAATACATTTAGCATTGTTAAAATTTAACCTCAGAGCAATCATCTTGAAAGGAAGATCAATCCTTCCGAACACAGACTTATTCCCTCTTCCCATAGAGTAGGATTCTTTGTTAGTGGGTAAGTATATAAATTCCACCACCTCTGGTATAAAGCCACCACCACTTGGACATAAAAATGGCCAAAAACTGGCTGACCTCCAAAGAGGTACCACCATGGTCCCATATGCGCCACACTGCTGCATATAACTAAGGACACGATGCACTATGCATACTGGTGGAACATACCACCCGGTTACACCTTGCCAATCGGCTGTAAACGCATCCATACCGGACGACCCCACATTCCAATACCTTGAAAAATACACAGGTAACTTGTTATTGTTATCGCTGGCGAACCAGTCTATCTCGTGGGGTCCCCAAAGGGAATCTAAAAACTGAAAAATATCACTGGAAACACCCCAATCATCACAATCGACAATACGACTGATGAAATCTGCCTTTTCATTCTCGTTTCTCGGAACCCACTCGATATCAATTGATATACAATTTCTTAAACAGGTGTAAAATATAGATAATGCAACCTTCTGCAAGTCGGCCCTCATGCTGCCCTTGTTTACAATAGATAGTCCGTGTACCATCTGACCCGTCTACCCCGAAAGACGTGCAACAATGACGTCATGACCCTGTCCACAGTGGACAGTTCACGCCAAGTAGAACTCCTACCGGCTTCAACCTCGGACCACATACCGTGTGAAGTACCCATAGGGGTATTCATGACGTACCCGCCGTATCCTGTATGACTCGCGTCGCTAAAAACAATAGATTGATAGGAATTATCATTAATGAACTTTTTCCCATTAATTTCGCTAACAGATTTGTCCCAAAACTTAAGTTGTTCAACGCTTTGACCCGACAACACTATGTCGACGTTCCACGAAGGGGACAAAGCCACGTCTATACTCAAACATTTTGTCATTATGTAGACAACGTTACCCAAGATATATGACATAGAAATGATCTGTCCAACAACAGAAGACACCTTTTTAACCCTCACAACTCCTCTCTCCTCTATATCTGTTATTACCCATGAAATACTTGAACGTAACTTTGTCAATCTGACATCGGGAACTTTTAAAATAGGCCTACCCAAAACAGTGTCAATATAATTCCCGAGGAAAACTAATTGTCTGACAGGCAACCAAGTAGACTTCTCTGGTTTCGGCACAAACCCGCTCAAAATCAAATCATTCTTGACCTGACCTGACTGGATATAGAAGCACACACTTTCTCATCTATATGATTACCTAACCCATCATCTAAATACATAAGTATTTCTTTGCCCTCGGATCTCCACTTCTTAATCAAAGGCCTGGTTAGCTTTGTGAAAATGTAACAAGCCGAGCTAAGACCAAACGGAAGTACTTTGAATTTAAAAAAATTGCACCTTGCCCCCCAAACGCCAGGAAAACCCTAAAAATTGTGTATGGGGCTCAAAAATATCAACATGATGGTATGCGGAATGAATATCAAACTTAAAGCAAAAACTATCTTTCTTGATGAATTGCATGGCTACCCTGATATCCTCAAACTTCACACTGGTCTTCCATAAATGATGGTTTACATGCCTTAAATCTAAAATGAGACGTTTCTTTCCATTACTCTGAACAGAAACTGTTAAGGGGTTGACAACGTAGGGCATTTCCTTACAAACGACTACAAGGTCCCTAGCTATCAAATCTCCAATGGCTTCCTCAACGAAACTTACCTGCTCCATAGCTGACCGATTATTACGTAAGAATACAGAAGTAGGGGTTGAATAAAAAGGTATCTTATACCCGATTTTTATAGTGTCAAGAATAAAATCGCTACAACCAATGCTCTTCCAGAACTCTAAACGATCACACAAACGCCCCTTTACTCTTATATTGACTTCACCTAACTCATATTCGTAATAATCGTCAGTAAGGAAAATGTCATTATACTCATCTTTCAACAGTTCATTCTTTCCCGATGGCTGGGACACTTTTTCCTTGATTAGGACACTCGTTCCGCCAATGCTGGAAAGATCCACAGCCGTAGCATGCTCCCGATGACCGGCCTCGTCGTTGTCCGTATGCGTGCGCGTGTGTGCCGCCGCCTGTACCGCCGAACTGGAACATAGGGACTCCACTGAACCAAGGCTCTTGGCCTTGGGGTCCACGAAAGGGCTGCTGGAAATTAGGAAAATTACCACGCATGCCCACAGCGCCGCTGGACTTGCCAAAGCCCGTAGACTTCTTTCCTTGTATTTTCCCTTTCTTCTTTTTAATAGCTAGGTTTTCTGCTCTGTTGATTTTCCCCTCGTCGTCGGAATCACTGGCAATGGGATTGTTTTCATATTGCCTAACTGTTTCCCAACCTCCATCACTAGAGTCAGCAATTTTGATATGTTTGTTCCTTTTTGAAATTTTATCTTGCAGACTAGTCACCAACTCGCGTGCGTAGTCTCCTTTGTTGTTGTCAAGCGCCCAACTTAACTGACCAATGTCTTCGGAAAGTTCCGAATTAAATCCGTGCTGGACCTTGTTGCCCTCAAATTTCCACTTGAATGAATTTTCTACCTTTAACTTTTTCACCTGTGTTGCCACGTTTACAGCAGAACCTTTCACTTCGGCTTTGAGCTCACCTATCTCATGACGCAAACTGTTATTTATAATGTTAATATTGTTCCCTTGCTCTTTTACAGCATTCCAAATATCTGAAAGACTAACGTGGTCTTGTCTCTGTAGCTCCTTCGTATCCGCCATGAATGAATTTTAACGAAAGCTGACCGTGTATACGCCTAAAAGGTCGTCGCCTGAATGACACAGCCGCGAACACGCACGTGCTTCGCAGGTAGCATATAGCGCCACCTAGCGGCCCGCTCTACTATAGGAGAAATTAATTTCGTTCTTATTCCGCCTAGTCAAACGAAAGAAATTACATTATTCCACTTTAATTTGAAATATACATATACTCCCAAAATTTGTTCCTCCCGGCATCCCTTAGAAATGTTTTGGCTTTATAAGGATCATCCATACCTTGAAACGTTTGACAATTTACGTACTCGATTGTGTAGTTCCAGAGAATGGGTGCATGCACAAGAAAAAAATACCAAAATAAGGCTTTATAGTGTATACGTACCGGTCAAGTATGTGTTAAGTTGGAGAAGTCTGTGTCCAAGATTCAAGGACGTGAAGAAACTATCACAAAATACGTGATAGCCTTTATGAAGAAGTGACGATCCTTGTAGGAGCTCTACAACTACGTTTGTTCCTTGGAGTTGTCCTGGTGGAACTGGGTCGAATTCACGTCCCCTGTAAACTTGCATCTGAAGCACGTAACCTGTAGAGGACTCACACAGTACCCAAAACTTGACCCCATACCTCGCGACCTTTGATGGGATGTACTGTCGAAGAACGCTGTGTCCCTTTGTTGGTACAAGAGACTCGTCCACGCATAACTCCCTGTTTGGAACCTTGAAGCGCATGAATTGTCGATTGACGAAGTGCAATAAAGGTCGAAATCTGACAGATGGATCATACCCAGGATGCTACAAACAACACTTCATGATTAGTATTTATGTAAAATCATCGATCAAAGATAACGATATATCATACACGTGCTTCATACACGTATACAACACATATATCAGTTTTAACATACATGTATACCAGAAAATTGTAATTTACCATCCCGGATTTGGAAAGTGTGTGTTTATTTGGGATATGGTTTAGTATTTGCCGAACTCCGTTTATAATTTGATTAGATTATTCATGATATATAAGTATCATACATGTACATGTAGGACGGTGTTTCCCGGTACGTCTGCTGTGTTGAACAAACATGTAAGACGCCATATATCAAAATAAACGATGTATCACATTATATTATATTAACATTTGCTCCGCATTTCCCCATTGACAGAATGCTGAGAGGCAGTTGTCACCTTACACCTATAACACCCAGTGGGTCATGTGGCATTAAAAAGGGTGGGAAATTATTTGTTGGTTCAGTTTTTTTTTCAAAGTTGACAAAAATGGTAAGACAATTTAAACATAAGTATTGAACAACGGTTTTAATGTTGTTATAGTCGATATGACAGCAATATATGTATGGTGGGGCAAATGCAGCATGGGAACCCTAAGGGATGGGTGTCCATGGCATTTGTCCACCATACATCTTGCTATCATATCGACAATAACAACATTAAAACCGCTGTTCATTGCTTAAATAGAAACGAAGATATGGCGAGCTTCTATGTTGTCTTTGTGCACATTTACGTTTATTATTTGCAATATTTTCAGAATTTAATGTACAAAATATGACTAATTACATGTATAATGAACTCACATTTCTCTCGGCAACATGTCTGCAATCGTTGATGTGGAGAAACTTCAGAATATTCTGAAATCGGTTTCTACCCATTGTGTGTTTGAACCAGTTTGATCGTTGGCTGATCATTGTAGTATTCCAGTATTCCTCCATGGAAGGTTTCTTTATTATGCTCATGTTGAACATAATTGCTAGAAAGCTGTGGAAATCTGTCATTCCTATCCTTTTCCATTCCCTGGTTCTCGATCTTGGTCGAAGATTTTCATCATAGAATTGACCCTTGGCGTATCTGCATTATTATGAATACCCATATTGTACACACAAATACCGAGTACATGTACACTGAAACGTTCCCCGGGGGTAGCTGTATTTAGTATATTGATACAACCTCAAAAAATACATGTACACTTATACATTCCCCGGGGTAGCTGTATTTAGTATAAAACCTCAAAAGGATACATGCTATACTTATAACAACCCCCCCCCCCCCCCCCCCCCCCCGAGGGTAGCTAGTTAGCTCACGAGTAACCGTGAGCTAATGCTGTGCTGTACCCCCGGCGTCCCACCCCACTTAAAAAATTATGGAAAGTTTGTAAGTCCAAAAGTATACACCTCACACCCTTTTTTGGCACCAAAACCCGCTTAGATATTTTAAGACCCTTCTAATTTTGAGCGTTATTATGTGACGTACAATTTCAAAATGACAATTGCACTGTACATATACAAATAGTGTGATTGCTGCCGCCGGTGAGCTTTGTTATATATATACATAACTTTAAAATGTGAAATGACCAAGGAATACATGTATATACTTTAGATCTATGTACACTTAAAATGTTCATACATTGTATTATGACGACAACCGTATGAAAGGAAATAGGGTTTTTTCACTTTTTATTTCAACTTACGTGTTAGTGTGTCTGATGATTTCTTTTGCCAGAATATCAGGGAAAAGCAACTTGAAGTATGTTAACGGATCAGCGTCTCTAGGAGGCATACGCATTAAACTTGGAACAGGAACAAATGGCTTTCTTCTGTTTGGCTCCGGTGAAAATATCCTTATCCACGGACCCGCCATGGTGCTTTGCGGCTATGATGTCATAATGACGTCATGTTTTCATTATAACGTCACACCGTCGGGAGACGACGTCGTTTATTATAATATTGTTAAAGTCTATCGGAACTCATGATGACAAACAAGGATAATCATTTGCATATTGCAGTCACGTTTACACTATCATATGATTCATCCACTTTACTAACATGTTGTTTTTGCTATATTAACATTACATGCGTTTACCTGTGGGACATTAAATTTTAAGCTATGAACAGTGATTTTCATGTTGTTGTCGATATAGTCGATCGATCGATCGAGAGCTTTGGTTGTCGTTCTCCTGGTCATTCCAAATGTCCTTGAATATTCGTTTCTCATGTGCCGTCGGCATAGGAAAAGATTTATTACAACAATATTCAAATGTTTACATCATTATTTGACAGCATCATAGTTGAGAGAATCTTGGATATATTGCTGAGTATGCATGAAAATGAATTCATTTTCCTGTTCTGATATACATTGTATTATAATCTCCATAAAGAAGCAGGTTCTCAGTGAGAAGAATATATGAATTAATTCACGGAAGAGCGTTATTCTTTTTAAGTGTATGGTGGCAACTACTTCTTAGCATTGTGTCAATGGGAAAATGCAGAGCAAATGTAAATATTTAGGTATAGTCTATTTCAGCATACATGGAACTCAAAAGAGACTCATCCAACAATAAGATTGGATTAAATATTTCGGAATATACTTATAAAAAAATCTAAGGTATGATTTGTATTACTTTATTCCGGGTATTCGCATTCACTCTGGGGAGAGGGAGAAGTATGCTTTAGTTTCTGTATATTATTTCGTTTCATTTTCAGTTGGAAATAACCTTAACAGGATTTATAACCCTTAGATAACAGTTTTATATTATAAAATTGTTGCATTATCTAAGTTGTCGTTATGTATAAATACTGTTATATTGTTGAGACATTATAACTTTGTTGACGTTACAGTTGTGTGATCGCACAACGTTCCAAAAACATCGTGCGCACACCGTGCAGACATCGTGCGCACAAATGTGCGATACAAACCGCACAGCTAACGATAGGGTTACAAATATTACGGAATAACTAGTTATACGAAAAGATATACGAAAAAAATAAAATTATGATATAAGATGGTCACTTTTATATATACGTGCTGCACAACAATTGTTTTCATTCATGGAACATGTATGACCTGTTAATTTTTGCCATTTTAAGTACCGTCATTTTGTCTCGCAAGTATTCGTGATGTTTTCGATGGCCTGGTGATACATCTACATGTACATTTATCTTACTTAATACATAAATTACATATATTATGTATTTTTAAACACAACAGAAATGTTTCTATTCATAACAAGTTGTTTTATCTGTTGTTTAGTTCTACATGTATTAAATAGCCTGTATATAATCTCGCTGAATACACATTTCTTCGACTCGCCAAGGCCTAGTGGTGTCCTCGACGTCAGAGCAAATTATATAAAGTTCTTTAATAATCATTTAGATAACTTATTTAACTATACATCGGTGTTTAGTTTCATTCCTAATAATTATTGCATATATTTCACCAAAAATATGGTAATTAGCTGCCTCTTAAAATGTTAATCGTTGTATTTCTTTTACGATCGTTCCACACGTTTAAATAATTAGATGACGCGTTCCTCATTTTATATCGACCACGATACATATCGCACATGTACCGTTCCAATCGCCAATCGTGCGCACATTTTCCTGCACGATCCGTATCGCACAGATCGCACATCGTGCGTGCGCACATCGTGGAACGTTGTGTGATCACATAACTGTATGTATACATGTAAGTACTGCTATATTGTTGAGACATTGTGTCTAAGTTGACGTTATGTATAAGTACTGCTATATTGTTGAGACATTTTAACTTAGTTGACGTTATGTATAAGTACTGTTATATTGTTGAGACATTGTGTCTAAGTTGACGTTATGTATAATGTTGAGACATTGTATACAAGTTGTCGTTATGTATAAGTACTGTTATAATGTTGAGACATTGTAACTTAGTTGACGTTATGTATAAGTACTGTTATAATGTTGAGACATTGTATCTAAGTTGACGTTATGTATAAGTACTGTTATAATGTTGAGACATTGTATCTAAGTTGACGTTATGTATAAGTACTGTTATAATGTTGAGACATTGTATCTAAGTTGACGTTATGTATAAGTACTGTTATAATGTTGAGACATTGTATCTAAGTTGACGTTATGTATAAGTACTGTTATAATGTTGAGACATTGTATCTAAGTTGACGTTATGTATAAGTACTCTTATAATGTTGAGACATTGTATCTAAGTTGACGTTATGTAATAAGTACTGTTATAATGTTGAGACATTGTGTAACTGGGGTGGGTTAGGTCCCAGGTGGATGAGAAAATAGGACAACTCCAAAAGGTTGTTCTCATTATTTATTCAATCCATTTCGGTTCAGTATCCGAATTCCAGATTCAATTCAAGTTCTGTAATAAATACAAATAAAACACAATTAGATCTCACAAATGCAAAACACTTGCATTCATAAATACATCCATGCATTCATACATGTATACATGCATACATGTATACCCACACACACACATACACACACACATACATACATACATACATACATATCCTAGGCCTTATTCATTTAACTAACTTCTAACAATGTATGAAATGCTAGATCAATTAACTACACAATATATGAATGCATCACATCCACAGTATAAGGGGAGATAATCTACCCCTTATCTACATTTAACCTTATATTAATAAATATAATACAGAATTATATTTCCAAGTTACAAATACTTATTTTACACGAAACTACATCATTCATGTACTCATAATAAACATGTACCTGCTATGGGCTGAACTTTCTCTGGCAATCTAATCTTCTGATTAGATCTAAACAAGTTGACCCAGGGTCCTATACACAAATAAAATATACTAATTAGCAAAGTTGCAATAATTAAGGTATCTCCACATAAAATACAATATTGACATTATGTCTTTACAATAATACATTGTATACACTTGATATACACTTGATAGATTATTATGGATTTACAAAATCAGTCTTACAACATTTTGTCAGACTTGTATCAAACCAACATCAAAAATAGACAATTTCATACTATTTACAAGAGTATGTGAAATACATGTTAGTAAAGAATAGAAAGAAAACTTACAGGAGTAGATCACTGAATTTATCTTCCAAAACCACGTCGGAAATCTATCGCCATAACTTTTGAAATGCCGGACGGATGTACAGGTAGAACCGGTACCTTCTTCTTGAACTTCCAGCAGAAAAACTGCCAGATTCAACACAAAGACTTAGACACAAACAATAAAAGTGGAGGGAAAATATAAACCAATAAAAACATATGTACTATCTTATCATAACCAATAAAACCCATGTTGACAATCATGTGACCAACATAATGGTTTGACCCAAAAGCCTTATTACTTACACCTGTATATACCTATACAGGTAACAACCTGTATCTACCTATACAGGTAACATACACTCTTCCATACTCACGCACACACACATTCCTAGTCACTACAGGTAAACACACACACAAAGACATGCATGGACATACCTGGACAACACACTGCATAGTGATTAGATGAATGTGAGGTGCTGGTGCATTGATGATGATGCTACTTAATAAATGACTAATTACTAGATTAGATACAATATAACTATATAAATCACCCTGCCACATTCTCCCTCTGCTTAAAGATGTCGTCCTCGGCATCTACAATTAAACAAATAAATTAAGGGTTTATCCATGTTAATTACATCCCCATATCGAGGAGACTGGATTTCTGCAAAAGATACAAAGTTTTATTATTTTGTGAGCAGGATGAAGTTTCTGAAACAAATAAAATGATTTTAGTAAATTTCTGGATATTAAGGTAAAACAATATATATAACAAGATGGTCAACTCTAAACAACACCACTGTCAGTGACCACCTTCAGAAGTGCTCTGGTAAGGTCACTTTGAGCATTCCTGAACTCTCCAGATTTAGCCAGATCCCTTATATAATTTGCCCTTCCTATCCAATCCGGTTGTTGACTTAGGACATATTGCCCACTCTGCATCCACTTTGGTTGCATTCTGGTCCGTTTGGGTCGAGAAACCGTTTCCTCCTGGTCACTACTGTCTTCTCCCTCATCCTCCTCCTTTGGTAGGGAGTGATCGCTGTCGTCGTCTTCCCTATCCTGTGACGCCTGGTCGTCACCAGTGTCCGAGGGGGCATCTTCGTCAGGATGGTTGTCCTGTTCCTCTGAGGTATCAGGGGTACCAACCAGTCCCTGTGGAATTACTTCCAACGTGACCTCTTCGTCGCTCTCCTCCTGATAGGGGTTACTAAGTCCTATCCTGGGGCTCTTTGGTTTCTGTCTCGGGGCCGGTTTCGGTGGCATTTTGGTGGTATCTGGAGTAGGTGGCTTGGGATTAGTGTCCAGTCCTACAGGTAACAGGAGGTTTCTGTGGAGAGTTCTTTTTCTTCCTGTTCCATCCTGTTTCTGTACTATATATACTGGCACTTCGTTGTTGGGCTGGCTTATAACTGTGTATAATTCTTCCTCCCACCGGTCTGCTATTTTGTGTTTCCCGTCAAACGCAACCACTTTTACCAGCACGTTGTCTCCTTGTTCTAGGACAGCACCTCTTACTTTCAGATCATACCCAGTTTTCTGTTTCGTCTGTGCTTTGTTGACATGCTTCTGGGCAATGTCGTAAGCTTCCTTCAGGCGATCCTTCATCTGTTTGATGTAGACTGAAGTGGGCTCAGCTCTCCCCGAGTTCTTGGTTAGTCCAAAAGCAAGGTCTACTGGCAAAAGTGGTTCACGTCCAAACATCAGGAAATATGGGGAGAATCCTGTGCTCTCCTGCCTGGTGCAGTTATATGCATGGACTAGTGTTGGAACATGGGATTTCCAGTCTTGTTTGTATGGAGTCTCCAGTGTCCGTAACATTCCGAGGAGGGTTCGATTGAATCTCTCACAGATTCCATTTCCCATCGGGTGGTATGGGGTTGTTCTTGATTTGCTCATTCCTGTCAACTGACATAGCTCCTTGATCAACTTTCCTTCGAAGTTGGGACCCTGGTCGCTGTGGATGCGTTGTGGCAGACCATAATGTACTACGAAATGTCTGAAGAATGCCTCAGCAGTTGTTTTGGCAGTTGAGTTTCGTGTGGGGACGGCTACCGCATATCTAGTGAAATGATCCACTATTACAAGGATGTTCTGGTATCCTCCTTTTGACATCTCTAATGAGAGGAAGTCCATAGTCACAAGCTCCAATGGCTGGGAGGTGGTGATGTTGGTCAGTGGTGCTTTGTCTGTAGTGGTCCTCTTATGACGACATCGATCGCATGTGCGAATCCATGTTTCTGCATCCTTCACCATCCCTGGCCAAAAGAACCTATTTCTCAGAAGAGAAATAGTACGTTCTCTCCCTTGATGTCCCATATCATTATGTAGATACCGTAGCGCTGTGTTGGTATGGATCTGTGGTAATACTAGTTGTTCTACAGTCTCATTTTCTTGTTGGACATGACGATACAGTAAGCCGTCCTGCAGCCTCAATTTGTCAAAACTATCCAGGAACTTTTGGTGAGTCCTCAAGTTTTCTAATGGGAGTTCCTGCTTCCTTGGTTTCCTGGCTCCTCGGACTCTGGGTATCCACCAGCCTATAATAGGGTCTCTAACCTGGTCCTTGCGTAAGCTCCTTATAGGGAAAACTGCCCCATCCTCATCTTCTTCGATGACATTCCCATCTATTGTCAAACACTCAGCATATGGTAGTGTTACTGCATTACAGCAGACTGCCTGGACAGACTCCATTTCAATGGTTTTACTCTCTTCCTCCGTGGTAGTAAGCCCAGGCAACCTGGACATCCCATCCGCATCTGCGTTGCTGGAGCCAGGTCTATATGTGATGGAGAAGTCATAGGATGCTAGGGCTGCGATCCACCTCTGGGATGTAGCATCCAACTTGGCTGAAGTGAGTACGTACGTAAGTGGGTTGTTATCAGTCAGGACAGAGAACTTGGCCCCCACTAAGTAGTCATGGAACTTCTCACATACTGCCCATTTAAGGGCCAGGAACTCTTGTTTGTGGGCAGGATATCGTTTCTCAGTCTTGCTGAGTGCTCTACTAGCATAGGCAATGACTCGTTTCTGGTTATCCTGTTCCTGGTAAAGGACTGCTCCTAGACCTAAAATACAGGCATCGGTGTGTAGGATAAATGGCTTGTTAAAGTCTGGATATCCAAGGATAGGTGGGCACTGTAGTTGTTCCTTCAGGTTGTGGAATGCATCTTCCTGAGCAGCCTCCCATATCCATTTGGGCTTATCCTTCCTATAAGACTTCTCCTTCGCTTTCCTTGGTGTGGGTATAAGGTCTGTCAGAGGTCTCGCTATTTTGGCAAAGTCCTTAACGAAACGTCTGTAGTAGCCAACAAATCCTAGGAATTGTCTAACTTGTTCCGGTGATGTTGGGGTTGGCCACGACTTCACCTTTTCCAGTTTCTCAGGATCAGGTTCTACACCACTCTCTGACACTATGTGTCCCACAAACTTCACCTTCTTCATAAATAAGGAGCATTTGTCTGGTGATAGCTTCAAGCCCTCTTCCTGAAACCGCTGAAATATAGCGTCAAGCCTGGCCATGTGCTCGTCATATGTCTGAGCAAAGATGATAACATCGTCCATGTACACAAAACATATCTTTAAGTTCATGTCCCATAAGATGTGTTCCATCAGACGTTGGTACGTTGCAGGAGAATTAGCGAGTCCAAAGGGCATCCTAACATACTCGTAAAAACCCAGGGGTCCTACGGTAAATGCTGTCCTCTCCTTATGGTCCCCTTCTAACTCTACCTGGTGGTACCCAACCTTCATGTCCACTGTGCTAAAGAATTTGTTACCTCCCAAAGCCTCCAGTATTTCCTCAATTCTCGGGAGGGCATGGGCATCCTTGATCGTCCTTTGGTTCAGCTGTCTGTAATCCACACACATTCGTAGCTTACCATTCTTTTTCCTACATAAGACCACGTTGGAGGCCCATGGTGAATGGGAGCGCTGGATCACTCCACTAGCCAGAAGTTGCTGCAGGTGGTCCCTTACCTCTTCGAACATGGCAGGTGGAATCCGGCGGTGTCTCTGCTTGAATGGTGTGGTGTCTGTGAGGTCGATTCGGTGTCTGACAGCACTAGAGAGTCCTAGGTTTACATCTGATACAGAAAATACATTCTGGTATTTCTTCAGCATCTCCTTAACATCCTTCACCTGAGTCTGTGTGAGGTCCTCTGTGCAAATGTTGACCTGGTCCAGGATATCCATCGAGGTATCTTCTCCCTGTGGTATATCTGCACTGCCCTCCACGGAAACGGGTTGGAGTTCGCAAAGTATAGCCCTAGGTGATATCGTTACTGTCCTGGTAGTTACATTTGAGATCCGAACATCTATTGGTCTCCGGTCTTTCGGTCCATAAGCTACTAGCGTAGGAGCAATATCAAGGTCATCTGGTATTGCCGACTTCTGGGTGGGGTGGACCATGGCACAAACCTGCTGGTACCCGAGGCACTTGTCAAGGTATCCTCTCACTGTGATATCAGAGTTGGGTGAGATGGTGACTCTGTTTGTACCTGCCAACTTGACAACTGCCAATCGATGCTGATTGCGCTCCAGCTCCTTGTCTCTCAGGTGCATACATCGAAAGGCAAGATAGTAGGGCATGGTGAGACTAGAGTCCTGTAGAAATCTTGATCCGTGTATGTCTTTCGTCTTACTCATCAATATGTTGAGGATGTTCGTTCCTATCAGCACGGGGACGAAACCGTTATAATTGCTGTCTGGGACCACGAGCATGATACATCCTTCCAATATCTGGTCACCGTTGATTCCTATTAATTTCAGATCGACTTCTATAATGCCATCATAAGGTAACTGCTGCCCATCTGCACACTCAATGTTGAGGACTGTCGTCAGTGGCTGAATTTCAATGTCGCTGAGATAGGACTGGTAAAATCTCCTACTAATAGTGGAGACTGTTGAGCCTGTATCTAAAAGAGCTCTAGTTTCATGTCCTCCTACCTCAATGCTTACCTCGTTCGCCGTTCCTATCAGTTCAACATCTGGTGTTGGCTTCCTGGGGCTTGCTGGGTCCCTGCCTATCAACTGCCCCCCGATGTAGGCATGTTGGAGTTTAACGGCTGCTTGGAATGGTCCAGCCTAACCTTGCATCCGATCCTTAGGTGCCCTGGTTGGTTACATCGCCAGCATACAGGTTCATCTGTTGGGTTGTCCCTTCTCCTGTTCTCCTGTGTATTCGGAATCTGTGCAGATTTCCTATCACTGTGGTGCTTAGGGTTGCCATACTGACCTTGCCCTCTAGGAGGTATAGGTCTCCCAGGATTATCCCGCAGCTTCTCAACTTCCCCTGCAAGCTGGTGAATCATTCCCTTCAGCTCATCAAATTGGGACTTCTGATCCACAGCTGCTTTTGCTGGTGTAGCCTTAGTTCCCTCTTCTCGTCTCTTATCTTTATCTTTCTCCACGCGACGAACCGCCACCCTTAGTTGGTCGAAGTCCTTAATTGTCTCGTAGAGGTATCCTGTCGTATCCTTAAGGTGTCCTACCAGGCCACTCCAAAACATTTCCCGCAGCATGCCATTCTGTTCTTCAACAGGAAAGGGGTGCTTCTGGCAGGCTTTGGAAAGTAGATCCTCAAGGCGGCATCCCCAAGTGGTGACATCTTCATCCTTTCCTTGCCTTGCACTGTAAAAAGTGGCAAGCACCGACTCTGGTTTGTCGACTGTTCCATAGATGCTTTCCATCTTCAGTAACAGCTCACTCACCGGAGTTCCTGGTCTAAGCCTCATTGCTATCCTACTGGCTTCTCCTCGCAATGATCTCCTGATGGCAGCTGCTATCTGATCCTTTGTGAAGTCTTCCTTCTGGAGAGACTCTACCTCATATCTCCAAAGATCATACGTGACGTCACCCTTGCCATCTCCTGAAAAGACTGGAAGTCGTGGGGGTTGTGCCACCAGGATTCGAGGTTGTATGGGTGGTGGTTTGAGAGCCTCAGCCCTTTCTGAATCCTCCTGCTTCGGGGTAAGATTACCAGCTGGGGAAGTCATATAGCTACGAAGCCATGATACAGTTCCATGCACAGTGGAGGCTTCCGGCTTCACCTTCAACTGTTTAAAGGCTGCGATAATGTTCATTACTTCTTGAGTGCTCAATTCACTTACTTCCTCTGACTGGCTGGACATGTCGGTAGCCTGCTCCTCCTCCTCAGGAATGGTGTCTAACTTACTATCCAATACCTCTATCTCGTTTGTAGACATGTTAGGAGTGTAAGAGTGTAAGTATAACTGATATATGATACCCCCTGAAAATGAATAACAATGGCTATTGTATAGATATGTAACTAATTCACCAGTACCTGTAACACAACTAGAATATGAGGTGAGACTCCTGCAATCAAAATGGTTACAAGTGACATATACATGTAATAACAGCGATGAAACAATGATTAACATGTGCATGTGTGGTGATTGGATGGGAAGACATGTACATGCATCACAAATACTAGCATCCCTACACGCAAAACCTCGCACCACCCATGAACCACCATCAACTGATAGAGACCTGTATCCACTACCCTACTATGGCGACTATCAAATACCATGAGGAGATAGCGATGAAATAGAGTATAGAATGAATTGGGTTAGAACATACTCCTGTATCATAAATACAAATCTATATGGAATACACATGTATTGGTACCATCTCTCTGATAAACAAGACAAACAAACTTATGAGTGATATGATTAAACAAAATAGTACCTGATAAGTAATCAAAAGGCCATACAATGTCCTTACTTGAATACAACCATACTATGGAAAGTTATAGATACCAAAAAGTTCTTGAATTGAGCTCACTTCACAGTTGATGCCAGATCCCAGGAACAAAATCTCATCACTGCTTTAAAAGTCTCACCATCACTTCATGGCTTGATGTCTTCATGTACACACATGTATGATAATCCAGGGAAAAGTCTCCATGTATACAAACAAATGTATAATAATTCTAGAAAGAGTCGTGATGACGTGTACACACATGTATACTAGTCCAAGGGAAAGTCTTGATGACGTATACACACGTGTGTGCTAATCCAAGGGGAAGTCTTGATGACGTGTACACACATGTATACTAATCCACATATGTATACTAATCCAAGGGAAAGTCTTGACATGTACACACACATATATACTAATCCACACATGTATACTAATCCAAGGGAAAGTCCCAATGTATACGTGTCCACTTATGTGTCTGTATACCTCTCTGCTACATATGGTGATCACACATGAACAGCCTCCTTCAGTTTCAGTGTCCAGTCCTGAAATCCTGGGTCCCTACGTGGGCGCCAATGTAACTGGGGTGGGTTAGGTCCCAGGTGGATGAGAAAATAGGACAACTCCAAAAGGTTGTTCTCATTATTTATTCAATCCATTTCGGTTCAGTATCCGAATTCCAGATTCAATTCAAGTTCTGTAATAAATACAAATAAAACACAATTAGATCTCACAAATGCAAAACACTTGCATTCATAAATACATCCATGCATTCATACATGTATACATGCATACATGTATACCCACACACACACATACACACATACATACATACATACATACATATCCTAGGCCTTATTCATTTAACTAACTTCTAACAATGTATGAAATGCTAGATCAATTAACTACACAATATATGAATGCATCACATCCACAGTATAAGGGGAGATAATCTACCCCTTATCTACATTTAACCTTATATTAATAAATATAATACAGAATTATATTTCCAAGTTACAAATACTTATTTTACACGAAACTACATCATTCATGTACTCATAATAAACATGTACCTGCTATGGGCTGAACTTTCTCTGGCAATCTAATCTTCTGATTAGATCTAAACAAGTTGACCCAGGGTCCTATACACAAATAAAATATACTAATTAGCAAAGTTGCAATAATTAAGGTATCTCCACATAAAATACAATATTGACATTATGTCTTTACAATAATACATTGTATACACTTGATATACACTTGATAGATTATTATGGATCAAACCAACATCAAAAATAGACAATTTCATACTATTTAGAAGAGTATGTGAAATACATGTTAGTAAAGAATAGAAAGAAAACTTACAGGAGTAGATCACTGAATTTATCTTCCAAAACCACGTCGGAAATCTATCGCCATAACTTTTGAAATGCCGGACGGATGTACAGGTAGAACCGGTACCTTCTTCTTGAACTTCCAGCAGAAAAACTGCCAGATTCAACACAAAGACTTAGACACAAACAATAAAAGTGGAGGGAAAATATAAACCAATAAAAACATATGTACTATCTTATCATAACCAATAAAACCCATGTTGACAATCATGTGACCAACATAATGGTTTGACCCAAAAGCCTTATTACTTACACCTGTATATACCTATACAGGTAACAACCTGTATCTACCTATACAGGTAACATACACTCTTCCATACTCACGCACACACACATTCCTAGTCACTACAGGTAAACACACACACAAAGACATGCATGGACATACCTGGACAACACACTGCATAGTGATTAGATGAATGTGAGGTGCTGGTGCATTGATGATGATGCTACTTAATAAATGACTAATTACTAGATTAGATACAATATAACTATATAAATCACCCTGCCACATTGTATCTAAGTTGACGTTATGTATAAGTACTGTTATAATGTTGAGACATTGTGTCTAAGTTGACGTTATGTATAAGTACTGTTATAATGTTGAGACATTGTAACTTAGTTGACGTTATGTATAAGTACTGTAATATTGTTGAGACATTGTAACTTAGTTGACGTTACGTTATATTTCTAAAGTTTATGTTTGTCTCAATAACGGTGCCAATATCATTAAAGTATGGTTCTTGTATGCCATGCATTTGTATCTTGTACCTAACAACTGAGTTAGAATCCAATATCTAGGGCACAGGTACTCTCCAATTATCAAATTGCACTTTTGCCAGTGAAATATAGAAATTTATCAAACAAATAAAACTGATATTTTCACTGCAGCGTTGAGTGTTGGAGTAACGTCACAAAGAGATGACGTCCTGTATTATGTTACTGATTATGACTCGTATGACTGAATATTTCGATATTTTTCACGAGTGCGAAATATCGATATTCTGTCATACTCATGAAATGTATGTTATATTAAACGGGAAACCATTCAATATGCAATAAAAACCCTTACTAAAAGTACTAGGATTTTTTATACAAATAACATCGGTGTTCTGAAATACAGAACAATATTTGTTTTCAATTTGTATGTACATTAGACTCATGCCACTTGACTGATGAAGCAGTTTCATGATAATAGTGCATTCTGTAACATCCTTAACTTTTGAAATGATAACGTTACCCTGGTTAAAACTAGCCGCAACATACCGCTCAGCGAGAGAGAGTATCTCTTAAGATCGTGCGGTTGAGCGTAAGACGAGCAATCAAGAGGTCAGGGTTCGATCCTTAGCGGAAGCAGTGATTTGAATTTAATTAATCATGTTTTGAAGTATAATTTCGTGTAAATTTGTGACGCGTGTATTTTAATAATTGGTTGCCAAGTACAAGATAAGACTGGTGTGTAAAACGCTATAGCTGTAACATTTGTCATAAAAATACTAAATCGATATATTTTCTTTATATCATGTTCTTTCATTTTTATTTATCTTTATATTATATGATAACCATGTATTAACAGATAGATTTACAGATCGGATGATAATATAATATCATAACACTAGGCTGTGTTGTTAGTTAATCAGCGACATCGATCCAAATCGAGATGCTGTAATGCTTCCGGTGCGAGAATCCATATTTTCTTAGACTCTCTCTGGATGATTATTTCATTTTCAAACGGTATATTAGTATGGATGTGTTCTAACTTATGCCGATATATAAAATCTAGATCATGACAGTGGGTAGTGTTTTCAAACAGGTAATGGAATACGTTTCGTTGAATACCAGATTGTCATACTCTTACTACCATACACGGGAACAGCCTTCTAATCCCCACGGTCCGTGTATGTAGATTACATCATATGATATGCAAAAAGTAAATGTTGATATATAGTATTCTACCATGTTTGCTATGCAACGCCAGTTTTGATTGGTTTAAAACTATGTAATAATACACGGCTCGTGTCAATAATACACGTGAGTCACGGCTGTTACATAAGGGTGTGTGTCTAGCAAGTCGTTGATACAGGTATATCTGTAACTGGTCGTTTGTACAGGTATGCCTGTAACTGGTCGTTTGCACAGGTATATCTGTAACTGGTCGCTTGTACAGGTAGGGTCTGTAACTAGTCGTTGGTACAGGTACATGTATGTCTGTAACTGTTCGTTGGTACTGGTATATATGTAACTGGTCGTTTGTACAGGTATATCTGTAACTGGTCGTTTGTACAGGTACATTGTATGTCTGTAACTGGTCGTTTGTACAGGTATATCTGTAACTGGTCGTTTGTACAGGTAGGGTCTGTAACTAGTCGTTGGTACAGGTATTTCTGTAACTGGGCGTTGGTACATGTATGTCTGTAACTGGTCGTTGGTACAGGTATGTCTGTAACTGGTCGTTTGTACAGGTATATCTGTAACTGGTCGTTTGTACAGGTATATCTGTAACTGGTCGTTTGTACTGGTAAGGTCTGTAACTAGTCGTTGGTACAGATATTTCTGTAACTGGTCGTTTGTACAGGTATGTCTGTAACTAGTCGTTGGCACAGGTATATCTGTAACTGGTCGTTTGTACAGGTATGTCTGTAACTGGTCGTTTGTACAGGTATGTCTGTAACTGGTAGTTGGTACAGGTATATCTGTAACTGGTCGTTTGTACAGGTGTATCTGCAACTGTTGGTAGAGGTATGTATGTAACTGTTGGTACCGGTATATCTGTAACTGGTCGTTGGTACAGGTATATCTGTAACGGGTCGTTTGTACAGGTGTATCTGCAACTGTTGGTAGAGGTATGTATGTAACTGTTGGTACAGGTATACATGTAACTGTTGGTACAGGTATATCTGTAACTGTTCATTGGTACAGGTCGTTTGTACAGATATCTCTGTAACTGGTCGTTTGTACAGGTATGTCTGTAACTGGTCGTTTGTACAGGTATGTCTGTAACTGTTGGTACAGGTATGTCTGTAACTAGTCGTTTGTTCAGGTATGTCTGTAACTGGTCGTTTGTACAGGTATGTCTGTAACTGGTCTTTGTACAGGTATGTATGTAACTGGTCGTTTGTACAGGTATGTCTAACTGGTCGTTGGTAAAGGTATGTCTGTAACTGGTCTTTTGTACAGGTATGTCTGTAACTGGTCGTTGGTACAGGTATGTCTGTAACTGGTCGTTTGTACAGGTATGTCTGTAACTGGTCGTTGGTACAGGTATGTCTGTAACTGGTCGTTTGTACAGGTATGTCTGTAACTGGTCGTTTGTACAGGTATGTCTGTAACTGGTCGTTGGTACAGGTATGTCTGTAACTGGTCGTTTGTACAGGTATGTCTGTAACTGGTCGTTTGTACAGGTATGTCTGTAACTGGTCGTTTGTACAGGTATGTCTGTAACTGGTCGTTGGTACAGGTATGTCTGTAAATGGTTGTTTGTACAGGTATGTCTAACTGGCCGTTGGTACAGGTATGTCTGTAACTGGCCGTTGGTACAGGTATGTCTGTAACTGGTCGTTGGTACAAGTATGTCTGTAACTGGTCGTTGGTACAGGTATGTCTGTAACTGGTCGTTTGTACAGGTATGTCTGTAACTGGTCGTTTGTACAGGTATGTATGTAACTGGTCGTTGGTACAGGTATGTCTGTAACTGGTCGTTTGTACAGGTATGTATGTAACTGGTCGTTTGTACAGGTATGTCTGTAACTGGTCGTTGGTACAGGTATGTCTGTAACTGGTCGTTTGTACAGGTATGTCTGTAACTGGTCGTTGGTACAGGTATGTCTGTAACTGGTCGTTTGTACAGGTATGTCTGGAACTGGTCGTTGGTACAGGTATGTCTGTAACTGGTCGTTGGTACAGGTATATCTGTAACTGGTCGTTTGCATAGGTATGTCTGCGAGTATTTGTTAGTAGGCCTGTTGATTTGTTATTTCTAACTTGGTTATCATGTTGAGAGGTTGCCTCACTTGATTTGATCTAGATACACTCGGCCACTTGGTATTACTTGACCTAGATACTCGGTTAGAGACGAAGATGTAAAGGAGTCGTTTAATATTCCGAAAAAAACTTAGGTCCTTACTTTCTGCACTTGTTTGAAGTGTCAAGTTCTGTGTTCATATGTATTTTCTTTCTCGAGTTAAACTCCGTTATATATATATCCACACATATGATGAGTGTACGTTCATGCATAAAAAAATCGGCAAGCTGACAATGTGTTTTAATTAACTAGATGTACCTTTTACCTTACATTTTAATTCAATGTCCATCAACGGCATAACATAGAGGCTTGGGTGAGAAGGTTCACAGTTACAGGTAAAATTGTTTTAATGCCAAATTAATTTATGTTGCTAAAATCGCAGGTGAAGTGCCAATTCTAAATACGAACGTTTAATGATTCTTATCTTATATGTTAATTATCTGAATAAAAATAACAATGATGTTGGTGGTTGTCTAGTTTGTATCAATATGGTAAGTACATATATTGTATCCCTTCATTCGAAGACGGAACATAATAATGCAGTTAAATATCTGCATTAAGAGTATCTTATCAGTAACTATCAAATATATTGACCAATCAGAATGCTACTTTCATCGCATTGAAATTCGATATTTTTCTCCGATACAAAAGGGGAAAAATAAAAATAAAAATGTAGCATCTGGTATTTTTTCTGCATTGTTGCTGTATACCTCGTGTGTATTTTTTAATCAAATACACTTTTGAAAAGTTTGGTTAGCAAATCTTCTCAGTTAACAACAGAAAACGCTGAGATTGCGTCGAGTAAGCCGCTCTATAAAATAGTATTGTCTTGATGTCAAATACGTTTTTATTTTCACTGAAAAAACATCGATAGTCTGCACTCGTAGTTTATACATGATCTATTCAACAATGACAATGACAATATTTTATTCTCATAAACATATAAAGGAACAAAACCATCCCATGTGTAGCTACAAACTTGTGAAAGGTTTATACTAGCGATGTTTTAAAGTAAAATGCATATTAACAAAACGTAATCAAGCAATCCCCGGGTCATAAAATGGAAAATGCACGGCGCATTTATCAAAACGTCACAAAAGTGAAGTCTACGTACTTGATGCTAAAAAACGAAATAATTGAGTGGTTTGTTATGGTTGGCCAGTTAGAGCCACCTCATAATCTCGCGACCTCGCAATCTCGACCTAAAGTCGAGGTCGCGAAATCGCGAGATCTCTAGGCGAGGTCGCGAGGTTCCTCGCCTCGCGATCTAGCGACCTCACAATCTTGACCTAAAGTCGAGGTCGCGAGTGACAATGGTGACTTTTCTATCGAAATACAGATAGAAAGTCAATAGTAAGGATTTTGCCAACCTGGCTCTTAAATCATCATTCTAACACATACTTATTAAGCAATACGGTTTTAATATTTGATGCAACTGACTTTATCGAACTTTTGAATTCAAGGGGAAAACAGCTGTCAAATACTCAGACCGGTTATGGCTTATATAACTTTCACCTAATTGTTATAATTCCCCTAACATCTCTCTATTTAAGGACATATCTTTCTCTGTAATACAAAGTACTGAAGGGATTTAAAAGCTATATTAATACAAGGCTAAGGGTATAATAACTACTTGTATGGTATGATACTAATATGAATTTGTGTGTGACGGTTAAGTATTCTAGATAAATCTATTCATATTGTTCGCACAATATACATGCATTTCATGAAAATTATTTAATCAATTTTTCATTAGATGTTGTGTTGTATACATGTATAATTATTGCAACTTCAGAATGCTGTTTCTTGAATAATGGTTTTAGAAGCAACATTTTGATTAAGATAGTGTAGAGTACCATTGATATTATTAGATTCATTTACAAAAGGTAAAATATCTTTGATATAAAGGTCCATTCCTTTATTCCATCTACAGCATTCCGATTTTTCAACTTCGGAATTGTTTAAGGACCTTGAATATCCTAGACATTTTACCTTATGCATTAACGCTTATTTCAGTACGCAAGTGCAAAAAGACATGTCTCCTTACACGAGGTCGTGAGGTGAGGCGCGAGGCGAGGTCGTGAGGTGAGGCGCGAGGCGAGGTCGCGAGATGGCAAGGCGAGGGACCTCGCGACATCGCCTGGCAACCTCGCCTCGCCGCGTGATCTCGTGACCTCGAATTTAGGTCGAGATTGCGAGGTCGCGAGATTTTGGTTTGGTTTGGAACAGCTAAGGTCATTTAAGGACGGCGTGCAACATGCATGCGTGCAGTGAGTGCGTATGTGTGTTCTGGGAGGCTGCAGTATGTCCGTGTTAAGTCTCCTTGTGATAGGCCGATTTGTAGTGCTACCTCACTGAAGCATACTGCCGAAGACACCCAGCAGCACACCCCACCCAGTCACATTATACTGACAAGGAGCCAACCAGTCGTCCCACTCCTAATATGCTGAGCGCTAAGCAGCAGCAGCAACTGCCATTTTTAAAGACTCTGGTATGTCTCGGCCAGGGGACAGAAAACCCAAAGCCTTCCTCACAGGGGCGAACGCTCAACTAAAGGCCAAAAGTGAGGCAGTGTCAAGGGAGACATTAGGAAGAAAAAAAGTTGTTCATAAAGAAGAGAAAAGATAAGATCCCAAATTTAGTCGCCTCTTACGATCATGCAACGGGGGCGCGATTACGAGGTGGCCCTAATTATAACTGGCCAGCATAGTTTGTATAATAATTATAGCCGTGGGCCACCATAGCTTGTAGCCTACAAGTATCGTGTCCTCTCTTAAAACCTGACCTTCCACTTGGTGCAGTAGTCAATAGTTGAAAAGAGATACCATCAAAAACACGTATTAATACCGCATGCGTCTGCATCTGGCAATGACAATTGTTTATTCTCGTAAGCAGTGTAGAGAATATATGAACATTAACAAATGGATAACAATAATGTATGGTAAAACAGGATGGAATTCAATATTGTGAATTAATTATCTCATAATATGATGATATTATATATCAATGATAAATTTAGCCAATGAAATAAGTTCATTTTGTGTTACGTAATTGAATAATGTATGAATCTAAATGTCTTTGATGTATCATAATAATATCTAGACATAAATGTCCGTCTGCTATTGAGTACAAGTTGTTGGTCAGAGTTAAATAAACAATAAAAATGTTAGTAATTACAGGGACGTACATATGTCCCGGGTATTCACACAATTAGCCCCTTACACCTACTATATCAATAGTTGTAGTAAAGGCTTTACTATCTTATAAATAGTAACCACATGCAGACGCCTGTCTTAATGTCAATTATTGATGTTAGAGCAGAAATGTAAATGCTACAATTGAACAGACAATACACATAATATGGAAACGATTTGTTTAAAACAGACTTAAATCGAAGTAAATTATGCCTGTTAACTGTTCATGGTACATACAGTATACTATATACCAGGCAGTAGCTGGTACGTATATATTTACATAATAATGTACTCAATAAACCGTGTGTATAAAAAACACCCGTAAATGTAACTAAAGAAATCTTAATGAATGGACACTTTGATAAAATACATCAGGCACAAATTAAGTTAAAAAATACAGCACCGCTTTAAGTGACCGATCACTCTCCAATATATATATATATGTTCGTGAATTATTATGTGCTATATATGTATGTTTTGTATCCAAGTGTACAAATAAGCTTTAAGGCCCTCGGAATAAATCTGAATCGAGTTGAATTGACAACTATGCTTAGAATATGAATCATAGCCCAACTCATACAAGTGAATTTGGTCAAAGTTTCCAGTAGAAATTTATTACGTGTATAATCTTTGCTCAAATTCCGCCATATTGCAGTGTCTCCTGTTGGTTACAGTTAATTGCACACACATCAATCGTCTGTTTTGGAAGCAGGTGTGTCTTTTTCCACACATATGTGTTCTCCGCATATCGAACCTCTCCATAGGCCTTGGTCAGTCATACACGCGATGTCCCGACAGCCGGGTACACACAAACAGCAGGGGAAAACAAGTCCTAGTCCACACCACAGACAATACAGACCCATCATACGAGCAAGTCCTTTATCCCAGGGGTAGTACCAACGCGGGTCCGCTCCGTTGTCACAGCAATGGGGCAAGCAGCAGAATGATTGCGCGTGAATGTCACTGTCCACATAGGAAACATTATCGCCTTCCGCTGGGAGGGGCTGCTGAGTCGTCACTCTCGAGCTGTCGTCCATGTGGCCGACTCACGTGTATATTTTATGTATATCTGATCACGCGTATTCACTTCCTGTCAATACTTTTGTACAAACTATAGTATTGCTGATTAAGTCATTCCATATGCACTTAACAAGTCCTTATTACTACCTCATCGCAGATTCACTCGGATTTCACTACACCGGTTATTTGTTGTGATCACGTGATCCACCCAGGTAACACTAAAAGGTAACACGAATGTATATAGGACGGGTGGCAGAAGAAGGAATCCGAAAGTGTTTCTGTAGTGTTTGTCTATACAATTTAAAAGCACATTGACATACATGTATATACTCCACAGAATCTATAATTTACTTGTGCATACTGACATTATATAACGTTTTATTACAGAATGGGTCCATATATATATATAGTTGGTACTACGGATATGTAGATAACTTTTTCGTCCGCTGAAAGTCTGTAATTAATATTGGACATATAGTCCGGCAATATAAGAAGATAATAAATCAACTATTTACGGACATTGCTTATCATCGTTGTTCTGTGAGTCAATCTTCGTAACCGGATACACTGCATATACTACTTGTATAATCTAAATTTAATTATTCCATGACGTACCTTTAACACAAATAAACATAATTATACATAGGCTATTTTGTTTAATTAATATACATGTAGTTTATATATATATATATATGTCTTTATTTTACATTAGGCAATATTGCCTTTGAGCAGATACAAAACAATTACAATCTATGGTGGAAATTTGATGTACAATTGAGTAGTAATACTTTAATAAGTACAATAAGGAACAGTAATAATTTAGTTAGCATATGCATATAACAATCCAACAAAACCAATTTAGTAAGCGAAGGGTACTCGAACATTGCAAAAAGAATCAGTTAAATAATTTGTCATTTCTTATTTTATTAGCTTTGTAAATATATATAGCCAAATTTTGAACAATGTTTGTGTCCTCTGACGACATGAGATCAATAAACTTAAATACATTTGGTCTAACATAGTATTTCCTTTTCAAGAACTTTGATCTTATCTCTGTGTATAATGGACATTCCAAAACAAAGTGATATTCATTTTCAATTATAGTAGTACACACACTACAATATCGATTTACTGCAGGAATTGGGTTTGGACGATTCCACCTTCCCGCTTCTATGTTTAATGTATGTGATGATACACGGAACTTTGTGAAAGATTTATGAAATTTCTTAATATTCACAATATCTAAATATTTCTTTTAACCGAATTCATTTGAAAAAAAAAATAACATCTAGCTCTTGGTGAATTAACAAGAGCCGTGTGCCAATCTTGTATGAATATGTCCCGAACTCTTGTTTGGAATAAATTCAAAAAAAAACATTGACATCTGCAACTCCCTGTTCCAGCCAGACATGACCAAAGCCACGAGTACACAACAACACTTTAACTAGTTTTGCCCAATTTGTGGTTCTAGAATATTCAGCTTGAGAATATAATTCACTATATATCTCCTTTACCAGTACATTTTGATTGTGAACCATTTTTAACCAATTTTTAATAATTTTATTATATCTACTAAACTTAAGGGGCAAACAACCAAGTTCCCCATAAGGAAATTATTTTGAGTAGAAGATTTAACTCCTAATATATGCATACAAAATTTCAAATGAAGTCTTTCAATAGCATTTGCCGGATGAAAGCCCCAAACCTCACAACCATAATTCAAAACAGGACCAACTTATTTAATAAATAAATCATACACATGTTTTGGTGATAAATTAACAAACTTTTGTAGATACTTTTCAAGCTGGAACATAGATTTTGAACCTTGACCTGATAAAGTTAACTGTGCTTCAGAAAACTTTTTAACTATCTGCAACACCTTCTCTCCCAGATAAAATCTTAAATCTACTGGGGCCCTTCCACCTTTTCTAAATACCATAATTCTAGATTTCTCCACATTAATTTTCAATTTCCATCGGTTGCAGTAATCTTCTAATATGTTCAAACCATTTTGCAAACTATATCACCGGCAAACAAAAGTATAAATGATTTAAAAAAAACCCACTGTAACTCCCTCGTAACCCTTCAAAATAAGTTTTTGCTCAAGATCATTCACGTACATAGCAAATAAAAAAATCCCCGTCACACACTGGAATTCTTCAGAAACTTCGTTTCCTATTTTTACTCTAGCTTTAACAGATTTATACATTGATTTTACAATATCCAACATCTTGCCTCTGATTCCTAGCTTGATTAGTTTCAACCACAAATTATCTCTTACTATGTTTTACAGGAATATAAATAGCCGTTTTCATCATGAAAATTATCAATACTGACATAGATATACACTAACACAATGATATTATTGTAACTGTTTCATAAAAATTTTTTTTTTTAGATTTATAAACTCTCTGAATTATATAGTTTCTGATTATATACCAATTATAAACTAGGTCATTTAATCTAATTTAAATACCTTTATAATAAAATGTTTTTTTTTATACCCCATCAAAATATTATTGGAGGGATCAGAGACCTATATAGTATATAGGTCTCTGGAGGGATTCATCATTGATTTCAAATCGTTTGGTTATTTCTCAAATCTTACTCGGCACAAGTGTTCTGAAGCAGAGACGTGAATTATATATACACTTGTATATATATATAATTAGTGTACATATGGCGAGCTTTTTTAATATTTAAATACATAATATAGCTTAAGGTAAAATGAATATATAGCAAATGCCATGCTCGTGGTTTTCCAATAAACTGCAATTTTGTGTTTAGTAGATTTTGATAGCACAATATTTCCCGCGAAACCGAATTACATTCGATATTCTCGGGCACTGAGATTGTACAGAGCTATCGACCAGAGGGCATCCAAATAAACTTTGTATAAGGTCTTAGGTCACGGGGTCAAGGAGAAACGAAATACAAGTTCGCATCTACTCGACAACCGGGTTATCCTCAATCTATTAATTAGCTAAATGCGATAAACGCATTGATTTGTGCTTTCGTCAGTACACGGAACAAGTGCATGTAACCCGTATGACATATGTAACACAACAAAAAGAAACGTCACCGCATGTTTAACTGATATACAAGCAGAAGTCGGTCACCGAACCCACATCGTGGTACAGCTGGCCTAGGCCGAAAACGATCATCCATCAACTAAAACAGTCCTATTTTGATGTCATGGCAGAGAAGTTTTGTATCAAGTTGCAAAGTGGGAATGTGATGCCAGTGATTGGTTTAGGAACATATGCGCCAAAACAGGTAAACTCAACCCTAGGATAACGGTATAATGACATATATAACCGTATCACGTTAGATAACTGTCATGAACACAAGTCGTGATCATTTGCTGATGAACCATAGGAGAAGTAAAATGAGTAAATTCATCAATGATTTACTGTTTCTGTAGTTGTAATATTATAGCATGATGCACACACAACTAGATTCTGCAGATCGGCTTATGTTAATGCATCGTGGGGCGGCCACGGTCACTGTGGCAGTATTGTTTTGGACAGTTCGTTTACAGCTGACACTTACTGTACGTCATGTATATATGACCCTATACATGCGGTGTCTTACACTTGACTTTACAATATGTACACATTTATGTAAATTTATTTTTGATAACTTTCACAAACAAATTACTGTTTTAACAGTTTAGAATAGAATATATATATTGACACTCTTCACTTTCCATGGAGTTCCCAACCTATTCCAATTCATATGGAGCTCAAACTAGCAGAACATGAAGATGTTAATAAGATAATAATGCTTTTCTCAACAAAAACAATTAAAAAAAACACCCTTGTTAATTGATAAAGACACATATATTTACTGCTAAAATGTGTATCTTTGTAGTATATACATGCATCCTGTGGGTTGTATAGCCAACTGTCAGACTGAATATATAATATAGAAGTGATCATATTCCAATTACTGAATTAGTAAATTCAATCGTATTACTGTAATCAAAATTCATTTGCTGGCTATATAAAACTGTATAAACTAGCACTGATGGTGGTCATGCCATACTAGACTAGTTATATGTGAAAATCAAACAAATATTTTGTGGTGTGACTATATATGACCCTATAGCCTCACATACCATTAGAGGCAGTGTTTTAAATATGCCCTTGTATGACAGAATTAGTTGGGGCATAATGTTTTATCTTGATTTTGTTATACCGTCCATCTGTCTGTCCATCCTGTACGTGCCACATGTCTGTCCATCCTGTACGTGCCACAAGTTGAAGTTTTTAGCAAGTGTTTTAGGTCATTTGTGGGGGACAAAATATATAGGGGAATGGCATTCACCTTGCACCAGAATATTTCTGGTCTATAGCCACATGACATATAACGTGCACATGCTAGTAAACAATTTATGGTGAGAAGGTGGTTCCTGGGTAAGGGGGTAATAATTATCCTTACTGACCTCGCTGGCTGGGCTAAAAGGGTGCCAAATATTTTAAAATCTTTAAGAAACTTATTCTCAAGGTCTAGATATAGTGTATAGATCGCCATGCAGAGGCCTGACATTAAGTACGAGCAGGTACCTAGAACAGAGTGTTCACGTTTTTTTAGCCCACCATCATCAGATGGTGGGCTATTCAAATCGCCCTGCGTCCGTGGTCCGTCGTCCGTCCGTCCGTCCCTCCGTCCGTCCGTCCGTCCGTAAACAATTCTTGTTATCGCTAATCCTCAGAAAGTACTAAAGGGATCTTTCTCAAATTTCATATGTAGGTTCCCCTTGGTGCCTAGTTATGCATATTCCATTTTGGGACCGATCGGAAAACAACATGGCCGACAGGCAGCCATCTTGGATTTTGACCATTGAAGTTTGTTATCGCTATTTCTGAGAAAGTACTGAAGGGATCTTTCTCAAATTTCATATGTAGGTTCCCCTTGGTGCGTAGTTATGCATATTGCATTTTGGGACCGATCGGAAGACAACATGGCCGACAGGCAGCCATCTTGGATTTTGACCATTGAAGTTTGTTATCGCTATTTCTGAGAAAGTACCAAAGGGATCTTTCTCAAATTCCATATGTAGGTTCCCCTTGGTGCCTAGTTATGCATATTGCATTTTGGGCCCGATTGAAAAACAACATGGCCGACAGGCAGCCATCTTGGATTTTGACCATTGAAGTTTGTTAGCGCTATTTCTGAGAAAGTACTGAAGGGATCTTTCTCAAATTTCATATGTAGGTTCCCCTTGGTGCGTAGTTATGCATATTGCATTTTGGGATTGATCGGAAAACAACATGGCCGACAGGCAGCCATCTTGGATTTTGACCATTGAAGTTTGTTATCGCTATTTCTGAGAAAGTACTGAAGGGATCTTTCTCAAATTTCATATGTAGGTTCCTCTTGGTGCCTTGTTATGCATATAGCATTTTGGGACCGATCGGAAAACAAGATGGCCGTCAGGCAGCCATCTTGGATTTTGACAATTGAAGTTTGTTATCGCTATTTCTGAGAAAGTACTGAAGGGATCGTTCTCAAATTTCATAAGTATGTTCCCCTTGGTGCCTAGTAATGCATATAGCATTTTGGGACTGATCGGAAAACAACATGGCCGACAGGCAGCCATCTTGGATTTTGACCATTGAAGTTTGTTATCGCTATTTCTGAGAAAGTACTGAAGGGATCTTTCTCCAATTTCATATGTAGGTTCCCCTTGGTGCTTAGTTATGCATGTTGCATTTTGAGACCAATCAGAAAACAACATGGCCGACAGGCAGCCATCTTGGATATTCACAATTGAAGTTTGTTATCGATAATTCTCAGAAAGCACTGAAGGGATCTTCCTGAAATTTCATATGTAGGTTCCCCTTTGTGCCTAGTTATGCATGTTGTATTTTGAGATTAATCAGGAAACAACATGGCCGACAGGCAGCCATCTTGGATTTCGAAAATTGAAACTGGTTATTGCTATTTCTAAGAAACTAATGAAGGGATCTTCCTGAAATTTCATATGTAGGTTCCCCCAGGTGCCTAGTTATGCATATTGTATTTTGAGACCAATCGGAAAACAACATGGCCGATAGCCAGCCATCTTGGATTTTGACAATTGAAGTTTGTTATCGCTATTTCTCAGAAAGTACTGAAGGAATCTTTCTCAAATTCCATATATAGGTTCCCCTTGGTGCCTTAATCTTAAATTTTATATATAGGTTTCCCTTGTTTGAAAAGTACTAGAGGTTTCTTCTGAATTTACACAGATTAGTAAGACTTAGAAGAAGAGAAAAGTAGAGAAAAGATCAATCTGACATGGAACCTATGAAGAACATTCAATGGTGGGCGCCAAGATCCCTCTGGGATCTCTTGTTTTTTAAATAATCGACCACCATCTATTTTCAAGGTCACAGGGATACTACAATGTATATGTATATGATGAAAAACCTTTGTGAATCGTCTTCTCAAGTTTCATAAGTCAATTAAGGCTCGGGGTGCTGATATCCAGCATATCTCAGATGGAATATTGATATGAATTTTCCTCCTATAAATGACTTATTGACCTATTTTCAAATCACAAAGTCCAAGAATGGTATAAAATGAAGAATCGTCTTAAGTTTCATAATAAAAATTAAAAAAATGGAGAATACTGATTTTTTTGACAGCAGCTGGTTCTTTCGATGGTACTGCTACATTTTTCTCATATATCAGTAAATGACCTTTGACATATTTCGAAGGTCACATTGGTGAAAATTTATTAATATGTTTAAAAATTATTGTTTCTCTTCAGTATATTTTTAGCCTGCCATTTGATGGTGGTGGGTTATTCAAGTAGCCCAACGTCTATGGTCCATTGTACACAAACATCGTCAGTCTCTGTCCATTGTCAGTCCATTGTTTACCCATTGTCTGGCCGGCATGCTCATCTGTAAACAATCCTTGTGATCACATTTTTGTAGTACAGGAAGGATATTGCTCAGGCTTCACATGTTAGCTCCCTTTGGTCCCCACGTAGTTATGTTGTGCCCATTAAGTTTTGAGTCTGATCAAGGAAAATTAAAGACAGGTGCCCATCTTGGATTTTGACAATTGAAATTTGTTATTAGCACATTTTAGAAAGTTCTTTTAGATCTTTCTTAATCCTTATCAAATGATTAAAAGAAGACAGAAGAAAAAAATTGAGAAAAGATCTGTCTTTCTTAGGACTGATAGAGATCATTCAATGGTTGGTGCGAAGATCACTCTAAGATCTCTTGTTGATGAAACAGTTCTTATGTTTGATGTTTAGGGAGAAGATGAGGTGATTTCTGCTGTTAAAGTTGGTGTTCGTGCTGGGTACCGCCACCTAGACTGTGCTGCCATCTACAGAAACGAGCGTGCAGTGGGTCATGCCATCAAGGAGCTGATCATTGAGGACACAATCAAGAGAGAAGATTTGTTTGTCACCAGCAAGGTTAATTTTCTAAATGATGTAAACATTAAAGTTGAATAACAGTGCCAACCATGTACAAGCTCCTGGTGTTTGATCAATGTTATATATATCATAAAAGTCTTAAAGATCATTGTTCAGCTCTCTTACCGTGGTACTAGATTACACATATGCACAAATGTATTCTGTCTGGTGTCATAGCAATTTAATGAAAAATAAGCACAAAATTATGTATTTGAAAAAATATTATCATTCATTATGCCCCGCCATAAAATGGAGGGCATATAGTGTTACCAATGTCCGTTGCATTCTGTCCTATCCTGTCCCGTCCCGTTCCGTCCCAATGCAAAATAACTAGCTACTTTTAGGAACTGCTGATGCGATCCTCACCCAACTGTGTTTCGGGGTGTCATTTTTTTTTAGTAGCAGCAAGGGCATTTATGTCTTACAGACATTTTTTGGTTTTTGTTCAGCTTCGATTAATTGTTTCCTTTAATAGCTTTGGAATACGTGCCACCGCCCTGACCTTGTGCGTTCAAGCTTGAAGAAGAGTTTATACGACCTCGGTCTCACCTATTTAGACCTTTACCTTATTCATTGGCCGATGGGCTTACAGGTATTGTTTTACAATGTTTTGTAATTCATTAGATATCTCATTCAACATGGTAATAGGACTTAACATTTAATTTAACAAGGAAAGTCATTTGATCGTCTTTGTTTTTGTCATTGTAATCAGTCCGTTAAATGATGTTATGAAACATATTCTTCTGGTTGGTGGTACCATATAGGATTATAGAAATCATATTGTGTATAATGATAGGCAGAGTAATATACAAATTACATTGTGTATAATGATAGGCAGAGTAATATACAAATTACATTGTGTATAATGAAAGGCAGAGTAATATATACAAATTATATTGTGTATAATGAAAGGCAGAGTATTATACAAATCATATTGTGTATAATGAAAGGCAGAAAAAATGTTGCAAGATTGATTGCAGAAAGATCTGTTGCAAGTTCTAATGAAAGTATGTACTGATTATTAACATATAAAGCAGGAAAAACAAACATTGCCTGAAATCATGCTTGTATGTTGGTTATAGGAAGGTGGTGAATTTTTGCCGAAAGATGAAGATGGTACAGTGCTGTTCTCGGATGTTGATTTCGTGGAGACATGGAAGGTAATACTCACTCCTATACCGTTATCGCTCCTTTCTAATTTATATATCACTGACAAATATTGATATATGTCTCTCTGACAAAAACTCTTATTTTTTGCGAGTACTAAAAAATAAACTTACATAGTTATAAAGCTATATATACATTTTGTATATGGGTACCTAAATGTTAACTTTGTATTGAGTCTTACTTTTCTTTTGTTTGAAAACATTTAAACCACAGATTTTCAATTAATACTGTTTATAAACCCAAAAAATTCAAATTAGCATGAAAAACTTTTAGGAAAACTCACGAGACATGAACAAATTCATGGCCCTGTATGAATGTCCTATATACATGTACCTATACTGATATGGCCCTGTACGAATGTCCAATATACATGTACCTACTGATATGGCCCTGTACGAATGTCCGATATACATGTACCTATACTGATATGGCCCTGTACGAATGTCCAATATACATGTACCTACTGATATGGCCCTGTACGAATGTCCGATATACATGTACCTATACTGATATGGCCCTGTACGAATGTCCGATATACATGTACCTACTGATATGGCCCTGTACGAATGTCCGATATACATGTACCTACTGATATGGCCCTGTACGAATGTCCAATATACATGTACCTATACTGATATGGCCCTGTACGAATGTCCGATATACATGTACCTATACTGATATGGCCCTGTACGAATGTCCGATATACATGTACCTACTGATATGGCCCTGTACGAATGTCCAATATACATGTACCTATACTGATATGGCCCTGTACGAATGTCCGATATACATGTACCTATACTGATATGGCCCTGTACGAATGTCCAATATACATGTACCTACTGATATGGCCCTGTACGAATGTCCGATATACATGTAACTATACTGATATGGCCCTGTACGAATGTCCAATATACATGTACCTACTGATATGGCCCTGTACGAATGTCCAATATACATGTACCTACTGATATGGCCCTGTACGAATGTCCAATATACATGTACCTACTGATATGGCCCTGTACGAATGTCCAATATACATGTACCTATACTGATATGGCCCTGTACGAATGTCCAATATACATGTACCTACTGATATGGCCCTGTACGAATGTCCAATATACATGTACCTACTGATATGGCCTTGTACGAATGTCCGATATACATGTACCTATACTGATATGGCCCTGTACGAATGTCCAATATACATGTACCTACTGATATGGCCCTGTACGAATGTCCGATATACATGTACCTACTGATATGGCCCTGTACGAATGTCCAATATACATGTACCTATACTGATATGGCCCTGTACGAATGTCCGATATACATGTACCTATACTGATATGGCCCTGTACGAATGTCCGATATACATGTACCTACTGATATGGCCCTGTACGAATGTCCAATATACATGTACCTACTGATATGGCCCTGTACGAATGTCCGATATACATGTACCTACTGATATGGCCCTGTACGAATGTCCAATATACATGTACCTATACTGATATGGCCCTGTACGAATGTCCAATATACATGTACCTATACTGATATGGCCCTGTACGAATGTCCAATATACATGTACCTATACTGATATGGCCCTGTACGAATGTCCAATATACATGTACCTACTGATATGGCCTTGTACGAATGTCCGATATACATGTACCTATACTGATATGGCCCTGTACGAATGTCCAATATACATGTACCTACTGATATGGCCTTGTACGAATGTCCAATATACATGTACCTATACTGATATGGCCCTGTACGAATGTCCAATATACATGTACCTACTGATATGGCCCTGTACGAATGTCCAATATACATGTACCTACTGATATGGCCCTGTACGAATGTCCGATATACATGTACCTACTGATATGGCCCTGTACGAATGTCCGATATACATGTACTTATACTGATATGGCCCTGTACGAATGTCCAATATACATGTACCTACTGATATGGCCCTGTACGAATGTCCGATATACATGTACCTACTGATATGGCCCTGTACGAATGTCCGATATACATGTACCTACTGATATGGCCTTGTACGAATGTCCAATATACATGTACCTACTGATATGGCCTTGTACGAATGTCCGATATACATGTACAGTGGAACCTCTATAAACCGAACATGCATGGGACATGACTATTTGTTCGGTTTATAGAGGGTTAGGTTTGGAGAAGTTGATTGAAAAATGACCGGTCAAATTCGGATATAATTGGTTGGACGATGTTTTATTAGAATGCACCCGATTACAAAACGGCACGTTCATACTTAGACAATTTGGATTGTCTGAATAATATGCATATTATGAAAGTTAATCAATGTTTATATTGCAGAATATATAAGAAAGGCAAATGACTATAACAATAGTTTTAAACAGTATTTTCACATGTACAACTACACTTTATGATCGGCCTACATTTTGTTACACCCGGTGAAGCTTCGTCATGTGGATGGGGCCAATAGTCCGATACGGAATATTTTACACATCAAATAATATTAAAGGGTGTGAAGATGTTTTGTTTCAATATCAATTACAATTGATCAGATGATACTGGTCGTATTTCCGACATCGCTGTTGTCTAAAAAAACATCACGGCTTCTTTACGAAAACAACCCCTTTTGGGCCTCATTTAAATTAAATGCGAAACTCAGGCTTCTAGCTCTACTTGCATTGAGAAGATAAACGAACCGACGCGCTTCAATGATGTGTGGCATTGTTTCATAATTGTCGTGTTGATTATACACTAGGCCTTCCGTCATAATGCCCCCTTGGGATATATATTGGATACCTGTACAAATCACCTACGTAGGTCCCGAGACAATAAGGCTTCACACAATACCCGTCACAGTTGTTGTTTCACAGTTGACTGGCCTGACCTCGTGTCATAATCGCTCAGGTAAGGCCGGTTTTCATAAGTAATTTTTGGTATATTTTAACAGGAACCGGACACAAAATCAGTCCGGTGTTCGGAATTCAGAGGGATCGGTATTTGGAAGTTTTTTAATACTATAATAAAGAAGGACCAATTCCGTACAATGACAATTCGTTCGGTATTCAGAGGTGTTCGGTTTTTAGAAGGTTCGGTTTTCGGAAGTTGCACTGTACCTATACTGATATGGCCCTGTACGAATGTCCGATATACATGTACCTACTGATATGGCCCTGTACGAATGTCCGATAAACATGTACCTATACTGATATGGCCCTGTACGAATGTCCGATATACATGTACCTATACTGATATGGCCCTGTACGAATGTCCGATATACATGTACCTATACTGATATGGCCCTGTACGAATGTCCGATATACATGTACCTACTGATATGGCCCTGTACGAATGTCCAATATACATGTACCTACTGATATGGCCCTGTACGAATGTCCGATATACATGTACCTACTGATATGGCCCTGTACGAATGTCCGATATACATGTACCTATACTGATATGGCCCTGTACGAATGTCCAATATACATGTACCTACTGATATGGCCCTGTACGAATGTCCGATATACATGTACCTATACTGATATGGCCCTGTACGAATGTCCAATATACATGTACCTACTGATATGGCCCTGTACGAATGTCCGATATACATGTACCTACTGATATGGCCCTGTACGAATGTCCAATATACATGTACCTATACTGATATGGCCCTGTACGAATGTCCGATATACATGTACCTATACTGATATGGCCCTGTACGAATGTCCGATATACATGTACCTATACTGATATGGCCCTGTACGAATGTCCAATATACATGTACCTATACTGATATGGCCCTGTACGAATGTCCAATATACATGTACCTACTGATATGGCCCTGTACGAATGTCCAATATACATGTACCTACTGATATGGCCCTGTACGAATGTCCAATATACATGTACCTACTGATATGGCCCTGTACGAATGTCCAATATACATGTACCTATACTGATATGGCCCTGTACGAATGTCCAATATACATGTACCTATACTGATATGGCCCTGTACGAATGTCCAATATACATGTACCTATACTGATATGGCCCTGTACGAATGTCCAATATACATGTACCTACTGATATGGCCCTGTACGAATGTCCGATATACATGTACCTACTGATATGGCCCTGTACGAATGTCCAATATACATGTACCTATACTGATATGGCCCTGTACGAATGTCCAATATACATGTACCTACTGATATGGCCCTGTACGAATGTCCAATATACATGTACCTACTGATATGGCCCTGTACGAATGTCTGATATACATGTACCTATACTGATATGGCCCTGTACGAATGTCCAATATACATGTACCTACTGATATGGCCCTGTACGAATGTCCAATATACATGTACCTATACTGATATGGCCCTGTACGAATGTCCGATATACATGTACCTACTGATATGGCCCTGTACGAATGTCCGATATACATGTACCTATACTGATATGGCCCTGTACGAATGTCCAATATACATGTACCTACTGATATGGCCCTGTACGAATGTCCAATATACATGTACCTACTGATATGGCCTTGTACGAATGTCCGATATACATGTACCTATACTGATATGGCCCTGTACGAATGTCCAATATACATGTACCTACTGATATGGCCCTGTACGAATGTCCAATATACATGTACCTATACTGATATGGCCCTGTACGAATGTCCAATATACATGTACCTATACTGATATGGCCCTGTACGAATGTCCGATATACATGTACCTATACTGATATGGCCCTGTACGAATGTCCAATATACATGTACCTACTGATATGGCCCTGTACGAATGTCCGATATACATGTACCTATACTGATATGGCCCTGTACGAATGTCCAATATACATGTACCTACTGATATGGCCCTGTACGAATGTCCGATATACATGTACCTACTGATATGGCCCTGTACGAATGTCCGATATACATGTACCTATACTGATATGGCCCTGTACGAATGTCCAATATACATGTACCTATACTGATATGGCCCTGTACGAATGTCCGATATACATGTACCTACTGATATGGCCCTGTACGAATGTCTGATATACATGTACCTACTGATATGGCCCTGTACGAATGTCCGATATACATGTACCTACTGATATGGCCCTGTACGAATGTCCAATATACATGTACCTATACTGATATGCATGGTACCACTATTCTATTCAGCTAGATAATTTGATTTCGTTATTATTACAGTATGTTGAAGTGAAATATCATCTGATATATGTTGAGATGATTCAGCAGTATTAACCCTTTCCCATCACCTGGTCCAATTTAACTTTTACCAAGGGTCTCCTAGCTAATCTTAATTTTTGGTTCATATTTTGCTCTAATAGTGTTGATTTTAAGAGAGAACTGCGGTTACATTTCAGTTTTTGAGAAATATCCTTCCAAGACAGAACTGCGGTTACATTTCAGTTTTTTTCTAAAAAAAAAAAAATAGTGATAACAATTCTTCAACCTATTTCAAGATGTCTGCCTGTCGGCCATTTTGATTTCCTAGCAAGACTAAAAATTGAATGGGATGGGAGTAGGGACAAAAGGGAACCTACCCTACAAGTTTTGGAAGTATCCTTTGAGTTAGAAAAAATGCTTTTAGTTAAATGTCAACATTCTCTGTTGTTTTGATTGATTGACAGGCCCTGGAAGATTGTGTGGATGAGGGTCTTGTCAGAGACATTGGTTTATCAAACTTCAACAGTCAACAGATATCACAGATACTAGACATCGCTCGTATACGACCCAGTAATAATCAGGTATGTTATATATACAGTATAAGACTCAGTAATAATCAGGTATGTTATATACAGTAGATATATACGACCCAGTAATAATCAGGTATGTTATATATACAGTATAAGACTCAGTGATGATCAGGTATGTTATATACAGTATATATATACGACCCAGTAATAATCAGGTATGTTATATATACAGTATAAGACTCAGTAATAATCAGGTATGTTATATATACAGTATGCCCTCTTTATACCCCATGAAACACAGGTATTACATATAGAGGGTTGGTAGGGTTATCAGTAACACAGATATTACATATAAAGGGTTGGTAGGGTTATCAGAAACACAGGTATTACATATAAAGTGTTGGTAGGGTTATCAGAAACACAGGTATTACATAAAGAGGGTTGGTAGGGTTATCAGTAACACAGGTATTACATAAAGAGGGTTGGTAGGGTTATCAGAAACACAGGTATTACATATAAAACGTTGGTAGGGTTATCAGAAACACAGGTATTACATATAAAACGTTTGTAGGGTTATCAGAAACACAGGTATTACATATAAAACGTTGGTAGGGTTATCAGAAACACAGGTATTACATATAAAACGTTGGTAGGGTTATTAGAAACACAGGTATTATATATAAAGGGTTGGTAGGGTTATCAGAAACACAGGTATTACATATAAAACGTTGGTAGGGTTATCAGAAACACTGGTATTAAATATAAAGGGTTGGTAGGTTATCAGAGACACAGGTATTACATAGGTTGGTAGGGTTATCAGAAACACAGGTATTACATACAGAGGGTTGGTAGGGTTATCAGAAACACATGTATTACATATAAAACGTTGGTAGGGTTATCAGAAACACTGGTATTAAATATAAAGGGTTGGTAGCGTTATCAGAGACACAGGTATTACATAGGTTGGTAGGGTTATCAGAAACACAGGTATTACATATAGAGGGTTGGTAGGGTTATCAGAAACACAGGTAATACATATAAAGGGTTGGTAGGGTTATCAGAAACACATGTATTACATATAAAACGTTGGTAGGGTTATCAGAAACACAGGTATTACATATAGAGGGTTGGTAGGGTTATCAGAAACACATGTATTACATATAAAACGTTGGTAGGGTTATCAGAAACACAGGATTTACATATAAATTAAGGGTTGGTAGGGTTATCAGAAACACAGGTATTACATATAGAGGGTTGGTAGGGTTATCAGAAACACATGTATTACATATAGAGGGTTGGTAGGGTTATCAGAAACACATGTATTACATATAGAGGGTTGGTAGGGTTATCAGAAACACAGGTATTACATATAGAGGGTTGGTAGGGTTATCAGAAACACAGGTATTAAATATGGGATCAGTAGTGTCACAGAAACACAGGTATTTCGTTGACCTTATATGAAGGAAAGAACAAATATTAGACAGCTAGCACATTGTTAAAAATAATATAATGAAACATCATAGGTAAAATTGAGTTAATGATTTTGTTATAGAATGATAGAATGTAAAGCTAGGGAGAGGGCTGAGAGGGCTTACGGTGTGAGCTTTAGCCTGTTGAGTCCCTATTAAAGCAGGGAGAGGGCTGAGAGGGCTTACGGTCTGAGCTTTAGCCTGTTGAGTCCCTATTAAAGTAGGGAGAGGGCTGAGAGGGCTTACGGTCTGAGCTTTAGCCTGTTGAGTCCCTATTAAAGCAGGGAGAGGGCTGAGAGGGCTTACGGTCTGAGCTTTAGCCTGTTGAGTCCCTATTAAAGTAGGGAGAGGGCTGAGAGGGCTTACGGTCTGAGCTTTAGCCTGTTGAGTCCCTATTAAAATAGGGAGAGGGCTGAGAGGGCTTACGGTGTGAGCTTTAGCCTGTTGAGTCCCTATTAAAGTAGGGAGAGGGCTGAGAGGGCTTACGGTCTGAGCTTTAGCCTGTTGAGTCCCTATTAAAGTAGGGAGAGGGCTGAGAGGGCTTACGGTCTGAGCTTTAGCCTGTTGAGTCCCTATTTAAGTAGGGAGAGGGCTGAGAGGGCTTACGGTCTGAGCTTTAGCCTGTTGAGTCCCTATTAAAGTAGGGAGAGGGCTGAGAGGGCTTACGGTCTGAGCTTTAGCCTGTTGAGTCCCTATTAAAGTAGGGAGAGGGCTGAGGGGGCTTACGGTCTGAGCTTTAGCCTGTTGAGTCCCTATTAAAGTAGGGAGAGGGCTTACGGTCTGAGCTTTAGCCTGTTGAGTCCCTATTAAAGTAGGGAGAGGGCTGAGGGGGCTTATGGTCTGAGCTTTAGCCTGTTGAGTCCCTATTAAAGTAGGGAGAGGGCTGAGAGGGCTTACGGTCTGAGCTTTAGCCTGTTGAGTCCCTATTAAAGTAGGGAGAGGGCTGAGAAGGCTTACAGTCTGAGCTTTAGCCTGTTGAGTCCCTATTAAAGTAGGGAGAGGGCTGAGGGGGCATTTGGTATATAAACTTTCGTCTGATGACTCCCTAGTTAGGGAAAGGGCTGATGGTATGAGCTGTAGACTGTTGACTCCTTCATAAGATTTAGACTGTCGACTCCTTAATTTGATAGGGAAAGGGCTTAAGCCTTATGGTATGTCCTTGATCATGTTGACTCCCTAGCAAGTAAGAGCTTACAGTATGAGTTTTAGCCTGTTGACTCCTTAATTAGGGCAAGAGCTTAAGGTATGAGCATTCGCCTGTTGACTCCCTATGATTACGGAGAAGTCTTATAGAATATGCTTTAGCCTGTTGCTTAATATATGTATACCCATTGTTTATTCAGTAATTTGAATGTTTTGGTGAAATGAAGTTTTACCGTAAATATAATCCTATTTCAATATTTATCTCATTTTCAGATTGAAATCCATCTTCACTTAGCAAATTCCAAACTCATCCAATTCTGTCAGGAGAATAGCATTTCTGTAACTGCTTACTCACCGCTTGGAAGTCCAGGCAACAAAGCGTAAATATCTAAAATATATAATTATTACCATAAACATGGCTTAATTGCATGGTCCATGTAATAATTAATTCATGGACATATATAATGTAACACCACGGGTTATATGCAAAGCAACTTAGCAAGTGATGTGTATTAGGGTTTAGATTATATTTTGTGTATAGAGGATATTGAATGGATTCCCCATTGATGATTGAATGTATCATATATTTCATAAGTAAGACAAAATATTAATATTCACAATTGAAAAATATTGGTATACTATTGTCATACAAGTGAAATATTTGTTATGTTTAATGGGAAACCATTTAGTCTCCTCTACAATTTCATTTTAAAAGACAAAAAAGAGAACTAAATCTTTATGTTGAAAAAGCTTTTGAATCTATAGTAGCCTAATCTTTGATGTCATATCTTTATGACGTTATATATACTTAGAAACAAGATGATGTCATATCTTTATGACGTTATATATACTTGGAAAAAAGACAGTGCTATTTTGAATGTGCTGCTCAAGGTCAGTGTTTTCTGCTCCTAAGTTTTTCTTGAATAACTGGTCAAATGAATATGCATTTTTAATAACAGCAAAATAACTTCTTATTCTACCTTAATTTGTTTCATTTAGACTTGAACCAAAAAATCATTAGGTTTCATTGCACTAAATACATAAAGTGCTGTTCTGATTGGCTAAAGAAATTTCATCGCATGATATAAACAGATTTCCTTTGATCTCTGAATTTTACATGTGTGTTTATCTTGATATTTGAGTTAACTGTTTCAGTGCTTACCAGAGGTACGTACGGTGTATACACCCAGGCACTTTGACAATCAGCTATTTTCCCACTTGCCTATTGGTACAGTCACAGACTTAGCCATCTAAGTCTGTGCTACAGTGTAGATCCACTGTATCCTCATGCCCAAACACCCTATATTATACTCAGATTCTCACAGTAGTGCTAGATTTTCCATTCCCTGTATACAAGTCCTTTCATTAAAATTGATAGATTGATATCCGATAAAAGAGTTTGTAATTATGTAATGATCGAAAGTCTTAACGATGATTATAAACCAAGGTCAAGTTTAGGTCATTGTGTGGTATAAGGTAATAAGGGTAGATTACAAGGTGAGACAGTGTATGGTGTTAGGTAATTAGGGTAGATTACAAGGTGAGACAGTGTGTGGTGTTAGGTAATTAGGGTAGATTACAAGGTGAGACAGTGTGTGGTGTTAGGTAATTAGGGTAGATTACAAGGTAAGACAGTGTGTGGTATCAGGTAATTAGGGTAGATTACAAGGTAAGACAGTGTGTGGTATCAGGTAATTAGGGTAGATTACAAGGTGAGACAGTGTATGGTGTTAGGTAATTAGGGTAGATTACAAGGTGAGACAGTGTGTGGTGTTAGGTAATTAGGGTAGATTACAAGGTAAGACAGTGTGTGGTGTTAGGTAATTAGGGTAGATTACAAGGTACATTTATGTAAGACAGTGTGTGGTATTAGGTAATTAGGGTAGATTACAAGGTAAGACAGTGTGTGGTGTTAGGTAATTAGGGTAGATTACAAGGTAAGACAGTGTGTGGTATTAGGTAATTAGGGTAGATGACAAGGTAAGACATTGTGTGGTGTTAGGTAATTAGGGTAGATGACAAGGTGAGACAGTGTGTGGGATCGGGTAATTAGGGTAGATTACAAGGTGAGACAGTGTGTGGTGTTAGGTTTGGGTAATTACAGGTACTTAATGCCTCGTTTGTCAATGCACACTGTAAATTATTATTACGATTACATATTATATATACTGTCTATTGACAAAATCAAAGAGGATAAGGATGTCATTATGTCCATGCTTTTTAATCTCTCTTTTTACAATAATTGTGCTTTAAATGGAAAAAAATATGATATACATGTTAGTAAACCTGGTATATGATGGCATGCATACACTTGAAGTCCCTTGAAGTATACAGTATGTCCCTTTGTTTGAAACATACATTTTTCTCAGGTTAATATACCTAGTCAACATAAATATGAACCTTTCATTGAATTCTGTAATGCTTTTTGTCATGCATTGTTATGCTTTGTCTTCATCCTAAATTAAATGTTACAATCACTAGCTCACCTTCATAAAGTTGTCCACCTGGCATCAGCTTGATACTGGGCAGAGTAGAATACTTGTATGAAGGGGTACCAAACACACTACCTGGATCTCTTCAAGGTCAAAGGTTTAAATGTTAAAAACTTAAATTGCTTCTTGATAACCAAAATGCAAGAAACTTTTGATAGTTAAAACCAGTGCAGTATGTAGCTTACTTGTATAAATTAGGGCTACCAAGTTAATTTTAAATGAAGGACCTTGACTTATCGGTACTTTCCAGGTCGAAGGGGTTAAATGTGGTTATAATTCTTGAAATTTCTATTTCTATAGCCACATGGGAAAATGAGAAAATCAATAGATATTAGAATTTTTATTGAAAATTTTAATTGAAATGAAATGGTACAGATAGCTCACCTGGTCCGATATGAAAAAATGACCTTGACCCATATTCAAGGTCACAGGGGTCAAATTCCTCAAAACATTTGAACAACTTCACATTCACAAAGGCTCCCAGAATCATCATATTTAATTAAAAGGTTCCTTGGTTCAGGCCTGACAAAGTTTTGCAAAAAGAAAAAAACAAAAAGAAAGAAAGAAAGAAATAAGGATTTGTACAGATATATACAAGTGTGGGCCAATAGAGACATAGAAATACAGATTGGTACAGACAGATACATTTACATGTAAAACGTACAGAATTCCTTGAAAGGTACATATACTATTGTTTTTTTTTTCAAGTGTTCCCTTCAGCCAATCTTTGCAAGAAGCAGTGGTACTAGACATAGCACAGAAGAAAGGCAAAACACCGGCACAGGTACTTTACCTCAGTATCATGTTAGACATGAAAACTAATTAAATACATGACTGTAATGTATAATTAATTCAGACATATAAACAAGTGTCTTTATTGAGTAATTATATACGTATATAATTGTCTGTGAAATTTTTCTGATCAAGAAAAAAATAATTTTATGATATTCCTTGTACAATATGGATGTACATGTGTATGAAAGCAAAAATCTGTGAGAGTGACCTCCCCTGATATGAGAATCTAACTTCATAGTTGCCACAGTTTATTGGTCTGATTCTCTTTAGATTCATCAATATACATGTACCTTTTAATACATTTTTGACAGTTTTGATCGCTCAAACATAATTTTATCAGCTCACCTGGTCTGAAGGACCAAGGTGAGCTTATGCCATACCGTGGCGTCCGTCCGTCCGTCTATCGTCCGTCTGTCGCCCGTCCGTCCGTCAACAATTGACTTATTTCACTTCTTCTTCATAACTGCTGATCAGAATTTGGACAAATTTGGTCAGAAGCATCCCTATGGGTAGGGGACTCAAAATTGTACAAATGATGGGGCTGACCCCGTGGGGGCCTCTGGGGTGGGGCCAAAAGGGGTCAATTTGGCTAAATTGATTTAAACAACTTATTCTCTGAAACTTTGCAATGGTTTGACTGGTAGCATCCTATTGGGGTAGGGATTCAAAATTGCATAAAGGAAGTAGCTGACCCCCCAAGGGGGCAGAGGTCAGGGTCAAAAGGGGTCAATTGGTCTAAACAAGTTCTTCTCTGAAACTAAGCAATGGATATCACTCACATTTGTGTGGTAGCATCCCTATGAGGTCGCGCCAAAAGTCAATATCATTTCATGGATTAATGCACTTTTTGGAATTTTCAGTATTAAAATAAAACCAATGTACATGTACCCATATAAAATGCTTATGATATATATTGACATAGCAATACCAGCGACAAATATACTTAAGCATCATTCTTGTTTCATATCTCATGAAACCAGGTGAGCGATACAGGCCCTCTGGGCCTCTTGTTTTAAGGAAAATGTGGCATAAAATGTTGATGAGGATGGCATTTGATGGTCATCTTTTTAAGAGAATAATATTGAATTTAGAAAATGAACAGATATCTAGAAATTTGCTAAACCGATCATGTAAGATACCCAAATATTTGTCTGGACATTTAGTTTCTCAAAATCATCAATAATTTGCTGTAGATGCTAACAGTTTCTTCTGTAGAGTGAATTTGTGGTAAGGTGTACATAGCAGGGAATGATAAGTCACACAAATTATCAAACCCAAAAAATAATTAATTAAATATAATAATTATAAGCTGTTATGCTCACAAGTGTTGATAGCATACAATATATATAGGAGCATTTGCTTGAGTGGATTTGACTTTAAGTACATATGAACACTTACTTTGTTCTGACCTTGAAATGCTATTTAGGTGACCCTTAAACGATCTAATTAATTCTTAAAAAGTGTGATTCCTCACTGCTACTAGCTGAATTAACATTCCCTCTAGCTGAATTAACATTCCCTCTAGCTGAAGGAACATTCCCTCTGGCTGAAGGAACATTCCCTCTAGCTGAAGCTAATGATGTGGCTTTGTTACCTTATATAATCTCATTATTTACAATATTATATTTCAGGTCATTCTTCGTTTCCTACTTCAGAAAAATGTATGTGTTATCCCTAAAAGTGTAACACCTGCACGAGTCATTGAGAATTTTCAGGTAAGATAAAAATAATGATAATTCCTTACATCTCATTTAGCATCCTTTATACTATTATGATATAAATTCTAACTACAATAGTACATCACAAACTGTTTGTGTCATGTCCGGTTCAGGAAGAATTATTAGATACAGATTGAGGTAGAATTGCTCGAGATTCCGACCAAAATGAAAAAGAAGGAAAGAAATATTAAATGCTCTTTATTATTGTGATAATTGCATTTGAATAAAAATAAAACATGGATTATATATTTTATCTTATTTGCAGTTTTAAGCTCTTGGGCAAATTAATGTGACAAATAAGTTGAGCAATCAATTCAAAATTCTGTTCGTTCCAAGATCGTATACAAGCAATTTGAATACTCTTGGTAGATATAGGTTTTAAGCAGCAAATCAATATTTTTTAAAGAAGGTAATTAATTAATCAGAATTATGACTTTGTTTTACAGATATTCGACTTTGAATTAGATTCAGATGAAGTGAAGCAGCTAGAAAATCTTAATAAGAATCATCGATTAAATTTAGAGACTCAGTAAGTATAGAATGAATTACCTATATGATACTATATATAACACTTAAGTTAAGCTAAAGTTAAGCTAGAAACCTTATCAAGTCTAGAGAAAGTGAACATACTTGTAAGAGAAAAATGAAATCACACCTGGTATCTCCATTTTGTTTTCATAATCTTTTCATTCTGACTTATGTTGACAACTTTAGTCTTTAGGTCATCTGACTCAAAGGATCACGGTGACCTATTGTCATCTTACTTCGTTAGTTGTTGTGCGCCATCCCCAAACTTTTCACATTTCAAACTTCTTCTCATGTTACTCCAGTGGAATTCAGCTCAAACTTTAAGAAATGAGATGGTCCTGACCAAGTGTTGTTATTTTTCAATCGGTCCAGAATACAAGGTGGTCGCCATGGCATCTCATCTTAGAAAACACATTTCAATCTTTTTAGACAATTTCACTGGTGCCGTTGCACTGGAAATGGGATGGGAATGTTAAGGAAGGGTACCCAAGAAAGTGATGTTATTTTTTGATCTCATAAAAACTTTGACATGGGAGCCATGGTGGCCATTTTGTAACATGATTGTGCAATGATGATTTTCATGAACAACACCTATTTCAAACTTCTTCTCAAGTTTCACCAGTGACATTCAGCTCTGGCTTACCTTAACTGATCCTGAAATAGTTTTGACAAAGTGCTATTATATTTTTGGGTTGGTTCGAAATCCAAGATGGCCACTATATATATTGTATGGCAGCCATGGCCTGCAGTACTACTCTACTCACTACTGAGTATGTATACTACTCTACTCACTACTGAGTATGTATACTACTCTACTCACTACTGAGTATGTATACTACTACAGTACAATTACAGACTTTTAGATTCAGATGACCGTTAAGGCCCATGGGCCTCTTGTTCTTTTATTTAATTTGTAAATCGAATATAACATGAAATAGAATACATTTTCTTTGTTTTTTTTCAGTTCCATGAAACACAAGTATTATCCTTTCAATATTGAGTATTAATGAAAGAGAAGAATGGACATTTTCGAATCAAATTCAGCTGAATACCAAATACAACGATCCCCTTACGGTTTACCTAAGAGCTGTCTGAGGATAATCCATACATTGCCATAGGTTTACATGTGCCAGCAGACTATTGAATGTGACTCAATATATATTGTTCTGTGGGTAATGCTGAACAGTTTCCTGAGGTGACAAATAATGAGATATATTGCTCTATGTGCTGGCTAGCTGTCTAAGGGAACATTTTGCTGGATCTGTTTGCATGATTGCTCCATCTGTGTGCTAGTGAGCGGTCCGAGGGAACTCAATATACTGCCCGATCTGTTTGCCAGTAACCTGTCTGACGGAACTCAACACCACCCGTATATTTCTGGATCTGTTTGCATGTGAGCTGTCCAAGAAAACTCAATATATTGCTGAGTATATACTGCTCTGTGTGGCAGTAAACTTGATTCATTTATGTATATTGAACTGTATGCTTGGCAACTGTTTAAAGAGACTTTAAGAAGAACGAGTTCAAAACTGTGAGCTGAATTAAGTTGTTGTGTTGTTTGATGTGCAGACATACAATCATGTTTATTGGTGCTAAAACAATATACAAAAGATATAGACATGTATATTCATTTATATTTTAGTTTAAAATGAGTCTGCATTACACAAATTTCCTTGAATTTGAAACATTTGTGTACCTTTGAGGATGTGAATTCTGTGGTAAGACTAAAAAATGTAATAAATAGTAAGACAACAAAAATCCAGTATAAAAAATCAGTAGTATTTAATTGATAATCATAGTCTGTGACATAAGCATTGTTTACATGTGTTCTACAATAAGCCTATTCTGTTTCTGATGATAAGTCTTAAGTCAGAATTAAGTTCCAACTGTATGGTGACAGGTTCTGTATACCTGGTCAGTATGGTGACATATAACTGTATACCTTGACGGTATGGTGACAGGTTCTGTATACCTGATCAGTATGGTGACAGTACTTTATACCTTGTCAGTATGGTGACAGTACTGTATACATGGTCGGTATGGTGACAGGTACTGTATACCTGGTCAGTATGGTGACAGGTTCTATATACCTGGTCAGTATGGTGACAGGTACTGTATACCTTTTTGGTATGGTGACAGGTACTGTATACCTTGTCGGTATGGTGATAGGTACTGTATACCTGGTCAGTATGGTGACATATAACTGTATACCTGGTCAGTATGGTGACAGGTACTGTATAACTTGTCAGTATGGTGACAGGTACTGTATACCTGATCAGTATGGTAACAGGTTCTGTATACCTGATCAGTATGGTGACAGTACTTTATACCTTGTCAGTATGGTGACAGTACTGTATACATGGTCGGTATGGTGACATAACTGTATACCTGGTCAGTATGGTGACAGGTTCTATATACCTGGTCAGTATGGTTACAGGTACTGTATACCTTTTTGGTATGGTGACAGGTACTGTATACCTTTTTGGTATGGTGACAGGTACTGTATACCTTTTTGGTATGGTGGCAGGTACTGTATACCTTGTCGGTATGGTGACAGGTACTGTATACCTGGTCAGTATGGTGACATATAACTGTATACCTAGTCAGTATGGTGACAGGTACTGCATACCTTGTCAGTATGGTGACAGGTACTGTATACCTGATCAGTATGGTGACATAACTGTATACCTGGTCAGTATGGTGACAGGTACTGCATACCTTGTCAGTATGGTGACAGGTACTGTATACCTGATCAGTATGGTGACATATAACTGTATACCTAGTCAGTATGGTGACAAGTACTGCATACCTTGTCAGTATGGTGACAGGTACTGTATACCTGATCAGTATGGTGACATAACTGTATACCTGGTCAGTATGGTGACAGGTACTGTATAACTTGTCGGTATGGTGACAGCTGCAGGTAGTGTATATCTTTTCGGTATGGTGACATGTATTATCATTAAATTCATGCTATGGTTTAAAAAATTTTTTTTTTAGACTTTTGACATATAGTTTATCAAATACAGAATAAAACACTCAGCAGTGAAACTGTATGGGAAGTGTAATGTTTTTGTGTACTTTTGTTAGGTTGTATACAATTCTGTAGTAGTGAGAATACTATAAAGCTATTCAATGTATATTTATGTATAGTTGAAGTATACATAGTTTTAAACAACATGACCCAAAAACCCTGAAACTCTAACTTGTTGATATATTATGATCCTTTATCATTGTGAGAAGTCAAGAAATCAATTGGAAGGCACTAGAGCGCTGACAATCTTTAGCATTGCATACATATGTAGAAGATGGACTGAGCAGAAACCTTAACCTTATTCTATTTATAGTCCCCCCCCCCCCGCCAGATTTTACAGGTAGGGAGAGTAACCCACATATACAATTTATTGACCTGGTATCCTCAGTCCTGATGGTCGTACATAATCAAACTTGTCTTAAGTCGATCAATTTTTATATTTTTCCATTTTGGTTATATACATGTATAGAATAATAGAATACACAGTTATATCACAGAGCCCCTAGCTGGAGCTGTGTAAAGAAAAAAAACGAATTACTGGTAATTCAGGTTTTTTTTAATCCAAATAAAACAGCACATAACTGAAGAGTGATACAGTGTATATCCCTTTTAAAATGGCACACAGGATCATAAACACTTCGATGATTGGAACTGGATGTTTTTATTATGATTTACACTCTGACTGACATCTATCCTACATAAATGTATATTATACTTTTTTCAGACTCCAACCCATTAATACATGCCTATAACTGCCTCTTCATTGTGTATAGGCGTGGGTATTGTACTGTTCGAGTCCTTGGACTTTTACTCTACAATAGCATAAATACAATTTCTTTAGTGTATCAAAAGATATATTTAAAGATTTAAATGTTACTTTTAAAGCACTTGTTTTCTTTAGGTATGGTAAACTGGGTACTATCTGACCAATCGTGACTGTCAAGTTGCTGATCACATTGAAATATTACCAGGTATAATAAATATCAGATCATTCTATAATATATGGTATTATTACCTGGTATAATAAATATCAGGTAATTTTATAATATATGGTATTATTACCAGGTATAATAAATATCAGATCATTTTATAATATATTGTATTATTACCAGGTATAATAAATGTCAGATCATTTTATAATATACGGTATTATTACCTGGTATAATAAATCATTTTATAATATATGGTATTATTACCTGGTATAATAAATCATTTTATAATATATGGTATTATTACCAGGTATAATAAATGTCAGATCATTTTATAATATACGGTATTATTACCTTGTATAATAAATCATTTTATAATATATGGTATTATTACCTGGTATAATAGATCATTTTGTAATATATGGTATTATTACCAGGTATAATAAATGATTTTATAATATATGGTATTACTAACTATTTATTAGTATTTAATCACTGCCATATCATTCTCTACGTGTAAATATAATAATTATAGGGGGAAGTGTTTATATCTTAATCACTTAAAATAGAGACTTCAAAAAAGGAAAAGTCAATAAAATGCATTTTATGTACTGTAAAAGCAAATGAGTTTCTCTCCAGGATCAATCCTGTGTTGTGAACTGTTCGTTTTAAATATTAAATTTCAAAATTCTTTATATTTCTCAGTACATTTAATCAATTGATTTGAAGTCATGTACATGTATTGCATAAATGTTTTTGAATAATAGTAAACATAGACTATAATTACCTGCTATGCATTTAAAAAAAAAGAACTTAATTTTGAATGAAGTTCTATAGTTTGTGTTTTTAATTGCTGGATATGCAATGATGACGTTTAGAAATTACATTTATTGTTATGTATAAATGTATGCGATACATGTTTTACTAGTGGTCGTTGAGGACAGCCTGTGACACCTTAGCCTAAACATTTAATGGTGATGCTTGATTACAATACAAAATGTATTGAAATCTGTCGATGTAATTGCATTGGTAGTTTCATTATTGCAATAAAATTGAAAGTATCGTCATATGTAGTTAGTGTGTTATTGATTAACCTAGCGGTTGGCTAATGATGTACCTTGTCAGTCCGGGCGTCGGGGCATGGGGGCCGCGGTGGCCGAGTGGTTAAGGTGTCCCGACACTTTAACGCTAGCCTTCCACCTATGGGTTGCGAGTTCGAAACCTACGTGGGGCAGTTGCCATGTACTGACCGTAGGCCGGTGGTTTTTCTCCGGGTACTCCGGCTTTCCTCCACCTCCAAACCTGGCGCGTCCTTAAATGACCCTGGCTGTTAATAGGACGTTAAACATAAACAAACAAACAAACCGGGCGTCGGTGATCACATACACCTTGACCTGGCCTTGAACTTTTAGACGAATTTCGTATTAACCATTCTCGCTATCACTGCTTGGAAATGAAGGGTTTGCCTCTTTGGTGGTAAATGAGCGAACCAACAACCGGAAACCTGGATAGTATCTGTTACTGAACCAATCCATAGTCATGATGACGGATTTTTTTTTCTCTTAACTTTCTGTGATGCAATAATAAAAAAAATCTATTTGTCTTCGATATTTTGCAAATAACAGTATGACTTACATAACTCGATACACTTCCTTCATAATCGCAATTCACCATGTGTACACCACCACATTAATTAGGGGCAGGTTATGCGTCGTAGGAGGGTACTGATATGGTAGATGAGAAATCATTTTGATATCGTTCCCATAATGTATCATTCGTAACAAATACTTATACCTCGGAAACCAGGGATGTCTAAAGAATCTCTAGACCTAATCAGATTGCATGTATATGTTGCGCCATTTTCTCGGGAACTTCCACATTTGCCAAAATTACCAAACGAGCCTGGTGTAAATTGCGTTTTCCGGATAACTGAATTGCTTAAAAACAGGCATTATGTTTGAAAAGTGTTTGGTCTAAAATTCATTTTAAAACACGTTAAATGCAGAATTTTTCTTAGGAGAAACCCTTAAATTGCACACGATTTTATGCAATTTATAAGCATCGAGTGTTTATTTTTCGCTATATAGATGGCTTCATCAGATCTCCTTCGTGAAATAGAAACATGCCACACTTGTACGAAAGCGTGCACTTGGAATCGTCGCTGGCACGACACTAGCTGCGATAACGTAGCTCTGGACGACGGACGGACAATTTCTGACAGTTGGTTGTCGCCAGAGCTACGATTCCCTTTAGCTGCGATAACATACAAATGTAGCTCTGGACGACGGACGGACAATTTCTGACAGTTGGTTGTCGCCAGAGCTACGATTCCCTTTAGCTGCGATAACATACAAATGTAGCTCTGGACGACGGACGGACAATTTTTGACAGACGGTTGTCGCCAGAGCCACGATTCCCTTTAGCTGCGATAACATACAAATGTAGCTCTGGACGACGGACGGACAATTTTTGACAGATGGTTGTCGCCAGAGCTACGATTCCCTTTAGCTGCGATAACATACAAATGTAGCTCTGGACGACGGACGGACAATTTCTGACAGTTGCTCGTCATCAGCGAGAAGTTTAGGCCGGTTATAGGTATTCGTATTCGAAATTTAATTCCAACAACATATCGGTATATCTAACCGAATTGTGTTAAATATATTCGTATGCATCGAGAAAATATAAGTATTTTCATCCTTTGTTTGGACATGAATAGTTGATTATAATAAATTGCGTCGGTATTGATCCTGATTGGTGTGTTTTTATTTTTATGTTTAAATACATGTACCGTTTTGAAATCAAAAGTTCGTTGCAAAAATCACACTCGAATTTCATAGTGTTCCTTTCAGAATATGAAGGACCAACCGAGGTTTTGAGTTTTGAGTGTATAGATATCCTTGTAAAGTTATCACATTGTGACCATGAAAAGCCTTTGTCGCCGTGTTTGAATTTTATATGAGGAAACAACGTCGACGATGACTTAACTGTCCCTACATTTTAAACATATTTCTTTGGGCTGTGTTTACGTTTGATGTGTTGTTGGAGGTTAACTTCTAACGTAAAGGATTTCAGGCAGTGACAACATTGGTGTTGGATGCCATTTTGCTTCCTGACGTGTCGTGCCAGAGACAAAACCAGTGTGTCGTTTTAGTCTGCATGTGGCATTTGTACCTTGGTTTCTCTGTTGTTTCTTCTTCACGAAGAAGATTTGACGAAGCCATCTGTGAATAGTGAATAGTTTTTATTTCACCCAAATGCAAAACAAGCATATAGGGAACAGTACAAACATTTTCGTTATTATCATGACATAGACAAGCATAAGATGGCGGAGGTCAATATTACCATCAATACTAATGAGATGTACAAGACACATTGTGTTATCAATATACACTGTAAACTCACCAGTAAAGCAAATAAAACAAAGTCAATGCTTATAACTGCATAAAGTCGTGACCTCTTACACCACGGAGAGTCATAACCCCATGGTCTACACAGAACAGTTGGCAGTAAATGTGCAATTTAAGGGTGTCTTGTAAAAATCGGGATTAAACGTGTTTTAAAACGACTTTTTTTATAAGTCTTGAACACTTCTCAAACATTATGCTTGTTTGAAAGCAATTCGGTTATCCGGGAAATGTCATTTCACCATACTTGTTTTGTAATTTGGCTGATTTGAAAATTGGGGGAAGTCCCCGAGAAAACGGCGCCACATACATTCAATGTTAGGACCACGGAGAATGCCGCCTTAATATAGGCTTTTGGAACATAGCAGGTCTGTCACTTTCACTAAACGATAACTCTGAACTCAGAAAGGAAATAATTTTAGCACTTGATTATGATGTTTTTGCTGTCTGTGAAACCTTTTTAAGAGGAGAATCAAACCCCTTTATTAATGGATATGAGTGGGTTGGAAATAACCGCCGGTATATGCACAGTAAAGCCAAACGCGGAAGTGGCGGAGTCGGGGTTTTCGTTAAGGAGAGTGTTTGTGTACAGAATACGGGTACTTGATGACAATACGGATGATATTGTCTGGATAAAATTGAGCAACAGAATTGATAGAGACTTGTTTTTATGTGTATGTTATTTACCGCCTCAACAATCCAGCAGACCAGTAGATAGTGACATATTCTTTGATAAACTCAATGAAAATATGTATACTCTTACCAAAATTCCGGAAACGTTTGCATCGTGTGGGATTTTAACGCTAGAATATCAGACTCTGCTGATTACATAGAAGGGGTTGACCACGTGAAACCACGGGACAATATAGACGAAGGCTGTAATTATTATGGCGATCGTTTATTGGACTTTCTGGTGGATACAAATACATGTGCAATGAATGGCCGCCTTGGAAAAGACAACTTTACACATGTTTCACACCGTGGGAGATCTGTGGTTGATTACGTTATTGTTCCTCACGAACAATTGATGTTATATACTGATTTTAATGTTCTTCTCGTATCCGAAGTGATGAACAATCTTAACCTTGTCGGATATAATAGTATACCGGACCATTCCATCCTGAGTTGTACACTCCAATTGTCGACTGCAAACCAAAACGTTAAGAAAAGTGATCAAAAATCAACAGTCAGGAAGGAAACGTTACAATATCTCGACGTTACCAACAGACTTTTTACAAAGTGGTGACTACATTGAGGTTATTCAATCAACTATATCGAAAATCGAATTTGACATTCAGAATTTAAATGATATTAATGAAGCGACAGGGATTTTAATGATTTTATTAACTCTCAAATGGAACAGCATTTAAAGTTACCAACTGGTAATGGAGGCAAACAGAAATCATTGTACAAATCTTACTGGAACCCCGAGCTCCAAGAGTAATGGAACAAGACGCGGGAAAAAGAACGAGCCTGGCTTAGATATAAAGGAAGCCCCAACACGCGCCGAAAACTTAAATCCGAATTCTCAATTGAACGTTGCAAGTTTGATAGACTAAACCGTAAAGAAAAACGTCGCTATCAACTCGATGAACAAAAACAGTTGCACTCACTGTACATTGATAAACAACCACGAGAATTATGGAAGGAAATAGGAAAGTTTGGAATGGCTAACGACCGCGTGTCCCATATCCCTATGGAGGTTAAGGATGAAAACGGCAATAGTGTAAATGATATCGACGTCGTTCTAAACTCCTGGAAAGTATGAATCGCTTTAAAATGGTGAAACAACAAACGACTCATTTGATGACGCCCACTTATCTTCAATACAAGCTAAGTTGGATAGGGATGACGTAACGGCTTCGCGCACTATGGATACGTCAGTATTGAATTCACAAATCACTCGCGAAGAAGTTCGAAACGCCATTTTTAGAGCAAAGCTCAGGAAATCCCAAGGGATCGACACTATCCCAGTGAAAACTTTACGCAACGAAGCATGTGTTGAAATACTCTTCAACTATCCCCAAAACGGACACTAAAGACGTCGCTACCGACCCCTTAAGCTACCGTGGGATTTCTCTGCTGTCGGTACCATGTAAAATATATACAGATATATTAGGTCAACGCTTAAATAAGTGGCTAGAGACAAATACCTTACTAGCTGACGAGCAAAACGGATTTCGCCGCCATCGCAGCTGCCTGGATCACATCTACTCTTTGTATACTATCGTTAACAATAGGAAATCCTCTAATCTACCTACTTATGTTTGTTTTGTGGACGCGAGGAAAGCCTTCGATACTGTTAATAGAGACTGTCTTTGGTACAAACTGAAAAGTATTGGAATTGATGGGCGGTTTTTGAACGCTATTAAATCTTTATACAGTGACGTCAGTTGTGCCGTCCGTTTAAACAACTACGTAACAGACTGGTTCAACGTTAAGCAGGGGGTAAAACAAGGCTGTAACATCTCCCCAACACTTTTTTCCATTTACGTGAATGATTTAGCTACAGAAATTAATAGATTACAATGTGGTGTGTTATGCGAGGACACTATGGTATCTTTACTTTTTTACGCAGACGACATAGCGCTGTTAGCTCCTGATGAAGTTTACACAAATGGTGCAGGAAGTGGCGTTTATCGGTTAATAAAAACAAAACAAAGGTAATTCATTTTAGAAGTACATCTACGGAGTTAACCACTGTCCAATTCAAATGTGGAGTTCTGGATATCGACGTTACGTCCCGCTACAAATACTTGGGATTCTGGTTTACGGAACATCTTGACCTGCCTTCTCTGTCAAAGAACTGGCAAAATTGGCAGGAAGGGCTCTTAATGCATTAATCTCGAAATACAAGTACGCGGGAGGCATGTCGTATTTAATATTTGACCATTTATACAAAACGTTAGTGGAACCGGTAGTATTCTACGCTGCTGGGATCTGGGGGAACAATAAGTATAAAATTGTACAAACTATACAAAACCGCGCCTGCAGATTCTTCCTTGGAACAGGGAAAAACGGCTCAAATATCGCTTCGCGAGGTGACTTAGGTTGAAACTCGTGCTTCGCAAACCAAAAGGTTGAAGTCTGTAGGCTGTGGCTGAGACTAAAGTTAATGCCGGATAGTCGCCTGGTTAAGAAACTCTTTGATTGGTCTTCAAGTGTAAACCGTAGTTGTGAAATGCGTACCAAAAGATTCCTGATAGATCGTCATTTGGACAACCTATTAGTTCTACACCCCGATTCCGCTTTAAATCATGCAAAACAAGTTATAATTCAAGAAGACAATACAACGTGGTACCGAGAACTGTGGAACGATACAGGACAGGTAAACGGAAATAAACTACGTACCTACAGGCGTTTTATACTGTGTGAAAACTGAACACTATGTATCCTCTTTTATGTCTTTTAAATATAGACAGGCGATTGCAAAACTACGATGTGGCAACCTGAAATTAAAAATTGAAACGGGTAGATATTCTCGTACACTGCTAGAGGAACGACTATGTACCCTATGTGATGAGAATGCAATCGAAGATGAGACTCACTTTTTAATAGATTGTGAATTTTATTAAGATTTTAGATATCAACTTTTTAGAGCAGCATCAGAATTTGAACTAGGTTTTATAAATTTTAACTCTAATATGAAAATGAACTTTTTAATGAATTGGGAAAACCTTCAGTGTTTACTTGGTTCCACAATATGTAAAATGTTTAGCCGCAGGCAATCCATAAGTGTATTATAGATCAATAACAGGTTATCTTATTTTTACAATGTATCATAATGTATTATGTATTATTAGCAGTGTCTCATAAGCCATGGCTGGGTATTAGTTCGTAACTTGTACCTATTTTACTGTACTCTTTTATAAATATTATTTCCATGATGTAAACTAGTACAATTTTATATAATATGCCATGAACTGTGATACGTGACATTATAATAAAATAAATTGTATTGTATATATTGTATTCAATCGAATTCCGTCTAGAAATACCCTATATAGACATCCCTGGATTCCATGGTATGAGTATTTGCTACAAATGATACCTTATGGGAACAACATCAACATGATTTCTCATCAGTCACATCCGTGTTGCTTCGGAGCCGTGTCTTCCTACAACGCATAGCCCTGTCCCCGTACGGCGTACTCGATGATTTTGTGATGGACTGCAGCCCGAGCGGCATATCGATGGCGGGGCCAAACAGTTGGACACAAAACATTGTTACCCGAACACAGAATTGATTACCTGTACGATGGAAACCAAAATATGTTTTTATATGCATCCAAAAATGACTCGGTAGTATTGCTGCCACATGTACTCCAAAATCTTGAGCTCTGACCTACTTTGAATCAACGTTTTTGGAACTTTAATCTGCTACAGAATCTTGCTTAACTTTTGAATAACAGTCCAAAACAGAATAGTTGTATCTAGTAAAACGTGAATGTATACAGATCTACATCCCCTCCCTTTGTGGTACATTATCTGAATATGTCGGTATTAGCATGAATCATGGTCATATATCGGGATAACTTTAATTTTAATAAGAACAGAACATTGAAAAGTTGGACCATCCTGTCTTAATCAATTACTTATTTATCAATATCATATTTCAGTATTCTGCCCCTATCTTCATCAATATCAATTTACTTAAGTAACTACATCAACTGTTCATTTTCTATATGAACTTATTCCTTTACTAACATTTTTTCTTTAAATGTTTTCTTATTGAAATTATGGAAGGAATTTCTTTCAGTTAAAATGTTTCATAGAAAGCATTTCAAAATTTGATCAGAGTTCATTAACCAAGATTTTATTTCAAACAAATGTTGCTTTTCTTATCTAAAGCAACAGGGGAAAGTTTATTACATTGTAAGTTAAGGGTTCCTATAAGTTATAGAATCTCCTTAAGTTAAGGGATGTGGATTTAACCGAAGTCACGAAAAGTGATAATAAACAACTTCTTAATCGATATATCTGTACAGTTATTATATCAAAAGGAATAAATATACCCCAGTTTCTTTTTCATTTTAGTATAATTCGAAGTTAATAATTTGATTTAAAACTGATATGTTGTCATCATTATGTTTTGCATTTCATGTTCAATAAATCAGCATTTTTTCTTAAATAGTATTTTGCTTAATGATAATCTTCACATTTATATGTAGAAGATAAATGAATAAGCAAATAAAAAGTAGACTCATATGCAGACCTGAAAGACTACATTGGAATAGAACAAGCTCTTTACAAAATGATTATGGATTATGCCAAGGTCACAAACAGTTGGTTCCAAATATTTTCAAATTAATAGTTATATTAAGTCGTGTAGAGTGGTAAAAGACAATTCTCACATAAGTGAATTGATGTATGAAAGAATATAGTTATGTGTTTAATGAAAAGGTGTGTATATAATAAAATGATGTTGGTATGATAAAAAGAAAGGACTTTTTTGAAACGATAATTTAGGAGTAATTGACACAATAGCATAAAATTATGATCGAACTCTGTTATCGATCGAAACACCTCAATACATGATTTATAATCTTAAAAAAGTCAAGGTAATATGAAGTACATGCACTATTTCTTTGCATAGTTGTTATTTCATGTGTATCTGTTTTGTCTTCGCAATTAAATCATGAAAACAAAAATAATAATAAGTAATAAAAACATGAAATGAAATAGAAACAAAATAAAATCCATCACGTGTATGCTTGTAACAAAATTTATTTCCACATCGATAACAATATCAAGCAAAAATATGCGACATGTTTGTCTGTTTACCAATTGAGGAAACATTTATACATGCACATAATGTATATAAGACGTAGTTGAATGAATACGTTACACGGGACAATTAACATATCTTTCTGAGCATGTCACGTGCTTACGATATCTGACGAATCAAATGTAGGAAAACATAACAAAAGTTCAATTGTTTCACACACAAAACTACAACACATTTGTGTCTACCAGTATTATAACGCCCAAAGAGTTTCACCTTCATTATTCTTAATATAAATGATTCTATATAATAATTTTATACTCGTTAAATGACTGAATCACTTCCGTATTTTGAATCTCATTATTCAGGAAAATGTTTGCCGAACGTAATTCCAATGACCATGCTTTAAAAAGAATACCCGATAGATGTGTTAGGTCGATAACATATCTAAGTTAAATGAATACGTTTCACTAAGTTCTAAATTTCTTGTGTTATTTCATTTATTAGGATTCTACGCTCTACTCACTGTTGTGGATAGAAATGGATCAATGGATATAAAGGGTATATTCTGAAGGGTCAATCTAGTCTCTAAATACACTGGCACTTTATATAAATATTTATTTTTTCACACAGTTAGATATTTGGCACATTTTCTGTAAAGAAATAATGTAACACGAAGGCACTGTGATATGCTGTTAGTAATAAACATATTTTATGGCGACTTTGGTTTAGCAGTTTTACAAAGTACAAAACAAAAATATTAATAACAATAGACCGTGCTGCTCCTATAAAACCCCTCTTTCAGTCCCTCTATTGTTTTCATGATAAGTTGTAACCACAGCCGTAGGTATGATAGATGTTGGCCTCATTCATTAAACGTAAACGGCTGACAACATCAACTATAAGCACTAATGAAATGAAGATTAGTCCCCTTTCATGTTAAACATGATTAGTTACAACTCATTGCTAGATGCAGTTCTGGTAACACTTTCAACTCAATATTCATCCGGTAGCAAAGTGATTTGCTAAACAGCAATTTGGTGTAACAAAAATGTAAACTTTCGGGAACAATGCACAAATACAGACTTCAGATTCCACATGTTAACACAAAACAAATTACGAAAAATACACTTAAATCGAAAGGTGACGTCATAATGCCGTACTTTCTTCGACCGTCTTTGCTTCTCGTTTAATTTCATCCCTATGATCGTCAAGCATGTGTCGGAGAAAGTCACGTGTTATATAAGGGCTATCAACAGAGCACGTAGTGCTAAGGGAGTCATACTCCTCATTTGACGACACTTGTGACACGCTGTCTTTGTCAGGATCTGGGGTAGTTTGTGTGATAAAGTTTTTGACAGGTTCTGAATGTTTACACATGTCATCTGTTTCACCGATTTCTGTGAACCCGAAACCCTCACGCTCATGAGAGACATTAGTCCGTTCTGTCGTTGACAACACATTTGTCATGAACTCCTCTGCAGATATCAAGTGCTTGTCCAGATCTGACAGCATTTTTGTCACAATCATTTCTGGTGAAACGACATCATTGTCAATATCAGAATGCATATTTGCTATAAATTCATCAGGTGAAACAACTCCATCCCCTTTGGGGCCGGATAACATTTTTGTAACGAAATCTTTCATTGGTAGACATGCGTCTGTCGCTTGTTTCATATCGACTTCCGGTATAGGTGCTAACGGAGACATTGGTGTAGCCGGTGTGGACGGAACACTTGTTGATGAGGCAGACATGCCGTCATACACCTCGGGCAAGGGCTTATCAAAGCCTTCACGTCCTTCTAGGAAATAGGTTTTCATTATTCCTTTCCCTTTCACAGTTATTTCACCCCGGCAATGTAAATGGTATCCAGAAAACTTCTCCAAATTTTCTTTGGATATTGTACTGAGGTGTATCTTCAATGCTATGGATAGAAGATAGAGAAATATTGCAATAACATTCTTATATCTGTTCTATTTATATATATTCTATTTATGTATAATAATAATAATGAAGAAACATATTCTTAGGGAAAATATTTAAACATGCGTCTATGGCTACTATAATGCTGTTGTTAGGTATGCTGCTTATTTCTTAATCTAATTTATCTATATTATTAGTATCATTATTTTGTTATTACTGAGAAACCATCGTTGATGGTTATGACCTTCTGTATAAACTGATTTCATTGTTGATACTTACGTAGTCCAGTTGACTCCATTCGGGACGCCACATTGACCGTGTCGCCGAACAGGCAATATCTTGGCATGGCCAGTCCCACTACTCCTGCCACGACTGGCCCTGAATGGATACCTGTCAGGGAAATAATAAACACAACATATCAGGATAATACTACTATAAACGTTAACATTTGGACGCTTGTATTATTGTAGCATTTAATGGCCGCTATTACGACTGTGATAATGGACGTTTCTTCATACAGTTTTTTAAATGTAAAAACTATGTTTGTTTATTTCAGGATGTATGAGATATGAGAAATGGTATTGATTGTTTAAGACGAAGTACATGTACAAAACGGGTCTTCAATTTGATGTACTCCTATCGTTACGTACGTTTGTGTGTAAATGAAGAACTGCATTGTATTATATTTTTTATCATTATTTTTTTATATATATAAACAGAATATAAAAATCTAATTGCAATATTTCTTTATCTAATCTTCATACATTGAAGATACACTTCAGTACAATATCCAAAGAAAATTCGGAGAAGTTCTCTGAATACCATTAACATTGCTAGGGGGAAACAAAAACAAAACAAAACAAAAACTCATATCTTATATGTATGAAATAGTAAGAGAATAGAAACATTGTATCGAAATCGTGCTTTTAACAAAGAAAACAAATATGAAGGAAAATTAATAAAAGAAATATTAACAAACATGTGCGTACAAGGATGACCAGATCGGGCTGGTCATCACTTCCTTACATAAGTTTACATCTATTCGATACCTACCTACTCTTATCCTGAGATTTTTGTCCTCTAGATGTGGAATACTGAACGTGGTAATAGAAGCTAGGATGTCTAGTGCACAATCAGCAATCTCCCGGATGTGTCGGGCACCGTTCTTCTTTGGTAGACCGCTAGCCAACATATAGGCATCGCCAATTGTTTCCACCTGGGCCAAACAATTTATAGATATCATTGTGTACTTTCAAATTCAATACTTATGGTGCAATACTAGTAAACAAGAAAAAATTATAAAAACTTGAGTTTTTGTCGATATTGGTCTACTTATAAAATATAAATTTTAACCGCTGGTCCTAAATTGTACTGAAACAAAGAAATAATATGAAGTGTATCTTCTCCTTGTCTTGACAAAGTATTGGTATCTTTACAAGCTGTAAAATCAATTATTCTGTCCAACCATTAAATATTGTGGATACTTAACAATCAATATAATTTCAATAACTATGGTCTTCTATACCGTTAATAGCAATACATACCTTATAAACATCGTATCGAGTAATTATGTCGTCAAATAGCGTGTATAGGCAATTTAGCAGATTGACAACCTGTAAATGGAGAGTTGATATGTGAATATTAATTGAATTATACAAATGTAGATATCGACATTTTCGTTTTCGTTAAAAGCAATAGGCAATGTCCATATTATCAATCACATTTTTAATGATGTCACTATTGTTATCGGTCTAATAAAGGAACATGGGTGTGCGTTACACACGGAATATCGACAATGCACTATCAAATCAAGTTGGAAATCTTACGGACAAGTTGAACTGTCCATATCTTGTGAGTTTCATTTTCGGTTACAAATGCGGTACAAATGAATAAAATATGCTTCATAGTGACCACTCCAGGTTCAATTATCCTCTAATTTATTTAATGAAGCACTAAACATCGGCTGATTATCTGCTCCTTAAATAATAGTTAACCAAACTGATTTATAATACCATGCTATCTCCCCTAGTATGAAACTATGAAAGAAAGATAAAAATTACATATCTCATATCTATGCTACCTTATTTATCCAGGGACAGGGACTAGTCTACGGTAAAAATAATGCGAGGTTTCAAAATGCGCCCAAAATAAATGATATATTTTGTATCATTGTATCATGTCAAGCCCAATCGTCCATAAATGTCCAAAACGCATTGAATATGTCAGATTGAACAAATACTGCATTCCAGAAGTTACATTACAAAACCCAAAAGCTGTACTGCAGAACCCAAAACGGTAACAGCTGGAATAAATGGGAAACCTAAGTTACTTATGAAACAGTAGAGGTGTTCGTTGGACACGTATCTAATCAGCCTACTGACTCATCTTCTTTGGTTGACTAAATCTTAAAATATGACTGGTTACTAGGACTCTCAACCATTTCGCAGTCCTGGTCGCGATGTGTGTTTTAATGGATTTAGGCAATGCTATTTGAAATGTTTGTTTTTAGGGGTTTAACGTCACACCAACAGCCAGGATCATGTGAGGACGGATGTCAAGGAGACACCAACAGCCAGGGTCATGTGAGGACGGGTGTCAAGGAGACACCAACAGCCAGGGTCATGTGAGGACGGGTGTCAAGGAGACACCAACAGCCAGGGTCATGTGATGACGGGTGTCAAGGAGACACCAACAGAGACACCCCCAGAATGACAGAGCAGCGAGAAAAGAAAGAAGGATCCCAAGTTTTGCAATAGGGACAGAAGATATATTTTTGTCTCTTTAAATAGATATTCCTCTAGAAGAATGGAAGACAGTAGATATCATAAATAAAATAAAATATAGTATCATATTTTTGTTGAAACTATAACAGACAACCTACCTCTATTGGAGTACTGCTGCCACAGATCGTTGTAAATCCTACTATATCAGAAAAATAAATGGTCGCCTCATCAAAATGTTCTGCTTTCACTGTCTTTCCCAATTTCAAGTCTTCGGCTACTGATCTATAAAAAGACAGACGTTTTTCAGTGTACTTTGAGGAATATTGCCTTGGCCATTAACACACCTAAACTACCATTTTGGATATGATACCACCACATTTTATTGGAATATTTTGTAAAAAAAAACGTAATAATCACCTTCAAGTGATTTTTCATTCATTGACAGTTATAGATGTTATTCATGCAATTTTTAGAAATTGTAGTGGCTGTGAAAAGCATATAAAAAGTTAATTATTCACCTCAATAGTTTTGAAGACTCGAGTTGCTTGAATGTTTCGCTGTTTTATTCTTCTATGTAGGTTAAATAGCGGTAATACAACGAGTGGTTGCTGTATATTGTATTTCTTTCACCCGAGTTAGCTATTTTTCAAAAGTTACAAAAAACACGAGCTTTGGAAAAACAACTAACGAAAGTGAAAGAAATACCACAAACAACAATAGCGAGTTGGTGTGGCCTGTTTCTACCACAATAGAAAAGCTATTCTGAGGGAGAATAGACCTGGTTTTTTTGTCAACATGTTCTTTTCACAAAATCATGTGGGGTTTAAGGATATGACCTAAAATGAAATGCCGCTATTTAATTTGCCAAACAAATAACAAATAACTAGCAAGTTTATTAGTTTAAACGCAATGATTTGATGGAAATCTATATAAAAAAAGAATTGTCACAAAGATAGTGGCGAACTACTTTTTGTGCGTCATCATTTCCGCCACCCAGTGAAGCGGCCTTGGGGTTTAAACAAAGCAAAAGCTATTGAACCAAGTGATTAAAAAATTGTCCCGGTTAAAGATCACTGTGTATATTCCACGTGTGGTTTAGCAATATACAGTATCGTTAGTGTTATATATTGAATTGTTAACACATTCTTTGTTCTTTGCTATAATCATAATTTTATATTATGTATCGTTACATACTGCGGCAACATCCTGTAGAGGAGGTTCTCCGTCTTTTGTTTCTCGGCGTCCAGCTCGCTTGTCCTTTCGGCTACTAACTCCTCAAGGTGGTTAGCGTATTTCTCAAGGATTGCGATCATGCTGTCGATCATAGTCATATTTCTAAAACAGAAATTAAATCAATGGATTATCCCACTTTTTTATTTCGATATACACAAATAAAGGGACGATAAGCATGATAAAATAAACATTTCATTATACTAAACAAGTAGTTTCTAATGTCACAATGATGTTTGCGGTTAGTTTAACAAGTATAAGCTCTTGGTTTAAAGTCCCTTCCAAAATGCTATTGATATAAAAGATAGACATCTGTTAAATATAATAATGTATTTTGGTTTTCGCATTACGTTTTCCGTAATAAAGATAAGGATTAACATGTCAAAGACAAAGAAAATCTCGAACAACGGCAACTTTATTACGATGGCATAGCGAATAAGACCTCACATTCACGCCAAGATTTTATTGTTAATTGATCTTTGTTTTAATTTACTATTTTCTGTCATTCATTAAATTGCCGTGAGAATGATAAAAAAGTGTTGTTTATCAAAGTTGGAAATATAATTTGTACAGCATTTGGTGGTAAAATATTAGTTCACACAGAAGATCAATATAATTTATTCTATATGACATTTGTAACCAATTTTGCATGGTCTATATAATGTTGTACATTTTATGCTAAATATAGTGAGCCCATAAAAAATATTTGATACAGAACCGATATCAACTTCAGCTCTATAGCTGTGACTGACTCAGGGACAAATTACTAAGATAATGCTATCAGTATAGAAAGAGGAACTATCCATATTGATAAGCATAAGTAGATGAAATATTCACATTGATCAGTATGAGTAGATGAAATATCCACATTGATTTGTACAAGTGGAGGAACTATCAACAATAATACGTATAAATAGAGGAAATGTCCACTTGATTAGTATAAACATAGGAAATATCAACATTGATTAATATAAGAAGATGAACTATCCACATTGATTAGTATAAATAGAGGAATTATCCACATTATACCTTATATGTTTGGACGTCCGCATCGACATATAAACGCTTGAAAAGTAAAATCTTCCTAGAATGACAAATATGACACAATAATTCCTGCATAAACACAATATAGCAGCCTTTGCTTACTTTGATGGACTTATACGGTTGAGTGCTTTCGTAGTTCTGGCAGCGGAAGGTCTGAGAATGGGATCTTCATTCCAGCACTCCTCTATAAGTGTTTGCAAGTCCGGGTTCTCTCGAAGTTCCGCAGAAATCATTGGTCTGAATGGCGCGGTCCGAGAAACACGGTCTCTTACTCTGTTAACGATCTCTACACAGAATAAAATCACACATGAGACAACATATTCGTCAACAAAAGTAAATAACCATCAACAATTTAAAAAATGAGGGATAAACTGGTACTTTCGAATTTCAACAATTTTTATTGACACAGTATGACTATTCATCTTATTTCAACAAATTGTAATGCCATGGTTCCAGCAAGTTGGATCATAAAAGGTAGGCCTATATATCTCCAATGGCGGCTTAAGTAAAGGATTACGTAACAATGAATTGATTTTAATGTTATACATGCATTTTGAATTAAAAATATTATAAACAAAAAGAGTAAAGGGAGGTTAATCGTTCTTAGACTTGCACAACTGGAAAACAATTCATTCGTACTTACAACATCAAACATGAACCTTTTACAGCTATTATACAGTTTTATCAATTCTGTATAAGCTATGATGACAAACAGTTATTGAGAGTCATTTACCGAATGGTTATTTCTTCGAATGAATGTGTTTGTAACTTCATGATTTGGTTTCGCAAAAAGCGAAGTGCAAAATTTCAATGATATTGAATATAGGAAAGTTGCTTGTATAATTGTCATTAAAAACAGACAGACGTATAAGATGAAATAGAGATTACCGTGTGGGGTAAGGAATGGATATTCTGTGTAAGGTCCTGATCTGGTGAATACTTCCTTGATAATGATTCCAAGGGAATATATATCAGCCTTCTGTTTGTCATAGACTTTATCGGACCGCAAAATCTCTGGACATGTCCACAAGAATTCTGGAAATGTAAAAAAAGTACTTTCTGTTGCTTCATTGTTGCAATGATGAAATAATAATTAAAAAACTGTTTGTTCTGCATTTCTTGAAATAACACACACACACACACACACACACACATCAATATATGTATGTGTACCAACAGCATTTCCTGTGTAAACTTCAGAAGTAAGAAAAACAAAACAAGGCGTCGCTACAGTATTAGGTTAACACGTGCAATCGTTATTATCAGAATGATGTAAGAACAAAATTCAAACGAAAGAGGTAAGTGATCTTCACTGAAGATGAGCGTAAACAGTTCAAGGTCAACAAGGTGGCACTTGTCACCCTTTTCCAAGACTATCATGTAGGCCACCTAGGTAACTGACAAACCAAAAACCAAGTGACAACTGTTTGACTTTTGATAAATGACACTAGTATATAAGATCATTTTCAAATGAGACCTTTTAACGATTAGCTTAAAATTCCATTGTTTTAGTTAAATATATATTCCAAAATACAAAGAATTTGTTTCGATTTTGCCCCCATGTTTCTAATATTTCAAACGTATTATTTACATATTTTACAACATTAAAATTGTGTTCATTTGTTCAATTAACTTACTAGAATTGCTTCCCTCGTCTGTAACACTGACAGAACACTTGTCCATGAGCCTGATAGTGGGCACGCCGAAGTCGGTCAGTTTACACGTCCATCGACTATCAACTACACAGTTGGAACTCTTCAGGTTTCCATGGTAGTGTATGGAACACTTGTGTATGAAATCCAGACCCTTTGAAATATGTCAATTCATGTGTCACTTACATACAATATATAAACTTCAGTAGTTTTGTCTTTACATTTGCTTGATTTACTTGATATCATCAAATATTAATATTGTATTATTCAAACGCTGTGAACTGTAACCTCTGCGTAATTTAAGTATTCGTATCCATACCTTTGCGATATCCTGTGTCAACGCAAACATGAACATCTTATCCAATTTAATGTTTTGGTTCCATATCACGTCCTGCGAAGGAAATGAAAAGTAAAGTGTTTTGTAAAATGTTTATCAAAATATAATCCGTATTATATTAATTGAAGACTACTTTCGTTAAGAATTTTAAACGTTTTTTATATCCACTTTTAATACACAATACCTTATACAATATTTAATGAGATTTGTCCATATTTTTCTTTTAAATTGCATCCAAATACTGTTTAATACAGATTTGGTAAACAACGCACACAATATGAATAAATACTGTTATTCGACGACTGTTCAATACATAAATGAATCAATAATTAAACATGTTCCTATTAAAAACATCCTAGCCTACCTGCAAACTTCCTTTTGGACAATATTCCCACAATAGCAGAATCCTTCCAGGATCCACACATGCACCAACGAAGGCGCACACATTCTGATGCTTCAGCTCCATAAGCTGTTAAACGATAAATAGAAAATTATTTCAATTCAAACAAACGAAAATAACACGACAAAACTGCTATTTTTTTTAAATCGACGCTTTTTCATCGGATAAAAAGCAAAAAGGCCCTAATAAGTCACCATATAATTAACATCAATACTATACTATAACCATGCATCGTATAATAAAAAACGAAACCATCATTTCGTCTTTACTAACAATACAATGCTGCCAGGCATGTTATGTTACTACCATTAACATCTAACCTGGCCGTTTCATGATAATAGTCACATAGCATATCAAATAAAAAATAGGTATCATTCTTACGTGATTAAGCTCTTGTAAAACATCTTTGGTAACATTTACACTGTTACGAGTCATTCTCTTTACTGACACTAAGCTACCTGTAAGACAAGACATAGAGATTCATCAATGAAGAGGGAAAACAAAAAACAAAACAAAAACATTAGGTCGTACATCTACATGTATTTTAAGATAATCAAAAGGATCGTAAAACGGTGTATGTAATATTACAATTGCAGTTAGTATGAAAAAAACTGCACGCATACCTCTGATGTAGGCGACCGATCCAAACATTGTTGTGCCGTGTTCTGGCTTGTGGTAGTTGAGAGGCGACTGATCCGGGGACCCTTTGTACGCTAGGTTGTTCCTCTCAAGCGATTTGGTCTTCATAAGGTTCTTCTTTGTGTTTGTACGTCTCATACCCTGTGTCTTGAAACTCGCCTGTAAGTGTAACAAAACTTATATAAAGGTCATGTTTAAAATATAATGCAAGTTCCTCTATGTAACTTATTGTTAATAAAATTCTAATGGGATACTTTCCTCATTGAAATAGTTAAATGGTTGTATTTATAACTTTTATTTTTATTGGAAATAGAGCCATAAATTTCATTACGACCTAAATTTAAATAATACTGATATAGTAGATAATACTATCCAACGCCTACGCCACAAGAAATGGATATTTTATAGATCCTTTATCATATTTAGTAATACAACATGGGTGCTTGCTCTAGCTGGTCCGAACTCGTAAGCGGTCATGATCACACAGTTGAAGCTATACTACTTACACGAACACTGACGTTCAACAATGCAGTTACGAAATCTATCTCCTCGAAACGAACTTGCCATAACATGCTTTTCAAGAGCTTCTGTCGTCGATATCGTCTGAAAGACAAAACATTTCAATAATCTGATTGTTCATAATGTACGATTGTTATGATTGAGTTATAAACTATTTAGACATCTGTGTTAACTTTTGATGAAAACAGCTTTTAGACAAAACATTTTCCCCTTAAAAATATTACTCATATACTTCGATCTAATTGTTTGGTTAATCTTATTGTTTACGAATAATATCGGTATGTTATTTCTGTTTCTTACCCATACCCATAAACACAGTACCAGTTTATGTTACAATATGTCGTTGTGAGGACCAATCGAATACGTAGTGTTTACCGTCTGTTGTTGAAGTAGCCTTCATTATATTTTTATTCCACAAAAACGTTTTACAAACATCCGAATTTCCCATCAATAGATAGATTAATATATGCGCTAAACATTAATAAATGTCTAGTATGTATTTGGCTGGTTGAATCTGCTGTGTTGCTATCCTTGACGACAGTGACCTTGTATCAAAATACAACTATTCTTCGACAAAAAACGCGTGCTTTTCACAATTGGACATCTCAACGATCATACCGACGCCATATACTTTTAACGATTAAGAAGGATTTTGCATTTGTCTATATATCGGGTGAATTGTGAAATGATGTCGGGAACGATTTTTGGGTCTTTATGGCGTTTTTGTATACGCCATCTTCTGGTTATTACATACAAATATGCTAGGTTTTTGCATAAACTATGTTGTGTCCATGTCTAATTTGTATTCACAGCCTTAATGATTTTGATCAATTAAGCTATTAAACATTCACATCAACACGACAACCTCCCCAGTATTAATCCAAACATAATTTTTATATTACAGGTTTGATATATGTATGTTTGTTTGTTGTGTATTTTCATAGTTTTGTTATTTTCCCGATGACACTATCACCTGTGAACTCCCTGTTTGGATATGTTTATAACTTTTGCATTTTTGTTTGTATTGTGTTTTCTAGACGTCATCTATGCAGTGTGGAAAACGTATAACAATACCATATAGTATTTACATGTATTTAACGAATGTTAAGCATGTGCCCTTTAGGTAGATGACCATGATAAGATAGTGAAGCAGTACTCTGAAAACATAATTCATTTGACTAAGATATCACTGTCATTATACAGCTTCGAAATATTGAAAAGCATAAGCGCATTGCATTTAAGGTGTGCTTTCCCTCAAAATCCAGATTTGTTTTTGTTACATTTCTTTCGAGATTTTTTCTAGTTTCTGCCGTGAGCTACCAAATCTTTAGGCCGTTGGTGTCGCTGGTAATTTCTAGACCGGACGGTGTGGCTGTGTGCGGCAGTTTAATAGTCTTTTCTTTTGCTTTTTGCCTACTATATGTAACCCTGGTAAATACTACGCAATATACCGCTTAGCTTAAAAGATTTTCACTTTAACCTCAATCGGTTGGACGTAAGACTAGTAAGCCAGAGGTCCCGTTCGATCCCAAGCGGAAGCAGTGATTTAAATTTCATGAATAATGTGCTCCGTTACATTGACGCCCTTTAGTAGGGTCTCGGGAATTATACCCCAATTATTATTATTACCCTAAGAAAACTCGAGGACGAGTTCTTTCCTGGAGGGGGAATATGTAACCCTTGCAAATACTAGCCGCAATATACCGCTCGGCTAGAGAGATCTTCTCTTTAGCTCGGTCGGTTGTGCGGAAGAGTAGTAAGCCAGAGGTCCTTGGTTCGATCCCTAGCGGAGGCAGTGATTTAATATAAATTATTCATGCGCTCTGTTATATATATTTATATAACATAACTCATTTTATATTGAAGTATGCCGATATAACGTAGGGGAATAAAAATATGTTTTTGCAAGCATAAAATGCACTTAATATATATATATATATATCTTTCTAATGGCTGATGTTGTCAACACACAACAAAAACAAAATCAAAACAATATTGCATGCTTAGCATTTTACTTCTGAAGTAATGAATCATCTTCAGTCAATACTTTTACTGCGAGTAAATTAAAAAAAAAACACACACACACAAAAAGCGTCTATACCGTTCTCGAGGAGTGGTCATTGCCCATGCGATGTTAAGTTTGGAAATTAAAATCACGCGGTTATAATTTCAACATCGCATTTAATCACCGTCTGATTAGGCTTCCTTCTGTTCCCAAATTAAATGTTGGGTAAAACGACCACGTATAACATTGTGAGCAACAACTCTTATATATGGGTAATTGATTATGAATAAAAGCGTTCATTGTTTTATATGAGTTTTGGCTTTCTATATTGCCAGGTGATCGCTTGAAGCGTATCTTCGTCCTTGTTCTGAAATAAAACGAAAAACAGTCCTTAAAATTAATACAAAATGAAATAAAATAAAACTGCACTAATAGATACGGATCTGTTGTGATGGATAATGGGCAAATAAATAACCAATAACACGGACGTATGTATACAAATCCGCAAATTTTACTCGAGGAAAGCTTTTATAATGCATACTGATTCAAAACATATATCAAACGGAAGTATAATATCATAATAGTTTTACCTCTAAACCTTTGAATTTGATACTTATTGTTTAACAATCTTCACCAAAAAAAAAAAAAAAAATGCTTTAAATTTCCTGGGTTTTTTTTATGACGTCATCAACGGCGTTATAATGGATGACGCCACTAGTTTTTGTGCTCATATTTTTACAAATTTTGATGAAACGATTTCGGAAACATTTGCACTTCGATAAAAACAAGACACTTGTTTCATAGTTTTTGTCCTGGTTGATTATTCCTTTACAATCATTTCTGTAACAATTTTAAAATCAAGCAGAATTTAACTGATTCGGTGACTTGTCTTAGACAGGTGAATTTATCTCTTGAATTAATTCCCTTTACTATTTTTTGCATATTAACAAGCCCCTTTCCCCAGGAAACAATGTTACATGACACTAAAATAAAACGTAAGAATCTTACCTGTTTTACATGGTCGTATCTACAACTCCACAGTGTTTACAAACGGTCGGCTGAAAGCCCCGTAGAAGGTACATTCGGTTTTTCCGTACAGTAGATCTGACACTGTGAATACAGGTAGGCCCATGTACTGCGGTGTCTCCGTACGCGAGCATTTTATCAGACTTAATACCTACATAAATACTTAATTCCTAAAGTTTCTCTAAAATCTCTAAAAACTGAAAAGTAAAGAATCTTATTTCCGTAATGCTTGATAAGTACACATAAAAGACAATATCAATAGAAATTGCGTTAATTTTTCATACGTTGGTATTAGGATACTATAACAATGTACTACAACCATACCCTGAACACAATAATATTCTACAAGTATGTTAGCTTTTAAATCTAAGATATTGAAACTTTTTACAACCGTTCTACTGTATATGAATTTATTCCAGATTGGTATTGATAAAGTGGCCCGAAAATCAAACATAACTCTGATATCTCATTCCGTTCTGCTATCCGTTACACGGAGATCTGACAGAATACGAATGAATCGTTTGCTTTCTTTTGGGTTTTGGTTTATTCATGACCTTTTATAAACACGAGTTATCAACCTTGCAATGTTAAAACCAAAGCGGCACCGAAACTTGATATCAGGCCATTCACTTTTTGTCTTTCTAAAGCTTTGTTAATACTTGAAAATCTTTAACGCAAGTGCTTTATGAAATTATCTATTAGATAATACGTTTTCAAAGAAAAGCATTCTTTTATTGATGTTGAATATAAGCCCGCCATATTTGTTTCGTTAATAACTTTCGTATAGTGACTCTCATGTGTGTTCAAAATCATATTGTTTGTTACCAGGTAAAACAAATCTTATCGATGATTAATTTTATTCATAAAGAATTATAAGATTACTTTATTAAATGGATGAATAATTGACCTTAGGTGATCAGAACTCCGATTTCATCTGATTCGTTATATTTTAAGTAGACTGATTGCCCAAAATACCAAATATCATAAAACCCGGCGGTTTGTTAATTAGAGAAAATGATTCGTTTCTAACTGGAGAATATTTCTCCGATATCTCACACTAAAGCTACGATTGATGTTGTTGGGTTTTTTGGGGTTTTTTTTTGTACGGCCTATAGACATATATAGCTGATGGAGAGCTTCAAATTAAACCAAAAATAGGTATAGAGCACACAAAGTAGTCAAATCACAAAATCTACATGATTTGTAGCACTGCATCAATCGGAGGGTTTTTGATCCTGTTTTTTTTTCTTTGTTCATGACTTATGAATGTATTAATGCTGACATTGCAGTATTCCTATACATTTTTGTTTGAACTCTGTAAGCATGCAAAGTGTTATTTCTATTTGTCAGAGGAGTGATGTTATTTTTGATATTTTAGAAAAATTACGAAAACAAGTACATGTATATAACTATTAACATCAAAATACTCCCAATGCAGTCATTATTTACTTTGACTTTTCTGGCAAATTAGATATAGGTGCTATGCCTAGAAATGACGCACAGCTACCGATCTATTCTTACCCCAGATTAGTGTTACATGTTAATGCACTACGTTTGCAATTGACAATACTGCAATTACCTCCTTTTTATGTTAAATGTAAGTATTGCTTTATTACATGACGTCTGCTAAACCTACTCACCTCTGCCCTACGTTAATGGTAATTATTACTATATTACATGGCGTCTGTAAAATCTACTTACATCCGTCCTTTGTGAAAAAAACAATTATTACTCTATAACATGGCGTCTGTTAAATCTACTAATCCCGTTCTATGTTAGAAATATTTATTACTTTATCACATGGCGTTTGTAACATCTACTAACCTCCGTCCTATGTTAGATATAAGTATTACTTTATAACATAACGTCTGTAATATGTACTACCCTCCGCCCTTTGTTAAATACAATTATAACTCTATAACATGGCGTTTGTTAAATCTACTTATCCCGTTCTACGTTAGACCTTGCCATTACTCTAACAATTTCTAAGTCTACTTACCTGCGAACGATGCTGAATATGATGATGACTACCAAGACGAATGACGCCACAGTCACGGCTCCTATTATAATGGTTTTATTGTCTACAAAAACAGAGATTTTATAAGATTTGGTAAACATTTGTGGTGTAGTAAAAATGGTTAACCACATAAAAAGTTCGATGTTCATCTCAATAGTTAATCACAGACGTGTTATCTTTACCGTTTTTTATATAGAGGAAACACGTTACCTATGGTGTCGTTTGCTTATATTTGAGTCACCATTTACAGATACTGTCCTTCGCTTTAGATCAACCTATTAATCTACCATTACATCAGGAACCATGATGATGTATTGCTTTGTTCAATATAGTATTAGAATTTAAAATTACACTAAGCTTTTGATATCTGAACCTGTTTAGATGGTTAGAACAGAACGATTATGCTTCAAGCTATCAATACTTCAATTAAGCTTAACCAAGATCACTGCTAAAGAGAATCAAGGAACCTACCATTGTCGGCTACTCTGCACTTCTCCCCATCAAAGCCACAGATGGGGACATCTGGAGGGGCATTCTTTATCCCCTTCTTTCCACCTCCCCATCGTACGAGGTCCGGATCCTCTACAGCCTAAAATGACGATATACGTATATTTGCATCTCTTCATTATGTTAAATATTTTAAATAAATATATCACACTTTAACCTTTTGTCATATATATCAGAGACATTATTACGTCAACTTCTTGTGTTAAATGTCGAGGGAAATTATAACGTGAACCTCTGGTGTAATATATTCAAGAACATTATGACGTCAACTTCTTGTGTAATATGTCCAAGGACATCATAACGTTAACTTCTAATGTTATATGTCAGGGACATTATTACTTGTGTAATATGGCCAGGGACTTTATTACATCAACTTCTTGTGTAATATGTTAAGGGACATCATTACTTGTGTAATTATCCAGGGACATTATTACTTGTGTAATATGTTCAGGGACATTATTACTTGTGTAATATGTTCAAGGACATGTTTACTTGTGTAATATGTTCAGGGACCCTATTACGTAAACTTCTTGTGTTATATGTAAAGGGACATTATAACGTCAACTTCTTGTGTAATATGTCAAGGGACATTATTACGTCACCTTCTTGTGTAATATGTTCAGGGACATTATTAATTGTGTAATGTGTTTGACGAAGTTAATCACCCTCAGTCCTTATGTTGGATTTATGAAGGTTGTCTTAACGTATTGTCTGGTGTTAAATATACGGAGTTTGTATACAATGTACGAAGGATCTGACGTTGTTTCTATGAATTTTATTTCTACATACGGTTCTTGCCACGAAGCTTGTCTTGTTGTACTGGAGCTCTATGATTGTTTTGAATATTCCATCCTTCTGCATGTCCATCATACGGAAGTTGAGATAGCGATCTCCTATAGAATCCAGTACGATATACCCGGTCACTCCTACAAATCAACGTACGACGTATCACAAAAGTTCAAAAATGGCATTTAGTCACAAAATCTTCGAAGAATCTACGAAAAACGGTATTCGCACAACCTTAATAACATATACCAACTACATATGTAAGAAATCTGATCTGCGAAAAACGATTTGAATGATTAAACAAGATTATTCTAAAGTACACTTAACTAAATTATTCCTGCAACCAATAAAACAATGCATATTGCTTTTAATTAGGTAATTAAGGAAATATTACTGCTATAGCTCTAATATGAAATCATTTATTTTATTTCTCAACAAAAAATACCATGTCATGTTCGGATATAGTTAGTTCAATTGCTGTATATGGTTTACCATCCGCATAGAAGTCCACCGATCTTTTGAAGAGATTATTGCCATTGGGAACCTCATTCTGAGACAAAGTTTTGTCGACCAGCAACGCCCAGGCTAGAGTAGCGTCATACAAATAGGGCGAGTAGGCGTCCGGCTGTAGGGACCGCATTAAAGAAATCATTATTATTAACGGAACAGAATGTGAAAGAGAGGTAATAAAATTTACAGAGCATCATGTAAAAGGAATGTAATAAAATTCAGGGAACAGAATGTGAAAGTGAAGTAATATAATTTACGGAAAAGCATGTGAAAGAGAGGCAATAAATGGAGAAATTTTCCATTAAATGTAGACTATAAAACAACACATTAGTTTTTAACTTGAAGTTGAATTCCCTTTAAAAGTTACATTAAATTATCACTGCTATGTATTACCATCACACACACACTTCTTGAAAAACAATATTGATAAAGTGTCTCATTAACAGTCGACATATTGTTATATCGCTTCCTTGAATAACGTTTTTTTTTTCTGTAATACTCTTTTAATCCCAAACCGTAAGGTACCCTTATGGAACAAAATATATGATGATGTAGTTACAAATGATTGCGTTATGTGAGGTTACGATTCAAGACAATCAAAATAAAGTATGCGTTATAAAAAAAACATACAAACAGAAAAATCGCGCACTAAGGAGCAAGCATTGCTGGTCAACTTAATCAACACCGGAACATATTATTGATCTTGCTAAGCCTATCCGCTGATCATATATGATATACAATACTGGAAAGACATGAATGTCTAGCATGACGGTACAGCTATAATTAGTCCAAAGATGATTATTTACTAAAATAGGACCACACTTTTACAACAAAGGCTACAGAATAGAAATTATTAATTATTAAACATTGGATATAGCCATCTGAAACAAATACGTTTGTTTCCTTAATTCGTGTTCTGACAAAGTATAATGTAAGGTTTACCGTGGTGCCATTAGGTAGGTTGATCCAATTTGGGCTCTGCTGATGGGCGTACTTTATTGCAAACTCCTGAAACTCCTTTGCTCTAGATTGGGGCAATGTATCCATGCTTATCTGTGGAAACCAATGTTGTGGCGGTGCTTATAATGAGCTGCATAGTATTCGTATGATTTTTGATTAAACACCATATCAGTTTGAAAAGGGCACATCTGCAGGAAACCATATGTACATTATTTACAAAGCTATAAATGTAACAAAACGATGTAGGTTGTTACAAAGGTAAGACGTTCTTTAAAAAAAACTCACATGGATAACTGATTCAAAGGCTTCTCGTGCATCATCGTCATGTGTGTCGTTCCTTTTCCAGCCTCGATTTGAAGTTATGTCTCTTTCAATGACATCCCATGTATACAACTGCAATACAAATATTTCCATAGCAACTAGGTATTCCTACAATGACCATGGTTATTTACAGACTACATATCCATAATGAAAACAGATTTTGTATGGTTAAATGTCAGTTTCCTTAACAATCTATATAATCAGGTGAATGTAATGATACTTACGTCTCCGTGAATACAGAGGAAGGCAAAGTCCCCGTGTGTCATACCCTGAAGATGGGCCACCAACATATACTTTCTCATCTCCATCCAGGGCACAGCAAAAATGATGACTACAACAGGGAAAAAAAAGATGGTTGAGAACTAAAGCGACAGAAAAAAATAAACAGCTGCAACAGACTAGGGGAGAGGGAAATAAAGCAACAAACGCAACGTTAAAAACATCACCACAACTGGTAGAGAAATGGTATGACTTCAATGTACCCGGTATCGGGAAATGATTGATAAAATATATTGATATCTACAACAGGTAACACTACAACCAAAACAAGAACATAATTATAACGACAAAAATTAAATACTGTAGTAACTACAGCAGGAAAATACCAGGTAAACCGGTAAATATGCCATTTTCAATGTCTAAGCCATGTGGATTAAATTATTCTTATACGTTTTAACATAGTAGATACCTGACATGTATGTTAACAACTTACTTCTGGCGTATTTCCTGACCTGGTGGAATATCTTGGCAACTTGGCTGTCTTGCATCTGTGTATTGACCATATGGGTGCTGTTGATGAAGTAGTTGCTATCACTTAGTTTGATGGCCTCTGCTACAGCTTTGTAGGGGTCGCGGTCATCATGGATTATAGCGAACCGTTTCCATTTGAACATAGTTGACACGTACTTCATGGTGATACCTGCAACCGGATAAAAAATTAAAAACAAAATTAATTAAGAGTTTCTTTTAACAGGAGAATGACCAGTGAAAACCTTAATAATGAAATAGGTAACACCATTTTGAGATAAAAAGAAAACGTGTTTTGATATCAGATCGCACGAAGATTGCTTGGAAAAGAAACATTTGATGATTCGATGGCGTTTTTATTACGAACTGTACGTTACACATGCATTTATTGTTTAAGTAGTATAGGTAGTTCCGTTAGGTAAACGTTCGAAGCCTATTGAGTGGTCATGGAAGTCTTATTCATGTTGGGTAGGTCTTTCTGTTTGTTATATGTACGAAGCCTACTGAGTTGTCCTAGAAGTCTTATTAAGGTGGAGTACGTCTTCCTGTTTGTTATACGTACGAAGCCTACTGAGTGGTCCTAGAAGTCTTATTAAGGTGGAGTACGTCTTCCTGTTTGTTAACGTACGAAGCCTACTGAGTGGTCCTAGAAGTCTTATTAAGGCGGAGTAGGTCGTTCTGTTTGGTATATGCACGAAGCCTACTGGGTGGTATAATAGTCTTTTGAAAGTGGAGTAGATCGTTTTGACCGATATACGTACGGAATCTGTTGAGTGGTCCTAGAAGTCTTATTAAGGTGGAGTAGGTCGTTCTGTTCTGGAACTCTACATCATTTGACACCCAGCCAAACACAGGGATGTTCCAGTGGGAGGCCAACTGGGCCACACCCTTCATGGCTGAAAGGAGACTAGTCTCGTTAACATAAAAGTTCAAGTTCACAACGGAACATGTACCATTATTCATTAATACTGCATGCATTATATTTCTAATACAAACATTATCCTTTTGAAAATTTATCATCAAAACTTAAATCATTACTGTTAGACCAATCAGAAGCGAACGTTATGCAAAACATCAAACTTCAAAACTACGAAGTACTCTTTATATACACTGTACCCAGGTTTACACTCAGACATGCCTGTCTAATTAGACATACTAACAACAGAGAGACATATCAATGTACGGTCTTCAATAACATTAGTTGAAGGAAAATCAACCTAGTTATACGAAGCATGCATTGAGCGGCGTGTTTGCTATATTGGCCGGAAGGATAAAACTGCCTACCTGCGGAGCATGGGGGTCCCAGGAAAAGGTCAGGCTCGAATTTCTCTTTAGCGTCAACAGCGGCCGCCAACGCTGATTTAGAGTTACAGTCTGAGTCAAAATGTTGTACCCTAGTGGTAAAATAAAACGCATTTATAAGAAAACCAGCATAAACACCCCTTCGCTGTCCGGCTACTAGAGCCAGTCCAATACGGACGTGTTAGTATTACATATACCACCTCCTCCATTATCAAGTTTAAACATTTCCGATGGCACAATCAATGTAACCGGAATTCTCGGATTGTGAGAAAAAATATCAATATTTATCACATGAAGCAATTCTTTGTAATGCTTTAAAAACTTTAAAACGTATTCCTGGACTATTCGTGTAAGTAAGCAGTATATATTGTCATTGTACAAGTTTCATTTAACTTTTTTTCTCAAATATCTAATGGTCATTTCAACAATCGAGATTTCTTTCAAACTATGATAAAAAAAAACACAAAAAAAACAAAAACCAAATAAAAAAAAAAGCAAAAAAAAGCAAAAAAAAAAAAAAAAAAAACCAAACAAACAAACAAACAAAACCAAAAAATATTTGTTATCGTCTTGTTTTTCCCTTATCTCTAAACGTTACCAAAAACTATTGTGTGGATAGATTCGTTTGCATAGCCGCTCTGACATAAAAAAAAAAAAATGAACGTGTCCTTTTGATGGTATTAGAAACAGTCTATCTAATAATAAAACTAATTGAACATAAGTACATGTACTTTCCATAAAATAATAAACAAAAACAAAAACTATGACGGTAGAATGTGTCAAGTTGAAATATCTTGGCATATCTAAAAACTGGCATCATTATTTATTTTTGTCACCGATACATCAATATCAACACATAACTTAATTGGATTTAGATATGTGAGTATGATCTATGGAGAGTCGAACTCGAAATGATAAAAGCAGTCTTTTTGTTTTTATTTTCGTTTTTGTTGTTTTTGTTATCATATTATCATTTAACACACTGTAATTTCCTTGTTTCGTTTCCAGGTATGATTATCATTTATCATGTAAGATACAGATATAGATATAAATATCAGGTAATTTTGTAATATGAGAATGACTGTCAAAACTTTTTTTTCTGTGTGAATTTATGGACAAAACATTTCGACCTTTTATTCAGTAAGTGAAACCACATAATCCGGTTCCAAAAGTGGTTGGCCGCAACCTTCTTTAATATAGAAAGGCACATCTTTCCACGTATGTATAACGAATATACATGTATTTAATCAAGCATTTATTCATATATCTATTTATTTAAACGAATATGAAATTTATTATTCAATCTTATTTTAGTGCTTTTCGCGCTGAATAATTCCGCTAATTCATGATTACGCTAATTATATCTTTACATTGTTTTCTACGGCAGGTGTTTGTGTCCGCTAATTCATGATTACGCCAATTATATTTTTACATTGTTTTCTATAGCAGGTGTTTGTGTCCGCTAATTCATCACTGCGCCAATCTGTGTGAATTCTGGTTGGCGCTAAGATTTGAGTGCGTCAAAAAAGATCCGTTTTCAGTATATACGTAAACAGCTTTACAAGTTTGTAAACGAAAACGTAATTCGAACTGAAAACTTAGAAAAGGAGGTCAGAAAATGAACAACTTCCGGAATTGTAATGACATTCTGCTTGATAACAACATACCGAAAACTAGAGTTTAACTTTGCATATTTTGAAATGGACACAATATTTAAGCTTGGATAGTAAATTCAAGACCCCATGTAACATTAAAATCATCTTGGAGAAATGAACGGTTGAAGTAGGGATTCATATCATAGATGGTGGTGAAGTGGCCAAGTTGCAGGTTATTTCTTCAGTTTCAACCTCATAGCTTTGTATTTGCATTTGCATGGTAAACTTTCACAGCTGAATAAATATTCGAACCATATATGCATTCAATTTGAATATATATGATATGGGATAAAACAAAAACAATTAATTAAAAAGCATCAACTGCCATATCCAACATTTCCTGTAGACTTATTCAGTATTAATTATTGATTCGTCAATAAAAGTTTGAATTAAAGAGAGAAAAAAATGAAATAACACCTAAAATGAATTTAGTAATATATACAGTATCAGCTGAATATAAAACAGTGCAATCAAGCTACTTCGTCCTTCTAATACTCATAAGTGATGATATTGGCAAACATTGTGAATAAGGGAGACCAAAACAAGAACAAAAAGCGTCTAAATAAATATTGAAATATGGAAAAGAATTTTTTATTCAATCAATTTGTTATTCTCGATATTGAATCATTCAACCTTATCATGAGATGTGTGTGTGTGTATTTTGAAATATCCGGTATGTAATGTAAAGTCTGAATAATCTGGTGTACATAAAATATTAATAGGAAACTTTCGTTTGTCCATGGTAAACTGTTAAACGTTATATAAACCATTAGTAATGAGAGGCTATCTTCTGAAAAAATGAAGGTGAAGCATGTACAGTAGCTTCTGTGAAAACATATGTAGAAGCGTAAACAAGTCATGTAATGAAGGAAACGAGTGTGGCTGACTAGTCCTCCTTACCTTGATGTGTAATTAACAGGTAGCGTGGGTCAAAGGTCGTCTACACGTCTGTCAACTCAGTATGTTTACAACTGCTAGCAAGTGTCACTAAATGAAGTATTGAAGTGTTACATAATGTTGTTTATGAAACACAATTACCGGTTCATACCTTTCCTCATGCATTATTTATCTTCTTAATGTGGTTTTGTGTGTGTACAATATATTACCGTCTTACTTATATAGCATGTACTAGCTGTATCTTACACACATAGTCTCATTATGTTGCCTGCTGATGTCTGAACAATGTGAAGCCTACATTCCTGATGTTGAACGAGCTCGAATTACACGTCGGTTATATAAAGATGTATTGTTTAGTAGCGAGTTATTATATATTTACAAATGAAGTAATAAAAGGTTAGTTTTCAAGACTTAAAATATTTGCATAGTAAGATAATTACGTTTGTTTTCAGAGTATTGTCAGAATAGAATCATATGCACGATTTAGAATCAAAAAGAAAGAAAGAAAAGAAGTGAATGAATATTGTGCTTTTGAATGATTAAAAAATAATTTAGAATGCAATGTAGGTTGTCAGCAGGGATTTATAATGCTTCGAAGGTTAACTTAACATATACACATAATAATAGGTGATATACTAAACAAATTATAAGAGACATAAAGTATTAAAATAAATTGTACATGAAATACATATGACTTGTCACCAAGGATTAGCTAGTTATGATGTTACTAGAAATATGACTCTAGTGTACGATTTTCCTGAAATGGCTTAGCAGGCAATATCCGGTTCACTTAGTTTCTGTAGATTATATTCTCGTTCTTCTCTATACTTTTCTTTTTATTCATAATTGATGTGATCATTTTTGCAGACATTTAACTGCTTCAATGGTCCATGATCATCCATTTATTTAGTTTAAGAAATATTATACAATATATACCTAGCTTCAGGCAATTCACTGTTTTTTTTCATTTTAAATTGCACACAAATAACCTCTCGTAAAGTTTTCCCTCCAATGTATACCTAACATTCAGACTCACCACCAGCTAACGTAACTACTTAATTACGTAAGCACTTTTGTAACCTTGACCAAACGTTTTAGTGAGTCAGAATTTGTAAACATCATGTGCTCCATGGCGCAGATAAACCCAAATAACTTTTTCATGTGCCATGACATCTCTGGATCAAATAATTGATATATACATGATTATTTAAGGATTAAATGTTGCTTTGCGACACAGTTCATGTTGAATTTGTCTCAAGAGCAACTCGATTAATTAACCAACGCAAAATTAAATCCTTATATTTCGGTTAAGTCTCATTTTTCCTAATGAATTAAAGAAGTACAAGTCTTCATTTACTAGAAGTAAAATCTAATGGTCTGTGTTAAGTAATAGTCCATCCTTTGATCATGACAAAACAGTATTAACACGACAAAATACGATTATGCAGCATATAAACCGTAAAACAACAATAAAAATAACATGATTTAATTAAAATATTAATTTTGTCGCTGAACCTAAACAAAAATATTAAAAACACGAATGCTTGAGTCCCAGTCCACTGCCCACGATTTACAGGACCGTTAAAGTGATGATAGGTATATATTTCGATTGTAAATAAGCATATTTATAGCATTATGAGCTAATTGTGATTAATATACAAATCAGGCATCACTCAAGGATGGAACAGGGTCTTTTACCTCTGTTTTTACTGAAAATCACATTTAAATTATCAGAATCCTTATGTACATGAGGCCTATCATGTAAATCTAACAGAACAATTTCTGACCAAGAACTATTCCTGCAAAATAAGTTGATTGAGATGTTGTAACTTGTACATAACTTGTATGGGTTAGGCCTAGGCCTACAGGATCGGGCAGAAGCGGCCTGCTTGCGCACTATGATACTTTTGTACGCTTAGATTAAATTTGTTAGTTTCATTGAGTCCAACTTTAAAAGAAATTGAGATATTTAGTATAATGTGCAAATAATAAAGATGCCCCTGTTGCAAGCTGATTCAAAACCAAAACATTAAAATTAGCCTCCCCTGATTTAATTACATACGACCAAACAGTCAAAGATTCATATTAATAAAAGAAAATAGCTAGGGTCTGTCAAAGGTACAGGGGCGGGGATACCTGCCCCACCACGTGGGATTTTTCTGGGAACTCCGATTTCCCCCCAAACTAAGACCCATCACATCCGTCCATCCGGGCCAACAAGAGTGAATTCATATAGCTTATTTTGCAATAATTGTAAAATAGATTAAGATCAAGTTGATATAAAGTCACAAAGGTATACTCCAATCTCCTTCGTCCATGAAATAAATAATTTAAAAAAAAAGATATAGATATTGCTAAGAAAAATTAACTGTGACGACTCCTTTGTATTCTAAACAACAGACAACACCGACATTTAAACTAAACCGGAATTCTAATTAAAATCGAAAGGTCGAGGGAAAAATCCGGACAAACGTCTGACTTGATATCACACAGTAGAATATAATGTTTCTAAATGATCTCTCGAAAACTTATTTTGAAGCTGACATCTGTCACGGAAATCATGACAGTAGGGAATATCGAATAAGCTGGAACATGTCAACATCATAGGTAGGGGATGCAGGGATGTTGCTATCTAGAAATGGAAAAAAATACGATTGTGAAATTGAGACTATTACGCGTATCATAAAGCTTAGATTTAAGCTGTTTCCGCTGTACGTTGTATATAAAATCGAGGTAAGTGGCTGACGTTAAAGGGACTGTAGTTTCCTTGTAACGTTGTCAGTGGAGATCGAGGTAAGCGACTGGTGTTAAAGAGATTGTAGTGTTCTCAATTTCAACTACTTCTTGGTATTATCCAATCGACATTGTCAATGTAGTTCCTCTATCGTCATTGTTGCATTTGAAAGGTTACTGTTACTGCTCTGATAAGCCTTCCAATATAACCATTGTCTCATAAAAATAAAAGGCCATGAAAGGGACAATTTGTTGCGATTGATATGCAAATGACCTGTTAAAAGATCTTGTCACCAGACTCAATAAACATACTTCGACTGTTTTTGCTTGACACTAGTGTTAAAGAAATACGCTCAATTACAGTTCCATATATATAAAGATATATATATGTCATAATGCCATTCGATTTCTATGGAAAGATATATATATATATATATATATATCATAATGCCATTCGATTTCTCCGAAATGAAAACTTTTATCTCATGTCTGGTAGAAGAGATGTTTTGGGGAGCAGATGTTCAAGTTTGTTCAAAGCTCGTTGGATCTCTTCAAAATCAACATTCTATTCTCTCCACGTCTGGAGTAAACAGTATCCCAATACGACTACAGCCCTGCCTGGACGGTGCCAAGAATGTCAGTAAACAGTATTTTGATAACTATTGAGTTAAGCAACTTCTGGAGCCTGAAATATTTATAAACCAAAATATCAATATATGTATTCACTAATGTATTAAGAAGCGTCCATCACCTACCGTATACTGTTTCCTACCGGTCCACACATTACGAGTTTGGTAAGTGAATATAAATCACAAATAAATATTAAATCAAAATACGTCAGCGCTCGTGCTATCACTTAGAGTGTTGTCTATTTCCCATCCTCATGATAGTATGAAGGGAAGCCTACATATAGATGTACAGAGGGATATCTACGTAAAATATACACGGATAAGACTAGTTAACACAGTTATAGGTATCTGATAGCATAATACATGTCATGTATGCAATTGTCTCATATAAACCATTAAATTATTCTAGGTCAGCGTCTGTCAGCTCTCGTATGAACTACGTGGTGTGTGTACCAAGATATCGCCACATACAGTTAATAAGAAGTTAATTCTGAATAGTAACAGTCCTCTAATTGATATCTGAACAAATACTCGATTTGATTAATTTCAATTATAATTAATCATTAGTTAGAATAAATTAATTATATGTAATCTAGCAAATCACTTACATGCATTATATTAAAGAATCACCGACAGTCTATTTACACTAGTTGCCACAAAATGCATAAAGCTTCTGCCACGGTATAGAAAATATTTGATCAACACCATCGAATGTTAAGATAATAACAGCGTCCCAAATACGTATTGTTTATTAGACCTACATGTAAACCTTCATTCCAACTAGAATGTCTTGTTGTGTTGACCTTTGATTGACATGTTCAAGGCAGAAGAGTCGACGATATTCATGTAGGGGAATTAGACGCATTGCATATGTGCACATGCAGCTGATGAAAACGATGTACAATTGTTTAAAATTGACGAGGGCTAAGTAGTTACGTCAGGCGTAAGCTTAACTAATTCGAATACCGAAGGTTTTGTTTTTTGCTATTTTTAATTTCTACTTTTTTAAAGGAGGTCTTTCTTGATGTCCATGATAATGTGAGTATTTTCTGTTTAAGGTAATACCTATAATTGTTTTCTGCCTCTGTCTATTTCCCCTTCTTTTGTTATGATGTCTGCCTCTGTTTATTTTCCCGCCTTTCGTTGCATTTTGTGCCTCTGTTTATTTTCCCGCCTTTCGTTGCATTTTGTGCCTCTGTTTATTTCCCTTTCTTTCGTTATGTATTCTGTCTCTGCCTATTTTCCCTTCTTCCAATTTGTTTTCTGCCTCTGTCTATTTTTCCTTCTTCCAATTTGTTTTCTGCCTCTGTCTATTTTTCCTTCTTCCGTTTTGTTTTCTGCCTCTGTTTATTTTCCCTCCTTTCGTTATGTTTTCTGCCTCTGTCTATTTTCCCTCCTTTCGTTACGTTCTCCAATACTACATTCCGTTATTTCCGTCATCATGGCGGTACCTTGAATTATACGACTATAGACCTATCAACGAGATACCCTATGGACCGGAGATATATATTCCTCAAAAGTGTGTAGAAACCAGCGACTCTACAGGCGATTCATCTTCAATTTCAGAAAATTTCTAAATCTTGATTTTCTATACGATCATATATTTAAATGAAGGAAAACAAATTTTGGTTCAGGAACTTTTCAAAAATTCTGTAATGCTTTTATATAGAAAGTTTAATATAGAAAGTTTAAGAATGTGGATGAAACTGGGTCTATTTTACGATGATGCGTCCTCAATACGGTACCTAATCCCGACATTATGTTAATGTCGTAATTCACGTCTACATCAATTGATCAGTTCCGGGAGATTTGACCTCAAGGTCTGGCGGGATGTTTAAGTCTGAGTAATCAACTCAAAATTAAACTTATTTTACTAGATTTAACGAGTGGTCAACTCAAACCTTGTGTTTGGTTTTGAAAGTGAATCAAACCAAACTAGAACTGTCGCCAGGATGGCTGACTAATACCCCCGCAATCTGCATGAGTAAATGGACAACTGGAACCGTTATTTAGAGGCTAACTAAGATAACCTTTGCATGCCGCTATTTCTGATATTCAAAATCGCTGGAATATGTGTCGTTCATAATAAAGAGAATTTCGTCATTAGTTTTGTTGAAATCAGTCCACAGGTTTTGGAAGAGTTGTCTGGACAATAAAAACCTGTTTATAGTGACCAGTTACAATGGCAAAAACAAAAAATGGAATTTAAACAGCTGCGCATGTTTCCTAAAATTCCCATTACTGCACATGTTCCCTAACATTCCCGAAAAAATTTGTGAAAATCGGTTCACAAGTTTAGGAGGAGTTGTCCGGACAATAAAACCTATGAATAGTGACCAGTTACCATGTCAACCAAAATTTAGGAATTTAAACACCTGCATGCACATCTACGGATGGTTCTCTCTTTTTGTGTGAAGTGTCATCGAAATCGGCCAACCAGGAGGAGTTTAGGAGGAGTTGTCCGGACAAAATATGTCTACAGACGGAGGAACGGACGGACGGACATACAACCCGATTCCAGTATACCCCCCCCCCCCCCCCCCCCCCCCCCCCCCCCCCCCTCCCAACTTCGTTGCGGGGGTATAAATACCTTTTCCATCTTTTATTTTATACTCAGAGGTCAGTGAGGGTCAAAATGATTACATCTTTTGTTTTATACTCAGAGGCCAGTATGGCTATGGTACCTTCTGATACAGATACAGAATACAGTGTCGGTATACACCTGTGTAATATCCATGATCGGGGCCTGGGCTGATAAGCTTTGACTCGAGTGAAGTTAATCGTTAATCGAAATACAGGCCTATCTCACGTAGATCTTATTACGGGCGTAATAGATAATTGAATGGACATTACATCAGTAAGGGTCAAAATGATTGCATCTTTTGTTTTATACTCAGTGGTCAGTTGCTCAGTGGTCAATAAGGGTAAAAATGATTTCATTCTTCGTTTTACACTCAGTGGTCAGTAAACGTCAAAATGAGGAATGAGGTAACGAATAAAATACATGTATGAATTGTCGCATTAATTTTGAATTGTCGTTTTAATTTTAAAACGGAAAAATCCAACGTTATGTGTACGCAATAGTCTAGTAGATTTATAAATAAAAATATATCTACAAACTTTCAAGTAATTGTTTGCCTAATGTAATCATAAGTGTACTATTTAATGGTGTGAAAAGTAATCAAAATTGTATCATATAATGGTGTGAAAAGTAATCAAAAGTATATAATTTAAGGATTGATTGTCAATTTTGTTGCTTGCATTGACTGATGAAGGGAAGTGAACTTCGTGCAAATGAAGTGAACTGCGAAGCAGTTCATGTACCATTTGCACGAGGTTCACTTCCCTTCATCAGTCCATGCAAGCAACAAAATTGACAATCAATCCTTATATTTACGTTAACCAAATTAAAAACTTCGCCACCAGATTGCAAAATTCGGTCACAACGGTGTGACGTAAGTATGTCATTTTGTAACATTGTTATACTTATCGTACATGTGTGCACAGTAGTGGAACAGCAGACAGTCAGCTATTCTCGTCGCCAAGGCAACACAAAATATAGTCCCATACACGTTTTGATTATTACGATGTTGATACACATAAATACGATATTTTCAAGGTAAAATATTCATTTATAACAAATATTTATGATATTGTATAATAAAAACTTAGCAATACCCATATAAATACGAATTTAAAGTGCAGTGTTGACAGTATAGTATGTGTGTGATTTGGTCACCCGAGACACAGGGACTCGGTTAAAAAAATGAGCACAATGATAACGTGACGACAGCTGTTCAGTGAAATATCACAACATTAAAAAACAGAGTTTATACTCTCTAAAGCATTGACATTTTTTTATTTTGTAATGTTTTATAATTTGAGTGAATGTTGGATTTTTAGTCTTTCGATTATTTATAGATGTCATATGTTACTCAAAATTTAACGCCGAACCCCTGTGACCGTATGTGATGCAGTCTAATGGCCGGGATATTCAGAGCTCCAGAAAAAGTGTAACAATGTGGATTTTAGTCGCAGGTTAGCTGATGATGTACATTGTGCTCTTGAAATATTGGATTTCATTGTCGTACTGGCGTTTTGGGATGTAAATTATGATAATAGTTAGTAAAGAAACATTTATTTGAAAATCGCGGTATTCGACAGCTGGAAACTTGTGTCCTCCATATGTTTAGATTGAGTCAAATTATGACAATAATGTGTCTCTGTGCTCGATGTAGCATGCTGCTGCTACAGTCTGTTTTGTGTTGTTAAATAGTGTTAAAATTGAGGTTTATTTTCTGTGACCACTAAAATGGTATCAAGTATGGCATTCGAGATACAGCTAACGTTAGACCTACTGCGCTACGTAGGTCATGAGCTCGGTGCTATCGGGAGTGTCAGTGTTTTGTCAGATCCTGTTTTCGAAACTGTCTGCATTATACTGGCATTTTTATCAGCACATAAAGCGGCTATTCCACTTGTGTTTATATACGTTTACAACAATAATACACAATTCACAAGATGAAAGTGCATTCAAGTTTGAGGCGGTACAGAACTCGATCGCCATTGTAAACTCAGTGAATGCATTCACACGCCGGCAAGAAAGTGATTCGTCTCTCAGAACAAAAGCATGCGACCCATAATCTTCAACGGGAAATGAAGTGATCTGAGTTTACTATGTTCATTGAGGCGGAGCAAGTAAAAATGTAAATATATAATGGTGTGAAAAGCAATCAAAAGTAAATCATGTAATGGTGTGAAAAGTAATCAAAATTGTATCATATAATGGTGTAAAAAGTAATCAAAATTGTATCTTATAATAATGAGCAGAAGTATCTTAAAGTGTAACAGATAATGATATTAAAAAGTAATTAAAAATGTCACAAATAATGATGTACAAAAATAATCAAAAAGGTGTAACAAAGGTGTAACAGATAATGATTTACTAAAGTAAACAAAGGTGTAACAGATAATGATATTAAAAAGTAATCAAAAATGTCACAAATAATGATGTACAAAAATAATCAAAAATGTAACAGATAATGATGTACTAAAGTAAACAAAGGTGTAACAGATAATGATGTACTAAAGTAAACAAAGGTGTAACAGATAATGATGTACTAAAGTAAACATAGGTGTAACAGATAATGATGTACTAAAGTAAACAAAGGTGTAACAGATAATGATGTACTAAAGTAAACAAAGGTGTAACAGATAATGATTTACTAAAGTAAACAAAAATGTAACAGATAATGATGTACTAAAGTAAACATAGGTGTAACAGATAATGATGTACTAAAGTAAACAAAGGTGTAACAGATAATGATGTACTAAAGTAAACAAAGGTGTAACAGATAATGATGTACTAAAGTAAACAAAAATGTAACAGATAATGATGTACTAAAGTAAACAAAGGTGTAACAGATAATGATGTACTAAAGTAAACAAAGGTGTAACAGATAATGATGTACTAAAGTAAACAAAGGTGTTACAGATAATGATGTACTAAAGTAAACAAAGGTGTAACAGATAATGATGTACTAAAGTAAACAAAGGTGTAACAGATAATGATGTACTAAAGTAAACATAGGTGTAACAGATAATGATGTATTAAAGTAAACAAAAATGTAACAGATAATGATGTACTAAAGTAAACAAAGGTGTAACAGATAATGATGTATTAAAGTAAACAAAGGTGTAACTGATAATAGTGTTTAAAGGTGTAAAAGTAACCTGAATCATAACATGTAATAACATAAAGCGTTATACTTCAAATCTATGTTTACAAAGTGACCAAATGTTTACCATATACAGTCAAACATGTATAAAAAGGACACTTAAGGGGCAGATAAAACGTGTCCTTTATAGACAGGTGCCCTCTATACAGAGGTAAATCATACAGTAAATTGCAACGAGTGGGTCTGATGAATCTGTCCTTTATATAGAGGTGTCCTTTATAACAGGTTTGCCTGTACATGTTAAAATTGTCAAACTTGTATCATTTCAAGATTCTTCTTAAAATTATTATAAGAGACCCGTACATAATAGTAGGATAAATAATACAGATATTAAATTAAATGATTCATATTAGTCATAAAGAGTTGTTTTAATGACAAACATGTTTTAATTAATGTTTTAAAACGATATGATTACAATTAATTATAATATATTCACTATAATATATTAATTATAATATTTATATTTATTTAATATTATTTATAGTACCATACATCTCCGCGAAATAGGACAAAACATTTATGCGTGGTGATTCCTTGTTGAGTCACAGGGATAGGTTCAGTAATGGATCACAATGTTATCGCATATGTGTACACACAATAATGTGTCTTGTCGTTAGAACCAGCACGGCCATACTAACGGCTTGCTCGCCTGCGGCCAAAGCATGGTACATGCACATAGAACCCCGGGCGATACATAATCAACACGGTATTACGTTCAATTCATCTTATTTAAGGTATTGTGCTTCTATAAAAAAAATAATAAATTTCTTATCAACTCATAGAGAACCTCAAATCTGTGAATGTTATAACAAAGATGCAGTATTTATTTCAATTCATGTTTTTATTCCGTTTAGTAAGGAATTATTCTTACTGACTGAGGTGTAATCGGAACAATGGTCATTTCAGAATGGCTTTTTTTTTCACTGGAATATTTAACTTTCCTAACTAATGTCAACAAATCTAACATTGGTGAAATTAGTTCGACAATTATCACTCCTGATACAGTATCACATTATAAATATAGTAAGTGAGATGATATAAAAAAAAAACACATCGCCATCCAAACGGAAACAGAAAACCAATTTGTGAACCAGAAAAGACAAACATGGGGTGTAGAAAACGCCGATAAATAGATAGTTAGGTTGACGTAACATGGTTTTAAAGAAAAGTTAACTAATCAGAAAACTATATCAATATTTATATGTGATCAATGCACAAAAGAGGCACAAAAGAATAACGTTGTAAAATATTAAATTAATTTACGCCATTGTAGTGTCAGAGCGAGGAAGATTATCTTGGTTTCGTGTAAAATGATGAGTTTAACTTTAAGCAGACATCTGTATATTGTTTAACGAAGCGTATGATCCTTCTGGTAAACCATTCGTTTATCTTGTTTCATCATAAACAAACATTTTCCAGGATGTTTTTGCCATTGGACCAGCCAGCTGGTGATTCGTGTGTAAAGTTGACGCAATTACAGTTAAATGTTATTCTTCTTTGTGTAATGATGGTAACCACAATTGTACATCCAATAAATATAGCACAATACATATTCTTTTTATATATAATGACACAAATTACTTTATATTTGTATAGGCGACCTTGCTCTTTTCCAAATAACGTTTGGCATAATATATCTGACATTTAAAGGCATCCGGCAACTATACGTGTTTGACCATGTATAACGTCAATAACATTAACCAAACTGAACACCAATCCAATGGCACTTTATAGTGCTATGTGTGTGGTTTATATTTTGACAAAGAACACAATTAAACGTATGGTATAGTTTTAACATAAGTAACATAGTAAATGCATAAACTGATCACTTGTAGTGTCATATCGTTACTCTTTACCTTGGAGCCTTAAAAATCAACACAATACGTGACGTAGCCATGTCAATGGAGCTGTCATGTCCAGTCTTAATGCCCTCTATAAATCAGAAAACCTGACCACCTGAATGTCACCCCCGAAAATGCTCGTGTCCACAAAGCAATCGTAATGATGACAGATCATGTGACTATTGCCACTTGTTTTCCTGGGTTAGGTTTATTGTCTTAATCATAGACTTTACACTATTGTTTCTGTTTGGTGTAGACGGAAATATTTCTAATATTCTCATGTTTATTGATTGATAGAGAAAAAGCTGTCTCTACTGTATTTAATCCTGGCCGTTGTGCAATAATGGGGAAAAATACCTCATGAAACACACATAGATGAATTGATTTATATGCAAACAAAGGCATATGGACAATTGACAAGTTAGGAAATCAAGCCTCTGTTAACGGACACACGGGAAAACATGCTTGTTTAAGGTCTTCGTATCCAATGATACAGCGAATGATAACAGTTTTATTTCGAGCAGACAGAGGAACGCAAAATCATCAAATAATGATTAGATATCAAACGTTGCATTTGATTCAATTTGTCTTAGCAATTTATAATATGATGAAACAGCTACATTTCTAAATTGTTATTTTGCAATGTATTTAATCTGAAGTTTGACTCAGGTGTATCTAGTCACGCATTTAATTCTTTAAATTATGCCGAAAGGGGAGATAATTTAGTGTTCGACAGGTCAGTGAGCTCAATAATGGCATAAAACATTTGTTTTGTGACTTTATTATATGTCCGCGTTATACCGAAGTTTAATCATGATGCTTATTATATGTTGGCATTGTCTCTTACTTGTCTGGTATTACGATAGTTGATTTACTTACTTGACTGTGTGGTTGGTCAAGGGGGCATTTTCATTCTGCATTGCATATAGGGCGATCTTCAGGCCCCCGACACTTGTAGCGGCACTGACCCCATGGTATTCCTTTGTAGGAGCCATCCAGGCTATACGAAATTCGTGACATTTTGAGGTTCCAAGCAGAAGTAAAAATTCTAGAAGAAGATTCCAAGCTTTTCTTTTTACATCCATTACGAATTCGTGCATGTAAAGTAGGTATGTGATGTAAATAACACACACATACACCTTAGATTAACTCACCGCTTGATGAAATCTACCACATTATCCTTGATGTTTTTATGTATTCAATCTAAAAACACTGGTAGAAGATATATTCCTCGCAGTTAAATATTGATCCTGGTACTCAACGAAATATCACAAAAGTTAGAAAAGTTTACATCGGTATCTCAAAATAAGAAAGCCTCCATCTTTTTCCCAAGATACCTTTTTGGCCTGTCATTCATTTCACAAAGGTGGCTGCTGTGACGTCAGCCTCGGGGCACCAATGGAAGACGTCGTTACGAATGATGGATGGCAATGCCATGTTGAGTACACTAAGCCAGGTAAGTTTCCGCTCAGTGTTAGCACGACCAGGTAAGATACATTAACTAATACAAAAGAAATGGACATATTGCCATGTGTCATTTTTATTATCTAAAGACGTTTCTTGTGATATACATGTGATGTGTGTGTAAAGACCCATCAACTATCTTAACAGGGACACCTGGGAAAACTCGTAACAAAACCGTAAACAGACGAAAACATGTTTTTCACAAATTATTGGAGGAAAGAAGTTCTGAAAATCAGTGTCAGTTTTCTAATATCATAACAAAGTAACAAAAGCAACCTTCAATTTTCTTCCAATTAAGAAAACACATAATTACACAAGTGGTTGAATTGTTTGGAGACAATGCTTTCTTATATTTAAGATTTGCCACCAATTATTGTATGGTTGATAGCCTGTCATAAAAGTCAATGAAAGTGCATTATCTTATACATAGTTGACCGTCGATGTTATTTTAATCATATATATGTCCGCAGTAGTACAACATTAAAGATACATGTATATAGAATATATGAGCATAATGGCGTGTCGCCTGGTCATACATTTAAAGATACATACATACATACATACATACATACAGTGGAACTTCGTTAACTCGAACTCGGATAACTCGAATACCCCGCTTAACTCGAAGTACCTCGCCGGTCCCGGCCGAATTCTCTCTTTATCTTAGTAAAAAAAAACTCGGATAATTCGAATTCGGATAACTCGAAAAACTCGGATAATACGAAGTAAAAATTTGGTCCCAACAATAAAAATCCTACTTGAAATGTTCGAATAACTCGAAGTATAATTTTCGTCGATCGGTGGCAAACGCCGACATTTTTTAAGAGCTAAATTCCGTTTGTAATACTGAACATATCGGCACTACTAACCTACATGCTATTATAAGTGTTTCATAAATTCATAAAAGAAATTGTCGGTTGAATCTTATAACAACAAGTCTTGGTGATAAAAAGTACTGCTTTACTTACATCAGGTAATTTCCCAATGCGGTCGCCGATATCAGTACACACGATAGTCAACAACTCATCTACCCGTTCGCTCAAGCGGAACTAATCTCTGACACACCGGTAGATCTACCCGGCTGATGTTTTTACAGGTGTAGAAATGACACAGTCACCGGCGCCTATTAAATCTTTAAACTGCTGAAACAATAGCGTAATTACTGCTGAGGTGTTCAGAGTACAACTGTAACGGTCAGTGCTGTCTATTAAATCGGATAAAACGCCAACTCAGTTACAGTAACATTTTATACGCACATGCGCAGCCCAACTTCCGGTGCTAATACACATGGAAATGGCGTGGTTATCAATAAAAAGTAAGTAGGCCGATCAAACAGTATTTTATATATGTCCAATAAAAGGTAATGGTTCTGTTACGTTTTGTATGCAATCTGTGTTAAACTGAAACGGTTATTTGTTTTGACATTAATAACTTGTTATTTTGTCGAATTCCGTTTTATCGTTTACCTTTTGCAAACATGACTTGCACATCAGATCGTTATTGAAGTGACTAAGTGAAAGACACTTTATCGTGACTTTATATCGGCAAAACTACACCAAATTACAAGTGACATAACGAAACATTACATATATATTTACATGTATTGACCAGTCTTCACACTAAACTGATGAGCGACAGAGCGAAGTTATAATGATTATATAATGTTGACAAATATTGACCAAACTTTTCACCAAAAACGATAACTCGCTTAATTCGAACACTCGGATAACTCGAAGTTTTTTCGTGGTCCCGTCGACTTCGAGTTAACGAAGTTCCACTGTACATACATACATACATACATACATACATGCATATGCATACATACATACATACATACATACATACATACATACATACAGTACTGTACATACAAATCAACCAAATTTGAGTTTTCTTAGTTACTAAAATAAGGTAGTTGTTCATCTTATATATGCCTTCAGCAGAACGCTAATCATAGTTATATAATTTCTGAAACCATCACGAACACCATTTGTAATCATCTAGCAATGCACAATTACTTCAAATAAGACTTGTCTTCCTATTTCACAATATTCCAGTGTGTTTGTAAGTTGTCCACGCTTTGTATGTTACTTCATGTGAACGCACCTTTTGATATTGTCGAAAGTGAACCCATAATACAGTTTAATCCCTGGAAGACCTATATATTATCATAGAAATCTACCTACTGAAGGTATTGGAAAGGTGATTGATTAACTTAAAAACTGTAAACTTTTCCTGATGGTTAAGTTGTAAGTAATGTTATAGAAAAATGTCTTATGTTGAAGAAATTGTCGTGATCTTGTTGTAGATCGACGATGTTGTTGTATGTCCATGGCTGAAATTGAAGGACTTTGCATGGTAATTAAATAGTATTCAAAACTCAAAGCTGGTTGAGTATGATCTCCTTTTTCGTGCACTCTTATTTAACAAGTACACCCCCACATAGTGTATATATGGGGGGTCAGAGACACAGCCGGTCCAAAAGGTATTTCCGAGAATCTATTTATGTATTCTAGTCCTGTATTGTATCAAATGGTGTGTAGTTCTATCAATATGCCTATGGTTTTGGTGGTTTATAGTATACGTGTAATTCAGCAATTCACGTTTTATTTCGTGTGACATATAACACATATTAGAGGTGCATTATCATGGGTTAGAGGTTCGGTCTGCTTCGTTTTGGGATAGGACTGTTTGGACCTGGCACCATGTACTCCATCGAAAGGAAAGGATAAATAACATTGTTTGAAGAATAAGACGGACTTTTTGATCAAAATGTCTGCTCTTTTAGAATAATACTAATACTGAGTCACAGGAACACCCTTATAATCCTATATCCAGGAAAGGCGAACTGAGATTCAATAAGGCGAAGCACGAAGATAAAAAATCTTATATTCCTCGTGTGTTCGCCACATTACAATTATCTTGGACATATATAGAAATACGGTTAAGATTCTTACGTTTTATATTTAAATTACAAAACGTGACGTCACAGTTTTGAAATAACATTATAAGCAATGCTTTAATTCGAAGCACATTGATAAAACTGAATAGATAATATCTTACCTTTGTTACACTTGTTTCGCAGTAGATTTGACCTCCTGGCATAACTCTCTATACAGATAAGCTCCCTATACCAAATCTATAGATTTGTTCTTGACGCGTCAGCTATGGCGTTTGCAAGGAATTTATGTGTTTTCTATGTGCTTAGCTACAGTATATTTAATGTAAATGCCGGTTTAGTTGATCCCATCTCTGAAGTTATGTAACACAAGTGAACGGTGAGTACCAACTCTTATTAGTATTTTAAACCATTCCTAATATATCCTAATGTTAAAACAACAGTGAAGGGTGAGTTCTAACTCCTATTAGTATTATAAACCTTTCCTAATATATCCTAATGCTAAAACAAAAGTGAGTACCAACTCCTATAAGTATTTCAACCTTTCCCAATATATCCCAGTGTTAAAACAACAGTGAATGGTGAGTTCTAACTCCGATTAGTATTTTTATACTCTCTCAATATAACCTAATGTTACAAAATATTACCCTGCAACCAGTGTCATTAAGTTATTTCGCTGCACGTTTTTAATATCAATTGCAGTTTTTGATATAATACTTATCTGACATCAATAATGCCATCTGCGTCTGTGAACTGGAGATATTCAAAATAAAGCAACACCTAACAACATTAGTACATATCAAGTACTAGATCTCCTCATATCACAGCGTATTTTCATATCACTTTTCACACCAGTACAATGTTTGTTAAAATGAAAACTGTAACTTGCGATAATGAATATGCATGTTAAAACATCTAAAGATCTATAATAGGCTCTCTGGATGTGTCGTGATTGTGGTTTAACAACTGTATTATATTTTGATCTTAATTTTTACAGCAAAGTTTACTGATCATGCATCAACGCCAAATAAAACAGTTCGGGTATTACACGGTCATAGTCTTATCATAATTTGATTACAAAATGTATATATCTCAGCAAATTCACCTTAGGATGGTAGATTTACCAGTTCCTTTTTTTTTATTCAATTATCAAATGTTTTCCATCTTCACTTAACGTAATGTACCAAAACATTTCTTAAGATTTTTGATGTGCAAGAACCGAGTGTAGCTGTATTATTGCCGTAAACAAAAAACATAGCTGCAATATGCATATAACATGTTTTGAAGATTGCTTAATTTGTTATTGTGCAGGATTTACATCCTGCTTTGATCTCATAATATGAAAAGGATCATTATGTTAGGAATATAAGATCATCTCACACCATGTATCGTTTATATATACATGTGGTGCGACATTTCCAAATCGATCCTTCTCAATGCGAATCGCCATTTGATACCGATCTTAATGTTGATGTACGGAATGATTCCCAATACCGCTCAGTCTGAATTCCGAATACCGAACCGATTGTGTCGGGAATAGTTAAAATATACCAATAAGTACTTACACCGGCCTTATATAAGCGAACAACACAGGTATCCGGCCTACAGCCCGATAAAGCAACGCTTTGACGATTGTTGTTGTAAGTTTTGTTTTGGGGCATACGCGCTTAGCAGGTAAATTGGTACATACCACCTACGACCAGAGGAGCATTGCGATTTAATTGGGTAATTATCAAAACGGTCAAGATGAAACCAAATCACCATGCATCACCGAAGCGGTACAGTTTGTTTACCATAAGAAAACAAGGAGAACTAGAAAGTCGGAGTTTCGTATCTAATTTGCATGCAGATCCAAACGAGTTATTTTTTTTCAGCTAAAAAAATTCGCATACAATAAAAAAACTTACAGTTAATCAGGCTACATCTAAAAATGCAATATCGATGGCTTGAATAAAAAGTCGGAAGGTACTTTTAATCGTTTCAAATAATAGTTCTTATCTTTAATTGTAAAATCATTATAATATGGACTAGAATAGATATCCTTAGCATGTCCCATTAGCAGAAAGGTGAGCGACAGGCCGCTTGCAGGTCTGTGCCGATGATACATTGTGAAATGATAAGTGAAAGAATGTAACTATGGAATACGTTTGTAATCAGTATTAGAACGGATATGATAAATTCTTTTTAAATAAATCATGCATTCTTTGTATCCATAAACATCCAAAGCATTAAGATTGCTTCAAAGATATGAAAAAAATGTCATCCGATCAATATTTTCTGCGAATCCTGACCGGTCAAAATGGATCACTTCTCTTACCGAACCTTCTCTAAACGGGCCAAATATCCATGCACTATACATAATCGATGTAGAGAAGTTCCATTGTAGCTATTTTGATAAAAAAAAGGTAAACACTTTTTCTTTTTTTATTTAATATAAGAAACATTATATGGACGTATTTCCTCCAGCATGTGATATACGGTAAAGGAACACCGTATTGTGAGCAGCAAAACTAACAGAGAGAGTACTGACGTGCAGGCCAACTGAAATCTAGGTTAAATATTGGTTATAACCATGCAGGGAGGTAACAATTGAACTGTAAAGTAGAACACTATAGTAGGACATTGTTTTGTCAAGCAAATAACTCCTGTATTATGATATGCATAACAATATTTAAAAAAAAAAAATATATATATACACTATAATTGGTATATTCAGTATGAAGTAGTACATACAGGATTCACATTTGTTAAAACTAAAATAAATAAATTGGTTCCGGATTTTAAATTTCCGATTTTTCCGAAAGTTTGTTTACACTGGAAATTTAGTTTTGCCTACAGCAAAAATTGGAAGCTCACAGTAAAGGTAAGATAGCGGGAAAACATATGTCAAAACAAGATTAATTCTGTCTTTGGGATAGAGATATTTTATTTCGAATAGGTTTCAGAAAAAAAATTGTGTAGAGAATTGTGTCATTTTGGGTCAAATATCATAATATTTGCGCAATTTGTAAACAGTTTTTAAGTTGTTACAATGGTATTCTCTAAAAATCACAGAAAAAATAAGTTTACTTATCCTTCAGAGCTGTATTAAAATTGTAAATGTTGTACAGCTTACAAATATATATACTTTATTAGAGGTAATATGTAGGGTTAACTGGCAATGTTTAGGTAATCAACGAGCGTTGAACTCGTCTTGTTTCATATCGAACGAAGGAAGAAAATTGTTTCCAATAAATATTTGACATCTGCATTCGAAATAGTGATAACGGGATCATGTCTTATAAGTTCATATCGGCTGATACATTTAAAACATAGCTGTTAATACTTTGTTTGAGAAAACCAATATGTGTTAATATGTACTATGGGGATCATGTATGTCACCTTTGTCAGTCGAATACGTTAGCTTTAACAGTCCAATACATTTCCTGTAGTTGTCCAATATTGAAATACTGGACTGTAGTTAACCCACTGAAAAAAATAACAGCAATAGTGTAGTCTTCAATCAACGTAAACATGTATTTACTGAATACATATTTTCAACAAATTAATACAAATTTTAGCTAAAATATGGCCGTGACAATCTATAGATAGAAAATAAGTTTGAAAATGTACATAGTTTAATTGTTTCTGTTCTTCACGTTGTAATGGAAGTAGGCGGTTGCTGTTAGATAGTTTGAATTCAAGAATAAATTAAAGAATTAAAGGCAACGTTAAGTAATAAAGTATTTGTCCATTTCAATTCTTATTTTATAGTTCCTGCGATCAAACATTGAGAGAGATAATGTCAAAACTTGAGACACAAGAGGAAAAACTGCAGAAGTTTGAGACCACGGTGTCATTACACAGTCTAGCACTGAAGGAGAGAGAACAGCGCATAGCCAAACTTCAAACGTTGGTATCTCGCCACCAAGAGGCTCTGTTGGAGCGGAACCAGCGCATAACCGAATTACAGTCGACGGTGTCTAGGCACGACGCATTGTTGTCAAAGACAGCTCATCAGGTATCTGAACTAAAGGAGATTGTATCAGAACGTGATGTTATTCTTTCAGATAGAGACCAGCGTATAGTCGAACTCCAGAAAACGGTGTCAAATCACAAGGAGCGCTGTCAAAAGCAGGTTTACGCATAGCGCAGCTAGAAAAGACGGTGTCAGAATATGACGAAAACCCCACAAGAGGCAAACGTAAACAGCTGGATACACCGGATGCAGAATACAATGGGGAAATAGTAGACAGAAGTCAGCGCATAACCCAAATGAAAGACAGTGGCAGTACATTTAATGTTTCACTACGGAAACTGGAATCAGTCAATTCTCCTCAGATGACTGAAAATAACATCAATCGTAAGACTGTAGTAAATGATGATGATGATGATGATGATGATGATGATGATGATGCAAATACACGACGGGAATATAAACCGGTAAAATCTAAAAAAATCAGTTCGCAAACTGGAGTGATGGGGAAAGTTAAAACAGAGCACAAGCTTTCAGGTATTATATTAAAACTATATTATATCACTTCCTATAACATTTTCATACGTTTAAAAGACTATAATCCCACATAGTGTACTGTGTAGATGTACGATATAAATTTTTAATCAACCCTAGCTATTGTTTGAATAAATACCGCAAAATGAATTGTGATTGATACAATATGATAGAAATTTGGCAAAGAGGTCAATCAAATATTGTTTTTATGCTGTAACCATGGGAAATATAAATCAAATTAAACAAATGATTAATTAATTGCGTACCTCACATTGCAGCTAGGGTAAGCCCAGTGGTGCCATCTGGTGTCGCCTTCTATGTTTCATTGAGTGCACCACAGACAAGCCTACACGTAAATGAAGCGATCGTATTTGACAACGTCATGACGAACGTCGGTGACGGTTATAACCACCGAGACGGTATCTTCACTGTCCCAGAGAGTGGGGTGTACGTATTTACCTGGACTACGGCTTCCCATTTTCACCAAAATATCGGCACAACGATACAAATAAATGGGGATATTGCGGGGACCATAGGCTCATACGGAGCCAGCATTAGCAACTATCAGTCTGCCACTGGAGTCATAGTCAAATCCGTCACTGTCGGTGACCATGTTTATATAAAGAATAAATTTGCTGGAACCATTGTATCAGACAACGATGCTAAATCGACTTTTTCAGGATGGCGTCTGTTTTAATAAACTACCTGAATTCCACGTATAAACTTCATATTTTCTGTAAATCAAACGCATCCAACCTCCAGTCAACAGCTAATGTCGTTGATAGCATCAATCCACAATTTACTTGTTCCAACAACGGCACGTCATATGATAATCAAACAATGATAAGCCGATTCACTGGCATATCGAGTCAGTATCGAGTCAGTCTTCAAATTTGTATTAAATATGTATGGAATAGTTGGTGCTACGACGGTTGTCGTTGATGTAGCAGAAACCTCCTACCTTTTGGTAAATCTGGTGTTTTTATCCACTTTTTAACGGTCCCTAAGAAAATAAGGCCCTGGTTTTATCGAATTTGAGATAGAATTACGATTTGTTACCATGTAAGTGTTCTTTTACTGATCTTATATAAGCCATCATGTTTATATGCTAGATACAGTAGTTGGTTCATCCAATAATTTCAACAATTATGTTTTACGAACTAAAATAGGAAAATTCAAAAGGCATGACGTAGCAGTATTATCTTCTTATTGTTAATTTAAGTCAGTAGTGGATATTTGCAAGAGAGAGAGAGGAGGATAAGAAATTATCCAAGTAAGTCGAATACCCGGACTAACAAGCACAATAGAAATCATAGAAATGTGAACTGAGATACATTTTTAAGGATCCGACGTCAGCCAGAAACACTCTGAAGTGTGTTTAGGCACCCCTAAACCTTGATTTGAACATAGCATTACAATGGGTTTTTTAATGATCAATCTTTCAAACGCCACGTACAGATTTAGTGACTTTGTGTGTATTGATTAAGCATCTATAGCTGGCGAAGTGTGTAGCTGTGTGATATTGATTTAATAACATACATTTCATGAAAATAACATTGTTTTCCAATTTGGGACATATTTTGAATCGGAGTTGCGTCCCTTATTTCACATGCGGATACAATATACAAGCGTTAGCTATACCATTTATATTTTATTTCTATAAAATGTTTTGCTATGAAAAAAAAAGAATTGGATTGTATTCGGGCGGATGAACGATACATTAGAGCATTGTCTCCACGCAATTTGTAATAAGTAATAAATAAGTATTTTTGTTATAGAATTAGGTCAAAACATGTACCAAGTGAAGATTATCTTTCAATTTGATGACAATTTATCCGGTAAAAAAACTTACAAATTGCGTCGTTATTACAAATTGCGTGGTGACAGAGCAGAGAGGAACACTTCCATCAGGAATGGTAAAATGGATCCTTAGGACATTTTTTCTATAATAGAACAACATTTTTTTTTCTTATAGACTCTAACCGATTTGCGAGTAATATTTCTTTGTATTATCTGATCGGCAAGTAAACGCTGTAGCTGCTTCCGGATGAGGGCGTGATTTGTAGGAAGGCAGACTCAAGAGCCACTCCCCTGATACTGGAACATAAACAATGAAATTATGTTTCCTGATCTTCAAGACAAGGCTGCCCCATAGATCCAATTGTATCAATCTTATCGGAGGAGACTCTAACCTAAGTCCATTTAAGGAATAAAACTTAAATGCGAAACGTCATCAACATGCGGATAATACACAATCTTTGTCTGTGATGAGCAGTTGGCTATAGAATCATTTCACGCTCTAGATTTATATACTACTTAGAGAATATAACAGGCATATACTTATACAGATAGAAGGATAAAGATCCAATTTATAAAACTACTTTCTGTGAACGAAGTTCAAAACAATCATTGTTAGATAATCAATTACACAATTATTTAATATAGGAAGAAAAAAATGTAACTCCATACACAAATTTTAAATAATGATCCTACTTTTTGCGATGGAAATATTTTTATTTGTTTCTCTTTAATAATTTTTTTTATACCGTAGGTACAATTCTATTCATTTTTAGATTTTATTTATTTATGTATTAATTTATTTTTGTAGCAAACAGCATATAGGCTATCGAGATGTATAAATTGTTGGGGGTTCAGACACTGAAGAAATATGGCCAGACAAAGATATACGCTCGGCAATTATTATACATGTATATAAAATACAATATAATTATATAAAATAATTATAAAATATTAAAAAAAGTTCAGCAAGTATTATATATAAAATACGGCCACACAAAGGTATACGCTCAGCAATTCTATATACATGTATAAATACAAGCACACAAAGGTATACGCTCAGCAATTATCATATATAAAATACGGTCATACAAAGGCATACGCTCAGCAGTTATTATATATAAAATACGGCCACACAAAGGTCTAGTATACCCTCAGCATATATCAGGTAGGGGACCGTGCTTATCTTGTATTGCTCATTCATATACATATGTTTTGAACCGATGAGTTGTAAGGCCCAACCAAGGTAGTGAAGATTGGATTCAATAACCACCTACATATGATTTTACCGAGTTCAAATGGCCTTCGGGGTTCAGCTGGCCGAAAGGGTTGAACAAAAGACCTTTTTGACAAATTACTGCACTGTCCCCTCTAGACTTCATTGGTCATGTATCAACTGTAGTATTATGCATCCGACAAGGACCTGTTGGTCTTCATTCAGTGCTTTATCTAATGTACAAGATTTTCTTAAAACATATTCCAAAATCGACTTCGAGTGCTGTGATCGTATCCGAGATGTTCTAACATTTCAAACAGGGTGCATTAAGGAATGAACCCAAGTCTATACCATGAGCAGAGATCTGTGGACCACAAGTAAACCTGTTCCTAGTTCATGTAGAAGGCTGTTTGCCTATACAAATCACAGAAAAGAGGTTGTATGATATATTTCAATTACAAGGGTTGTATACACTTCGGAGGGTACATGTACTAACTGCTTTCCTGAAATATATTTACATATATGAGACATTGTAATCGGAAATATATAGCTATTTCAGGTTCATTGTTTATTAATAGGTTACGGTTATCCGAGAGGGTCGATCAATATATTAATATAATATAGATTAATGTAGATACGTACGCAGTTTACATCTTCCGTGACAAGTGTGTACCAGCCTAAAGGTTTTCAGAAGATGTCTATCATAAGTAAAGTTGACATTTAAGACATACTTTAAGTCTCGTTTGTTATACGTGCATTTGACTTTTCAATTACATTTCAAATGGTATAACGAGGACACTTTAAAACGTCAATTATCTATACAAATAACCACTGTAACATTAACCGTGAATAGCATAAATCCAAAGAAATTAACACATTAAAATTGATTATTTTAGTATACTTTTCTTCTTTATAACAAAAAACAAACAATGAATTTGGATTTAAATGACCGCAGTCTCATTTAATATAAAACGTATACAACCTCAGACTATTGGCCGAACAGAGCACAGTCTAGTATAATTAATACCACCAGAATTAAATAATATGACACAAAAAATTATAATTATATGCCTGCCCGCCATATCCTGCCACTCGGAACTGTCTATACAGTTCCGTAATCCATACAAAAACACATGAGGTTGTATACAGTATCATTGATTATAAACACAATGATCAGTTAATGTTACAAAACATTCTATTGCTTCCTGCAACGTGTTTAGGAATGAACCGTGTCATGCCTAAACAGTCCTTTACACCTGTGACTTATATCTGGGTGGTTAATCACCCTACCCCCCAACATCTAACTCTGCTAGTCTGCCAGACCTATTTATTCTCTTTCTTTTCCTTTCAATAGATTGTACTTTGTCACAACCCCGATAGGTAATCCTTGGTAAAATATCAGACCATATAATAGTGCACCCAGGCAACATTTCGTGTATAAGTTCGACATCGTGCCTAATACGGGCACACAGGTCGCCAGTGGGGACGGACACCAGGTCATTACCTCCAGTATGAAGTATTAGAAAATCTGGTGGAGGCCTTAGTGACAGCTGGTCCGTAATAACATCAAATAGCTGAAACCAAGACATTCCCCTGTGCCCCGACCATCACACCAAAACGCCTCTGTGTCTTAGCTTCAAATGGCTGTCCAGCAGCTTCACAGACATCCGTTGTGCCCAGTATATTATCGATGAACCAACTATCCATACGTCTGAAAGAACTGATTGATTGATTGATTGATGGGGCTTAACGTCCTTGTTCCGGTTATAACCGAGCCTAGGACACACTGAAAGAACTTGCGCCGATTACTAGCCTTATATGCAAAGGGGGGGGGGGGGGGGGGGGGCATCTCTCTAACATGTATTGATATATCAATCAAAAGCGGATGTAGGTTTTGTAGGCCGATGACTGCCACCGGCCTAGTTGTCTGTTGTCTGATTTTATCGTAAGGCACGCCTTTCATTGCTAGCGTTGTTGCCCCGCCAATTCTAAATGAGTGTGACTTAAAATTTCCTTGAGGAAGGCCTAACGAAACAATGCATTTTTTCAGCACCTCACCAAACTGATATCCATTTAGAGGTGTACCGTTTAAATGTAAAAATAGATATCCCGAGCAGCAAGTTCGTACTTGAAGGAAGGCATGCAAGTTTTTAATAGGGCAGACGACATTTTCAGGGATACATGGGATTACCACAGTAAATGCTTTAGCAAGCTGGTCTGTCTTTGATTGCCTTAATATAATGACCATCTCTGTAAGATCTTTATTTATTTGAATATCAGACCTTAACAAAGGTCTATGTGCCAATTTCGCAGATGTATACACAAGCTCCCCAACCCGGAATAGACCAAAAAATGCTAAGTAAAACACTGCTCTAAATATATATATTTAAGCAATATCAGGACAGTAACGGATTTTGTTGTCATGGAATTGAGAATTGCAACAACAGATTGATTGTCGCACCGGAATAGTACTTTCTTGTTCTTAAGTCTATCCCCCCAAATGTACACTGCAACTAGAATTGGGAAAAACTCCAATACCGTTATGTCATCAGTGTAGCCTGCTTGAAACCAGGATTCGGGCCATGTGCCAAATGCCCACCGTCCTTCAAAATATGCACCCAATCCAATACCCTTCCTGGTCGAGCTATCAGTAAATAACTGTAAATCTGAATTGGTGATCCAAAATTGATCACAAAACACAGACACGCCATTAAAAGAATGATGTTTCTTTTTTTTTTTTTTTTTTTACTAATAGTTTTAGATCTTGTCGTAGTGCATGTGTGATCCTTATATGATGATAAGGTTTGGTTGTCCCCATGGTAGCGTTAATAAGGCGCCTACAAAAAGTTCTCGCTGGTGGGATAGCTCTACAAGCAAAATTTAAAGCTCCTAACAGGGACTGCATTTGTTTTAATGTCGTGCGACCTTTATTGAGCGAAGTGTTAATTTTCTGGATTATATCTTGCACCTTTGCCATGGGAACCCGGATACACATATTTATTGTATCGTTCTCTAATCCAAGAAAACATAGAACAGTACAAGGCCCTTCCGTTTTTTTCCGGCGCTATAGTAACGCCCAACTCACTACATAAAATCTCAAATTCTTTTAAAGCAAGGAAACAATGGTTCGTGTTGTTTACACCTCCAAATAAAAAATCATCTAAATAATGCAGTAACTCCCCCTTGTCCAATCGCTTACGCACGTACGTTTTCCTCTATGACTGTGGAAAACTTCTCAAAAATAGAACAGGAGATAGAACAACCCATTGGTAAACATTTGTCAAAAAAAATACATACTGTCAAGCTTAAAGCCTAACAGATCAAAGTCACCAGGCCACACTGGGATTATCCTAAATGCAGCTTTGATATCTGCCTTAGCTAATAACGCCCCCCTTCCAAGCCTTTGGACCATTCTAACTGCTTCATCAAATTTTGTGTACGACACTGAGCATAATTTTGGATCAATGAAGTCATTAACAGAAGCATTTTGAGGGTACGACAAGTGATGAATTAGCCTAAATTGCCCGGTGGTTTTCTTAGGAACTAAGCCCAATGGTGAAATTCTCAAATTAGGCAAAGGTTGTACTTTAAATGGACCTTCTATTCTTCCTAACTCGATCTCTTTCCTACTTTTCTCCCTAGCAGCATGATTATTTTCGCGAATATACTTTAAATTATTTGCATGTGTTGTTTCTCGAGGGCCGGTATAATGTAGTGGGAAGCCATGTTTGAAACCGTTTACTAACTCTGACGCTAAAACTCTGTTCGAATTATCCCTAAGTAAAGCTTCTAACACATCAGCTTGTATTGGCGTGGCCCCCAAGCTGTGTTTTCCCCTTTCTGTTATTTCTTTGGGTACCCAACTGTTGTGATTCCTGTTTGGCACGAAAGGAATTACAATTCATTTGTGAGTGTCCACCATTACATTTCCTACAAACATGCTTAAAACGGCATGGATTGTATTTACATTTCCCTACGTCATTGTATGCGTTGCACACACCTGTTCTGATATTCTGATAATTTGAACCAGCAGCGCTACTTGCGTATGTGTTAGCATTCGAACCACCCATATTACGTGGTACTGACATCAACCTTAACCACAGGTCTGAATTCAGTTTAGCCCATGATTGAGGGCAGATCGCCTGACGTAGCCTAAATTGCTCGTCATAGATCCTCCAACCCACCCCCTGGCACCTACTGGCTGCGTCCCTAATAATTATCATGTATTGGATAAGTTCTAGAGTTTTTTCAGTAAATTTCCGCACATAAATGTGCATGTAAATCAGGAAGGCATCCGACCATTTCTCTATGCTCGGGATCCTATCCTTGAGAACTCTAGGCCTTGATTCCAGAACGCCCTGTTCATTAATACATAGATTACTCCCCGCATAAAAATCATGGAGTTCCGCGCTACCTTTTAGCAACAACGCTAAATTAACGTATTGATTTGCCCATATTTTCTGACGTAATTGTAATGGTACATGTGCCGCTACGTTGTCATCAACACAGTTGATTAAATCCGGTAGCGAAGAATCAAAAGGTGAAACCCCCCCACCCTGACATAAACTACCTGTCAACCCTCCACGTAGTGGTAAAATAGGCCTGCTACATGTAGGTATACCTTACCAACATTATTTTCACCCAAAGCCACCCTCCAAACGTTAGACAAGTCATTTTGCCGCCTAATATTCACCGGATTTAAATCAATTGGTGGCCTACCAGTCTCAATGGGCGCTCGTGCCTGTTCCCCCGGGACATTGTCCGACTCTGGGTCCGGCTCCAGCCCTGTCTCCTGCTGAGGTTCCGGCTCCGGTTCTGTGTTTCCTTCCGTCTGGAGACGTGCTGGCCTCCTCTTTCTCCGACCCAACGCTCTAGAGGGAGTCCCTGCAGGCCTCTTCTTGGCTGACGATTTGTTATACACTGGCATAATTTGTTCAATTTAGTAATACAATGTTCCCACTAGCCGTACTTAGCACTGATACAATGTTCCAATACCACGCTGACGGAAGATATCCCGAATTAACACAATATTTCCAATATAACACAGTTTAACAATATGTCCAATATAACACAGTTTAACAATATGTCCAATATAACACAGTTTTACACTGTCTCTAAAATAACACAGTTTAACAATATTTCCAGTATGACACAGTTTAACAATTAATACTAAAAACCGGTTGTTATAAGAGTGCTGCTCATGAACGTGTCAAGTGCTACGGGGTCTACTGAGAACTGATCAGCTTCATGCAGGATACTCCCGATATACCTTTACATCAAAAGTGCGTGTCAAGTGCTACGGGATTAATTAAACAATTATCAGATGCAATAGGCATGAGGCTAAGTTGTGCCTCCCTTACCCCGGAGGGGTCATCAGTTAACCTTATCTGACATATACAGACGGCCACCGAGACCGGTGCCCTGACAGCTATAAAATTTATATCCCCCTGCACCGACTAATGGCAAGACCATCTATAATTGAGAGATAACTGAACAGCCATTAAATTAACCTTTGATATCCGGGTCATTATTTCACTCTTTACACTCGCCCTTTACTCAAATCTATTGATCGAAAATCCAAAATAAATTTGTTTAATTATATATTATTAATTAAACTGTATTAATTAGCAGCTTGTACATTCTTTATAACACATCATAGTCGCAACTCTGGCTTTTATGGTGCATCAGATCACACACATCTGCGAAATAAATGTCGTGAATCTCCTTGGTAACTGCATTAGTTTCTTTGGCAGCACCAGCAGTTACATCCGGGTGCCAGATCCTGGTTGCCTTTAGTAAGCCTGAAGTCTAGGTCGATACATATCTGTAACGGATCCGGGGCACTATGTTCTTCATCACTGAAGTAATAACACTTCCAGCCATCTGTAAAATATCACATCACTGAACATTATAGAAAAGCCTTCCAATTTTTACATGTTCTGGGAGATTAAATGTGTGTGTGAAAAAAGCAAGAGTAGATTTAACGTGAACGTGAAATCAAATGCAAAGTGAGAAAAAGAGGTCCCCCTACAAGTGCCGGTTGTTTATAATGTTTATCGAGTTTAGAAAAGGCCAGAGCTTTGTTGGCATTTTAACACCGATATGTGTCAAACACACTTCTCTTATTGCAGGGTTAGAAACTTGCATTGTCATAAACCTACAAGGGTGCCTATCTGTCATTGTTTGCTTTTCAGATATTTCTAAAAATGCTTTAGATAACTACCGAAGAAGTGAATACTTAATTCAACATTATAATATAATGACAGAGGGCAACATACATATGTTTGTTGATTAAGACAACCCTGCTAGGAATTAGCGATAACAAACATGAGCTGTCAGAATAAAAAAAAATGATAGCCTTATCGGGGCCAAAAAGGAAATTATTTATTACATTGCAGAATGATCCTTCGAGTATTTCCATAGAATAACTACTTTCACATTTTCGATTACGATAAATACTCCCTTATGCTCTATATCTAAACAGAACCTTTTCCAAAAACAACACTGTAACATATGAAATGAAAGTACTTTGCCCGTTTGTATGCAAATACGAAATGTAACTTTATTTATTTCAAAACAATTCTATCACATAAATCAAATAAGTTAACGTAACACTAGTACACAAGATATCTTGATTAACAACATGGTTAAGTCTTTTTAAAAGAATGATTTATCCAATGACGATAATTATTTACATTAAAGGTAAATATTTTCTTATTCATTCGAAAAAATACTAATATAATTATACGCTGAATACCTTGACACACAAACTCGATATCCGACCAGCCTCCACTCCACAGACAAGTAGCTTCTCGAGTTCCTACTTCATGGTAGAGGTCGGTATTACAGGAATAGGTCGCCATCGTACCATCAGTAGTAAGCGTCCTCACCGATACTGCCCTGGCTATTGGTGGTGTGGAGCAACACCCTGTAAAACGCATTCTACTTTTTGGTGGCAGGAAGAAAAGTTATACTAAATACACGGGATACTAGTTCTAACACTTGCAGTATCTCCTACCCACATACTTCATAGCAGATTTGCTCAAACGCAACGACAAACGTTCGTTCATATTGTGTGTCAAAAATATCTACTGCTAGTAGTAGATAAATGTGTACAGAAAAAGTGTACGTACAAATCCTGTGTCAAAAACCTGTTACTAGTAACACATTTTTGACACAAAATTTGTACGTACATATTTTATGTTTTACCCATCGTACTTAAATCTGTCTGCGACACAAAAAAGTATAGTTTGAAAAAGATGAAGAAACCAGCCGTATCTAGTATATGAACCGTTACATGATCAATAAAAGCATATTGCTAACCGAAGGAAGTGTTTGGAGGTAAAATATTTATGATTTATATTGATTGCAATCTTGGGTTTACTATGTAATTTAAGTGTCATCATGCAAATCAGAAACCAAACAAATTGGGGTTTTTTCTGCTCTTCATACATACATGTATTTTTATGTCTATAAATCACTTAGCTTTTCGTGAATATTTCATTTCGCGAACTAGCTTCTTTAGACATATACGCGGATACTAGTATATAAATTAACGAACGCCTGTCCAAAAATAACTTCAATTTAGCAAATGATAAACTTGTATCGCCAAGTATACAAGGAAGTTTATCGATCAAAGAACTATCAGTAAATATTCATTCATCAAGTTTCATCTTCAATCAGCTGTATATATTTCATCAAGGTTACTGCCAACTCTCTAACATATTTCGTAAAGATAGGTATCCAGTTCGAATCGAAGCGGGAGGCAACCAAACAACACATTCTAGTCATTATTCCTACGCGTTTTCATAAAAAAAATTAATGACACAATTGCCTTCGGCCTCTGGGAAACAGTTCACCTGGTCAGTACCAACACCGAGTGGAAACTGTTTTGACTGTTGACTGATGGGGCATGAAACAACTGTATATTATTACATAATATCTAAAACACAGTAAGAATCACTGACGTCTTGACTTTCCTGTAGGCCTATAAGTCAGCATGACTCGTCTGGCAGTGTTGACATCTGAACATTATTGACTTAGACGCTTGAAAGGGTACGACTAACTTCAGAAACGTCACATGTGTTCAATAGTTCACACGTGACCGTTCAATAGTCATTTTAGCCGTGTAATAGTCCAACATATAGTTATGGTGGATATCGCAAATTGCTAACATCGACTATTAATATTAACAAGGAATTTCCCCAGGGTTCAGATTTTTTACCAATCACAAAACAAAGTTAATCATTCGGCAATGAACAAAACATATATAAATTCGGCTATAAACAAAACTTATATAAACAAAACAGTAGACGAAAGTACTACTTGATAGGAAACGTCTTTGCTCTATTTCGGATACCGACCTACAGAGTTTTTTTTTTTTTTTTTTTTTGTATTTTTCTCAATACAGTCGAATCAATATATTTTCACTTTGTTTAATGTTTGTACATATGGGCGACTTCGGTTGGGACTCGAGAGTCAACTATTTACTCTAGTCATGATGTTCCTTCTAACTCTTCTAACCCAGGGTCGGACATAGTTGCTGTAGTCGGAACTCTTCTAACCCAGGGTAGGGGATGGGTTGATGGAGTCGGGTCATATGACGTCACTATAGCTTGAACTCTGGATGATCTATTGTTATTAGAATAAGCCCATCCATCCATCCATCCATCCATCCATCCATCCATCCATCGATCCATCCATCCATCCATCCATCCTTCAATCCATCCATCCATCCATCCATCCATCCATCCATCTAACTATCCATCCATCCATCCATCCATCCATCTAACCATCCATCCATCCATCCATCCATCCTTCAATCCATCCATCCATCCATCCATCCATCCATCCATCCATCCATCTAACCATCCATCCATCCATCTATCCATCCATCCATCCATCCATCTAACTATCCATCCATCCATCCATCCATCCATCTATCCATCCATCCATCCATCCATCCATCCATCCATTAATCTACCTACCTACCTACCTACCTACCACCTTTCAGTAAATCTGAGGAATGTGAATCACTCATCCATTAACAGTATGGTTATTTTAGAGCTAATGGTAGATGTAAAGCTGTTTTTCTATTTCTTATTATTTCTTTTTTTTCTCAATTTAATACCAATACATGCATAACATGAATAAGTTTTCAAATAAATATGAGGTGTTTAAAGGCTTTATCAAATCCATAATCTATATAGCAAGCAATGGTATGTCAGAATCGCCCCTTCACAAGTTTAAGTTCTATGATTGTAATCCACTAAGGATATCAGAAATATGTAATATAAAACATATCTGCTAACGTTTGATAATTCTTACATACCCGATCTGTCTGTGTAAGCAACAAGACTTCCCAGTGTCCCGGCTTTAAGGACTGACGAGTACATGCTGCATGTCTTGGTCCCTGGGTTGTATACGTATGAAATACAATCACATAGAAGGATAGAACACAGTGAGGCACATCGTAGTTTAGTTTCCACTTCATCTTCTATACGAAACAAGGAGTTCCCATCGTGGTTTGCATTGGGTACCTTTGTAAAATACCTCGTGTACATTTCGTCACCTTTTGTTGAAATCAAGCACCACATTAGACAACAAAGAAAGGGTAGAAACATCCTCGTTGTAACACTCCTCTTCCTCCAAAGTTTACCTCTGATATCCAAGTACGATGCGAGCGTTTACAGTGTCACTGTGTCGCTTTGTTTAACGCTTCGATGACTTGTAGGTTTCTACATGAAGCTTCTTGTCGGGTAAAAAATGTTTTCGTTTTCATTTAATCGATCAACTTAACATACCACATGTTTATAGTGAATCTTGTTCTACGTCTGTTATTCTAAGTAATGTTTTAATATAAGTTATGTATAACTTGACGTTCGTGTGGGTTATTGCGTTGTAGATTATTTTATTACCATTGCTAAGGTAGGTTTGATATCGTTATCACGTCTTTTGTAACCAACCTTACTAGCCTCCGATATGAACAAAAGAACATAGTATGTAACCACTGAGGAATACCAGGTGTTCGTGAAGATTCGGCGTCTTCTGCTCCATCCACGACACCTTACATGTAAATCTAGGTAAAATCCAGGTGACAAATGAACAATCAGTAATAATAGTGAAATGGGATGTGGAAAAAGAGAAGGTATCTAATTGTTTCTTTTTTTTCGCATAAACCCTTTAATGATCGTATGAATAAAGAATTGATACCTTCGTGGTAGAATTCTATTAGTTTGATTTTGTTCGTTGTATATTTCGAGCTCAGCTTATTGCTTAGCAAACCTTCAGATTATCATTATTGTGACAAGTAATATCGGCTTTTTTTTCCATAAAATGTGTGTGTTTTGTGTCCTTATGGAGGTGAGATGTGAAAGTCTATGAATTTCTAGATGAAGATTTAAAGTGTAGTCATCTTGAGGAAAATGCCCAGTGTCCCGGCTCTTTAAGGACTGACGAGTACATGCTGCATGTCTTGGTCCCTGGGTTGTATACGTATGAAATACGAAATGCGAAAATATACAAGTTTTATTTGGATGGATGTGTTAAGTTTATAAATCAGACATCATTCATAGATATACAAATGTACCTACTGGATTTAACAGAGTAAGATCTAGAATCTAGGATAATATTGAAGAGGACCACTCATAAAAGTTGTCTGGACCATTATTTTAGGTTAAAATCAACATTTGGGATATAAAGCTGAACTGGGTGAAACCAAGTAGAGAGTGGATAAACAGTCAAACGAAGACTACTACATTAAGACAACTGGGAAAACACATGGAGATAAACAAACTAAGTAACATTGCAAACGTGCGTCCTTTTGAACTTAAATTATTTGGAAATAAAGAGTCGAGTGATGTATGTGGTTAAGTAATTGTATTTTGGAAATACCAGAAACATTTTCGCGAAAAATAAATACATCTAAGAAGGTAAGCTGGTTAAGTATTACATTGACTGGATAGTTATCTCTTGGACTAAAAAATTCTGGATATAATTCTGAGGCATTTGTTGGAGATCACAACTAAACATTCTATTGTAGTAAGTAAGGACAATTTATCTGTAATTTTTTTGTTTTTTGTATTTGTTTTTGAAATATGACTACCTTTTATCCTACAATGGGTCGGAAGTGCGGTGCCGAAATGAATGAATGAACTTGACAATAAGGCGTGTTATTTGTGATCATTATGATATGTCCAATGTGTTTTCCAGGAGATAAAATATGGAGTTATTTGTGAGGTTCTCATTTTCATTTATTTTTCATTTTTCTATTTTGAATGCGAGTAAGAGGTTAATTTTAGATGTTCAGTTTAATGGTGATATCGAAGTCCCCACTAATTGGCCTTGGTGACCGTGAAGATCAGAGATAAGATTTTTTAATAAGGAATTGATTGAGTTAACAGCAATGGAGTTTTTAAGGCTCATAGAGTAATCATTAGGTATTGAGTGTATTACATATGAATTGTTGTCAGCTCATTCTTGGTATGACATATAATACCTTGGTGATATATATTATCAAAGGCTGGGCTAGGTCATTATGGTGGTTTATAAATAGGCATGTGGTCAGTCTTCAGGACTTGTATATGCATAGCTGCCTAATTAGTCTCGAGGACTGGTTTATAAATAGGTATGCGATCATCAAGGGGCTGTATTAAAATATGTTCTCAGCTCTGGTATAAATAGGTATGTGATCATTGGATGTGCTAGATTCAGTAAATTGTTTACAGCGAAATCGTTTATTATTAATATGGTATTTTACACTCAAAAGATTTCCTTTTCTGATTAACAATCTGTATTGTAACCCATTAATAAAATATGACTTTAAACAACTACAGATTTCTGATAAAACTGTCTACAAATACAATGATGTTTCTATCTGCCATGGACTAGGTAGATGTTTACTTGGAGCACATGCGTCTACATCTGGTTAGTACCTATAGACAATATATTTACCCTCTACTCCAATTATATATGAAGTATATAAACTCTTTTTTTATAAATACTAACTAGATGTATACACCTGTACTTGGAGCCAACATATCTCTGTACATGATACTGGTATGGTCCGTTACGTAAGCCATCCAGCTGCAAATATTGAAAGCAACAGAAGTATGATCGCCCATTGGCAAAGATGAAGGTGATTATCCTGTGTCATTTTAATGAATTTTGTTTACTTTAAAAAGCCTGTGGTTGCGTTAAAGTTGTGATGAACAGTGAAGAATTACGTTTTTAAACCTCACTTGAATTGGCATACTTAATTGATTCTTAGATCTATTAATCCGTGATGTCCGTCATGTTTCTTAATAAACCACGTCGCGATTCCCGATATAAAAGATTCCCGTGAATTACGCTCCCTGTTTATTTTGGTTCTTAAATCATGCAATTCGCTGTTTTTTTCTCTCTCTCCGTGTCGTTCGGAATACTCTGATAACACAGGTCATTATGTATGATTTTTTGTTTTTGAAATATGACTACCTTTTATCCTACAATGGGTCGGAAGTGCGGTGCCGAAATGAATGAATGAACTTGACAATAAGGCGTGTTATTTGTGATCATTATGATATGTCCAATGTGTTTTCCAGGAGATAAAATATGGAGTTATTTGTGAGGTTCTCATTTTCATTTATTTTTCATTTTTCTATTTTGACTGTGAGTAAGAGGTTGATTTTATATGTTCAGTTTAATGGTGATATCGAAGTCCCCACTAATTGGCTTTGGTGACCGTGAAGATCAGAGATACGATTTTTTTAATAAGGAATTGATTGGGTTAACAGCAATGGAGTTTTTAAGGCTCATAGAGTAATCATTAGGTATTGAGTGTATTACATATGAATTGTTGTCAGCTCATTCTTGGTATGACATATAATACCTTGGTGATATATATTATCAAAGGCTGGGCTAGGTCATTATGGTGGTTTATAAATAGGCATGTGGTCAGTCTTCAGGACTTGTATATGCATAGCTGCCTAATTAGTCTCGAGGACTGGTTTATAAATAGGTATGCGATCATCAAGGGGCTGTATTAAAATATGTTCTCAGCTCTGGTATAAATAGGTATGTGATCATTGGATGTGCTGCATTAAAATAGATTCCTAGGCTATGATATTTAAAGAACTTGACCATGATGTCATTCTATTATTAGACTGTTTATTAAGCATCTATAGTGTAGGTAGTGGGGTTTAGTTAGTGATGCCATTAGTCAAAAATACTTTGTTAAAGCCTTTTTAAAGCAGGAGTTAATAGAGAGCAAGAGTAGGTCTTAAAATTAGAGGGACTTCAAATTCGTGTGCTTATTATTTTAGATAGAGAGTATGGAAATGTGTAAAATAGTTTAGTTTATAGTTTTGAGTTGTAGTTTAGCTATATATATAAATCGAAACAGTAAAAAACTGCTTCATTGTGCCGTTATTTTCTTCATTTTGGTTACTGAAAACAAATTTGGGGTGGTTTCCATTGGATATTGCTGGAATTGATCTGACGCAAGTCATTTCTCATTTACTTTGGTAAGTATTTGTGAAGTTATACGTTCTACTCCTAAAGTATATATTGGATTGGAATTTGATATATCTAACAAATACATTATGTAACACAAGACGACTTGTATCTCAACCAAAGCCAAACAGGTGCTTTATGATTTGAAGTTATTGAACGATAAATTATACAATTATAGGTTGATTATGTTTACAAAAATTATTACAAAAACGATTGGGCAAAAGAAAGCTTTCAGTTCTGTAATTTTTTAAAGTATATGCATAGATTATTTGTAATCCATCTTGCTTCCCTAACATAAAATGATAATTTTATAACATCAAATTATCATCCTAGTTTATACTATTCTTATTGCTAAATCTTGGGAATGAACATCATTTTTGTCAAGTACTGACGGCGTTAGCGTTTCCCATTATACCTAGATTCAGTAAATTATTTACAGCGAAATCGTTTATTATTAATATGGTATTTTACACTCAAGAGATTTCCTTTTCTGATTAACAATCTGTATTGTAACCCATTAATAAAATATGACTTTAAACAACTACAGATTTCTGATAAAACTGTCTACAAATACAATGATATTTCTATCTGCCATGGACTAGGTAGATGTTTACTTGGAGCACATGCGTCTACATCTGGTTAGTACCTATAGATAATATATTTACCCTTTACTCCAATTATATATAAAGTATATAAACTCTTTTTTTTATAAATACTAACTAGATGTATACACCTGTACTTGGAGCCAACATATCTCTGTACATGATACTGGTATGGTCCGTTACGTAAGCCATCCAGCTGCAAATATTGAAAGTAACAGAAGTATGATCGCCCATTGGCAAAGATGAAGGTGATTATCCTTTGTCATTTTAATGAATTTTGTTTACTTTAAAAAGCCTGTGGTTGCGTTAATGTTGTGATGAACAGTGAAGAATTACGTTTTTAAACCTCACTTGAATTGGCATACTTAATTGATTCTTAGATCTATTAATCCGTGATGTCCGTCATGTTTCTTAATAAACCACGTCGCGATTCCCGATATAAAAGATTCCCGTGAATTACTCTCCTTGTTTATTTTGGTTCTTAAATCATGCAATTCGCTGTTTTTTCTCTCTCTCTCCGTGTCGTTCAGAATACTCTGATAACACAGGTCATTATGTATGATTTTTTGTTTTTGAAATATGACTACCTTTTATCCTACAATGGGTCGAATGTGCGGTGCCGAAATGAATGAATGAACTTGACAATAAGGCGTGTTATTTGTGATCATTATGATATGTCCAATGTGTTTTCCAGGAGATAAAATATGGAGTTATTTGTGAGGTTCTCATTTTCATTTATTTTTCATTTTTCTATTTTGAATGTAAGAGGTTAATTTTAGATGTTCAGTTTAATGGTGATATCGAAGTCCCTGCTAATTGGCCTTGGTGACCGTGAAGATCAGAGATAAGATTTTTTTAATAAGGAATTGATTGAGTTAACAGCAATGGAGTTTTTAAGGCTCATAGAGTAATCATTAGGTATTGAGTGTATTACATATGAATTGTTGTCAGCTCATTCTTGGTATGACATATAATACCTTGGTGATATATATTATCAAAGGCTGGGCTAGGTCATTATGGTGGTTTATAAATAGGCATGTGGTCAGTCTTCAGGACTTGTATATGCATAGCTGCCTAATTAGTCTCGAGGACTGGTTTATAAATAGGTATGCGATCATCAAGGGGCTGTATTAAAATATGTTCTCAGCTCTGGTATAAATAGGTATGTGATCATTGGATGTGCTGCATTAAAATAGATTCCTAGGCTATGATATTTAAAGAACTTGACCATGATGTCAATCTATTATTAGACTGTTTATTAAGCATCTATAGTGTAGGTAGTGGGGTTTAGTTAGTGATGCCATTAGTCAAAAATACTTTGTTAAAGCCTTTTTAAAGCAGGAGTTGATAGAGACCAAGAGTAGGTCTTATAATTAGAGGGACTTCAAATTCGTGTGCTTATTATTTTAGATAGAGAGTATGGAAATGTGTAAAATAGTTTAGTTTATAGTTTTGAGTTGTAGTTTAGCTATATATATAATTCGAAACAGTAAAAAACTGCTTCATTGTGCCGTTATTTTCTTCATTTTGGTTACTGAAAACAAATTTGGGGTGGTTTCTATTGGATATTGCTGGAATTGATCTGAAGCAAGTCATTTCTCATTTACTTTGGTAAGTATTTGTGAAGTTATACGTTCTACTCCTAAAGTATATATTGGATTGGAATTTGATATATCTAACAAATACATTATGTAACACAAGACGACTTGTATCTCAACCAAAGCCAAACAGGTGCTTTATGATTTGAAGTTATGGAACGATAAATTATACAATTATAGGTTGATTATGTTTACAAAAATTATTACAAAAACGATTGGGCAAAAGAAAGCTTTCAGTTCTGTAATTTTTTAAAGTATATGCGTAGATTATTTGTAATCCATCTTGCTTCCCTAACATAGAATGATAATTTTATAACATCAAATTATCATCCTAGTTTATACTATTCTTATTGCTAAATCTTGGGAATGAACATCATTTTTGTCAAACACTGACGGCGTTAGCGTTTCCCATTATACCTAGATTCAGTAAATTATTTACAGCGAAATCGTTTATTATTAATATGGTATTTTACACTCAAGAGATTTCCTTTTCTGATTAACAATCTGTATTGTAACCCATTAATAAAATATGACTTTAAACAACTACAGATTTCTGATAAAACTGTCTACAAATACAATGATATTTCTATCTGCCATGGACTAGGTAGATGTTTACTTGGAGCACATGCGTCTACATCTGGTTAGTACCTATAGACAATATATTTACCCTCTACTCCAATTATATATAAAGTATATAAACTCTTTTTTTATAAATACTAACTAGATGTAGACACCTGTACTTGGAGCCAACATATCTCTGTACATGATACTGGTATGGTCCGTTACGTAAGCCACCCAGCTGCAAATATTGAAAGTAACAGAAGTCTGATCGCCCATTGGCAAAGATGAAGGTGATTATCCTGTGTCATTTTAATGAATTTTGTTTACTTTAAAAAGCCGGTGGTTGCGTTAAAGTTGTGATGAACAGTGAAGAATTACGTTTTTAAGCCTCACTTGAATTGGCATACTTAATTGATTCTTAGATCTATTAATCCGTGATGTCCGTGATGTTTCTTGATAAACCACGTCGCGATTCCCGATATAAAAGATTCCACAGATAACACAGGTCATTATGTATGATTTAAGCTGTTTTTCTTTAATTTCTTAAAATTCAAGAAATGTCTTCAAACATATAATCACGAACAAATACTTCGCCGAAGAAGACAAGATTGTCTATTTCAATGGTCAATATTATTATATCCTTCACTTCCAATCATCACAAATTATATATATTTGTCTTCAAATTATCACAAATTATATACGTGTCTTCAAATTATCACAAATATTACATTATATATCTTCAAATTGTCACTATTATATCTATCATATAAATATCCGTGACCATAACCGTATACACGACTCTCATACAGAACAAAGTCAAGACACGCCTTTCACATTTAGGACTCCAGTTTCCTCCCACATTAAGACCCCTCGCGAGCTTCCATCCGGCAAGCAAGTGCAATTTATATATATAAGATGATATAACTTGTTTCACTTGTTGAAAATTAAATAAAGTTAGAGAAAACAAATAGTTATCAAATACATTTTATTAGCAATGAACTGGTTGATACACGCACACAAATACTAGTACATTATAACGCAGTCATATCTATTTCATCAAGGATAAATACCTCATTATCACAGCTTCACGGAGAATATAATCAGCAATGAACACGATAAAAAGCATTATAACAATAAAAATTGTCTTATAGTGGTCATCTGCATACTCATTAATGAAAATTTAAAACATAACAATTAGCTAATTCAGTAAAGAATGAATTGAGCTTATCTAACCACTACATATAACAATACACTGAGGCAATATTTCACAATCATAATCTGAATAAATGTCCTTCAACTCAAAATTCAAGAAAACTTTTCCTGTTTCCTATTGGTCAATCCCAATCGTCATCGTCCGATAAAAAAAACCCAAGAAGCAACGCTTGGACGGTATTGCACTCTTATTTTATCGCTCGTATCCATAACAGGGCCAACATAGAGATTAATATGTATACATAACCGGGGCCAACATACGGGTATCAAGAACTTTCGTTTCCTTATCATGGTTCAAAAGAGATCAAACGTGTACAGTCTGTGTACATGTACATATAACATGGGCCAAAATATAGACGAACATGTATCTATAACTGACGTATACACAAAATTTAAACTTTCGTTTATAACAGAATAAAAGAAATCAATGGATAAGCTTACTATCTACTGCAGACTCTAAGAAATAGAATAAAAACTTCCGTAGTACTAGTATTCATAACAGGGACTATCAATGCATTATGTCTTACGTATTCACATTAAGGGCCTGTACGAAAAAGATTTAAGTTTACGTATCCACAGCAGTGAGGTTAACATTACGTTAACATAACAGAGTTAAAACAGTACAGTCAAATTTCTTTTCACGAAATCTGATAACTCGAAGATCCTGGATCCTGCTAAATTGATGAAAAACTCAAGTCCATTAGTAAAATGTCTATATAAAGTATATTCTTTTGTCTCGAATATACCACTGGCCTCGAGAACGGGGTTGGACTTTATCTATATAACATGGACCAACACACATTGCGCTGCAATCTTAAAACTTACGAACTGTCAATATGGTTTGAATAGAACAAATGGAAAACAGAAAAGGGAGAAATACAAACCGCTTTAACGTTAAATTGTCATCACGGTATATCTTACTAATTATCAACGAAAATGATTCGTGGAAATACAATGTTACATACAAACCAATCAATAATTTCCCTATACAATGTCATGGCAGCTTTCCTACGTAGTTTACTTGCTTCCTTAGTCCGACACTTAGAAATGATAAATACGGCCGATCGCGAAAGTCAGCCATATTAATACAAAAACAGTCAAACCTGGTAACAATCAATAATAATGGTACATCGAGAAACAATGATGACAATGTATTGTTATCCATTCTAAATCTGTACACTTCTTTACCGTGGAAATGTTCGTGCTGGATGTCCAACATTTATTCTTATAATGTAGTATCAGTCACATGTGCATCACGAAATGTTAGTATTTATTGAAAACAATATGTGGTAAATGAAATGAATTTACTTTATATCTAGATTCTCCACCTCATTAACACATGACTGGATATCCTGATCTTCTGTGGGATGACCAGCGCTATCATTGTCGTTCAGCAGTGCCTTGGATGCCTCTAATAAGGCACTCTCTTCTTTTGGGTCAATCTGTGCCGCGGAATACATGACATCAGTTCTTATCGTGTATTTCTCACCGGCTATCAGGGTTGACCCCTCGTGCAATATGTCGTGTTGAAACACTAAAACGGAACCTGTGAATGTAATAAAAATGCCTTAAATCTCAATATTATAAACTTATATAATGCTCCTTATGCATACAGTCGAAAATGCATTTTATATACTGTACATGTATTTAACAAATTTTATCACCATGAGTTACAATTATGAGGTGAACATATTAAGCTTTTGTTATTTCATTAAGAAAAAAAACTATTCTTGATTTTACTTACCTGTTTTTGGGACAACTGGACACAGCTCCTTATCTGGGGAATTCATAAACGTGGTCTCTCCACCCTTAAAGCCCTGAAGACATTATATGTATTCATCAATGAACATACTATCAAAAACCTTAATATAGTAAATACATTACATATAACAATGAACATACTCTCAAACCCCTAAACAGAGTAAATATATTACGTATATCAATAAACACTCCCTCAAACATCTAATCTGAGTAAATACATCACTGGTGTGAGTAACCATGGGAAAACTGTGTAAGGACTATTTTTTTCAATTATGATAAAATGTTGATAAGATGAACGCATCAAGGTCTGCTGTAGTAAATATGGCCACATTGACCTAGAAACAATACTAGGAATTCTACAAAATTAAAGACACACAATATAAAAGCATGTTTCAAAATCAGTTGAGAGTTAGATACATTAAAGCCTTTGATTAAACTATACAGTACAGCTGTTTCTTTCTTCCAAAACTAGCCAGAAATATTGACGCATGTGGGTTAATGTTGAGTCCCGTTTTGTTGCTCATTAGTGTATTCATGTAAAAAATACATTGTTGTACATTGTTGCAACTTGTACATTCCAATGACGTCACATTGTTTACAGATCCCGCGTTGTGTCTGCACTGCCTGACACGAAGGCTTCATTCTGTGTTTTTTAGTGTTTTTGTTAGTTTTCTTACAATTCAATTGATCAGGTATGATTAAACAACCCCAATCAATATGAGGTGTGAATGTAATTTTAAGTTTAAACGGCATGTTGCGAAAAATACTTCAACTTTCACTTTGACAGTGCATTCGTGATCGGAGCTTCGATCGGCTGTCATGGCAACGACGAGGACGGTGGTTTTATCACAGTGTCGAATTTACAAACTTGCATGTACAGCCGAAAACGTCTAACTATACCTTATGTCTTTGGAAATCATCTGTAAATAATTATTTGAATTAATTACGATCCATTGCATTTGTTTATTAACGTTTGTTCTTTTCTATATGCCGATTTCGATACTTAAAACACTGAAGAGTTCCAATATTGGAGAATGAACATTAACACTTGCTCTATAAATCGTCCTAGAGCACCCGACTACCCTAAAACAATAATTATGAAACAGGTAAGAGCGTGAAGGTAATTGTATGAGAACAACAAAAAGTGCTGTACATTCTTACGAAAATGACAAACATCGTCAAAATTACTTAAAAAGTAGTCAATTAATCGGCACTTCGTCAATTAAGACCAGTTTATAACGCCGTTATGTAACCATACTTGAATAAATAGAAGAATGTACAGCACTTTTTCTCGGTTTCTTAGCACGATGAATAAGTGCATCATATTTGTTTGTACGACAAAATACGTTGGTCGGGTGCTCTGGCCATATTTACCGACCAAGTGTTAATGTAGTCCTTCGTGCCGGTCACGTGACCACGCGAGAAGTGGAGGACCGACGAAAACATGCCGATAAAGACGTTGGACACCTAACATTAAAATCTGATGCAGAAAACAAACAGAACTTACCGGGAAATCATTAAATATTGAATTTATATAAAAACATGACGATTTTTGTTCTTTTTAATTATAAATGCAACATTAACCCACATGCGGAAGTCTTAAAGTGCTGATACAGAAAAGGCGACAAAGAGCACTACAGGAGATAATTTGTATAAACTAATATCTACCTCGTTAAGGTATATCTGGATGGTGATATAACTAGTACCTATCTCGTTAAGGTATATCTGGATGGTGATATAACTAGTACCAACCTCGTTAAGGTATATCCGGAAGGTGATATAACTAGTACCTACCTCGTTAAGGTATATCTGGACGGTGATATAACTAGTACCTACCTCGTTAAGGTATATCTGGACTGACATATAACTAGTACTTACCTCGTTAAGGTATATCTGGATGGTGATATAACTAGTACCTACCTCGTTAAGGTATATCTGGACGGTGATATAACAAGTACCTACCTCGTTAATGTATATCTGGACGGTGATATACCTAGTATCTACCTCGTTAAGGTATATCTGGATGGTGATATAACTAGTACCTACCTCGTTAATGTATATCTGGACGGTGATATAACCAGTACCTATCTCGTTATGGTATATCTGGACGGTGATATAACAAGTACCTACCTCGTTAAGGTATATCTGGATGGTGATATAACAAGTACCTATCTCGTTATGGTATATCTGGACGGTGATATAACAAATACCTACCTCGTTCAGGTATATCTGGACGGTGATATAACAAGTACCTACCTCGTTAAGGTATATCTGGATGATGATATAACTAGTACCTACCTCGTTAAGGTATATCTGGACGGTGATATAACCGGTACCTACCTCGCTATGGTATATCTGGACGGTGATATAACCAGTACCTACCTCGTTAAGGTATATCTGGATGGTGATATAACTAGTACCTACATCATCCAGGTATATCTGGATGGTGATATAACTAGTACCTACCTCGTTAAGGTATATCTGGACGGTGATATAACTAGTACCTAGCTCGTTAAGGTATATCTGGACGGTTATATAACCAGTACCTACCTCGTTAAGGTATAACTGGACGGTGATATAACTAGTACCTATATCGTTAATGTATATCTGGAGGGTGATATAACTAGTACCTACCTCGTTAAGATATATCTGGACGGTGATATAACTAGTACATGTACCTACCTCGTTAAGGTATATCTGGATGGTGATATAACTAGTACCTACCTCGTTAAGGTATATTTGGATGCTGATATAGGCCAGTACCTATCTCGTTATGGTATATCTGGACGGTGATATAACAAGTACCTACATCGTTAAGGTATATCTGGATGGTGATATAACCAGTACCTATCTCGTTATGGTATATCTGGACGGTGATATAACTAGTACCTACATCGTTCAGGTATATCTGGATGGTGATATAACTAGTGCCTACCTCGTTAAGGTATATCTGGACGGTGATATAACTAGTACCTACAGTGTACATCGTCCAGGTATATCTGGATGGTGATATAACTAGTACCTACCTCGTTAAGGTATATCTGGACGGTGATATAACCAGTACCTATCTCGTTAAGGTATATCTGGATGGTGATATAACTAGTACCTACCTCGTTAAAGTATATCTGGACGGTGATATAACTAGTACCTACCTCGTTAAGGTATATCTGGACGGTGATATAACAAGTACCTACCTCGTTAAGGTATATCTGGATGGGGATATAACCAGTACCTATCTCGTTATGGTATATCTGGACGGTGATATAACAAATACCTACCTCGTTCAGGTATATCTGGACGGTGATATAACAAGTACCTACCTCGTTAAGGTATATCTGGATGATGATATAACTAGTACCTACCTCATTAAGGTATATCTGGACGGTGATATAACCGGTACCTACCTCGTTATGGTATATCTGGACGGTGATATAACCAGTACCTACCTCGTTAAGGTATATCTGGATGGTGATATAACTAGTACCTACATCATCCAGGTATATCTGGATGGTGATATAACTAGTACCTACCTCGTTAAGGTATATCTGGACGGTGATATAACTAGTACCTAGCTCGTTAAGGTATATCTGGACGGTTATATAACCAGTACCTACCTCGTTAAGGTATAACTGGACGGTGATATAACTAGTACCTATATCGTTAATGTATATCTGGAGGGTGATATAACTAGTACCTACCTCGTTAAGATATATCTGGACGGTGATATAACTAGTACATGTACCTACCTCGTTAAGGTATATCTGGATGGTGATATAACTAGTACCTACCTCGTTAAGGTATATCTGGATGCTGATATAGCCAGTACCTATCTCGTTATGGTATATCTGGACGGTGATATAACAAGTACCTACCTCGTTAAGGTATATCTGGATGGTGATATAACCAGTACCTATCTCGTTATGGTATATCTGGACGGTGATATAACTAGTACCTACATCGTTCAGGTATATCTGGATGGTGATATAACTAGTGCCTACCTCGTTAAGGTATATCTGGACGGTGATATAACTAGTACCTACAGTGTACATCGTCCAGGTATATCTGGATGGTGATATAACTAGTACCTACCTCGTTAAGGTATATCTGGACGGTGATATAACCAGTACCTATCTCGTTAAGGTATATCTGGATGGTGATATAACTAGTACCTACCTCGTTAAAGTATATCTGGACGGTGATATAACTAGTACCTACCTCGTTAAGGTATATCTGGACGGTGATATAACTAGTACCTACCTCGTTAAGGTATATCTGGATGGTGATATAACTAGTACCTACCTCGTTAAGGTATATCTGGATGGTGATATAACAAGTACCTACCTCGTTAAGGTATATCTGGATGATGATATAACCAGTACCTATCTCGTTAAGGTATATCTGGATGGTGATATAACTAGTATCTACCTCGTTAAGGTATATCTGGATGGTGATGTAACCAGTACCTACCCGGTTAAGGTATATCTGGATGCTGATATAACCAGTACCTACCTCGTTAAGGTATATATGGATGGTGATATAACCAGTACCTACCTCGTTCAGGTAAATCTGGATGGTGATGAAACTCCTCTCACCATTAGGGCGTCTGTATTCTCCGTCAAAGTGAGGCTTGAAGTATTGACCCGGTTGGTAGTACAGTACTCTCAGTCTTTATAAAAAATAAACATTGAATAAACTTAGTATTCTTAACGTCTGTCAGACGGGATATTCAGTAAAATGAATTATCATACTGCAACCAAATATTTTATTTAACACAAATGTTAGCCTCATTTGTATTTATATATATATATATTTCACTAGAGATTTGTTTACCTTTCGTTTAGCGCCAGGAGCTTGCGATGTTTCCATACGGGTGGAAGGTAGGGTCTGATTCGGTTAAATATCTTTCCTGACTCGTCGAATGTATCCCAGATACAGCGTTCGTTATTACGTACATCCGTCATCTTCGTCTGTCTAAATTACATAACAATACGATTATCATCAATATGTTTTTATATAAGAATATATCATAACTTTATCTGTTAATACTTCTTATTATCTGTGAAAACATAACGAGCTTATTGTGAAACACGTGACAGAAAACCGTTACTAATGATCGCTTAATGCCTCGTCAGCTGTGTAAGTGGTCCTACATCACAAAGCTGTTTCGTCTGTATTGGACTCATCAGCTATGTTAGGGACATCACACAGATGTTTCGTCTTTTTAGGACTCATCAGCTGCATATGTATGTTAGGGACATAACACAGCTGTTTCGTTCTTCAAGGACTCATCAGCTACATGTATGTTAGGGACATCACACAGTTGTTTCGCCCTTCTAGGATTCATCATCTATGCTAGGGACATCACACAGCTGTTTCGTTCTTCTAGGATTCATCATCTATGCTAGGGACATCACACAGCTGTTTCGTTCTTCTAGGACACTTCATCTATGTTAGGTTCACCACACAGCTGTTTCGTCCTTCTAGGACTCATCATCTATGCTAGGGACATCACAAAGCTGTTTTGTCTTTATATGACTCATCATCTATGTTAGGGACATTAAACAGCTGTTTCGTCCTTCTAGGACTCGTCAGTGATATTAGGGACATCACACAGCTGCTTCCTCCTTCTAGGACTCATCATCTATGCTAGGGACATTAAACAGCTGTTTCGTCCATCTAGGACTCGTCAGTAATACTATAAATTATTCCTAGGTATACAGCTGTATATTGATAAGGCACGAACACCTACCTGCCAAACCCCACATTGACCAGAGCTTCCTCATATCCCATCTTCTGTGTGTGTTTGATAAGCGCATCACACTCCTATAACAGATAAAAACAATATATTTGACATATTCCTAAAACAGACGTTTGTTACAGAGGTCATACTCGAAACTCCCTGACTGATTGTCATCACGTTGTCCCCTGTCCCTAAATACTTCACTAGCTCATTTCCTTTCCTACACATAACACAGAAAGCAGCTGTGACCAATTGATTGCTTACTGGTAATTAATTAAATGTTTAACAAGGATCTCGTAAAGTTTATCGGTTACATTGTTTCCTGTTAATGTGTTCACGGGGACAAATAGAGTAAGAAAACAAAATACAGAAAGACAAACACATGAGTTTAGAAAGGTAACATTTAAGATCACAAGTGTTATGACAGATGGAAGTGTTAATTTTTCAATGAAATTTTTAATTCATTCAATAATAATGAAGTAGAAGTCAGCCTTAACTAATTCCCTTTCTGCCATTGCTTTATAAGTGTAAGCTTCGTTGGAAAGATATCAGCTGCTGGCAGGAAAACTTACAATAATGGCCAAGGTGGTGGAGGTGCAGGTCAAAGACGACTACGGGGGCAGTTTTATGACCAACATCGTGATCCCATTTGAAAGTATTCTTTCTTTTTTTCATTGTACGATATGGAATTTAATGTGTTCAATGCTGTTTGATAAATATTGTGGTACCATTGTCAACGCCATGTTTCTCAAGTTGAAGATATGACACACAATTGTGTCAGATTTCAATTCAACATACTAGCACAATGGTGAATTGGCGCCCTATTATTTTCTATACAAATAGTATACAGAATATTTAATGATTGCTGCCATAATTCAGCACATTTCTGCCAGCGCTAAAGCACTAATATAGTATTTACCCAAAAATATATATTCTGTCTGTTTATATAAATCTGAATTTGACCTAGATCAACATTGTGAAGCCCTTCACACCTGGTTGTGGTCTAGAGAAGAGTACTTTGCCAAGGTTTTCCGCTGAAATCTATACTCTAACATTGTAATATATTGTAATAGTGTAATATCCTAACCCCTTTATCGACTTAAGAGTCAGAATTGTAATTTGTTTACATGTTGGTATCTCCTGTTTGTTTCCTTATGATCCTTTATCCTTCCGAAGTTTAACGCGTTACTTGCATACTTGCAATTCTCTGTTTGTCTACATTCTTCTGGTTGCATAAGAACTAAATCATAATAATACTTGTACCACCGAGTTGCAGTCAATGTTAGGCACGAAAATCTCTGTTTGAACATTCTTCGATGAACTGAAGGCGCTTCTTCACAATAGTGCAGGTTGCTTGTTTATGGCGTTTTCTGGCAGGACCAGGCCATAAAAAGATGAAAAGATGCTTTAGGGCTCAGTCAATTCACCATCTTGGTGTTACATTTATTGACATTGGTAAATTCCAAGAGCCGCAAATCTTTGTCGACAATCAGTCTCTTTGTTGCTGTAGCGCCTTTCTACATCTTTAACCATCCTTTTCAACATTGGAATTTCATTTGCACAACAAGGAGACTATGTTTCTTATGGATGTGACTTTTCTGTTCATAGTCTTCCATTTCACCATCGTTTTATATATATTGTGACGTTAAATCTTATCACACTGGAAACTGGATTAAAGATTACCAATGTGATCAACGTGCTTATGTTTGTCCTCTGTACAGCTGAACCTTGTACAATTCGTGACCTTCCTCGGTAGAGATTTCTCCAATCATGCGAGTCGGACACTAATGTACAATTTAGAAGTTCAAACTGACAAATATTTTCGATGAATACGCTGATGGGATCGTGCATGGCAGTGTTCTAAGTTTGGTTTGGTTTGGTTTATTTAGTTTAACGTCCTATTAACAGCTAAGGTCATTTAAGGACGGCCTCCCGTGCGTGCGATATGCATGCGTGTGGTGAGTGCGTATGTGTGTTTTGGCTGTATGTACGTGTTAAGTCTCCTTGTGATAGGCTGGAACTTTTGCCGATTTATAGTGCTATCTCACTGAAGCATACTGCCGAAGACACCCAGCAGGACACTCCACCCGGTCACAAAATTCCCCGATTTGAACGAATGGGTGAGCACTGAGTTATTAGTAAGTGTGTACTGTATGTAAAGAAATTAAATGGTGTGTAAATGTGTGTAACTTATATCAGTATGTATTTGTTTGTTGTGTTGTAATTTTCATCTAATTTGATATAAATGAATTCACATTCGCTTGTTCTTTCAGATCCCTTATGATAATACTGAGATAAATGATCTTATAAAATAGTGAAATAAATGTCAAAACCATAAATATAATACAAGAGAAACAAACACAATTTCATATACAGATATTGATCATGTGTATATCCATTGTATTCAAGATTCCATTGAAAAATTATACAAAACGAAATTCCAGAGGGATCTTGGCACCCACCATTTTTGTATTTAAGAAGGGCTTTCTGAGAAACATTGATCAACTGACAAAATACAAACTGGTGTCTATTGGCCATTTGTTTTTTCCAGCTCTGACTAAAAATTCATTGTTTACAACTAGGGGTCAAGGGGAGCGTACATCAGCTGTTTTAGAAATAACCTTTTGGTACTTCTTGTAACTTGTAAAAAAATGTCAATAACAATGTTCAATTGTCTGTCAGTCATTTTGTTTTCCTGATTAAACACTAATTTTAATGCAATCAATCAATCAATTTTGAATATTTAAGTGTCATATATCACAATTACATTGTACAAGTATATAGTTACAAAGTATAAAACATAGTTTAATATCGGGGGTAAATCATCTTAACCATGATAAGATATAAAATGTTGATATTCTGAAAAAGAGTTAAAATAATATATATATATATATATATTTTTTAGAGAAGTAAAAACCAATCACAAAATCACAAATTCTGATCCAGAGAGCAGGTGATTTGGACAGTCCCTACCTACCAAACTCTCTGAAGTCGTACTACCATATACATAATGATTAAAAGACAATTATTGCATAAAAACACATTATGTCTTTTAAATTAGTATTGAAAAAAATAAATAAATAAGCATGATAAATAAATATATAAGTATGCATAAAAATATGAGTTTCTTGCTCTGCAAAACTGAGACAAGACAAAGGGACAGCTACAAGTGAAAATTGAGAAATATCCCTTCAGTCCTTCTCAGAATATGGCGATATAGATTTCAACTGTCAAAAACCAAGATGGCAACCTGTCACCCTTTCAGCAACAAACCGATGCAATGAATATATAACATAATTTGAGTCTGTCTATTGTGAACAGCACAGTTCTTGTTTAATTGTTTTTAAATGCCCTGAAATTAAACTATATTCCTTCACAAAATGTTTACGAAAACGCAAAAGTCTAATCAAAATTTTGAATTCTTATTAAGGACACTGTTATCCCATACCACCATGTATTCAAGACCAAAGGACTTTAATTCTCTAGCTTAGGTACATGTAGTTAAATTTTAAAAAGTTAACCATACACCACATATAAGTCTCTTATGATATATTTATATATATCAGTTATACTTACTTCTTTAGAAAAAACATTATACAGCATAAAGGCAAGTTTTGAAGAAAAACATTTGGGAAGTTTTAACTCTTCCTTTACAATAGGTGTCCCACTAGGATGCTTATCCTGAATTATTGGTTTGGATGTTTTCGAAGCCATTTGTACACCAGGTTTCACAGATCTGGACAGAAAAACAAAGTAAAAACAGTATATAGTATATACAGTATATCATGGCTACACAGTGTTATTTAGAATACATTTAAAACATATAACACTATACTTAACAAGAGATCTTAGAGGGATCTTGGTGCCCATCATTTAATCATCTTTGATATTTTCTCTACTTCAATGAACAGATAACATGGAAGAATTCATATAAAATCTATGAGACATCTTAGAGAAGAATTTTCTGTGAATTAGAAACAGCAATGCTCAACTTCAAGTGTCGGTAAATTTGCTTTCTTGATCAGACTCAAAGTAAAAAAGACACAACTTTTAAGGGACAAAGAGGAACCTACATATGAAATCAAACAGATATCTAAGAAGAACTTTTTGTGAATTAGAAATCTTAATACAAAACTTTAACTGACAACAGTCATTTTGTTTTCTGGATCAATCTCAAAATAAATCTAGTTGATACATTGTAGGTCAGCAAGGCCTCCATCATGGGGCAAGGTAGCAAAATATACATCATACACATCTGCCTCAATATCTGTTGTGCAAACAGAAAAGGCAGTGCCTCTATTAAATGATTTTATTAGATTTGATTCGTTTCATTTTAACCTTAAATATGTCTCCCACTAAGTGACCTTGATCTAAGAACAGTTGATTCCTTGTTTAATTCCATCCAAATTTGCTTCATCAGGTCTTAACAAAATTTCATTTATGAAAAGATAAAAAATTGACCCAGTGGCCTTTGACATTTGGCAAGATGACTCCTTGTTCATATTCCAACAAACTTTTCATCAAATGTGAATCAGCGATTACATGAAAAATGTGACCTTGGCTTCTGACCAGAGACCTTGACATCTACACCATGACCTTAACATTTCTTCAGTTGTCTCCTCCTGAACAACTCTGATTCATCATGTCAAGACAAAATGTTCAATAGCAAAAAGATACAAATGTGACCTTCACATCTTCCGCAGTGACCTTGACCTATGGTCAGTTGACTCCTTGTTTTATTCACACAAATTTCATCATGTCATATTAAAATGTCCATCACTAAAATCATACAAAATATGACCTTGGCCTCTGACCCCATAACCTGGACCAACTTGGAGAACTGGCCCACATGTATAGTTTGAGAAAATATTAATTCCCCCCAGTACTTCAAAAGAAATAGCGGTAACAAACTTCAATTGTTAAAATCTAAGATGGTACAGTAGCCTATCGGCCACTTTGTTTCCAGATCAGACTCAAAATCAAATGGGCACATCTAGGGACCATGTGGAAACCACATACAAAAATTGAGAAAAATACTTCAGTACTTTTCCAGAAATAGTGATAGTTGTTTACAGAGGGACAAAGGGATGGATGCAAACAAAAGACAACATATGTTGGACAATTGATATGGGACTGACAATGAACCACAGATGCAGGGTGATTTGAATTGTCCACCATCATCAGATTGTGGGCTTATAAACGTACAATATCATTGTAATTGTAAAACATTATACATTGTAACTTGATCCAATAGATGAATGGATTGAAATGTAAAACTGGAGAGTAATGGTCACCTTACTAACTTGGATTGGTGGGAACTTCCCATCAGCCTAGAGGCAGAAAGTCTACTCAAAGATACTAGTTTGAGTGGACAAAGGCTTTGTTAAGAGACAGAATTGTAAAAGTGGAGACTAAAAGGTCACAATACTTAGTAATACCTCAGCGAGAAATAAATGAAGATTGATACTTTGAGCAGGTATGATATTTTTCATTACTCAATCCATCCAATTATTGACCAAATGACCACTGATGGTTAATCTGTTGATATAAAATCTGCTTTGATCACAACTGGAGACAGAAAGTAAGTCTTGATCAATCTGAATCAGGATGCCTGACACAGTAAATCTCTATCAGACTAAACAACAAATATGTCCTCTGGAGCAAAGAGCAGAGTTAATAGAAAGTATAGAAGATATCATTTAACCTGAAAATTGTATTTTAGAGCATGAAGTACACTTCTACATAGGATTTCAAAAAAATAATAATATTCCTGTGCTTACATGAAGATATATGTCAATGAAATGTACAATATAATTTTTTTTTAGCCAATGCATTGGATAATATTAACGTTAAATATGCTGTACAATAATGAAACAGATGTTTACATTATGTAAACTACAAGACCAGGAAGGTTTGAACCCAAACCTGCAAACTCTAGACAGACACTATATCCAAGTTACTGGATGTAATACATCTAAAACTAGAAATTGAACCAACTCTGCAGGCACTGAGTTTAATTACATCCCTGAATGAATCGCAAAAAAGCATGGATTTGTTTATCATATGCCGAGATGCTTTACTGCCAAATCATGGTGGCTTTTCACATTTCTTTTTAACAGACTGAATTATTATGAATCTGTATGTTGTACATAGTATTATGATTTTGCCCACTCCTTTTCACACATTATTTAAATACCATCATTAGGGTACTGTGCATGTATATATTCTATCATTAGGGCTTTTCACCAAATAGTTTTTGTTCTGTTTATATTCTATCATTAGGGCTTTTCACCAAATAGTTTTTGTTCTGTTTATTATTATTATTCTTCTGCATTCTGTTTGTCCGGTCCAAATCTCCAAAATGGTAAGAGTTATGCCAATGATTATTTCTTCATGGTATTAGGCATAAGTCAAAGGCGTGACGGCCGTAAAAATTAAGTAGGTCAAAAATCCAATATGGCCACTATGACGTCATACCTAAAATATTTAAAATGGTTATAACTAAAAAAGTATTCATTATACAGAGGTCAAGTAATTATATTATTTGTAGATAACAACTGGGGCTAACTTTTATATAATTATAAGTTTAAGGTCACAGGTCAAATAAAAAAGCTCGCTAAGTCAAGTTTGTCTATTTTTATAAACTCTTCATTTTTCAATCTTTTTCAAAAATTCTTTCAAAATATGATGCAGCATGTTATTTTGATGATTTTGATGTCTTTAGTGTTTCGGTAACATTTACCGTTAACGTGGTACGCCATTTTGAATATGTCCCTCTATATTTTATGCATGCCTACGACTCACATTTTAAGTTTCTTCTCAAATTCCACCAGTGCGATTCAGCACAAACTTTGACAATATGACTATGAGATTGCACTGACCAAGTTTTGATTTCATAGGGTCGGTCCGATATCCAATATGACGTCATGTATTGAAAGGCTTAAAATGCCCATAATTCAAAAAGTATCTATTTTACAGGGGTCATGTAATTATATGTTATTTGTAGATAATGCCTGGCTCTAACTTTTACTCACCAAAAGTTTTACAAATAAAAGAGTTCGCTATTGGGTCAAAGGTCACCAAATTTTCAACTTTTTCATTTTATGATTTTTTTTTTAATTGATCGATGCAGAATCTCATTCTGATGATTTTGACCAAGGGACATGATAATGGTCGTGAAGTATGCCTGGATATAGATCTAAAAAGTTTGCTTTAATAAATGACCTTGACCTACATTCAATGTTATAAAAGGTGTAAAAAGCCCGTCAAATTGTTAGCCAACAATTTCTAGTTAAACATATTTTTGTAATATTTTCATCATTCATATGTTACGACAACAGTAGAGGCTTTAACAGTACATATGCTAAACAGCTTGATGACTAATGGTATTTCAGTAGTTTTATTTTGGTTTTGCATCCATATTACACTACTTCTTTACAAGTACACAGGCAGAGACATCTCCGCCATGTACTTATACGCGTACAGGTAAAAAATATTAAAACTGTCTTATATCTACATGAACCGTATTGGTCAGAATGATTCTGACTATATCTATCTGATTTGATATATTGTTAGGAGAGGAATATATATATATATTAAAGCATAGAGATACATTTACATGGAGTCAGAATCATTAGGACTTACATGTGTATGATGTACATATACAAAAATGTATGGCTATTAAAAAATATACTCACTTGTTCACTGGACGAAAATGAGAAAATAACGAAGATATGCCAAATCCCAGGAGTGTGGGTTCAGGGACTGCTTCAAGCGGTAAACATCGGGCTAACACAGTGAATCCTATTAAATACAGAAGTCAATGAATGACTCCATTTCTAAATATAACTACCGCACCCAATATCTAACGGTTGGAATTCCTATACCTGTATACCATAACAACCCAAAATAGAACTGAGAAAGGAAATGTTCAAATCAAATCATCGTCACTTTCTTCCTGCTACATATCATCATAACGAAAGCGTCTAGTACGATTTCCTATGACTGTTGGTCTGTAAACAAACAAACTAACTTAATGCTAATCATGAACTTCCGGTTTGTGTTTCATTCATCTTTTTTCCTCAATTAGTTTTTCATGCATTATGGTGACCGATTCGCTGATGGTTACCTTGGCTTTGTTGTCTATATGAAAAGAACATGTCATGTTGGAGGCAAAATAGTGACTCTGGTACGATTAAGTCGTTTTCAATCACATGATGAAAGACGAAAACGAAAGTAGATTATTTATATGATATTGTTCGGAAGGCCCTTTTCTGGTTAAAAATATCGAAGAGCTTCCGAACAAATGCTGTTCTGTGAATTGAACATACAAATCAAGAAACTATCGTTTCTCGGTCCATAGTTTAATATGTTCGACCAATTCTTCAATTTGATTTCAAATGAAAAAATAAATGTTAATTTTTAGATGATAAGACGACTAAGTAACACAAAAATGAAGAATGTATTTATCTATTTTAAAACAACTTCCACGGCTGTCCTCAAGTGTGTGTTAAATCGCTACAGTCTACAATCACAATATATCCGGAAGTTGACATATTTACTGGATCAAAACAAACAGGGACATCATGGAGAAAATGAAACCCTTTAAAGAAAGGAGAACATTTGGTAAAGGTTTAGTTTTGTTAATTTTAATTAATGCTAATTGTTTTATTAACAAATGCAAGCCTGATAATACAACCGTGACAAATGCGTCATTCTTGTCAGTTGATCATGATTGGTCAAAAACGTGCATTCTTTTTTTTACCGTGGTACTTTCATTACATCAAATGATCATGAGTCAGATGTTTTATCGATACGAATATTTCTATCAATTACAAACACTATATGCTGTGTTATTTTAGCTTATAATATTTGTATATAATGTACATGGTTTCTGTATACTCGCTACAATATACAAGGAACAGGGACAAACCCATTCCTGTCGCCAGTGCCCGGACTAGCCCGAGTTTCCTCTGGCCCCGACACCATGTCTCACAGACATGGTGAAGACATGGTGGCAGGGCCAGAGGAAACTTGGGCTATGCCACGACGTGAATCGCACACAGTCTCTGACATGATAAGCCAATGGCTCAAACCTCCTTAGGCCAAGAAGCATGCTCCGTCAGCTGAGTGGCAGAGACCTAATTAACGCTATATATATACAAGCAATAGCAACCTGTCTGTACTAGACCCGAGGCACATAACAAACCACTGAATAACTCCCCTTAACATAAACATATACAATAATTACACTATGAACAGTTAACTCCTTTTTTTTTTTTTTTTTTAATTTTTCTTATATTTACAAACATTATAATACTTTCTGATAAAATAAAATTTTTTATAATATTCTTGGTAAGCCTTCTTGGCCCCTTTCGGTCGCCCTCCCACGACAAGAACACATAAAACGTGGGACAACTATATATTACCATCATCAATTTGCAAGCGACTGGCGAATATGGGCCCGCCCAAACCGCCATGGAAAGAAGAGAAATCAGCAACCTTGTCCTTTTATACATGTATGGATCAATTGGATGGGACCAACCATGATTTGAGTTTGGGACCCCTGAACTTAGCCCGGTCGAGATTCCTCTGGCCGTTTACTATATCTACATGTAGCTGGTGCATGACACCAGACATGTGAGTAGTCTGGTCCCAGTTTGATCAATATTCCTTAACTTTTAATTTTCAAATCTTTCTATATACATTATGTATGTTTTGTTGGGAGCCAAAGTGAAGGAACTGGGAAAAACACTTTTCTGCAGGGAACAATTCCTGGCTAAAATTAATTAATGTCGGCTATAAGTGACAGAGACTGATATGTAATTAACACTACATACAATGTATATATGCAAGCCACATCAACCTTTTCCTTTCACAGTTACTAAAACATCTTACTACAAACTCGCATGTAGTGTAATCAACTGAATTTTAAGGACAAGACACAGCAGAGAATTTCTTTTTTGAAATCTTTTTCTTTTCAAATTTCTTTTTGAAAACAAAAATCCCTCTTGAAGATTAAGTGGAAGTTCAAATCCAGCACTAACTGGTGGATTGGAGACTTGATAGGTGTGATATAATTTTGAATATGGTTGTTTGTATTAGAGTAATTTAGACCTACAATGTATAGTGATGTAAACTTCTGTACTACTCTGCTGTAGCTGGCACAAATATTTATGTAATTAATAAGCAAAAAAATGTTATTCACCAAATTATCTTAAGTTTGAATTTGAATCAATCCAGGTACTGCATGTTGAACTTTGGATATGCTACAGATAGATTTGTATTGGCTAAGTATTTATAAGGTCATTGATACAACTGCTGATAATAACAAATGTTCTGTTCTTTTCTGTAGCCCAACGACAGAATGATGTTGATTCCATCAGGACACAGCATACAGATAAAATACCGGTAAGACATACACAATGTTCACTGATTTTACACTATAGGATAAACAGATCATTTCCTTCACATGTAACTTGAAAATTTATGGAATTTAGATCTATACAGAGATAGCAAATGTAGCAGAGTATGACTGGTCTGGTACAGCTCGAAGTGGTTAATTAGAATGTCCGTCTTTAGGGTTTGGAGATTCTGGGTTCATGTCCTGTGCTGGTCGTTGCATTTTTTCTCTCCTGCTACATTTGGCATCCAACTAAATACCCACGGAGGTGGTATAGGGTCTCATGTGTGTCTTCGGGGTTGAAGACTTTTTTGAAGGAGGGAGGAATATAACGCAACCTGAATGGACTGTATGCTGGTAGCCAGGTAGCTCAAGTGGTTAGAGAATCTGTTTAGAGTTTGGAGATCCCAGTGTGGTCATGGCATTTCCCTGTTCTGTTTCTCAACAATGACACAGATAGCACTGTGACCAAGTTACAATCTGCTGCATATTATCTATTCGTTAAGTGGTGCATATTTGATTCAATACTCATCAAAACATTATACATTTTATAGATTGTAATAAACTTTGATCATTAGGAGGTGCAAACAACCTCATTTTATATCAACAATTTGAATTCAGTTTCATTACACTTTGTTTAGAAATGAGTTGAATTGTAAATACATGTAGAAATATAAGCAAAAGGAAGAAAGGCCCGTAACTTTGTATCTAAAAAGTGTACTGGACACCAAATGTTAGCTTATATTATGCAAGCAGTGCACGTGGTGGATGTCATGAGTGTATAATGTTTCTAAAATGTTGCGTGGAATTCCATTTTGAAGTGATGGTACATGGCCACGGATATATACATAATATCTATTTGAGCAAATTAAAGGTAACCTTTGTTGAATGTATAGGTGATCATAGAAAGATATGAGAGAGAAAACAGTTTACCCCTACTGGACAAGACCAAGTTTCTGGTGCCTGACAATGTCAACATGGCTGAGCTGGTCAAGATTATCAGGTATGATATAACAAAAATCGTCTATGCCTCCTGTACATGCAGATATAAACTATAAATTATCAATATAACATTAATAAATCATCAAGATGTTTCCTGCCGTCAGATAAATTTGTCTACCATTATCTGTTGTCCATCTGCTGGTGTTTCACACTTTTCACTTCTTAAAGCCTTTAGTCATAATATTCAGCCATGAAATGTTGTTTTGGTTGTTTCTTTTCACTTTAGGTATACAAATTATAACTAGCTTCATTTCATATATGCCAACTCACTGTTTTGACACATTTTCCTCTCTTTATTATGAAGGCAACTGGTTGGTGGTTGGTATTCCTGTTTCTAAAGTTCTTCATAGATTAATGTAACATGTCATATTATGCATGTAGCAGCAAGTCAAGTTAAATAACGACCACTTAATACTACTGTAGGTTTGTTTTTAGATCCTGATCACCATCAAGGCATTTAGGGATTTTGGTAACTTAATCTTTTCAAACAAAAATTATTTGTGTACTTAACTTACTCTTAATATTTTGAATCATTTGATTTTGATCTATAAGACCTGTTGACCTTTGACCCTTGTAGAAGGCGACTACAGCTGCATCCATCTCAGGCATTCTTCCTAATGGTGAATGATCGGACAATGGTGAGCAACACTACTCCAATCTGTGAGGTATACAGCAAAGAGAAAGATGGTGATGGCTTCCTATACATTACATACGCATCACAGGAAACATTTGGGACATCTTATAACTAAATAAGATCTTTTGTAGCTTTATTCCGAGACACTGGATACAGTGGTTACCAGAGTCATCTATATGCCTCTAGGGATACTTACAGCCTCACTATGCTTTGGATATAGACTCAATGAGTCACATGATAAACAATTACTCACTTGATGCTTGTTACTGTATTCTGAATTGTCTAAAGCTGCTACACCACTGACAGCCCATCACAAAAATACAGAAAATGTTCCCAGTGGTATAGAAATATATATATAACAACAAAAGGAATCAAGAGAAAAATAAACAATGTCCTGAGATGTATTTATAGATACCTATACTGTACTCACACATAATCTAAGAGAATAAAGAGGGCTCAGGTTTTGGGGGATGGTTGTAACATAAATTACATAACTTGTTATTGTTTTAAAATATACACAGCCTATTCTTGCTAACTCTTTGCCAGAGGTGTAGCAACTTTAAAAAAGATTTTACAAGCACAAGTCACAATTTCCACTTAAGAGGCTATGTTTAGCCTCAGCCTGAGCATGATGACTAAATAGCTTATTTTAAGCCTTCTTGACTGTATCTAGTTCTCATCAATAGATGGAAAACTTTTCTGTAATATGTTATAGGTACATTTTCATCACATACCTATTATGTAACTAGTCTGTAAAGTGATATGCCTTTATCATAAACAGATTAGTGTATCATAGTTTAAACATCATTGTTGTGACATCAAGAAATATTGACTTCACATGAGTGTCTCTCCGATGGAAAAATAAAATCCAAGTTAAAATTCTCCTACATGTGAAAACTTATGTTCATATTGTATTGAATTCATTAATTGTTTTTTTCAATACATTGATATGATGCATGCCAGAAGGTTTGTGTCCCTCTGTTTCAAAATTGAACTTGTTTTTAGGCCAAAGTCTCAAGTGACCTTTTCTATTCACCTTTTGTCTGTCGTCTGCCATCCGTTCGTAAACAATTTACTTTTTCAACTTCTTCTCATTCAGTATGTGGTCCAGAGTCCTGATATTTGCCATATAGCATACTGGGGTGAAGGAAGAGCTATTGTGATTTTCAAATGAATGATCTTGACCTTCATTCATAGGGTCAAATATGCTAAAATCTTTAATCAACTTCTTCTCACTAACAAAGAGGCCTAGAGACCTGATATTGAGCCTGTGTCATGATTGGGTGAGGGGCTATCAATAGGATTCAAATGAATGACCTTGACCTTCATTCAAGGTCACTGGTCGAATATGTTAAAACCGCTAATGACTTCTCTCTAAGCAAGAAGCCCAGAGGCTTGATATATATATATATTGGGCCTTTTGTATGCTGGGGCATTGACCTCACATTCAAGTCAGGGGAATCAAATCTGCCAAAATATGTCAAAATTCAGGTGACTGTTTAGGCCCATGGGCCTCTTTTTTCAAAATTTAACTTGTTTTTTTTTTTTTACATACATGTACTAATTTGAAAAAAAATCAATAGGACTTGAATAAACATGTAAGATCCTGTTTACATGTGTGTATATACTACTTGTTGATTCAACTATATTGTGTTGTGAAGAAATATTTGATATATAATGTCATCCTCTGACATATTTTTACTTTCTGATATAATTGGCTTTATGGGAATTCAATAAAATGGTACTTTTATTTATTTTGACAGGTTAAAAAAAACAACTTTTGTTTATTATTAGAATGATATGACACACAGCAACTGGAGATTTAATCAATCAACATTTTAATTCAATTATTTTCTTCATTATTGCATTTTAAATTTATTACAAATACAAGATTGTTTCTGATCCTCTACGCTAGACTCATATATGTCATTACATGTTAGTAAATACTTAGAGAAAATAAGGATGACAAAGATATTCTTCCACTTTAAAGGTTACATAGGAGTAGAGATCAGTTTGATAGAGTCAGGTGTAGTGTATAAATAATTTCAGTTTTGTTATTCAAATTCCATGTTTAGTTGGTAAGCAGAAGGTTTTCTTAAACTGATTTGTTATATAAGATTTTCACTGTTAAATGCGCATATTTATGTGAAACTGATTAACATGTATATTATCTGATAATTATGAAATAGAAAATACGGCACAAGTAGTGGGTTTAATGGTGCATCAGGTTGGAGCTTGCATTAATTATCAATCTAATTAAGATACATATCATCGTTATACACTACTTAGTAAAGTTTCATAATGTACTGTGTAATGAGGATATGTGGTTTAATAAGAATCATCAATTTATAATACTTATACTGGTTTTTAGATGAGTTTGTACATATTTTGTGCAAAATAAGCATCTTTGATGTTTTTTGACACAAATGGTTGTCCCAGTCATCATTATCATTGTAAACCTTATTATGCAGTAGGATCAGTGCTTGAGGGGTTTTATAGTGTCGGACTGGGGTGGTTTAGTGTCACACTTTCTGTTTACAAGTTGTGAATTGTAAACAATACTGTTTTTGTAGTTTGTTTGTCAAAATGTCAGTTGTACCAGTTCTAACAATCATATTATAAGATTATGTCTTAGGTAAAGAACTCCTTTTTTCTAGTCAGAGTTGCAAAACTCCTTAATTTTTCAGAAATATTTCTAGTACTATCTTTGATACATTTTGAACATTTTGGAAGGTTCTGCAAGCACTTGATTTTTAGGTCACCTGAGACAAAGTCTCAAGTGACCTATTCTAATCCCCTTTTGTCCGTCGTCGTGCGTCGTCCGTCGTCCGTCGTGCGTCGTCCGTCGTCCGTCGTGCGTCCGTAAACAATTCACATTTTCAACTTCTTCTCCAAAACCCACAAACCAAATTCTATGAAATTTTGCAGGAAGCTTCTATAGCTAAAGGTCAACCAAAATTGTAAATTATATGGTCCCCACCCCCCAGGGGCCTGAGGGGCGGGGCCAAAAAGGGTCAAATTGACTTAAACTTCAAAAATCTTCTTCTCTACTCTCAGATATGCTGGAATCAAACACTCTTCATAGATGGAAGGGTCTTAAGGTGCTTTACCAAAATTGTAAATTTCATGACCCAAGTGTTTCACGTTTGCCCCTGGGGAGGGGCTAAACTTTACTATAGTTTATATAGGGAAATCACATTTTTGACTTTAATTTATTTTATTTCTATTGGAATTCATTCTAATTTTGTAAACATTGTCAGCATGAGATGACAGTTTGATGGCATGCACATATTGGCCCTGACTGACCCCAAGGGGCTGATGGGCGGGGCTAAAAAGGGCCAAATTGACTAAAACTTCAAAAATCTTCTTCTCTACTCCCAGATATGCTGGAATCAAACACTCACCATAGATGGAAGGGTCTTAAGGTGCTTTACCAAAATTGTAAATTTCATGACCCAGGGGTTTCACGTTTGGCCCCTGGGGAGGGGCTAAACTTTACTATAGTTTATATAGGGAAATCACATTTTTGACTTTAATTTATTTTATTTCTATTGGAATTCATTCTAATTTTGTAAACATTGTCAGCATGAGATGACAGTTTGATGGCATGCACATGTTGGCCCTGACTGACCCCAAGGGGCTGATGGGCGGGGCTAAAAAGGGCCAAATTGACTAAAACTTCAAAAATCTTCTTCTCTACTCTCAGATATGCTGGAATCAAACACTCTTCATAGATGGAAGGGTCTTAAGGTGCTTTACCAAAATTGTAAATTTCATGACCCAGGGGTCTCAAGTTTGCCCCTGGGGAGGGGCTATACTTTACTATAGTTTATATAGGGAAATCACATTTTTGACTTTAATTTATTTTATTTCTATTGGGATTCATTCTAATTTTGTAAACATTGTCAGCATGGGATGACAGTTTGATGGCATGCACATGTTGGCCCTGACTGACCCCCAGGGGCTGATGGGCGGGGCTAAAAAGGGCCAAATTGACTAAAACTTCAAAAATCTTCTTCTCTACTCTCAGATATGCTGGAATCAAATACACTTCATAGATGGCTTGGTTTGAAGGTTCTTTACCAAAATTGTGAATTTCAGGACCCTGGGGTCTCAAGTTTGCCCCTGTGGTGGGGCTAAACTTTACTAAAGTTTATATAGGGAAATAACATTTTTGACTTTTATTTCTATTGGAATTCATTCTAATTTTGTAAACATTGTCACCATTGACGTGTTACTATAGTTTATATAGGTAAATCACATTTTTTAATATGCATATGTTGGCCCTGACTGACCCTAGGGGCTGATAGGGAGGGGGGGGGCAAAAAGGGTCAATTAAATAAACTGAAATAATTCAAATCTCAGGTGACCGTTAAGGCCCATGGGCCTCTTGTTACCAACTGTTATTGTCCTGGGCACTTATTACAGGTAGGTGAAATACAGCTTTTAGTTTTGTTACTATTTGAAACATAATGTTTCTTTATTATTTGTTAATATCTTGTTTTTAGTTAAATGTTCGGTAATTTGTTTATTGGTTTTTGTATTCAGAGTATATTACACATACCAGTACTGAACCGGTTGATATGAGGGGGTTCTATACTCATAAACATAAGATACCCATCATCAGTGGTCCATCCATCCTTCCTTCCATAACCGATCCTTGCCATTGCTATTTCCAAGAAAGTAGTCTAAGTACTTGCACTGATCTGAATTAAATTACATAATATGTTGATACCCCTTGATCCTAGTTGTTATTTGGAGCTTGATCAGATAAAAAAAAATGGCTGACAGGCGGCCATATTGGATATTGACAGTTAACATTTCTCAGACATCACTATATACATCTGTGTCCTATTTCATTGCATGTTTTCCTCAGCCTTAGTTGTGCATGTTACAGTTCGAGACTGATTGGTGAATCAAAATGGCTGGCAGGCAACTAGTTTGGATTTTGATAGTTAAGTTTGTTATTGCAATGTACAACATTGGAATGATATTTCTAAAAATAGCCCATGTAGGTTCCCATCGGTCACTTGTTTAGATTATTCAAAACAAATTTAAGACTTATTGAGAGGATAAACAAATTGTTAAACAAGCCACCATTTTGGCATTTGATGTTTGTTATCATAATTTGTGGTGGATGCACTTACACAAATTTCTGTATGATGGTCCATTATCATGGTCATTGTTCTTTATTAATTTTTTTTTTTTTTTCTAAACCAGGATAACAATATGAATGCAACTTTTTTTCAATGAATGTTGAAAGAGAATAGTACAACTAATATCAATTAAAGAGTTGGGAAAAAAATCAGACTTCATATACAAACATATATATAAACAAAAAAACATTATACTGTTTACTCTGATGATAGTTTGATTATTTAACTACATATTTATCTAGATATATAAACAAAACTCTAAAATTATACTATTTTGTTATTAATTATATCTAAGATTAAAATGTTAATTGATCAATATGACGCGCACTTCCTTATATATTATTTTATGAATGAACACATTTTATTATGACTAATTTGTTTGTTTGCCTAACAGTATTATCACAAATAGAACATCGGAGATTTCTTTGGGTTAATGGTAAATGTCTGAAATACTTGGTAAATGAAAGCTTTGGTCGTTATTGTGATAGACGATGTAGAGCGTGCCAGGGATTGTGTAACCCGAGTTTCCTCTGGCCCTGACACCATGTCCTACACCAGACATGCATATGGTGTCAGGGCCAGAGGAAACTTGGGCTAGGGGTTGTGTAGCTGTCCAGGGAGAGGATCAGTACTGTGTATCATAGCTTAAGTTACCTTTTAAAGGCGGTCTCGTGATATGTATTCCAGCATATATTTGTTATTAATGTATTACAGGGACATACATAATGTAGGTTGATATCACAACATATTGTTTAAAATCATGCTATAATGAATATTAAACTTTATGTGTCACTGACTCGGAAACAGACATCACTTTATATTATATTGTCATATATTTAAACATTTAATAAATTGATTCTCTTACATTTATCTTTGTTGTTGTTTTTTACATTTCCGTTCCCTCAGCTTTCTTTCTGTTAAAAAAACACATTTGCAACCTTTCAAAAACTTCAGAGTAAAATAACTGGGCAGAAAGACTTAACATAAAAACGATATTCTTATCAAATAAGCTTTTACAACATGTGGCTATCGAGATTGTTTGATAAAATGTTGATGAAAATGGAAACCAAGAGAAATGAATAACAAAAAACTAAGGGTATTTACTATAAAAAAAGAAATTACCCTTTTTAGCTCACCTGGCCCGAAGGACTACTAGTCCTAAACTACTCGGTGGATTTTGACCGGTCTGAAGCATCCTTGGGTGAAGGGGAACCAATTTTGTATGAATGGTGGGTCTGGCCCCCCAGGGGCCTTAGAAGCGGGCCCAATAGGGGAAATATTGCAAATTCTTCAAAATCCTTCTTCTTCTGTAGAAATGAAGGGATTTGATTCATATTTGGTCTGAAGCATCCTTGGGTGAAGGGGAACCAATTTTGTATAAACGGTGGGTCTGGCCCCCCAGGGGCCTGGGGGTGGGGCCCAATAGGGGAATATAGCATATTCTTTAAAATCCTTCTTCTTCTGCAGGAATAAAGGGATTTGATCCATGTTTGGTCTGAAGCATCCTTGGGTGAAGGGGAACCAATTATGTATAAACGGTGGGTCTGGCCTCCCAGGGGCCTGAGGGGCGGGGCCCAATAGGGGAGATATAGCAAATTCTTTGAAATCCTTCTTCTTCTGCAGGAATAACGGGATTTGATCCATATTTGGTCTGAAACATCCTTGGGTGAAGGGGAGCAAATTTTATATAAGCGGTGGGTCTGGCCCCCTAGGGGCCTGGGGGGTGGGGCCCAATAGGGGAATATAGCATATTCTTTAAAATCCTTCTTCTTCTGCAGGAATAAAGGGATTTGATCCATGTTTGGTCTGAAGCATCCTTGGGTGAAGGGGAACCAATTTTGTATAAACGTTGGGTCTGGCCTCCCAGGGGCCTGAGGGGCGGGGCCCAATAAGGGAAATAAAGCAAATTCTTTGAAATCCTTCTTCTTCCGTAGGAATAACGGGATTTGATCCATATTTGGTCTGAAACATCCTTGGGTGAATGGGAACCAATTTTGTATAAACGGTTGGTCTGACCCCCCAGGGGCCTGAGGGGCGGGGCCCAATAGGGGAAATAGGGTTAATCCTTTAAATCGCTACTAGTCATAAAGTTATAAATGAATTTGAACCAAATTTGGTCAGGAACATTCTTGGGAGAAGGGGAACAGAGTTTGTATAAATTTTTACTCTGAACCCCCAGGGGCCTGAGGGGCGGGGCCAAATAAGGGAAATAGAGATTAGTCTCTAAATCGCTACTACATGTAGTCATAAATTTTTTAATGGATTTTAACTCGATTTGGTCAGGAACATCCTTGGGGGAAGGGAAACAGAGGTTGCATAAATTTTTACTCTGAATCCCAGGGGCCTGAGGGGCCGGGCCAAATAGGGGAAATAGGGTTAATCTTTCAAATCACTACCAGTCATAAAGTTATGAATGAATTAGAACCAAATTTGGTCAGGAACATCCTTGGGAGAAGGGGAACAGAGTTTGCATACATTTTTACTCCGAACCCCCAGGGGCCTGAGGGGCGGGGCCAAATAGGGGAAATGGAGATTAGTCTTTAAATCACTACCAGTCGTAAAGTTATGAATGAATTAGAACCAAATTTGGTCAGGAACATCCTTGGGGTAAGGGGAACAGAGTTTGTATAAATTTTTACTCTGAACCCCCAGGGGCCTGAGGGGCAGGGCCAGATAGGGGAAATGGAGATTAGTCTTTAAATCGCTACAAGTCATAAAGTTATGAATGAATTAGAACCAAATTTGGTCAGGAACATCCTTGGGGGAGGGGAACAGAATTTGTATAAATTTTACTCTGAACCCCCAGGGGCCTGAGGGGTGGAGTCTAAGAGGGGAAATATGGGTTAATCCTTTAAATTGCTACTAAGTCATAAAGTTATGAATGAATTAGAACCAAATTTGGTCAGGAACACCCTTGGAGGGGAGGGGAACAGAGTTTGTATAAATTTTACTCTGAACCCCCAGGGGCCTGAGGGGTGGAGTCTAAGAGGGGAAATATGGGTTAATCCTTTAAATTGCTACTAAGTCATAAAGTTATGAATGAATTAGAACCAAATTTGGTCAGGAACACCCTTGGGGGGGGGGGGGGGGGGGGGGGGATGGGAACAGAGCTTGTATAAATTTTACTCTGAACCCCCAGGGGCCTGAGGGGCGGAGTCTAAGAGGGGAAATATGGGTTAATCCTTTAAATTGCTACTAGTCGTAAAGTTATGAATGAATTTGAACATCCTTGGGAGAAGGGGAACCGTGTTTGTATAAATTTTTACTCTGAACCTCCAGAGGCATTAGGGCAGCCCAATAGAGAAAATAGGGGTTTATCCTATGAATCGCTATTTATCATAAAGTTATGTATGGATTTGAACCAAATTTGGTCTGGAATATCCTTGGGGGAAGAGGGGAAAGAAAGTTTATGTAGATATTGACTCTGACCCCCAAGGGGCCTGAAGATTGGGGCCAAATAGGGGAAATAGAGATCTGTCTTTATATCCCTCCTAGTCATAAAGTTTTAAATGGATTTGAACCCAATTTGGTCAGAATCATCCTTGGTGAAAGGGAACAGATTTTGCATAAATGGTTACTGTGACCCTCCATCCCATAACTATGTATAACATCGCTGGACATTAAGGGATAAACACAATTCTGATGTAAAATAGGCCCAAGGGTCTTTCCCCACCCTAAGGGACTTAGTTTCTTCAAACACAATTAGGTTGTAAAAATAATCCATAGGGTCTTTCAGTCCCTTAGAGAGTATGTGTATTAACAAATTGAACATGAACATTATTTTGACATTTGGTCAAATCCAACCAGGTGAGCGATACAGGCCCCATGTGCCTCTTGTTTTTTATATGGTATTATATCTCAGTTTACAGTCAGAACTTCAAACGCCTGTGATACTACCTGTGATACTACCTACATGTATGATACTACCTGTGATACTACCTGTGATACACTACCTGTGATACTACCTGCATAAACCCGACAGGTAGACAGTGCACAATACCGGAATGTACCGAATGCCTTGAACATATTTTTCATTCAATTCATTAAAAGCCCCGTTGAAAAAAATAACTCAATTTCATCCTCTGTGGATTTGAAATTGGATTGTTATAAAAAAAAAAACTATGTTGAGTCATGACGAGACGATAATTGTACGATATGTGTATGTTAACTAGTTTTCTCCACATGAACAATATTAATCTAGATTTGCGAGCAAACCTTTAGGTATAGAGAATAATGCATCGATGATTTGTTTCCTCTAGATAACAAAATGTATTGATCAAGCTTCAACTTAGAAAACTAATGAAAATGTTGTTATGTGACATGTGACGTAGTGTTTCAATCCCATAAAATGTGATATGATACGACATATGTGGTTCTGTGTGTGTTTGAATGGAGAGAATAAATCCCAGGAAGTTTTAAGGAAATAAAAAACAAACAAATCGGTGGTATTGTTTTAAATGTACACTGAAGAACTAAATGAATAACTCACAGCGAAACATGTTCGTCCACCATTCTTGATTGAAAAGAACTATTAAAATATATTCTAGTGTGTAAATGGACTGTTGGTAAGGACGTGAAATACCGAATCCAAATTGTTTCCCCTCTATAAAACACATTGACAAATTGAGTGCTGTCACCTTTATGTTTCAGACTAATCCCATTCCAGTCTTCATCGCACGTACGTTTTCCTCGCGAGTAGTCCCCCGTTGGTCGTAATACTTTAGAAGAAAGGCATTAACAAGGATGACCTAATTCATGTTTTAAATCGCGTATCTGGAAAATTCTGTTAAACCAAAAATTAACTAGAAGAGTTGTACAAAGGGCTCACAAGGAAATATCAATGTTATTGATATACAGTATGTCAAATAACGAATAAAATATGATAACACAGGTAAAGGTAACTCGTTCTTTTTTCCGAAGAGAAATTTTGGAGAAAAAACGGCCGAATGGGAGTTTTACACAACATAACATAGAGGACCTTTCACACTTAAATGTATTTAAGTAATGGCACAAAAGTACTTGTAGCTGTATTAATTCAAACCAGAAAGTATATAATTGTGTAAAGAAGAGGTGGTCACATGTTAATGACTTGGTATTCTTGCGTCTCATTGGATAGATATATCCATACACTACCTACTCTCCTCTCTAGTACCATCTGTCTGGAATCGTCCGTCGTCCAGACAAGCTAGCGACGCATGAACTCATCACGAAGATACATGTAACACTATCGATGCCTATCATGAAAACTTTTTTCAGGAAACGTCAATGATATAAGGGGCCAATAATGTGTACAATGAAGATGGGATGGATGTAGTCATGTTAAGATTTAGATATGTACATACAACAGCGTGATGGGGGATTTGTTTCGCACATTGGAAACCAATATGTCATCTCACAATCCTTCAATTTCTACTCAGTTTGGACTCAATATGAAACTAATACGTTTTTCCTGTTTCTTCTCACCATGGATTTACATGCGTAAAACTATGCTGTATGGTGATCATGATGATATCAATATCCCCATTTTCTATTTTCCATTTCTTGAAACTTTTGAAGTACATTTTTTTTGTAACATCCCTGTTACCCTACCTACGATACATATCCCATTTGACTATATAGTCAATGCCTTGATCCCATTATCACGTTTTCCGTCACATATTTCTAACACTATGCACTGTGTTATTCCTCTCTCGGGCCATTGTATAAATGTGCTGACTCCTGTTGGAAATATGTTTTCTGCCACAATACCCTGTGTTATTCCACTCTCAAGCAATTGTATAAATGTGCCGACTGTTTGGTATATATATGTTATATTCCACTATTCTACTAACTGAAATGTTAACAACACAAGGTTTCGGGAGGTGTAGGTTGATGAAGACCGTTGCCAAGTTTTATAGCCGACATATTGGAAATAATATATTCCTTGTGGGATATTTAAGCATTGAACGGCTTTCAGTTGGCATTCATAGTAGCGCGCTTCATGGAATTTGCCTCTGTCCAGTTGGCATTCATATTGACTATGAATGCCAACTGAAAGCCGTTCAATGCTTATATTTACCATCTGCGATTTTTCATTTGTTGTGCGAATTTTTGTTTTTAATTTTCAAATTCAAATTTCAGTTGGCAGTTCATAAACTGGTGAACTCGCAACTGAATTGGTAGGGTTATATAGTGGCAGTGCCATACAATGGTAAATATATAGCCATACGAGTCCTATGCCTGTTGATAGGTAGTCACCAACCCAGATATCATTTCTAATTCATTTTGACTCTACTGTATCTAAACTAATTTGTTTCGAAAGGTATCTTGTGTTTTTTGTACAATCCTTTGAGTTGAAATTGTGGGAGGTTCACACTGTTGGTGGATTTCCAGTCCCCGAGGTTTATCATTACCTGCTTGTAACGTTTAGAATAGTGACAAAGGTCAAAACAACACATATACATAAATCTTTTTTCTGAAATATTAAAAATTATGATATTCATTGAAAATTATCAATTTTTATTAATCATGGGTCTTTTATACCTCCCCATTGGCTTTCTTTTGGTCTATTTTGAGTGCCTGCCCATTACTGACGAGTCCTAGATGTACACACTTGCTGTATAATGTCTCTAATATTACTTATGAGTCCTAGAGGGACTAAACAACTGTATGGTGTCCCTAACATCACTGACAAGTCCTAGAAGGACTAAACAACTGTATGGTGTCCCTAACATCACTGACGAGTCCTAGAGGGACTAAACAACTGTATGGTGTCCCTAACATCACTGACGAGTCCTAGAAGGACTAAACAGCTGTATGGTGTCTCTAACATCACTGACGAGTCCTAGAAGGACTAAACAGCTGTATGATGTCACTAACATCACTGACGAGTCCTAGAATGACAAAACAGCTGTATGATGTCTCTAACATCACTGACGAGTCCTAGAAGGACTAAACAGCTGTATGGTGTCCCTGACATCACTGACGAGTCCTAGAAGGACTAAACAGCTGTATGATGTCTCTAACATCACTGACGAGTCCTAAAGGACTAAACAGCTGTATGATGTCTCTAACATCACTGACTAGTCCTAGAAGGACTAAACAGCTGTATGGTGTCTCTAACATCACTGACTAGTCTTAGAAGGACTAAACAGCTGTATGATGTCCCTAACATCACTGACGAGTCCTAGAAGGACTAAACAGTTGTATGGTACAATCTTATTTATTTTTGGCTCAACTGTATCTTAAACTCAATTTGCTTTTGAAGGTGTAAATGTCTGGTGAGCTATTTTCTAAAGATTTGTATGGCGGTGTCCGTTGATAAAGAAAATACATCTAGTTTTTCCTTTTTGTACTTTCTAGATGGCCACCATCAGATCTATATTTGCCCTCTTTTTGTCAATTATGTATTTGAATTACCGCTTCGTTAATATGTGGATGTTTTCTGTTGTTGTTTTTTACCAGATTAACATGCTTGAGTCTTGCACGTGTTCAGTTGGGGGATGACGAGAGGGAGAGCTTAACATGCTGCTCTCTGACATGAACTCACGATTATATATTGCAAGTGAAAAGACCTAATGTTTCAAATTGAATTTTCCGATCATTCTTCGAATCAGAATTTATAATCATCATTTGTGTTTGTTTGATTTTTCCTTAATCTCTGTTTAAAGAAAATAAAGAATCTGCGAAAACTCAAATTTTGAAACAAGCGTGTTGAATTGAAGTATAAGGATTGCTGATCTGCGAAACAGTTGTTGCTGAAGTTTTCTCCAGACAAATTCAGTTTATGACAGCAGGGGAGAAAGGAAAAGACAGGAAGAAAACATGAAAATCCCATGTGTCGAAAGGGGGATATGCGACTTTGGTCTCTTCTATGTACTGTTAAATAGAAGGAATGGAAACAACTTCCAGATTCTGCAAGGTCCCAACTTTAGTAGCTTACCAGGAGATGTAAGAAGTAGTGATACCAACACAACCGAAATTGTGACCAGCAGATGAAGAAGTAGTGATACCAACACGACCAAAATGATGACCAGCAGATGAAGAAGTAGTGGTGGATGGTATAAACTACTGAAAAACTGTCAGCTTCATTCTAACTTAATGTGATACGAATCCGCAAAATGTACGATGATTTGTGTTGTGTATATTTGTTAACTAAGAGGATATAATACGAAAAGTTAGTGTAAATTAAAGCCTTACTCTAATATCTAATTTTATGGCATAATTGGTTGTTTATCACATCTGCTATTTTTTAACCCAGTGTTTATTGAGTAGAGCTTTACTTTGTTTCTGAACATTGTCCCATATAACTTTTTAAAACTTTATCCACGAGTTCAAAACTTGAATGTAAAAATCAAATTCGGTATATTTTCAATATCATGTATATTCATTTTGAAGATCAGCCAGTTGTTTCTAAAACTGTCGAATATATTTCGTGGGATCATCTTCCAGTTTGCCTCAGGAGAATGTGTTAGTCTTTCAACCCACCCAATTTTGATTGTATCAATTTGTGACTCTTAAGTCTAGACTGTAACCCTTCCTGTTCGGACTTCCCTAACACTATTTTCCTTTTAACTTTGTTCCTCTTGCCATCCCTCTAAAAAAAATCGAAAATACTCCTTTTCTAAATGTATATTATCTATTGTTTGCACGTTTGCTTCATAGGTTATTTTCGCTATCAGTAACGGTCGTATTACGATCGTTTTGCTAATGAATATCAAGTTTCTTTGGGGTTTTTTTCTTCGGTTTTTTAGCTTTTCATCAATTGAAACTATTTTGTTTTCCTAGTTTAAATTCACCCAAATTCACCCACACTTGCTTATCAGTTCAAAAGAATATTCCTAAGGACTATCTGTTTTGAACTCGTGCAATACATTTATATATTTTATTTCTTTTTTTGTTACACCCTAACCATATACATTGTACCTTCCTTCTTATTTTTTTTCAATCTCGGCCCAGAAACTCCTAAAAAAAAGTCTATTTTATTGCCTGTTCAACGTCTTTTCGTTTCAGAAATAGTGTCGTATCGTCTGCTAATTTTACAGACTTTTTCTGACCTGCATACATGAATTTCAATTCTAAAGTATTAAAAGACTCTTGAAATTCAAAATTAACATACAGCTGCCGATGTTATTTTTTTCTGAATAATCTTTTTATATATTGTATCATAAAAAATCTTTCGTTTTCTTTCCTGTATAGATTTACTAATAATAGTATCGTATTCGCATTCAGATGCTCGCTTTAAAAAAATGCTAACACCTTTCTCATTGTGTTACCCGAAACTATGATAGCTGATAACAAATTCGCTCGTTTCTAATTTTAACAAACTATTTGTTGTTTCATCCACTGGTAAAGACGAAGTCTCTTTCCTTCCCTCAGTCCTTGGGCATTTAAGGAAAGCATATGGATGCCGCCTTTATTTTCTAGTTTATTTTATGGGTAATTTTTGTTTTGGATTTTTAGGTTTTTTTTGCCCGTCTAAGACTCCAGTCGCTGGTTTGATGGATTTGTCTAGCGTCTGCATCTGCTGTTGGTCGTCACATTTCTCTTCTCCTTCTCTCTTCTTTCTCCTTCTTACCGTCTTTTCCTTGTGACTTTTGTTTAGTAGAGTATTTTTTCTCTATCTTTTGCGTTTCTTCGTGTTGCAATTCTTTTCTTCTTGTTTCTTCATTCTCATTTTTACTACTGTGGAATCTTCCGTTTTCTGTAACTTCTTGCATTCTCCCCTCTTATGTCCCGATTCTTGCAAAAGAGAATATTTCAATTCATTCTCGTATTGTGCAGAACCGTGGTCATCTTCGCAATGTGCAGAACCATGGTCATCTTCCAAACATTTTTTACACTTGTTCCTTTATTTTTGTCTATCGTTTCCCCCTCTTGGTTGACCATAGTACCAGATAGTGCAGCGATACCTACTCATGGTCATGGTATTTTTTTTATTTTGTATTATTTATTTATTTATTTTTAAACCCTATCCCCCGTGTCACGGTTTATTTATTCTCAGTTTTTTTCTCTATACATGTCAATGCTATCACAACCGTTTTCTTCTAGTACTTTTCTAACCAACCCGTCATCTACGGATAATGGGATATTGGGTACTGGTTGGTATTTGTAGGGTCATGTTTTTGTCGTTTAGGATTTTCCGGTACCAGCTATATATGTTTATTTCTTATATTTAAACCTTTGATTAGGAGTGTTACAAGATCAGCATTCCTCAAACTAGTATTTCTCCTTGTCATTTAACCATTGTTTAGTGTCAGTGTTGTTTCCAAACATGTCAGACTCCTTCAGGAATATTAGTTTTTGTCGAGCAACATCCTTTTGGGTACTGAATTTTATTTGATTGTTTTTGTGTTCCCTCGGATCCGACTTGAGTATGCGCCCCTTTTTGATATATGAATACGCCAAAAGTTCCCAACATTACCTTGGTGTAACCGTTGATACTCGTCAGGTTTGTCCGGAGCAAATAAAAATCCCCGACATCCCTTTGGTAGCGGCAGTGTCACAAGCGACTATGACAAATGTTGATCAGGCTTCCTATAATGTTTTAAAACATACCAACGTAATAACAAAATTTTAATAAATGAATATTTTTAATAATGTCATTCAAAAATAAATTCTGCTCACGGGTAGCTTTCGACCAATACCTGGTGGCCTTCTTCAGCCCTAACTGTCATGGGCTACAGACCAATCCGGTATGGGATTCAGTAAAGTAACTCATGGCCAGGCTTTAACCCTAAAATGACACGCTTGATTCGACGCCATATTGCAAACTACATGTATGTAGGTAGCGGTTGACCGAATCACCTTATCAGAATACGATGGAGCAAAAAAAATAAAAAATAAAAAAACAACATCTATTTCTATATAGTTTACCAGTTATAATATGCAAAAATGTGTTCTTGCATTAAATAAGACAGGTTTTGGGAAATGCTTTGTTCGATTTAAACTATCGAATTACGTTCAGATTTGTGTGGTTAGTTGCACTTACGAAATGGCAGGTCAGCAGTGTGAAATTTTGACCAGCGTAACGCAAGGGTCTATACGGACGGAATATATCATCGATATGTGACTAGATTGGTGTTTTCAGGTAAATAAATATGTCTTTTATTGATAAATTTAAGGTAGGTGTAATGTCCGACCCAATTTTGTTTTATCTGCACCAAAATCTTAGCGACACCCAACGGTGTCTGGGAATTCCACGATTTCATATAGTAGTGCGCTCTCGCCATAGACCAGACATGGTGTCAGGGCCAAAGGAACCTCAGGATAAATAGGACCATATAAATTTTCCGAAAATGTTGTGTAAATTTAGAATATATATCATAAATTACCAATTGAAACTGGCAGGTGAGAAAATATAGATAGAGCTGAAAGGATATGTAAATAATGTAGAAGTAATAAAACTGGTCATGAATTTCATTGTATTTTAGAATGTCCAGAATTTAATAAATAAAGAAGAATTTACTTGGTAAATACTACGTATTACTACTTTTGCATGTAAATCAAATGTATTACTGACAAAGTCTGTTGTGTGTAAATCAAAAACTACAATATATGCCGTTCTGAACACAGAAACATGTATATCATATTAATGTATTGTCTCTGTACCATCGAGTTAGATGAGAAATAAATGAATCTTGAATCTTGAAAGAATAAACGTGTTTTCTGTGTCATCGACGAGACCATTGAGATGACACCCGCCATACAAATCTAGGTCACATCAAGTCACATATGATAACTGCGGTGGTGATAATTACGGAACCGCCAATCATTTCAAATGGGATCAGGATATCCACCATAATACTTTCCCATTGTATCTGTCGAAACCTTGTTTTAGATTGTTCCGTCAGCAGTCGACATCTGTAACCGGAACGGTAACAATGGTAACAATGGGAACAGTGGGAACAAGTCGTGAATATGGTATCTACTTAGACATGTAAACACAGTAGGTAATGATATCGTGGTCTTCTTATACCACAAAACACTTAGACATGTAAACACAGTAGGTAATGATATCGTGGTCTTCTTATACCACAAAACACTTAGACATGTAAACACAGTAGGTAATGATATCGTGGTCTTCTTATACCACAAAACACTTAGACATGTAAACACAGTAGGTAATGATATCGTGGTCTCCCCATACCACAAAACACTTAGACATGTAAACACAGTAGGTAATGATATCGTGGTCTTCTTATACCACAAAACACTTAGACATGTAAACACAGTAGGTAATGATATCGTGGTCTTCCCATACCACAAAACACTTAGACATGTAAACACAGTAGGTAATGATATCGTGATCTTCTTATACCACAAAGCACTTAGACATGTAAACACAGTAGGTAATGATATCGTGGTCTTCTTATACCACAAAACACTTCGACATGTAAACACAGTAGGTAATGATATCGTGGTCTCCCCATACCACAAAACACTTAGACATGTAAACACAGTAGGTAATGATATCGTGGTCTCCCCATACCACAAAACACTTAGACATGTAAACACAGTAGGTAATGATATCGTGGTCTCCCCATACCACAAAACACTTAGACATGTAAACACAGTAGGTAATGATATCGTGATCTTCTTATACCACAAAACACTTAGACATGTAAACACAGTAGGTAATGATATCGTGGTCTTCTTATACCACAAAACACTTAGACATGTAAACACAGTAGGTAATGATATCGTGGTCTTCTTATACCACAAAACACTTAGACATGTAAACACAGTAGGTAATGATATCGTGGTCTTCTTATACCACAAAACACTTAGACATGTAAACACAGTAGGTAATGATATCGTGGTCTTCTTATACCACAAAACACTTAGACATGTAAACACAGTAGGTAATGATATCGTGGTCTTCTTATACCACAAAACACTTAGACATGTAAACACAATAGGTAATGATATCGTGGTCTCTTTATACCACAAAACACTTAGACATGTGAACACAGTAGGTAATGATATCGTGATCTTCTTATACCACAAAACACTTAGACATGTAAACACAGTAGGTAATGATATCGTGGTCTTCTTATACCACAAAACACTTAGACATGTAAACACAGTAGGTAATGATATCGTGGTCTTCTTATATCACAAAACACTTAGACATGTAAACACAGTAGGTAATGATATCGTGGTCTCCCCATACCACAAAACACTTAGACATGTAAACACAGTAGGTAATGATATCGTGGTCTTCTTATACCACAAAACACTTAGACATGTAAACACAGTAGGTAATGATATCGTGGTCTTCTTATACCACAAAACACTTAGACATGTAAACACAGTAGGTAATGATATCGTGGTCTTCTTATACCACAAAACACTTAGACATGTAAACACAATAGGTAATGATATCGTGGTCTTCTTATACCACAAAACACTTAGACATGTAAACACAATAGGTAATGATATCGTGGTCTCTTTATACCACAAAACACTTAGACATGTAAACACAGTAGGTAATGATATCGTGGTCTTCTTATACCACAAAACACTTAGACATGTAAACACAGTAGGTAATGATATCGTGGTCTTCTTATATCACAAAACACTTAGACATGTAAACACAGTAGGTAATGATATCGTGGTCTTCTTATATCACAAAACACTTAGACATGTAAACACAGTAGGTAATGATATCGTGGTCTCCCCATACCACAAAACACTTAGACATGTAAACACAGTAGGTAATGATACCGTGATCTTCTTATACCACAAAACACTTAGACATGTAAACACAGTAGGTAATGATATCGTGGTCTTCCCATACCACAAAACACTTAGACATGTAAACACAATAGGTAATGATATCGTGGTCTTCTTATACCACAAAACACTTAGACATGTAAACGCAGTAGGTAATGATATCGTGGTCTTCTTATACCACAAAACACTTAGACATGTAAACGCAGTAGGTAATGATATCGTGGTCTTCTTATACCACAAAACACTTAGACATGTAAACACAGTAGGTAATGATATCGTGGTCTTCTTATACCACAAAACACTTAGACATGTAAACACAGTAGGTAATGATATCGTGGTCTTCCCATACCAAAAAACAATTAGACATTTAAACACAGTAGGTAATGATATCGTGGTCTTCTTATACCACAAAACACTTAGACATGTAAACACAGTAGGTAATGATATCGTGGTCTTCTTATACCACAAAACACTTAGACATGTAAACACAGTATGTAATGATATCGTGGTCTTCTTATACCACAAAACACTTAGACATGTAAACACAGTAGGTAATGATATCGTGGTCTTCTTATACCACAAAACACTTAGACATGTAAACACAGTAGGTAATGATATCGTGGTCTTCTTATACCACAAAACACTTCGACATGTAAATACAGTAGGTAATGATATCGTGGTCTTCCCATACCACAAAACACTTAGACATTTAAACACAGTAGGTAATGATATCGTGGTCTTCCCATACCAAAAAACAATTAGACATTTAAACACAGTAGGTAATGATATCGTGGTCTTCCCATACCACAAAACACTTAGACATGTAAACACAGTAGGTAATGCTATCGTGGTCTCTTTATACCACAAAACACTTAGACATGTGAACACAGTAGGTAATGATATCGTGATCTTCTTATACCACAAAACACTTAGACATGTAAACACAGTAGGTAATGATATCGTGGTCTTCTTATACCACAAAACACTTAGACATGTAAACACAGTAGGTAATGATATCGTGGTCTTCTTATATCACAAAACACTTAGACATGTAAACACAGTAGGTAATGATATCGTGGTCTCCCCATACCACAAAACACTTAGACATGTAAACACAGTAGGTAATGATACCGTGATCTTCTTATACCACAAAACACTTAGACATGTAAACACAGTAGGTAATGATATCGTGGTCTTCCCATACCACAAAACACTTAGACATGTAAACACAATAGGTAATGATATCGTGGTCTTCTTATACCACAAAACACTTAGACATGTAAACGCAGTAGGTAATGATATCGTGGTCTTCTTATACCACAAAACACTTAGACATGTAAACGCAGTAGGTAATGATATCGTGGTCTTCTTATACCACAAAACACTTAGACATGTAAACACAGTAGGTAATGATATCGTGGTCTTCTTATACCACAAAACACTTAGACATGTAAACACAGTAGGTAATGATATCGTGGTCTTCCCATACCAAAAAACAATTAGACATTTAAACACAGTAGGTAATGATATCGTGGTCTTCTTATACCACAAAACACTTAGACATGTAAACACAGTAGGTAATGATATCGTGGTCTTCTTATACCACAAAACACTTAGACATGTAAACACAGTAGGTAATGATATCGTGGTCTCCCCATACCACAAAACACTTAGACATGTAAACACAGTAGGTAATGATATCGTGGTCTCCCCATACCACAAAACACTTAGACATGTAAACACAGTAGGTAATGATATCGTGGTCTTCTTATACCACAAAACACTTAGACATGTAAACACAGTAGGTAATGATATCGTGGTCTTCTTATACCACAAAACACTTAGACATGTAAACACAGTAGGTAATGATATCGTGGTCTTCTTATACCACAAAACACTTCGACATGTAAATACAGTAGGTAATGATATCGTGGTCTTCCCATACCACAAAACACTTAGACATGTAAACACAGTAGGTAATGATATCGTGGTCTTCCCATACCAAAAAACAATTAGACATTTAAACACAGTAGGTAATGATATCGTGGTCTTCCCATACCACAAAACACTTAGACATGTAAACACAGTAGGTAATGCTATCGTGGTCTTCTTATACCACAAAACACTAGCTATGTAGGTTTTGTGTTTAAACTTCAAATCATTGTCAAATCGAAAGTAGGTACACGGAAACATTGTACCTTTATTGGGTTAGTACGTATTACTTCATTTAACAATTTGTTTGGACAACTAGTGACCGGTTACACAGTAGAGATACAGGTATATATAATTTTGTTGTATAACTACTTTTTGACATAAAACAGATGTGTATATGAAAGAAAAAACAAAAGACAGGAAGACACAGGTACATTTTTACAGAGAGTGTATAAACTGATGTTCCAAGATATCCTATCGACTCAGGGGTAGACAATTCATCTTCAGTGCAAACATTTGGTACTGGAATCGACTACAAGTTGTATGTACGATGTGTCAGATATTACTGAGACATATGCTACAGTACATGATGTGTCTAACAGAGCTAGGACCAGAAGATTTACACTAATAGATACCTGTACATATGCGTCTCAACGACAAAGGAACAATGATTACCTCTCCGAACTTGTCATGTAACAAGTATGCATTAATGAAGTAAACAAATGCATTAAGTCTAGCATTTATACCTGCAACATTTGTTATAGACGTCTGAAATCACATATCAAAGTTTTGGTAACAAATTTTCGCCATCTTTTAAAGCATTGTTTAACTGTATACAGACAATTTTTGCACATAATTTGATTTTCATATTAACCCATACAAATTATGTCGAGGATGTTTCGGGCTATAATAATCCGTAATACTTGTCAATCCTTCATTCGTTTTCGGAAACTTCGTTATTCGGATAAATAGTATCAGTTTTATACATATACCTAATCAGGAAGTTGTAATTAAAACTCCTTGAAGAAATCGGTTAACGGAAATTAACGTCATAACTTAACATACCACAGGAAACGGATGTCTCATCCCGCGCGCCTTACTCCAGCCTCATGGTTGTAACACACACGTAAGTCTGCCCTATACCTAGCTACTCCTCAAACTGTCCGTACCTACAAATGTATCTAAGCGAGATGCGGTGTGGTACGAACCTTCTATCCCTGTGGATATTATGTTACTGTTGTGTCCTTGGCAGCACTGAGACTATCAGCGGTGAGTACTACATAGATCGCATGTCATTTATATCATATTGATTGTAATACGGCGAAGTGATGTACACGACAGATTAGTTTATCTTCCTTACGGAGCACCATTACCTATCAAATCATGATCATATCTACTTGTGAAAAAGTATGAGTATACGCAGGATTCCTTTTGGATTCAGTAGACAAGGATATTGCCATGTATATCGAGGTTGAACTTTTTTCATTTGACGTAATATATGACGTCATCAGAGCAAACGAGGACAGGATGACATGCCATCACAATAATCAGCTTGACGTCATCAGTGCAAGAGAGAACAGCTTGACGTCATCAGTGCAAGAGAGGACAGTCTGATATCATCAGTGCAAAAGAGGACAGCTTGACATTATATCACAATAATCAATATGACGTCATCAAAACAAGCGATGGCAGTTTGGCATGACCTTAAACGGTAGCCAATCAATAGTTGTCACTGCGTATTAATCTGCATACTGTACTGTAACCATCGCCGATATCTCGTTGTAAGTGGAGCACTACCGTATCACCGTGGTTCAACGCTTAATCACTTATAATGTTAGCATCATATCATGAATGCTTAAAACGTACGAAAGGGGATGGCTTTGAATTTTTTTGTTATAGTTGTATTGTTTCACACAAGACTGATTTCATTCAATAACTATCAGAACAGGAAAAAAAGATGTTACAATGTAGTTAAATTTCACGTGAAGAGTTTAGACATAAAGCAAGGTCACTACAGACTGCTCGACATGGCCGCTTACTTATTTTCAATTACCACGTAACAAAAAGGGACACCGTACTACTAAGCCCTTAGCTGTTGTATAAGCAGAATGTATTAATTTTTACTATTTTGACAGTAGCACACAACATGCTTCCCCAATATACGGTATTGATATTTCGCTGTTGATGCGATGTCCAAAGGCTCCTTACCAATATCACCGTCTTTCATGACTTGACTGCGAATGGTTACGACACGAGCTTTTTGAGATACGAATATTGAAATGTCTATGAGGAAGTTTAATGGTCGACATTTTTGTCTCCTTGAAATAATATGATGTCTTACGCGATGTCAAGTTTTACCCGTTTGGTAATTATTCATTAAATCTCCGGGGGTTCCGTTGTCACCATCTCGGTTTTATTTTAATGACGACGATTGCTTATATGACGGAAGTCGTCGATGAGATAGAAGACGCTCGCCCTTCCGGAAAACATGGTCTTTCCCTCGTTCGTTTTTTGGTGTTGTTCATGTTTTAACCTTGCTTTAATATCGGTTTTGAGTTGAGTTAGAATTTTGCCTTCGTAAGCATATCATTACACACATTTTGACTTTCCGATAATTTATCTTGACTGATCAAATCTGTAAAATTCCAGGTATTTCGTCTATATGATTAACATTCAAGTTTAACACACATAACATCCATTTAGTCAATCCTTTTCCTCAATCCTTTTCCATGTTCCATAAGAGTAAAGTATTGACAGTGTTTTGCTAACTCCTATTCTTAAGTAATTACTCTCCACGGATTCTACTCGACGACTTCCTTTTCCATGTATGCCTATTTATTTCCAAAACGATCCAACAATATCCTCTAGGAAACTTTTATGACAAGCGTTATTTCGATCAGAATTGAAACCCAATGCAGGTACCTGACATATAAAATGTATTTGAGTAAGACCACTTTCTCATACTCGTGTATTATCTAATATCAACATGGACTTGGTTCAGAGAAAGATTGCAGACAAATAGGATAACGCGTCTGTATAAAAATTACAGGACAATAAATAATCTAATTTCATATTTCTTCTTCCAATTTCAGGTAGATTACCAATAAGTGGAACATGCAACTGTAAACCACGCTCTTTCTCTCTAATGTTATTATCATGACGTCAATATTATAATAATGTCACGCCCATCGCGCCATGTCTTATAGTTAATAACATGAACAGTCCTCCCCGTTTCCCTCCCTATTTTATTCAAAAAGCATTACCGAATATGAATCCTAACTGCTTCGAATTAAGGAAAGAGGCAAGGATAGGGATATAAAACCAGGAAATATCAGTGTAGGATAGCCCACAGACGATTAAACGGAAGAGGTTTGCCTATAAACAGATTTATTAGGTTTAGAAATATAAATTAGATTGTTTACAATATCCTAAAAAGAACCCAAACAAATATAATGTAAATGACGTAACATAGTCTAATTGTAGATTAATTGTAGGGATGTTGTGGGATAACAAACAGAACAGGGTTTTCAGGTACGCCAGTCCATGCCCTCTATGGGTCATTGCTGTGTGATATAATTACTGGTATCAATGGAGAGAACACAGCTGTGGTACTGTCTAAAGAACATATCTGTCTGATTATGGGTTAATGCCTTTATAATGACCAATTAAACACTGGTAGACCATATAGTGCTCTCTGTTCACGTTTTGTACTCCACGGCTCCACAGCCTCATTGATTCTCACTTTTATTAGAAACTTTCGAGAAAGAGTTCAGAGATAGATAAACACATTCTTTCATTTCCGTATAGCAATTAGGCTCATTTCGCTTCTGCTGTAGTATATCTGAATGTTTTCTGGAGTGTTGACCTACATTATCAGTTGACCTACATTATCATCTTGCGTGTTCCATTTGTTCATTAGGAAGTAATTTTCAAGGGTATATGTTAGATTAGAACATAAAGTATATAGCGTTATATATTTAAGCATTGAACTGTTTTTGTATGGTATTATATATTATAGCATTTAAAAACATAAAGAAGTAAAAGGAATGTAAATATAAGTGTTGAACTGTTTTGTATGGTATTTATGATCTATTTGAATGCCAGAGCTTTGCAAGCAAACAACATAGCAAGCAACATAATGTGCGTTAGCACATTATGATTTGTTTGCTTGCAAAGCTCTGGCATTCAAATAGATCATAAATACCATACAAATCAGTTCAACGCTTATATTTACATTCCTTTTACTTTTTTACTTTTTAAATGCTATAATTCATATTTAAAATTCATAATTCCCGCCTTACGACAGTCAGCAGATTTTTTGTCAGTCGTTGGAACAGCCGGAACATGGTCGCGTGCTTTTTGGCAAACAAAATAGTACACGGAAAATAATAAAAAAATAAAACTCAATTTTGTTAATCATTTTATTATCAACGTAATGCGGAAATGGCATATTATTTAGTACAAATAATGTTGATAAAATAATTAGTCGTTAAACTTAATTATCCTGGATACTGTAGTTCCGGTTTGTTTTGTATTAATACGCTGATAAGTGTAGCGCGTGATGGATGGCATTTAAACGTACATCCATGCCAGAGCTCTCAAACAGACTATATAGTAACAATGCCAGACAAATGTAATATTTATCATTTAAAGACAATCATGCTTTCCCCTAATCTTTCTTGTTTGATAATGAACAAGGAGTACTAAAAACTAATTTTGTGAAAATAAAGAGTTTTTTTTTCTTTACTTACATACTCAATGTTTTGTGAAGCAGAAAATGGGACTTAACAGAAACATTTTCAAATCAGGAATTGAAAAAGTAAAATAATGTTCTGAAGTTGTTTGACGTAGTGTTTACATAAACGGGTTTTTGTTTGCTTAATAATTATAATCAACTATAGATAGATTGTTTTGTACTACATGTGCAATGTAAACAAATTGTATGGTTCTGGAAGGAGATAAATCAAAACTTTGTTATATAATTTATTTTGTAAATGTTGTTTCCGTGCTTGCATCAATGTGTCAGAACTGTTGATGCAACGGAACGTCGGTATTCATTAGAGATTGACAGACTTTGCTAACGGACAGGTAATTTGAAACCTTTTAAAAAGAAATGGGTATTTGAATTGAATCGCCACTGATTACGTCAGGAATGCTGCTTTACTCATGAATTGGTCCATTAGTCGTGCGCTGGTGGGTAACCTATTGCGTTCCCTCTGTGTTCATGAAGGATTTCACTTCCGTAATAGGGTGTCCGAATACATCAAAATACACGTCACTCACTAATTGGCCACATAACACTAACCGACGAGGCGAAAGGGATATTAATCAATCTGCAATTTAAATCAAATTTGTTTAATAATATTATGTTATTATAACAATTCAGTTATTGATATTGTCATCTTCAACTGCGAACTGTCATAGTTATGTGATATGGCGTAATGTTGTACGTATCTATCTCTTTCGCCATTAAATAAGATCTCATATACAGTCAAACTTCGATGTTTCGAAGTTCAAGGGACTAACAGAATAACTTCGAAACAGCGGGACTTCGAATTATTCATGGTTGACAATAGATCGATGTTTTCTTGATAATGACCATATATGTTAACGTTACATGTCCTCAGTGTCTTCGTGTTGATCGTCGCCTGTCAGGCTCACATCGAAAAGTTTAGTTAATTTATACCTCACACCAGAGACCTATATAGGTCTCTGCTCAAACACAACAAAATAAAAATTATTTTCATTAATTATACCTAAGTATTTTATTAATTAAACAAAATATGTATCAGTTACAAAACACTTATATCGCGTTTAACAGATAAAACAAAAGAAGTACAATGCACACTTACGTAAGTCGTTAGGCTTTTCTGTTAAAGACACGTGCGTTTACGTTATGTGCATATAAAATACGGAATGCCGATCGGTTGGAGAATGCATGATTGAATGACAAATAATCGATTTACTTGGATATTTATGTATAAGTTTGAAACGTGACACTTTGAATATGAGTGAAGCCATCGCTAATTGTTTGTGTTTAAAATTGGTCCGGTTGTTTTACAGTTCCGTAAAATTTACTCACCGACCGCTGATTTCAATGGCGGCGGAGATTATCAGAGACGACTACCGAAATGTTTTACCGGAGTGATTAAATGTCATGGCTTCTAAATACACTTTTTATCTATCAATTTGGTCTGATTATTAATAAACCCCATGACCGGGAGTGACAACACACGCTATCGTTATCCCTATTGTCAGTCAGGGCATTTGGGGGAGAGGTGTGAAATCTTGCCGCAGGGGTCACGACAAACACCTGTCCAGTGGTCAGTACAGGTAAATGTTTTGTTCGAATCATGAAAGGTCAATTACCTATAATTACATAGCTAACGGGCCATGAAAAAGTTCGATACATCGAAAACTTCGATTTATAAAAATTCGGATCATACATAGTTTCGTTAGTAGTGTTATATAGTGAGAAAATTCGGGACCAAGCAAAAAGTTCGATACAGCGAGAAATTCGAATCAACGAAGTTCGAATCATCGAGGTTTGACTGTATTTCACTTTGAACGGTGTATGTTCTAAGTAATTAAACCATGGGATTTATAAAGTAGTATACAGTACAAATAATTCTCGGTCATATATACCAATAAATTTTCTATACATATACGATATATATATTATTATTATTTCTATTTTATACTATTTTTGACGTCATAATGTGATTACCAAGACGTTATATTCAAATGTATCGCCTGACTATTGCCGTTAGGCCTGAACACGTTAGGGATACACATGTTGGGTTGGTTTTGTTTTTTCAATTATGTATGGTTATATATTCAAAGGTCTGGTAAGTAATATCGATACTGGATCCGAAGAAACCGAATTTCGCTTGATACGCATTACTGGAATATATATACATATGTATTTGACTTTTATTCTCATGTAAAAAATATTAATTATTTGCCACCAATTTACTGTTGTAATATAACGTTGAACTTATACTCAGCCAAATCACTTCCTACCGAGTCGTTAATATAGAGTCATTCGTGGTGAAGCCTGGAGAAATAGTTAGCATTATTAGTATGTACCAGAAAAGAAACTGAAAGTATTAAAACGAAAATCAAACAAGAACTACCGAATCGCGTTGAATAGTATAGCGTTGTGTGACACGCCACAACTGTCCTAGTCGTTACGACATTTTCAGATCTGGTGTGTGGCACTACATTTCCTTCCTCTTATATTGTATGCATGTATATAGATACTAACCAGTCATGCAAAGCCACACGCGCGACAAAAAACAGGCTAATCTAGAGCCAAATCCCAGGCACCTACAAATTTTAGACCGCCGTAAATGACTTGGCATGCGGTAAAGTAAGTAAGCAAGAGCCATTTATCAACAGAGCACGGAATCATGACTGATATTTTGACGAGTCCAACAGCTTGAGAGGAACTTATGTATTTATTGAAACAAAACACTTGTGGAATAATTACCGAGATCCCCCTGTGGAGCTGGTTATCATCAGCGTAAGAACGGTCCACGACGAGATGCACCAAGTCAAACTACCCACCACAAATTACATACAAACCTGATCAGGAACGATGAAGACAAATTACTATTTTCCCTCTAATCACTGACGCCAGCTTGTTTGCAGTTTCTGTTGTTTTAAGTGCAGTTTATTTAATCCTACTCTGTTCCTCACACGCATTGTAATATTTACCAGATGTGCTGCAGTTGCAATAGATTTCGTAAAACCCTGATAGAGTAGGCGTAGCAGTCGGTGGTAAACAAGGATCGCGAGACTCTCTACTCATTCATGAGACTAAACAATCAAAGAGAAGAGAAATATCAAGTTTATTTAAAGGAATCCTGTCGACCAACTGCAAATGTCAAAATGATCAAGTGGGTTAAATATTATAAATTACTCATTTGAGTCATTTAATTGAGAATGAACTCGTACATTGTAACGTGATCCCTCTTACTGCTCAACATTATGTGTCCCAATGTATCATGTTAATAATGTGTACCTTGGCTCATTATCAAGGCCACATGAATCAGACATGTTTAAAACTCCGAATTCTAGAGCCATTATGTTTGTCATTTTTTTAGCTTATCAGATGAAAGAATTATGCGTTTTGTTCATCTTTGCACCCAGTTGGCAGCGTTGTCGCCCTGTAAACAATCCAGTTATTGACGATCTGTGATGTTCAATTAACATACACGTATATCTTTAGTTACCATTACTAACTGTACCTTTACCATTGATTTAAGGTGGGGTTTTTTTACGTTTCCGTGAGCATTAATGACAATTAATAGAGGTTTTATGTTAAAGCAGAATGAAACTCTCACTATTAACATGTTACAGATGTTCGGGACATGTATCATTGGTGCTTACTCTCTCGCGCGTTAGCACGTGCCTCTCATTACCAACTGCCTACATGTACCATTGATAAAAGATATGAAACAGTTACTACTATTGAGGGACTATATTATCTAAATCCCCTTACCGTTTGATCAGTGTTACAATATGATCCATTGACGAACAAATGTAGATTTACGAGTATCATAAATACACACATGTTCCCGTTACGTATGGGTTTTTTGTGAGACACACCTTATAATATTATTACATTATTATAACAATCCATTGGAACCTACTTTTGTGTAAGGATCGTGATACTCTAGCTTTCGTTTTAGGTATTTAGTTCCCGTGGAGCCTGCCTTTGTGTAAGAATCGCTATACTCTAGCTTTAGTTTTAGGTATTTAGTTCCCGTGGAGCCTGCCTTTGTGTAAGAATCGCTATACTCTAGCTTTAGTTTTAGGTTCTTCGTTTCCTTGGGGCCTGCTTTTGTGTAAGAATCGCTATACTCTAGTTAATGTTTTAGGTATTTCGATCCCTTGGAGCCTGCTTTTGTGTAAGGATCGCTATACTCTGGCTATTGTTTTAGGTTCTTCGTTTCCTTGGGGCCTGCTTTTGTGTAAGGATCGCTATACTCTAGCTTTAGTTTTAGGTATTTAGTTCCCGTGGAGCCTGCCTTTGTGTAAGAATCGCTATACTCTAGCTTTAGTTTTAGGTATTTAGTTCCCGTGGAGCCTGCTTTTGTGTAAGGATCGCTATACTCTAGCTATTGTTTTAGGTATTTAGTTCCCGTGGAGCCTGCCTTTGTGTAAGAATCGCTATACTCTAGCTTTAGTTTTAGGTATTTAGTTCCCGTGGAGCCTGCCTTTGTGTAAGAATCGCTATACTCTAGTGTCGTTCTGTTTTACATATTCTTAGTATTTCTTTATCTAACGGTATGACTTGAACACGGCATCATATTAAAGCAATCTTGATACAGAATACTTTGGTATCTGTGATACAATATAAAGGAACCACGATGTGTTATGTTATAATGCCCTTGGATTGAGAATACAATATATGTAGTATAATGCTTCCAGAATAATGCCTGCCCAGACTATATAGCGTTATGGTATAATGTCCTGAGATTGAGAATACAATATATATAGTATAATGCTTCCAGAATACCGCCTGCCCAGATAATTCAAATAGTGTTATCTTATAATGTCATACTCACATGCAATTGAACTTCTGGATTCACTTCTGTAAATGTTTTTCTGCTTAAATTCATCCCATAATATCACTAAATTTTAATAACTTACACTGGAAAGGATGCATGTCATTGAAAGGAATTATTCCTAGAATATTTCTATGCGGATTACGTTAAATCAGAACTTTGAATAAACTCGCATTGGGATTTCTAAACGTTTGGCTTCTCGCATCGCTTATGCGTTTAAGGACGAATCGGATGGGTCTTTTTTATAAAGATAGTAACACATTTTATCCTTCATAAGTGTAACAATGTACATACTGGCCCCAATTTCATGAACGTTAAGGGGGAACTTCCGCTAAGGAACCTTACTGTAATGCTTTCCTATGAAAACTTTTAAGTAAAGGAATATTGATGAAACTGACCCCAGATATCCAACGATGGGTATCAATACGTACATATATGTAATGATGGATGCCACCATGGTAGAAGGGCCCAGGGTTCGGCCTCCGGAACTATATATATACATTTGTGTATATAAATATATATATGTGCTTTCATCTTTTACTCTCTATGTACATTTAATTACATGCGAGTTTTATTCGTAATGTATTATTTTCAATTTATAAATACAAATATATGTATTATCTTAGTGAAATTAACTCTAAACCCGGACTACTATCTATTGTGTCATTGTGTATATGTTTTACATATTCCCCCGAGCGAGTCAGGTGGTCTGAATTGCAAAGCAGATGTATTTCCATTCATAAATAATAATAATATACTTAATTTTAGCTTTATAACATATTGAGTCAACCACTCGTCTAACATATGGTCCAGTAATATATTATATACAACTACATTACAATTCTAAAATTATTAAGAAGGTAATTATGTAATGCAGATAATTATAAAATGTTTTAATAATAAGATGACAATGAACGCGAATATCACAGTACTGGCATTGTTAAAGTATCACATATCGTTGTAACAATAATAATTCATTACATACTGTATTCAATATCTGATATTTAAGAGTGTCCAACACATCCGTGTCGTATGAAGAGCAGGGCAAAATGGCTTATTATTGTTGTAACGTTTCATTTGTTCAGTCGATTGTCATACTACCAGTTAACAGTCCTCTAAAATTGACCGGAAACGCAGACTCAGGGTCATATTTGTATAAGGTCGCTATTCAGGGATATCGTGATAGTTGTTATAAAGGACAATTAGAGTGTTACATTTTAGTGTAGATATTAGTAATTGTCTGTCACAAACAACTACCAAGTCGCTCGCGTGCCTCATCGGATTTACATGATTACTTTACACCTTAACAGTATCGTTGATTGAAATGAATAGACAATGACAGAGAAGCACGTAATAAAACGTGTTAAAATGTTCTACTTGACGAAGAGAAATGTTGATTTGATTTTGTACTGATTGGAAAAATAAATCGAAATATGTGTAGTGCATTAAATCACGGTTTACAAATGACAAATACTCTGATTACAAGCTAAAGAATTTAAATGTTATCTAATGATATCTGCTTCTATGAATAATACATATTCTAAATACTTATATTAAAAGATAACAGGCTACCCATTATAATCAATAGTGTTTGAATATGATGTTATAATGACATTATTACAGTCACTGTTATATCAAATATATAATGATAGCTGAAACTTATTTGAAAGTTAATCGTTGCTTGTGTACATGTTGTCTTCCATTGATCGCGGGAGTGTACTTGACAAGTTCCGGTTTTTTTTTAACAAAACCTTCCTACCCCATCGTTATAATAAGCAAAATAACAGGACCTACATTTCACATTAGATATTAGCACCTTTCAAAACAGATTGAGAGTTAGATACAGCAGATCAAAACAATTAACATCACTGAACCATACAGATGGGAATTTTCCTTAACTTTTCAAATTCAAATAATTTCACAAATTTCCGATTTTTTTTAACTTCCGCTTGTAAATTTAACTACAACAAACTTGACTGTTCTACATATGGTAATGTAGTTTGATTAACATGTATCTAGTACTAAATGACTGACTAGCAAACATTAACATTTTTATTTGGTGTTATAATTAGTGTTGAGTGCTGTCGATGTACTAAATGAATGACTAGCTAACAATAACATTGTTACATTGTATTTGGTGCTATAATTAGTGTTTAGTGTTGTCGATGAAGCAGAAGACGTTTACCCTTCAGGAAAACCTGGGGGGTTTATTGACTTTTTTTCAAGTGTGTCCATGCAAATATAGATAGTTATCATTGTTTTGTCGATTTTGAGAAAGAATTGCAGTTTTGTTTACTTCATTATTATTCCACTCTTTACAATGCTATTCTCCTTTCTCTTTGTGATGAGAGCTTTCTTTTCCAAGGAAGGCGACCGACGTCATACGTACATAGTTGTGAACTTTACCGGAGTGTACTTCGTTATACATACCACTATAGTCTATAGCGTATTATATTCCAAAGGACTATTGGCATACCCCTAGACACAAACTTTGCTCCTCTGTTGAACATTTTTTGTCGAGACTGATTACATTTAAGAGTGCATCAGACCAAGTAGCAGACAACTTCAATTACACATGTAGTATTGACGGTGTGTTATCATTAATCAGATATACATTGTATTACTTTGAATAATAATAGTACACACTCTTCTCTTCCAAATAAACTGCAAACCTCGGTCTTTACTTACAACTTTACCAATAGAAATAGTATATATCCAGCTGTTAATTTTCCATTTCTGGAGAGTAACATCCGTGCTGCCCCGACATGTTCAAACCGATTCGATATTCCAGGACTTGTTCCCAGTATTACGATTTTCGAAACACATATCGATTAGTGACGAGGACAGTTTCGAGTGATGCTGGTTAATGAAGGTCGGGGGGAAATATCATGGTCGATATCAATCATGATTTCATTTGGAAATATTCTATTTACTTATGCGAAATTAAGTCGGACGTGTTTGCTGTAATGCATTGACATACCTAGAGGCTCAATTGTCACCATCAAGGATCTCATTTTGAAAATATGATAATCCGGAGTTGGTCTAAATATGTATTGTGTTCGTCGTCGATGGCGCAGATATCTTTTGCCCTGCCAGGACACCTTATCTTATTCTCCTTTTATTTTTACAAGAATCTTCATGTAAATATATATTCTATATTCGTATTTCCACTCGTGTTATCGATTTTGTGTTAGAATTACGTTTTTGTGATTATTTCGGTATTCTCTGTTGTCTTTATAGGATCGACAAAAACAAGTTTCTCTGTTCGATATGTAGACCGAAACACGTTGTTTTTTTCTTTTGTCACACGATAAGGCAATCATCTTAAACCTCCACACAACGGAAGCGATAATTATATACAATCATCTCCCTTCGCGCCTTCTAGAGAAGGCATACTTCTCATGTTAGTAAATGATGGACGTTTCAATCTACGGCAGATATAGATGGCCAAACACATGATAAGTACATATGTACCAACTGCTGTGCTTCAACCTGTAACACGAACAAAACGGCAGGCGCGATGATTGACAGAAGAGCGTGTTTAATCAACATGAAATAGACCTGCTCTCCTGACCTTGGAAGTTATGGAGATGTTTCTTACAAATATCATAGCCTTGCATGTTGTATTGAAAATCCAGCAGTGTCCCGACCGCTTGTGAAGGAAATGATCCGGATTTATAGTGCTGACCCGGCGATGTCGACACGGCGAGTACCAACATATGCTTCACATTACCAACACGCACATCTCCAGAAATATAACATACCTGTTATCACGCGCATCTCCAGAAATACAACATACCTGTTATCACCTGTCTAACATCCACAAGTTAACGCTTGAAACTACCACCAACGCTAACATAATATAAATGTCAAAGTTTATTGCCGAACTTATTATGTTTTGTTTCTTAATCCACTAATTAATTAAGTAACGATCTATAACGGCTGTAAAGACACAATGAGTTAGCATGTGATTACATAGGTAAAACCCATTTGCTGGTTTTCTAAACCCGGAAAACGGATGTTACTTTTTAATAAGCTGAGAGTGCGTACTGTTAGCCGTAGATTGACGTCAGTGGTATAATCGGTCGTTGTAGTCTATGATTAGTGATACGTGAACGGCCTTCTTAAACCCTTCAAAATCAGAAGAATTTAGATTACATGCATATGCGCAATATTTCTTACTTTCCTTCTGGATTTTCTCACTTAAGGCCACTAGCATCACCGACGGGTCCTAAATTTCGTAATGTTTGTTTTCTTTCATTGAAATCATATTTTTAAAGTGTAATTTCCGTGTGTGTCTTCTGTAATCATTAACTGATAAAACCACTATTTTTTTCAGAATGTGTTGATGATAACCACAGGCCAATGTATTATATCCCTCTAAGATAAAACACAATAATGGATTATGTACCATTCTCTTTAAGTTATTGTTTCCATTTAATCTTGTAACATGGCTTCATTACATGCTTTCATTACTCCCGGCTACGTCTGAATTTGCTTTCGAACGTGTTACCTCTCGGTATGGAGGTACAATGTATCGTTATATGTTAATATATTCCCTAGTTTTAACAATTCTAGATATGAAAGTACAACTTCAAAACGATGTCCTGGGCTTGTGTGATCGTTATGAATTCCGCTTGTCAAGTCGATATAGTCCCCTCCTGTAGATATTGAGCTGTTCATTTCTGAACGTCTGGTTATTTGACACTGTAAGTGCCTCTTATTTATCAATGCAGTTTGTTTTGGAAGGGACCCAGACAAATTGCGTAATCTGACAGCGCTCTCATAATCTTTAGTGTTTTGTATAAAGAAAAGAGCTAGGCAATATGCTTGAAAATAAATATTTATTATTAAAATATGGGATTTAAACATTTGGAATATAGATATCTATATCGTTGTATAAAAGTTGCGCTACTTCCTTAAACCATGCAATTTGAGCTTTGTAAAGTTGTAAAATGTTATTTTGATTACGCATACCAGATAAAATACACGAATCTTGGGTTGAAAGCGTATTCATGACCGCAGCTTCCTATCGTCCTGTGGTATCGATAGCGTACTCATTCCTAGTTATCTTTAAATCAACGAGACCAAATATACCTCCAGTGTGACCCAGTCTGATGGCTCTCTCCCACGCTGGAGTCATGATACGTTGTGGGTTAATGAGTTTCGAGAGCTGGTAATGATCAGTGCAATCTATCAGAGGTATACTGATGCTGAGTCTAGTTAGCCAGCTCTTCTGTGTTTGATTATTGTCACTTTATTACCTCGTGGCCGAATATTTAAAAGAATGCTAATAATACAGTTTGCGAATATTTGTATCTAGTCTGTTTAATCGCTCTGGGAAACATTATTAATCCAATACAAGTAATGCTTAATGTTTGTTTTTTACATAGCCTCAACGGCTTACATCTGTATTGTATATCAAACTCTGTTTCTTATTTTTTGGTAATTATTGCGAAAAATTGTTTATTAATTTGAAATGGTTACAAGCATGATAACGCCTAATACGCCAGTATAGCATTAAACATTTATAATCTAAACACCTTTCTTTAGAATATATATATATATATGGTCTTACATTATTAAAGCCTAATTAGGTATTTAGGGACTATGCATACTCTTATGAAGTTGCAGGGAAAAAAAGTTGAAAGAAAAATGGATTTTATTATACGAGTGTTTGTAACATCATTTGCTATCTACAATACTTATTGTATATATATCTAACCGTTCAGACTCTTAAAGCTCCTTGTGCGAGATGTCAACGATCACTATCACGCTAACGAAACCCGTGTGTGGTACATTGCCCCCAGATCTCGCCCATTTACGTAATTAGTGTAATGCTGTGCCTCTTTCCTGATGATTAGGAGGATGGAGATAGATGGTGGCTGGTAATTATTGTGATAAGGACATTGAGTGGTTAATACTCGAGAGTAAGACAGGTCCATCAGTTTAAAAAAATATAGTCAAACACATAATAGATTTCATCATAAAAGCGATTGATATTTACTGACACTGTTTCTGCTTCCGTCAGTCCTTTTGGGAGTATGGCCCCTTTGGTATGAAACATGAATTATTTCCGTTTCCGTTCGTCCATTTTGGATAATGGTCCCATTTTTATGTAACACGAATTATAGGAAAATATTAAAAGTTTTTGAAATAATATATCTTAAATATATATTCTTTAAGTGCGTCATTAAGTAATGCGTAGTGCGTGTTTAAGATCTAAAATAGGATTTGTCATCTTTATAATTAACACAGGCAGTTCCAAAGATATTAACAAGGAATCCTTAGAGGTACAATTGACCTTTGCGTCTTGCGTAAAACCCATTATTTTATTTAAAAATAATAGCAGAGTACATAATTATATCGGTCAGCTTCGTCACCGGAGTGTATTAGTGATAATCTCCCTTACAATCAGGAGTAGGAACAACGTATTATACACAAGTCGTCCTGCTTAAAATATATTACAACTAACATTGTCACGTCCTGAAACAATATATTTTGATGTTAATAGCAGTCCAATACATGTTTCATTTTGTCAAAAGTAAAGAAATCTGATTCCACATATATGGGACCGGTGAAAACTACTTTATACGCATAGGACCTATCTCCAATGCTAAAAATATATAGGACACATTCAACTCCACCTATCTCTAATACTATACATAGGACACACAACCACCCACTTATCTCTAATACTACACGAATGACACACAACCAACCACCTATCTCTAATACTATACATAGGATACACAACCACCCACCTATCTCTAATACTATACATAGGACACACAACCACCCACCTATCTCTAATACTATACATAGGACACACAACCACCAACCTATCTCTAATACTATACATAACACACAACCACCCACCTATCTCTATTACTATACATAACACACAACCACCCACCTATCTCTATTACTATACATAACACACAACCACCCACCTATCTCTATTACTATACGTAACACACAACCACCCACCTATCTCTATTACTATACATAACACACAACCACCCACCTATCTCTATTACTATACATAGGATACACAACCACCCACCTATCTAATACTATACATAACACACAACCTCCCACCTATCTCTAATACAATACATAGGATACACAACCGCCCACCTTATCTAATACTATACAATGACACACAACCACCCACCTATCTCTAATACTATACATAGGACACACAACCACCCACCTATCTAATACTATACATAGGTCACACAACCACCAACCTATCTCTAATACTATACATAGGATACACAACCACCCACCTATCTCTAATACTATACATAGGACACACAACCACCAACCTATCTCTAATACTATACAATGACACACAACCACCCACCTATCTCTAATACTATACATAGGACACACAACCACCAACCTATCTCTAATACTATACATAGGATACGCAACCACCCACTTATCTCTAATACTATACATAGGACACACAACCACCCACCTATCTCTAATACTATACATATGACACACAACCACCCACCTATCTCTAATACTATACATATGACACACAACCACCCACCAATCTCTAATACTATACATAGGACACACAACCACCCACCTATCTCTATTACTATACATAGGACACACAACCACCCACCTATCTCTATTACTATACATAGGACACACAACCACCCACCTATCTCTAATACTATACATATGACACACAACCACCCACCAATCTCTATTACTATACATAGGACACACAACCACCCACCTATCTCTAATACTATACGTATGACACACAACCACCCACCTATCTCTAATACTATACATATGACACACAACCACCCACCAATCTCTATTACTATACATAGGACACACAACCACCCACCTATCTCTATTACTATACATATGACACACAACCACCCACCAATCTCTATTACTATACATAGGACACACAACCACCCACCTATCTCTAATACTATACATATGACACACAACCACCCACCAATCTCTATTACTATACATAGGACACACAACCACCCACCTATCTCTAATACTATACGTATGACACACAACCACCCACCTATCTCTATTACTATACGTAACACACAACCACCCACCTATCTCTATTACTATACATAACACACAACCACCCACCTATCTCTATTACTATACATAGGACACACAACCACCCACTTATCTCTACTTAGAACTTACAGAAAGTATAAATATTGTGTTACACCTGAATATTATGTCACCACGATTATCAGTAGGCACCACCGTAAATGTTTAGCGAAATTTCGCTGTGGTAACTTAAAATTGAATATAGAGACCGGTCGGTATACTGTTCCAAAAACTCCATTACAAGAACGAGTTTGTCGATTATGTAGTTCAAACCATATTGAAGATGAAACTCACTTCCTGATTGATTGTGATTTTTACGATGATTTAAGAAATACTTTGTTGGAGCAAGCAGGAGTGTTTAATCCTACTTTTTTTGAGCTTGACTCCCAACATAAACTTATATATTTAATGAATAATAATGCACTACAGTGCTCATTATCATCTGTTTTATATAAAATGTACAGAAGACGGCAATGCTTTTAAGGGTGAGATATTTTAGAAATTGTGTCAGATTTATCTGATTTTATCATAGTTGAATATTTTATGAATTGGATCAGGTTTATTGTACATTTTAAAATTGTAATATATTGTAAGCAAATGTGACAATACTTTAGAATATTTTAGCATGTATTTCTTCAATTTAGTTAATGCATAGCTCTTATTAGATGATGATATGACAGTGTCTCATAGGTCGAAATCGGCCGGGTGTTTTAATAACTCAGTGATGAAAACTGTATTTTATGTATTGTATTGAAACATGTGACACTTGAATAAACTATTTACTTACTTACTTACTCTAATACTATACATAGGACACACAACCACCCACCTATCTCTAATACTATACATAGGATACACAACCACCCACTTATCTCTAATACTATACATAGGATACACAACCGCCCACCTATCTCTAATACAATACATGGGATACACAACCGCCCACCTTATCTAATACTATACAATGACACACAACCACCCACCTATCTCTAATGATATACATAGGACACACAACCACCACCCTATCTCTAATACTATACATAGGACACACAACCGCCCACCTATCTCTAATACTATACATACGACACACAACCACCCACCCATCTCTAATACTATACATACGACACACAACCACCACCCTATCTCTAATACTATACATAACACACAACCACCCTCCTATCTAATACTATACAAGGACACACAACCACCCACCTATCTCTAATACTATACATAGGACACACAACCGCCCACCTATCTCTAATACTATACATAGGACACACAACCGCCCACCTATCTCTAATACTATACATAGGACACACAACCACCACCCTATCTCTAATACTATACATAGGACACACAACCACCCACCTATCTCTAATACTATACATAGGACAAACAATCGCCCACCTATCTCTAATACTATACATAGGACACACAACCACCACCCTATCTCTAATACTATACATAGTACACACAACCACTCACCTATCTCTAATACTATACATAGGACACACAACCACCCACCTATCTAATACTATACATAGGACACACAACCACCCACCTATCTCTAATACTATACATAGGACACAACCACCCACCTATCTCTAATACTATACATAGGACACACAACCACCCACCTATTTATAATACTATACTTAGGACACACAACCACCCACCTATCTAATACTATATGCAGAGGACAAATACATGTAATAAGCACGTTTAAAAATTATAACTTTGTGTTTTGTCGAGGATGCACATATCACCACAATGACATATGTAACAAATCTGTAATGATGTTTATGTTTGTTTTTGTTTTTATCTATCTTTTTATATGTTAACTTACGCCTCTACGATATAAAGACATTGCACTGGAAACAGTAGTTGGAATTTTACTCCTAAAAGCAAACTATGACGTCGTTTGTATCTTATGTTCACTTTGTTTTTCAAGTTTTCCTCGATAATCCCTATAGCGTCACAGCTACCGTGAACAAACATTGATAACATTGTTCATTAAGTCCTGACTATCCTTATTGTCTTTTTTCTATTATTAATTTTAAATGTGGACTAATATCGGTGGTTTGTTACAGGAAGGAGCAATATTTTCATAATTTGAGTACATGTTTAACATGTTATACACGTACTGCCTATTCTTTCCTTCAAATGTTTTACATGTAATGCCTATTCTGTCCCTCAAAAACTTTACGACGTTTTTCTCTCTTTTGTTTCCCTGTTTCAAATTAAGAAATAATTCAATTATGTTTATTATTCTCTTTTCTCTTGTTTATTTGTCGTATCTATCCAAGAATGGACTGACAATAGAGGGTATGCTATAATACATACGATGTTTCATCCACAAATGACTTTTTTATTCATGAATCCCAAAGCTTTATGCCGACTTGTTCGCTTTTATCCTTTTTCAAAAGATTGTTTGTCGGGCAAATTTGAGAATACTGGCATGTAATCGAAATCGTACTCTAACTGAAAATCGATGAAACGGCGACAAAATAAAAACAAATGAATATTGAGACCATTGAAAGGTTACAACCAAAAAGTTTCAGTCATAGTCTTAAGCTTACTGGCACGTAGAAAGTTGGGGAAAAAACGTCAGTGATTGGTAAACGTCAAAAGTATGCACCACTTCGATTGTCAATTTAAGAAGCAAAAAAACGCGATGTTGCATTCCGTTATCATGATAGATACATCATTATTGTACCGCCTATATACAATCGATAACATCTTATCACAAAAGTTAACGTTACTATTGAGAATAGTCAGCAGTTATAGCATTGTCATTTAGGACTAACGCGTATAGCATCGCTACGTTTGTAAATACCAAATACAAATAACTTTTTATCAAAATGTCGGGAAAGGAGAAAAACATTCATTTCAATATAAAGATATTTGATGAGATTTGGTGTAGTATTTGGAGTTAAACAAAGATGTACCAGTACAAATGTCATTCCAACGAGACTCATCAAATATCAGATACCATATTAACCTACTATCGAGTTACTCGTGTTACATGTGTTGTATACACACACATTGAAATTTGACAGGCATTGAAGAGGACATGTGCCTTTTGAAGGCAGACAGCACTCGCGAACACTTCAATACACATCATCTGGAATGTAACACGTTATATATAATATACAGGTCAAATGGTACTGAGTGAAGCAATGCCAAGAACGGTAACACTACTATGTTAGCTTCATTAATACACCAATACTGTATATATAATTGAGAAATAAACTTACAAAATATATATAACTATCTAGGAATCTTAAATCAGCGCTGTTACTAAGGTAGAGTTAAAACTCTTTCTGAATATGAGTTTTATTTCTTCGATCGAGGAAGAAATCAGGAAGGCCCTTTGAGGACCGGGCTGTTAAAGCATTCATAAGTGAAGTTCTTCTGTCATTAGACACTGTATAAGAATACGCCCTTGCATCAATTAAGGTTTATTTGCTATCAAGGAAGGCACGCTATCTCACCCTTCTCCAAACAATTAGGCAGGCATGCATTCAGCACATTTCTTGCCATGTACAAAACAGCTAGTTTTCTTCGTGTTTTTTTTTTTTTTTCTTAAAATTGTAAAATATTGTAGCGAAGCTAACTGGCTGCTCGTTGTGGCATTTTGCAAAACAGGCTCGTCGAGATTTAATCCCAGAGAGACGTCGTCTCTTTCATGTGCATTTCACAAGTGTTAAACGTAAAGCTATGACGAACACATGTAGTGAATCATACAAATGGCTGCTCCGGGAGAGAATCCTGCATATTTTGACACGTCAATCATGGCCCGACCGTACCTTAATAACAGAACAAACAAATGTTTTATTTTTAAACCTCAATATGTTGTTTTTATGATTAGACAGTTGAAAAACACGAGTCAAAATGATAACAATGTTGTTTAGGATAGCTTGTTTCTGTAGTTTTAACAGGGAATAATTTAAAGTAGTTTGTAAAGTGTGTGCAAAGTTTATCGAGAAGTTTCTTCCAAAATTCATAGTCAGAATTTTGCTGTTTAATATGACGTTCGAAAATTTGACTGATACCTAGAAAATGTCTGTTCAGACATTTCCTGAGGTAACTATTGTTAAAATCCCATCAGCACTAGACCTACATGTACTTGCCGATTCTACAAGAATTTGAGAATCGGTAAACAAAAAGTCTTCCATGTATCCATTGCAGAGTTGTTTAATTTTTTCTCGCCAAACCTCATAGCATTTGTCACATTGTTCTGATCTTTGACTATTGGGTTATATAGCATACTCTAATGTTTTGTGACACGGCGTTACATCTTTATATGCCCTTGCTAGAACACCAAACGCCAAACAAGGGACAGTTTGGTAGAAATATTTATTATTCGGCAAACACTACAAAGCTGATTTTGTTGTTATATAATTCGTTTTTAATTTTCAGACAGCCAAGAGAAGGAGAAGATACACATTCCAGAACGACAAAAGCGGACGACGGACGGAGGACAGTTACCGGTAGGTACACATTAATTAATGTCGGTTAGCATTGGTGGAACAAATGCCAGTTTATGTGTTTTTGGGTTTTTTTTAGTTGTTGCTTTTTCCGGGGTTTTTTTACGCTTTCATTAACATACCGAAAACATGAAAACGTATTATTTCTAAAGACAATATAGCAACAAGCGATAGTTTCTCTTTCTACACATGGCAATAGACATACAATACACTACGTACACGTACAGGGGAAATGGGTTCGCCATTTTACGTGCTTCCATCCAATGAAAAAATCATCAATAAATGATGATCCAATAACAAAAATTACCTTATACAAACTATAGGTATTTCACGTGGAGCAGATTGCCTGGTTTTTTTCGAGGGTTGTTCCCAGTTCATGAAGAATTTTGAACGAAATGTTTATTTTCGTTCGGTAGATTAATATATATTATCAATATTGCTATTCAGGTGCACTGGTCAGTTCACAAAACAAAAGACTTTTGAGATAATAAGGCCCGTTGTTGTTTCCCACTGATGGTTTAAAGAAAACTGGGACTCCTGAAGAATCGGGTATTTTCTTAGATTAAGCGGACATCAGAGAGTCCAATAATAACGCCCATTCTATCCCCCTGGATGTTGACTAAAATAGGGCCCCGTGCACATTGTATTTAGGGGGTATTGGAGAGTTTGAAATATATTTGCTGTACCTATTGCAGCACATGAAATTCTTTATCTTTTCTTTCTTTCCCGTGTTTTTATTTTCTCTCAGCACTCTTTCTGTGCTTTCCTGTCCTCATACGACCCTGACTAATGCGAGAACGTTAATCCCATAAAACAAAACCAAACTTGACAAAAAAGTCTCAATAAAATGTATGTACCCAGAGTAAACCTTTGTAATGGTTTGACACACAAACAAGTTCCATATAGACTGATGACATCAGGAGTAAAATTGGACTTCATTAAAGGACATGGACTGGGCCTTGTCAGCAGTTACATATCCGGGTGTAATCACTACGTAGGTATGCCGCCGTAACATATATTTTAATATCTTCATGAGAAAGATGTCATGACATGTTATATGTCATAAATATTAACCACTATATATCTTTTTGTAATTAGTTATATAATATCATTAAATACAAGTATATATAATGGTTTCATATAATTTAGCTATATAATATTCCTTCACAATATGTGGGTGTTATTCGTCTCCAAAAGCACGATCTACGCATTACAACTGTTCAATAACAAACAGTTTATGGAGTAAACTCTCAACCTGTTTTGATTGGTTAACACGGTGAACTTTGACTAGGACTATTTTTGATCACGTGGAATCAATGTATTTTGATTAGCTAGAACTTGATGGCCGCTTCGCGGTAATGACGACACATAGAAAGAATTTCCTGATTGTTTTTGTGATTATTTATTTTTTTTATATAGATTTCTGTCAAATTATTGCTTAGAAAAAAACCTAATTATTCTTTATGATTAACAACAAATTGTAATATCTGCCCACATTTCCGAAATTGGCAGTTTTGCATATTAATTAGCGGCATTTTACTTTAGGTCATATCCTTACGCCCGTCCTGATATTGTGAAAAGAACACACTTTGACATGAAACAGGTCAATTCATCCTTAGATTATTTTCTTACCGCTGTAAAAACAGGTCACACAAACTCGTGGTTATTGCATGAGGTATTTCTTTCACTCTCGTTAGTTATTTTTCCACAGTTACAAAACTAACTCGCTAAAACTCGTGGTTTTTGTAACTTTTGAACAATATGTAACTTGGTTGAAAGAAATACCACATACAACAACCACTCGTCGTGTAATATCTTCGTTGAAATCTGCCCATTAATTAAGACATAAGTATATTACAAACGATCACATATACATGTATACATAGAACATGTATAAATATATATAATAGTTCATATATAATTTAGTTATACTATATCTTCCAGTTACTTATCTGTTAATTCGCTGTAAATGAACATCGTCTCGTAAAACATAGAACAGTGTAACACGCAATAAATCTCCCATAATCGATCCAGGGGGAGACAAGTGCGTCTGGTTGATGGAATGAGACAGTTTGGGCCCGGAGAGAATGCGTTATTATTGGAGTGTCGATTCCAAAGCGAGTCAATATCTATTCCACCTAAGATGTCCGAAGCAGTTAAGTCTTAACCGCTGGTACTCTCTCCTGAGTCAGACAGAAATAGACGTCAGATATAATCGGTGATCATTACCGAAAAATATGTATATGAATATATAAAGTATATAAACGGTGTTTGTAGCAAGCATCAGGATATTTTACTTGATTGCAAACACAAGAGAGGAATTTGGGTGAATCCCAACATCACGATATCGTTTGAAGTAATATTTTGTGTTAAGGATTCACGTATGGTTCCACTTTGTTTATTAAATAATCGATCATTACATTAGTTACCAATGTGGTCTATTAGCACTAACTCCATCTTCGCCAGTGTGTACCACTTTGAGCCCGTGGGGAACGGGGAAAATTATATCCATATATCTCAATGTCTGTCACGAGCGGCTACCTATAGAATATTGGTGGTTTTGTTATGTGTATCCACACCTCCATCCGAAACTTTGATTCCATTGCATTACTTTGAATCAGTATATGTCATTTTTCTTCCTGTCTGCTTTGATTTTTATGTTGGTGGTTAGTGTTTCCTATAATTGGGTAAATATTTTTGAATCTTATTCGCACTGAAATCATTGCTTTCAATTATGATTGCTCTAATTACACTTTTTACATATGACAATTCAGCAGTGCGCTTATCTAATATTGGACTTCGCCTAAACTAGTACGCTTATAGTATTTCAAAGTTAACGTCGAAAATTTGATTTTAAATTTACGGTATCCTTCATCGACATCAGTCGCCATGTTAATCCACGTGGTATCAAAGTAAGAACCTGGATGCCTTACCATTAGTGTTCCTACTCAGAACCTGGTTACGTTTTCTCTTTATCTGTTTTTTTCTTCCACAGCCTCTCCCAATGACACATCAGTCCGGTTCTGTCCCCGTAGATCGCCGCGGTCAGGCATCATATGACTACCAGCATGGCGGGGCTACCTTCGATACTTCTGGTACACACCAAGTCAATACGAGAAGGGATCCCGAAGATGATGAAATCAGAACGAGAATGGTATTCAACACAGATAATTATGACGTCATTGCCGAAACTGGAGAAAGTACATATACTCCTCATACATATCCTTCAACCGGAAATACGGGATCTACAAGTCAGGGTTCTCAGAGCAGAGACGGAAGTAGAACGACTGTAACGCAATATTACGTCACTCGCGAAGGAACAGCACAACGGTTAGGAACCCATGCAGAAGAGGGTACAGGAACCAGCGATACGGGGTCGACTCAGTATGACTCTGGGGTACAGGTGCAGTATACCTCCAACCAACAGACTGGGGATCCAATGACACAGAGAGGTCAGAGTCAAACAAATCAGAGACATGACCAAACCACTCGGAGACGTCAAGGTTATGGCCAAACTACTCAAGGACAGACGAATTATAACTATAACACTGGTAGTAGGACAAACTCCGGACGGAATCCTGTATACAACACGGGGACACAATCTACCCGGGTAGGGAGCAACACGCCTGTGTATACGACAGGAACTCAAACGAACCCACAATACAGCCAGTACCCAACTAACACCGGTACATCATACACGACCGAAACACGTACCACTCAAACACAGACACATTATCCGTACCAGACTGGGACCAGTTACACGACGAGTGGAAGGGGTGGAGGGTATAGCTCACTGGGACAGGTCTTCAACCTCAACAACAACCCACAATACAGCAATTACAACAACAGGCGTGTGACAAACCAGGGCGGCTACATTTCTGGTACCAGTTCCGTCCCAAACACTGGAATCATTTCTGACGATCCGGTAAGTTCAATTAATATACTAGCGGAAAAAAGAAATACAAGTTCGGTTTACTTTTAGACACGTGGTCCAAATCCCATCAAATCTCACACTGAGCTACATCAGAGCACTATGAAATGTTCTTTACTTGAAATTAAGTCGACCGTGACCCCGCTCGACGCTGCATGCTTTCAGCAGATTTTTCAAGAAAGCGTGGATCCAGGGTACTCTTGCACCATATGTGCTGGTAAATCATTACAAATCGAACATTGGAACAGTACAGATCAGTTATACTACATTTATTTTCGAAGCGATTACACAGCGAAATGCTGAGATTGAGTCCAATCGTTAGGGGAAAGGTCATTGCTCTGATAATGCAGGGGCATTCGTAATGCCATGTAGCCCAGCAATATAATGATTATTGTATAACGTCCTGTTAGCAATGATATCCATGAGGTGAATGGCTAGGTTATAATATCATGTTAACATTGTTATAAATAAGATTAGGATGACTTAAGTTATAACGTCCTAGGTTATAGCTGGGCGTCTCAGAGTCACAGGAAGTCTTGGTGACTGTCCCTGGATCGGACACCTGCGCATTACATCGTGACGTCAAGATAGAGCAATACGTCTCTCTCACCTCCATAACCGATTTTAGACGGCGAAGAATACAGTACGTCAAGTTGTCAACATTCATTGAAGGGCCAGTGTGACCAGAACGGTTCGGAATCGGTTGTGAGAGTTTTATTTAAGGCCACAACTTCTCTGTGTTGGTCTGCCATTTATACAGGGGCGACGCTAACGTCGAATGCAGTGGTTCCTTACACATGCATCTAATAGGTTTCATTTGGCCCATTGTATAGTCTGTTGTTTACTGACGAGTCTTGCTTTACGCTTTACAGGTCAGATGGACGACAGCGAGACAGCGCGAGGCCCCATATTGCTAGGGTTTCTCGTGACTTTATGATTCAAAACAACGTTCCAGTTCTTTATTGGCATCAATTAAGTTCAGGTATGCCATCAATCGATCATTTGCTAGACAGGAGAGTTAGGAAGCGTGTCAACGTCCGATATAACGTCGCTCAACTCACGCAGGCCCTTATTCAGGAGTGAAATAATATCCCTCAAAGGGCAATAAACACCTTGTTGGGATCCATGTTAAGGAGAGTAATAGCAGCGACTGATGCCAGTGGGTGGTGGGCACACACGCTACTGATTTGGATCAGGAAAGGGCGTAGGGTATCCTTGTTTTAACGGTATTCAGGCAACAACCATCTGTAATAGGACAACAAAATCATGAAAATGTATTAATTTATCATATAATCGAGAAACACCCACCATTAACACATCGTCTAAGAATCATATGAAATAATAACTTCCGAAAATCAACTTGCGTTTGTTTTTATCTGGTAGTATATATGTGTCTACAAAATTAAAATGTACCTTTGTACATTAATTCAGAGGATTACCAACCCTACACAAAGCTTAATCGATCACCGTATCCTATGCCATTTTGTATGTAACATCCATTCGCAAATTCCTGAAGGTGACCTTTAAAAGAGTTGGACTTAAAGGTTACCTTTGCAATATATCCGAACGGTTTATATTTGTTCTGCACATTCTGGTAGTATGAATGAAAGGAATGCATTTACCACTTTTATTCATGACCGTCAACAGGGCGACGATTGATTCTTGAGCGGGGTGGTGACGGAAGTGTTCTTGGACAATAAATAATCCAACTGCAACACAAACACTGCAATTATCTTTGTACTCTTTCTAGATTGATATTCGGAACCAGATAGAGATTACAATACCCTACAAATATAGCTCCATCCAATCTCGGCTGAGGATAAACAAGTATTTGTCTTACAAACAAACTATTCCAAATGCAATTCAGCGAAATGGAACAGATATAATTATATTTCACAATAGCAGTGGACTGCTGATCTCTTAGGCCCATCCCCTCAAACAGCTTAAAGTGAGTTATCCTGTCAATGCCCATCTCTCAGACAGCTGACACTGAGCTATCCTTAGACATAACCCCTCAAACAGCTGACAATGAGCTTATCTTTTCAGGCACATCCCCTCATATAGCTAACAGTTAGCTATATTCAGGCACATCCCCAGAAATAGCTTACTGTCAGCTACCCTCTTAAGGCCAATCCATGAGACAGCATACTTGTAATGAGCTTTCCTTTTCAGACCCATCCCTCCGACAACTTACAATGAGCTTTTCTCTTCATGCCAATCCCTTAGACAATTTACAGGAGTTATCTTCTTCATGCCATTCCTTTAAACAGCTTAGAGTTAGTTAATCTCTTCAGGCCGATCCACTCAGAAAGCTTCAAATGAGCTATCTTCTTCAGGCCCATCCGCACCCACCCCCAGACAATTTAAAGTGAGTTACCCTCTTCAAGCTCATCTCCAAGGCAGCTTACAGGGAGTTATTCTCTTCACGTTCATCCCCTCAGAAAATTTACAATGAATTGTTGTTATCGGGCCAATCTCTTCAGACAACTTACAGGCCCAATACCTCTGATAGCTTAGATTGAGATGTCTTCTTCAGGCCCATTCCCTCAGACCATTAAAATGAGTTATTCTCTTTAAACCCGTAATCCAGACAGCTTACAGTGAGCTATGCTCTTAAGGCCAATCCCTTTGACAACTTTCATTGAATTCTCTCCAACTTTAAGAGAAGTTTCGAGGTTTGCTAAAACTCCTCGTTATATTGTGCTAGCACGATACATGTTGTCCCACACCATGAAAGCTATTGGGTTCGAAATAGTAAGTGTAGAAATGCTAAATAAAGTATTCTCTCCTCTGTCCGCCTAGAGCTACCCGACGTCCTCGTACAAAGTATACACTGTAGGTGTAGAAACGATCATTCAGATGTGTCTGTCCTTTGTCCGTATAGAACTGTCCGACTTCCTCGTACAGAGTATACACTGTAGGTGTTGAAATGGTAATTAAAATATGTCTGTCCTTTGTTCGCATAGAACTGTCCGACGTCCTCATACAGAGTATACATCAACAACATGGAATGTTCACGAGCTGTAGACACACTTGGTTCCTTTATCTGCTACAACTACGAACGTGTGTCTCGTGATTGTTGCGAAAAGTGTCTGTCCATCAAGCGGCCGTCCAACATAGGTAAGGAAACAAGTGATAAAGGGGTGATATCCGCCAAGATTTGTCTTCAAATCGGGGGAAGGCTGATATTAGCATATGTATATAGCGGGTATACTGACGTCAGGCGTTATGTCACTTTAAATGGCTAGTATTTAACTGTCATATTATATCAGACCATTAGAAATGATGTAGAAGTGTTGTAAAATCTTATTCATTTACCTGAACATTTGTATTTACAAACAAGTTAAAACTTTCTTCTCCATTTGTGTGATGTTGTTTTCACTCTCGTCCACTTTGTATTATCAGTGTGCTAATATATCCCTGTAGGATGTGAGTATGGAGACCGGTCGTACCAATGTAGAAACATGGAGCCATTCGACTGTTATGCTCCAAGAAACCGCCAGATATGCTGCGACAAATGTAGTAGATACGAGCTTCAGATAAATACGGGTAAGCACCTGTTCACCTGTATTCTAGTTGACAATTCCTATTATTTCGTTGTATCCCTCATTCCATGTCCTTTAGTTTGATCCCGAGTTCCTTTGTTTCGGGTATATTTAGGTTCCTTTCTCTGTGGTGAGTCGTAAGTCGCCATTGTTTTGAGGTGTCCTCAGTTTCTACCTTTGTTTGTGTCGCCCCAAAACCGACCGATCATTGATTGACATGCAGGCCATAAGGAATATACGTTGCTCTGCGCTATGTCTCGAAATCACCACAACGGTACAACCCATATCAATCACAGTTGAACCACGCCGATTGGGATCCCAGTAAGTGTATATTGTAGTCAATGGACCTTTATTTCATAAAACACTCGTTTTCATATTTCAGGTATAACTGGTTGCCAATACGGAGATCTTACACCACGTTGTCAGATTGTCAGCGAGAGACGCCATCTTTGTTACCTTCCGGAGAACCAGCGACTGTGTTGTCAGACGTGTCCGAGATTAGAGGACAGATCAAACCCATGTACGTCACTTCCTGTATATTTCATCCATTTATTTCATTTCAAATTCTTTAATGTGTAGCGGGACTGGACTGGGTCGATCATCGGTGACCAGGTAGCTCAATTGGTAGAGCATCCGGCTAGTGTTCGGAGGTCCCGGGTTCGAACCCCGGTCTGGCCGCTACATTTTCTCCTCTCCTGTTACAAAATTGGCGCCCAACTAAAATACCCACGGTGGTGGTATAAGGGTCTCGTGTGTCTTCGAGGGTGAAGACTTGAAAAAAAGGAGGGAGGTGTGTAGCGGGACTGGACTGGGTCGATCATCGGTGACCAGGTAGCTCAATTGGTAGAGCATCCGGCTAGTGTTCGGAGGTCCCGGGTTCGAATCCCGGTCTGGCCGCTACATTTTCTCCTCTCCTGTTACAAATGAATCAATCATCAAATCTCCTAATTTATAATATTCTATTCATACAAATAGAAACTCGATTATTGATAACGACATCTTGATGCAATATGTTTAACAATGATAATGCCTATTGGTATAGACGATTCGTCCCATGAGACAAACACGCCAGTATACATGCAATATACTGTTCTACCAATACATAGCAAGGTCAATATATGGGGCGTTTTTACCCACAACCTGATCAAGTTTCAGAAAAGCTGAATCAGAAGAGAATACATGTATGTAAAATAAAATACTCTTGTTTTTATAATCTTTCGAAATTTCTCGTTACTCATCTGATAATGTACTGTTGTCTTGAGTGAATTGCCTTGGTATGAACCCTGATGAATGTATTGTTTCAGCGTGTAAATGGGGCGACCAGAACCCACAGCTGTGCGAACCCTTCACCAGCGACAACCAGCTACGAGTAAATTGTTACCAAACTTCTGTCCGCCAGGTGTGCTGCAGCACGTGTGAAAGGTTGAAGGTCAAGGATACGTGTGAATATCCCAGGTACGTAGCATGTCCAGTGACCAGTGGTTATAGGATAATGATTACATTTGCATGATTTAAAAGTGACTGGGTGGCGAACAGTTAAAAGCTTATATAGGTATTAGAAATATAGAACATGAGTTATATGTAAATACTTATTTTAAATGATTTCATACAATGAACACTATATACCGGATATAATAATTTACAAGAGAAACTGATAGGAAGATTAAACATTACATAAAGCGTGGTAATTTGACCGTAATGATAAACTTGATTGTATATATTTGCTCAAATCACAAAGCTCATTATCTGTTATGTACTGTTAAAATCTGAACAAGCTTATATGAAGATGGTCGATTCCAATAATATTCTTTAAACCTTTTACATAAATTCTCATAAATTGGACAATTTGAAATAAAATAAAACCAAATTCTAGTTACAATAAATCCGTAATCTATACTCTCTAAAATATCACGATATCTACCTTAGTGTGTAGGCAACTGATGAGACGATAATCGGAATTGCTGCAATAGGTTTTGTCATTCGGGGTGTCATTTTTACCGAATTTTAATCTAGAATCCCCAAAACGTCTAAAAATGTGCTGTACACAACAGGAAAGGTCCAAATACACGTAGACTGTAACAGATTTAGAAACATAAACATGAAAAACACTAAACTTAGATCCAATAGTTAGAGCTAGATTGTTACAAATCCTCAAAATAGTCAACCTTGATCAGCAATAGTAAGCTGGGGTTTTGTAATGCCGTTGAATCAGCAACGTTCCTTAACCTAAAATTGTCCATGGGAAGAGATCACAGAATTTAAGAGGAAGTCTTCCTTAAAATCTGTAACGCTTTCCTTGGAAAAGTTTAAGTTAAGGTATGATACTGAATCAGGCCTCGGAGATACAATTCACTGACGGGTTTACTGTCAAATGAGGATTAAGTGCGCTTGGTGTCGCGTACTAAACTCCTTTGACCTTTAGAACTCCCATTCAGGAATGATACTAATTGTCTCCGGAAGCACGTCACGGCGTACGTTTCAATCCAATAATCTAAGCTGGATTTTCGGGTTTTCAAAATTTCAACAACGTACACGTATGGACGAAAATTTAGTTGCTAATTCGTCTCGTTTCGCATATAGAATAATTACATGTATGTATTTAACCTATGCTATTTAATGTAAATGGTTGATATGAAAGACGAGAGTCCAACTACCTGACATCTGCGTGTTGTTGGGTGGATTTACGTCCTCCCGGTGGATAAGGTCATCTTAAAGACGGTGGATAATAGCGACCTTTGACGGATGATTTGATTCTCCACCTGGATGTGGTAGCATACCTCACCCGGTAACATTGTATTGATAACTGCCAGCCCATGGAAGCAGATCAGAGGGCAATGCGTCGCCATCAGGGGACACTAAGGTCAAAGGGCGTTGTTTTGTGATGAATCAGGAAACAAGTAGTTTAGGAAATGGTAACAATAAATATCAACACCAAATTTTATCGTGGATTCATCAGATTTCTTTTGTTGGTAACGACTATCTCCCTGGTATAGAGACACGTACAACTAGTCTGGGGAATGGGTAACGACTACCTCCCTGATAGGGTTACAATTACATCTAATCCGGAGATTGGGTAACGACTACCTCCCTGATAGGGTTACAATTACATCTAATCCGGAGATTGGGTAACGACTACCTCCCTGATAGGGATACAATTACATCTAATCCGGAGATTGGGTAACGACTATCTCCCTGATAGGGATACAATTACAGCTAATCCGGAGATTGGGTGACGACTACCTCCCTGATAGGGTTACAATTACATCTAATCCGGAGATTGGGTAACGACTATCTCCCTGATAGGGTTACAATTACAGCTAATCCGGAGATTGGGTAACGACTATCTCCCTGATAGGGTTACAATTACAGCTAATCCGGAGATTGGGTAACGACTATCTCCCTGATATGGTTACAATTACATCTAATCCAGGGACTGGGTAACGACTATCTCCCTGCTAGGGTTACAATTACAGCTAATCCAGGGACTGGGTAACGACTATCTCCCTGATAGGGTTACAATTACATCTAATCCAGGGACTGGGTAACGACTATCTCCCTGATAGGGTTACAATTACAGCTAATCCAGGGACTTCGTAACGACTATCTCCCTGATAGGGTTACAATTACAGCTAATCCAGGGACTGGGTAACGACTATCTCCCTGATAGGGATACAATTACAGCTAATCCAGGGACTGGGTAACGACTATCTCCCTGATAGGGATACAATTACAGCTAATCCAGGGACTGGGTAACGACTATCTCCCTGATAGGGATACAATTACAGCTAATCCATGGACTTGGTAACGACTACCTGGTATGGAAACACGTACAGCTAATGTTCGCTATTGTTTGAACATCATATTCTTTCTTTTGAGTTAGACAAATTGTCTCGTAATTTCTACCACCGAATGATAATAGCATATAATTGGTCGCTGTGCCAGCCATATTATGGGGATCGCACATGGATAGTCTGTCTACTTTGATTGGCTCGCTCAAGCAGGCACTTGTGACCTTGAACTATTGGTTGGCTATCTCTTAATTATTATTGGTGACCTTGACCTTATATTGTTCATTGTTTGTTGCAGGTTGCCAGTTTGGTGACCGACCAGTTCGGATGAACACTCCCCGTGGAATGCTGGCATGCCGGGAGTACGTGCGTCAGTACGGCCTTGAGGTGTGTGATACCGAGGCTATCAACACACACTGCTGCCACACGTGCTATCAGTACAGGCAACTCTCCAGAGGATAATTTCAACCGTTATCATTGGCCAAAATCATCTTGTTGTTTTCTTTGCTGGATCGAAAATTGTGCTTTACAGAAACTTGTACATATCTATGACGAAATAACAAATGCATCATTCATTTCACCTTTAATTATCAACTTTGGGTGGGTTTTTTTGTTTTTGTAACCCTGACCCTTATTGTACACATATGTGGAACAAGACATCAGATACAACGGTGTCATTAAAACGACCCGCTCAGTGTATAGAAACTTTTAAATGGGTACATTGTGGTCAATTACGGTAGACACGTACGTGTAAGTGGGTACATTGTGGTCAATTACGGTAGACACGTTCGTGTAAGTGGGTACATTGTGGTCAATTACGGTAGACACGTTCGTGTAAGTTGGTACATTGTGGTCAATTACGGTAGACACGTTCGTGTAAGTGGGTACATTGTGGTCAATTACGGTAGACACGTTCGTGTAAATGGGTACATTGTGGTCAATTACGGTAGACACGTTCGTGTAAGTGGGTACATTGTGGTCAATTACGGTAGACACGTTCGTGTAAGTGGGTACATTGTGGTCAATTATGGTAGACACGTTCGTGTAAGTGGGTACATTGTGGTCAATTGCGGTAGACACGTTCGTGTAAGTGAGTACATTGTGGTCAATTTAGGCAGTCATGTATATGTGAGTAAATAATTACCCTATTAGCGTCCAGGTACGGTTATAGTGGGTACATGGTGGCCCAGCTATGCATACACGCTCGCGGATAATTTGTGGTCAATTTAATGAGTTGTCCATTTCTAGAGTCAGTCGGGTGTCATGGCCTACTCCCTTATTCGCCACATGTATACGAACGTGGTTTTACATCCAGTCACAGAATGCATCGCGAGGTGGAGTAGCGTATACTTAAACACATAGGATCTACAATATTTCCTCACAAAAACATTCTCTGTTTTAACTGAAAAAAATGTATAATGTGAAATAGAAAAACGTATAAGTTTTGTTTACCTTTAAATATAACGCGAAAATGAATTTTTTATACGTTCAAAGTCGACTGGTAATTACTATCATTACGATGATGAGGTTGCGGGAGACAATCGTCAATATCTTCTTAATTACGATTTTACCAGTGAAAAAGTTAAAAACTTAATAACACCGTTTTAACTAATAAAATAAATATCTTGAAAACGTCCTCAACTTAATCATCAATATCAGCATTGAATTTGACAATCAGGAAGCGAAAATATTTTTGTCTGTATATCACCTAGTTAGCCTAACATTACGACAAAGACAGGTATACACATATACTTTACTAGAAAACGATATCCACGAGGACGATTGGTATATAAACGAGGATAATGCAAAGAACTCAATTATTTCTGTAAGACGATCATATAAGTGGTGACGTCACATATAGGGACTATGTCACGACCTCGGTCCAATTACGACATCCACGTGTATTCTAGAACTTGGAGGACTTTCCGTTTTATTTGGTGACGAGGGTAAGTTATAGAAGACACATTGGCCTAGTAGTCTCAGCCGATGTAATGAGCTTGTTAAGACCAGATGTTGAAGAGAAGGAACACGACACCGAACGACGGACTTAATCTCAAGGGTCATATTGTATATCAATCGCTAGTGTCCTTTTGTAACAATTGGTGGTAAGATTTGGCTTCCGATTCCAAGTATATAAGCATCCGTCTCCTTTCGTCTATAACACATTTCCGAGGTGACGTTCGTCTGAAGCTCCAACGGTAGCGTTCGTCTGTAAGTCCCAAGTGACGTTCGTCTGTAAGTCCCAAGTGACGTCCGTCTGTAAGTCCCAAGTGACGTCCGTCTGTAAGTCCCAAGTGACGTCCGTCTGTAAGTCCCACAGTGACGTTCGTCTGTAAGTCCCAAGTGACGTTCGTCTGTAAGTCCCGCAGTGACGTTCGTCTGTAAATCCCGCAGTGACGTTCGTCTGTAAATCCCGCAGTGACGTTCGTCTGTAAGTCCCAAGTGACGTCCGTCTGTAAGTCCCAAGTGACGTCCGTCTGTAAGTCCCAAGTGACGTTCGTCTGTAAATCCCGCAGTGACGTTCGTCTGTAAGTCCCAAGTGACGTCCGTCTGTAAGTCCCAAGTGACGTTCGTCTGTAAGTCCCAAGTGACGTCCGTCTGTAAGTCCCAAGTGACGTCCGTCTGTAAGTCCCAAGTGACGTTCGTATGTAAGTCCCGCAGTGACGTTCGTCTGTAAATCCCAAGTGACGTCCGTCTGTAAGTCCCAAGTGACGTTCGTCTGTAAGTCCCAAGTGACGTCCGTCTGTAAGTCCCAAGTGACGTTCGTCTGTAAGTCCCAAGTGACGTCCGTCTGTAAGTCCCAAGTGACGTCCGTCTGTAAGTCCCAAGTGACGTTCGTATGTAAGTCCCGCAGTGACGTTCGTCTGTAAGTCCCGCAGTGACGTTCGTCTGTAAGTCCCGCAGTGACGTTCGTCTGTAAGTCCCAAGTGACGTTCGTCTGTAAGTCCCAAGTGACGTTCGTATGTAAGTCCCACAGTGACGTTCGTCTGTAAGTCCCGCAGTGACGTTCGTCTGTAAGTCCCAAGTGACGTTCGTCTGTAAGTCCCAAGTGACGTTCGTATGTAAGTCCCACAGTGACGTTCGTCTGTAAGTCCCGCAGTGACGTTCGTCTGTAAGTCCCGCAGTGACGTTCGTCTGTAAGTCCCGCAGTGACGTCCGTCTGTAAGTCCCGCAGTGACGTCCGTCTGTATGTCCCAAGTGACGTTCGTATGTTAGTCCCGCAGTGACGTTCGTCTGTAAATCCCGCAGTGACGTTCGTATGTAAGTCCCAAGTGACGTTCGTATGTAAGTCCCAAGTGACGTTCGTATGTAAGTCCCAAGTGACGTTCGTCTGTAAGTCCCAAGTGACGTTCGTATGTTAGTCCCGCAGTGACGTTCGTCTGTAAGTCCCGCAGTGACGTTCGTCTGTAAGTCCCGCAGTGACGTTCGTCTGTAAGTCCCAAGTGACGTTCGTCTGTAAGTCCCGCAGTGACGTTCGTATGTTAGTCCCGCAGTGACGTTCGTCTGTAAGTCCCGCAGTGACGTTCGTATGTAAATCCCGCAGTGACGTTCGTATGTTAGTCCCGCAGTGACGTTCGTATGTTAGTCCCGCAGTGACGTTCGTATGTTAGTCCCAAGTGACGTTCGTCTGTTAGTCCCAAGTGACGTTCGTCTGTAAATCCCGCAGTGACGTTCGTCTGTAAGTCCCAAGTGACGTCCGTCTGTAAGTCCCGCAGTGACGTTCGTATGTAAGTCCCACAGTGACGTTCGTCTGTAAGTCCCAAGTGACGTTCGTCTGTTAGTCCCAAGTGACGTTCGTCTGTAAGTCCCGCAGTGACGTTCGTCTGTAAGTCCCGCAGTGACGTTCGTCTGTAAGTCCCACAGTGACGTCCGTCTGTAAGTCCCACAGTGACGTCCGTCTGTAAGTCCCACAGTGACGTCCGTCTGTAAGTCCCGCAGTGACGTCCGTCTGTAAGTCCCACAGTGACGTCCGTCTGTAAGTCCCAAGTGACGTTCGTCTGTAAATCCCAAGTGACGTTCGTCTGTAAATCCCAAGTGACGTTCGTATGTAAGTCCCGCAGTGACGTTCGTCTGTAAGTCCCGCAGTGACGTTCGTATGTTAGTCCCGCAGTGACGTTCGTATGTTAGTCCCGCAGTGACGTTCGTATGTTAGTCCCGCAGTGACGTTCGTATGTTAGTCCCAAGTGACGTTCGTCTGTTAGTCCCAAGTGACGTTCGTCTGTAAATCCCGCAGTGACGTTCGTCTGTAAGTCCCAAGTGACGTTCGTCTGTAAGTCCCAAGTGACGTTCGTCTGTAAGTCCCGCAGTGACGTTCGTATGTAAGTCCCGCAGTGACGTTCGTATGTAAGTCCCGCAGTGACGTTCGTATGTAAGTCCCGCAGTGACGTTCGTCTGTAAGTCCCGCAGTGACGTTCGTCTGTAAGTCCCGCAGTGACGTTCCGTCTGTAAGTCCCGCAGTGACGTTCGTATGTAAGTCCCGCAGTGACGTTCGTCTGTAAGTCCCGCAGTGACGTTCGTCTGTAAGTCCCGCAGTGACGTTCGTATGTTAGTCCCGCAGTAACGTTCAGTATGTTAGTCCCGCATTGACGTTCATCTGTAAGTCCCGCAGTAACGTTCGTATGTTAGTCCCGCAGTGACGTTCGTCTGTCCCGCAGTGACGTTCGCCTGTAAGTCCGGGATCCCGCAGTGTTTTGATGGCCTCGTTATACAGATGTGCCATTATGGGACTTCAAGGATTCCAATAGTTCCAAATGGTTCCAAGGTTAATGTTCGTTGTATGAGATAAAACGTCCTGGATCACACCCTGATAAACACGATATCAGTGGTATAGTGTTGGTGCTCATTATCATAATACAATTGTTCTACATCATTCTATATATGTACCAAAGCCATCCCTTCTGTTAGGCGATAATTGTATTTCGTATGACAAGTAAATAATATCGTTCGAAATTAGTAAAACAATCACACCACGTTGCCTTGAAATGTTAACAGTTTGTTCAGAGTGTCCAGATATATCTATTTTTGCACGGTACCATAACATTTTGATATCGTACAGTACAGTATTTTGGTACCCTATCCTGACTGTTTAGATTTCTATATTTCATCTTATACATTGTATGTGCAGTTTTAGCCATCAGCATAATCTTATATCACAAACTGTGACGTAACATCGAGACATATGTTTTCGTTTAAAATTGTATATTTTGATCTGGCATTTTATTAAAAAACGTTTTTGAAAATACAAAAGTTTTGTTATTTCTTCCCCCGGATAGTCACAAATATTACGAATGAAGGGAGATAACTCGTTGTTTCGTGAGCTAGTGCCATCGTGTGATAGCTTGCATAGTATGTTTTGGACCATGGACCAGAATACCACGAGAACTCTCCGTGTAAAACCATGAGTATCGAATAATACCCTATTAAAATTTCCCATTGAGTTCAGGATCACAAGATTTTACTAACGTGTCAATAATAACCCTGCGTCATCAGTTTAAACTTGACACAGCCGCTATTCGTCCGGTTTTTTTTTGTTTTTTTTTTTTGTTGTTGACATTTTACCATTTTCACCAGATAGTTCTATTGAAAAAAATAATGTAACACCAGTAAAGATATAAACAATATAAACAAAATATATGGTATTGCTTGAATGATTATTTTAGGATTAACTGTAATATACGCTTTATGTTACAGTCATAACACTAAAATAGAGTGTTTCTTAATAAACCGCGTGAAGCAGTTTATGATGAGAGAACATTCCGTTTTTCTTTCTTTCTTTCTACATAATCCCTCGTAAATCCACATTTATCGACCAAGTCCTTTCTTTTAGAAATAATTTCGCCGCTGTATCAGCCAGCCAAAAAGAGACGACAACGTCTTTTTTGGGTTTTTTTTTTTACGTTATTGACTGATTACATATTGTTTCGTCAATGAAAATATTTGTTACAAGTAAGATTTAATTATTTTGTAGTGAAAATATACTGCAAATAATTTCAAACTGGCAAATAATATCCATATAGGATCATTATTGTAAGCAAAAAATAGTTTTATCGATAAATACCCTTCAGAATATTAATATAACAGCGGATCATACATGAAGCTGTTTTTCTCTAAAACATAATTATATACATATATATTAATGTTTTTAATTGATAATTTATCCCGTGTCAGGGATTCAAGTCCATTACACATACCTATGTACTTCTACATGGTATCCTATCTTGGCAGTGCTTTGCCTCTTTTCCCCCATATATAATAATTCTGGTTGAATATTATTTCGTCCGTCAATACATCGACAGATCAAACTCCTAATTTCATACTTCATGACAAGATTGAACGTTTTCCTCTGAATGTTAAAATAAGAGTAAGAATAGTGACTTTTTCATAAAAACTGATAACGAAAAATATTAAGAATGATGCTCATATCCCTATAGGTTAATGGTTTAGTTACTGTGGGAAGTAATTTTTAAATAGATCAACTTACAAATTACTGAACGATGTTGGTTTAAATTATATACCTACCAGAATGTAAATGTGTAAATAAAAAGTATCTGAGGCAATAAGAACATCGTGTACAATGAAAACTATATAACCAGCTTTTACAAAAATGAGTTGATATTGAAAATAGAAGTCGGGGTCAAGAATATTCAATTTCTGAAATTGATTTTGTAATTGAAAAATATCTTTGTAACTAAATCGTAAAAACAGAAATACTAAATTCTGCATATCCAATCTTCATCTACCAGTCGAAACCGGTAGACCATCTGAGATTCCACGAGTAGATATGATTTTCAGTTGGTGTATCGGCGAAGGAGATGACCAGTGCTCTGTTTAGATGTAACAGTCAAATGTATGTAAATTACAAGATACATTAATTCCGGAATACTACTATAAATGCCCACATTTACATGAAATAATGATTTTTTTTACCCTGTGTAATGTTCGATTACTAAATAATATTAGTTTCTTCCTTAAAAAATGAGCTAAATTACTATGAAAAAAATAGCACATGCATACATGTATACATATGTGCATGTAATTAAAGTACGTGTGTTTTACACGTAATTCGTATAAAACACACGCTCTTTAGATTGCTGTTATGGATCATGTGCAAGGGAATGTAACAAGTTTCTATTATGACATATTGTTACACTGTTACTATCAATGTATATTACAGTATCATGTTCCAGTATTACGTCACCTGTAGTGCCATCCTGAATGCTTTTTAAGCAGAAAGCCGGATGGATGAGGTTGAGCTTGCTTTAATTCCGAACATTTCAAATATATAATACTGTGTAGTGATTGGAATATAAAACAAAGGAAAGCGTAGAAATTAAAACCTGCCAAACAAAAAACAAAACAAAACAAAAACAAACAAATAAACCAACTCGCCAGACGTAATCCAAAGAAAAGATTAAAAAACAAACATTTTGGCTACCAAAACTTGAGACTTACAGAAAAATCGCCATATCAGTTTCTGCATGCAATGTACAAGAGTACTAGAGTACTATAATACACGTTTGCAGAATAGAAAGTCTTAATTTTAGTTACCTGTATGATTATAGATGCACACCAAAAATATTGAACTTGATTTAATCATTTTAAACGAAAGGTGTGGATTGAAAGGCCAAGTTGACACGATTATAAAACTCGAACAAAAACAGAGCAAGAACAATAGCTCTGTTTTGATCACCATCTCGTCGCGATCAGAGACGGATGTGTTAAATGGCCTCGGATGCCTTTTTACAGAACATAGATAAGTATCGTCTGAAGACTTGGCTCCGTGTGGACGACAGTAGAATAATACGTATCGTCTTACTCTAGATGACTATCGTCTACAGATTGGACAATAGCAGGAATAAGTTTAGAGACTCGGGTCCCTTTTGATATCAGTAGTGAAATAAGTGTCGTCTAGAGACGGGTACGTTTGGGGTATGCTTGGATAGGAGCAGGAATAAGTGTCGTCTAGAGACGGGTACATTTAGATAATAGTAGGAATAAGTGTCGTCTAGAGACGGGTACGTTTAGATAATAGTATGAATAAGTGTCGTCTAGAGACGGGTACGTTTGGGGTATGTTTGGATAGGAGCAGGAATAAGTGTCGTCTAGAGACGGGTACATTTAGATAATAGTAGGAATAAGTGTCGTCTAGAGACGGGTACATTTAGATAGTAGTAGTAGAAATAAGTGTCGTCTAGAGACGGGTACGTTTGGGGTATGTTTGGATAGGAGCAGGAATAAGTGTCGTCTAGAGACGGGTACATTTAGATAATAGTAGGAATAAGTGTCGTCTAGAGACGGGTACGTTTAGATAGTAGTAGTAGGAATAAGTGTCGTCTAGAGACGGGTACGTTTAGATAATAGTAGGAATAAGTGTCGTCTAGAGACGGGTACGTTTTGATATCAGTAGTAGGAATAAGTGTCGTCTAGAGACGGGTACGTTTGGGGTATGTTTGGATAGGAGCAGGAATAAGTGTCGTCTAGAGACGGGTACATTTAGATAATAGTAGGAATAAGTGTCGTCTAGAGACGGGTACGTTTGGGTATGTTTGGATAGGAGCAGGAATAAGTGTCGTCCAGAGACGGGTAGGTTTAGATAATAGTAGGAATAAGTGTCGTCCAGAGACGGGTACATTTAGATAATAGTAGGAATAAGTGTCGTCTAGAGACGGGTACGTTTAGATAATAGTAGGAATAAGTGTCGTCTAGAGACGGGTACGTTTTGATATCAGTAGTAGGAATAAGTGTCGTCTAGAGACGGGTACGTTTTGATATCAGTAGTAGGAATAAGTGTCGTCTAGAGACGGGTACGTTTAGATAGTAGTAGTAGAAATAAGTGTCGTCTAGAGACGGGTACGTTTAGATAATAGTAGGAATAAGTGTCGTCTAGAGACGGGTACGTTTTGATATCAGTAGTAGGAATAAGTGTCGTCTAGAGACGGGTACGTTTAGATAGTAGTAGTAGAAATAAGTGTCGTCTAGAGACGGGTATGTTTGGATATCAGTAGTAGGAATAAGTGTCGTCCAGAGACGGGTACGTTTAGATAATAGTAGGAATAAGTGTCGTCTAGTGACGGGTACGTTTGGGGTATGTTTGGATAGGAGCAGGAATAAGTGTCGTCCAGAGACGGGTACGTTTAGATAATAGTAGGAATAAGTGTCGTCTAGAGACGGGTACGTTTTGATATCAGTAGTAGGAATAAGTGTCGTCTAGAGACGGGTACGTTTAGATAGTAGTAGTAGAAATAAGTGTCGTCTAGAGACGGGTATGTTTGGATATCAGTAGTAGAAATAAGTGTCGTCTAGAGACGGGTACGTTTAGATAGTAGTAGTAGAAATAAGTGTCGTCTAGAGACGGGTACGTTTTGATATCAGTGGTAGGAATAGGTATCGTCTAGTGACGGGTACGTTTAGATAGTAGTAGTAGAAATAAGTGTCCTCTAGAGACGGGTACGTTTAGATAGTAGTAGTAGAAATAAGTGTCGTCTAGAGACGGGTACGTTTAGATAGTAGTAGTAGAAATAAGTGTCCTCTAGAGACGGGTACGTTTTGATATCAGTAGTAGGAATAAGTGTCGTCTAGAGACGGGTATGTTTTGACATCAGTGGTAGGAATAAGTGTCGTCTAGTGACGGGTACGTTTTGACATCAGTAGAAGGAATAAGTGAATAAACATCTTGTAGAGATTGATTTTAATCGGTTATGGCAGTGTAAATTGCTACAGAAATAATTGTATTTTTTTCCTTTTTGAAAACAAGGCTAAATGTCGATGATACCGATAGGACAACGTAAAGATAAATGTACATGTAGTTGTATCAGTATACATATGTACTCTCATAACAAAGTTTTTAATTTCCTTCTCGTTTCATAGCTGGTTGGAGATGATAGATTATATGATAGATTCCAGCTATTGAATGATTGACAGCTTGCCTATATAACGAACTGACTCGTCAATGAATTCGATCATCGTTTACGTGCCGCTAACATCAAATGAATACCGGAAAACATCGATGTGGATTGTATGTGGGAGGAAAATTAAACACCTCTTTGGTTCGGGGCCATTCATAAACACCCCGTATCTCGCTGTTTCGCCACCTCTTGTCCCAGCCCAGAACTTCTGCCGTCGAATCGAGAGACCTTATATGTAACGTGCTTTGACAGATGGCTTGCGTTCTAATTACCGCATAAGTCGCGTATATGAAGAAACTTTAATCACACAACAACAGATAAAACCTTACACGTGCATGAACGTCATTGTTCTAACAATTGAACACCCACGCGCATTCCAACACGTAAGTCTTATATACGTTAAAACTCATGGCTATTTAACAATAAACATACGTACAGATGTACTTCACAATACGTATGTTATCTAATAATGTATGGAATGAATTTGAAGATTGTCAATATTGTATAGATCTGAATATAACGTAATTCATTTTTCTATTTTACTTTCTTGCTTGATATTGTCAATATTTTGTAGATTTGAATATAATGGGGTTTTTTCTGCTTTATTTTTAGGCTTGTAATCTACATTTTTCATATTCTCTATCATGATCTGAAAGTTTTAACATCTAATTGTTATGATTCATAATTAGCGTTTTAATGTTATATAGAATACCGACAATGTATGATAATATATCAATGAACCGCCTTCCCAGAACAGTCTATTCCCTTACCTGTAATTACAACATCAGCTATACCCATTGTTAAAATAGCTGTCTTCTCCCTTCAATGCATCATTTACGACATCTCCGCATTTAACGCCACCACAAACGCCAAATGGGGATGCCGTTGCGTAGACTTTTTATAGGCTTTTTTTCTTTTTCTTTTTCTTTTTCACATGTAAAAATCAACTCACTAGTACTGAATAATAAGTACCAATTCCATCATTGAATTATTCGTATCAAACAATTTAAACGTCAGACGAATGGACCGTATTGTGCATTGATAGCATTATCCTGGTATTAACTTTAACCTCATCTCGATACAGAACTTGGTAGTTCTAGATAGGGTGCATCTATTATAAAGTCTATTAATATTTCCAAGTGACTGATTGATTATAAGGCAGCTCTGAGATTCTGGGAGAAAATGCAATGACAAGATTAAATAGCCAATCAGGCAAGCAAGATAGCGCGTGCAGACGGATCGGTTTATTAAAACTGCTGACTACAATACCGTATTGCTCTTCTGTCTATTAGCATTAATAAATGTATTTTTTAGTTCATATACAATGGTAACCCGAAACGTTTGGTTACAGACTGTACCGGATGACATAGCTTAAACACCAGATTGGATTATCTTCTCCTGACTGAGTTGACCTGGTGAGTGACGTTAGGTGGCCCCATCAGAGATATCAATGTCTGACTGTCTGTAACACAACTCCAATCGATTGTTTTCGGTGCGCATGGATGCTTTTCAACCAACAGATGCACTGGGCCGGAACAATACCACCGAACTTTACAAACTCCTTCCTCTGTGATCTTGACCTATCACGTGGTCATCATAATGGCAGAGTTTCATTTTATAGAACAGTTTTGATTAGAATCAAACGTTATCTTCGGATATGACGTCATCATAATTTGTGCTAATCAATCACAATGTTTGTGTAGCACACAATGCTATTACATGACCTTTGACGACAAAGGGTCACATGCGAAGATGAACTGTCTGTTATGTATCTGACATGGATTATGTATTCAGTGATGCGTAGTATTCATTGAAGCATTATGTGTATAGCATTTCCTATCGATCAATTAATTGTCTAAATAGGACACGCAACAATGGCCTATTTCGAAAAATTCAAGCTTTGGCGCTCTCTGAATTCCAGCTAATAACGTCATCGGTTCAAGTTCGATAAGTTAGATTCATGCTCCATTGATTCCGGTACTATAAAATAGAGTCATGCTCCATTAGATTCCGGTACTATAAGTTAGAGTCATGCTCCATTAGATTCCGGTACTATAAGTTAGAGTCATGCTCCATTGATTCCGGTACTATAAGTTAGAGTCATGCTCCATTAGATTCCGGTATTATAAGTTAGAGTCATGCTCCATTGATTCCAATTCTTATAACTCGAAATAGCTTTATATTGATTATATATGTTAGATTGATAAAACGCAAGGAACTGTTCATGATAACAGAACACTTTCAATAAGTAAGTGATTACTTATTTCAATGTAAATAAAATGAATTACGAATACAATGAATGAACAAGTAAAATTGGGTACCTGTAAAGTGAAAAAACGAAATCAAAACGAAACGAAACGAAATCAAACGACACGAAACGAAACGAGATCAAACGAAACGAAAAAGGAAAATATTGAAAAAAAAATATAATCACATTCTCATCGGTGTAAAAACAACACACAGGAAAGAATGAATTTATCGCAATATTCACTCAGTTTTTAAAATATAAAATAACTCTATTAAGGTAATATGCTTAGTCCACAATTTAGATCACATGACAGAGGTAATTGTAAGCAACTCCTTTTATGGTAGAAAAGCCAGGTGTGTATCTGATCGTGAAAAGTTAGAGTTCCGGGTAAATTGCTGTACTTGAAAGGCACGATTCGTATGAAAACGCCAGCTTAACGCGCTGTTCCGTTATTGCTAGTGTCGGGAGTGTAAACAGAATGGAAGCATCAAATGACGACTCCATTTCTGTGAACTTTGATGAACTGTGAATAATTCTGGATATGTTTTAGACAATATTTAAGTACTGGATTAAGTTAAGTGGATTTCTATGGTTGAAAAATGAGTATATTTCTTATTTCAGCTTTTCCCGGGGATTTTCGTAAGACCAACTTGTTCTTTTCATCTAAACCCCAGGTCAGACATGCATTAAATAACGTACTGTAGCTGAACGTGCATGCTTGAAATAACGCTTATAGCCGGTTGAACTACGTTAACTTGTAAGAGTAACGTCCCTTCATTTTGAAAGTAAATCTAGTTGGTTATCAGTGATATTTAATAAGCAGATAGGTAAGAAATAGTGTATATAATTTATATTTATTGGTAAAAAGATAGTTTACCAGTATTTGTTATTATTTTTAATAGAATAAAATGTTTGATATACATTTTTAACACACTACGCGGTTTGTATGCCTTCAAATAATGGACTAAGCATATATTCTGAATCAGACATCAAAGGAAGTCTTACAAGTACGGACACAAAAATAAAGCACCAGTACTTAAATTAACCGTTTACCACTAACATAAAGTCCGTCTGATGGGACTTAAATTGGTGTCCCGTGTGAGAATGTCTAACTTGCACGATAAAGATCCCTTTGTGGTTTTTCGAGGAAGAATATAGGTGTGATAACGCCGGCCCAGAGGATAGGGTATTTTTAGGCCAACATTTAATATTTCAAAATATTTATTATAAATTATGTTTAGATGGACGTCAAAAACCTTGATAAACCAAATTCACAGGATAGGGTCTTCTCTCTTCTCCCTTCATCTTCGCTAGGGTAAGCGTAACTTCTACTAAACAGTGCTAGGTTAGGACCCATTCGAATCTGGGGGTCGATTTCAAAATTTAATCACACTATCAATTAGACAGGCGACTCTCTTCCATCCAACTTTCCTTTTTCATTCCATACTGTTTCCATTCTACTCAATTTCCTATCTATTCTCGTCCGCTCAAAGGGCCACAAGGCCGTAATAGCGGACTTAAAACCCGTTAAATAGATAAATAAATATATTCTGAATAAAGTTATTGAAGAACTGAACAAATATTGCGATACTTTTTTTCAGGTTCAATATCTGTTTTTATTATCATTTTCATAGAGATACAGATACAATAATGTCCTCATACATGAGGGCTAGCATTCGCCATGCTACTTTCTTCCTATTGCGATAAACATTACTGTGTGTTGTTTTTACACCGATGAGAGAGACACTTAGGCCTTTGTAAAGTCTAAAATTTTCTATTTATTTTTTTTAAAATTGTTTCAATGTTTTCATTTTTCGTTTCGTTTGATTTCGTTTCGTTTCGTTTGATTTCGTTTCGTTTCGTTTTGCTTTCGTTTCGCACTTTACAGGTACCCAGTAAAATGCACTGTTAGATCTAAGTTCGTGTTTATGAAATTACGCCGTTTTCTCACTAACTCGTGACGTTACTCTTACAAAATATAATGTAACAATCAATACCTGCTCACAAGAGCAGACAACTCTGCATTATGAAAAGGCAGAATATGGCTACAGTTATATAACTTTTTTTATATTTTGTACAGATTCAGTGATGCTTCCTGTGAAAACTGGATTATGCCGAGTGTTTCCGTCTGACTATGTTTTATATATCTTGATGACATTTGCGTACATCAAATATATCTTTATGTTAAACATGTGGGAATCTTATACAATCCGTTCATTTTATTATTATATTCCTTACTGCAGATGCGAATAGGAAACCTACTAAATATTACAGAGAATTGATAACCAACCAAACTGCCACTATATGGCAATCACAATCACAATCACGATCACAATCATCATAACAGCCACAATTACAATCACAACCACAGTTACAATCACAATCACAATCACAATCACTATCATAATCACAACCACGATCACAATCACCATCACAATCACAACCATGATCACAATCACGATCACAATCACAATCATGACCACGATTACAATCACAATCACAATCACGACCACGATCACAATCACAATCACGACCACGATTACAATCACAATCACGACCACGATTACAATCACAATCACAATCACGACCACGATTACAATCCCCATCGCAATCACAATCACAATCACAATCACAATCACGACCACGATCACAATCACAATCACCATAACAATCACGATCACAATCACCATCACAATCACGATCACAATCACGATCAAAATCACGATCACCATCACAATCACGATCACAATCACCATAGCAATCACGATCACAATCACGATCTCCATCACAATCACGATCTCAATACTTGAAGTAGTAGGTGGCGCCGATGGAGTGTCAATGGCGACAACAGTGAACAAAATCTTTCGAAGATGAATAATTCGATCAATGTTTTTGTTTTTAATCATAATTTCAATTATTGCGGATTTTAGACAAGACATGAATCGGATTTAATCGTGATTTCAGGTTTCTGTTTTAAAATCTAACAAATATCATTCAAATTTTGTGTATATAATTTATGTCTCTTAACTTCTTATGGTCATACAGTTATGGGTGAACTACCAAAGATCAAAATGTAACATGTTTACAATATAATGTCACTTTAGACATTTTATGAAATTGAGAGCATATGTTTACAGAATAACATAATTTTTTGTTTGATAATTAATCTAGTGGAATGTTAAGGTACATCTTTTAAAAAGACGTTTTCATGCATTTTTGGAATATTTAGATCCCTTCTCTTGACCCTCTGAAACTATCTTCAAGCAATTGCAAAGTTTAAGTATCTGATTCATTCATAATATTTCTACAAGTCAAAGGAGAGTGTCTATTTTTTTATTGATGGCAGTGTAATTACCAATGGACATCACTTTATTTTGTGCCTACGTGAACTCTGTTAAACATTTAACAGCAACATATCTAACCGCAAATGAAATAAGAATCACCAAAGTTACAAAACAACCGTTTCGGTAGAACACTGTTTCCATCCTAGCAGGATGTTAATGCTCCGTCACTAAATATCACGGTATTCGGAACCGATGAGAAGGTAAAGGTAGATAGGTTTGCCAGGTATAGCCCTTACCTTACCACCAAAACGTTTTAAACTGCATTAAGGCTTGATGTAAACTCAAAGGGTATTGCCAACGTCTTTGATCTAAAGAAATAAAGACAAGTTTGATATAATCCTTTGTGGGTCCAACATAGGGTTAGATTAGCCCAGGGGTTCGACCGAGTCCCACAGTAGATCAAACGCTGAGAGAAAATAGATCTAGCGAGTTTGCCATACCTTGATCTCAAATGCTTACTTCTTCAAGTTGAGTTATATATAGTTAATGAAAGCTAAGATTTTAAGCAGTCATGAACTACTTTTTGATGTTCAAGTATAAAAACAATGGGTTGATACCACAGGTAACGTTGGAAACTGATTTTCTATACAACGAGCAACGAACAGAAAGAATCGGAATATATTTGTGGAATCAAACTTAAAATAATGATTGAAAAAGTATTGAATTTTGAAAGGCGATGTTCCATCCTTTGTCAGTTATAAGCGATCTGTTGGTCGGACCCTAGGGTTAAATATTTCATTTTTAGGTCATAGACACGTGTCAATCTCCTGTGGTTGATACATCTCCTATTTTAGCATTATATGATTATTTACATATAGTTGGCTTAAGATGGCCACAGGTCAAAGTGATTTTAAACCAGATCGTTTCCACTGATTTTTCCTAAAATTTAATTGCGTCTTTGAAATTGTTTGTGTTTGGTGTATTTTGTGAGCGTCCTTTTTTTCTTTTTCTTTTTCTTTTTTTCTATCGTCGCTTCGTCTTAAACGAAACGACTGGTTTAATGGGCCGTTAAACAACACAAATACAATTACCCTTGAGATGACAGATAAATCATACCCTTGGGACTGACAAAGAATTTGAACTGATCAAATAGCAGACAAGTTTGTGGATGGTGGGAGAAAGGCAGAATAGCAATGTGGAAAATGGAACCATGTAACAAGAGAAAATAAACCGTTTAAGAACAATTTTTCGATCAGTTGTAACGATCAAAATATTGCACATATACCACCTATAGTTGGTGATATATATATATCTACGACACAGACAAAGCCAGTCTAGACCAACTGCACGTGTATTTCAAATACGTTCAATAAATACAACCCTAGAAGTATGCTCTATACACCGTATGTCTTCCTCTTATTGTATAGTATATATCATTGTGTCCATCTAGAAAGTCTTTATATACGAAACCTTCAACGTTTTACTATCAATCATCTTAAAGATTCGGGAATTCTATAAATACGTTATATAGATAGATGTGATCTTTGTTCTTCAATCAATACTGATCGCCCGACAACCATGTGTTTTGTACGCAGTTTACGGACGTCACGGCTATTACCCTTCAGGACATTATACGCGTCTGTAGAAGTGGATAATGATTGTAGCAGAAAGACCAGTGTATGAAATGATACCCGCGTTAAGTGCCGATCAATGGCCTGTCCTAGGGGGAATGCATTGGAATGAAAGAATCATTTCATTGGCCAGTTCATAACTCTGCGCCAATTCCACTGCATTTCCAAGACAACCTAATAACAGGAACCATTAACATCCGGGTCCCCTGGGAGTGTAAATATTCCTAAAATATTCCAAAATCGAATACACGTCATTCCAGTTTATAGAATAGTCGCTACCGTTTCAGTATTGTCACTTTATCGGTGTAAACAATGACCCGCAGAACAGTAAACATCCAGTGAAAATGATGACGTCACTGAGCCATGATAAACACCGGTACAACTGATGGCGTCATTCCGCAAAAACCGGGAATCCGGTACAAAAGATGGCGTTTCTTGCCAAGACAAGAGATCCGGTATAAATATTGACGTTATTTATTTAAAGTTGCTGATGTCAAAAATTGTACAAATGATGACGTCACTTCCATGAAAACAAAACAAAACTTGACGTTATTCACATCAAACGAAATGATACAAATATTGCAGATTTGCTCCTGGGAAAAGAACCACGCATAGATTTTTTTTCTCTTTTTCGTCTATAAAAATAAAATAAAATTAGCCGATTGAATATAACATAGAGTTGTACCTATATTTAAGGTCAAGGGGTTCACATTTGTTGAGTCACCTAAACATCATTTCAATAGCAAAACGTTCTAGGATCAAGATAACCCCAAAATAATGTTAATGGAATGTCCATAATAACCAAAAGTCCGGGAATTGAGATTTCGGAATGAAGCATAGAGCTCCGGTAGATATCGTAAATAAAGCCCAAAACAGTTTGCTAAGAAAAGTAACCTGGGATCATATTCAAGGTTACAGGGGTCAAATGTGTTGAAATATTTAAATGGAATCTGGTTTGTAATACATGTACATATGAAGCTTTTTACCAGAAGACATTGAATCATGATGATTAGCCAATCTTTTTTTATGTATTTTTTATTTCATTGTATTTTTCGCTAACTGTAAGGCCTTGAATGACTTGAATAGTTTGTCGTTTTCGTGCAGTAGTTTAAAGAGATGGGAATGTGCTGCGCCATCTTAAATTTACTGCATGCTATTAGATTTACAGCGTTACTTTGACTAATCCAAAATAAAGACATTTTACCAATTACAGTTGTAAGGAGTCTGGACTTAAGCTAACTCCTGATCTACAAACTATTTCCATGCCAGTCGTACACAATGGATGTTATTGTACATATACCTAGTAAATTGAATTTCCTGTCCTCAACATTGTTTTCTGGTCTACCTATCCTGCCGCTCGTTCTACACGAATGTCGGTGATATCTTCCCGGTGCTAAATTGTATGAAATTTGGCGGCGACGAAATTTTATCAAGCAGACCATAATTGTTTGGGTTTGTTAGTTCTTCAATAGCATGCAACGCTTACCGACCAGTTAGGACACCAGGGACCAACATCACCGAAGTCCGTCAGATTAAATTAAGGTCATGAGTTTCCAAAGCAATTTCAAGAAGGTCGAATCGGGGATCCGCATGTTTCTGTAAATACGCGAGTTGCTTTAATGGCGCCAACAAGCCACAGACTGACGTATAAGCTACATTTCATTAAAGAATGACGTCATGTTTACGTATTACGCGACAATGCTATTGATACCGATAATCATGGTTTACCTGATATACTTATGACATTAATTTATTTCTTGATGCAAATCACGTCTGTCATCTACTTTTTCACTTCTTGCAGGATTGTAATCAATGAAACAATTAACTACGTCGTCTTTGCTAGGTCTCGTGACCAGGCGGATATGAGTTTATGAAGTCATCACAAACACATAAAGTTACATAACAAACATGCATGTACTAGGTTTCCGTGTAGCGGATACAGGGTCGCGACCAGTAATCAGAGTAATTCAGTTATTTTCTTGAATATCAAGAAAAGACATTCAAATGAGATTTTGATTAATCATACTTGAGTGCATTATCTATAAGCTATCAATGAAAATTCCTATCAAGTACTGTCATGACACGTTGTTATATATGTATGTACCTCGTAAAGTCGTTTCGGCAATTCCAAAGGACCAGTTATCGCGATTTTATAAATAATGCTATTAGGATATTCATCCAGCGGATTACATCACAGCCGCATCATCTGCAATATTCATGTGCAAAATCATATTTAAATGTTTGATATTCGTGAAGTCGAGTTTCTATTTGAAGTATCTTTGAGAGAAAAAAAAACAATAATAAACGCATACATGAAATAAATTTCTTCTTATAATATTTCAATTTCTTCTCAAGTTAGACTCAATGAAACTACCAAATTTAATCGGTTTCATTTGTCTATAATTAATTTTTCTTTGTTTTCATGGTAAATACTCAAATGTGATTGGTCGAAAAATTCTTTTCATTCTTCTATGAAAGAAATTCCGAGAATGGCGCGAAAAATGTGACGTCACAATACGACAATTGACGTTGCGTATTGATTTGAGAAAAAGAATCCCATTTAAAACCAGTAAAATTGTACATAAAACATGTTTTAAATTAGAAAATCATTTTCAAAAACTAATTATAAGCGTTGATGTCAATTATCTTTTAGTTTCATCGGGGTATGAAACAAATTTTGTTTGCAAACTTCTGTAAGAATCCGCTACGCGGATTCATACAGTTTGCAAACAAAATTTGTTTCATACCCCGATGAAACTAAAAAAAATTACATCAATGCTTAAATGAATTTGACCAGATTCTGGACACAAAATCGGTTCAGTATTCGGAATTCAAAGGGATCGGTATTGATCGGGTTTTGAAAAGGATCGGTTAAGAGAAGGGTGAGTTTAGAGAAGGGTGGGTTTAGAGAAGGGTGGGTTTAGAGAAGGGTGGGTTTAGAGAAGGGTGGGTTTAGAGAAGGGTGGGTTTAGAGAAGGGTGGGTTAAGAGAAGGGTGGGTTTAGAGAAGGGTGGGTTAAGAGAAGGGTGGGTTAAGAGAAGGGTGGGTTTAGAGAAGGGTGGGTTTAGAGAAGGGTGGGTTTAGAGAAGGGTGAGTTTAGAGAAGGGTGAGTTTAGAGAAGGGTGGGTTTAGAGAAGGGTGAGTTTAGAGAGGTGGGTTTAGGAAGGGTGGTTTAGAGAAGGGGTGGGTTTTGAGAAGGGGGGGTTTAGAGAAGGGTGGGTTTAGAGAAGGGTGGGTTAAGAGAAGGGTGGGTTTAGAAAGGGTGGGTTAAGAGCCGGGTGCGTATTCGCGCACGCGATGGGTTTCCGCCCGGGTGGGTTTCGCGCCGGGTGGCGTTTTGCGCCGGCTCGGTTTTGCGCCGGCTCGGTTATTCGCGGCTCGGTTTCGCGCAGGGTGGGTATCGCGCCGGGTGGGTTTCGCGCCGTGGTGGGTTCCGCGCCCCGGTGGGGTATTTTGCGCCGCCTGCGGTTTCGAGCGCCAGGGTTCACTTCTCGCCGGGGTGGTTCCGCGCCGGGTGGGGGTTTCCGCGAAGGTGGGTCCGTCGCCGGGGTGGGTTTCGCCGCCGCCTGCGTTTCGCTCCGGGATGGGTTCCGCGCCGGGTGGGTTTCGCGCCGGCCGGGTTTCGCGCCGGGTTGGGTTCCGCGCCGGGTGGGTTTCGCGCCGGTGGGGTTTCGCGCCGGGTTGGTTCCGCGCCGGGTGGGTTTCGCGCCGGGTGGGTTTCCCGCGGGGTGGGTTTCGCGCCGGGTGGGTTTCCCGCGGGTGGGTTTCGCGCCGGGTGGGTTCCGCGCCGGGTGGGTTTCGCGCCGGTTGGGTTCCGCGCCGGTTGGGTTTCGCGCCGCGTGGGTTTCGCGCCGGCTGGGTTTCGCGCCGGGTGGGTTTCGCGCCGGGTGGGTTTTGCGCCGGGTGGGTTTCGCGCCGGGTGGGTTTCGCGCCGGGTGGGTTTCGCGCCGGGTGGGTTTACGCGCCGGGTGGGTTCCGCGCCGGGTGGGTTCGCGCCGGGTGGGTTTCGCGCCGGGTGGGTTTCGCGCCGGGTGGGTTTCGCGCCGGGTGCGTTCCGCGCCGGGCGGGTTCCGCGCCGGTGGGTTTCGCGCCGGGTGGGTTTCGCGCCGGGTGCGTTTCGCGCCGGGTGCGTTCCGCGCCGGGTGGGTTTCGCGCCGGGTGGGTTCCGCGCCGGCTCGGTTTGGCGCGGGTGGGTTCCTCAGCCGGGTGGGTTCCGCGACCGGGTGGGTTTGCGCCGGGTTGGGTTCGCGCCGGGTGGTTTCGCGCCGGTGGGTTTCGCGCCGGGTAGCGTTCGCGCCCCAGGAGTGCGTTGCGCGCCGGGTTGGTTTCGCGCCGGTTGGAGTTATCGCGCCGGTTTGGTTTCGCTCCGGGTGGTTCCTGCGCCTGTGGTTTTCGCGCAGGGTGGTTTGGCGCCCGGTGGGGTATTCGACGCCTGTGGGTTTCGCGCCGGCCTCCATGTTTGGCGCCGGGTGGGTTCGCGCCGGTGGGTTTTTCGCCGCCGGTGGCTTTCGCAGACCTCCTGCGTTTTCTCTCCGGGTGAGGTTTCGCGCCAGGGGTGGGTTTCGCTTCCGGGTGGGTTTAGAGAAGGGTGGGTTAAGAGAAGGGAGGGTTTAGAGGAATTTCTTTGTTATTAAGTGCATGCCCCCAACACGCATGTACTTTTATTTCCTGTTGGCAAAACATGGAACGTTTAGTTCAATAGAAGTCTAAATCAACACAGGCTGTGATGAATTGATGAAGAGTCGTTACACAAATTGTGCTATCTTAAACAATTATAATACTCTAGTTACAACGATAGACGGATCGCTTAGAAAAAATTAAGAAAATCCGTCGTAAAACGAGGAAACGCACTGCTGCAAGGAATCCAATAAAGATCACTTGTCTTTGATGGTTCCCCAAAATCTGGATCTGAGGCAATGACCTTCTCAGATCATTGGCGAATCATTCTATAGACGACCAAGTGTCTCAGCATCCAGGACATAGGCTCATACCAACACAGAATTCTCAGCCTTCAGTTCTAAAAAGGAGGACCAATAGCGAGCAATATGTTATGATCATTTTTGATGAGAATCGTTTCAGTTTTGATGCAAATATGTTAAAATAAAATGATTCATTTCGAAAATCAGATATAAATGGCAGTTGTTTTTAAAATACTTAAAACAATTTCGCGTCGTCTCTTTGCAATAACACTTATCAGCGCTATGACGAAAGTACATTTAGATCAATCATTGTTCTACTGGTGTTAAACAACAGATCGGGTGTACGGGGATGAGAGGGATCAACAAGGGCAAAGCGTTCAAAGGTCATCAAGTACAGTTCCTCACGTGCGAAAAAGTAATACATGATATTTTCGTATTAAATTCAAAATCTTGTTACAGACGGATAACCAGTGATATTTTGAGACGACCACATATTAACCCAGTCTGCCATGACGGATATTGGCTACTCGGCTTACAAACTCAACAGAATCATGTTCAGGCAACGCATGCGCACAACAGGTGTAATGATGTGGAGAGTACATCCCGCTCCTTCTATTTGACAATTACTCGGTTACTATACGGGGTCAGAGGTCAATATGAAGGAGTGTCTTTTCTGGTTTGTTTTTATCGACCAGCATTATGACAATTTGCCAAAAAATGAAGTCGGCCATAAATCAAGAACTGGCAGCGCGGATGGTTTAGTTCAGAAAAGCTATAACGTCACTAATCACAGGACATATATCCGTCAATGAAAACATTCTGGAACACGAGTCACTGATTTAAATCCGCTGCAATATTCTTATCGTCACAACTGTATATATATCTAATTTCCTTTTTTCACTTCATATGTAACAGTTATGTTGTACATTATTACACATACACGTTAACTTTAAATACTCGTCGCTATATCTTATGTCAATAGGAAAGGTTTTCCCAGATTGGAATTTCATTACAATACAACTGATTTTTTCTTGTTAAATCTATCTATTTTGAATACACATTATATAATAATATATCACTTAGCAATATCAATTAAATAGAAAGATGGAATTTTAAAAACGAGAAACGATATGTATTTTCTTTAAAGTTGGAAACGCGTAACATTTACGGGACCGACCATTACAAGGCAATCCCATACAATCACGCTAACAGTGCGCATTAAAAACAGTACTGAAAGAGTCAGAAATGTTGTCACAATCGGTATCAAGGATATTTTCATTCCGAACCACTAGAGGCAGGATGTAACACTTACCGAGCTTACAAACTCTTAAATACAAGTGCTTAGAGTTGAAATTGGAAATTTGTAATATCACTGTCTTTATAACATCGAAACAATTCGATCTGATATGTGGGTTCGATCCCTCCTCGGATATTGAGATCACAGACCCCACTGTGATGTGGCTGTGACCTTAGGTAAGACATTTTATCACGACTTCTCTGTAGTACATGCGACGGGCCTCCCGCACAGTATGTTGTTCAGTAATATAGTCATCAGCTACTGCAAGGAGACCCGCCTCAAAATGACTCCGCCTTTTGACGACACATTTCAGAAAAAAAAACGCATAATACGTAAATGGATTTAGTGCTATAACGATGTGTGCACATGGTAGTTTGGTTGGATGTTCGATCTCACAGATACAGTAGTCGCTTAATACATGTAGTATGTCCGTCAGTTCGTCAGTCCGTCCGTCCGTCAGTCCGTCCGAACTCACTCAGATATAGATGAATTAACGATTTACACTCCGTAAAAATATCTCTGTTGCAAACCAAATTGAGGGCACTGTCCGTAAACCCTTCGCTCTTATGTAATTACCTCTTGGTCCATTGGATTTATAATTTCATAAACTTAACAAAATAAAAGTGTAATCCCTACTGTAAACCTTGACAAGGCACTAAAGTTGAATTGGCTGCTGAACGCATTTCTACATTTTCTTCGTTACTTGGTGGAGTTTCCTTAAAAAAATATTTTCAAATGTGAAAAAAAACCGGTATGTATGCTACATGCATTGATGTTTAGAAAAACGACCACTTCTATTTTTCATTTGCTTCGTTAGCATCTCCTTGCAGGGAGGGCATAAGAATATTACCGCCTGCCATCATTGCATGATTCGTAAGCGGCGAATAAATTTGGAACCTTATCTCTTTCTTTTTAAACAACTACAGCGATACCACATATTATTTAGCAAAAGAATTAACGATAAATACTTTGGACCCCTTTGATGTCCAACACTGCTCGCCGACACTCAGCATGCAAAATGTTTCTGATTCGCTGACCAATCAGTGAGCACTACAAATTTGAATACAAACGTTCGATTGGCGTACAAAGTACTTGAAGATTTGCAAGTAGGCGGGGCTAAAATGGATACGTCCAAATTTCCGAATCTTTTTTTAAAAACTGATTTTTAAATATGCAAGTACCTGGTAAAATTTTACATGTAATTTTAAAGTAGTGTTTCTTATCAAGTGTTCTAGATATCACTCTCACATTATGTAGCGAGTAACTCTTTTATTTGCATAATACGAGGGGATGGTAGGCTTTAATAACCATATAAACTTTCAATATTTTTTTAATAGATTAGCCAATAAGTTAAAAAAAATCTTGTAACACAAAACGAAACATGATATATATCAGAGTCTGATATATGACACTGGCATGTATAGTATTTTGGCCAAAAGCTTGAAAAGTCTATTAGATCTATAAATGTATTATAAGCGTAACCTTTTGTTGTTATTATGTTAAAAATTTGAAAATGAAGAACGTTTCGGAATATCAAAATATGTATATTAAATAGAACTACAATAATGATAATTATTATCGGTTTACTTTTCATTGTTCATTAACTGAGTTGAACTTTTTAAAATTTAAATATACAATATTTCGATAATACTTGTGGATGTATGCCAATGATATTTCACGCAGTGCTTCGGAAATTCCAACTTTCAGATTGTCGAAACAAATGTTTGCGTATCTTTCCTGTTTGATGAATGTTTTCAGCTTCCAAAACACATTTTCAGAAGGATTAAAATCGATACACTGTACATCAATCAAACGTTTGTATTCAAACTTGTGATGCACATTGATTGGTCAACCAATCAGAAACGTTTTGCCTGATGAGAGTCGCCGAGCTGTGTCGAACATTTAAGAGAGAAATATTGAGTTCCCGGAACTCCAACTTCCGGTCTCGTCACAGAATCACAGAATCACAGTCTTCGTGTCGTTGAAAGCTTTAGATTGTTTGTTGACACTTGATTGTCATTTCTTTACGAGAAATGGTTACATCTTCGTTTAGCTGCGCGTGACTCATTTAAGGATTGAATAATGTTATGTTGAGGTGTGTGGGGGTATAAACCTCAATAGGTCTTGAGACAAATTGTATTAACTGTTTCGCAGTTCATAAAATTTGTCTCAAGACCTATTGAGGTTTATACCCCCATACACCTCAACATAACTTTAAACAATCCTTATATTTATATTTTTTTTTATATTTTGTACAAGATTTTGTCTTTGACAAATAGGGACTTGTGCAAGTCTACCACAGAACTTACCGAAATATGGTTAATACTTTCAGGATTTCTTTCGTGAACAAACTTAATAACGAATTAAAACATATATTAGTTTTAAAGGAATTTATCTCATATAAATATGATCACTTAGGAAAAGGAATTAAAAAAAATATAGTCCAAGCTCGACAAATGTATTCCTACGCCGGACTTGATATAGTTCATTGAAAAATGACTCGAGTTAACTGTGGTAGGTTCATTGAGTCTGAATTGAGTGGAAATATAAATATTTATTGTTATCTTAGAATTTATGCAGTTTTGATGTACATGTACAATGTACTTCTATGCATGTACTATCCAAAGTTAAAAAATAAATAAATAAAACATCTCTTAAATTATTTTTGCTATACAGCATACTGTTGTAGTCATTGACACCCCCAGTAGCGCAACCTAGTGTTGTCGGTATGATATGGCTGTTCTATTAAACTCGTCGCTGTTCAAACGATGTGTTATCATGTAATTCATTTTTGAGCTGTTTTAAGAAATGCGGGGGTTACCTTTGTAATGCTAAGGATGTTTTATGATGTATATGAAGTTAAAATGGCCATCCACCAGGGTGACGTTTATATTTATTACTGAGAAAACCACCTAGTGACTTCTAACATGAAATAATTTTTATGATTGCAAAGCAGTTGCACCCCTACAATAATGCCAACTACATCAATATAAAAATGAAGACAAAAAAGAAGCTATGCTAGCCTTAGTGGGGTTGACATAGAAAAAACGCCACAAAAACCTTCATTGTATACATGTACCATATGATGAATGTCTCCCCTACTATATATTTAACTTGGCCCGCACCACACTGTATGTAGTAACCTCAACATAAACACACTTCGACTTAACAATGCAACACACGTGTGGTACCAGATTTGTATATATAAAATCTTATCATCTTTTTAGATCTAGGGTGTAACGGTCAGGAGGAGGGGAATAAATGAAGCGTATCATTATTTCCTATCATTCAGGTAGAAAGCGTGATCTGACAAACAGTGATGTTCTGAAGTATAATTTGACGAAATGTGATGTGATACAATTGAGGTGATAAAGTGTGATGTGATAAAGTGTGATGTGATAAAGTGTGATGTGACAAAGTTTGATGTGATAAAGTACATGCTAAAAGTAATGTATTTTGATCATGTTATATATATATATATATATATATATATATATATACACGAAGGCGGATTGATATGTTGTGAACCTCATATTGAAGGATTTGAATTTTGCCAGACATAATCCCCTTCGGTATCTATACACTTTTGCCAGTGGACGTTTAAGGGCTTAAATGCCACTTTTATAGAACTCCTTTACTTGGCTGTTCAGAAAGTCATCCACTGCATGTATGACGTCATCATCGGACTTAAAGTTGGTGCCTGAAATAGCTGTTTTCAGTTTTAGAAATAGATGAAAGTCTGATGGAGCGAGATCAGGTGAATAAGGCGGATGCTCAATCAGTTTAAAGCCATACTCGTGAATGACAGCTATAGCAACGACAGACTTGTGAACAGGAGCATTGTCCTAATGGAATAACACACCTTAAGTGAGCTTTCCGCGGCGCTTAAGTTTAACATTTTCCATAACTGCCTCAGAAGTGAAGCATAGTATGTGCCATTGATTGTTTGTCCCTTTTGGAGATAATCTATCAGCAGAATACCATCTGCATTCCAGAAAACCGATGCCATAACCTTTCCAGCTGATGGAACAGTCTTTGCCTCCTTTGGCGGGGGAGAGCTAGGGTGCTTCCATTGTTTCGATTGTTGTTTGGCCTCTTGGATAAAATGATGGACCCATGTTTCATTCATAGTGACAAATCTCTGAAGAAAGTTAACAGGATCTTCCTCAAAAAGTTTAAGATTAGCATGCGCCTGGTGTGCTTCTGATCAACTGTCAGAAGTCTTGGTACCCATCGGGCAGAAAGTTTTCTCATTGCAATATCCTAAGTCAGAATGGAATGTACTCTTTCCTGTGAAACTCTACTGGCAATATATATTTCTGTGACTCGTCTGCTGTCAGTCATAACATTATCATGGTCTTTATTTACCATTCTTGGGTTTGAAACATTGACAGGCCTTCCAGGACGGGGATCATCCTCAAGGATCTGCCGGCCGCGCTTAAATTCCGCCACCCACCTTTTCACGGTAGCATATGAAGGGACATCATTCCCCAGTGTTGTTATCATATCAGTATATATATCCTTTGGCGTTAAACCTTTTTTATGCTCTTTCACCGATTTTATTCATTTTGCAAAAGCTGCTTTTTGTTAACTTTCGAGTGCTACCTCGTTGATATAAACTAACCAAATGAGACCAGTCCTGGGATACACGGCCCTATACAGTCAGAAAATAGTAGGACTTAAAAATAACATCTTTGAGTACCTCATTCAATACGACACATATCAATCATCCCTCGTATATATATTTATGTTAAATCCCAAATAAACCCTGCTCGTTCGTGGCATTACTGAATTAAGACAACAAGTCTGCAGTGTGTGTATATGTTGTTTATTAACTTTAAACGACGTGATACAGTTTGACAGTATTATGTGAACCTGGAGGCCAATAGCCCCATAGGTATATCCCAAATCAGAAAAATATAGGATCAGACCTAATGATATGAATATTGGATTGCCACGAAGGTGGGGTTCCAAACCGCCACCACACATTTGTTAAACCTCTTACACATTTTGAAAAAAAATCATATGTACTTTCTATAGGCCAGTACTTCTGAACCTAGACAGTAATTGTTATGAGACCTGTAATCCCAATGGCAAATATCCTAACAATTCAACACATTAATGTTCCCAATCAATTTTAATTGAGACAGTGTTCGCAATTAAAATATAACTTTCAACATCTTGAGTATGGCAACAATAGTCATGAGACCTATAATCTCAATGACAACAGTTCAACCCATTAATTCTCATAATCAATTTTAACTGAGACAGCTATAACATTCAACATCTTGAGTATGACAACAATAGTCATTGTTATGAGATATATAACCTCAATGACAACAGTTCAACACATTAAGGTACATGTCCACACTCCTGACATAAAATCTCCGTTCAGATTTATTTTACCTGTAAACCCAGGGCTTTTTACGAAGCGACTACGGTAATCACACCTGGCAGTATATGCCCAGGGCTACTTAGAGAAGCCTTTTGTAACACCGTCATGCTTGACCGCAGACACCATACCTGGCTTCCAAACAGGTTTTGCTGGTGAGGTACTGCATTGGGTATTTAACGAAACTGAAACACTTTGTTACGTAAGATTCAATTGAAACTGTATATTGTACCCGCAATGGACCCCAGGTTACCTTGCACTTTTACAATCCAAGGACATACTATCTGTGTATTTCACCTATACATTGCCCAATATTAGCAAATCCAATGGCAACATTTATTTTCTTTCAAAAAAATCCAGAGCCATTTCTGGAACTATCATCATTATAAAAATATAATTTAATAAAAAAATTTGTATGAAACACGCATTTTCATTGGCTGAAATAATTTTGTTATACCTCCATAACAAAATTTTTGACGTTGCGAAATGTAACGTCATTTTTGATTGGCTGATGACGTTGCGTAATAATTTATCACAGAAAAGAGTTCGCCAAAGAAAGTGAAATATCTTGGTGTGTATAAGACGAAATCAAATTATAAGAATTAACATAAATATTTTTTTCTGTTATACAGTCATAACATAAAAAACTGGAGTGTACTCTCTTCATAAACCGCTTCGCGGTTTATTTAGAGTACACTCCAGTTTTTTTCTGTTATGACTGTATAACAGAAAAAATAATTTATGTTAATCCTTAAAAAAACAAGTTGTTTATCAATTTGTCTGAAAGGTACTGCTATCAATATGTTACCCGAGTATTTATTATAAATACCTAAAAATCATTGACACATGTACCTACCCCCTCTGAAGTGTCTGTTGTTACATACGGTAGGTGAGTTTGCAACACTGAAAGTCAAAATCTAGAATGTACTTTTAGAATTCAAGCATAGGAGTACCTTTGTAAATGCCATATGGTTATCCATAGAAAATTATAATTTCGTACCTGTTGCCTGTTTTGAGATAGATTTTTTTGAAGTTTCTACTTATCCTCGCAGTAAACGAACCAACAATTTGGTTTAGTAAGAAGAGTTGGTAGGCGTTTGTGAATACAAAGTGTTCCATTTTCAAAAGAAACACAGGTAAAACCATAGCTAATCTCGCAAACACCCTGGTGTTTGTACAAACTATTTCAATAGCAAATAATATTTACTGGAGGTCTGGTCATGAACCTTAATGCTCGCAATCAGTTTTAACTGAGACAGCTATAACATTCAACATCTTGAGTATGACAACAATAGTCATGAGACCTATAATCTCAATGACAACAGTTCAACATGAAACGGGGTGGGGATTTGGGCAGAGGCTGATTGATAACCACAATGGCACAGTTCTTTTCACGTTTTATTCATAGACAACTTCAGTCAGACACCCTAAAACAGTAGAAACAAATACTATCAATTTACAGTAGATATGGACATCACAGATACATTTAACAATACAGTAATAAAACTCTACATATGACCACATACAGTTACCATGATAATAATACAATTACATCATCCCCAAATTACATTGACAATAATATGGATGATAAGGAAAATGACCTTATAACTAATTTGACATGTCTTATGTTAATAACACTTACTCTATCAATGTGACAGGGGTTCTCAATATCAACTCCGTCCTGTTGTTACAAAGAACCTGACAAAATGAAAAGACCACCATATACCACTATACTTTATACAGTGACAAATATATATATATCTATAAAAATACTTCAGAGATAATTAATATACCACTTAAAAGTGCTATATTGGACAAATGGCCTGAACTTAGAAATAATTAAGAATTATTTTCAATATGGCCGCCAGGCCCAACACCTTACATATTTTTGCAGATAACGTAGATACTGAACCTGAAGACAATTGATTACCAGGTAATATTGTAATTGGCTACAATGGTATGTACAAATACAATTTCTAAGTGAACTACAATACTTAAAACTAACTTAAAGAACTTTATGCATATACTTAAAAATACCTTATATTATCATGGCTCTGTGTGTCCCCTGGTGGTCCAACTATCTCTGTCCCAGCTCTGCATGTGCAGGGTGGGCCAGGTGTGCAAAAGGTGGTCACATGGTTACAGGTGAAGGGTATGAGGTCAAGGGTCACAAATACAAAACATAAACACAAGCACATGGCACTTGACATGGACACTGACACTGAACAGGACTTGATTACAGTTGACATAGACGGTGACATACAATTGACAGAAACTCACAACCTCACTATTATACTGTTATATATATATTATATATATATATATATGTTATACACACTGTTTAAAATATTATATGAAAATTGTATTTAATATTAATTTCCAAGACTGGATGTCTCCGCCACATACACCCCCTCAAGGTTGAATGACGTCCCGGAATTCGAATTAAGTCCTGCGGCTACAAGAAAATAAAAACATGCTTATCAAAACTGCTATGTCATGCTGAAATAAAAAAAAACAACTTACCCACTACTGGACAAGATGTCTACCAAACAGTTTGCCACCCGGTCTAGAGTCCGAGCATTGACCAGGCTACCACGGTTGATCAGCCTCTCGAGGATATCTGCCTTTTCCTTCCACTCGGGCTCCACAATCTGCTGAGCCAAGACATACTCCTCGCTTCTCATCCATTTGGGAGGCTGTCGATTCCTTGTGGGGCGGCCTTCCGGTTCTGCCTTCCCAGATAAATCTGACTCCGCTCCACCTCCTTCCGATGGCTCGGCCGTGACAACCTCCTCCTCCCGCACAGCCTCAACGGGGTCGTCACCACCGTCTTGCTGTTGCGGCAAATATTCCGGTACCGGTGTCTGTACTTCACTAGTCTCCTCCCTGTCCAATAAAGACCTCTCCTCTGAGAGAGGTTTCCTGACAGGAGTTACTTCCAGTAGAATTGAGTTTTCATCCTCATCTTCATCATCTTCATCCTCTTCACTATTTCCTTTGTGATCTTCCTGTTTCTCAATTATAAGTGGTGCCTGTATTTTCCGTGGCCTAGGCTTAGGCTTAGGTGTTGGTGTTTCAGACTCTGATATTTTCGGAACCTCTTCCTCTGTCGGAAGATAACCGATAGGTAGTAGATTATTTCTATGGAGTGTCCTCCTACGACCATCAGCTTCACTCTCAACAACAAAAACAGGGATGTCATAACTTGGTTGCTTTATGACTGTGTAGGGCGCATCCTCCCACCTATCCTCAATCTTGTGTTTCCCCTCAAACGCTAACTTCCGAACCAAAACACGGTCCCCTTCCTGAATAGATGCCCCTCTGGTCTTAAGGTCATAGGTTCCCTTCTGACGGCTCTGTCTCTTCCGTGAGGCTGCAGCCGCCGCCTCATAGGAATGCCTCAGCCGTTCCCGTAAATCCTTCGCATACTTCGTCATGGGAACGAATGAACTGGAGTCATCTTTCCGGAGATCAAAAGCGATGTCGATCGGCAACCTCGGATCCCTGCCAAACATCAAGAAATATGGTGTGTATCCAGTACTCTCGTGTCTGGTACAGTTGTATGCGTGAACCAGCGGGGCCACGTGTGATTTCCAATCCTTTTTCTTGTCTACATCTAGAGTGCCTAGCATGTCCAATAAAGTACGGTTAAATCGTTCGGTCATACCGTTTCCCATGGGATGATAAGGAGATGTTCTAGATTTCCTTATCCCTGCTAATGCGCAAAGTTCTGTTATAACCTTACCGACGAAGTTCGCTCCCTGATCGGAATGGAGGCGTTGGGGAAATCCATAATGGACCATGAAATTCCGAAAAAGGATATCAGCGGTGGTCCTGGCTGTTTGATTTTTCGCTGGAAAGGCCTGCGCATACCTTGAAAAATGGTCGGTTACAACTAGAATATGTTGATATCCCCCGATTGAAGTTTCCAATGACAGGTAGTCAATGCAGACTAATTTCATAGGTTGTCTAGATGTGATACTGACCATGGGAGCTCTGTCCACCGGTGATTTTCGTCGAAGACATCTCGGACATGACTTAACCCATTTCTCTATATGAGTAAACATGTTTGGCCAATAAAACCGATCTCGAACTAAACTCGCGGTCCGATCCCTTCCCGGGTGTCCCGTGTCAGTGTGAAGTTCCTGAAGGGCTCGCTCCTGGTAAGCTGTCGGCAAAACAAGCTGTATGTGCTCAACATCCTCTACCATTGTCACCCTATGCAAGACTCCTTGCCTGAACTTGAGATTGGAAAAATTCTTAAGCAACGCTGCATTCTCCGGCGTATGAGGGATATCCTTCCATTTAGGTCTCACTCCCTTTCTCACTACAGACATCCAGGGTGCTAGCCTAGGATCCTGTTCCTGTCTTTTCCTCCAATCCCGGAATGTTAACTCAGTAAGATTATACTCGTCAGGCTGCTCAAAAACATCCACAGCATCAACAGACATACTGCATTTCCCAATGATAGGCTCCGTGGTGATAGCTCCACATAAGGCCTTGATGGTATCTTCTGCAATACACTCCAGGCTGGGTTGCGATTCCTGCCTTGGTAGGCGCGACAAAGTGTCAGCATCTATATTGCTGGTTCCAGGCCTGTACCGTATCTCAAAGTTATAAGCAGCCAATGCAGCCAACCAACGGTGCCCGGTGGCATCCAACTTTGCTGTAGAAAGCACATATGTTAATGGGTTGTTATCTGTTAATACTATAAACTTCTGTGCTCCATACAGATAGTCCTTAAATTTTTCAGAAATCGCCCATTTCAATGCCAGGAACTCCAAGCGATGGACCGGGTAATTCCTCTCGGCCTTGGTAAGGCCCCTACTGGCATAGGCAATGACTTTCTTCACACCCTCTTGTTCCTGGTAAAGAACAGCGCCTAACCCATCTTGCGATGCATCTGTGTGTAACTCGAATGGCAAGCTATAGTTCGCATATCCAAGAATGGGTGGTTCTGCTAGGGCCTGTCTCAAGGTCTGGAATGCTAACTGTTGCCGCTCTCCCCATTCCCAGGCTTTCTGCACAGAGTTCTGATTCCGCTTGGTCTTTGATGTTTTCCGTTTTGGCACTGGCATCAGCTCCGACAAAGGCCTAGCTATCTTCGAGAAATCTGTCACGAATTTCCTGTAATATCCCGCAAACCCCAGGAAGCGTTGGACATCCTCTGGGGTTTTCGGAGTGGGCCATGTCCGTATAACCTCTGTCTTTGCAGGATCGGGCTTAATACCAGCTGCCGAAACACAATGTCCCACATAAACGACCTCTTCCTTGAAAAACTTGCACTTCTTTGGGGAAAGCTTCAATCCACTCTCTCTGATCCGCTGAAACACTTTTTGAAGTCTTTCCATATGTTCTTGGTATGTTCTTGAGAAAATAATCACATCGTCGAGGTATATGAGACAGATGTTCAAATTGTAGTCTCCCAGGATATCCTCCATTAGACGTTGATAGGTTGCTGGGCTGTTTGTCAAGCCAAATGGGAGGCGATTGAATTCATAAAACCCTAAAGGGCCCACTGTGAAAGCCGTTCTCTCCTTATGTACTTCAGCAACCTCAACCTGGTGGTATCCACTTTTCATATCGATAACAGAGAAGAAACGTGAACCCGCCAAACAGTCGAGGATATCCTCCACACGAGGAAGTGCATAGGAATCCCGTATCGACATCTTATTCAGCTCTCTGTAATCAATGCACATCCTGAGGGAATTATCTTTCTTCCTAGCTAAAACAACGGCTGATGCCCAGGGGCTGTGAGATCTTCTAATGATACCAGAGTTCAGCAGTGTCTGAAGGTGGGCTCTAACCTCATCATATAGGCCAGGTGGTATTCGCCGGTGTTTCTGTTTAAATGGCTTGGTATCTTCTAAGTTGATGTAATGTTGGACCGTGGTACTGTGTCCAATATCGGTATCCCCGTGAGAAAAAATGTCATCAAAATACTCAATAACCTTGGTTCCCTCACGAAATTCCTCATCAGTGAGACTGCCTTGTGTGAAATCAATCTTGGAAAGTGTTGAATCATCTTTCGCAGAGTCCACACGAGTTTCCAACTGCTCAATACTTACTGGTTGCAATTCGCACAACACCGCCCCAGGTGCTATCGTTACAGTGCGAGTAGAGAGATTGGCGATACTTACCTGCACTGGTCCTGTCCCTCTGTAGTTGTAATTGATAACTGTCGGTGCAATACTGAGGTCAGATTCAAGGACAGAGTCCTTACATGCTTGTAATAAAGCACATGACTTAGGATAGTGCTGACCTTTGTCCACGTATCCTGACACAACAACCTGTCGGTTAGGGTTAATGGTAATACTTCTGCGTTCTGCACTCTTTACAATTCCCAATCGATGATGATGACGGGCCATTCTCTGCTCCCTTAGGGCTATGCATCTAAAAGCGATATAAGATGGGGTATCCATGGAACAACGCTGCATAAAGCGTGCTCCATGACGTGACTGAAAAATAGACATAATCCTGCCAAGTACATTAGTTCCCAGCAGAACAGGAACTCGGGAATTATATGTACTCTCCGCCACCACTAACATCAGGCAAGGTACTCTAATACCTTCAGGCTGTCCATCCCACGAAAGTTCCACCTCTATGAAACCTTCATAGGGCAAAGGATTCCCATCAGCACATTCTATGTTTAACAAAATATCCAATGGCTTCACATCTAAGTGTGGAAAATTAGCCTGGTAAAATCCAGTACTGATGGTTGACACACAGGATCCTGTATCCAGTAAAACTGGTGTTGCAATATTTTCAATAAATACTGTGGTCTCGTTGGCCTCACCAACTAGCTGCTGTGACTCGGACTGGGCCGCTATATTGGGACTATATTGTTGGTACAGACCTACAGAGTGTCCCTTCTCATAGGTCCTTCTCAAAAATCCTGCGGTCGTCGGACATGATCCACATTAACACGACAGCCGTATTGCAGATGTCCACTCTGTCCACATCTCCAACATGTTGGTTCGTCCCTCTGTTCCCATGTCCCACCATCATTGTGGCTATGGTGTTGAGGATAAGTAGATCCACCCCAGTTGTTTGTTGCTTGTTGATGAGAAGCCCTATCCTCCCTGTGTTGGTTGTTTCCTTGTTGGTTTTTGTTGTGCTTGTTATGCTGAGACTGTTGATGTCTGTCTCCTTGTTGTTTACTCTTGTTGTCATACTGTTTCTTGGAATTCCCTTTCTTCAACTCAGCCATATCCACAGTAAGCTGCTGTACCATAACTGCTAACTTCTGAAGGGGATCCTCTTGAGCTGACTTTGCAGGTACGGACTTCTTCCCTGTAGGCTCCTTCAGTACATCTGCACTGGTGGCTGGAATCTTATGCTGCTTCTCAATACGTCTCAGGGCTATACGAAGATCGTCAAAATTGGAAATCTGATCAACCAAATACCCCGATATATCCTTGAGGTCCTGTCTCAACCCTGTCCACAGCATATTTCTCAACATCTTGTTGGCCGAATGAGGCAGGTTACACTGCTTCTGTACAGAATCCAGGACACTTTCCAGCCTACATCCCCAATCAGCCACAGACTCATCCTTGAGTTGTTTGGCTCCATAAAATTCTGCAAGGAGATCAGCCTCACTATCAATCTCTCCAAAAACGCTGTCCATCTTCTTCAGTATTTCTTCAATGGAAGCTCCATTCCTAATCCTGGCAAATACACTTGCAGCCTTACCTTGCAGAGATGAACGGAGAGCATCCATGATATCCTGAGCCTTATGGTTCTCCTGCACCAAACTGATGAGTTGATGTCTCCAAACTGCATAGCTATCCTTATCAGTCCCATTAAACTTGGCAATCCAGGGTTTTCTGTTAAGATGAACCTGAACAGGGGCATTTTCATCTTCAAAGACTTCGTCATCATTGGTAGTGCCCTCATCTTCCTCCTTAATGGGCCGGTCAATATCAGCAGTAGTTAGGACCCCTTGCTGCTTTAGATAGTTCACCATCCATGACTGAAGCTCCTCCTTGTTGCTAGTCTTGGGCTTCACCCCGAGTTTATCAAAAAATTCCTTCATTGGATCCACTTCGGAATCCGCAACCTCAGACCTGTCAACTAATGGTTCTTGTCCACCCTCAGCCATTACAAATGGTAAAATGTTAAACAAGAATAGAACCAAAGCTGAAATAAATAGAAAATTCTGAAAACCAAGTCTAATATAAGTCATCAGCTGAAAGGGGGGGGGGGGGGGGGGGGGGGGGAACAAAGTAAGGAATAATTAACAACAACAACAAGAGAAAAAAAAAATAAAAAATAAAGAGTTATTCCCCTTATAACGCTAAGGGTCAAACCCTATGCAATTATCTCCCCTTGATTGGGAGGGGCACCTGCTCACTAGTTGCTACCGTCGACAGATGACCAGAATGACACCAAGTATGGACAGCCACACTGGGTACCCACTACAAAGCAATTAATCATATATATATGCAAAGAAAAAAATGAATATGCCAATGTAAAATATCTAGCTTACCAGATCCACACACAACAAATAAGAACATTCAACACTGAGTCAACAAAAAACAAGGGTGTACTACATATAACACTGAACATATAAACATAAAATGCAAGTGTGAATGAATGAGAGTAAGTTAATAGGGTAATGGGTAGGTGACCTGCTTCAGAGCTTTAACCCACTGGTAGAATTTAACACTATGTACTTACCAAAACTATGACAGTATTGTAACACGAAATATGAGTAATCTATCTATCGTACACAAGTTACAACTAGACTCGATCTAAATTGTTTTAAAAAAAGAACACGCAAAAACAATATTCATACACAATTAATTTAACAGTTCGAGTCTCACGTAGTATTCCCGGTGATGTATGACATTCCTTGTAACAGTAATTGTTCAATGTTCCATAAACTGCAGTAATAACTTCTCGGCGATAGAATGTAAAGTTCTGTTTTCCGCAATCACTTCCGGTATAACGTTGACTTCCGGTGTGACGTAACCTCTTGTTCGATTAGAAACTCACGTACGCGTATGGGGTCACAGCACACGTACCCCGTGGAATTCACTGGTCTTCTGAGAAGCGAGCACTTGGCGACTTCCCATGAATATATATATAGTTATATTCAAAAATAGCATGTTGGTGAAGTTCATAGGTAAAATTGGTTAAAAGCGTGGCAAATATCGTGTCTAACCGGCAACCGGCGAGATAAAGCTAACTGTTACCTTCTTAGCTTCACTAGAACATCATATTCCTCTCCACATATGGAAACATGTTGAAAGTTCTCAGAACTGTTCTGTACTGATGTTGGGCGCCTCTGCCCCACGTTGGGCGCCAATGAAACGGGGTGGGGATTTGGGCAGAGGCTGATTGATAACCACAATGGCACAGTTCTTTTCACGTTTTATTCATAGACAACTTCAGTCAGACACCCTAAAACAGTAGAAACAAATACTATCAATTTACAGTAGATATGGACATCATGGATACATTTAACAATACAGTAATAAAACTCTACATATGACCACATACAGTTACCATGATAATAATACAATTACATCATCCCCAAATTACATTGACAATAATATGGATGATAAGGAAAATGACCTTATAACTAATTTGACATGTCTTATGTTAATAACACTTACTCTATCAATGTGACAGGGGTTCTCAATATCAACTCCGTCCTGTTGTTACAAAGAACCTGACAAAATGAAAAGACCACCATATACCACTATACTTTATACAGTGACAAATATATATATATCTATAAAAATACTTCAGAGATAATTAATATACCACTTAAAAGTGCTATATTGGACAAATGGCCTGAACTTAGAAATAATTAAGAATTATTTTCAATATGGCCGCCAGGCCCAACACCTTACATATTTTTGCAGATAACGTAGATACTGAACCTGAAGACAATTAATTACCAGGTAATATTGTAATTGGCTACAATGGTATGTACAAATACAATTTCTAAGTGAACTACAATACTTAAAACTAACTTAAAGAACTTTATGCATATACTTAAAAATACCTTATATTATCATGGCTCTGTGTGTCCCCTGGTGGTCCAACTATCTCTGTCCCAGCTCTGCATGTGCAGGGTGGGCCAGGTGTGCAAAAGGTGGTCACATGGTTACAGGTGAAGGGTATGAGGTCAAGGGTCACAAATACAAAACATAAACACAAGCACATGGCACTTGACATGGACACTGACACTGAACAGGACTTGATTACAGTTGACATAGACGGTGACATACAATTGACAGAAACTCACAACCTCACTATTATACTGTTATATATATATTATATATATATATATGTTATACACACTGTTTAAAATATTATATGAAAATTGTATTTAATATTAATTTCCAAGACTGGATGTCTCCGCCACAAACACATTAATTCTCACAATCAATTCTAACTGATACAGCTACAGTGTTTTCAGTTGAAAAAATAACTTTCAAAATCTTGAGTATGGCAACAATAGTCATGAGACCTATAATCTCAATGGCAAGTTATCATGATTACAAACAAAAACAACATAATGTTCAGTACTTGATATCTCAAAATAAAACTGGAAACCAGTTATTCCATCGCCTTATACAATCTGATAATGAATCTAAATTACATTTAGCCAGCTTATCCAGTAAATTGAGCTATTGGAAAGGCTAAATACACCATCCAATTATTACGATTCAACATCAAGAAAACGTTACTTTGTCTTGCTTTTAAAGGACAATCTTGAAAAATACAGAACTAGACATAGGAGGTAGGTGGGGAGGTGGTGGATTTTGACCAGTTAGCGTGACCTGAACCTTCTCTGAATCGGAAGTATACTGTAGTTGAGGGGAGGCTACTCATAACAGTTTTTCAAACTAAATTAAGGTTGCGTTCCACCATCTCTCCGACTCCTATATCAAAGACCTATAAATATGGTTTTCTATAAATATTTTATACTTTATGAAATGTTATATATGCATTACCTTCGGATCACAACACATAGTGCATATGATACATTGAGCTAATTATTTGGTATATAACATAGTAACACAACTGACGAGGGAAGACAACTTTATGATTTGTGCCTCGACCGGGCCTCGAACTCACGACTAACGGCACCAAATCGCCTAGCCAGAAATACTCGCAGCTTATACCGCTACGCAAAATCGGCGTTCTTAAAAAAATAACGTTTCAATGGCGCAGTGATGGTCGGCCCGATATCCTGATATGATCATAGTGGAAGTCGTCTATTAGATGATATGAATACATTGATCGCAAGATATTTACATACATGGATGCGAATTGATCACATATTATAAATGACAATGAACACACATATACTTACATATAAAGGAGCTGTGGTTGACTGTCCGTTCCTAACGTTTCAATGTGGACGTTTATTTGTTCATTGCGTCACATACATTGTTATGTCACAAATGAAAGAGACTTTAAGAGAAGATATGGCCATTTTGATTATTGAAATCAATCTTATCATGAATTGTTTTCACGAATGTTTGTAAATTTCATTTCACCTAAACTTAGTAGTTTGACGAATTTATTTGAATGGTTGCCAAACCGATAATGTTTTGGATAATTTTGAATACCAGGCCAAAATATGGTTGATGTGACTGGAATACCAGGCCAAAATGTTGACAGTTTTCGCCATAAGCTCAATTATCTTCAATATTCATGTCCTTTTATTTTGCACACGAACCCAGTCCCCATATGAGTTCCGTGCAAAACTAGGCAAATTACCACTTTTTCCCGCGCTGCGTATCCCACGAGATCTCGCGTTGCATGATAGTCAGATGGTTTGCCGATGTCATTAGCATTGCCACGTGATTGCAATTTGGCCCCCAATAGCAGTACGGACAGGGCGGTCGGTATTGATGACGATGAACAACTAGTGTTGACAGGCGCATTACACCACTAATATCACCCATTTTGGCGGCCGGCCTATAACATTCAAAATGGTTGCATGCCTATCTATAATATCTTCTCTACGTGTATATTAATATAATAAGCCGTTAGCAAAAATAGAAGTAGCAATTACGGAATGGGCTGAATGTCGCCGCCCAACATTACGTAATAATGATGATGGATGCCCCTAACCGAGCGCATACATCGATTTAAGTTTAGCGATACCAGATTTGTTTTCAGAATTGTGCAGTTCCATATTCCGAATACACACTGTCGTTATGTCTGTCGGGTCTATAACGAAAACAACTTTCCATTTGAAAAATATATATTACGAAATTGCCTTTGCGTACTGGCAATTCTTCATCGTCGATAAAGATATGATTACTTCTGTTTAGTGGCAATTACTGCTATACAGTTGTACTCTTGTTTTTTTGACCTATAGGATTGGTTACAAATTATGTAACGAAGCTGTAAACAGATCATCCTCTTAAGGTTTTTAAACGGGCCGTCATTTTACTACATTTAAGTCGTAAACAAAGCCGTAAACATGTCATCACCTTAGTAAAGCCGTGGGCAGTCGTCGTAAACATGTTGTCGTTTAACTAAGTCGTAAACAGGTTGTCATCTAACTAAGTCGTAAACATGTTGTCATTTAACTAAGTCGTAAACAGGTTGTCATCTAACTAAGTCGTAAACAGTTTGTCATCTAACTAAGTCGTAAACAGGTTGTCATCTAACTAAGTCGTAAACAGGTTGTCATTTAACTAAGTCGTAAACAGTTTGTCATCTAACTAAGTCGTAAACAGTTTGTCATCTAACTAAGTCGTAAACAGTTTGTCATCTAACTAAGTCGTAAACAGTTTGTCATATAACTAAGTCGTAAATAGTTTGTCATCTAACTAAGTCGTAAACAGGTCGTCATCATGATAGAGCCGTAAACAGAGTCGTAAACAGGTCGTCATCTTGATAAAGCCGTAAACAGAGTCGTAAACAGGTCGTCATCTCAGTAAAGCCGTAAACAGGTCGTCATCTAACTAAGTCGTAGACAGGTCGACATCTTATTAAAGCCAGAAACAGGTCGTTCGCTTAAAGTCGTAAACAGGCCATCATCTTAATAAAGTTGTTAAAAAGCAAGGCAACACATTAAGAAAGTCGTAAACAGTTCATTTTCTTAATAAAGTAGTAAACAGGTCATCGTATTGTTAAAGCGGTGAGCTAAAACAGGTCATCATCTTAAGAAATCCGTAAACAGATTACCATCTTTAAAAAAAAAGTTGTAAAATAGCATTATATTAATGAAGCCGTAAACAGGTCATTATCTAATAAGTCGTTATCAGGCCGCCATCGTACTAAGTCGTAAACAGGTCGTCATCTTTAAAAAGACAAATTACAATATTTCTCAAACCTCACAGGACACTAAGACAGACCATGCGACACAGAATTAACCCTGGAGCACCGTTGGACTGTCTGTGTAAGTATCTTGCCTGATAAGCAATAGATGGAATAATGACGTCATTGGTCCTTGGAGAATGTTTATGTAGAATTCATACGCTGTTGTTCCGTGCGTGAATTTATCTTTCCGCTTCCAGTCCGGTTCTTTTATTTACCAATTATTATACAAATAAGTATGGTATTGTTGCGTGATGTTATTGTTTAACATACTGTGGTATGATATTTGTTTGGTTTTGCTGGGCGGTTGACGTCCACTGAACTCATGAGCTCTATGTGTTTGCTGACTGGACTACTCAATGTTCACGTTAAAGTCATCATACTGTTGTTGTCTGGATTTTATTTCTATCTTCATATAGATGGTGAAATTTCTTAATCTACTGAACTTCTATCATCGACATAGACTAACAGCATGATACAGTTCCTGATCACTTGCCAAACCAAACATTCACTTTAGAATCAATGCAATAAGCCTCAATTTCTCCACAAATACACCAAACATTCACTTTAACATAAATCAAATAAGCATCCACTTCACCACAATGCGGTAAGCTTCCATTTCACCACAAACACGCCAAACATTCACTTCAGTATAAATGCCCCTACGAGAATTAAGATACATTTGTATATATATTTAAATATTGGTTTAGGTCAGAACTATTGTATAAATGCCACTTCTCTGCATCAATACAATGAGTGTATGTGTTATTTCTATTGATTAATAACGGCATGAATGAAGACACATACTGGCTATATCAGTATAATAAAACCAAATGTCACCCTTGTGGACGGGCATCTTCATTTATAATGAGTTGGTGCTGATCTCGCTGTGAGTGGAACTGCATCTACTAAGTAACTGGCATACCGTTTATTCCCTTGGAGGTCCGGATGTCTGTTGTCTGCAACTCCAAACTCTCTCGTTGATATTTCGCTTGCAACTGTTTCGCACTTCACGTACACTTCACATCTTTGTGTGTTATCAGTGACATTACCTGTCAGATTTTAAAAGTAAGACAATGTTTGATACGACACACACTGTTCAGACATATAGGTCCTATAACAGTTAGTCTGGCGATTGACAACGTTACGACACGTGGTGTCATATTCTTTCGGAGTAAATATTATAATAACTGTTAACTAGCATTAAAAAATTGTTTGGAAAACATTTATCAGAATACGCTTACTACTTTTTTTTTATGTCTTTGAAAATGACATCGCACGGACCGTGTTGTGATATTGTTGTGTCCTTGGGAAAGACACTTATCTTTAATTGTCCGAATTAAAAGTGACGGACCTGTTGATGTTTATCAGTGAGGGAACCACCAGCTGCTATCAGGAGACTCAAAACCACCCAGCAAACAATAACTACTAATTAGGTTACTCGACACTGTTGTTTACTGCTTGTGAATTAATACCTGGTACCTTCATTACGAACACCGCTTTAGATTATATGACGTATTCGTTCATTGAGTTATCTAAATTTTAAACAATGATCTATCATAATTTTCCAACGATAGGTGATTGATTAAATTCTAGCATAGTTCAGTTTATATTACCCATTTTTTGTTTGTTTATAATCGAATTATGATTTAAACAATTATTTCCAATAAATAACATGTGTACGACACTTCATATTCGGAATGACAGAATACTTCCAGTAGTGTTTATATTATATTTCGAGTAATTGTGACAAGGCGTTTTATGGATAACATCTAAAAGTTTAAATCAAATATTACAATTTCTTGATAATGAAGATGTAAGTCCTGTTTTTATGTCTACTCCTGTGACCAGCAGGTTGTGATCTTAAACCTATATGATTTTCTTAAGGAAATGGGCGTATATTCATCCTAAATTTTCTGCATATATAATTTTATCATGTTTAGCAGGTGCTATGAATTTGCTAACTTCATATTTTTTGATCATCATCATTATTATCATTTATGCCCTCCTATCCTTAGGTAGGTAATTTGTTCGTGTTAGGTCGAGACCAGATTTATTAATTAATTTCGCACCCTTTTAACGAACGAGTGATTTGGTTGTGTTATCGAGTTGCCGTTAAAGTACGCTACTTATGGTAAAGGGGGAGAAAGATCATATAGGTATTGTTTGTCAGGTGTAGGGGGGATAGATCATATAGGTATTGTTTGTCAGGTGTAGGGGGAGAAAGATCATATAGGTATTGTTTGTCAGGTGAAGGGGGAGATATATCATATAGGTATTGTTTGTCAGGTATAGGGGAGATAGATCATATAGGTATTGTTTGTAAGGTGTAGGGGGAGATATATCATATAGGTATTGTTTGTCAGGTGTAGGGGAGATATATCATATAGGTTTTGTTTGTCAGGTGTAGGGGGAGATATATCATATAGGTATTGTTTGTCAGGTGTAGGGGAGATAGACCATATAGGTATTGTTTGTCAGTTGTAGGGGAGATATATGAAATAGGTATTGTTTGTCAGGTATAGGGGAGATATATCATATAGGTATTGTTTGTCAGGTGTAGGGGAGATATATCATATATGTATTGTTTGTCAGGTGTAGGGGGAGATAGACCATATAGGTATTGTTTGTCAGGTGTAGGGGGAGATATATCATATAGGTATTGTTTGTCAGGTGTAGGGGAGATAGATCATATAGGTATTGTTTGTCAGGTATAGGGGGAGATAGACCATATAGGTATTGTTTGTCAGGTGTAGGGGGAGATATATCATATAGGTATTGTTTGTCAGGTGTAGGGGGAGATATATCATATAGGTATTGTTTGTCAGGTATAGGGGGAGATAGACCATATAGGTATTGTTTGTCAGTTGTAGGGGAGATATATCATATAGGTATTGTTTGTCAGGTGTAGGGGGGGATATATCATATAGGTATTGTTTGTCAGGTGTAGAGGGAGATATATCATATAGGTATTGTTTGTCATGTGTAGGGGGGATATATCATATAGGTATTGTTTGTCAGGTGAAGGGGGAGATAGATCATATAGGTATTGTTTGTCAGGTGAAGGGGGAGATATATCATATAGGTATTGTTTGTCAGGTGTAGGGGGGATATATCATATAGGTATTCTTTGTCAGGTGTAGGGGGAGATATAGCATATAGGTATTGTTTGTCAGGTGAAGGGGAGATAGATCATATAGGTATTGTTTGTCAGGTGTAGGGGAGATAGACCATATAGGTATTGTTTTTCAGGTGTAGAGGGAGATATATCATATAGGTATTGTTTGTCAGGTGTAGGGGGATATATATCATATAGGTATTGTTTGTCAGGTGTAGGGGGAGATAGATCATATAGGTATTGTTTGTCAGGTGTAGGGGGGATATATCATATAGGTATTGTTTGTCAGGTGTAGGGGGAGATATATCATATAGGTATTGTTTGTCAGGTATAGGGGAGATAGATCATATAGGTATTGTTTGTCAGGTGAAGGGGGAGATATATCATATAGGTATTGTTTGTCAGGTATAGGGGAGATAGATCATATAGGTATTGTTTGTCAGGTGTAGGGGGATATATATCATATAGGTATTGTTTGTCAGGTGTAGGGGAGATATATCATATAGGTTTTGTTTGTCAGGTGTAGGGGGAGATATATCATATAGGTATTGTTTGTCAGGTGTAGGGGAGATAGATCATATAGGTATTGTTTGTCAGTTGTAGGGGAGATATATGATATAGGTATTGTTTGTCAGGTATAGGGGAGATATATCATATAGGTATTGTTTGTCAGGTGTAGGGGAGATATATCATATATGTATTGTTTGTCAGGTGTAGGGGGAGATAGACCATATAGGTATTGTTTGTCAGGTGTAGGGGGAGATATATCATATAGGTATTGTTTGTCAGGTGTAGGGGAGATAGATCATATAGGTATTGTTTGTCAGGTATAGGGGGAGATAGACCATATAGGTATTGTTTGTCAGGTGTAGGGGGAGATATATCATATAGGTATTGTTTGTCAGGTGTAGGGGGAGATATATCATATAGGTATTGTTTGTCAGGTATAGGGGGAGATAGACCATATAGGTATTGTTTGTCAGTTGTAGGGGAGATATATGATATAGGTATTGTTTGTCAGGTGTAGGGGGGGATATATCATATAGGTATTGTTTGTCAGGTGTAGAGGGAGATATATCATATAGGTATTGTTTGTCATGTGTAGGGGGGATATATCATATAGGTATTGTTTGTCAGGTGAAGGGGGAGATAGATCATATAGGTATTGTTTGTCAGGTGAAGGGGGAGATATATCATATAGGTATTGTTTGTCAGGTGTAGGGGGGATATATCATATAGGTATTCTTTGTCAGGTGTAGGGGGAGATATATCATATAGGTATTGTTTGTCAGGTGTAGGGGAGATAGACCATATAGATATTGTTTGTCAGGTGTAGTGGGATATATATCAGATAGCTATTGTTTGTCAGGTGTAGGGGAGATATATCATATAGGTATTGTTTGTCAGGTGTAGGGGAGATATATCATATAGGTATTGTTTGTCAGGTGTAGGGGAGATATATCATATAGGTATTGTTTGTCAGGTGTAGGGGAGATAGACCATATATGTATTGTTTGTCAGGTGTAGGGGGGGGAGATAAATCATATAGGTATTGTTTGTCAGGTGTAGGGGAGATATATCATATAGGTATTGTTTGTCAGGTGAAGGGGGAGATATATCATATAGGTATTGTTTGTCAGGTGTAGGGGGAGATATATCATATAGGTATTGTTTGTCAGGTGTAGAGGGAGATATATCATATAGGTATTGTTTGTCAGGTGTAGGGGAGATAGACCATATAGGTATTGTTTGTCAGGTGTAGAGGGAGATATATCATATAGGTATTGTTTGTCAGGTGTAGAGGGAGATATATCATATAGGTATTGTTTGTCATGTGTAGGGGGGATATATCATATAGGTATTGTTTGTCAGGTGAAGGGGGAGATAGATCATATAGGTATTGTTTGTCAGGTGAAGGGGGAGATATATCATATAGGTATTGTTTGTCAGGTGTAGGGGGGATATATCATATAGGTATTCTTTGTCAGGTGTAGGGGGAGATATATCATATAGGTATTGTTTGTCAGGTGTAGGGGAGATAGACCATATAGATATTGTTTGTCAGGTGTAGTGGGATATATATCAGATAGCTATTGTTTGTCAGGTGTAGGGGAGATATATCATATAGGTATTGTTTGTCAGGTGTAGGGGAGATATATCATATAGGTATTGTTTGTCAGGTGTAGGGGAGATATATCATATAGGTATTGTTTGTCAGGTGTAGGGGAGATAGACCATATATGTATTGTTTGTCAGGTGTAGGGGGGGGAGATAAATCATATAGGTATTGTTTGTCAGGTGTAGGGGAGATATATCATATAGGTATTGTTTGTCAGGTGAAGGGGGAGATATATCATATAGGTATTGTTTGTCAGGTGTAGGGGGAGATATATCATATAGGTATTGTTTGTCAGGTGTAGAGGGAGATATATCATATAGGTATTGTTTGTCAGGTGTAGGGGAGATAGACCATATAGGTATTGTTTGTCAGGTGTAGAGGGAGATATATCATATAGGTATTGTTTGTCAGGTGTAGAGGGAGATATATCATATAGGTATTGTTTGTCAGGTGTAGGGGAGATATATCATATAGGTATTGTTTGTCAGGTGTAGGGGGAGATAGGTCATATAGTATTGTTTGTCAGGTGTAGGGGGGGGGAGATATATCATATAGGTATTGTTTATCAGGTGTAGAGGGAGATGGATCATATAGGTATTGTTTGTCAGGTGTATGGGAGATAGATCATATAGGTATTGTTTGTCAGGTGTAGGGGGAGATATATCATATAGGTATTGTTTGTCAGGTGTAGGGGGAGATATATCATATAGGTATTGTTTGTCAGGTGTAGGGGAGATAGACCATATAGGTATTGTTTGTCAGGTGTAGGGGAGATATATCATATAGGTATTGTTTGTCAGGTGTAGGGGAGATATATCATATAGGTATTGTTTGTCAGGTGTAGGGGAGATATATCATATAGGTATTGTTTGTCAGGTGTAGGGGGAGATATATCATATAGGTATTGTTTGTCAGGTGTAGGGGAGATATATCATATAGGTATTGTTTGTCAGGTGTAGGGGAGATAGATCATATAGGTATTGTTTGTCAGGTGTAGGGGGAGATATATCATATAGGTATTGTTTGTCAGGTGTAGGGGAGATATATCATATAGGTATTGTTTGCCAGGTATAGGGGAGATATATCATATAGGTATTGTTTGTCAGGTGTAGGGGGAGATATATCATATAGGTATTGTTTGTCAGGTGTAGGGGTAGATATATCATATAGGTATTGTTTGTCAGGTGTAGGGGGGGATATATCATATAGGTATTGTTTGTCAGGTGTAGAGGGAGATATATCATATAGGTATTGTTTGTCAGGTGTAGGGGGGATATATCATATAGGTATTGTTTGTCAGGTGTAGGGAAGATATATCATATAGGTTTTGTTTGTCAGGTGTAGGGGGAGATATATCATATAGGTATTGTTTGTCAGGTGTAGGGGAGATATATCATATAGGTATTGTTTGTCAGGTGTAGGGGGAGATATATCATATAGGTATTGTTTGTCAGGTGTAGGGGAAGATATATCATATAGGTATTGTTTGTCAGGTGTAGGGGGGGATATATCATATAGGTATTGTTTGTCAGGTGTAGGGGGAGATATATCATATAGGTATTGTTTGTCAGGTGTAGGGGAGATATATCATATAGGTATTGTGTGTCAGGTATAGGGGAGATATATCATATAGATATTGTGTGACAGGTGTAGGGGGAGATATATCATATAGGTATTGTTTGTCAGGTGTAGGGGAGATAGATCATATAGGTATTGTTTGTCAGGTGTAGGGGGGATATATCATATAGGTATTGTTTGTCATGTGAAGGGGGAGATAGATCATATAGGTATTGTTTGTCAGGTGTAGGAGATGTAATATAACCCAGTCAGCAGTAAGAACGTGTTAAAGTGCCCGACTCTTGATAAACAAGGGCACTTACTTCTATAAATGGATACTTAATGACAATCTTCGAAAAGTCTGTATGGATAAATATTTTCTTAACATAACCATTTTAGATAACTTAATATGTGACTGTGTAAGTACTTTTGTATATCATGCATGCATTCTTGAATTTTTTGTGTGCGGTATTAAATTACTGTCGTATTAACATATACGCAACAAATAATTGTACATTGTACTGAAAGAAGAATAAAGAGCTTTTATATCATGAAAGTGTCCAGAGGCTGAATTTCTAGATACATGTTTCAAAAGTCATCATATCACTTCAGGATAGAAAACAATGATTATAGTATATTTAGACTAATTACATATAATGCATTGTCGATTTTGAAATTCAAGATACACTGTATCCATGGTTAGGTTCCCCAATACGTACGGCTTGACAGCCTCCTCACTCTCTACCTACACACAAATATAGTTAATTGTTAATTATATATTGCATATGATACAGCAACTACATTATGTATATAACAAAGTAACACAAATGAATTAAGACAACCTTATGACACGTGTCACCAAATTGTCTAGCCAGAAATACCTATTAGCTAAATAGCTTATTTTAAAAGAACGTTTCAGCGTGGTTATTCGTAGCAGCAATGTTTTCATCATCCGCGATCGGCCCCATCTCCACCTTTTTTAAGAATTCGCAGTTTTCTTTAATTTTTGTATATATATGTGTATGTTACCTTTAGATATTCAAATACTGTTTTTTTTTTTTTTTTTTTTGTTACAATTATGTACTTTTCCTGTGTATATGTTGTTTTTATTATATATGTTTACATGTAATAATTACATATATCCCATGTTGTGTGCGTTTATATTCCTTTTTAATTGTTTCAGGCTCTTTAATATGTTTAATTAAGGCCTCACGGTGAAGACAACACCTGGCCAGCAGGTCTGACCATAGGATGAACCTACCTCAGGTTGGGGGTGCCATCTCGCAGCACCTCTTTGTACATCTGTTGTTTACTTGTCCTTTTTCTTTTTTTAGCTTTTATTCTACGACATCTATCATCACATTTTTTTGTTGTTTTTTTTTTTTTTTTTATTTTTTTTTGTTGTTGTTCTTGTTGTTCATTCAATAAATTTTTGAACTTCACTACTGTTTGTTGCGTTGTGTATAAATGTATATGTGTGAGTATATATTTCTGGCTAGGCAATTGGGTGCCGTAGATTGTAGGACAAGTCAGGGCGCGAGTCATAAAGTTGTCTTCCTGTCATTTGTGTTACTATGTTTTATATGTATTGGAGAAACACTGAAAACTGTGGAATAGAGATAATAGATAGTTCGAGGGCTTTTAGTGCCGAGAGAATTACCAGCGCATTACATTGCTTCTGAACGACGTTTGAACGCAAAATGGGTGAATTTCCCAAGGTTATTTAATTCTTTAACATTTTTTACACAAAGAAGTTGGATAAGTTTGAAAACGCGAGGTCTACGAAAATAGTATTTCTTTATATATTTTGCCCGTAAATCATCTTAAAAAGGACACTTTAAGATAAAATGGTACTCATCCTCGACGTCTCTGTTATCACATAACTACAAACTCTATTTTCCCTGGCTATTTTTTTTGTATCTTCCACTTTCTATATTTAACTTATGTGGCGACATTCTAATTTTTGATATACCTTTCTTGTATTGAATTTCTATAGGTGTCCTTAGATAAAATTGCAACCCCCAGTTGTCAACTAAATGCTGATATATCACCTTTTGAGGAGTTTTGAATGTTGCACAGCAGTTCATGATTATGAATTTCGTAAATTTACTTTCAATGAGCATGTATATCATTTTTCTATTAAGACTTCTATTCCACAAGTATCCTAATCATAATTCCAAATTTATATTTACAATCCACTCGTCATTATCTTGCAATTTTTGCTCATATCACGCTTTCAATATACAATTATCCGTACCTTTGAGTTTTGTCCAATATGAGGTGTTTTTCACACTTAAAACATGACATCCTTAGACTTGACTATTACACAGGTTTCCACTGTTCATGGTAAACTTTTACCTGTTACACTCTGTCACTTATTCACTTTGTCTACCTCACCAAAAACATACCTGGTACTATGGTGCTACTATTTAAACATTTACTGAGTTCATTTTTCACTGTTCAACATGGAGGACTGTGCACAGTACTGTAGCGAAGTTCTCCTCACAAAAACAAAAACAAACATTAATATTGACCTCAAAAGTGATCCTTTGTTTGTTATATATCGTGTGAAATCGATTAAGAACAGGAACGTAATCAAGCAATGCAGGAAACAGAGCATAAATTGGAGAACCAACATAACCGCCAGTGTCAGAAATACCGTGGCAAACTGGACAGTCATCAGTTACTTGAGACCTAAAGACTGACAGAAACAAAAAGGCTATTATTATTAATATTGTATCATTATAAATTTCATATTAATATGGATATTTTATTATGAATATATCAGTATGAATATTATATTATGAAAATTATATTATTATGAATATTACATTATTGTGGATATTATATTATTTATCACCTAGTTGTGCCATTTTGTAAATTTTATGTACATGTATATATTTGAAGAAATGATGCTGATTTAAGGTAAAATTCTTGTTTTTATTGTTTACTAGTGTGTAAACTGCTTTTATACAAATATTTTAATTGACGCAATTAAATCGACATTCTTGTTTAAGCGTTCTATGAAAGCTGGAAAGTTGTCAACTACAGGAATACACTAATATAGTTCTATGAAAGCTGAAAAGGTTGTCAACTACAGGAATACACTAATATAGTTCTATGAAAGCTGGAAAGGTTGTCAACTACAGGAATACACTGATATAGTTCTATGAAAGGTGGAAAGGTTGTCAACTACAGGAATACACTGATATAGTTCTATGAAAGCTGGAAAGGTTGTCAACTACAGGAATACACTAATATAGTTCTATGAAAGCTGGAAAGTTGTCAACTACAGGAATACACTAATATAGTTCTATGAAAGCTGGAAAGGTTGTCAATTACAGGAATACACTAATATAGTTCTATGAAAGCTGGAAAGTTGTCAACTACAGGAATACACTAATATAGTTCTATGAAAGCTGGAAAGTTGTCAACTACAGGAATACACTAATATAGTTCTATGAAAGCTGGAAAGGTTGTCAACTACAGGAATACACTAATATAGTTCTATGAAAGCTGGAAAGTTGTCAACTACAGGAATACACTAATATAGTTCTATGAAAGCTGGAAAGGTTGTCAACTACAGGAATACACTGATATAGTTCTATGAAAGCTGGAAAGGTTGTCAACTACAGGAATACACTAATATAGTTCTATGAAAGCTGGAAAGTTGTCAACTACAGGAATACACTAATATAGTTCTACGAAAGCTGGAAAGATTGTCAACTACAGGAATAAACAAATATAGTTCTATGAAAGCTGGAAAGGTTGTCAACTACTGGAATACACTAATATAGTTCTATGAAAGCTGGAAAGGTTGTCAACTACAGGAATACACTAATATAGTTCTATGAAAGCTGGAAAGGTTGTCAACTACAGGAATAAACAAATATAGTTCTATGAAAGCTGGAAAGGCTGTCAACTACGGGAATAAACAAATATAGTTCTATGAAAGCTGGAAAGGTTGTCAACTACAGGAATAAACAAATATAGTTCTATGAAAGCTGGAAAGTTGTCAACTACAGGAATACACAAATATAGTTCTATGAAAGCTGGAAAGGTTGTCAACTACAGGAATAAACAAATATAGTTCTATGAAAGCTGGAAAGTTGTCAACTACAGGAATACACAAATATAGCTCTATGAAAGCTGGAAAGTTGTCAACTACAGGAATAAACAAATATTGTTCTACGAAAGCTGGAAAGGTTGTCAACTACAGGAATAAACAAATATAGTTCTATGAAAGCTGGAAAGTTGTCAACTACAGGAATAAACAAATATTGTTCTACGAAAGCTGGAAAGGTTGTCAACTACAGGAATAAACAAATATAGTTCTATGAAAGCTGGAAAGGTTGTCAACTACAGGAATAAACAAATATAGTTCCACAGTAACATTGTTTTTTATATTCGATTCCTAAAATATTTTAAACATTTTATTTTCCGGTCGTTATATTTTTGTTAATTCTATCATATTTCATTGATATCTTATGGGGGAATCAGAAATGAAAATAGCCATTGTGCATTCACACTAATTGCACATCCTACTTATCAAAATTGATGTTTACATACTCGTAAACGATGTTTTCGTTAGTAAGGGGTTAAATAACGAGCACACACCGGAAATGTAATGTTGTAACAACTTGTGCTCAATTCTCGGGTCATTTCCTGACAATGCAATATGTTTAAACAAAAGAAAACGATCAACAGGCTTTGGACTTTGTTAAGGAAGATAATATATAAATTACCAAATTAACAGCTACGGAAACCATCCCTTGGTTTAATACACAAAACTCCAAAGCCTTTCTAGTGGTTAATTTTCTTATTCATATATTGAAAAATTACAAAAGCAATTATTTTCTTAAATAAATGCTTTTATTTAAATTGAACAATTTCTATAAAGTACAAATTTCGGTCATTTTAGAGTCTTTGTTACACAGCTATACCAAACTAATCGTTCATTCAAACATCTAACCGTTTCATTGAGAACGTCGGTATTCTTCTTAGGAAAAATCAATTCTCTATAGTATACGTGCCTGCTTGCACTGTGACTTCATATGTACATGTATAACACAGTATGGCAGTTCGTCTATAAACAATATGTATACCAATTGGTTTCTCTCGTGCATGTCTGCCCGTCTGTACTACCGTCAGACCTGGGGCTCCTGCCTCACACTGACTACCTCTAAGCGCCCTAAATCATCGATATCACCCATTAATTCTATCATTGTCACTATCGTCCCTCAGAGGGATCTGCATGCCACCACGTGACCGGGCCCCGTTGCTTTCGACTAGCAATATAATTGATCAACAGTGGGGTGCCATTTCTATTAACGTTTGAAACAATCATTTCATATTATATTACATCTATTTGTTGTATTTCCTCAACTTAATTTGCCCCCGTTGCTCTGTATGTCATTGAAGAATGGGGACTAGGGGAAAATCATATTACTTCAATTTTCTTAGTTGCAAAACGCACACAAACTTCCTGTCCCAGATGCTGGTAAGAGAAGGAGATGGCGTGTTCTGTCTCAAGCGGGCAGTCCTCAATCGGACCCGACAGCAGTTGTCTACGTTACTGCTATCCTAGATCGGGTGTTCCGCTGACGCTGACATAGACCGATCATTCGTCTACATTATTCAAATCTGAGAGATGATAAATCACGGAAAATTGTTGTATTTTGGTCAAATTATATCGTAATTGTGAATAAAATGATTGTGGATTTCTGAATGTCGTGATCAGGAAGGTCAGTACTGCTTTCAATACAAATGGTTACATGGCGGAAATCTGCGTCACCAACAGCAGAGATTCCCCGACAATTGTTCCGGAATCATTGGATCGGAATGTGGTTTCTATCATAGCCCCGTAAACCGTTAAAGCATACTTTCTGGACTGTTTCGTGACGAGAACCAATTTATAGAATATATCTGTTTCTATTTTTTTCTGACAAAAGTTGTCTATACCTATATCGTAGTGAAATCGTTCAAGTGCCTGCTATCATAGCCAAACGATTTATGGTAGGATTGATTACGAATTATGAAAGTTATTTTGTATGGTTGGTTAAATTCCACATTTACTTTAAGATATAAATTGTTAGACCCCAGTTCTTGATTAACTTGTTTTATGTAAGTATAGGAAAAACAATAACGACAGCCCGTCATCTGTACTTTGGTGGTGACAAGGCGCGTCCCCTTACTTTGGTGGTGACCAGGCGCGTCCCCTTACTTTGGTGGTGACAAGGCGCGTCCCCTTACTTTGGTGGTGACAAGGCGCGTCCCCTTACTTTAGTGCTGACAAGGCGCGTCCCCTTACTTTGGTGGTGACAAGGCGCGTCCCCTTAATTTGGTGGTGACAAGGCGCGTCCCCTTACTTTGGTGGTGACAAGGCGCGTCCCCTTACTATGGTGGTGACAAGGCGCGTCCCCTTACTTTGGTGGTGACCAGGCGCGTCCCCTTACTTTGGTGGTGACAAGGCGTGCCCCCTTACTTTGGTGGTGACAAGGCGCGTCCCCTTACTATGGTGGTGACAAGGCGCGTCCCCTTACTTTGGTGGTGACAAAGGCGCGTCCCCTTACTTTGGTGGTGACAAGGCGTGCCCCCTTAATTTGGTGGTGACAAGGCGTGCCCCCCTTAATTTGGTGGTGACAAGGCGCGTCCCCTTACTTTGGTGGTGACCAGGCGCGTCCCCTTACTTTGGTGGTGACAAGGCGTGCCCCCTTAATTTGGTGGTGACAAGGCGCGTCCCCTTACTTTGGTGGTGACAAGGCGCGTCCCCTTACTTTGGTGGTGACAAGGCGCGTCCCCTTACTTTGGTGGTGACAAGGCGCGTCCCCTTACTTTGGTGGTGACAAGGCGCGTCCCCTTACTTTGGTGGTAACAAGACCCGTCATCTTACTTTGGTGGTGACAAGGCGCGTCCCTTACTTTAGTGCTGACAAGGCGCGATCCCTTACTTTAGTGCTGACAAGGCGCGATCCCTTAATTTGGTGGTGACCAGGCGCGTCCCCTTACTTTTGTGGTGACCAGGCGCGTCCCCTTACTTTGGTGGTGACAAGGCGCCTCCCCTTACTTTGGTGGTGACAAGGCGCGTCCCCTTACTTTGGTGCTGACAAGGCGCGTCCCTTACTTTGGTTGTGACAAGGCGCGTCCCCTTACTTTGGTGGTGACAAGGCGCGTCCCCTTACTTTGGTGGTGACAAGGCGCGTCCCCTTACTTTGGTTGTGACAAAGGCGCGTCCCCTTACTTTGGTGGTGACAAGGCGCGTCCCCTTACTTTAGTGCTGACAAGGCGCGTCCCCTTACTTTGGTGGTGACAAGGCGCGTCCCCTTACTTTAGTGCTGACAAGGCGCGATCCCTTACTTTAGTGCTGACAAGGCGCGATCCCTTAATTTGGTGGTGATAAGGCGTGTCCCCTTACTTTGGTGGTGACAAGGCGCGTCCCCTTAATTTGGTGGTGACAAGGCGCGTCCCCTTAATTTGGTGGTGACAAGGCGTGCCCCCTTAATTTGGTGGTGACAAGGCGCGTCCCCTTACTTTGGTGGTGACAAGGCGCGTCCCCTTACTTTGGTGGTGACAAGGCGCGTCCCCTTACTTTAGTGGTGACAAGGCGCGTCTCCTTACTTTGGTGGTGACAAGGCGCGTCCCCTTAATTTGGTGGTGACCAGGCGCGTCCCCTTACTTTTGTGGTGACCAGGCGCGTCCCTTACTTTGGTGGTGACAAGGCGCGTCCCCTTACTTTGGTGGTGACAAGGCGCGTCCCCTTACTTTGGTGGTGACAAGGCGCGTCCCCTTACTTTGGTGGTGACAAGGCGCGTCCCCTTACTTTGGTGGTGACAAGGCGCGTCCCCTTACTTTAGTGCTGACAAGGCGCGATCCCTTACTTTAGTGCTGACAAGGCGCGATCCCTTAATTTGGTGGTGATAAGGCGTGTCCCCTTACTTTGGTGGTGACAAGGCGCGTCCCCTTAATTTGTGGTGACAAGGCGCGTCCCCTTAATTTGGTGGTGACAAGGGCGCGTCCCCTTAATTTGGTGGTGACAAGGCGCGTCCCCTTAATTTGGTGGTGACAAGGCGTGCCCCCTTAATTTGGTGGTGACAAGGCGCGTCCCCTTACTTTGGTGGTGACAAGGCGCGTCCCCTTACTTTGGTGGTGACAAGGCGCGTCCCCTTACTTTGGTGGTGACAAGGCGCGTCCCCTTACTTTGGTGGTGACAAGGCGCGTCTCCTTACTTTGGTGGTGACAAGGCGCGTCCCCTTACTTTGGTGGTGACCAGGCGCGTCCCCTTACTTTTGTGGTGACCAGGCGCGTCCCCTTACTTTGGTGGTGACAAGGCGCGTCCCCTTACTTTGGTGGTGACAAGGCGCGTCCCCTTACTTTGGTTGTGACAAGGCGCGTCCCCTTACTTTAGTGCTGACAAGGCGCGTCCCCTTACTTTAGTGCTGACAAGGCGCGTCCCCTTACTTTGGTGGTGACAAGGCGCGTCCCCTTACTTTAGTGCTGACAAGGCGCGATCCCTTACTTTAGTGCTGACAAGGCGCGATCCCTTAATTTGGTGGTGATAAGGCGTGTCCCCTTACTTTGGTGGTGACAAGGCGCGTCCCCTTAATTTGGTGTTGACAAGGCGCGTCCCTTAATTTGGTGGTGACAGGCGCGTCCCCTTAATTTGGTGGTGACAAGGCGCGTCCCCTTAATTTGGTGGTGACAAGGCGTGCCCCCTTAATTTGGTGGTGACAAGGCGCGTCCCCTTACTTTGGTGGTGACAAGCGCGTCCCCTTACTTTGGTGGTGACAAGGCGCGTCCCCTTACTTTGGTAGTGACAGGGCACGTTCCCTTCCTTTGTTGGTGACAAGGCCGCCACCCCTTTCCTTTGGAAGTGACAATGCGCGATCCCTTATTACCTGTTGTTCCTCCGAAGAGACAAAGCTCGTGCCCTCACTTTCAAAATGACACGACTCGTTCCTTCATTACCCTAGCGACATGTGCCGTCCATTACCTCCATAGTGACATGGTTCGTTTTATCTGAAAAGATAACACGGGTTGTGCCAGGTGTTCACCTATTGTATGTGTGTTGGGGGTAATTGGCAGTTTGGTTTACATCTCATATCTTTATTGGTTCCCTGTTATTGTCACTGTTATACATGTAGAGAGTAGTAGTTATTTAGATATGTTACAGACCGCTGTACACAAATAGCTAGATTAAAGCTACCTGCATCCCATACATGTATCGTCCAGATCCTAAGCTTGCCTACACATATATAGGGTAGCCTACAGGTTATACATTCTTGTATGCTGTTAACAGCTATAAATAGTTAAATAAACATCTTTGTTGCAGTGTGCCGTAATTACACGTGACAACTGAGGATTTACACGTCCAATGCACCCCTATACATATACGAAGTTCCTTAAATGGCTTCAGAGTGCAAGTTAGTTTGGTAATAGATTGTATGTCGTGTGTGCTTTGATTACAGACAGACGTGTCGTAAATATGTTGATGAGAGTATTTGATGGCTTAGAGATTTTATGCGTAGGGCCGATTTCCAGGAAATCTAAATCAGAAAAAAACAAAGGAAATATACGCTCACGTAAATACAAAGAACACGCAACTTGAAGGAGCTTGTCGTGGTTTTGTATAAAACATTTGACACCGTCGTAACTTTTCCTGTTGTTACGTACAAAAGAAAACGTTTATACTCCTCGGAACCTTCTCGGTGGTCCATGCAAAAACAATACACCCTTGGGAAACTGCATCAAGTTACACACATCCCTCTTTCGACTGTCCACGTGGTTCAGTACAAGGTAATTCAGGTGTAAGAGGTCAAATGGGCTGCCATTTAGAACGGAAATTTGTAAGAGCTTATCATATAAGAAACTCTGGATAAATAACTTACATAGAATGATGCGCAGATACTTTCTCAATGTTTATAAATTCATCAATAACTGCAGTGTAGAAAAGAGCAACCGATATAAAACTAAAATTCCGTCAAGAATTAGGAATGTAAGAAACAAACGACAAGAACGCTTTGGCTAAGCGTGAGAACAATCCTTCTCATACAGGAAAATCTCCAAAACAATTAAAATGTTAAACTAAAGTAAAAATCCTTGACTGACTTTAAATAATGGACCGGAAATAATGGTTGTCTCTGTGCTATCGATTGCAGTCGATACTTGTTATATGTACCCATCGATCTGGCCGTACTACCGATAGGAAACTGCTGGGTAAACAATAATCGCCTGGGGACATTTTGTTAATTTTAAATTAAATTCTAATTGAATAGACTTGTCGGGTGTTGATGCGGCCATCTGTCTCCCGGTTGTTTCATGATGACCTGGCCAGGGAGTGTAGATCCTGGCCAATGGTCAGTGTTAAAGTGCTGCCATTACGACCTCGCCTGGTCAGATGTTTAATTAATGTGTCCTCCGGCTTGTATGCATACTAATTTTACCTATTGACGTGAATTAAAAACGTTTAGGTCCGCCATGTTTAATCCGCGTGATGATTGGTCTATATTTTTACTGTTATTGTCAATACAGCATGGTACAGACAACATAGGTGATCATTATGTTAGACAAAGCTAAAAATATATGTGATTTGACGAATATACTGATAATTGGTTATTAATAACACTCTAGTTTATTTAATCACGCGTTATGTCTTAATGCCGTGGACTTGACAAATACATTGTATGTATAATTACCCTAAATTACATCACCATCTCAACATGAGAACAATATTGTTGACAACAATATAGCTCTGATACATAACTGGTGATTTTTGACTCGTCAATTGCATGTCCTATATATCAGAGTTATCTTGTTATGTTGTCAACACCCTTGTTCTCATTTTGAGAATGTGACATAACCTGGATTTGAGCTTTATTTCCATGAGAGGTAATATCGAATTAACACAAGACTCTTACTCTCCCGAATCACCTGGTCTTATTCTCCTTGCTCTTTAGCAATGCTCCATGCGAATCGATATTATTGTTTATATTTTACCCCCGTATTATCGATTTTAACATAAATGATGGTTGCGTTATGATGTCGATATTCTTTATTGTTCTTGTGAATATTTTCATTGTGTAATCATGTGATGTTCCAGGTGTGTTGGAATTGTAGATGTATACTGGTATATATTTTATAAGAAAGCTCTACATAACCACATTGTCATCATATACCGCATACATAACTCTTACAATGATAACATTGATATTATGTCGCCAATTTTTCAACTAAGGAATAAAACAAATATTGTTCTACGAAAGCTGGAAAGGTTGTCAACTACAGGAATAAACAAATATAGTTCTATGAAAGCTGGAAAGTTGTCAACTACAGGAATAAACAAATATTGTTCTACGAAAGCTGGAAAGGTTGTCAACTACAGAATAAACAAATATAGTTCTATGAAAGCTGGAAAGGTTGTCAACTACAGGAATAAACAAATATAGTTCCACAGTAACATTGTTTTTTATATTCGATTCCTAAAATATTTTAAACATTTTATTTTCCGGTCGTTATATTTTTGTTAATTCTATCATATTTCATTGATATCTTATGGGGGAATCAGAAATGAAAATAGCCATTGTGCATTCACACTAATTGCACATCCTACTTATCAAAATTGATGTTTACATACTCGTAAACGATGTTTTCGTTAGTAAGGGGGTTAAATAACGAGCACACACCGGAAATGTAATGTTGTAACAACTTGTGCTCAATTCTCGGGTCATTTCCTGACAATGCAATATGTTTAAACAAAAGAAAACGATCAACAGGCTTTGGACTTTGTTAAGGAAGATAATATATAAATTACCAAATTAACAGCTACGGAAACCATCCCTTGGTTTAATACACAAAACTCCAAAGCCTTTCTAGTGGTTAATTTTCTTATTCATATATTGAAAAATTACAAAAGCAATTATTTTCTTAAATAAATGCTTTTATTTAAATTGAACAATTTCTATAAAGTACAAAATTTCGGTCATTTAGAGTCTTTGTTACACAGCTATACCAAACTAATCGTTCATTCAAACATCTAACCGTTTCATTGAGAACGTCGGTATTCTTCTTAGGAAAAATCAATTCTCTATAGTATACGTGCCTGCTTGCACTGTGACTTCATATGTACATGTATAACACAGTATGGCAGTTCGTCTATAAACAATATGTATACCAATTGGTTTCTCTCGTGCATGTCTGCCCGTCTGTACTACCGTCAGACCTGGGGCTCCTGCCTCACACTGACTACCTCTAAGCGCCCTAAATCATCGATATCACCCATTAATTCTATCATTGTCACTATCGTCCCTCAGAGGGATCTGCATGCCACCACGTGACCGGGCCCCGTTGCTTTCGACTAGCAATATAATTGATCAACAGTGGGGTGCCATTTCTATTAACGTTTGAAACAATCATTTCATATTATATTACATCTATTTGTTGTATTCCTCAACTTAATTTGCCCCCGTTGCTCTGTATGTCATTGAAGAATGGGGACTAGGGGAAAATCATATTACTTTCAATTTTCTTAGTTGCAAAACGCACACAAACTTCCTGTCCCAGATGCTGGTAAGAGAAGGAGATGGCGTGTTCTGTCTCAAGCGGGCAGTCCTCAATCGGACCCGACAGCAGTTGTCTACGTTACTGCTATCCTAGATCGGGTGTTCCGCTGACGCTGACATAGACCGATCATTCGTCTACATTATTCAAATCTGAGAGATGATAAATCACGGAAAATTGTTGTATTTTGGTCAAATTATATCGTAATTGTGAATAAAATGATTGTGGATTTCTGAATGTCGTGATCAGGAAGGTCAGTACTGCTTTCAATACAAATGGTTACATGGCGGAAATCTGCGTCACCAACAGCAGAGATTCCCCGACAATTGTTCCGGAATCATTGGATCGGAATGTGGTTTCTATCATAGCCCCGTAAACCGTTAAAGCATACTTTCTGGACTGTTTCGTGACGAGAACCAATTTATAGAATATATCTGTTTCTATTTTTTCTGACAAAAGTTGTCTATACCTATATCGTAGTGAAATCGTTCAAGTGCCTGCTATCATAGCCAAACGATTTATGGTAGGATTGATTACGAATTATGAAAGTTATTTTGTATGGTTGGTTAAATTCCACATTTACTTTAAGATATAAATTGTTAGACCCCAGTTCTTGATTAACTTGTTTTATGTAAGTATAGGAAAAACAATAACGACAGCCCGTCATCTGTACTTTGGTGGTGACAAGGCGCGTCCCCTTACTTTGGTGGTGACCAGGCGCGTCCCCTTACTTTGGTGGTGACAAGGCGCGTCCCCTTACTTTGGTGGTGACAAGGCGCGCCCCCTTACTTTAGTGCTGACAAGGCGCGTCCCCTTACTTTGGTGGTGACAAGGCGCGTCCCCTTAATTTGGTGGTGACAAGGCGCGTCCCCTTACTTTGGTGGTGACAAGGCGCGTCCCCTTACTATGGTGGTGACAAGGCGCGTCCCCTTACTTTGGTGGTGACCAGGCGCGTCCCCTTACTTTGGTGGTGACAAGGCGTGCCCCCTTAATTTGGTGGTGACAAGGCGCGTCCCCTTACTATGGTGGTGACAAGGCGCGTCCCCTTACTTTGGTGGTGACAAGGCGCGTCCCCTTACTTTGGTGGTGACAAGGCGTGCCCCCTTAATTTGGTGGTGACAAGGCGTGCCCCCTTAATTTGGTGGTGACAAGGCGCGTCCCCTTACTTTGGTGGTGACCAGGCGCGTCCCCTTACTTTGGTGGTGACAAGGCGTGCCCCCTTAATTTGGTGGTGACAAGGCGCGTCCCCTTACTTTGGTGGTGACAAGGCGCGTCCCCTTACTTTGGTGGTGACAAGGCGCGTCCCCTTACTTTGGTGGTGACAAGGCGCGTCCCCTTACTTTGGTGGTGACAAGGCGCGTCCCCTTACTTTGGTGGTAACAAGACCCGTCATCTTACTTTGGTGGTGACAAGGCGCGTCCCCTTACTTTAGTGCTGACAAGGCGCGATCCCTTACTTTAGTGCTGACAAGGCGCGATCCCTTAATTTGGTGGTGACCAGGCGCGTCCCCTTACTTTTGTGGTGACCAGGCGCGTCCCCTTACTTTGGTGGTGACAAGGCGCGTCCCCTTACTTTGGTGGTGACAAGGCGCGTCCCCTTACTTTGGTGGTGACAAGGCGCGTCCCCTTACTTTGGTTGTGACAAGGCGCGTCCCCTTACTTTGGTGGTGACAAGGCGCGTCCCCTTACTTTGGTGGTGACAAGGCGCGTCCCCTTACTTTGGTTGTGACAAGGCGCGTCCCCTTACTTTGGTGGTGACAAGGCGCGTCCCCTTACTTTAGTGCTGACAAGGCGCGTCCCCTTACTTTGGTGGTGACAAGGCGCGTCCCCTTACTTTAGTGCTGACAAGGCGCGATCCCTTACTTTAGTGCTGACAAGGCGCGATCCCTTAATTTGGTGGTGATAAGGCGTGTCCCCTTACTTTGGTGGTGACAAGGCGCGTCCCCTTAATTTGGTGGTGACAAGGCGCGTCCCCTTAATTTGGTGGTGACAAGGCGTGCCCCCTTAATTTGGTGGTGACAAGGCGCGTCCCCTTACTTTGGTGGTGACAAGGCGCGTCCCCTTACTTTGGTGGTGACAAGGCGCGTCCCCTTACTTTAGTGGTGACAAGGCGCGTCTCCTTACTTTGGTGGTGACAAGGCGCGTCCCCTTAATTTGGTGGTGACCAGGCGCGTCCCCTTACTTTTGTGGTGACCAGGCGCGTCCCCTTACTTTGGTGGTGACAAGGCGCGTCCCCTTACTTTGGTGGTGACAAGGCGCGTCCCCTTACTTTGGTGGTGACAAGGCGCGTCCCCTTAATTTGGTGGTGACAAGGCGCGTCCCCTTACTTTGGTGGTGACAAGGCGCGTCCCCTTACTTTAGTGCTGACAAGGCGCGATCCCTTACTTTAGTGCTGACAAGGCGCGATCCCTTAATTTGGTGGTGATAAGGCGTGTCCCCTTACTTTGGTGGTGACAAGGCGCGTCCCCTTAATTTGGTGGTGACAAGGCGCGTCCCCTTAATTTGGTGGTGACAAGGGCGCGTCCCCTTAATTTGGTGGTGACAAGGCGCGTCCCCTTAATTTGGTGGTGACAAGGCGTGCCCCTTACTTTGGTGGTGACAAGGCGCGTCCCCTTACTTTGGTGGTGACAAGGCGCGTCCCCTTACTTTGGTGGTGACAAGGCGCGTCCCCTTACTTTGGTGGTGACAAGGCGCGTCCCCTTACTTTGGTGGTGACAAGGCGCGTCTCCTTACTTTGGTGGTGACAAGGCGCGTCCCCTTAATTTGGTGGTGACCAGGCGCGTCCCCTTACTTTTGTGGTGACCAGGCGCGTCCCCTTACTTTGGTGGTGACAAGGCGCGTCCCCTTACTTTGGTGGTGACAAGGCGCGTCCCCTTACTTTGGTTGTGACAAGGCGCGTCCCCTTACTTTAGTGCTGACAAGGCGCGTCCCCTTACTTTAGTGCTGACAAGGCGCGTCCCCTTACTTTGGTGGTGACAAGGCGCGTCCCCTTACTTTAGTGCTGACAAGGCGCGATCCCTTACTTTAGTGCTGACAAGGCGCGATCCCTTAATTTGGTGGTGATAAGGCGTGTCCCCTTACTTTGGTGGTGACAAGGCGCGTCCCCTTAATTTGGTGTTGACAAGGCGCGTCCCCTTAATTTGGTGGTGACAAGGCGCGTCCCCTTAATTTGGTGGTGACAAGGCGCGTCCCCTTAATTTGGTGGTGACAAGGCGTGCCCCCTTAATTTGGTGGTGACAAGGCGCGTCCCCTTACTTTGGTGGTGACAAGGCGCGTCCCCTTACTTTGGTGGTGACAAGGCGCGTCCCCTTACTTTGGTAGTGACAGGGCACGTTCCCTTCCTTTGTTGGTGACAAGGCCGCCACCCCTTTCCTTTGGAAGTGACAATGCGCGATCCCTTATTACCTGTTGTTCCTCCGAAGAGACAAAGCTCGTGCCCTCACTTTCAAAATGACACGACTCGTTCCTTCATTACCCTAGCGACATGTGCCGTCCCATTACCTCCATAGTGACATGGTTCGTTTTATCTGAAAAGATAACACGGGTTGTGCCAGGTGTTCACCTATTGTATGTGTGTTGGGGGTAATTGGCAGTTTGGTTTACATCTCATATCTTTATTGGTTCCCTGTTATTGTCACTGTTATACATGTAGAGAGTAGTAGTTATTTAGATATGTTACAGACCGCTGTACACAAATAGCTAGATTAAAGCTACCTGCATCCACATACATGTATCGTCCAGATCCTAAGCTTGCCTACACATATATAGGGTAGCCTACAGGTTATACATTCTTGTATGCTGTTAACAGCTATAAATAGTTAAATAAACATCTTTGTTGCAGTGTGCCGTAATTACACGTGACAACTGAGGATTTACACGTCCAATGCACCCCTATACATATACGAAGTTCCTTAAATGGCTTCAGAGTGCAAGTTAGTTTGTGTAATAGATTGTATGTCGTGTGTGCTTTGATTACAGACAGACGTGTCGTAAATATGTTGATGAGAGTATTTGATGGCTTAGAGATTTTATGCGTAGGGCCGATTTCCAGGAAATCTAAATCAGAAAAAAACAAAGGAAATATACGCTCACGTAAATACAAAGAACACGCAACTTGAAGGAGCTTGTCGTGGTTTTGTATAAACATTTGACACCGTCGTAACTTTTCCTGTTGTTACGTACAAAAGAAAACGTTTATACTCCTCGGAACCTTCTCGGTGGTCCATGCAAAAACAATACACCCTTGGGAAACTGCATCAAGTTACACACATCCCTCTTTCGACTGTCCACGTGGTTCAGTACAAGGTAATTCAGGTGTAAGAGGTCAAATGGGCTGCCATTTAGAACGGAAATTTGTAAGAGCTTATCATATAAGAAACTCTGGATAAATAACTTACATAGAATGATGCGCAGATACTTTCTCAATGTTTATAAATTCATCAATAACTGCAGTGTAGAAAAGAGCAACCGATATAAAACTAAAATTCCGTCAAGAATTAGGAATGTAAGAAACAAACGACAAGAACGCTTTGGCTAAGCGTGAGAACAATCCTTCTCATACAGGAAAATCTCCAAAACAATTAAAATGTTAAACTAAAGTAAAAATCCTTGACTGACTTTAAATAATGGACCGGAAATAATGGTTGTCTCTGTGCTATCAATTGCAGTCGATACTTGTTATATGTACCCATCGATCTGGCCGTACTACCGATAGCAAACTGCTGGGTAAACAATAATCGCCTGGGGACATTTTGTTAATTTTAAATTAAATTCTAATTGAATAGACTTGTCGGGTGTTGATGCGGCCATCTGTCTCCCGGTTGTTTCATGATGACCTGGCCAGGGAGTGTAGATCCTGGCCAATGGTCAGTGTTAAAGTGCTGCCATTACGACCTCGCCTGGTCAGATGTTTAATTAATGTGTCCTCCGGCTTGTATGCATACTAATTTTACCTATTGACGTGAATTAAAAACGTTTAGGTCCGCCATGTTTAATCCGCGTGATGATTGGTCTATATTTTTACTGTTATTGTCAATACAGCATGGTACAGACAACATAGGTGATCATTATGTTAGACAAAGCTAAAAATATATGTGATTTGACGAATATACTGATAATTGGTTATTAATAACACTCTAGTTTATTTAATCACGCGTTATGTCTTAATGCCGTGGACTTGACAAATACATTGTATGTATAATTACCCTAAATTACATCACCATCTCAACATGAGAACAATATTGTTGACAACAATATAGCTCTGATACATAACTGGTGATTTTTGACTCGTCAATTGCATGTCCTATATATCAGAGTTATCTTGTTATGTTGTCAACACCCTTGTTCTCATTTTGAGAATGTGACATAACCTGGATTTGAGCTTTATTCCATGAGAGGTAATATCGAATTAACACAAGACTCTTACTCTCCCGAATCACCTGGTCTTATTCTCCTTGCTCTTTAGCAATGCTCCATGCGAATCGATATTATTGTTTATATTTTACCCCCGTATTATCGATTTTAACATAAATGATGGTTGCGTTATGATGTCGATATTCTTTATTGTTCTTGTGAATATTTTCATTGTGTAATCATGTGATGTTCCAGGTGTGTTGGAATTGTAGATGTATACTGGTATATATTTATAAGAAAGCTCTACATAACCACATTGTCATCATATAACACCCATTATTACATAACTCTGTACAAGAGTGTAAATAATAATTGTGTCAGTTAGAGGTGTGATTGGTTGTTGGCTCTTAATCTTTCAGTTCATGATAACTCGTGGCCAATCGAAACATATCGGCCAATTCCGTCAACGCTCGGAATTGGGCAGATGATGCGTGGCTTCATGACGTCACATGTATTGAGTAATGCCAATTAATTAATTAATAATTAGAGAATTCAATGTTCTCATGTAAACTTCACTACAAATGCTGGCGACGTCAGCAGCACGTCCGATTAATGTTGCTATCTTTTTGTCACTCTCGTTAGAATATGTACACTAGGCATTTACTTTTCCTTGTGTAATATTTTCATGAATTACAGGAATTCATTGTTTACCCCTGTGAAATCTGTTTTACATAATATTTTTTTTAATTTTATCTGCCTTATTTCTTTTTTCTTTCTTTTTTTATACAATGGAATACAATGCTGCTGGAATAAAACGAAAGCAGAAATGTGACATTGTTACATTTTTATTTCATTTGACACAAATGTACTTGCTCTCCCTTGCCATACAACATCAAAGACGTTTTGGTCAAAATCTTACATTAGTCAGTGTGTTCATGTTTTTGAAGAAGCAAGCTTTACTGTAAAAGTCAAGATCCTACCTGTTGGGGTTAATTAAATAGATAAAGTCTCATGAGGTTAAGGTTTACAAGACGTTATATCAAGGTACAATATAACAACTATCACATGACAGTTGAGTATGTAAAGGTCAAAAGTTCAAAGTTCTTGGAAAAGGTATATTGAATAATATCCTATTTCCGGTCAATCCTACATACATTCCCAATATGTGTCTCAGCTACAATGTCGGTATGATACTTTAATGTTGTAAATACACCATCAATGTATACAATATGTCGCGTCCTAAGTATATTAATAGGTGATGATGTTAAGTACCTATGTAGGGCCACCCTCAAACACCTGGTGTAGTGTCGGCCATATTTATATATATATATATATATGCTCACGTGAAGGTCCTGTGTGTCCGAACTGTTCATTAACCACTGCAGTCAGCGGCGATTTAAAGGACGCTAATTACTGACTTTATTGGTTTGGTGAAAAGTGTAATTACGTCAATTACGGGGGAATGTGAGGTACAGGCGTGTTTCCCTGTGGTAGACAATCGTGTGATGTACATTCGTAACAGTTGGAACTGTAGCGGACTTGCGCAGGCAACTATAACTGTCTTGGTTTGAATTGTTGACGTACACACGTGCAGTAGCGAAGACAAGTATGACATATTATACTCTTCCTGTAAACTAGAGTAGCGTGACCTACAATGTTGATTGCTTGATAGATTACACAGCCCACTAATTGTTGAGCAATGGCCAAGGATGGGTCACGCCGTCTACGGATATACATTATTCATGTACAATTCGTGTACAATACCAAACATAGGTAGACATATCCAATTGGCGAAACAATTAATCTGATGATCATTATGGCTTTGTCTATTCCGATGTTCTCCACGCGTCAATGAATTGGTCGTCACGACAACACCTCCTTTGGCAACTTTTAAACAGGACGAATTAAACAGTTTTGGCTTAAGACATCATTGACACAACTAAGAATCAGGTTGAAAAAGAGAATAGGCAGGAATTTCAGAAGATCCGTCAAACATTTGGAGGGAAATAATCGACAAAAACATGACTATCAAAGGTCTTTTCCAAAACAATTGACAGGTCATTGTTTTTGTATTTCTCATTAGTATAAGCTTCAACACTTACTACAGCTCAAATGAATCAGTTATCTCCGACGGTAGCAACATAGCTACACATACAAACTACTAAAACAACTTAAATAAATTAACTACCTTCATATCCAGTTAATAAATGACCAATGTTGTTTACAGCCGCTACACTAACATACCTTTATGTTAATTACAGTTCTTACAATTTAACTCTATAATAGATATGTACTTATATGACGAATATTACACGGTATCACAGTAAATAATAAACCATCTGATAAATTACAGATATCGAAGCGTCAGAATACCATTTTAAGAAATAAACAAATGACGTAGTACATGCCGAAGTTAGACAGCATTGAGAGGGAGTTTATCCTGACCACATGGCGTCAGTTTAGGATAAGTGATAAATCGGTAAGGTTCCCTGTTCTATAAATGACGACCTCTGGGAAATTGGGGAGGGATACGATGCTAAACAACATCAGAATGATATTTGAACCCCCTAATAGATGTGGACAAACTGATTAACTACCAACATTATGCTGTTTGTCGGAAGTCGGCCTGGTCAGACATTGTACAGTGTCCGGACGGCGATAGCTTCTGTATAGTATTGCACACTTATACAGGAATTCTGTTATCATATGTGTTTGTCTCATAACGGCATACGGTTAATGATTTCACAAACACACTGTAAGCTTTCCAAGTTATTACATAGGTTACTATAAAGAGGTGGGCTGTATCATCTTATATATGATGGTTCGTGATTAAGGAATATCAGAGTCGATATATTATCATCTCGAGCACGTGATGACATCACTAGACCAACAACACATATTACTCCCCTTTATCGCCCTCAGATATTGGTCTCTACCAGCGGGATTGGCGCCATCATATTTACTTCATCCTGACAAAATGATTTTTTCTTGAGAAACATAGCACTTACCTTTGGCCATTTTATGGGTTTTGCAGAGGTTTAATGCTTAAAATGTCAAACTAAACATTTCCTTATATTCAGAGAATGTTGACTCTCTCATTTATACAGCTCCACTCTCGGTAGTGACTAACGTTCTCTGTCACAGCATGTAAGAATAATGCTTATAGCCAAATTCCACCATATCATCATAACTTTGATTAGGTGAAACATGCCATATTAATCCATGGAAGAAGCATGTTTATAATATACAAAAAAAATTCTACATATGCAATCAAATTAAGAGTTTTGAAGAATTTTAAATTAATATTAGATTAAGTAGCTACCAATACACACTGGTTTAAGATTTGATTAAGTAGATCAATTTATCAGATTAAAAAAAAACTTATCGACAAAACCGATTACACTATAGTTGTAATGATGGAGTCTTCCATAGCATCAATATTTCTACACAATATAATTGTGAAGTCATGTGGACGAAATAGTCCTTATCAACTTTAAAATCTAATTTTAGGCCAACATTGATAAAATAATAATAAAGTGTCTCATTGATACAACTAGAGTTTAGACAGACCATTGTTATTTATTGTGTATCTTGTCCCATCCTTTTGTTCCCGTTTTATTTCTACAATAAAGGCTAATGATGTCTAGCTGTTGTCTGACTCTTAACTACGTGTACATACCAAGAGAGTTGCACGCTTTGTTAAGACAAAGGATAAAGTCTTGTAAAATCTTAAATCCGAGGTTAAACAGTTCTCTACAAATCCTGCGAATTAAGTTTGTCTACAGGTCCAGAGAATGGGGTATGTTTTATTATCTTGCTTGATAAATTGCTGTCTTCCGATGGTAGCGGTTAGTTTTGATTGGAACAAGGAAATACAGTTTTGATATGTAACCTTGTATTTGTAGTCATCAGCATATCAATATTCCAATGGTTATATTAAGGGATGAAGTGGTCTCGTATATGAATGAAAATTGATTATATCAAAATCGTAAGAACACATAAACAAAATCAAAACTCATTGCCGTCTTTTCATCAAATAAGTATTATATTTCCAACTTACCATATTACAAGTTCTGTATCTAAAAACGTCAAAGTTCCTTTTTTAAAGAAAGGAAGGAACGTCCTATTTCCCCGCCTAATATTAGATGTTATGAAACTTACAAGTGACCCTTGGGTGACCTTGTCATCTTAAGACACCATCCCACCTGCTGCAAAGACGTGAAACCCAATCTATCGATCGATATACATCAGATACCGCTATATCTTATTGTAATATTGTAGGCTTGTAGGCTGGTAATGTGACACGTGACAAAAAAGTGACCAATTTACCTCAAGGATATTAATTAGAGATGAAATTAACTAACGGAGGGTGAAGTCACGTTCAGTGTTAAAACGTTACTCAGTTGTTATACCATAGTAAGACATGGTGGAATTATAGTAACATCTCATGTTGAAAGTTTTATATTCAGGTTTAGAACAATGTATCAAAGTTTTATTTTCAGATTTATTACAATGTATGTAAGTTTTATATTCAGGTTTAGTACAATGTATCAAAGTTTTATATTCAGGTTTAGTACAATGTATCTAAGTTTTATATTCAGATTTAGTACAGTGTATCTAAGTTTTATTTTCAGATTTAGTACAATGTATCAAAGTTTTATATTCAGATTTAGTACAATGTATGTAAGTTTTATATTCAGATTTAGTACAGTGTATCTGGTGACCAAACTAGGATTACACCTTGATAGTGCTTATAAAGTCTGTGGCTGGTAAATAGAATGTGTTGATGATTAATATTGACAATTATGACGAACGTCTGACATCTTGTTTTACTGGTAGAAACATTGTTATAAATATAATGTGTATCCAATGTATTGTGGAGTGTTTTGTAAAACAACAGTTTTGTCTTAACACCACAGCAGGACATCCCGACAATGACAATGGTTCTTAATTGTCCACTGCTCAGTAACGCTGGTAATGAATGTCCACTCAGATTCACTTTCACGGTATTTTGCCGTAAGAGGTTCCCAGCGAGCTTCCACTTACATGGCGGTACATGTAACACTCAAGAGTGTAGAAAATGGCATACAAAGTGGCCAAACTATCGAAAATGTATAACAAACAAACACTGAGTACGATATATCGGGGGATCTCACAAAAAAAATCAAAAGCAGTAAATCGACATTGGTTATATATTGTCCATAGAAACCAGGGCGAAACTCAAACATGGAGTGACCATCAAATTTAACAATTTTTAGATTTTTACATATTACAGTTAGCTTTTCTTATAGAATTTGTACTTTATACCAATTGAAATAGTCTAATTATTTTAAATCGCAGATTATTGCACAGACACATATCTCGCCTGTTTTACTATTTTGCTTACAATTAGAGTTTTGAACTCTCTAAATCGTCAAATCCGTTATTCTCAAAACGACTTTGTATTTCTGGGCTGTCCATATCGAAGATACGCCCATGTTCCTCTAAACATTCATTTATTCAATAAAATTTACCTTAGTGTTACCAAGAAACAATTATATTGTTCTTATACTATGAGCAATGTTTGACAATTTGAAATGCGAAGAGATGTTCTTTTTCTATAGAATCTATCATAAGGAAATTTTAATTCGGCTTGTTATGTACAGTTTGGTAGAGTAAAGTTCGCGACTAAAATTGCTAAGATGATAATTACAATGGAGATTTCACCTTTTTTTGATAAGTAACATTATATTGCATTAAGATCAGCAAAAACCTATGTTTTTTTTAATTTATGTTACTGTTTATCACACCCATTGGCTTAGTATTCTGTATGTTCAATTGATTCATGCCAACATAGTGACGTTGAAACACACCAATTTGATATGTATTAGTAAGGAGAGGAAGACAAATATCTAATGAATTGTAACACTTGGACAGTAACACCGTAACTTATTGTTGTTTCTGGTGGCTGTTGTTAGAGGAGTGGCTGATGTCAGTTAGAGGAGGGGCTGTGGTCAGTTAGAGGAGGGGCTGTGGTCAGTGGTCGAAGTCTGTAATCATATACCATACTATGGAACATACAGGAAGGATAAAAAAAGAAAAAGGACACTGATAATTTTATCGGGGCCTTTTCAATTTGAATACATTTAGCTGAGTTGTCTAATATATCTCTGCTGATTCAGCAATGTAAGTAAGGTGACAAGATGATATATAGTATGGGTAGGGCTCTGATGTTATGTATTGGTATCTGGGATCTCTCCGTTTATCATATGGAAAGATCTCATTTACCTTGTAGATTAGCATATCATTGTCTTGTAGATAGGGTTCTGTTTTGTTTTTGTCGTAGATAAGGTTCTGTTTTGTTTTTGTCGTATATAGGGTTCTGTTTTTATTGTTGTAGATAGGGTTCTGTATTTATTGTTGTAGATAGGGTTCTGTTTTTATTGTTGTAGATAGGGTTCTGTTTTGTTTTTGTCGTAGATAGGGTTCTGTTTTTATTGTTGTAGATAGGGTTCTGTTTTGGGTTTTTTTCGTAGATAGGGTTCTGTTTTTCTTGCTGTAGATAGGGTTCTGTTTCTTGTCGTGGATTGGGCTCTGTTTGTTGTGGATAGGGTTTTTCCTGTAGATAGGGTTTTCCTGTAGATAGGTTTTTCCTGTAGATAGGGTTTTTCCTGTAGATAAGATTTTGTTTTGTGTATAAAGTCCTGCTATGTTTACAGCGACGTAATCATTCCAATAGGTTATCTGTGTCTGGATTGTATTACGCACAAATAAAATAATGTTTCTTATACTGAAGCATTGTTAGTACTTATCAAAGAACATTTCTCTACACACACCTAAAATAGATTTGGCGGCAGAGCATGTGTACAAATAATGTCGTTACGGAAATTTGTTTGTTCCCTAACACGTGATGTGTAGTCTCGTCAATCACGCGCCCGCCACACACTCAATCTGCGCGCCGTCTAGTGGCTAAATGTTTAAACTAAATTCTCTAGTTGTTTTTCTTCCGATTTGTGTAAGTTAATAAATCTTCTGTAAAGGAGGTAGAATGGGCATCAAATTAGGAGCGCGAGCTGGCGATCAATAAGCGAGATTGTTCCGGAATTACAACCATTTGTTCTCGGCGCTGTCTGCCTTGCGCTTATGACATTTATACTATAAGTTAATTTGGCGGCCATTATCAGACGTTGGCGGTGCGATGCCGTCTAAGATACCCTGTACGATGGGGATCCAGTACTTACGAGGACCCGATACTACGAAGGGCCGGCCTCTCGGGGTAACGCTCCAGACCAGTGTCAGCGATATAGAATACTGTTTGTACTTATTTAGTCATCCCCTGAACGCCCACATAGAGGGGAATCAAAAGCTTTTTACCATTCTGAGTATTATTGCGTTTGATTGTCATGATAACGATTGCAGTACAGATTTAGAGATAGGTGGACTGTAATAAAGACAAGAAAACGATTTCGAATGTATGTTGTACTGAAATGATCTGGGATCAGTATGTTTTAATACACTTATCTTTTCATCGTTATGAGGTTAACTTAATGTTTATTTTCAAATCAATGCCTCAATAATGAAACGAAATCAAAGTAAATGAACATTAGTAAAAGGATATTGATATCAATTCGATTCGAAACAAAACGAAGTGAAGTCCAGTTGTTTATCCCTGTTTTACTTTGTCCCCCTTTGTCTGGTTAAACTTGCTCTTTGTATATTATTGCTGTCTTTATTTTGTACTTTGTCTCATTTTGTCTGGTTTATCCTCTTTGTACTTTGTCTCTTATTGTCTGTCTGTCCCCTTGTAGTTTGTCTCCTATTGTCTTTTTACCCCCTTGTACGTTTCTCCCTTTGTCTGGTTAATCCCCTTTGTCTGGTTTATCTTGTACTTTGTCTCATTTTGTCTGGTTTATCCTCTTTGCACTTTGTCTCTTATTGTCTGTCTGTCCCCTTGTAGTTTGTCTCCTATTGTCTTTTTACTCCCTTGTACGTTTCTCCCTTTGTCTGGTTAATCCCCTTTGTCTGGTTTATCTTGTACTTTGTCTCCTTTTGTCTGGTTTATCCTCTTTGTACTTTTTCTCCTATTGTCTGGTTTACCCCCTTGTACTTTGTCTTATATTGTCGTCTTTATCTTGTACTTTGACCCCTATTGTCTGGTTTATCCCCTTAGCATTTGACCCCTATTGCCTGGTTTATCCCCTTTGTACTTTGACCCCTATTGTCTGGTTTATCCCCTTTGTACTTTGACCCCTATTGTCTGGTTTATCCCCTTTGTACTTTGACCCCTATTGTCTGGTTTATCCCCCTTGTACTTTGACCCCTATTGTCTGGTTTATCCCCCTTGTACTTTGACCCCTATTGTCTGGTTTATCCCCTTGTACTTTGACCCCTATTGTCTGGTTTATCCCCTTTGTACTTTGACCCCTATTGTCTGGTTTATCCCCTTTGTACTTTGACCCCTATTGCCTGGTTTATCCCCCTTGTACTTTGACCCCTATTGTCTTGTTTACCCCCTTGTACTTTGACCCCTATTGTCTGGTTTATCCCCTTTGTACTTTGACCCCTATTGCCTGGTTTATCCCCTTTGTACTTTGACCCCTATTGTCTTGTTTACCCCCTTGTACTTTGACCCCTATTGTCTGGTTTATCCCCTTTGTACTTTGACCCCTATTGTCTTGTTTACCCCCTTGTACTTTGACCCCTATTGTCTTGTTTACCCCCTTGTACTTTGACCCCTATTGTCTTGTTTACCCCCTTGTACTTTGACCCCTATTGTCTGGTTTATCCCCCTTGTACTTTGACCCCTATTGTCTGGTTTATCCCCCGTGTACTTTGACCCTTATTGTCTGGTTTATCCCCTTTGTACTTTGACCCCTATTGTCTGGTTTATCCCCTTTGTACTTTGACCCCTATTGTCTGGTTTATCCCCCTTGTACTTTGACCCCTATTGTCTGGTTTATCCCCTTTGTACTTTGACCCCTATTGTCTGGTTTATCCCCTTTGTACTTTGACCCCTATTGTCTGGTTTATCCCCTTGTACTTTGACCCCTATTGTCTGGTTTATCCCCTTGTACTTTGACCCCTATTGCCTGGTTTATCCCCTTTGTACTTTGACCCCTATTGTCTGGTTTATCCCCTTTGTACTTTGACCCCTATTGTCTGGTTTATCCCCTTGAAAGTCTATATTTTGTTCACATTTCACCATGTTTTTATTGATGCGTCGTTTTTTTATGCGAGTCGGATTAAACATGTATCCAGCAATACATTACTTATGACTATACATTTAGTATGTTTGGAATGAATCATGGATATTAAAAAATTAAAGACGGTTATTTATCAAAATTGTACACCAAATATGGTTAACTGACTCAAAGCAGAAGTATTTGTATATAGTACTCTAGCTTGTAGAAAAAATGAAAACGATAGCACGATTCTAAACAATGTCCTATTATATAGAGATGAAATGAACGTTATCTGTTGCACCTACATCTTTTGGACGAATTCAACCGTTTACCATATTGACGATGGAATACGATAACCATACGAGAATCTACAACAGGGAGAGTGTATATGGCACAGATTGCTGTCCTAACAATAAAATCAATTATGATAGCAGCAGAAGTGTTTTCTGTTTTCATTTTTCATTTTATACTTTTATAATTAATTTTTTTTTTCATGGTAAATACTCAAATGTGATTGGTCGAAAAATTCTTTTCATTCTTCTGTGAAAGAAATTCCGAGAATGGCGCGAAAAATGTGACGTCACAATACGACGTTGCGTATTGATTTGAGAAAAAGAATCCCATTTAAAAACCAGTAAAATTGTACATAAAACATGTTTTAAATTAGAAAATCATTTTCAAAAATTAATTATAAGCGTTGATGTCAATTATTTTTTAGTTTCATCGGGGTATAAATCAAATTTTGTTTGCAAACTTCTGTAAGAATCCGCTACGCGGATTCATACAGTTTGCAAACAAAATTTGTTTCATACCCCGATGAAACAAAAAAAAACATGACATCAATGCTTAAATATTAAACAACAATGTTGCACGTCAATAGCGCTCTGTTATAATATCATTTATAGTCCTTTATATACTTAATAAAGTCACCAGACATACAGGTGGCCGTACTGATGAAAGCGTATACGTCAGAGTACCCAGAAAATGGACCAAGCAGGGTCGCTACTTTACTATCGTCCTGTATTACAAATACTGTTGTGGCAGTTTAGACAAAGTATCAGGACCCGAAACGAAATTTACACAGTAGAATATCATACGATACAATGGGTTTTTTTTCCGTTTCGGATCTACGTATCTAATTATCTAATTACCTCTCAATTTGTATTGAACTGTGCCAACATATTGTGTGTCCCCGAGATTACAAGTACATAAGTAATAGACACTGTTGGCGCACTTTAACCCTCACACATGTGCCCTCTAGAGCCAAGTTTGATTATTATCCGACATTAATATCTACCATTCATTTATAAATATTATATCCATTACTCCATCCTGTATATCAAAGTTGTATGTGTGATTTCCCTCCGTCGTTTACCTTGCTGGTCTCTCCTGTAATTTTGTATGGGCCGTTGAAGCTGTTTTTTATAAATAAGGTGTGTTTTTGCCACCATGAAAAAGTGATAAATCCTTATCTTATTTTCACGTCTAAATCTTACAATGCTTCCTGATCCTTTTTGAAGAAGTATCTTCTATATGATCATTTAGTAAACCACCACGAAAAATGATTTTGAAAGGCAAACATTTTTATCCTATTTATATATTTACCCACTGTATAATTTTTTTGAAATATTCATGTGGTATAAATCAATAATTTTTTTAATTTTTGTATATGCGTCAATGATAAACTCGGGTCATGCCTGCGAAACACAACACATTGATTGCTAACTAATTCATATCAATCAGCTATGAAGGATACTCTGTATGCCTCACTCTTTCAGAGCTCCAATGATGTGATTTATAGTTGATCGTCGCACTCTCATTAGCTATAGTGAAATGATTTATTATCGATAATTATCAACACTGAAAGGATAATTGTTATTTGTCATAAAAAATCTCAAAGAAGCTTCAAATCGAGTGTTGACGGGCTATTTGTTATTATTGGTGCCGATTTCATCTTCTAGATATCAACGACGATACAGAAAATGTAAAGAATGATCACGATTGGTATCGATTCAAATGAATCCTTTCGAAGTATAAACTACGAACAAGAGAAGATTGTACTTGTGTGGCGCAATGACAAACATTATTCATCCTCTTTGTTTTCAATTATACACTTTATGGACGTAAGTTCATTATCTATCATCAACAGTGTGTCTTTCTTTAAAAGATGACAGCTTATTTCAGCGTATTTTTATAATAGCAATGATGATTATCAACTTAAATTTGGAGTAATAAAACCTTATAAAACTTTAGTAAGTTATTGGAACAATTGTATATCATACTCGCAAACAAATATTCAAAACCTAAACCTGTTACCTGTTAATATGTGTACAATTTGAATGACTCAAGCTACGTGTTATTAAGTGTTCAATTTAAATTATTCAAGTCATGTGTTAATATGAGTACAATTTGAATTATTCAAGGTACGTGTTACTATGTGTACAATTTGAATTAAGCTAGTTACGTATTAATATATATGTATATGACTTTAATCATTCAAGTTAAATATTAATATTTCTACAATTTGAATTATTCAAGGTACGCGTTGATATATTTACAATTTGAATTGTTCAAAATCAAGGTTTTTTTGGTACACGTGGTAAGGTTCATAGGTACACGTGGTAAGGTTAACTGGTACACGTGGTAAGGTTAACTGGTACACGAGGTAAGGTTAATTAGTAACGAGGTAAGGTTTATTGGTATACGTGGTAAGGTTTATTGCTACACGTGGTAAGGTTAACTGGTACCAGAGGTAAGGTTCATTGGTACACGAGGTAAGGTTCATTGGTACACGAGGTAAGGTTTATTGGTACCCGAGGTAAGGTCAACTGGTACACGAGGTAAGGTCAACTGGTACACGAGGTAAGGTTTATTGGTACACGAGGTAAGGTTTATTGGTACACGAGGTAAGGTTAACTGGTACACGAGGTAAGGTTAACTGGTACACGTAGTAAGGTTAACTGGTACATGATGTAAGGTTAACTGGTACATGATGTAAGGTTAACTGGTACACGAGGTAAGGTTCATGGGTACGTGAGGTAAGGTTAATTGGTACAGAGGTAAGGTTAATTGGTACAGAGGTAAGGTTAACTGGTACACGAGGTAAGGTTAACTGGTACACGAGGTAAGGTAAACTGGTACACGAGGTAAGGTTACTTGGTACACGAGGTAAGGTTAACTGGTACACGAGGTAAGGTTAACTGGTACACGAGGTAAGGTTAATTGGTACACGTGGTAAGGTTAACTGGTACACGAGGTAAGGTTTATTGGTACACGAGGTAAGGTTTATTGGTACACGTGGTAAGGTTAACTGGTACCCGAGGTAAGGTTCACTGGTGCACGAGGTAAGGTTAACTGGTACACGAGGTAAGGTTAACTGGTACATGAGGTAAGGTTTATTGGTACCCGAGGTAAGGTTTATTGGTACATGAGGTAAGGTTAACTGGTACACGAGGTAAGGTTAATTGGTACACGTGGTAAGGTTAACTGGTACACGAGGTAAGGTTAACTGGTACAAGTGGTAAGGTTAACTGGTACACGAGGTAAGGTTCATTGGTACACGAGGTAAGGTATATTGGTACACGAGGTAAGGTTCATGGGTACACGAGGTAAGGTTAACTGGTACACGTGGTAAGGTTAACTGGTACACGAGGTAAGGTTCATTAGTACACGTGGTAAGGTTTATTGGTACACGAGGTAAGGTTTATTGGTACACGGGGTGAGGTTTACTGGTACACGAGGTAAGGTTCATTGGTACATGAGGTAAGGTTTATTGGTACAAGAGGTAAGGTTAACTGCTACATGATGTAAGGTTCATTGGTAAACGTAGTAAGGTTCATTGGTACACGAGGTAAGGTTCATGGGTACGTGAGGTAAGGTTCATATGTACATGATGTAAGGTTCGTTGATTCAAGCGCTGTTGTAAATTGATGCTCCTGTTGTGTTTCCTGGTTTCTTATTCTTTTCATGAACATAAAACCTTTTTGCCTCTCTGTCCGATACAGTCTATTATCTTTCTTATGATATGTATTAGTCATTTATGACACTACATACAATTATATACAAAAGTACAATATATAAACCGATTCAAAGGACACTACAGAAGGTCATTACAGCACAAACAACTATTGACGACTACAAAGTATAACATAGTAAGGACATAATGACAGAAGAAATGGTGAAGATACAAAAATAACTAGGTACTAAACCACACAGCCAGAACATCTGTCGTCCCTCAGTGTTAAGTGAATCAGCTTTATGAGTCGGACCTCTGCTGAGTGGGGAATTGGTTGCATTCGATTAATACACGACGAGCATTCATGTTAGCACATAGGCATCTGACAAAAACCAATAATAATGTATCTGTGGAGTAAACCTACCAATCGTATTGTCTGTGTATGCTAACTTTTCTGCTCTATAGATTCTATGTGAGCCTAGCACCTCAAACTGTTGTACTGAAAGTTTAACACACGAAGAACCTATGTTCGAACTGTTCTTGTCTTCTCGTTCTCGTAAATAGGGATATTTTCGGATGTCCAAATTTGTAGTTTGCATAAACTCTGCGATTTCCGATAATCATGTTGCAATAGACCTACCGATTTCAATCATCTGAGTCGGAGATAACATGTTTTCCCCTTGGTGCCGTTAAAGTTTTATTACCGTCATCCGCTATTGCTTTTAAAGTCCTGGTGATTCACAGACCACGAGATCTATTGTGACCCATATTATTATGCAAACATATTATTAATGCTTACATATATATTCGTCTGTATAGTAATTAATATAGCCGATGTAAACCAATGTATTGGTACCTTTCGGCCGATCGAATTTGATCAAAGAATCGATTGAAACCGCATGAATTTACCTGCTACAGTACGAGCAGTGATCATGTTTACAAAATCAACATTTTAAGCGAAAGTTCAAAAGGACAACCGTTACATACAAAATAAAATATTAACTAAACCTTTATCGTAGAATACCAGAACATCACATACTCTAATGACCGAACCAGTAAACGGTACTTCCGGAATATTCGGCGACGTTATAATTTGGTGTGTTGGGTATTTACGGTTTGGTGCCCGGCACCAAATAAACCAAAACAAAAAATTAAAATTAAACATCCCAAAATTTCTGCATGTAAGCGTGTAAAACACAGCAGTGTTCCGTCAAAGAAACGGTGTCACCAACCATATTGTATATCGGTGTCACCAACCATATTGTATATCGGTGTCACCAACCATATTGTATATCGGTGTCACCAACCATATTGTATATCGGTGTCACCAACCATATTGTATATCGGTGTCACCAACCATATTGTATATTGGTGTCACCAACCAAATTGTATAACCGTGTCACCAACCAAATTGTATAACTGTGTCACTAACCAAATTGTATAACGGTGTCAACAAACAAATTGTATAACGGTGTCACCAACCACATTGTATAACGATGTCACCAACCACATTGTATAACGGTGTCAACAACCAAATTGTATAACGGTGTCACCAACCAAATTGTATAACGGTGTCACCAACCACATTGTATAACGGTGTCACCAACCAAATTGTATAACGGTGTCACCAACCAAATTGTATATCGGTGTCACCAACCAAATTGTATAACGGTGTCACCACCAAATTGTATAACGGTGTCAACAACCAAATTGTATAACGGTGTCACCAACCACATTGTATATCGGTGTCACCAACCAAATTGTATAACGGTGTCACCAACCACATTGTATAACGGTGTCACCAACCAAACTGTATAACGGTGTCACCAACCAAATTGTATTACGGTGTCACCAACCAAATTGTATAACGATGTCACCAACCACATTGTATAACGGTGTCACTAACCAAATTGTAGAACGGTGTCACCAACCAAATTGTATAACGGTGTCACCAACCAAAGCCGAAGGCAGAGATGAACAAACCCTTGATCAGGTCTGTATAGTCTCGTGTACACCGAACACAAATGGCAATAACTGTTTTGTAATATGGCCAACTAAAATGAATGGAAAAAATATCAAGGCTCGATCCAGTCCAAATCATGTTGACTAAAGTTTTCAAAGTCGGCATGCAGACTGACCTTTGGAACTTAAATATGGCCGGAATAGTCGTGTTGCAACTGAAGTATTTGTCCGGATGTTCAACAAGTCTTTTTTCTTCAAAATATCTTGTAATTCCCTCCTCGTTTATTGTAGCGAAACGTTAATGGGATACATTTTGTATCTCGTCTGCAATATTGTAAACAAAGTGATGGCGAACAATCGTTTGTTTCCAGCATTCTGATTGGCTGTTGTCCAACTTTACACGTTGCGTGATTGGAGGCAAGGATTGGGGAATTTCCCATCTGAGCTATTTTTAGCTCGAACAGGTCTACTCACTGATGGGTACTTGTGAGGGAAACAGGAAATTGGCCAATGAATATTAAGGAAACACTCCAGCCATATTACAATATTTACAGTACACCGTCTCTTTGAAATGCATGCAAATAAGCAAAAGCCAGTGTGTGCCTGAATTAGCGTATTATAAACACATGTAATAATCATCAGCATAAGTCTGAGTTAATATATTTATCACCGACAAAACACCTTGTTACTACGTTAAAATCACAAAAACACGGCCTTTATACAATCAGGGCAATGCGAAAAAAGTATCAGCGCAATCGATATAACTTATACGAAATTAACAAGGAATAAAAAACGAAAAATGTAGGTTTACACAATTTCCTTTAAAACAGAAAAATGACAATAGATGTTCCGGAAAGATGACACAATTCTGACTCACAAGATGAATTCCAGGTAATGTCAAATTATCACCATATGAAACGGAACCGTCAGATATAGCTACTAATAATGAAATACCACATACATCAAAGTATATTACGAAGGGATCACGATCTCGACTGTAAGCATGTCTGTGTTCATTATTTATTAGCTGTTGACATCTAACATAGAAATATCATATTACATAGGTTTACAGGATTATCGACGTCTAAAATACCTCCCAGAGTATCATATATTATCCTTGCACTTTTCCAAGACATTTATGTAAATCTTTCTTTCGCACTATTTTTCGAGATTGAGCTGTGGATTTCGTTATATAGAGTTTGAGTTATATATTTTGTTGTATCGAGTTTGGTTTATGAATTTCGTTATATCGAGTTTGATTTATGAATTTCGTGATATCGAGTTTGAGCTATGAATTTCGTTATACCGAGTTTTATTGATGGATTTCGTTATATCGAGTTTTAGTTATGGATTTCGTTATCTCGAGTTATTTTTATACATAGATATATCGTGATATACAACTCTCATCCACATATTACGTATAAACATCTCGGACATGTCCTTACACTGAGCAGGAAGGGGTAGACTGGAAATAAGTAATTCCACCGACATGACTACTCCTAGTTTAGTTCAACGCAAAATACTTGTTACTACGACTCAGGTATGCATTCAAATTGTGTTAAATAACTACCTTTGTTCCAAGTCATTTTGAAGTGATGAATTAAGAATGTACTGAAAATTATAGTTTTGATATAAAAACACAACATTTCAGTATGGTATGTCTACACTTTAGAAATTGTTAAGGTAATATTATTTTCAAGAAGTGCTTGCATACAAAATGCATATATTTTTATAATTATTAATAACCTTAGTTTCAAGTCAAAGTGAACTTACATGTAAACGATGAAGATGGAATGAAAACGACAGTTTTAATGTAAAAATACTTTTTAATCTGTTCTTCTACACCTAACAACTTGTTTTCAGTGTAAGTGTAAAGTTTAAGGGGTTTTTTCATAGAAGTACATACATATGTACAGTATATCTTTATTACAAATAGACAAATAAGTTTACCTTCGGACTCCAAGTTTTTACTATCAATACAGTCTCGTGCACTCTTAAAACAATAGTGATTTCTCATAGAAAAAGGCTCTAACAGTGTTACTTTACCTCCGTTAATTCTCCTTTATTAATATTTCAACCTTTGGCTGATACTTTAAGAGGTGCATGTCTGATCCTCGTCAAAAATGCATGCAATCATCCGACGTCGTCACCTTGGACTGTGAGAACATATCGAATAGTCAGACACAAAGTGCGGCCTGTTGTCCATATGTAGCTTAACTCGACCCGTTATAAATTAACGTGATTTGTTTTGCTTACTTTATTTGTTCATTTATAATATTCATATCTACAACGAACAAGAAATACTACACAGGGAGCGTACAGATCCCTAGAGGATTCGTGGTCGGAAGGGAGACAGCGTATATCGAATGATCGTGCCCGCTAGATTGGAAATGACCAAATGTCCAGCAATTCCTTATCACTCTTGGCAGCCGTAACGCCGGTCAATTCTGTTGGGCTCGCGTGAGAACGTGCATCACCATGACAAAGCCAATACCCAGTCATCTTTTACAATTGTCGAAAACAAATGAACATCGGTAACTAAATACACTACATTGGGAGGCCAGTAATTTAGTGTAAACTCCCCTGGACTCTGGGGGTGTCCCAGCTTCTTTAGTTACGTAGAACTTGCGTGCGTAACCATTTGTCGAACGGTCCATCGATCGAAACGCAAGTGAAATGTGGGAGGTGGCAGGCATCCAATAGGATCAGCGTCACAACACCACGTGACTTTGTTCTATTTAAACTCATCGATATGTACATTTGACTAACAACTCGGGATAGTACACTTTTTGGAGGAAAGTTTTCACTAGACTTTACACCGTTGCTCATCGACAGAGAGTTACATCGAAAAAGGTTGGTGTGATTTTGTCTCCACTTTTAACGTAGGACCAACATATTATACATTGTGAACAACTCTTCAGGTAAGTTAGCATTTAAAGAAAACGTCTCGTTTTAACATTCACCAAGAGTGTGAAATATTCCTATAGGAAGGATTTAATTATATTTCTATATTAAGTCATTTCTATGAATTTCGCTGCAGATTTTTAGCAAATACTTCCGACTGGTCGTTCAGCGCTATATTGAATTTATGAAGAAATCTGGAATTTCATGCAAACAGAAGTATTATACAATGTCTCGTCTTATGAAAGTATAGGCCTTGACTTACAGCTGGGTATTTAAAGATAAAAAATCTTTCATTAAATTTAAACTTCATCCTAAATAATATCATGGAAAACTTGTTTGCATTGATAGAACGATTCATCTCTGTAGTAATTGATAATACAGCAATATCTATACATGTATATTTAACTCTGAAGTAATTGATAAAACAACAATACCTCTAAATGTAGATTTATCTCTGTAGCTACTGTGATACAGTAATATCTATATATGTAGATTTATCTCTGTAGCTACTGTGATACAGTAATATCTATATATGTAGATTTATCTCTGTAGCTACTGTGATACAGTAATATCTATATATGTAGATTTATCTCTGTAGCTACTGTGATACAGTAATATCTATATATGTATATTTATCTCTGTAGCTACTGTGGTACAGTAATATCTATATATGTAGATTTATCTCTGTAGCTACTGTGATACAGTAATATCTATAAATGTAGATTTATCTCTGTAGCTACTGTGATACAGTAATATCTATATATGTAGATTTATCTCTGTAGCTACTGTGATACAGTAATATCTATGTATGTAGATTTATCTCTGTAGCTACTGTGATACAGTAATATCTATATTTATCTGTAGATTTGTATCCGTATTCATTGATAAAACAACAAAACCTCTAAATGTAGATTAATCTCCGTAGCTATTGATAATACCTATACATCTATACATATCTGTATATTTATCGATTGCCGTTTCATGATCATGTATGTTAAACATAATTGCAAAAAACTGAAACTTTAATATATTGAGTGTGTATAGATTAGTATAAGAGAAGCTATGTTACATCGGGATATGCACGGCACATAATTCGAGGGTATAGTGAAAATGTCAACGCATTATCGCAACACTTCTGAACGCATCGCATCACCTTAATCTCACAAATACTGTACATACAAATTAGCCCAATGTTGTCTGCTCCGTGCAATGTTTCCGCTCCTTTTAGACATAAACGACTAGATGGTAACCGAGGCGAGTATCCTGTAATTAGAATAGTTTGTTTAGGATCGCACTAGCAATATCAGAGGCCAAAAGTCGGAAAAATATTTGATTTATGTCAGATATTTCACGAAGTGTGGTCATCATTTCTCATATAGCCACATTGCACGAACATTTCGGGATGTGGAACCCACAGACGGCGAAACTGTTCTGAGAGTATCAATTATCGTCGTACCGGAAACACCAAGCCACATGGTGTTGTGTAAATACGATTGAAACTTCAGTTGTTCTAGGAGTATCCGATGTCGCCATAATATCATTCTCTAACCTCTACATCAAAATATAAATATGTTTGCGTGTCTTTTGGTATGATATGTTCCTATAGTTTTCATTAGTATTTGTTGTTTGGATAGAAAAGTAATATCAGTCTTTCTCTTTTCTAAGATTTTTTTTCTGAAGCAATAGGCAAAAACATGCATATTTACAGAAAAGTGATCAATTTTGTATTGCCTTAACGCAAAAGTCATTGTCTTTGTGTGGTGTTCACGTTGTCGCAAGTTCGCTTTACGAATAACTTTCAGTATTATTGTCTAGCAGTTATTTATTTGACATAATGGCAATGTTCTAACAGTGGATAAACGAGTTAAAAATAAACTTATATCTTTAAGTTAAATGTCAGGTAAGCCCACACCAAGGCGACCTCTGTGGAGAACTGTTCTTAAACATGACACGATGCATGTCGACCCGTCCTGGTTGCCGGAGATTACTGCTTATTTTCCCAGGCGGATGCTGGGATTTCATTTCCAATATCGTCATATAAGAGCTTAATCTGGCAAGGATGAATTAGTCAATGTTATAAATACATCGATGTGCCTTAATATACCTCGGCTACGGTTACTTCATTAAGGTATCTACCTGTACAGCGCCTCACGCACGCGCCGCCGATCCATATACTCAGCACACCTTACGCTATCATTAGGAGAACCAGTTGGTTGTTATATAATCTGCCCTGGCCCAGTCCCCATGAGATCTTAGCGCAATTACTCGATATTTTATAGTGTGATTGTAAATAAATCAAGATTAGTAATAATAGACCTGACTTTAGTATGCATCTGTGTGGGACATAAGCTGCAGACGAGGTTATCATAACCATATATGGTAATCAAATTAATCACGGCATAACGCCACGAGGTAATTAGGAACATGTCTCCGTAAACAGAGTCAGGAATGGAATGACCGTTAAATAAAATATAAGGTTAAGTTATAATAGCGCACTAAACAATTTAATACCTGTTGTAGATAGATATAGTAATCATTTATATTAATTGCTCAATTTTTAATTACTGTACCTACACGGTTCGAACCCTCAAATTCCTAAAGAGACCGTAGCTTAGTGACAGCCTTATCAAGTCTATCAAAATGCGTGATATTTTTATCAAATATTCGGTTAAAATTACTGTTTTTAGCTTTGCGATCATAAATACGAACGTTTAAAAGTAATACCTGAAACTGTTTTGAATGGTAAGATTGACAGAAATAATTCATTAACTATGGTACGAACGAGAAATATTAACAAATGCCAAATCATCGCTTGACCGATTTGTAGGAATTTGAAAAAAAAAAAACTGAGTAAAATGGTAATGCGTCTGTTAGTCTTCCAAACTTCATGAAACTGTTATTCATAAACAAATAATAAAAAAACACCAAAAACTAATTCTGTATAACTGCATACGCCATGTCATTCCCCAGAAATATTACATAACTAATGTTACTGCAGGTTGTGTAAGAACTTAAACGCTCATTCGCTGCTTCAAGCATTTCTTTTGGAAAGGTTAAGGTTCTGTAAAAGATCTACAATAACACTAGTAAACGTCACCGCTTTACTAAGTCGCAGGAAGTGGGAAACAAAGGCAAGATCTACGGGGATTTTATACAATATTAGGGCGTTATATATCATGTGCATCTAGTCTATGCATGAAGTTAAGTCAAACTTGTTACCCCAATCGCTTCTTGTTATACCGTTACTCACCAGCTAAATATACTACTAAGTTGTTATATTTACCGACTGACCAATAGTTAGATTTATCATTGCTAACACGAGTTTTGTGAGGACGTCGTGGTGAGGTTTTGACTGACTGATATATTTTCTGTAATTCACAATAAGATAGTAATCTATCACACTTATGTCATCTTTATAAGTCTGAGTAAAGAATGAAGTGCACCTAAATGCTTCCTTGAAGTCTGCCAATAGACGCCTTGACTCATTTATCTTAAAAAGATCATGTATGGTTTCTGTATGAGTGATGTTGTATGGGTATGAAGTCTGTCTATAGACACGCTACTGTATTTAGTGTGTATGGATGGTGTGTATGATTCCTGTTCGACTGACATGACAGTGATGTTGTACGGGTATGAAGTCTGTCTATAGACACGCTTTATTTAGTGTGTATGGATGGTGTGTATGATTCCTGGTCGACTGACATGACAGTGATGTAACCCCTGTCTATAGATACACTACTGTATTTGGTGTGTATGGATAGTGTGTATGATTCCTGGTCGACTGACATGACAGTGATGTAACCCCTGTCTATAGACACGCTACTTTATTTGGTGTGTATGGATAGTGTGTATGATTCCTGGTCGACTGACATGACAGTGATGTAACCCCTGTCTATAGATACACTACTGTATTTAGTGTGTATGGATGGTCTGTATGATTCCTGTTCGACTGACATGACAGTGATGTTGTACGGGTATGAAGTCTGTCTATAGACACGCTACTTTATTTGGTGTGTATGGATAGTGTGTATGATTCCTGACTGACATGACAGTGATGTAACCCCTGTCTACAGATACAACGTGTTTACAGAAGAGTTATAGGCAGTTAAACCACCATTTTACAATACTCAATTCTCCTGTGTTCTTCTCGTAATAACAGTTCGCCATCATAACAGCGGCTTCAAACGGCAGACAAAAACCGTTGCAGTTGATGAGACAATTTCCCCAATATGATAAAGTAGCAATTTCAAAAAGATAAAATAAATAAATTTTATTTCTGTCGACATTTCTTTAAGATGAAAGAATCATCTCAAAGGAGAAAAAAATCAATTTTTCACGTTAAATTGAAGACAGCACCATCCGTTAGACCTATAATTGAAGGCATTCAAGTAGGAATGATATAAGGTTTATTATATTACTTCAGCATTTAATGCAGGCAAATATGAAAGTCCATTTTCTATAATCGCATGTCATTAACGTTCTGATCCGAATGTCGTTGAACCGTGTACCTGATCTAAGGTCAAACTACTATCTGCATGGTATTATTTAATACGCATGCGTCGTGATAATAAATAGCAACAATTAAACACTGTGACTCTTGAAAAAAAGTATTGTTATCATAACAAGAATACAGAAAGGTATTGTAAAACATATATGTGAAATATTAAGGATAAACTATTTGAGGAAAAAAACTTGATCTTACGCATTTATTTGTATACCCAACATATGGAATATAAATGTATTCAAAGCATGTAATGATACCAAACATATCCATCAACTTATCTTATTCTGGAAGAAATTAACGTTTCAGTTGTATATAATGCTTATATAGTACAGAAACCGCCATTCAACCTATGCCCGATGTATCAAGTAGGAATAATCTCCAGTAAGTGTAAAGTACTGTAATTAGTTTTGGTATTTAGATATTTCAATTGATAGTGGGCGTTTCTTTTGTAACTACTTACCAGGAAACAGTTAAACTGAGCTAATAGATATCAATTGCCGTTTTCGAATTTAAATGAATGTCGGTCTTTATACTATTAGGATTTCTCTAACAAGTCGATAGCTACACGTGAATTTTACAGAGGACCATTCACGTGCACCTCCATTAATGCCTCATTTATGTGTCACGAAGCATGATTCGCCCCCTCGCAGCAAAAAATGACAAACGTCTCATTACTGCTTAAATAACGAAATAATAATCAAGAGAAACTGAACTTTATCGATATTCACAATCAAACAAAAATACTTTTGAAGCAATGATAACAATCTTAATAATATTATTATATTTAAATTACAGACACAAATCCTAATGATAATATTATAAATCAATGCCGTTTTTATTCTCTCTGGGCGTTGTAATATATCTATTAATGGGATTTTTTCCTGAACGATATGTTGCTCCAGTGTAACGCCATTACTACGATAGGTTAAATGCCTAAGTAGTAATCCCTGTGGAAAAAGGATATAAAGTGCATCAACATATATTACAAGGTGATTTATGATTGATAAGTGTTCAAAGAAATAACCAGCATATGGTAAAAAAAAGTCCTCTGTATGTACAACCCAAAGGTACTTCATACATTTGAATTTAAAAAGCACAGCTTCTGCGTTGAGTGAAATTGAAATAGATTGCAAGATGTTTGTTGTATCCTATACAATGGTCAGATCCGGGAATTACGATATCACGGATGTAGAGATCTTATAAAGGTGAATGGAAGCATATAGCCTTCTATACTAGAAAAATACAGTTAGTGTCGCCATCTTGTCAAGCCTCTAACCAATCAATCAACGTATCAACCATCTTAACCTTCAGTTCTATTAAATGTTTCAGATTCATTTTTAGGACAAAAAAAATATTCGACACATTGAGTGAATTTATCTCGTATAATTGTGTTCTTCACACTATAACGAAGGGTCAATAATCAACTGCAACAAAGGGTGCACTCCCACGAGGACATTTACGGGAACACAAAAGAGTTTTATTGTGCTTTAGAGAGGCCAAGTGTTAATTGAAGTTACGTTACTATGACCTTTGAGTGTCCTTCGGAAAGCTACAAGGAACTGAGGCCATTAAATGTCAGCGTATTGTTGTAACACAGACTCCGATTACAGATCCGGAAACCGTTTACTTATCACTCAAGGGAAAAACAAAATCGACAGTTTAGATATTTAAGAAAAAAAAACATACATAAGTTGTCAGACATGATTATGTTATCTGAGTCTATTCAGTAGTAATATTTTCTTCCTAGTTTCTTTGTCTCGCGTATTGTTTGTCCGGGAATTGAAATTTTATCATCACATCTCTATCTCTCCTGCTGATGTGAAACCCTTTAAACATGTTTATTGCGTGTTCAGGTTAGAAAAACAACAGACTATTAACTCCGTAGGTTATTTATTGTTTGTAATGTCTAACCTAATAAAGCGTCACACTAGCACCAATATACATAAACATATATAACGCTTGGAATTGAACATGTGTTAGCTTAACTAACCCTAGCAGCGAATTTGTGACGGAGTTTGACTCCAACAGCACCATCACAATAGAGTAATTAGAGCTGCCGAGGAAGACATCGATTAGCAGCCATTTGTATTTCTGCGTTATACCAATTATGGCCGGTGAGTGATTATCATATGGTGGGTATCCGGTTAGTTCAATTACAGGGTCCAGAGGGGCTGGGTATATCGGCTAAGAGGTCAGAAGGACATCGCCGACACTGTGAAGTCCAGAAGTTGATATTCTTATGAATGACCGCTTGATATCATGGCGGTAAAATTCACGGCTAACTTGGACAAGTTTTAATGAAGTCAACACCGGAAATGACGTAACCTAGTGTACAGTTACGTAACAATGTCTGCCGGCAATACAGCTGCATTATCTAAACCACACAGCATCGGTTTATCCCTTTCATCCTACGACATTAGAATTGAAGAATTTATAAAATTTCATTGTTTAAGCATACAAGTACAATATAATGAAATAAACTTTTTCCTTGATACTAAATATAGTAAACTCCATACGTCAACAAAAGTATTGAAACCAACAAACCAAATAAGGCGTTAGTAGTCATATAATAAACCTCTACATATACTACAGGCTAGTCAGGTATGTCATACGTATTATTTTGCGAGATAGATATTTTGCAGACACGATGGTAATAAAGAGGTAGAAGACGAATATCTTATTTACGTCAGTTACTTTAAAAAATTAAATGCTGTTTAAGCGAAATATGTCGCCACGAACTAGGTTGTGATATTTAAATCATTCTGCGGTATTAAGCGCAAAATAAACTGTACGTCGGCGCGATCTAGCCTATCGGATTGAAATTACGAAAATGAATCCACAGGAAAACAAATTAGTTTGCAGTAGTTTAACCCTTCATTGCATCATATCAAGTGTACTTTACAACACAATGGAAGATAAAGATGGTTCTTTTTGTATGTACATCGTATCTATATTTCTACAAAATACCAGTAACTTGTAGGAATCACGTTCAAAGACCTTCCGAATTAATTTTTTTGTCTAAGTAACCGCAATCTGTAAATGGATCCATGTTAGGCTATTGTTTTATTAATTGGACAGGAATTCCTTAAAAAACGGAGATGTTTTTCAATACGAGTACCAAGCCTGAAGTCATACTATATATCAAACATCAGATGAAAACAATATTAATTGTGAGAGTGTAAACGTTAACTTAACATTCTTAAATAAAATTGATTTCTAACGCTCTTCTCATCCTGTTCTGACTCAGCAATGTTTACTTCCTCAGACATTTCAATACATCCAACTTAATCTGTAGTCGTACAGTGTATACCACGACTTTTGTATTACATTTACTTGATATTCAAATCCCTTACATTTGTGGATAAGACACCAATAATCAGTTCAGACAACCACTCGAATTTTATCAAGAGAAATAAAGATATTTTGATTATTTATGTTTTAAAATTGACGTCAGATGTCAGTTGTCATGATAATAAGTACTTTTCCAATTCTTATAGTTTGTGAGAAGCAATTACATCTAAGCACTAACAAGGAAATTAAGAAATCAAATGTGATGGAAGCGTCCCTGTTACTGTCACAAGGAAATCAAAAAAAATGCACTTTGAAGTGCATGGAATAGGAGCGATAATTGGTCCTTCTATATTGAACACACACATATATATATATAACTGATAACTGACAAAAGAAGACATTTTATTACATTTTTACCAGTGAAATATCAAAAATTATTCATTCTATAAAAGTGATATTTTCACTAGTGAAAAATATCACTTTTGCTGATTTGACCAATCAAATTAATGATTAGAAAATACCAAAATAATTGACCAATCAGAAAGCCCGACATATATGTCAGCACCTGGACAGGGGGAACTACTTTTTTTGTTTACATTAGGCCTAGTTAGCATATGGGGTAGGTTTTTCGTTGATAAAAAATGTAATAAACAGAATATCTAACAGTGTCTTCAGTAATACCAAATATATTTCACTCGTGTGGCTAATATTTTGATATTTTTCACTCGTGCTGCGCACTCGTGAAAAATATCAAAATATTAGCCCCACTCGTGAAATATATTTGGTATTACTGAAGACACTGTTAGATATCCTCTATACATTTTGCACTATCGCTTTATATATAATCAATCATCAAGTAATCTGGTACTGCCTGATTGCAATGTCTGTATAATAAATATAGATCATGTTCAGTTGGTATACCCCCGGGACAAATGCGTACCTATGTTAATAAACACATCGCAAACAATGACATGTTAAGGATTTATTGAGCAATTTTCGTTTTAATGCACTGTTGAGTATTTTTATTTTGAAATGTATCCACGGTCCAGCGTGACGTACTGTTTTTATACCGTTTGTAGGGGAACGACTTTCATACATTTATGATTGACGAAGATATTTGTAATATAAAAGATAAAATGAAATTATTTTAGACCAATCAACAATATTAGACGGACCACGATTAGATGTACCACTATTTGACTATCTTATAACAATACAATACTTGTCAAATAACACGGTATATATTTACGACAATGATCTGATATATCGACAAGGCCATAAAATGTCGTGCTATGGACATATCAAAGAGGATTGTGAAAATGTACTACTAATGTAATGAAAAATATATTAATTTTAAAGATTAAACATTTGTCATTTCTAAAACGTCGTATAGGTAAAAATATACAACATCATCATGAAGTTATATGTATCATTTTTTTTCAAAACCATGCAAGTAACAATACTAAAACAGTGTGCAATAAAATGTCTACAGTTGTAGATACTAACCAGGTATCGCTCTTAAAATGATTTCTCAAAAGACGCATAATATTTTAGCACATTCCAAATCCACATTAGAGACAAAGCATAATTTGCATTATACAGCTGTTTCGCCTTTTAAGACTCTTCCGTTATGCTATGGACTGAAATGTTTAAAGGAGATGACAGACTCATAATTCAGTAAATTTCATTATTTTTAAAATTGAATTTGAAAAGAACGCGAAATACGTAAAATCTTTATCATGTAACATTTATAAATAACATCCGGTTAGCACGCGCACTGCCTATATAACCAATACTCCTGCATTAACAATACGCCTGAAATACCTTACCGTCGACCGTCGATGGTAGTAACGGTAGGCTCGATACTGTTTACATATCTCAAGGAAAACAGGAGCGCCCGATCTTTAATTTGCATAAAACTTCGCGTACCGGTAATTATAAAAGGTAATTAGACATCGATTTTACAGAACGCTGAAATAACTCTAGGGGACGCCAAATGCAGCGTCCAATCCACCTATCGAGGTAGGAGATCTCCATCACACCATAACAGAGACACTTTATTCAATAAATCCATTGAAAATCAGAGCAGGTTCATAGCCACTGTCAAATCCTATTTTTCAACTGTTATAAATGAGCTCGACGTGCTAAGATTTTACAGAACATTGTGCTAACAAAAACAAATGCATTAGAGAAAGTGGATTTCGCAAAATTGTTGATTCAAGCAAATGGAGAAGTCCAAATGGATAACTATTTGTTTTTCTGATGGGAATTTTAATTAGTCTTGTCATAAATGCACTAAGCGTCAAATAAGAATAAATAGTTGTGATAGAGAATAATAACATTTTTTTCCCATTTAACATAACATAATTTCTTTAGATACAACATGTTAACAAACGCAATAGTTAGGAAGGTTAAGTCATAGTCACAAAACATATAAATTCTAGGCTGATACTAATACGCACTCCACTCACCGATATCTATCTCATTCTTATTCTCTCATTCTCATCCACGTATCAACAGAAAGCATTTTTTCTTTCAAAATAATTTCTTTATCTTATGAATGTTGTACTATCCGTATCTTCAAGCTGTGTTCAGATTGCACTACTAATCTATACGTATGAAATAGGTATATTGGAATGTACTCCATCATTTAATTTTATTCTTGTTTAATCCTCAGAGAACAGTGAGGACAAGTGATGAGGACGCTCAGCTATGTGGGTTTGCTAGCGGCTGTTCTGTCCAACTGGGTGTATGGAGGTGCTCTGGCGGACGACCTTACCGACTGGTGCCTCGACAACCAGGCTGCGTGTAATGGAATCTTTGCTGCAGCTTCAGGTTCGTCTTAATTAGTTTGTTGTTCCATACCTACAGCATATATATAAATCGTCACTGGAAAAAAATCTACTTTTTGTAAGATGTCTAAAAAGTACAGAGCTTTTTAGAAACAAAGGTGAATGACATGTATCAAACCATCGTGGAAACGACCTTGTTGTCTATTCAGATAGCACAATGAATCTCCGTACAATACAGCGACACGTTGTATGTACATGTAGTTGACAAAATGAATTGAGAATGCCGACCTATCTCATTAAGTTAGCTAGAAAACTACTCAAAGGTAGAAGAATTAATATTTAATATTTCTGAAATGGCCCTGTCAAAATTTATAGTTTTCTTATTCATCATTTTTATTACTTTATTTTCTCACATGAACTAAGCATTCTCCAAGAGCAATAAATAATGACATTTGCCACCCCGTAAACGTTCTGTATAATCGAGTAACACTCGCGTGAAGGCCATCGTATATATTGTCTCATGGCAGTGAAAGATAATCATACCGCATACGGTACAGGTGTAGGAGAGCCATAAATCATACTGTACAGGTGTAGGACAGTCATACCTCATACGGTACAGGTGTAGGACAGTCATACCTCATACGGTACAGGTGTAGGATAGTCATACCTCATACGGTACAGGTGTAGGATAGTCATACCTCATACTGTACAGGTGTAGGACAGTCATACCTCATACGGTACAGCGTAGGAAAGTCACACCTCATACGGTACAGGTGTAGAATAAGTCATACATTATACGGTACAGGTGTAGGATAGTCATACCTCATACGGTACAGGTGTAGGACAGTCATACCTCATACGGTACAGGTGTAGGACAGTCATACCTCATACGGTACAGGTGTAGGATAGTCATACCTCATACATTTGTACGATACAGGTGTAGGATAGTCATACCTCATACGGTACAGGTGAGGGATAGTCATACCTCATACGGAACATGTGTAGGATAGTCATACCTCATACGGTACAGTGTAGGAAAGTCACACCTCATACGGTACAGGTGTAGGATAGTCATACCTCATACGGTACAGGTGTAGAATAAGTCATACATTATACGGTACAGGTATAGGATAGTCATATCTCATACGGTACAGGTGTAGTATAGTCATACCTGATACGGTACTGGTGTAGGATAAGTCATACCTCATACGGTACAGGTGTAGAACAGTCATACCTCATATGGTATAAGTATTAAAATTTATGTTTGTTTTTGTTCTACGAAAAGACTCAAAACTCAAAATTTGGGTGACTACTTCGATGCAGAGTTCTTGATTCAAATCTTGGGCATAATGTACCTTCCTCAATCGGATGATAATTATCTTTTTTGATTATATAGTCTTATATTTATTGCTCTTATCTGAAATGTAAAAAACAAATTAACACTGAAGACAAAAATTAGTCAACTCTCTGCGCACCTGTTGTAATATTTATATACCACAAATTGATCTGTCGTTTGTTATGTTTTTCATCACTAATCCTTACATTTAATGTATTTTAGACATCATTTAATAATTTGTTTGATATCTCTTAATAATCTGTTTTCAACATTAATCACGACACATAATATCACTAGTTGATATGTTTGATACTACTAAACATTGGTTTTAACCTCGAATAGATGTGTTGGATTTTACCTATTTTCCATAAACTAATAGATATGTTATTAATCTGTTGATATATAGAATAACCTTTAATTATGATTATTTAATCAGTTTGCTATCATAACCAAAATAACCAATGAATCACAATAATCTATCCAGACCTTTGCTTTCATTTTGAAATGTTTACATAACTGTCACGATAAAAAGTTAATACGACGTTTGATGTTCTTATGACCCATAAACTCGACACTTTAGTATTCACATTCCATTACTGAAGGGAAGATTATTTGACTTATTACAAGAATTAAACACGTGTATATTACTCTTGGTTGGTTTCTGCTTGATGCCACTGTTAACCATACTTCAGTGTGGGGTTGTTTGTCATCATAGCAGATGTTTTGTGATAGCGCCAAACTCATCATCATCTGTTCTACACTCTGTTAGGCTGTCTAGTGTTGACCTTAAACTCCTAAAAACCAAAGTTTACACACACGTCTGGTCGTAAAGAAGTCGTAACCTTAACGGCCAGTGGAAATAAAGTCTAACAAATGATTACTGCAAAAGAACAATATAATTACTTTTTGAAATTGCAAACTTTATTTCCTTAAACGTTATTTCGCGGCTGACCCTAGGCCTATGTAATACCGAGAGGCAATACATCATAGATAAGGAGACATTTCAATTCGGTGTTTTAGGCAGCATTGGAATCACAGTCAATATATGGTGTGTTTTATGATAGCTTTATTATCACTGTGTAGGCGAAGGAGTAACAACGGAACCATTCCTAGCCATATCAACCTGAAATTGTCACCTAAGTCAACAGAAGGTCATATCAACAATGGCTATCCATATCAAACAAAGCATTCACAAACAAACGACTAGTTTATGTACAGTTTACAATTTGACGGATATTTATAGGTAAGCAAAATGGAAATCTCCATTGGGAAATGCATTTACATAATTTTCCTTAGTATCAATCAACATGTTAAAATTCTCCAGAATGTATAACACTTATACAAAGAAACTGCACTGTTGTGACGGCAACACTGGTTCCCTGGGGTTTTGTTTGGTTTGTTTGGTTTGTTTTTGTTTAACGTCCTATTAACAGCCAGGGTCATTTAAGGACGTGGCAGGTTTTGGAGGTGGAGGAAAGCCGGAGTACCCGGAGAAAAACCACCGGTCTACGGTCAGTACCTGGCAACTGCCCCACGTAGGTTTCGAACTCGCAACCCAGTGGTGGAGGGCTAGTGATAAAGTGTCGGGACACCTTAACCACTCGGCCACCGCGGCCCCTTCCCTGGGGTATCGATAGCGCATTATAGTTGCTTTAGAAATGAGACTTCTCGAGTTTATTCTCGAACACGGAACTCCCGTTGATTAAACATCATTGTCCATGTTGCAAGCTAGCCAATGTCCGGTTTCACTCACCACATCAATATTGTTCTTCTCGAGCTATCCACGCTTTTGTCTTATCTCCATGGTTACGGTCGGTGAAAGGTCAAAGTATACATATCACCAACTGATATGTTTAAGAGCTTACGCTGGATTGCATTCGACTATCGGACTTTCCACCAAATGATACATATTACAAATTATGATATTTCCAAATATTCTGCCGCTCTCATCGGTAATCTGTATCTAGAATTAATTATTAGTTGATCATTCTTTTGTTAATACGTGTATTAATAAACGCGATGGTCACTTCTGTATAAATCTAGTTCTCAACCTTCGTAGAACCGGCAAGCGTGTCAACTGTCCCAGACCTTCAGCAGTCCGACGGTATCTCCATCCCTCGACTGACAGGCCAGTAGAGAAGTGGGAGATAATCTTACATTACGTGCGTTATCGCGTCAAACAAGCACCATATTGATATTGGATGTTTTGATTTATAATTTTGGTCTTAACCGACACTACTCTCTATTGGGTTTCCAAATTATTCCTCCCTGGTATGGCATATTATTTAACTGTGTATAAGTTTCTGTACAGGGCTTTTCCCATACTCCTGATTTCAATCGACCTTACTCGAATCTAGTCTGATATTTGATTTTACAGGTGTTTTGTTCACAATTGCTGTGTAAATACAGTTTATGTCTTCAACTTTTAATAGTTGACAGGATTATCAATGACGTCAGTGTAACAACACTTGTTCTCTGTATATTGCCCTACCAGAAGGTTCATTTTTGATTCGTGATATAATACATAAGATCTTTAGGTACCATTACTTTGAGGAGTATCAAAGTACACCTCTATCAAACATTATCACAAGATATCATATTCTTCAAGACGCGATTCCTGTGATACCAAAGTTAAAAATAAATAATAAAGTATTGTTCTATAGCATTATTGATGATTTCTGATCCATTTAAATATAGTTCTGGGCACGTCTGGCAACGTAGTGTATATCTCACGTGGAGGTGCTCTAAAACCTGTGCTGTAAGGCCATTGTTTTGGAACCGATTACGTAAGATACCCTACGTCAGGAGGCACTACCAGCACGATAACTATTAATGATAAACTTTTTTTATTATTTTTTTTTTCAATCTTTTTTACTTCAAGTGATTATGTTCAGAGAGGCGGTAAGCTTTTCTCCGTGACCGTATGCATCTCCACATGACTTCCTTCCAGTAAAAGAGAGTCTTGATTGGGTTATTTACATGTTATCCTTTTAAAAGAACTATTTTAGTCGCTCAGAAATAGGACATTATACAATGTTATAACTTGTACAGTTTGAAGAATAGGAACAAAAAAATGAAATAACAAATAACATCTAAAGTGCCTAGTTACATGGTTTGACCGTTCTCAATCCAGCTGTGTGGTAGGTAACGGTGTTTCTGTCCAATACGGCATGTCTGTTCAACTCATGTATTTCATTTTCTTTATATTTTGAAGGAAAAATAAACTTTAAAAATACTTAATTGTGAGATTACAAACCGCAAGTGTGATTTTTGTTTATGAAAATTAAACTGAAATCAAATTATGTTGCCCGCAGAGACAACCATGTGACGTCATAAATATATTTATTATAAATTATTATGAAGTCACAATAGTGTTATTACACATATGTCGTACAATATTTACGACATAGCCGTATTTCATGTCAGTTATGTGAAGGAAACTTCATCTGCCATGCGGTAAAAGTTATCAGAAAAAAAAAAAACCAAAGAGAAACCGAAACCATCATTTCAATTCAAAATGAGGGTTAAATATCAATAGAAATATACATTTGAGGCAGTTATCTAAACATTAATTTCTGATATTAGTAAAATGATGTTCCATGTCTTTTAAAAACGTTACTTCATTTCCATGTCTTAAATAATTTCGTTAGGTTAATTTAATCTCTTACGTACTAGATCGATGTATCATCACGTCCATTGTAGCATTCCTAGTGCCACCATGCACAGTCGGTAATTTGTGAATCGTGCTTGTCGGGGAAACACAAACAAAAAACGTAAGAAAGCACTTTTTCTGACAAAAAGCAATAACGTCATAATCCATAATTAGATGCACATTTGACCTGCAAGATAAGAAATAAATGAAAACAAAAACTCACTTTCTTCTTTAACCACGTGACATACCTATGTATATCTCTCTAGATGAAACCGTTACTTTATATCATCTAATAACCGATCTGGAAGTTTTGACCTAATCATCATCAAGAAAATTCTTTATTACATACCAATACCAAAATAACATTTCCCGTGGGTCACATCAAACGAGCGATTTGATATATACAAATGGCAATGGCATTCCGTTGTTTGTTCGGGGGAGACTTTAGTTTGAAGTTCCTAGATTTGTAGTTCGATAGGAACACAGCCAGATTGCTTGCGTCGCGACACACAACTGTAAAAACTTGGATTCCAAACAGTATCGTTGCGTGCGTGCTGTGATTCGGATTGTATATTGAACAGAAATTTTATGATTTCATTTATTTGCCATTTAGAAAATGGCCCGGTCTCATCTAATGACTATGTTTGTGTAAGAGCAAGTTACTTATCTAAGATATAAAATTCATCGGAGTACGTCACTTTGGGATTGCGAGCACCGTGTTCACATAGACTTATGAGACTATACTGATGCTATCTATAAAAACGTTTTATCTTTGTTACGTGTAGGTAATAAAGTCGTTATCATGTTTTTTTTATCGTTAATGAGATTTCCAGTTCTCAATAGATGTAAAAAGACTACAATAAAAACCAAAATAAATATCCTGCCATCGTTTTTTAAATGTTAAGTTGCCTTGATTACCCCAGTTCGTACTTAGAGAACATGCTATTACTAGCATTCCTGGTCTGATTTTATGTACAGCAGTTTCTTTAAATCAGTTTTGGTATATTTCATACTAATTTTTCCATGACGTAATATATTCGCTACAATTTTTAGCTGCTACATTGTTTTAGATTTGCTGATATTTCATTCCAATTTTTCCATGACATGAAGTATTCGCTGTATTTAATATGGATGCCACAATCATATATTACGTGCGTGTCTCGGTATATCACTGTCCGAACGAGCCTTGGTTTACAGACCCATTACCGTGTGTAACACCATTAAATATAGTGACCACTTACGTTGCCACGATTTATGTCCTTCTGTATATTCTATGATTCTAGGAAAGTTATATTTTGCTGAATCCTAGTAAACGATCTGTTGATATGATTATCGATATCCGTTGTATAGGAGATGGTCATATATGGCTGTAGATAACCAGCTTTGACGTCTGTACGACCTATGGCCACGCAAGGACAAAATCAGCTCTGATTGGCTGTGACTGTTAGTCAGACCTTTGGGCCTCCGCCTCATCGTGAGAATACACGGTGGCGGCAACGGATCAGATAGCAAACTTGACATTGGCGCTCTGGGTTTCCCTTGTTGGTGCTTAGCTCACAAGGACAATGTAGAATATTTCTTTTTTTCTGAGAACAGTATGGCAAATGGCAATTTATTTCTCGTGTGTCTATAATCCCAATGGACTCCGCGTTTGCCATTTTGTAAATTGTTTGTGATAGGCTTCATTCTCTCTGACAATATCACAAACCTCATATAAATCAATCAAGGTCCTTTTGAATATATTTAGGAGTATGATGTATGGACATGTGCTAAAGACAAAGTGTATACTCCCTCAGTTATCCACTGAGGGGATATAACCTACTATCTACCGTCCAGCACAGTGCTGCGGTTCTGTAAATTAATCAATTTTCTTTTCTCGGTGATTCATACGATTTCACTTTTACAGGTCTTTGAATTCGCAACAAAATAAAACGTCTTGATATTTCCTCTGAAATCACTTCAACGAGCTACGCTTTTTTGTGTTAGATCCGCACAGATAGTAGAATTACTAGCGATAATAAACCGAAGTAACTTAATTTGTTTTAGCAGCAAATGATACAATATCCATTATTATCCCCGATACCTACGGCCGAAATGATGTTTCATTTTCATTGATGCCGTATATACCTTTGACTTATAATAATATACATGCCAAGCCATAATTTTATATGAACATTTGATCGTTACCTGTTAACTGTCGACAATAGAAAAAAAAATGTCACGTAGTCATTTCTTTAACTAAACAATAATAGACATTTGATACTCGCATCACTCAATCATCAATCCGAGAGTTTCACATATAGCGAATAACAGGATATCAATAGATGAACATCTACAATTCTTATGACACATTACGACCAGGTCATCTGTCAGGACAACTTTTTTTGTGGTTTGTCAAATGAGAAAATACATAATTGGTATACCCTCTTCCGTCACTTCATACCGTCTAGCGTAGACCGTGGAAAAGGTTGAACCCATAGTGTACAAGTGTACGTCCTTAAGGCAGCTATCAGTAATTGACGTCCATGACTAATTCTAGGAAATCTAGGCAGGTCTATCTTGATTTAGCATGTCCAAGGTTGTTTAATGTCTAATGGGTAAGTAGCCCTAATATGCAGGCTATTTACATACTATACTAAACGAAGTGTTGTGTATCCTCTTGCGGTAATATTGTAGGCGGACGGTCTGTTTGGATAGACACCAAGTTGTGTATTCTTATAAAGATATTCACAGGCAGGTGATCTTTTCAAAGATTTATCAAACACGAAAACATATATAAGTTTTACTGGAACATACACTTATCCTGTGGTCATTTATGTATTTTTAGGAGCCGATGAGGACACTAAAGACAAAAGAACATTCCTGCGCTTCGGACGTGCACTCGCCGGAGATGCTTTCTTCAGATTTGGTAGAAATCCAGTCCAGTTTGAGGACAAGCGTTTTCTCAGATTCGGCAGAAACGGTGGAGGTGAAGGAGTAGGTGAACTGCTGAGACATGCTCTGAACAAGGTTGAAAGTCTAGAGCGAGCAACAGGGTTGAAATTAAGACGAAAGCGTTCTGCAGAACCTATACAGCCAGTTAAGAACGTCGACGAAATTGTAGAGGCAAGTAAACAATCGGCAGATGCAAAAGATACAGAGAAAAAGAAACGCGATGCAGATGATACGAATGAAAACAAGGAGAAACGCTTCATGCGCTTCGGACGTACCCCCGACGACTCTACCTCAGATACGAGCGGCGATGAAGAGATGAAGAAACGTTTTATGCGATTTGGTCGATTTATGCGATTTGGAAAAAGCGGTGACGAAAAACGCTTCATGAGATTTGGTAAAAAATCCGATGATGAGATGGAAGCTGATAAACGGTTTATGAGATTCGGTAAGAGATCAGATGATGAAATTGGGGCTGATAAACGGTTCATGAGATTCGGTAAAAGATCAGACGATGAGATGGAAGCTGATAAGCGGTTTATGAGATTCGGTAAAAGATCAGACGATGAAATTGGGAGCTGATAAACGCTTTATGAGATTCGGTAAAAGATCAGACGATGAAATGGGAGCTGACAAACGGTTTATGAGATTCGGTAAGAGATCAGACGATGAAATTGGGGCCGATAAACGGTTTATGAGATTCGGTAAAAGATCAGACGATGAAATGGGAGCTGACAAACGGTTTATGAGATTCGGTAAGAGGTCAGACGATGAAATGGAAGCTGACAAACGCTTTATGAGATTCGGTAAAAGATCAGACGATGAAATGGGAGCTGACAAACGCTTTATGAGATTCGGTAAAAGATCAGACGATGAAATGGGAGCTGACAAACGCTTTATGAGATTCGGTAAGAGATCAGACGATGAGATGGAAGCTGATAAACGGTTTATGAGATTCGGTAAAAAATCAGACGATGAGATGGAAGCTGACAAACGCTTTATGAGATTCGGAAAAAGATCAGACGATGAAATAGATGCAGACAAACGATTCATGAGGTTTGGACGTGACTCTCAAGCAGATAAACGCTTTATGCGATTTGGTCGTGACGGCGCTGAACAGAAACGGTTTATGCGATTCGGGAAGAAATCTGATTCTGAAAGCGATGCAGAGAAGGAAAAACGGTTTATGAGATTCGGTCGCGACGGAACTGACATGGAAAAACGATTCATGAGATTTGGAAAGAAATCTGATGAAACAGATAGTGATATGCAAGAAAACAAACGTTTTATGAGATTCGGTCGCGACAACAATCAGGATAAACGATTTATGAGATTTGGAAGATCTGGACAAAATGAAGACAAGCGTTTTATGCGTTTTGGCCGCTCAGGCCAATTAGAAGATAAACGTTTCATGCGTTTTGGACGTTCAGGAGAAACACAGGATAAACGCTTCATGCGATTTGGACGTTCGGACAGTTCTGGTGATAGTGAAGCAGAAAAACGATTTATGAGATTCGGAAGATAGACCAAAAAATTAAAAACTATACAATAGGGTACCACATCTATGCTTATGAGCCAAAATATCACGTGACAGAAAAGAGTTGATACGTTGTTATTATACTGTAAATAAATTGATAATGTATATACAGATTGTGATTGTTCTTTCCGGAAAGAACACATATATTGATATTACTATGAGATATGTTAACAGAATATTATTTTCATATGTATATTTATCTTTTGAAACTGCTCAGTATTCTTAGGGGTTGGCGTATAGGGGCCCGTTCACCAAAACAAATGGGTTTCTGTGTGTAATTTATATTGTGTTTCAGCATTTTGTTGATTTTGTTGTTTTGTTCTTAATGTTTATTGAACAGAATGTAATATTGAATAAAATTGATCAGAACAACATGGAAATAAGCTAATTATCTTTAGTATTTTCACAGCCGAGTCAAACTTACAATGTAAGACATTTATATTTATATTACTGAGTCAGTTTATCAGCGTTTTTATGTCTAGCTTTAGCTGAGCCCGCCCTAAAACATATTTTATTTTAGACATAAAATGTAGCTGAGCCTGTCCAACAATGTTATATACTTCTGGTTTAAGGTAGGCCAGTTCTGTCTTGCAATATATCCCTTACCTTACGTTTAGCTGATAAAATTCCACAATAGAATTATCTCTAACTTATGATCAGCTATTCCTACAATGCAATGTATTTCTAGCTTTAGCTGAGCCAGGCAAACAAGGAAACGGTCTGAATTATTGTTTGGCTTCGACAAAATTGTTATTTCAAGTCATCTAAAAACGCAATGAATTTATGGTCAAAAACAGCAGTTTACATTTTATCAAACTCGAGCCAGAATTCAATTTTCTTTTGTATACATTATGCCAAATAAATCCTTGCTTGAATTTGTAATTTATAATGCAAACCTCATCAGTTGTATTCACTCCTGAATAAACCGGAGCATTCAACAAAGGCTGCTTTATGAATGTTAGTTACAGAATACACGAGTAGTCATACATTTCTACATACAAAATATAGTCTGATTAATCAGTACAGATGGCATATAACAAATAAAACTCCCGAAAACCGACAACGTCTGGTGGAAAATTACTTACATGTGGAAAAAGGAAGGACGTCATAGGTCTTCACAATATACTTAATTTTTTTAACAAATTTTTATTTTGACCTGACTCTACCCGTCGTTCATCACATCATTACTTTTAATGGCATGTCAGCTATCTCTACTAGTCTGCTAATCGATAACGGAGTATTGCTTATGTGACGTCATCAAATGAACAGTAGTGTGTTTTCCTGTATTTTGTCTATGTTAATAAAGATGATACATTATGTTATACAGATATGGAGCTTACACTAACACATTTTTAACTCAAATGGACATAATGTAATTGTAAGAAGAACAATCAGACATGAAAGAGAAGTCTTTTATGAAGCTTTGGTAGGGATACGTTCATTACTCATCAATAAATTGGTAAAGTTAAAACATGGTTCATCAACATCAATGTATTAGACACGTGTTTATCCAGCGACGCTAAAGACCGCGCTTTTGAGGTAACTAAGGAGTGTAAAAAGGGCACTTAAATCCTACAGGAATTCATGGTCCATCAAAAATGGCGTATACCTTGGTAATTGAGAATATATATGATCAGAAATATATTGACGTCGTACCCACTGAACCTATCTCTCTCTACCAACACTACACGGTAAATAGAAGCTGTTGTCCACAACACCACCATCAACACCTTTGTGAGTATACATTATTGTGCTTATACCATTTTATTAGATATTACTTTCCTTTACTAACCTGCCTAAATAAGGATTTGCAATTTTAGGTGGCTTAAATCTTTTTCGATAAAAACAAAACAAAAAAAAAACAAAAGAAAAAACAAAGATGCTCCATCCAAATATCAATGATGGTGATGATTCCTTTTTTTTTTTTGTTAGATAAGTAAAATGTATAAAGTCTACGAAACATGGATACGATGTTAAATTACAATCAATGATTACCTACATATGAAGGAAGTCATACATATATGTACAATATACTTAATTACATATCGTTGTGTACATTGCACCACTCTCTATATAACCTTATCAGAGACATTGGTCGGCCATCGGTCAACATTTGTCTCTACGGTATCTAACTCTCAAACTCTTTCCTGCATATCATATTATTGTGTTTATTTAGTATGAAATTATTGAAAATGTAATAATCTGGTTTTACAAAATCTGCAACTAATTAATTAATTTCAGTAAATATCACTGAGACTAAAAGTTATTCAGCGAACAACCTGTATCGATATAAAAAAAAAAAGTGTTTAATAAACATTAAACATAACTTAAGCGCCTACATACATCAAGGATATGTCGGAGTAAACATACAAACATACACTGAGCAGCAATTATCTACAACACTTTATGTACAGCTTCCTAATGTCGTACACTACATCGCATATCACCATTCAAATACTGCATTTCTTCATTGAAGATCAATGCTATGATACCTTTTAAATTATGGCTTTGGATATATGTCGGTACACTAATCAGATATACACTAGCGGGAATTAGAAACACAACATCTTGGTCTAAATTTAACCTCTGTGCACTTTCAAAATGTTCTCTGCTCGACCCTGCATGTTTTATGCATTTTTTTTTCAAGAAAGCGTGCGTCCGGGGTAATTTTGCACCATAATTGCTATTAAACCATTACAAATCGAACATTGGAATATTACAGTTTAGTTACACTTCATTTCTTTTCGAAGTTATTGTACAGTGAAATATGCCGTGATTGAGTGAAGTCGATAAGGGTAGTGCCATTGTTCTGATAATGCAAGGGCATTTGCAACGACATGTAGCCTAGCAATATGGTGTTAAAGAGACAATATCCCGTTTAGTTGGGCGTCTCAAAGCCACAGACACGACGTCAAGGTAGAGTAAACGTTTCTCCCATCTCCATACCTGATTTCAGACGACGACGGAGACGGCACGTCAGGTTGTCGGCACTCATGGTAGTCCAGTGTGTACAAAATGGTTAAGAACCTGTTGTGGGAGATTCATTTCAGGCCACGACATCTCTGTGTTGGTCCGTCACTTACGCAGTGTTGACGCCAACGTCGAGTGGCCACATGCACGTAATCGGTTTCGTTTTGCCAATTCCTCGTCTTATCCATCAATGTAAACTTACGTTGCAGCAGGACAACGTTACGCCCCATGTTGCTAGGGTTTGTCGTGACTTTCTGGCTCAAAACAGCGTTCCCGTTCTTGATTGGCCACTAAACAGTCCATGTATATCCCCAATCGAGCATTTGTGAGATGAGCTATTCAGTAGGGTTAGTCAACGTCCCATATAACATCTCTCGGCTCACACAGGCCCTTATTCAGGAGTGGAATAATATCCTTCAAAGGGCAATAAACACCTTGATGAGGTCAATGTAAAGAAGAGTAAGAGCAGCGACTGGTGACAGGGGTGGGCACACACAACTGATTTGGATCAGGAAACGGCGTAGGGTATCTTTGTTTTAACAATATTCACGCAAACACCGTCTGTGATATCACAACAAAATTCATTAAAACTTATTCAGTAATGATGAAATTATCGAGAAACCCACACCGTAAACACATCATCGAAGAATCATGAAAATAATAATTATCCAAAATAAACTTGTTTATTAACGCAACGTTTATTAAACTTTTTTCCCGCTGGTATAGATCGGCTGACAGGTAATATAGGATGTGTATATTGGTTATTTATAAATATCATGTTATTTGTACTTATAAACCATACGCTTACTTTATCTTAATAAAACAATGAGAAAATATGAGAAAATGATGTAATATTACGGACACGTTTGAAAAAGTAAAGGATTGTATGGCTAGATGCTACTGTACAAACAATGGGAAAACTATAGGCTTACGACGACGAAAAGGTACATGGTAGCATGGCCTTTTCACCAACGACACCCGACATGTAAAGCTGCGTCAAGCCAAGTTAATATCACGTCCTCAATGTGAGAACGGAGACAACGGAACATTCATCGAGCATCAGACACCTCTAACACCATAACCATCAAGAAAAAGAATACTTCCTGATAAAAATTCTGAAATGTTCTGAAACTTCAGCAGACCACCATTTGTTTATAGAGAAGAGAGTTGTATGTCACAGATACATAACGTAAATATAGATTATGACCATACATATTGCCTTTGTTTAATAATGCCTGTCTAACTAAAGTATTGAGTTTGTAGAATAGCTACAGACAAATCAATAGCGACCATTGTTTGGGTATGAGAAATTGCTGGCAATATATTCAGGAGAAATTTGAAGACATATTCACTACAGCCTAATGGAAAATAACTATCGATAACTTCTACTTCTAGATATCATTTTGGAATCCAACTGCACGTTTTAGTTTTTCCTGTTAGCCGATTTGTAACAGCAAGAAAAAAAAATCAACAAATGGGATCTTGTTTCTGTTTTCTTTTTCTTTTTTTTTTTTTTTGTTTTGTCTTGTTTGTTTGTTTGTTTGTTTTTTGTTTTTGTTTTTGTTTTTCGGGGTTTTTTTTAACTCAAAAGCGTCAAAAGCAGCTACAAGTACCACGACTCTGTAATCAAATTTCATACTCATTAACGTCTTATAAACAGAGAAATATGTATGAGATATAGCAAACACTGACGACCCCACACAACGTTCTACTGACGACCCCACACAGCGTTCTACTGACGACCCCACACAGCGTTCTACTGACGACCCCACACAGCGTTCTGCTGACGACCCCACACAGCGTTCTACTGACGACCCCACACAGCGTTCTACTGACTCCCCACACAGCGTTCTACTGACGACTCCACACATCGTTCTACTGACGACCCCACACAGCGTTCTACTGACGACCCCACACAGCGTTCTACTGACGACCCCACACAGCATTCTACTGACTCCCCACACAGCGTTATACTGACGACCCCACACAGCGTTCTACTGACGACCCCACACAGCGTTCTACTGACTCCCCACACAGCGTTATACTGACGACCCCACACAGCGTTCTACTGACTCCCCACACAGCGTTATACTGATGACCCCACACAGCGTTCTACAGTGGACCCCACACAGCGTTCTACTGACGACCCCACACAGCGTTCTACTGATGACCTCACACAGCGTTCTACTGACGACCCCACACAGCGTTCTACTGACGACCCCACACAGCGTTCTGCTGACGACCCCACACATCGTTCTACTGACGACTCCACACAGGGTTCTACTGACGACCCCACACAGGGTTCTACTGACGACCCCACACAGCGTTCTACTGACGACCCCACACAGCGTTCTACTGACTCCCCACACAACGTTCTACTGACGACCCCACACAGCGTTCTACTGACGATCCCACACAGCCTTCTACTGACGACCCCACACAGCGTTCTACTGACGACCCCATACAGCGTTCTACTGACGACCCCACACAGCGTTCTGCTGACGACCCCACACAGCGTTCTGCTGACGACCCCACACAGCGTTCTACTGATGACCCCATACAGCGTTCTACTGACGACCCCACACAGCGTTCTGCTGACGACCCCACACAGCGTTCTGCTGACGACCCCACACAGCGTTCTACTGATGACCCCACACAGCGTTCTACTGACGACCCCACAAAGCGTTCTACTGACGACCTCCCAGCTGTAACGTTATGGTTTTGCACTGATTAAGATATTTACAAAAACTAGTCGGGGACACTTTTAAATTCATAATAATAAGAAAGTCTCTTGATATCTTTTCAAAAAAATTATTTTTGATTATATTTTCTAGCGACGAGTCTTACAGTTAAAGTAGCTTTAAAATCATAAACAAAAGCCAGATCTTTCTCATCCCTATGTCAAAGGTACACTCAATAGGCTACAAAGTGAGCTGATTCTTACTCATAGTCTTCAAATATTAGCTCTTGTTTCCTGCTCGTAAAATACTGTAGAGCATCATAGTATCTGTTTTTCAATGACGAAATAGTAGCTAATTATGCCTCATTTTCCCTCCAAAGAACTTTTCATTTCACGATAGTAACATCCTTGCTTTTGCAACATTGGTTGTTTATGTGGAAATTGAATAATCAAATGGTTGTTACCATGGAAAATAGATAATCTATTGGTTGTTACCATGGAAAATAGATAATCAAATGGTTGTTACCATGGAAAGGAGATGATCTAATGGTTGTTCCCAATTCCACGATCTCCGTTTAGATATCGAAGGGCGCGGGTTGATAATTACTTAGGGGAAGTTTAGAGACGTCAAGATATTAACGGGACCTATTATATTCCTTTATGTGATACGATGGAAGATTGTTAATATAGTGTTCACTTGTTTTACTGCCAGAAGACCGATGTGATCAATGTTACTGACAATGTCCAATTACTGCCGCTTGCAGGATTTCAAACACAGAAAGACCAAAATCAATGCTGCATTGATATAAGAATACGGTTTTACTAATAGAAAAACGCCATCATATTATTCGGTATTTTGTTCGTTTCAGTTTTGAAATTACACATTAAGGATCAAGTAAAATATGATAAATGGTCTAACGATACTTAAACGGTCTACCGATATATAGTCATATAGTCTACCGATATATAGTCATATAGTCTACCGATACATAGTCAAGTTGTCTACCGATATATAGTCTAATGGTCTACCGATATATAGTCAAATGGTCTACCGATATATAGTCATATAGTCTACCGATATATAGTCATATAGTCTACCGATATATAGTCAAAGGGTCTACCGATATATAGTCAAATAGTCTACCGATATATAGTCAAAGGGTCTACCGATATATAGTCATATAGTCTACCGATATATAGTCATATAGTCTACCGATATATAGTCAAAGGGTCTACCGATATATAGTCTAATGGTCTACCGATATATAGTCAAGTTGTCTACCGATATATAGTCATATAGTCTACCGATATATAGTCAAGTTGTCTACCGATATATAGTCTAATGGTCTACCGATATATAGTCAAATAGTCTACCGATATATAGTCAAAGGGTCTACCGATATATAGTCTAATGGTCTACCGATATATAGTCAAGTTGTCTACCGATATATAGTCAAGTTGTCTACCGATATATAGTCAAATGGTCTACCGATATATAGTCAAAGGGTCTACCGCTATATAGTCTAATGGTCTATCGATATATATTCAAAGGGTCTACCGATATATAGTCTAATGGTCTACCGATATATAGTCAAAGGGTCTACAAATATATAGTCAAATGGTCTACCGATATATATAGGGATTGGATTTCACTTTTATGTTAACCATGCTTTTATGGAGCAATTCCTCTAAGAATATATTCTATGGGGAAGCGCCCCATTTAGAATATATTCTTAGAGGAATTGCTCCATAAAAGCATGGTTAACAATATATAGTCATATGGTCTACCGATATATAGTCATATGGTCTAACAATATATAGTCAAATTGTCTGCCGATATGTTGTCAAACGGTCTACCGATATATAGTTTTTAAATGGACTAACAATATATAGTCAAATGGTCTACCGTTATATAGTCTAATGGTCTACCGATATATAGTCAAATGGTCTACCGATATATAGTCAAATGGTCTACCGATATATAGTCAAATGGTCTACCGATATATAGTCAAATGTCCACTGATATTTAGTAAAGTAACTAAAGTTCACTATTTTGTAGTTTACTCAGATAGAAAATTATTAATCCCCACACGGGGTTATCGATTTGTGCATACTAAGAGTGATGTGTTATCTAGTTCACTAATTAATCATCAATTAAAGACATATACTACTGCATTAAGTAAAGCTTCAGTTATACTGACTTCGAATGAAGAAGTTGTTCTCTATCTCGTTATGACAACGTTTTTGAAAGAAAAAATAAACAAACAGTAGAAATATATATGTAGGCGCTAAATGGCTGTGATTTGGTGGTGGTTAGAATCTAACAAACGGTTATAATTGATAAATGAATGAACTGTGAAAATTGTTGTGTTCACTTGTAAACATGTATGTAATGATAACCATACAACTCCATACACACACAGTAGCCTCTATGATAATTGGTATACTTGTTTATGTTTTGTCCCCATTTTATCGATTTTGAGTTGAATTATAATGATAGTGTTTGCTGTGTATTTTATATAGATTATTAACACCATCTACACCACTGTACACAATTCGACATAAACAGTTTATATTAACACATCTACACCACTGTAAACAATTCGACATAAACAGTTTATATTAACACATCTACACCACTGTAAACAATTCGACATAAACAGTATTGTTAACACCATCTACACCACTGTAAACAATTCGACATAAACAGTATTGTTAACACCATCTACACTACTGTAAACAATTCGACATAAACAGTATTGTTAACACCATCTATACCACTGTACACAATTCGACATAAACAGTATTGTTAACACCATCTACACCACTGTAAACAATTCGACATAAACAGTATTGTTAACACCATCTACATCACTGTTCACAAGTTTTGTGAACACCAGCTACACCACTGTACACAATTCGACATAAGCAGTATTATTAACACGTCTACACCACTGTACACAATTCGACATAAACAGTTTATATTAACACATCTACACCACTGTAAACAATTCGACATAAACAGTTTATATTAACACATCTACACCACTGTAAATAATTCGACTTAAACAGAATTATTAACACCATCTACACCAGTGTACACAATTCGACTTAAGCAGTTTATATTAACACATCTACACTACTGTAAACAATTCGACATAAGCAGTATTATTAACACGTCTACACCACTGTACACAATTCGACTTTAACATAATTATTGTAAGAATTGTACCTGATGCCCCCATTGCATGATCGTAAGAGGCGACTAAATTAGGCGTTTTATCTTTTCTCTTCTTTCTGAACAACTTTCTTCTTCCTAATGTCTCCCTTAACAATGCCTCACTTTTGGTCTTCAGTTGAGCGTTCACCCCTGTAAGGAAGGCTTTGGGTTCTGTCCCCTGGTAGCAGTGTACAGTAAAAATGCCAAATTCTGAAAAATATGGCACATGTTTAAGATATGTAAACATTGCCAGTTAACCTTACATATAACCTCCAATAAAGTATATATATTTGAAATCTGTACAACATTTGCAATTTTAATAGAGCTCTGAAGGATAAGTAAAGTGATATTTTCTGTGATTTTTAGAGCTGGGAATACCATGGTAACAGCTTAAAAAATTCTCAAAGATTGCAAAATATTATGATATTTGACCCAAAATGGCACAATTCTCTACACAATTTTTGTTCTGAAACCTATTTAAAATTAAATATCTCTATCCCAAAGACAGAATTAATCTTGTTTGGACATATGTTGTAAATTGAGTTTTTCCGCTATCTTACCTTTTCTGTGGGCTTCCATTTTGCGCTGTAGGCAAAACTAAATTTCCTGTGTAAACACACGTTCGGAAAATCCGGATATTTAAAATCCGGAACCAATTTATTGATTTTTGTTTTAAAAAATGTGAAGCCTGTATGTACTACTTCATACTGAATATACCAATTATAGTGTACATTTATTTTTTCGTTTTTTATGCATATCCTAATACAGGAGTTATTTGCTTAACAAAAAAATTGCCCATGGCCAGGCTGTCTTACTGTGGTGTGCTACCCCTGGTCGAGACATACCAGAGTCATTAAAAATGGTAGTTGCTACTCCTGCTTAGCGCTCAGCATGTTAGGAGTGGGACGACTGGTTCGCCCGTTGTCAGTATAATGTGACCGGGTGGGGTGTTCTGCTGGGTGTCTTCGGCAGTATGCTTCAGTGAGGTAGCACTATATATCGGCAAAAGTTGCGGCCTATCACAAGTAGACTTAACAGGAACATACCGCAGCCTCCCAAAACACACATGCGCACTCACCAAACGCATGCATGTCGCACGCACGGGAGGCCGTCCTTAAATGACCTTAGCTGTTAATAGGACGTTAAACTAAATAAACCAAACCAAACCAAACCAAACCAAATTGACACCAACTACATCACTGAACACAATTCGACATAAACAGAATTATTAACAACATCTACACCACTTTACACAATTCGAAGCCAATACTGGGTATATGTAACACTACTCACGCCCCCCCCCCCCCCCCCAAAAAAAAAAAGAAAAAAGATTAGCATCATCAGATTAGGTTAAATGATTAGAATTGAAAAAATACCAATAGAGTGGAGAGTTAGATAATTCATTATAGCTTAGAAAACCACTTTCAACCTGATTTCCCCATCTTAATGATTTACAGAAGTTTTTTGAAATTCTGATTTAAATTAAGCACGTTTCCTGTTTCGAGGAAAAGAAACTAAATGCTGGCACTAACGATCCGCCGCAGGTGTATGTACATCTAAGTGAGTATGCCCTAATGCACAAGACACTTCAAAAAATGAAAACACCAATTGCTCTTATTTTCATTCATTAACTAATAAACACATGAAATAATTATGGAGTGATATTTGAACAATGAACACCTCTTGGTTTAGTATCATTTTTACTTTCTATTTTTATGGGGGGGGGGGGGGGGGGGGGGGGGGGGGGGCAGATATAGAATCGGGGTTATAAAGGTAATGTTATCTGACTTTTTATTGAAACTACATAGAAACTTCAACGTAAATGTTAGAGATAACTCAAAATATGCTTTCGTTCCTAAATTGCCAATTTCGGATATTAAAAACAAGATCCACAGCGGATCTATTGCCGTCTTGGCAGGCAGGACAGTTCTACGTGTCAAATTTAATTTCCTGGAGCAGATGCTCAGGCGGTGTTGTAATGTGCGAATTCCAGGACGTAATTTGGCCGCCGGGACCAAAGGGAATTCTAGGAGCTTCTAAGGGGCCACACCTCCTGACACTGCTGTGCTGTGGATTGAATTAAAGGGCAGATAAATGTGTCATGGCTTCACGTTGGATACAAATTGAAGACTAGGGGGTGAAGAGAGGAAAACGTCAGCTCGTCATACATTCTCATCGCGTTAGTGAAATGCACGGCCTTCACTTTGTTGAATCAGAATATATCGTCTTCAGTACTGTTTGCTGCTGGTTAAAATATCGCGTTGTTGGATATTAGTATATTTGGATTTTTGGATTTCCAGGCAATGCACATTTTAAAATGTCAAAAACATCAATGGAGGAATTATTCTCCATCATGCATGTTATTTCTTCAAATACTACGTATACTGAATTCGAAATATGTAGCATGATAGTTGAGTGAAGATCTCAAAATAGAAATGAACTGGTTGTCCATCGTGAGCTATGCGAAATGGAGAGTTTATGAATATTGTATCCTTATACCAATCATTGTTTAGTGAAATTGAATATTGTAAAGTGTATCGTATTATCATTTACAATGTCAAAGAATATAAAATGTTGATGATTTTTAACTAGAAGCCGCCTGGAATACCGTACAGTTGTCAGTTAAATAATACGGGCTACATGTAATATTTCGCGTCTGTCCCAGTCCGAACTAGTTCGTTGGCATTACAATACATTACAGTGTATATATTGATATTCGCTCGGTATTTATTTTTTCGCTATATTTAATGACACCGAATGCAGCGAAATTAAATCCTCCGCGAATATAACCAACTATACAATATATGATCAGCATTGCGAACCACAAACAAGGTTGATAAAATAATACTTATTTTCGTATATAGGAAGTTCCCACTCCATATATTTATTAATTAAGACAATCCCTACAAGCCCCAAAAACACATTTTTAATTTAGGGATTTGATTCGGATAAAACATCAGCTGATTGGCTGAATTAGTTTTGTGAGTACTTTTGTCATCAATATCAGGGCAGGTGTGCTTAATCGGTATATCCCACCATAATATCAGGTCAGGCATACTTAGTCGGTATACCCCACCACAATATCAGGTCAGGCGTACTTAGTCGGTATACCCCACCACAATATCAGGTCAGGCGTACTTAGTCGGTATACACCCCACCATAATATCAGGTCAGGCGTACTTAGTCGGTATATCCCACCATAATATCAGGTCAGGCATACTTAATCGGTATATACCCCACCACAATATCAGGTCAGGCATACTTAGTCGGTATATACCCCCCCCCCCCCCCCCCCCCCCCCCCCCCCCCCACCCCCCACCCCCCACAATATCAGGTCAGATGTACTTAGTCGGTATACTCCACCACAATATCAGGTCAGATGTACTTAATCGGTATATACCCCACCACAATACAGGTCAGGTGTACTTAGTCGGTATACCCCACCACAATATCAGGTCAGATGTACTTAGTCGGTATATCCCACCACAATATCAGGTCAGGCATACTTAATCGGTATATACCCCACCACAATATCAGGTCAGATGTACTTAGTCGGTATAAAAAAAAATAAAAAAAATGTTGCATTATCGTCTCTACAGTGATTGATTAAATATCGTGTACAAATCTGAAAAACTTTAGAAAAATATGTTTTAGATCATTAGAATTATAGAGAGTGGTGTGAAAAAACTACTACAAATATTTATCAAGACTGAAAATATAAGAAATACGAATGCCGAAGTGTCTCTACAGGACGCTACGGGAAACAGACGATTCGGGCCAACTCGGACCAAGATGCTGTTGCATGATGGCGGGAGGCGACTAAATGTGAGTCTCAAAGAGCAACAATGAATAGATGCCCCAAAAAGTACAGCAATTATGAAAATTTTAATAAATTGAATAATTAACTACAGGAATAGTCAAATATAATGGTCAGATGGAGAGTACATCCAGAAGACGTTTTTAACGTTCGTTCATACCCCGAGGGTAGCAGGTTTGGAGATTGGTAATCCAGTATCTTTCTCTGGAACGACGTTTCGTTTCATTCCAGGTAGGACAGTGATCAATGGCGACCACCTGCATATCCTTCCAACTGTGACTAGGTAAATTGAAATGCCTTGCCACAGGAAAGTCTGGTCTGTTTTGCTTGATGTATTTGAAGAGATATATACCTGTATATGGAGAGATATATACCTGTATATGGAGAGATATATACCTTTATATAGAGAGATATATAATACCTGTATATAGAGAGATATATACCTGTATATGGAGAGATATATACATGTATATGAAGAGAGATATATACCTGTATATGGAGAGATATATACCTGTATATGAAGAGATATATACCTGTATATGGAGAGATATATACCTGTATATGGAGAGATATATACCTGTATATGAAGAGATATATACCTGTATATGGAGAGATATATACCTGTATATAGAGAGATCTATACCTGTATATAGAGAGATCTATACCTGTATATAGAGAGATATATACCTGTATATGGAGAGATATATACCTGTATATGGAGAGATATATACCTGTATATGAAGAGATATATACCTGTATATGAAGAGATATATACCTGTATATGAAGAGATATATACCTGTATATAGAGAGATCTATACCTGTATATAGAGAGATCTATACCTGTATATAGAGAGATATATACCTGTATATGGAGAGATATATACCTGTATATGGAGAGATATATACCTGTATATGAAGAGATATATACCTGTATATGAAGAGATATATACCTGTATATGAAGAGATATATACCTGTATATAGAGAGATATATACCTGTATATGAAGAGATATATACCTGTATATGGAGAGATATATACCTGTATATGAAGAGATATATACCTGTATATAGAGAGATCTATACCTGTATATAGAGAGATCTATACCTGTATATAGAGAGATCTATACCTGTATATAGAGAGATCTATACCTGTATATAGAGAGATATATACCTGTATATGGAGAGATATATACCTGTATATGGAGAGATATATACCTGTATATGAAGAGATATATACCTGTATATAGAGAGATCTATACCTGTATATAGAGAGATCTATACCTGTATATAGAGAGATATATACCTGTATATGGAGAGATATATACCTGTATATGGAGAGATATATACCTGTATATGAAGAGATATATACCTGTATATGGAGAGATATATACCTGTATATGGAGAGATATATACCTGTATATGGAGAGATATATACCTGTATATGAAGAGATATATACCTGTATATGGAGAGATATATACCTGTATATGAAGAGATATATACCTGTATATGGAGAGATATATACCTGTATATGAGAGATATATACCTGTATATGAAGAGATATATACCTGTATATGAAGAGATATATACCTGTATATGGAGAGAGATATATACCTGTATATGGAGAGATATATACCTGTATATGGAGAGATATATACCTGTATATGGAGAGATATATACCTGTATATGAAGAGATATATACCTGTATATGGAGAGATATATACCTGTATATGGAGAGAGATATATACCTGTATATGGAGAGATATATACCTGTATATGGAGAGATATATACCTGTATATGGAGAGATATATACCTGTATATGGAGAGATATATACCTGTATATGGAGAGATATATACCTGTATATGGAGAGATATATACCTGTATATGAAGAGATATATACCTTTATCATATGACTACCGTTATATACGGTGTCATAAACCCATCACATAAATTTTCTTTATGACACTAGTGTAATAACACCTTTCGCTACGCTGATTGGCTGGTTCCGTGAGAACTGTATTCATACGCGTGGGAACGACCTACTTCTTTTTACTACGACTCGTAAAAATGGCGACTTGTGCTTGTAAACTTTGAAAAAAAATCAACTGAACGACAAAATGGTCTATTAACATAACATATTGTACAATCAAAGATAAAATCCAAGATGTAAACATCCTAAGTTTTTTAATTATATTTATACTATAAGATGTTAAATTAGGCCTGGCAAACATCTATTTTATGACCCCTAGTAACATATTTCAACTCCGATAGAAAATTGCGGTTGCGTTGTCCGATGAGACATATCTAGTCTAGATTCTTTTCAAATAAACAAATAATAACATTATTTAATAAAATCCTCATGAAAAACGGCAATGTAGTTTGTTACAACTTGCCTTCAACGGTTACTCAGAATAACATGCTGACACTGTCGTCGACAAACACGTGTAATGTCAAAACAAACAACACTGCCAACAAATCGGCATCCAAAGTCGCTTTTCACGGCAGTCTGAACACAATGCTCAGTGGGAATATTCACGGTGGAACATTTCACATCTCCAAAAACTCCCGCGAGGACGAGGATAAACACAAAGCAGTGAAAAGGCGCCGTGCAATGGTTCTGTACGACAGCGACAGCGAATAGACATTTGTACAACGAAGCCTCCATTATCGCGCCAAGTGACGTCACGGCTTCGTCACATCAAAAACAGTCGCTCATGAACTTTCAAACTAAAATATTTTCCTCATTGTTTCAAACACCAAGGACAATTTATCTATTATAGATTAAATGAAAAAATGCTGAAATTTTGTTTTGAGACGTGTATTTAATAAAATGAATCCTTTTCAAGAGTCAGTTGTGTTAGAACTATTTCTTCTCTCGTCGGTATAATTGACCTACTTCGAAGGTTCGGGTGATTTGGTTGAGATGTGACGATTCAAGGCAAAAGAGAAAATCAGTTTTTGATGGGGAACGATGAAAGAAAACGTCATATGATAAAAAGAATCTGTCATTCGTTTCCCTTCATATTAGATTTATGATACTCGTTTAGAATTTTATATTTTTGCTCGCCAGAGGCTCGCAAAAATAAAAAATTCAAAACTCGTATCATAAATCTAATATGAAGGGAAACTCATGACAGATCCTCTATGTATATGAAGAGATATATACCTGTATATGAAGAAGGAAGACAATGGTATGACCGAGCCTCGAACACACAATCTACGACACCTTATCGTCTAGCCAGAAATACCTACAGCTTATACAATTGCACCACTCAATGGCGCAGTGATTGTTGGCCCGATACCCTATCAAGTTCACAGTGACAAACTGTCTATTGGCTGATTTACAAGGATGGATGCAAATTATACACTATACGATTACGATAGGGAATTCAACCTTCGGAGTAACAACGCAAAATGCAAGTTACACATTGTGTTAATAATTAGATACATAACATAGCAATACAAATGAATAACGACAACTTTATGACTCGTGCCCTGACCGGGCCTCAAACTCACGATCTTCGTTATCGCCTTGTCAGAAATACCCGCATTTTATATAAAAAAAACAACACTTTCTAACCTGTATCGATGTATATATTGTTTAGTCTAAATTGGATCATAACACATATATATCATTAAAACCATAATTTGCAAATATTCCAATGACAGTTTCCGTTAGTCGGTAAAACTGAAAAAAAAACTGTGCCCTCTGATACCCTCTAGAATCCGATAGCTGTAATATAGTCTGTTTCATAGTTTAGAGAGCTCGAGGTTTTGATGACTAACGGGATTCGCATCAGATAGCCTTTACCTACAACATATACCGGTAACAGATATATAGACTATCGATAGAAATGCTATAAGTAGCGTATAAAATGCGTCTTAAAATGTTCTTCTTTATGAAAAGTTATCTTCAAGTAAACCCAATCAAATAAAAAAAAAAAGACTCTATCACCTTTTAATAACAATGTAGGGTAAATGGTGCTTGTATATTTGGCATGTGTGTCAGAGCATTAATGTTGATCAGTAAACTATTTATACTCACGTGCTAACACAAAAGTATATATGATAATGTATTTTCATCGCTGGATAGCCTACTGATAACACACATATCCAGTATGGGAGTCAGCAATATTCAGGTACAACAACTGTTCTAATTACAGGTGATATATCGTTGACATCCGGGAGTATATATACCGTATTTGATGTAAAACCTAGCCAGTAAGGTGTCGTTGATACCATCAGTACAGTTAGTATAATAAGAAGGCTGAATAACCTTTAGGATACGTACATTGTACATGTAACTTTGCTTTGTGAGGTTTCATTTTCTTTTGACACAATTGAAGATTTTTTTTCTTGGACACATCAGTCGTCTGTGATCATCTGCCCTACTAGCAGCGTCAAAATCCTTGCACTTTTGTTAGCTTGGAATATACTTTAAATATAACAAGAATGAAACATATACATATGTATTTCATTTTTTAAATTAGAAAATCATTTTCAAAAATTAATTATAAGCGTTGATGTCAATTATTTTTTAGTTTCATAGGGGTATGAAACAAATTGTGTTTGCAAACTTCTGTAAGAATCCGCTACGCGGATTCATACAGTTTGCAAACAAAATTTATTTCATACCCCGATGAAACTAAAAAAAAAATTGGCATCAATGCTTAAATGGATATACTTAGTTAAAGATCGCTTATGTTTTGAAATATTACCTTTCTTTAATTGATACTAACACAGAAATATGTACATTGATATAAATTATTTTGCCACAAATTCACAATAACTAAGGTTTGTGTTGATCCATGTTATGTCGGAGTTCCACTGAGATATATAAAGGGAAGCTACTCGTTTAGCAGAGTGTGTGTCGGGTCATACTGTCGCGTGAAGCAGATGCTGTCTACATATCTAATCAAAATTCTATTTTCAATTAACTTATGTAACCATTAGGAGGTAAACTCAACATTGGATTTGAATTAGATTGGTATTTTGCAACATTACCTGATAATAATGATGTTTAATGAATACATTTTGATGGATGACCTTTGAAATCTGTATCTACTTATGATCATCCTACATTGAAAGATCAATTTACTTTGAGGATATGCTCTAATTTAGTCTTTTATTTGACAACTGAATTGTAGAATGAAAGTGAGTGAGTAAGAAATATATCTGTTGAATTGTTTAACTGTCACTTTTTACTTTTTAAAAATAATATACTGAAATATTAAGTTGTTAACCAATGTGCATTAGAAGTCTTAAAACAGAAATACGTTGTCTAATCCTGATTGATTCCCGATCCTTATTGATACAATACAATATACGGTAGTATTGTTAATACGTGATCTAACCTTGATTGAGTTCTGTTCCTTTTTATCTCGCTATGCTATACCCCGGCGTCGGCGTCCGTAAAAAGCTACATACATTATGTAGTTTTAGTTAAACAGTGCTGTTTCAGTACAAATAATAGTGCAAAAAAAAAAACTATTAAAAATGAATAGAGGATATCTAACAGTGTCTTCAGTAATACATGTACAATATATATATATTATATATTGGTATTATTGAAGATATTGCGAGGTATTCTGTTTATTCCCCTTCATAAGAAATTTTATTGAACAAGTCTTCGAATATTAAAAAAAAAAATAGGAGGAATTAATAAATCAGAGAGCCATTCTGTTGTGCGTTTCACAATTCATGATGTCACGTTATTGTCGAGTTTATGACGTCACAAGCGATTGCTCGCTCGCCTACCCAATGCAACACTCCCATCACACTATACGAAAAAAACATACCGTCGGAAACAAAATTCGCCTGATTTAATATAGAAAGTGATTTGAAATTTATATTCTTATATCAGTTATTTTATTAACCAGAATTAGTACTAGTGACTTTGTCATATGGAACTTATTAAATGAGTTCTCTTCTTATGCTATTTGAAATATTTGAAATTGTTTGATAAATTCTTTAAGACGTATATAAGATCTTCTGTCTGTATTGTTTATTATTGTAGAAGAACGATTATTAGTATAGCTGTGCTTTCCCAAACTGTCACATTAATTGGGTAAATTACGCTTAACAAGGAATGTTTCATTAAAATTTGTACACAATTCTTTGTCTATTAAAGGGACAATTTAGTCAAGCATGCTGTTTATAATTCAAGCAGAATCGATTGTATTGCTTCTGTTACATAAAAGTAATACAATTGAAATTATCTGAATTGCAATTGGATGATAACTATGTCCGTGACAATTTAAAATAATCATAAACTTGATAACTTAATCGTTCATATGTGGATAATATACTTTCCGTTTAAAGACCCGTCATTCCTCTATGCTTGACAGGGATGTAGACATTTTCCAAAACACGTGTATGTTAACAAATTGTTCCTATGGTAACATCACTGAATATCATATTTCATATTTAAATTTGAGTGACGATCCCTTTAGCTCTCTGTTCAGAAATTCGTCAAAGTGTTCGTTTTGAGCAACTGTGAACCAGTTTTTCCAGTCACCGACCATACCTGTAAATACAATACTAGTTGTTAACGATGATTATTGTGATACAACCAAGGTAATTATTCACAACATCTTATTGCATTTTGAACCTTAAATGACGTTCAAAGGATTCCCGATAAAATGCTCTCGTCTATCACAGAATCAGTTTGATCATAACAGTAGATACATAATTAATGTCTTTAACGTACTTTGCTATTCCACAGATATGTAGATTTTGTACCCTGTATTTTATCTCCCTTATTCCACAGATATGTAGATTTTGTACCCTGTATTTTATCTACCTTATTCCACAGATATGTAGATTTTGTACCCTGTATTTTATCTACCTTATTCCACAGATATGTAGATTTTGTACCCTGTATTTTATCTCCCTTATTCCACAGATATGTAGATTTTGTACAATGTATTATATCTACCTTATTCCACAGATATGTAGATTTTGTACCATGTATTATATCTACCTTATTACACAGATATGTAGATTTTGTACAATGTATTTTATCTCCCTTATTCCACAGATATGTAGATTTTGTACAATGTATTTTATCTACCTTATTACACAGATATGTAGATTTTGTACAATGTATTTGATCTACCTTATTCCACAGATATGTAGATTTTGTACAATGTATTTGATCTACCTTATTCCACAGATATGTAGATTTTGTACAATGTATTTTATCTACCTTATTCCACAGATATGTAGATTTTGTGCAATGTATTTTATCTACCTTATTCCACAGATATGTAGAGTTTGTACAATGTATTTGATCTACCTTATTACACAGATATGTAGATTTTGTACCATGTATTATATCTACCTTATTACACAGATATGTAGATTTTGTACAATGTATTTTATCTCCCTTATTACACAGATATGTAGATTTTGTACCATGTATTATATCTACCTTATTCCACAGATATGTAGATTTTGTACCCTGTATTTTATCTACCTTATTCCACAGATATGTAGATTTTGTACCCTGTATTTTATCTACCTTATTACACAGATATGTAGATTTTGTACAATGTATTTTATCTCCCTTATTCCACAGATATGTAGATTTTGTACAATGTATTATATCTACCTTATTCCACAGATATGTAGATTTTGTACCATGTATTATATCTCCCTTATTCCACAGATATCTAGATTTTGTACAATGTATTTTATCTCCCTTATTACACAGATATGTAGATTTTGTACCGTGTATTATATCTACCTTATTACACAGATATGTAGATTTTGTACAATGTATTTGATCTACCTTATTACACAGATATGTAGATTTTGTACAATGTATTTTATCTCCCTTATTCCACAGATATGTAGATTTTGTACAATGTATTATATCTCCCTTATTACACAGATATGTAGATTTTGTACCATGTATTATATCTACCTTATTCCACAGATATGTAGATTTTGTACAATGTATTTGATCTACCTTATTACACAGATATGTAGATTTTGTACAATGTATTTTATCTCCCTTATTCCACAGATATGTAGATTTTGTACAATGTATTATATCTCCCTTATTCCACAGATATGTAGATTTTGTACAATGTATTATATCTCCCTTATTACACAGATATGTAGATTTTGTACAATGTATTATATCTCCCTTATTACACAGATATGTAGATTTTGTACAATGTATTATATCTACCTTATTACACAGATATGTAGATTTTGTACAATGTATTTTATCTCCCTTATTCCACAGATATGTAGATTTTGTACAATGTATTTTATCTCCCTTATTACACAGATATGTAGATTTTGTACCATGTATTATATCTACCTTATTACACAGATATGTAGATTTTGTACCATGTATTATATCTACCTTATTACACAGATATGTAGATTTTGTACAATGTATTTTATCTCCCTTATTCCACAGATATGTAGATTTTGTACAATGTATTTTATCTACCTTATTCCACAGATATGTAGATTTTGTACAATGTATTATATCTCCCTTATTCCACAGATATGTAGATTTTGTACCATGTATTATATCTACCTTATTCCACAGATATGTAGATTTTGTACCATGTATTATATCTACCTTATTACACAGATATGTAGATTTTGTACAATGTATTTTATCTCCCTTATTCCACAGATATGTAGATTTTGTACCATGTATTATATCTCCCTTATTCCACAGATATGTAGATTTTGTACAATGTATTTTATCTCCCTTATTCCACAGATATGTAGATTTTGTACCATGTATTATATCTCCCTTATTCCACAGATATGTAGATTTTGTACAATGTATTTTATCTCCCTTATTCCACAGATATGTAGATTTTGTACCATGTATTATATCTCCCTTATTCCACCGATATCTAGATTTTGTACCATGTATTATATCTACCTTATTCCACAGATATGTAGAGTTTGTACCATGTATTATATCTACCTTATTCCACAGATATGTAGATTTTGTACCCTGTATTTTATCTACCTTATTCCACAGATGTGTAGATTTTGTACAATGTATTTGATCTACCTTATTCCACAGATATGTAGATTTTGTACAATGTATTTGATCTACCTTATTACACAGATATGTAGATTTTGTACAATGTATTTGATCTACCTTATTACACAGATATGTAGATTTTGTACCATGTATTTTATCTACCTTATTACACAGATATTTAGATTTTGTACAATGTATTTTATCTACCTTTCCTAAATAAGAACGCGATTCCTCCTTCCGTAACCGGGATATTCCCAGTTTTTATCGATATTGCTGCGTTTTTTAAGTTTTTGAACGAACACTTATCTGCGATATCCGTCACAAGTTCCTCGTCGACAGGCACTTCTAAATAACCAGCTAGACGTTTGATCTCAGCCACTGGATCCTGTAAATTACGTATGTATATATTTAAATGTTTATTAGTTGATCAATATAGTATTTTGATTTACCCAATTCAAAATATTACATTCTTAGAAATAATGTTGAGGTGTTTTCTTCCCTTTTATGTTATTCAACAATATATCCCATGTTTTTAGTTTAAATATATTTTATTGGCATATAATAATGACAAAGGGATTAGTCAGCAAGTTTTTCCAACTTATAAACGACTTCTCCCATGATAATAACAAAATAATAAACAATAACATAGTCACATGATGGCATATACAAATATTCCGAAATTCGATAAAGAAACGAAAATATAATGAGGAGAGAGAGAGAGAGAGAGAGAGAGAGAGAGAGAGAGAGAGAGAGAGAGAGAGAGAGAGAGAGAGAGAGAGAGAGAGAGAGAGGCGGGAAGGAGGAGGAGATAGGTACATATAAAGTTAAATGACTGCATCGGGAAAGATCACGACATATAAATGTTTGGAATGAATTCAAATATACTTAATCGATAAGAAGAAAAAACATTTATATATTATATGGATAAATGGAGCGTTTTGGATTAAGTTTTTTTTATTATAGGAAAATAGTATGAAAAGAAGGGGGGGGGGGGTAGGAAGTGATGATTAGTCGAATCTTCCCGACCTACTCAAGAATTTTTTGCACAACTTTGGCGATTTTTATATTGTCAGTTGAGGAGATATTCGTGTCACCATTGCAAAGTATATTTACATTAACAGGACCGTACCAGGCTAAATCAGCAATAAGAGTTCCTCTTAAGTTGTTATACAGGGGACAGTTAAAGAAAAAATGATAGGAATCTTCACAGGGATGTCCACATTGACAAGCAGGTGAATCAACGAGATTATCCCATGTACCAATAATCACATGTACCTTCTGAAGATCCTCATAGAACATGGTGTGTACGTTAGTTACAGCTTTGGTACGTTTGGCGACCTCCCAATCCTTCTCGTATTTGATGAATCCATCGTACATATCTATAATGTATAAAGCATAAAGCAATAATTCATATAGTATGATAGTAATAAAATTGTAGATAGTGTGATGAGGTAGTTAATAGCAAAGTCCCATATCACTGAACAACCTTTACCTGGATAACATATAAATGACAAAGATTGCAATCAATTGTACAGCGAAAACACACAAGATAATAGCACCATTTAAAGTAAATTGAAGGTGTGAAGTTCTATCAGCTTGATTAGAAATATTGATAAAAAAGAGGCAAAACGACAGATGTCCAGACCGTTGTAACGAGGACGATATATTTAAGCAATTATCAAATCTATAGTTCAGGCGATGACGTATCTCATCAAAAGTCGGAATCAGCTATGTATATTACTTTATACATTAGTAATAGTTATATCATTTTATTGATTATTGATTAGCATGGATGATTCTGACAACATATCTAAACCTACTGTGTTATGTTATATACTATATTGTATTGAATGCTGACAACATATGTAAACTTACTGTGTTTGTTTTCCATCTGGTCCTTTAGGAAGTTTTCCCATGTCCCCGGAAACTCTCCTTCCTCAGCTGTACTTGGGTGACGAAGACGGGAGTCTAATTTACAGTGGTTATACCACGATACCAGTGTGTCTTTTGGATTCCTGAGGACGTGGACTATCTTGCATCCCTTGGTTAAGTGTTGCTTGGACAGATGTCGGAATGGGATGTGAGTATTAAGTACTCGTGGTGACGCCATATTTGCCAAGGTATTTAGGTCTATGGTTTCCAGCATTCCGATAGTTTTAAGATCCTTGAGGTATGAAGAATGACCTTGAAGCAGCATAGAAATGATCTCATAGGTCCAGTTTGTACCTAGTAACACAATGAGTGGAACATTGCCGTATGATAAGGCTATCAACGAGTCATCAATATTACACTCTACGAGTGTTGCAACTAACTGGGCGCAATAGATATACATTATGTTACAATAAACAGATTGAGGAGATAACTATATATATATATATCTTTGAGGGGGCTTTGGAAATTTAACACATCCTTATTATACCATGAAGAATATTTACAACTAGTTAAAAAAACTATTTTGGATATAAAAACTCAATATTGTCTTCCAGTTTACAACCTTAACAGTATTGCCAACATTCCTGATACAGATTTACAGTATGTAATTAATGATCAACTCTTTCTTGAAATTTTGTTAATGGAAATTAGGGGGAAAACAATATCTTATTCATCTTATAGAAAGAAACAACAAACGCAGACTGAAAATAACCTAAGACAAGCCATTCAAGATATTGAAGAGCAGGAACAGGTAGATGTGGAAGAACTTGAAAGAAAGAAAAAGGAATTAGAAAATATCAGGCTTAATAGGATTAAGGGCAGTTTTGTAAGGTCTAGGGCAAAATGGCAAGAAGAAGGAGAAAAACCGACAAGTTATTTTTTTAATCTAGAAAATAGGAATTTCACATCCAAAATAATACCAAAAATTGAGAAAGAGAATAATGTAGTTATTTCGAAGCAGGATGATATTCTTGAAGAGATTCGTTCATTTTATGAAAAATTATATGCAGACAATGAAACAATTGAAGATGTAAATTTGATGGATTTTTTAGATACTTTTAGTGTAAGAAAATTAGATCATGGTGATTCTGAAAGCTTAGAAGGCATTATTTCTATTGATGAGGCAGCAAAAACTTTGAAGAACATGAAAAATAATAAGAGCCCTGGTTCAGATGGCTTCACTGTGGAATTTTTTAAGTGCTTTTGGAAATATCTAGGGGTTTTTATTATAAGGTCTATAAATTTTGGATATAAGAAAGGTATGTTATCAGTTACACAAAGACAAGGTATAATTACGTGTATTCCTAAGGGGGATAAACCTAGACAGTTTTTGAAAAATTGGCGACCCATAACATTATTAAATATAGTCTATAAAATTGCCTCTGGATCTATAGCAAATAGAATTAGAAATGTTTTAGATAAACTCATAAGTGATGATCAAACAGGTTTTCTTTCTGGCCGATTTATTGGGGAAAACACTAGATTAGTTTATGATGTTATGCAATATGCTGAGGAAAACAATATTTCAGGAATGTTATTAATGATAGATTTTGAAAAAGCTTTTGATTCTGTTTCTTGGAGATTTATTGATAAGGTTTTCAAATTTTTCAATTTTGGTCCTGACATACAAAACTGGATAAAAGTACTGCATAATAATGTAAATGCTACTGTAAATCAAGGGGGCAATTTGTCATCTTTCCTTAATATTAAAAGAGGCTGTCGGCAAGGGGATCCAATCGCTCCATATATCTTTATCCTTTGTGTAGAAATTTTGAGTATTAGACTAAAAAATAACAGTAGAATTAAAGGCATAAATGTTAGTAACACTCCAATCCTAATCTCACAGTATGCTGATGATACCTCTCTGATATTAGATGGTTCAGAAAATTCTTTAAGGGAGTCCATTTTTGAATTGAATACCTTTGCAAAAATCTCTGGTTTGAAATTGAATATAGACAAAACACAGGTGATTTGGATAGGGAGTAAAATATATAGTGAAGATACTTTTCTGCCAGAGTTAAAATTAAAATGGGGAATGGCAAAATTTACCCTTCTTGGCATAGAATTTAGTGTTAATCTTCATGAAATTCCCAAATTAAACTTTGACAAAAAGTTGATCAAACTTAAATCTATTATTAAGATATGGAGTAGGAGATTACTTACTCCAATAGGTAGAATTCATCTCATCAAAACTCTGTTGTTATCTCAATTGAATCATTTATTTATGTCATTGCCAAATCCAGACAATCACTTTTTGAATAATCTTAGTCAGATACTTTTTAATTTTTTGTGGAATAGTAAAACAGACAAAATAAAAAGGGATGTATTAATACAGGATTACTGTGATGGAGGACTCAAAATGGTAGATATTAGACTTTTTATTGATTCTTTGAAGCTAGGATGGGTAAGAAGGCTATTTCAGAAGTCAGGTAAATGGCAAGTCATTTTAAAAACTATTATTGATCTACATATGCTATCCACCTGTGGTAATGAATATATTCGGGAGTGTCTAAAGAAATGTAAAAATAGTTTTTGGAAGGATGTCTTTCGAGCTTGGATAAGATTTGATGAATGTGATAGGGTAAAACAAATTAAGAAGAAAAATATCTGGAAAACCCCATTATGGTATAATAAAGACTTAACCATTGGAAAAAGAAGTATTTTTTTCAAGACCTGGTATAATAAAGGGGTAACAATAGTAGATGATCTTGTTAAAGATAATAATACCTATACTTTCTACACACTCCAAGAATTTATTCAAATTTATCAAATAAATACACACTTTCTCCAATATCAAGGTGTAATATCTGCTATTAAAACATACTTAGCAAGGGTTGATTTTGAAAATTATAAATTGCTTTATCCGATAATTCCAAGTAATATTGATTGTTTCATAAAGAATACAAAAGGAACAAAAGATATATATAATCTTATGGTGAAAAATAATATTGCTTCGACTGGTAGGAACAAATGGGAAGCCATAATGGAATTAAATGATTTAAACTGGGGAGTGATTTATAAAAATATTTTCAGGGCGACAAAGAATACAAAACTGCAATGGTTTCAGTACAGATTAGTCCACCATATTTTAACTACAAATTCCTTAATGTTTAAAGTAGGGCTAGTGAACAACCCATTTTGTACACTCTGCAATCAAGAACGAGAAACAATACTACATATCATGTGGGAATATCGAGAGGTGCAGAGTTTTTTACAAAGTATCGAAACTCTGTTAGATGCATTTTTTATTCCGTTCTCATTTAATAAAAAAACTTTCATTTTTGGCTTATTTATAAATAATGAGTCTGCCATAGGTAACGCACTTGATAATGAAGTATTAATTATCATTAAATTTTATATATATAGGACAAGATGTTTACATAAAACTTTAAGTCCAGATGCTCTGATTAATTATTTGAAAGATTATTACATATTACAGAAATATATAGCTAATAGTAAAGGAGAGCAGGCAAAAGCAATATTGGACAATGAATGGAGAAAATGGAAACCACTTTTAGAAATTGCAGCTAGTTAATTATTTCATATACCCTAAATCTAATTATTCCATTTAATTACTGATAAAAGTTTCTCTTTCTTGTATCTCCATCATGTGTTATTTTTGTTTCTTTCTTTTTCTGTCTAGAACCCTTAATAAAGATACTTTGCTCACTCTATTCCTAACATTGTATTGACTAGCCCAGCTCTTTCTCTCTCTCTCTCTCTCTCTCTCTCTCTCTCTCTCTCTCTCTCTCTCTCTCTCTCTCTCTCTCATATGTGTACGTGAATGAGATTGTTTTGAATGTGATGTACAGTATGTTGTTTTGCTTTTTTATTTTTATTTACCTTTTTTTGTGAGAGGATATGATAGATGTAATCGACTGAATCAGTGTGGAGCCTGGTCAATCATGTCAATGACTCTGTTGATGTGGAAAGAGTTGATATGACCAACACAGATACTTAGCCCTTGACATGATTGATCAGGCTACCAGGAAACTGAATATGTTTGTGTGTGTTTGTATATTCTGTGTCGGTGTATGAGGATGTGTGTATGTTCTGTATATATGTTTGTCATTATATTCATGATTATGAGTATGTATGATGAAGATGATGATCTGTTGATGGATGATGATATATATGACTGTTATTGCTGAGTATGATGATGATGATGGTTGTTTGATGAAAATGTTTGTTGAAAATGATATGATGATTGTGATTATTGATGATGATGATGATGATGATGGTTCATGGACGATGATGAAGATACTATGACGATTAGTTTGATAATGTGATGATGATTGTGATGTTTTGTTGAAGACGATGATGATGAAAAAATGATGAGATTATGATGAGATTTTGATGATTGCATGATGATGATTACTATGATGATAATTATGATGATGATAATTATGATGATGACCATGATGATGATGATTATAATGATGATAATTATGATGATTTGAATGATGATGACCATGATGATGATGAAAATGATGATGATATTATGAAAAGATTATGATGATAAGATTGTGATGATTAGTATGATGATGAGAATATGATGTTGATGAAGATACATGTACTATGATAATGAGATGATTGTGATATTGTGATTATAATGTTGATTGTGATGATGATGATGATGCTATGAAGATTAGTTTGACGATAAGATAATGGTTATGATTAGTTTGATAATGTAATGATGATATGATGATGAGAGTTTGATGATGATTATGATGATGATAATGATGATGATGATGATGATGATGATGAAAGACAGTTTGTGATGATGGTGAAAATGATAGTGTGAAAAACATACCGATTGGAATCGATGTATGTATGTGTGTGTGTGTGATTATTCATGTATTTATATATTAAAAATGTCTTAAAAATTAAAAATTAAAAAAAATATATATATATCTTTGATTATTTTTTTCGCCAAATTAATCATTTCTGTTTACGCATGTGGTTTAATGTTGATTTCATAACTGAACAGAACTAAAAGCATTATGTTTTAAAATAAATGCATTCTTTATTAATTTCCTTTTCGATTCTGTTTGTTTTTAAGAACCAGATTTCAATATTCGATGTCCAAGGTCCTGGACGTTTTGGGTTATTTTTCGCTTCTCGTATTCTCGCGTGGTCATGTGACCAATACGAAAGAGTACATTAACACTTGGTCGGTAAATATGGCCAGAGCACCTCATTCACATATGTTTTTCATATAAATAAACGTGATACTCTTGTTCATCGTACTTAGAAACTGGAGAAAGGTGTTGTACATTCTTCGTATATTTACATTCTGTGTTGCATTTGCCTATATGTCGTTAGTATAAACCAAATTGTATTCATGAGACTGTATACTACAATTTACAGTGATTCGGTCAGAGTAGGAATACAGCCCCGGGTGTTGCTGGTCAAAACAATGGCCGCCAGTTACTTTCGGCCTGGAGATATTTCGAATGCTAGCATTTATAATCCACAACACGAAAAATAAAGCAACTTCACAAGTTATGAGAGTAATATTTTATAATTAAAACAAAATGTAGCCAACACAAAATAACTAAAGCGCCGTTCTTGATCTAAGAATTATCAAAATGTCAATGTCGTCACACTCACAGGGGCTCGTTTCCGAATTTTCAGAAATGTAAGACGCGACAACATTAAAAGACAGTCCAGTATTTATAAAAAAAAAAATAATAATAAAAATTTTGTGAAAAATCGGGAGCATCGACATGGTTTCCGGTTGTGTATTGTATATTGGATTTTAGTTTTTTGGTTATTCACTGATGTTAAAGGCCTACCTTACAAAATCGAGCCCGTGTGAAGTTGAAAGTCGTCTGCTAAGATGCGACTGGTTAGACTTGAATCTGTTTCGAACGAAATATCTTTGGAATCGTTTTCACCTACTGTCAAGACGACTTTCATTTAGAATCATTTAGATATGTCCTGTGCAATACCGCATTACTTCTAAATGTTAACCGTATAGCATTGCGCCGAAAAACGGCTTTGATTTTAAACAATCAGAAATTATGCAATTGTGAATAATTTGACGATATCTACAAACGTTTATGAAATAGAAAATAAAGCTAAATTTGTGCAAAACCATGTATTTGCTATTAATTACGACATGAGGGACTATATCAATCCTTCTGGAAGTTTCAGCTGTTCCGGTATTTGCACCTGATGACGTCAGTGATAGGGGAAGCGGCAAATTTAAACGCGTCTTAAGCTACAGTTAATAAAAAAAATATGAATGTAAATATAAGCATTGAACATTTACGTAGTATACAGTCGATATGAATACAATTTGGGTGACAGATAAATAGAATGTCGCCCGTTAGGGCGACATGAAATATTTATCTGTCACCCAAATTGTATTCATATCGACTGTATACTACGATTTGGTAACAGCTCAATGCTTAAATATTTACGTAGTTATTCAACGGCGTTAAAAACTTGCATTTATTGAAAAAAAACGCTAATTTATTGATTTTTTTAAAAAATGATTTTAACATGGTTGACATTTTCATCAGAATGTACAGCACTTTTCGTTGTTCACGTACAAATACCTTCACGCTTTTATCTGTTTCATATGTGTTCATTTTTGGCTGTCGAGTGTGCTAGTATCATTTATAAAGCAAGTGTTAATGTTCATGCTTCGGTGATTGAACTCTTTAGTGTTTTAAATATCGAAGTCAGCATACAAAAACGAAAACATCTTGATAAACGAATGCAATGTATCGTTATCAATTAATTTATTTACATATAATTTCCAAATGATATACGTTTGAAGAGTTTTCACTGTAGTAAATCCACCGTCCTAATCGTTGCCTTGGCAGCCGATCCAAGCTGGGATCACAAATGCAGTGACAAAGTGAAAGTTGAAATTTTATGCCCATCATTCCGTTTTTTGTAAAACTGCATTCATTCCTCTATTTATTGATATTGGTTTATCATATCTGATCACTTCAAACAGAAAAAGTTAACAAAACACTGAAAAGACAAAATTAAGCTTCGTGTCACAAAGCCGGACGTGTAAACAGTGTGAAGTCTCCGGAATTAGTACAAGTTACAAAACGTGCAACAATGTATACTCTACATGAATACACTATTGGGCAATATGTAGGGATTAAATGGATTTCATGTTTCTTTTCCATTGCGGCTATGAATAATATTATCCATAGCCGCAATGAAAAGGTAAAGAAAGATCCGTTCAATCCATACATTTATTTAAGGGTGATTTGGAATAAAAAAAAATAAACAACAGAATCATTTTTGAAACTTTTGATTGCTGTAAACGAAAAGATGCAAAATTAATGGAACAGTCGGTGACACTTTAAAAGTATTTTGAATATTTTAAGTGAGACGGGAAAACTTTCAAACTAAATGGCTCGTAAACAATCTTTGCTATACATTTAATACCATTTTACCTTCCATATATCATCATCACAAAATTGACGTTTCGTGTATGTATGCGAGATATTACGGAATAAACTAATACTGGGAGTATGACGCAAAACAGCACGTCGGGGCATGAACATGAAGAATTCGTCACGTAATGTCTAGGCCTCTTACCTGTTTTGGGAAAATTGCAGATCAGAATGTCAGTATCTTCTGATTCCATGTCTCGTATGGCAACCATATGTCTGTCAGCATTTGGTACCATGGTTGGAAACAATGGCAGCATACATCCATCATATACTGGCATAGGACTTTTCCCAGATGTACCAGCCATATTAACGTATGTAATGTTATCTAGTCAGTATAAAAATCGGAACATCTGAACTACCTTTATCTACGTTAGATGACGTGTGTTTCTTAAGGGTTTCGTGTAAGTTAAACAACTGTTCTGGATGTGCCCGCACATACTAAACAACGTATTGACTATGTTTATTTGTTCCATATCTTGACGATGTACATGTACAAACAGGAATTTGACCCAAGTGACAGATGATGTAATAAAGTGGCCAACAACTTTTTTTTTACGAGTATCCTTCACTGATATAATGCTCCAGGAGCGAGTTGTACTTTACACCATGATTGACATACACAGTGACTGTATATATAGTAAGTGAAATATATAAGTAATAAATGTGTATTGATAACAACCACCCAATTGCAAAATAGACTTTTGAAACTTGCTCCTGTTTATATCAATTAGGATAAAAGTTCAGGTCAAAATAATTAATTTGTGAAAATTTAAGATTTCTTAGAATTTTTACTGCAGATTTCACCCAAATTCAAAATTGCTACCATAGAAAAAGTTTGAGCTGAAGGGCCCATTTTTGTAAATGTCCTATCTGTAAAAAAAACTTTGAGCCGAACATGAGGCGATGTTTTACACTGTCATCTAATAAACATTCGTTAACTTTCCTGATAACTTGATATGTTATAATCGCCGAAGATATTCAAATTTCATTATAACCAATGCTCTTATCATCCTTGTATATCAACCATGTCAACTAATTTGTTTTCTACCACAATACGCTGTTATTCCACTCTCAACCATTATATAATTGTGTCGACTGTTGGATACATATATGCTATATACGTTACCACTAGTAGTATATGACCTTCCGGTCTTTTGATTGGTCAAAATTTCGAACGTTGACCTAAGCTGCAATTGTTATTGACGTCATCAATAATCGAATGACGTCACATCACCGGGTCCCGGACGTCACCGGTACACTTTATTTGCATACGCGAAATTATACTTGGTCATGTTTCCCTTTGATTCAAGCCGATATTATTGTGGTAGAAACAGGTCACACGGCTCTTGATTGTTGGATATGGAATTCTCACACTCTTAAGTTATATTTTAAAAGTTGCAAAAGACACTCGCTTTCACTCGTTGTGTAACCTCTATTTACCTTTAACCTCTCTACTAAGAATCAAGTGCAAGATTAACATGTTATGGTATGTTATGTTATCTTTGGTATGTTTGGTTAATTTATTGTTAGGTTAGGTTAAGTTAATGTTAAACTATGTTATCAAAATGTACGTTATGTTATGTCATTGTTATGTTAGCTTTGGTTATGTTATGTTAGATTATTGTAAGGTTATGTTAGGTTATGTTGGTTTGTTATGTTATGTTATGTAATGTTATGTTTTATGTTATGTTAATTGTGTTTTGTTTCTTCGAATTAGGATATTAAATATGTTTTCATTTTCATTTCTTATCTTAGTTTTCCACGTAAATCCTTTGCACATAGGCAAAAGTGAATTTTAGCTGGAAGAAATAAAAATCAAGTCTTACAATGTATTAGAAAGCCAGCGGTCACAAGCAATCACACACGCTACTGTTAACATTGGTGCCAAACACATTCTTTACGAGTCATTCAAGCGTAGGAATACAATTCACACGGCATCAGCCTATCTTACCATTGATAAGTTACAGATTGTATGTTACACGAGTGTGATAAAGACAATATGGCTCAACATGACATTGTTTTCGTGTGATATTTACAGTTATTCTATTGAACGAGTTTTAGAAGTTTGAAAGTCAAGATATAATCAAATAATAATATAAGAATAATCAAAACGAGACAGCCATTTCGTTCCGCCAATTCACAATTCATGATGCCACATTAATGTCGAACTTATGACGTCAAAGCCGATTGCTGACTGACCTACCCAATGAAAAACCATATAGAGAAAATTGCACCGTTCGAGACGAATTTGAGATTTAAAAATATGCACTTTCATTTTTTCACGTCAGTTTATTTATTAACCAGAGTTTTACTCGTAACTATGTCATATGTAATTTATAAAATAAGTTAAATAATTTCAAATGCAACAAGCCTTTATCTTTTTGTGCTATTTGAAATCACTAAACTAGTTTAATAATTCCTTACGGTTTAGCCACCATGTGTGATATAAACGATTATTGGTATAGCAGTGCTCTTCCCTAAGATATGAAATTATGTCACACTAATTTTGTAAATTTCACGAGGCAATGAATGTTTCATTGAGATTTGTACACAATTTTTTTCTGTTATAACGGATATGTATCATTTGATAATGAAACCCACTTCTCCTTCTTCATTAGAGTAATATCAATTGGAATAATCGAATTGTCATCTTAATTGAATGCTAAATTTGAAATGACTCGATAACATAATAGTTCATATATTAATGATTTGATATTCATCTATACTTGACAGTGATATAGAACTCTTCCAAACACGTATATGTGAACAAGTTGTTCCTATGACAACATCACTGAATATCATATTTCATATTTAAATTTAAGTGACGATCCCTTTAGCTCTCTGTTTAGAAATTCGTCAAACTGTTCGTTTTGAGCAACTGTGAACCAGTTTTTCCAGTCACCGACCATGCCTGTAAATAAAATACTATTTGTAAGAGACGATAATTGTGATACAAACAAGATAATTATTGACAACATCTAATTGAATTTTGCACCTGAAATGACGTTCACATGATTCCCGATAAAATCTGCTACGGAATCAGGTTAATAATAAATCAATATCTAACATATTTTAACACTCAGAATGCCATATCAGTCTGTCGGCTGATGTCCTCAAATAGAGGAAACCAAGCATTATTTAGAAAACTACTATCTTGTAATTCCACAGACATACTTCTTGTTTTGAGAAACAAATTAGAGAATAGCTATAACTTTGATGTGAGACTCTGTGGCATAAGAAAAATCCATACCGGTTCATTTCAAAGATTTTACTAAGTGAAACACAGAATTGTATTACATCATATGCTTGTTAATCACGAATGATTGAGGAAAGGACATAAAACGTAGAGCAGAAAGAATGTGTAGCATAATGTGGAGGTCTTATTCCACAGAAATTTAGGTTTGGTACCATGAACTACATCTACCTTACTACACAGATATGTAGATTTTGTGCCATTTATTATATATACCTTGTTATACGGATATGTAGGTTTGGTATCGTGTATTTTATCTACCTTTCCTAAATAAGAACTTGATTCCTCCTTCCGTAACCGGGATATTCCCAGTTTTGATCGATATGGCAGCATTTTGTAAGTTTTTGAACGAACACTTATCTGCAATATCCATCACAAGTTCCTCGTAAGCAGGCACTTCTAAATATCCAGCTAGACGTTTGATTTCAGCCACTGGATCCTGTAAATTACGTATGTATATGTTCAAATGTTAATATAGTCTATCATTATAGTATTTTGATATACCCAATTCAAACTATTGCATTCTGTAGATAATTTTTACTTCCCTTTTATGTTTTTCAAAACATAACCAATGTAATGATAATCACATGTACCTTCCGAAGATCCTCATAGAACATGGTGTGTACGTTAGTTACAGCTTTGGTAAGTTTGGCGACCTCCCAATCCTTCTCGTATTTGATGAACCCATCGTACATATCTACAATGTATAACGTATAAGGCTGTATATAGTATGATACTAATTAGATTGTAGATAATTTCATATATTAAGTAGGATCTTATTTAAATAGTAGATAATTTCATATATCAAGCTTGATATGAATTAAATAGTAGATGATTTCTTATATTTAGTATAATATTAATTAAATCGTAGATAATTTCATATATTAAGAATGATATGAATTAAATAGTAGATAATTTCATATATTTAGTATGATATTAATTAAATAGTTGATAATTTCATATATTAAGCATGATATGAAACTTTCTTATATCTAGTATGATATTATTTGATAGCAGATAATTTCATATATCAAGCATGATATAAATTAAATAGTAGATAATTTCATATATTTAGTATGATATTAATGAAATATTTGATAGTTTCATATATCAAGCATGATATGAATTAAATAGTAGATAATTTCATATATCAAGCATGATATAAATTAAATAGTAGACAATTGAACATAATTACTATTATTGTAAATAAATTGTAGATAGTTTTCATACGTATGGTATGATAGTAATTGTCGATAATGTAGTGCTATAGTTAGTAGTCACGTCTCATATCATTGTACAACCAACATTTTTCAGTCATATTAGTTGGTCGTCAATAGTGAACGTTTGGAACATGTCTTAATATACTGTGTTATATTCTGTATTATATTGTATAGTATGCTCGCATCATTTCTAAACATACTATGCCATATTATATATTATATTGTATTGAATGCTGACAACATGTGTAAACATACTGTGTTTGTTTTCTATCTGGTCCTTTAGGAAATTTTCCCACGTCCCCGGAAACTCTCCTTCGTCAGCTGTACTTGGGTGACGAAGACGGGAGTCTAATTTACAGTGGTTATACCACGATACCAGTGTGTCTTTTGGATTCCTGAGGACGTGGACTATCTTGCATCCCTTGGTTAAGTGTTGCTTGGGCAGAAATCGGAATGGGATATGAGTATTAAGTACTCGTGGTGACGCCATGTTGGTCAAGTTTGTAAGGTCTATGATTTCAAGCATGCTATAGTTTTAAGATCCTTGAGGTATGATGAATGACCTTGAAGCAGCATAGAAACGATCTCATAGGTCCAGTTTGTACCTATTAATATAATGAGTTGCAATAAATGAATATGAACTACCTTCAGGCAATACTTTTTCAATTAAGCCATATGGGTTTTATTTACAGTACTTACAATATAACATATTGGTACTTTTTCATATTGGTTTGCTGTGACAGTTATACCATAGCCTCCAGACTTATAATAATTACAATAATTTTCCTTTCAGATCTTTCCCAACCAACATGTGGCTCCAACTATTTGCAAAACTTAAGAAGAATAGGATCCATATATTGATGTTTCACTCATCGTGTTTGTCACTACGCCTGTGTACATCCGAAACAAAAAGATACTTCATTACTGATTGTATCGATGTCGAAGTTGAATCCTAGCATCATTTAAGTTGTTTATATAAACTGTCAATAAAAGCCGAGCTGAGACGTCCCAAAACGGAACCATGAATACTTTGTCAGATCACATGTGTAAAACGGTTTAGTACTAGCGCCGCGCGTCGAATAACAAGAAACGAATTTTTCCTGGATTGCTTTAGTTTCGATGAAATATGCAAATTGCTGACAGAGTAGATTAAGGATAATTCGATTACCGCAACAGAGAAATATAAATATTTTAAACAAAGTCAGGACTTGTATATTTCCATCTTGACGCCGTATAAACTACCTTTAGATAAATTAACCGCGATTGTCGTATCATATTAACGATAATAACTGTTTAAAGTATTGATGCGAGATTCTAGAATTCCATCCTGGATTAAACTTAGAACGATATTATTGTGTCAAGTTAGAGCTAATGAACATAAACCTGAGATCAAATCCACGCTTCTTACCTGTTTTAGGAAAGGTACATATCAAAACATCGGTGTCATTTGATTCAATGTCCCGTATGGCACCCATGTGTTTATCCGCAGTTGGTAACAGGGTTGTAAACGTTGGTAGCATGTCTCCATCATATATCGGCATAGAGTACTTTCCATTTGTAGTGGACATTTTAGATCCGGAGATGTTTACATCGCCAGGTAAAAAATCACAAAACTGTTGACCTATTAGCATTGCTCCTAATTGTCGACTGGCTGTACACTGACATATCTTTTTATACGTTATTTAGGTAGGTTAATACACTCTTCTTGATGTCCCTGCACACACCAAAGAACTTTATAGAATATATCCGCTTGATTATTTTTTAGATTATGTACGATCAGGAATTTGGAGCTGTCCCATTTGTCATCTGAGAATCCTGAACAGATATCTTGCTCCGGGAACTCCACACAATTAACAAAACGAAAAATAAAATTCTACAGTTGCATCATATATAGTAAGTGATAAGTGTATATATCGGCTGTCTTTATCAATGTATTTTTTTCTGTCTACTCACCGATATGAGTATGTATCTGTATATGTCGAAAGTCCAAATACACTTCGTAGTCAGTAAGATACGTAACACAAATTGTAGTCATTAAGCCACTAAGTACACCTGGTAGTCAGTATGACACGAAGTTCACTTTATAGTCAGCATGACAAGAAATACACTTTATAATCAGTGAGACACGAAGTACACTTTATAGTCAGCATGACAAGAAATACACTTTATAGTCAGTAAGACACGAAGTACACTTTATAGTCAGTGAGACACAAAGTACACTTTAGTCAGTGAGATACGATGTACACTTTAGTCAGTGAGACACGAAGTACACTTTAGTCAGTAAGACACGGGGTACACCTTATAGTCAGTAAGACACGAAGTACATTTTATAGTCAGTTTGACGCAAAAAACACTTAATAGTCAGTAAGACACGAAGTACACTTTAAAGTCAGTGATACACGAGGTACACTTTATAGTCAGTGAGACACGAAGTACACTTTAGTCAGTGAGACACGATGTACACTTTAGTCAGTGAGACACGAAGTACACTTTAGTCAGTAAGACACGGGGTACACTTTATAGTCAGTAAGACACGAAGTACATTTTATAGTCAGTTTGACGCAAAAAACACTTAATAGTCAGTAAGACACGAAGTACACTTTATAGCTAGTATGACACGAAGTACACTTTATAGTCAATAAGACACGAAGTACACTATATAGTCAGTATGACACAAAGTACACTTTATAGTTAGTATGACACGAAGTATACTTTATCGTCAGTTTGACGCGAAAAACCCTTTATAGTCAGTAAGACACGAAGTACACTTTATAGTCAGTTTGACGCAAAAAACACTTAATAGTCAGTAAGACACGAAGTACACTTTAAAGTCAGTGATACACGAGGTACACTTTATAGTCAGTGAGACACGAAGTACACTTTAGTCAGTGAGACACGATGTACACTTTAGTCAGTGAGACACGAAGTACACTTTAGTCAGTAAGACACGGGGTACACTTTATAGTCAGTAAGACACGAAGTACACTTTATAGTCAGTAAGACACGAAGTACACTTTATAGTCAGTAAGACACGAAGTACACTTTAGTCAGTGAGACACGATGTACACTTTATAGTCAGTGAGACACGAAATACACTTTATAGTCAGTAAGACACGAAGTACACTTTATAGTCAGTAAGACACGAAGTACACTTTATAGTCAGTAAGACACGAAGTACACTTTATAGTCAGTGAGACACGAAGTACACTTTAGTCAGTGAGACACGATGTACACTTTAGTCAGTGAGACACGAAGTACACTTTAGTCAGTAAGACACGGGGTACACTTTATAGTCAGTAAGACACGAAGTACATTTTATAGTCAGTAATACACGAAGTACACTTTATAGTCAGTAAGACACGAAGTACACTTTATAGTCAGTAAGACACGAAGTACACTTTAGTCAGTGAGACACGATGTACACTTTATAGTCAGTGAGACACGAAGTACACTTTAGTCAGTAAGACACGAAGTACACTTTAGTCAGTAAGACACGAGGTACACTTTATAGTCAGTAAGACACGAGGTACACTTTATAGTCAGTGAGACAATAAGTACACTTTATAATCAGCATAACACGAAGTAACTCTATAGTCAGTAAGACACGAACTATTTCATGATGTACAACTATTTATTGGTAAATCCAGACTTTTTTTTTTTTTTTTTTTTTTGCTAAATCCAAACATTTTCATCTCTGTATGATCTAATCAGCCATGAATTTATGCTTTTTATTTCATTTTGTATGACATCATGTACATTACACAACAAATCAAGAAAAGATTATTTCTCCTCTTAAATTTTTTCTGTAAATTCTAGTCTTATAAGGATATCATGAGTCGTCCGCTGAGCTTCCGTATAAACTCACTATCTGTTTAAATTAAAATGTAAATAACTTAACAGCATTGACAGCTATGACAAGTGCAAATATATGCACCTGTACTTTTGGTCAATGTCTGTCAATATCTGAGTGGCATGTTGTTTAGATAATATGTTTATAATAATCAAATAATAGCTGTTAATGTATTATGTGTGTACTATGTTAAGAAATACGAATGAGTAATCTCCCTTCGACTGTTGTATTTTTATAATTCTCATTTCAGAAACTGTAATTTACAAAATATCAATGTATTATTTTAGCCACAATCGGAGAGAATTTCTATAGGATTGGCATGTTATTCGATCCTATTGACTTTAATCATCTTTGTCAATAAAATGAAATGAAAAGAAATTTCACTTGAAACGATATTGGCCTCTCATGCGGCAGGGACGAATCACTACAAGGCGACTTCGCATCAAAATGACCACTCACTACATAGCTGATGTCCGTGGTGTATTTTCTTTGTCGCTTTTCGTAACACCAATTGGAAATGGTGTTGGTGACTCGAGACAGCTTTTATTTGTGTTTTGTTGTTGTTTTTTAAGCGGTGTTGAAGCTGTATTTACAACGAACATCTTATGAACAATCTTTGTCGGAGAAAAAGAAGATATTTAAAATTCATGAGAACAAACTTCTGATTATCGATTTAAATGTCTATATTGTCCACTAATTAGTTTTACCTTTAAAAGCTCCCCTATGTGTAAAATGCATGATATTAGCATTAACCAGTATCGCACGTAATTAATTGTATATGTTAATAAGAAATAGTATGACATAACATTTTTGTGATAATTAGAAAGAAAGAACGAAAAAAAAAGAAAGAAAGAAAGAAGAAAGAAAGACTTTAAAAGAAAGAAAGACAGAAAGAAAGAAAGAAAGAGATGATTAAGAATGAGAGCCCGCTTGTATGAGGACACATTATTGTCAAAGAGCTGACCCCGGGGCTCCCCAACCCCGGCAGCTTTCTAATAGATGGGGGGGTTAAAATTGATTTGTTGGGGGGAAAAAAAGAAAAAGAAAAAAAAACATTTTGTTGAATTTGAACAACGACAGAAGAAAAAAAATGTGACCGACAGTCACAATCAACGTCTTGATCAAATGAATACATTATTTGTCTTGTTTCGTATTTTATATGAATGACTACTAGTATAGTCCTCTCGAAATGTACAAAGTGATGAAATGCTTCCAATTACATAATTAACTAAACACTTATTCTTACAATGTATATGTAGATAACGTGCATTCCATTTAATTACTCGACATTCATCAGAGATAACGATATTTCCAAACTCCCCGTGTATGTGAATACGATAAAATAAGGCCTTGGATATCCTGATCTTCTTATCAGAGAAATGAAAGCAGAAAACTATTAGTGACGTAAAAAATAAAATAACAGAAATAGTCCCCACAACCATGTCACTGAAGATCATATTTCATATTTAAATTCCAGTGTCGATCCCTTCAGTTCTCTGTCTAAATAATCGTCAAACTGTTCGTTTTGAGCAACTGTGAACCAGTTTTTCCAATCTCCGACCGTCCCTGTAAGTAGAACATTACCTGTTAATGACAGTGTGTAACGCAAAGTAGTAATACAAGGTTATTGTAGTTGCACCATGACATGACGCCCAAATGAAGAATGTTTACGTCTGCTACAGAATTACATAACAGTAGATTAACGTTGCATACGATCAATAGATAAATTACTGATAAATAACGAACATTTTAATTAAATGTGTAGAATTTCATATTAGTCTGAAATCTAGCAACAGAAAGATTGACCACTTGATCTCGGATGGGTTCGGGTCAGGATCAGATGTGAATAATATACCTTTCCTAAATAATACATTTTTGCCATCTACGATAGTCTTCGGCCCATCAGTTTTAAAAGTTTCTGCAGCGTTTTGAAGCTTCACGAATGAACATTTTTCTGCGATGTCGCCAACTAGCTCCTCATTTGAAGGTACCTCTAAGTACTTGGCCAGTCGTGTTATTTCGGCAATAGGATTCTGAAAAATGATTTATGATTGTTAGAATCCCATCAATTATTTTTGGTTCAAAACACAACACAACTAAGAGGAGTATACATCCAACCAATATATATATATGGTAGATTAACAAAATTAAATTGTGGACGAGTGAGATATTTATAAGATATTTATATGAGGTAACAGCACTAAATGCATTATTAAGTGATGACAGCAAAGGAGAAACTGAAGTCAAAGCGGTGTAGTAATATCTTATCAAAAAGAGACATGGGGAAGCTACTCCGAAGCAAGAACAGATTAATGGCCATAATATTCGGCGGACATCTCACACCTATATATCGTTTCCTGTCAGCATTAGGCATCAGAACCGTGGTACTCTAAGCAAGTCAATGAATGCTGAAACAGCTGCCACCCGTGAACACATTGAATGGGGAAAAGTAGACTGTGAACACAGGTAGAGATAGTTCGAGGGATACTGCCATTAACAAATGGAATGCATGCATTCATCTTGAGAAAATCATACAATCTAACTCCCTAAAAGTATGGTCTACCAGAAAGTTTACAGTTTAACGAGTGCATCGTTTATGTCGGTCTTCTTTCTTGGTTATGAAAAACTTGAAATATATTTTAAGAACAGTAAGACGTTTCATCAGTTTGGCAAATGTTCTAAAGAGAAAAACAACGTTTTAGAAAAAACGTATAGCACGACTGTTATCCTAATTAAACGGATCTAAGTTAGGTAGGTGAGAAATTCTGATCTTTTCTTTGAGCATCAGGAAATAAATAAACAGTAAACAATGTTGTTAGTATTGGGATTCTTAATGTTATCATCAAGCAAAGCAGTATGATACTTGACACATGTAATGCAGATGTCCAGCAGCACCATCGTTCAGACCAGGTTATATGATGAAAATGTACATTATCACCAATTTTAAAATGTTTTGCAAACACAAACAATGTGTTTGATATATTCACATGTGTTTACTTCTGGTTAGTATTAAAAGAAAAATATTACTCCCTACTCCTACTACATTTTGGTATATCGATAATGTGTGTAAGGGCTAATATTCTGTCTAAAAATACTTACCAGCAGCAGACGCCTGTGATATACATATATGTGTGTGTGTGTGTGTGTGTTTGCTCAAAACCGCTATAATTTGCTGGAGTGCAACGGGTTATTAAAACAGAGAATACGGAAATAAATGAAAAAGTGGTAATAACTCAAATATGTACAATTGTTTTTAATGCCCCCCCCCCCCCCCCCCCTGAACGCATACAAGCAATGAGAACAGTTGTCTTCTACAAACTCCTTACTAATTATATGTGGGACAACATTTTTAAACGTTAATGAGATTGAGCATGCGCATTGATGGTTTTACAATGGTGAGGGGAGGACTAAAAAGTAAACGTCGATGTTTTCTATAGATACCTTCCGAAGATCCTCATAGAACATGGTGTAGACGTTAGTTACAGCTTTGGTACGTTTGGCGACCTCCCAATCCTTCTCGTATTTGATGAACCCATCGTAAAAATCTGTGTATAAATAGATTATAATACAAAATCAAGATGTACAATGTAATTTATGTTAGTACTTAGTAATGTTATCAATGCTGCGAATCATAATATTCCTCCTCAGCAAAGAAATGCGTTTTCTGATAGCCAAATTTCAACTGCAATTTAGCATCGAAATGCATGATTAACACAAAGACAGCAGAGGATAAGGTTAATTTATGTCATGTGACCAGTACAGGTATGCTAAAGACTACAAAAATGCGGTACACACCTAGTTTATAAGCAATATTTTCAACAGCAAAATCACTGGTTAAAGTAGATATCGATAAGGTTTCGCAATGTCGTATAGTTGGCTGTAGTTTCGGCAGGAGTTGCTTAATTTTCCTCCATATAAGTATACGAAAAGAAATGAAAGACTAATTTTTACTTTAGTGCTGCTGCTGTCAAATTAAACATCGTTATGTCATCAAACTTACTATGCTTGTTTTCAAAGAAGTCTCTGAGGAAATAATCCCACGTTCCAGGAAACTCATCTGCATCACAGATGTGCTTGACAAGAGGTGATTTACATTGGTTATAAGCGGACACTGTGACGTCTTTCGGATTTCTGAGGATGTGGACGACTTTACATCCCTTGGCCAAGTGTTGTATTGGAAGGTGTCGGAACGGAACATGAGTACTAAGGACACGTGGTGACGTCATGTCGGCCAGGGCCGCTAGATCTGAGACTTCCAGCATTCCGATAGTTTTAAAAGCCTTAAGATATGTTGCGTGACCTTGTACCAGCATAGAAATGATCTCATAAACCCAATTCGACCCTGGAATCACAAAACATATACACATCAATTCCTGAAGCACAATTCATTTAAATTACAAGTTCTGAACAACAGTCATATAAATCAGAATTTCTGTAACATAAAGCTCATTCGAACTGGTGTGATGTAACATAAAGTTCATAAGAATGTAAATAGGTGTGATGTAATATAAAGTTCATAAGAATGTAAACAGGTGTGATGTAATATAAAGTTCATAAGAATGTGAACAGGTGTGATATAATATAAAGTTCATAAGAATGTAAACAGGTGTGATGTAATATAAAGTTCATAAGAATGTAAACAGGTGTGATGTAATATAAAGTTCATAAGAATGTAAACAGGTGTGATGTAATATAAAGTTCATAAGAATGTAAACAGGTGTGATGTAATATAAAGTTCATAAGAATGTAAACAGGTGTGATGTAATATAAAGTTCATAAGAATGTAAACAGGTGTGATGTAATATAAAGTTCATAAGAATGTGAACAGGTGTGATGTAATATAAAGTTCATAAGAATGTAAACAGGGGTGATGTAATATAAAGTTCATAAGAATGTAAACATATGTGATGTAATATAAAGTTCATAAGAATGTAAACAGGTGTGATGTAATATAAAGTTCATAAGAATGTAAACAGGTGTGATGTAATATAAAGTTCATAAGAATGTAAACAGGTGTGATGTAATATAAAGTTCATAAGAATGTAAACAGGTGTGATGTAATATAAAATTCATAAGAATGTAAACAGGTGTGATATAATATAAAGTTCATAAGAATATAAACAGGTGTGATGTAATATAAAGTTCATAAGAATATAAACAGGTGTGCCACGACATGCCATTATAGGTATTATATAAGTTTTAACTTCCATGTCGATTTCGTACCGTATGTTTGATATTTTGTATCCCCAGTTCTGTATATTGATTCCATTGTATTGAAACTTGACTTGTGCCGTCAAAACAATATGTGTAATATTCATTTCCAAACTTCATGCAACAAAGGTATGCTGCTACGGTTGGTGCTAGCTCAATTCGCGGCCATCACACATTAACTATTATTCCGTATTTAAGTATGTAAATGTCAAAAAAAATGTTAAAACTAGAACATGTTTTTGTATAAGTATGTAACTATCAATTTTAATGTTAAAACTACTACCTGTTGTGTTTAAGTATGTAATAGGCCATTATAATGTTAAAACTAATACCTGTTTTTGTTTAAGCATCTAACTATCGATTATAATGTTAAAACTACTACATGTTTTTTTTTATAAGTATCTAACTATAAATTATAATGTTAAAACTACTACATGTTTTTTTATAAGTATCTCACTGTCAATAATAATGTTAAAACTACTACATGTTTTTTTATAAGTATCTAACTATAAATTATAATGTTAAAACTACTACATGTTTTTTTATAAGTATCTCACTGTCAATAATAATGTTAAAACTACTACATGTTTTTTTCATAAGTATCTAACTATAAATTATAATGTTAAAACTACTACATGTTTTTTCATAAGTATCTAACTATAAATTATAATGTTAAAACTACTACATGTTTTTTTTATAAGTATCTAACTATAAATTATAATGTTAAAACTACTACATGTTTTTTTATAAGTATCTAACTATAAATTATAATGTTAAAACTACTACATGTTTTTTTATAAGTATCTAACTATAAATTATAATGTTAAAACTACTACATGTTTTTTTATAAGTATCTAACTATAAATTATAATGTTAAAACTACTACATGTTTTTTTTATAATATCTAACTATAAATTATAATGTTAAAACTACTACATGTTTTTTTTATAAGTATCTAACTATAAATTATAATGTTAAAACTACTACATGTTTTTTTATAAGTATCTAACTATAAATTATAATGTTAAAACTACTACATGTTTTTTTTATTATATCTAACTATAAATTATAATGTTAAAACTACTACATGTTTTTTTCATAAGTATCTAACTATAAATTATAATGTTAAAACTACTACATGTTTTTTTTATAAGTATCTCACTATCAATTCTAATGTTAAAACTACTATTTGTTTTTTGGATAAGTATGTAACTGTCAATACAATCTAGTTAAAATCTAGATGGTCATTCTCACTAAGTTACATGAACATCTAACAACATCCCATTATGGGTCACGTCAGGTTGACATTTAAGATGTGTGTATTTCACTTTCAGGGCGAATTTTCAATTTGTCGATGTAATCGAAGCAAGCGATTTCGTCACAATACATCTGAAGCAAACCATTTCGGCACAGAATGTAATAGCTATATGCGTTGTGGGACGAAGTGACTTGAAACAAATTGACAGATTATGCAAGCTATATGCACTCTAGCCATGCTAATTCAGACTTATAAATTCACTTCCAAGTTTCATGAAGTAGCTTGGCTAATCCGAAAGGTCTAGCCGACGTGACCCCTAATCGGATGTTGTTAGATGTTTATGTAACTTAGTGAGGATGGCCATCTATTTTTTTTAATTAGGTTGCTGTCAATTATAATGTTTAAACAACTACCTGTTTTTAGATCAATACGTAACTAAATAATAATGTTAAAACTCTTACCACTTTTTGGATAAGTATTTAACTTAAATAATAATGTTAAACATATTACCTGTTTTTGGATAAGTGCAAATGAGAATGTCGGTATCCTCAGACTTGAAGTCCCGGATAGCAGTCATTCGTTTGTCAGTATCCTGTACCAGTGGTGGGAACTTTGGTAACAGGTATCCGTCGTATTCTGGCAGAGGACATTTGTCATGTGTATCCGACATGTCTGAAGACAGCCTGCTCTCGATTAAAGTGGAGTGTAGGTTTAATACAATTAAGTGCAACCGATTGGTATGTATTGCAAAAATACATCTTCATTATTGGCATTTGTCATGTGTATCCGACATGTCTGAAGACAGCCTGCTCTCGACTGTATTAAAGTGGAGTGTAGGTTTAATACAATTTAGTGCAACCGATTGGTATGTATTGCAAAAATACATCTTCATTATTGGAATTTAATTAATGACAAATGTATAGTTTTTTAGAGTATATATATATTTGGCCTTGCTATAGGACTACCAGATGTCGCTCTATGTCAATAGCATGACTCTCGGTGATCTCTTTGCACTTAAAATGTTCACAGATTGCCGGAACGCTGTATTGGAGCGGTTGAAAAACGCATAATTGTTGACTTAACTCTTCCTTGTTTATCACAGTAATCTGATATTCATTTTGCTTTTTTGTTTGTTATCACTGATGAACGTCATTAATCAATTTCAGCCTGATATAATCGACAAATTATCAGCGGTCGCAAGATGTCCAGAGATATTTAATGATTTAGACAAATTAGACACAATGATTTCTCTCTTACAAGTATTTATCAGATTTCACACGCTTGAAAATCACGATTATCCTTGTTATCTGATATACACTACAATGAGGTACAATATAGTATCAATGACGTCTGTTCATCTGGTATCGAAAGGATCTGGCAACACACTTGATATGTCTAACCTTCTTAGTGTATCACTGAAACTGTTTGGAATAACTATATATTCATTTGAAATACCCTCACCATTTTCGTTTAATATGTCAAAGATATACATGGCTCGGTGTTTTGAACACCATTTCCGTACCACAAACGGGTCATAGCAATCAATAATATCTCGGTCAGTATTTATGTGAATAAGGTTTTGTAGAATAAAGGCACCAAAAGCTCCAAATCCGTGTATTTGTTTTGGTGATGAGGTATTCATTATGATGAGGGATTCCATCTAGGTGGACAGACAAATGTTTACATAGCCTTATCTTCCTAGTCTACTAATTATTTTTATGTTTTTATTCGTTACCTCATAACTTTCTCAATACCACCAACTTCTTTGTATGAACACTCATTGGGAAAATGAAATATTTACCTTCACATCAATATATAGCAATCTTAAAATATTATAGTTTTTTTTCTGAAGAGTTGAACCCTGGGCTCGAAACCACCCTCTTTGTGATGTGCTACCCATGTGAACTGTTTCCTTTCTGTTATAAAGTTTGCCGCCACCTTTCAACATATTTTCCATATTGTTGTATTTAATGCATGCAGTCTATCATGGTAACACATGCGCATATCCTGTGGCTTGTGTTACATCTTTACAAAATAATTCATCATGTCAGGCAATACTATTTATCTAAGTATTGTCAGTTTGTCCTAGTCTAACTGCCACGTGGTAATATAAGCATTATCAGCTTACTAACAATTCTTGTTACAGTTAAACCTGAGAGTGCGGGTTAAAAAGGTTCCAACTGAGGTTTAAACAAAAATATACAAGGTCACACACAGAATTCAGAAATCGTTTTCAATTTCGTTTCGAAGTGGTGACCGTGCGCCCGGATCCGACCCCTACAGAAGCTCGTTACAATTGCTTGCATTACAATATGGACTTACGTCTTTCCGTATCGATATCCAAGACTGGTTCGGATCAATTAATTAATAATTCAACATTACTCTTTGTTCTTAAATAATTAAACGTTCACAAATTTTTTAAGTTAATAGATAATATTATAATTATAATTATATCTAGCACATGTCACCGTTTGTTCGTGTTGCACGTAAATATATGTTTCAGGATTACGTAAGCAGTGCACTTCTAGACGGCTAGATTTGTTTGGGGGGTGGGGGGGGGGGGGGGGGGGGTCAGAAATTAGTTCAGGTAAGACATGTATCACTAGCTTTAAGATATTGTGTTCATCATTGGTCGAATGTGTCATTGCGTGCGTAATATAATCCGAGTGCAATCCTCGCTACCGGTCCTTAGAGAGCGGAGCGCAGCCCTGGCGGAAAGTAGTGAAATAAGGGAGGGAACTAATCTACTGCGCACGGTCACCGAGGTTTAAATATACCGGATGTATAAACCTGATATTTAAGGAATTGACATATCACTCGTGGATATTCCGTCGGTGTCAATGATTTAAACCAATTTTTACAAAATGATTTAAAATGTGTTATTTCAGAGCGAACATGCTATAAACGTGTACACTGGTATGAGTAATACATGAGTAATACACAGACATGCAAACCTACCTCTAATGTTCGTCCTTGTCCAGCCGAGCCTAACGTCTATGTTGTTTAACCCCGAACAATCGACAGATGGATATGTGCACGCACTTGCAAACAAAATTATGTAATTTGTTTACGTTAAGTTCCGAAAATAAAATCTTCATGCGGCATGTGATATCAGATTACTATCATTCAACACCACGCCCTTTAGCGAGCTTTTACTCTGTTGCGTTCAGGTCACATGGCCTGAATACATTTGCTGATCTCGTTTAGGGACGTCATAGTCTTCAGTAAAGCAGAGCATTTTAAAAATGTTATATCCTGTATTGTTCGTGTCGTGAGCTAATTATTCGAAATGAAGTCACTTGTGAAGTATTGTGTACACTTATACATCGCTCTTCTTCATAAATAAAGAATACAGACATTATAATTTACTGTCTACACAGGCAATATTCATTCATGTGAAATTCAATTGAAATTCCTGAAAATTTGATGTGAATTTCACTTTGTTGCCCTTTTCACGTGATTCTCATGTACATTTTCATGTGAAATTCACGTGATTTTCTTGTGAATTCCACATGAAGGAATTTTGCTTGTATATATGAGTACGACTTTGGTGACTGATAGATAGAGTCCTTTCTCTGTAGTGACAATATCGTCTATTTTTACAGTGCATTAGCAGGGAACCATGAGTATATATCATCGCGTAGTTTAAATTATGATCTATTTAGTGTAAACATCGTTGGACATTCCAAATATAGTTGTGGTGATCCATATGAGAATGTCTATCATATTTCAATGCTCATGTAACGTTTAAAATGGACCCTCATTGAAAATTGACCCGAGGTCAGTTTTTAACGTTGAATGTTTACCTCGAATGTTGTTGAAAATTGAACCATCAGCGCATTCTTCACTCCGACCCGTAGAATATGGACTGACTCCATTACTAATGGTTTGCCATTTCATAACTAAACTTATTCTGTCGACTCGATAATATGACCAAATCGACCAAACCAAATGTCAAGGGCACAAGGTTAAAGTTCAAGGTCAAGCGATGACTTTTATTTATATTTTCGTTTCTTTATCCCTTTTTTGAATATTTGTATATGCCATCATGTGACTATGTTATTGTTTATCATTGTGTTATTATTATGGGAGAAGTCGTTTATAAGTTGGTAAAACTTGCTGACTAATCCCTTTGTCATTTTATGTCAATGAAATATCTTTAAACTAGAAAGCAATGACTTATTCATTTATCGATTTCATTTACGTGAAGCATGGTCAAGATGTATTCACTAGCCAACGAGGGAACTTTTGAATGTCTTGTAGCTCGTCATACGACATGCAACATTCATAAAGAATCCATCAACTGGGATAAAACAAAGTCTACCAAAACGGTATTGGAAATTTATCTCATAAGAAACTCTGAATGCATTTTTGTCGACAATCACCTTGGCGAAGTATCTGTATGAAACACGGCCACAACAAGGACGTATTTGTCGTATACAGATGACCCAAACAAAATTGAGGATGACATTGAGAATTTCGGAGAGATACATTTTGTAGTTGCACATCGTAATGTCGAAGTAATCGTAAGCTTCATGTACATGCGCAAGTCATATTTCATATAAAACTGAAGGAACGGAACATGCCATGGTTAGGGACATAGCGACAAATGTGTTTAATCTGTTATGTGACATTGGGAATTTTGCAGAGAAAGCTGTTGTGAAGTCGAAAAACTTCCTGTATTCGTAAAATACATGTACATTTGCAACAGTCAAAACATCCATCCAAATCGAAGCATTGAGGTAGTCTTATTGTCTGTGTAGTAAAGGAACTGTTGAGTTTAAATAAACTATTCGGAGAAAAAATGATATATTTGTTGGCTGAGATACAACATTAGAGGGTGATTAAATAATCCCATATAACATAATCCGTAGTAACAAGCTGATCGTCAGAGCGCATGAGTAATAAAAATTAAGTTACACAAATGTAATTGAATATAAATGGATGTATCTGCTCGGTATCGAACCCGGTATCTATGGCTTGCCACTCTAACACTCAACCGGACGAGCTATAGAGAAGATACATGTATCTCTAATTAAGTGATACATTGCGCCTATCATTTACCAGGCTTACATACGGATGACTGGACAATGTACATTTCATGCACACAGTTTAAGTTCGAGGGTTGGTCGATATGTTGTGAGCCTCGTATTGAAGAAGGTACTCAAGGATGCTCTTTTAAGTCCTACTATTCTCTGACTATATAAGGCCGTGTACCCAAGGACTGGTCTCATTGGGTTAGTTTATATCGACGCGGCAACACTCTAAAGTAAACAAGACCAGTGGCTTTTGCAAATGTACAAAATCGGTTAGGGTTAGGGTTAGGGTAAAAGAGTCTGGCATTGCCATGGCTGCCATTCACCATTGTGGCTTTAAATTGATTGAGCATCCGCCTTATCACCTGATCTAAAAACAGCTATTTCAGGCATCCTTACCCTAACATGCAGTGGGTGACTTTCTGAACAGCCAAGAAAAGGGAGTTATATAAAAATTGCATTGAGGCCCTGAAACACTGTTGGCAAAAGTGTATAGATATAAGACAGTATCACAAATGTTGAACATGATTCTTCCTCCACAACTACACTATAAGCATGGAGGAAGCACATTGTCAGTTACTGTGTATAAATGTACATACTTATTATTGTACACAAAGTGTTACGCACTATTACATCTATTTAATGCTGACGAACAACCCTAGCCGACTAGTGTTAGTCATATCGGCCATTGGTTGTGTCTACATGTAACTAGAAGCATTAAAGTTTTCCAGGATGTCTGCAATATGGTTTGTATACATATATGTACCTGTATGATATGATTCAGTAATATTTCAACTGTTCGTTTGTGAAGTATATTTATATACCAAAAAACTGTTATGCTCGAGAAACTATTAAATGTCCTCTCTATAAGGTATATTTTACATGTGTGTGTTTGTATGGAATTCTGATACACCAGAAAGATTTGTATCGTTCATATGCTTTGGTGATATTGCACAATTGCCGTTTCCTTCCCTACAGATGTTTTGGATTCTATTTCAACAGAATCTCTATTTATTCCAGTGATGATATTCTAAGTATAAAAATTACATCATTCTACACCTATGATATTTTTCTTATAGAAAAAGACGACGTTGTACATCTGCATACCATTTTTAGCTGGGATGCTCCTGATTCTGTTCATGGCTAGATCCGAAATATCTACAACAAAATGACTGCCTTGCATCACAACCCCAGCCAAGAATAACGTTGCAGCTAACGATAGTTTGTTTGTCGTACCATCGCCACCGACGCCATTGATTGGGTTCATCGTTTATGACTGTGGTAACCAGCATCCGGGACCTTGTGGGGGCTGGTCGGACCGCATGTCTGGCATGTTCAGTGCTTACGTCATTTCCGTTTTACTTCACAAACATTTCCTCATTAGGTACAGTAATTTGACTGACTATCTTATTCCAAATTCATTTGATTGGAAATACAACTCATCTATTTTTGCAGGTAGGACTGCTTCCTATCAGAATTTCTATTGCAAGACTCCAAATGCTATCAGGAAAAAGAATTTAACAAGTCTTCATGAACTTTTCAGTATGGATATTAGCTTTGTCCGTATGAACTGGGACTACACTGCACACTTTAGAGAATTCACAGATCTACGAAATGCTATCCCATGGGTGTTAAATTTGAAATTTGCTGATATATATTTAAAGTTTTTCAACACACTTTTCAAGCCTACGAATGCCATTACTGAAGCAGTAGATAAGGTTGTAGGAAATGTTACAAAGCTGGCCTGTGCACACATTCGTATGGGTAGAAGTGACACGATACCGTTCGATGATAAACATACAGACGAAAAGCAACTCAAGCACGTGTGGCACATCTTAAAGACAATGGAAGAAAAGAACAATTACAGCATCTTTATAGCGACAGACGCTCAGTTCGTGCGGAATACAGCGAAGGCTTTATTCAGTCACCTTCTTGAGGTCGAAGGACGAATCCTGCATATAGACCGTCGTCTAGGTGGGGAGGGAATGGTCGATGGCTACAGAAAAGTGTTTGTGGATTTTTTTGTTCTCACGAAATGTGATGTGTTAGTATTAACGAAGAGTGGGTTCGGAATGATGGCCGCCTACCTCAATACCAAGGATTCCGAACTGTATTGCCTTACGCTTCACGAAGTTGTTCCTTGCTCTCGTTACACCTTGCAACGTTTTTACCCAAACGAAATACTCTCCCCTGTTTAGTGAATGGGAAAATCGTCAAAACCCAGATTTATTGGATGAATTTCAAATTAGCCTTCGTCAAATGGACTTTTACATATTAGAACCTACTGTAGCGAATGTAACTTCTGTTTAGTGACCATACAGGCAACTGAATATGGTCTAACAGTTCTAAAAGTTACACGAATGTTCATTTTAGATTAGTTTATACTATTAAACAACTCTATATATGTCAAATGAAAAGACTACTTTAACTAATAAACATATGCAAAAGTTTACATATATTTCCTAATTCAATCAATATCGGACCTTTGTTTTACAATACATATTTTAATGTTATAATTTTGTAATTTTAAGACCATGTTATTTATAAAGATGTACATGGATTGTAAAGTGAGAATCTGTACGCCATGTTAATACATATGTGTTCTATAAACCTACGTGTAGGCTGCCATACGGGTTAAACATATCACATTGAAGACAATAGTTATCATATGGCCGATCACCTAATACATATAAATCCTACCGCGATCTGTTCTGCACTGTTAATTACACTTAACAAATAGATAATAGGCACTACTCAATGAGTGTGTGGAGTGATCATGGTATTGGACGTATAACTGGTGTGGTGGATACATCTATCTGATATCATGACCAGGATATATCTAACTAACGTGTTTCAGTGGAAATCTACTTACACGGTATGTATTACTAAGGGGGGATACACGGTATGTATTACTAAGGTGGAGGGATAACCGGTATGTATTACTAAGGGGGGATACACGGTATGTATTACTAAGGTGGAGGGATAACCGGTATGTATTACTAAGGGGGGATACACGGTATGTATTACTAGGGGGGAGGGGGGATAAACGGCTTGTATTACTAAGGGGGCGGGAGGTTAAAGATACACGGTATGTATTACTAGGGGGATTTTAAAGGGGGAGGCCTTTTCAAAGGGGGGGGGGGGGGTGGGAGGGCTAAGGGGGGTTTTTGGGAAAATTTTTTTTCTTACAAAGGGGGGGGGGGGTTTAATTTTTAACGGAGGGGGTTTTCAAGGGGGGGGGGAGGAAAACCGGGGGGATTCCAAGGGTTGGGGCCTAGTTACAAGGGGGGGTTTGGAAAATTAAAAGGTTTTTCCCCAAAGGAAAACTTTTTTTATGGGGGGGGAAAAAAAACCCGGGATTTTTTTTCGGTAAATTTTAAATTAGTTTCTAAAGGGGGGGGTTGAAATAAACCCAGTGGATTTAAGGTTTTTAGGGATAAACGGAATGTTTTCGGGGGGGGGGTTGAAATTAAAGGGAATGTTTTTAAAGGGGGGAAAAAAAAAACTTTTTTTATGGTAAATAAAAACTTTTTTTACTTTAACTAATAAACTAGGAAAAGGGTTTTTTTTCCTAATAAAAATCCCCTTTGTTTACTTACTTTTAAATTTAAATTTGTTTTTAAGGGGGTTAAAAAAAGAAAGTTTAAAGGGAGGGGGGGGGGGAAAAAGGGATGTTATTACTTGTTTCCTCCGGGGGGGGTAAAAAGGGTTTAAACTAACCTTAGGAAAACAATAGTTTTATGGGGGGGTTTTAAAAAAACCCCGGATTTTTTTACTTTAATTTAAGGAAAAAAAGGAAAATGGTTTACTAAGGGGGGTTTTGGAGGATAAAAAGGTAGGGACAAAAAGGGGGGGGGGTTTTGGGATAAACTATGGTTTTCCTAAAGGAATTTTTAACAAAAGGGGGAAGGGGGAAATTTTTTTATAAACGGTATGTTTTAAATAAAGGGGAGGATAAAGGTTTTTGTTTTATTTAAGGGGGGGGGAAAACCCGGTATGTTTTATAAGGGGGGGGAAAAAAAGGGTAGTTTACAAGGGGGGGGGGGGGGTTTAAACCGGTATGTTTTACAAAGGGGGGGGGGTTAAAAACGGTATGTTTTACAAAGGGGGGGAGGGGGGAAAAAAGGGGGAAGTGGGGGGGGTTAATTGGAAAACCCTAAGGGGGGGTTGGGAAAAAGGTTTTTTCCCGGGGGATTAAACCCACGGTATTTTTTACTGGGGGGGGGGTGGGGGGGGCCCCCTTGAAAAAAAATAAACGGTTTTTTTTTTTTAAAAACAAAGGGGGGGGTTAAATTTTTCGGGGGGGGGGTTAATAACCGGTCTGTTTTCCCCTTAAGGGGGGGGAAATCAAGGGATTTTTTATTAAGGGGGGGGGGGAAACCGGTAAAAAAGGTATTTTCTGATACTACGGGAGGGGTGGGGTTTGGCCCCTTAGGAATTAAATAAAAGGGTTTATGTTTTACTAAGGGGGGGGTTTGGGGAAAAATTAAAACGGATTTTTTACAAAGGGGGGGGTTTGGGGAAAACCCTTTAGTTTTACAAAGGGGGGGGGGTGGGAATAAACGGTATGTTTTACTAAGGGGGGGGGGGAAAAACGGTATGTTTTACTAAGGGGGGGGGGTTGAGGATAAACGGTATGTTTTACTAAGGGGGGGGGGGGGAAATTGGAAACCCGGGATGTTTTACAAAGGGGGGGGGGTTGGGGGAAAAAACTTTATGTTTACTGGGGGGTTGGGGGAAAACGGGTTTTGTTTTTTCCCAAGGGGGGGGGGGGGGGTGGGAGGAAAAAAGGGTAGTAAATTTAACTAGGGGGGGGGGGGGTTTGAGGAAAAAACCGGTTTTTTAAAAGGGGGGAAGGGGGGGGATAAACGTTGTTTTTACTATGTATTACTACGGGGGGAGGATAAAGGTATTTTTTTAATTTTAAGGGGGGGGTGGGGTTTTTTTGGGGGGGGGGGGAAAGGAAAATTAAAACGGATGTTTTACTAAGGGGGGGGGGGTTGAGGAAAAAACGGTATTTTTACAAAGGGGGGGGGTTGGGCGGTTTAAAACATTTATTTTTTAAATAAGGGGGGAAGGGGGGGAAAGGGTTGGGGATAAAACTATGTTTATTTAGGGGGGTTGAGGAAAAACCTTTTGTTGTACGGGGAGGGGGGGGGGGGAAAAGGGTTTTATGTTTTACTAGGGGGGGGGGGGGGAAAAAACCGGTTTATTTTATTTTACTATGGTCATTAACGGGGGGGGAAAAAAACGGTATTTTTTTACTTAGGGGGGGGGGGTTGGGGAAATAAACGGTATTTTTACTAAGGGGGGGGGGTGGTTTTTTAAAAAGGGGGGGGGGGGAAAAAAGGGGTTTTAAACTAGTATTAATAGGGGGGGAAAACGGTTTTTTTTACGGGGGAGGGGGGGGTTTAAAAAAGGGTTTTCCTTATTTTGTTTGGGTAAAGGAAAAAGGGTTTTACCTGGAAAAGGGGGGGGATATAAACGGGGAAAGGGTTTTAATAGGAAAAGGGATAGTCAAGGGGAAAGGGGGGGGGAACCCAGGAAGTTTACAAGAAACCCCGGGAGGTCCCCCCCTAATTTTTAAATAAAGGGGGGGGGGGTTTTTAAAAATAAAGGGGGTATTTTACTTTTTTCTCCCCTTCCCCCTTTTTTTTTCCCCCCCAAAGGGAAAGGGGGGAATAAAAACCCGGTTTTTAATTCGAGGATTACCGGAGGATAAACCCCCAATTTCCCCTTGGGAAAGGGGGGGTAAACCCCTAGAACCCATTTTTACCCCCTAGGTTTTTAAACCCCCTTTTTTTAACAAAGAAGGGGGGTTTAAACAAAACCCCCTTGTTTAAATCGGTAGGACCTAATTCCCCCCGGGGGGGGGGTCCCTATTGTTTCTTTAACCCAATAATAAAGGGTTAAACCCCAAGGGAGAAAATTAAAAAACTTGGTTTTCCCCCAAATTTTTTACCCCCCGAGGGCCGGTAAACGGAATAAAACAAAAAGGGGGGGAAAGGGGAAAAAACATTTTATTCCCATGAAAAAGGGGGAAAAGGAAAAAAATAAATTAAAACGGAAAAAAAAAAAAAAACGGAAAAAACAGGGAGGAAAAAGGGAAAAAGGGGAAAAAGGGGGGGAAATAAAGGAGGCCCTTGAAACCCAGGTGGGAAAAGGATTTTTTTGTCCCCCCCTAATTTTAAAAAAACTATTGGTATTTAAGGGGGTTGGGTTAAGGAAACGGAAGGATGGGGGGGGAAAAAAAAAGGGTATGTTTCTAAATTTTGGGGGGGTTTTGAAAAAATTTATGTTTTAAAAAGGGGGGGGCTTTAGAAAACCCTTGTTTACTGGGGGGTAATTAAAAACCCGGAAAATGTTTTTAAGGGGGGTCCCATAAAAAAAGGTGTTTTTTCCCCTGGGACCAAAAAAACTTTTATTAATGAACAGGGTGGGGATAAAAAAAGGGTTTTTCCTAAGGGGGGGGAATAAATTTTTTTATGGGAAGAAGAAATTTAAAACCTTTTAAAAAACCCTAGGGAATTACCTTTATTACCCCCCCGGTAATAAAACCCTTATTTTTATTTAAGGGGGGTTTTAAAAAGGGGGGTTTTTTTATGGGAAATAATAAAACGGTATTTTTACTGGGGGGGGGGTAGAAAAGGGTTTATGTTTTACAAGGGGGGGGGGGTGGGAGGAAAACGAAATTTTTTAATAAGGGGGGGGGGGGGGTTGAGGATAAAACGTATGTTTACAAAAAGGGGGGGTTGAGGAAAAAACAGTAGTTTACTAAGGGGGGGGGGGGGGGGGATAAAAAAAAGGTATGTAAAAACCCGGGGGGGGGTAATTAAAAACTTTTTTATTTAACAAAACGGTAAAGGTAAAAAACGGTTATTTTTTTTATTTAGGGGGGGGGGGTTTGAGGATAAAAGGTATTTTTACAAAAGGGGGGGGGGTTTGGGGGAATATAAAGGGTTTATTTTTAAGGGGAAAAGGGGGGGGGGGAAAAAAACGGTTGTTTACAGATTACTACGGTGAGGATAAACGGTATATTTTACGGGGAGGGGGGGGGAATAAACGGTATGTTTTACTAAGGGGGGGGGGGGGGTTTAAACGGTTATTTTTACAAAGGGGGGAAAAGGGGGGGGGGAAAAACCCGGGTTTTTGTTTTAAACTAGGGTTTGGGGTTTAAACGGTATTTTTATAAGGGGGGGGGGGGAAGGGAAAAACGGTATGTTTTACAAAGGGGGGGGTTGGGTTTAAACTTTATTTTACTAAGGGAGAAGGGGGGGATAAACGGTATGTATTACTATGTATTACTACGGTGAGGATAAACGGTATGTATTACTAAGGGGGGGGGGGATAAACGGTATGTATTACTAAGGGGGGGGGGGGGAAAAACGGTATGTTTTACTATGTATTACTACGGTGAGGATATTAACGGTATGTATTACTATGTATTACTACGGTGAGGATAAACGGTATGTATTACTAAGGGGGGGGGGGTGAGGATAAACGGGATGTATTTACTAAGGGGGGGGGGGGGGTGAGGATAAACGGTATGTATTACTAAGGGGGGGGGTGAGGATAAACGGTATGTTTTACAAGGGAGGAAGAGGGGGATAACGGTTATGTATTACTATGCTATTACTACGGTGAGGATAAACGGTTATTGTTTTACTTAGGAGGGGGGGTTGCAGGATAAACGGTATGTTTTACTAAGGGGGGGGGGGAGTGGTGAGGATAAACGGTATGTTTTATAAGGGGAAAAGGGGGGGGGAATAAAACGGAAAATGTATTCCTATGTATTACTACGGTGGGATAAACGGTTTTTTTATTTGGGGAGGGGGGGTGGTTGAATAAACCCGGGGTAATGGTTTTTAAAAAGGGGGGGGGGGGGGAAAAAACGGTATGTTTACAAAGGGGGTTTGAGGAAAAAAACGGTTTATTTTACAAAGGGAAAGGAAGGGGGGGGAATAACGGTTAGTATTATTTATGTATTATAGGGTTGGGATAAAACGGAAATTTTTTTAAAAGGGGGGGGGGGGAATAAAAACGGTTTTGTTTTACTAAGGGGGTGAGGAAAAAACGGTTTTTTTTTAAAAAAGGGGGGGGGGAAAATTTTTAAAAAAACGGTATTGTTATTACGGGGGGGGTGGGGAAATAAAACGGTTTTTTACAAGGGGGGGGGGGGGAAAAAAAATAAACGGTATTTTTTTTACAAAGCTGGTTTGAGGAAAAACGGTATTTTTAAAGGGAGGGGGGGGGGAAAAAAAGGGTTTATGTATTCATGTATTACTAGGGTTTGAGGATAAACGGTTTTTTTTTTTACAAAGGGGGGGGGGGGGGGAAAAAATTATTCCCGGGGGTGAGGATATAAACGGTATTTTTTTAAAAGGGGGGGGGGGGAGGGGGGGAAAAACGGTTTGTTTTAAAAGGGGGGGGGGTTGGGGAAATAAACGGAGTTTACTAAGGGGGGGGGGGGGGAAAAACGGATGTTTTACGGGGGGTTAAAAAACGGTTTTTTTGGGAGGATTAAGGAAAAACGTTGCCCCGGGGGGGGAAAAACTTGTTTTAAAACCCGGGGGGGATAAAAATAAAGGGTTTGTATTTTTCCCAATTAAATTTGGGGGGGGGGGTGAGGAAAAAACGGTTATTTTACAAAGGGGGGGTTTGGGGGAGGGATAAACGGTTTTTTTTTTACTAAGGGGGGGGGGGGAAAACGGTATGTTTTACTGGGGAAAGGGTGGGTTTAAAAGGTAATTTTAATTAAAACGGATTTTTTACAAGGGGGGGGGGGATAAACGGTATGTATTCCCACAAAACCCGGTATTTTTACAAAGGGGGGTTGGGGGTAAACGGTAGGGTTTTATTTAAGGGGGGGGGGGGGTTTTTTGAGGAAAAACGGTTTTTTTACTAAGGGGGGGGGGGGTTTGGGAAATAAACGTATTTTTTTAATAAGGGGTGGGGGGGAAAAAATAAACTTTTGTATTCCCAAAGGGGGGGGGGGGGGGGGAATAAAGGGTTTGTTTTTTGCTAGGTTTTAAATTTTTACGGGTGGGGATAAACGGTTTTTGTTTTATTAAAGGGGGGGGGGTTTTAAAAGGAAAACGGTATTTTTAAAAGGGGGGGGGGGGTTGAGGAAAAAACGGTATGTATTACTAAGGGGGGGGGGGGTTTAATAAACGGTATGTTCAAAGGGGGGGGGGGTTTTGGGAAAACGGTATTTTTTCCCTAAGGGGGGGAAAGGGGGTTTTTGTGGATAAAGGGTATGTTTTACTAAGGGGGGGTTGAGGATAAACGATTATGTTTACTAAGGGGTTGAGGATTAAACGGTTAGTTTATAAGGGGGGGGTTGAGGATAAACGGTAAGTTTTACTAAGGGGGGGGGGGGGTGAGGATTAACGGGTTATGTTTACTAAGGGGGGGTTGAGGATAAACGGGATGTTTACGAAGGGGGGGTGGGTTGAGGATAAACGGTATGTTTTACTAAGGGAGGAAGGGGGGTTGAGGATAAACGGTATGTATTACTAAGGGGGGGTGAGGATAACGTATGTTTTACTAAGGGGGGGGGGGGGGTTGAGGATAACGGTATGTTTTACTAAGGGGGGGTGTTGAGGCTATAAACGGTAAATGTTTACTAAGGGAGGGGGGGGGGGGTGAGGATTAAACGTAATGTTTTTACTAAGGGGGGGGAGTGTCGAATTGGTAAGAAGTAGCGCAATAAATAGTAGTTTTAGCCAAGGGAGGGAAAAGGGGGGGATAAACGGTTTGTTTAAAAGAAAGGGGTGGGAATAAAGGGGTTATTTTTTACAAAGGGGGGGTTTTTGGGTGGTTTTTTGGGAAATTTTAATAAAAAGGGGTTATGAAATTACAAAGGGGGGGGGGGGTGGGAAAAAGGGTTTTAAGGTTTTTTACAAAGGGGGGGGGGAAAAAGGAAAAAAACTTTTTGGTTTTACTAAGGGGGGGGGGGGGGGATAAACGGTATGTTTTACTAAGGGGGGGGGGGGGTTTTTTGGGAAAGGAGGGGGAAGGGGGGGGGGGATAAACGGTGTTTACAAAGGGGGGGGGGGGTGAGGATAAAAAACCGGGATGTTTACTGGGGGGAAAGGAACCCTTTGAAATTTTTGTTTTACTACGGTGAGGAAACGGTTTTTGTTTATTTTAAGGGGGGGGTTGAGGAAAAAAAACGGTATTTTTATTTGGGGGGGGGGGGTTGGGGGAAAACGGTTTTTTTACTAAGGGGGGGGGGAGGAAAAACGGTATGTATTACTACGGTGAGGATAAACGGTATGTATTACTAAGGGGGGGGTTGAGGATAAACAGTAGTATTACTAGGGGGGAGGTTGAGGATAAACGGTATGTTTTACTAAGGGGGGGTTGAGGATAAACGGTATGTTTTACTAAGGGGGGGGAGGAAAAACGGTATGTATTACTACGGTGAGGATAAACGGTATGTATTACTATGTATTACTACGGTGAGGATAAACGGGTGAGGATAAACGGTATGTATTACTAAGGGTGGGGAGGAATAACGGTATGTATTACTACGGTGAGGATAAACGGTATGTTTTACTAAGGGGGTTGAGGATAAACAGTAGTATTACTAAGGGAGGAAGGGGGGGATAAACGGTATGTATTACTATGTATTACTACGGTGAGGATAAACGGTATGTATTACTAAGGGGGGGGGGTTTGAAGGGAATAAAGGGTATTTTTACAAGGGGGGGGGGGGGGGGGTTTGGTTTTTGGGGTTTTGGGGTTTAAAAACGGAAATTTTCTAAGGGGGGGGGGGAGGGATAAAACGGTATGTTTTTTAACTAGGGTCGGGGTTGGGGGAAAAAAACGGTGTTTTATAAGGGGGGGGGGGGGTTTTGGATAAACGGTTTTTTTTTACTGGGGGGTTTCGGGGGGAGGATAAAGGGTTTATTTTTACTAAGGGGGGAAGGGGGGGGGGATAAAAAAAAAACGGTATGTATTACTAGTTTTAAAAAGGTGAGGATAAACGGTTTTTTTTTTATTTAAGGGGGGGGGGGTTTTAAAGGAAAAACAACGGGGTTAGGTTATTTTACAAGGGGGGGGGGAGGAAAAAAACGGATGTTTTACAAAGGGGGGGGGGGGGGGTTGGGGTTAAAACCCGGGTTATGTTTTAAAAGGGGGGGGGGGTTTGAGGATAAACGGGAGGTTTAATTACTAAGGGGGGGGGGGGGGGTGAGGATAAACGGTATGTTTTACTAAGGGGGGGGGGGGTTGAGGATAAACGGTATGTTTTACTAAGGGAGGAGGGGGGATAAACGGTGTGTATTATTAAGAGGAGGGGTGAGGATAAACGGTATATGTTTTTTACTAAGGGGGGGGGTTGAGGATAAACGGTATGTATTACTAAGGGGGGTGAGGATAAACGGTATGTTTTACTAAGGGGGGGAGGAAAAACGGTATGTATTACTAAGGGGGGGGGGTTGAGGATAAACGGTATGTTTTACTAAGGGGGGGGGGGTTGAGGATAAACGGTATGTATTACTAAGGGGGGGTTGAGGATAAACGGTATGTTTTACTAAGGGGGGGGGGGAGGAAAAACGGTATGTATTACTACGGTGAGGATAAACGGTATGTATTACTAAGGGGGGGTTGAGGATAAACGGTATGTTTTACTAAGGGGGGGGTTGAGGATTATAAAACGGGGGGGTTTTAATAAGGGGGGGGGGGGGGGGGGGGAAAAGGTTTTAAACGGGAAAGGTATGTTTTACAAGGGGGGGGGTTTTGAGGTAAACAGTTTGTTTTCTAGGGGGGGGGGTTTGGGATAAAACGGTTTTTTCCTAAGGGGGGGGTTGGGGGAAAAAAAGGGTATTTTTTATTTAAGGGGGGGGGGAAAAAGGGGGGTTTGGGGTTTAAACGGTTTATTTTTTTACAAAGGGGGAAAAAGGGGGAAAAACGGTATGTTTAATAAGGGGGGGGGGGGATTGGGAGGAAAACGGTAGGGTTTTAAAAAGGGGGGGGTTTGGGGGAAAACAGTGTTTTACTAAGGGAGAAGGGGGGGATAAACGGTATGTATTACTTTTGTTTTACTGGGTTTGGGGAAAAAAACGGTATATTTTACAAAGGGGGGGGGGGGTGGGGATAAAGGGGATGTTTTACTAAGGGGGGGGGGGGGGAAAAAAGGGGTATGTTTTACTAAGGGGGGGTTGAGGAATAACCGGTATGTTTTACTAAGGGGGGGGTTGAGGATAAACGGTATGTTTTACTAAGGGGGGGGGGGGGTTGAGGATAAACGGTATGTTTTACTAAGGGGGGGGGGGGGTTGAGGATAAACGGTATGTTTTACTAAGGGAGAAGGGGGGGATAAACGGTATGTATTACTATGTATTACTACGGTGAGGATAAACGGTATGTTTTACTTAGGAGGGGGGGTTGAGGATAAACGGTATGTTTTACTAAGGGGGTGAGGATAAACGGTATGTTTTACTAAGGGGGGGGGGGGTTGAGGATAAACGGTATGTTTTACTAAGGGGGGGTTGAGGATAAACGGTATGTTTTACTAAGGGAGGAGGGGGGGATAAACGGTGTGTATTACTAAGAGGGGGGGTTGAGGATAAACGGTATGTTTTACTAAGGGGGGGGGGGGGTTGAGGATAACGGTATGTTTTACTAAGGGGGGGAGTTGAGGATAAACGGTATGTTTTACTAAGGGGGGGGGGTTGAGGATAAACGGTATGTATTACTAAATTACTAAGGGGGGGGGGTTGAGGATAAACGGTATGTTTTACTAAGGGGGGGGTGAGGATAAACGGTATGTTTTACTAAGGGGGGGGGGGGGTTGAGGATAAACGGTATGTTTTACTAAGGGGGGGGGGGGGGGTTGAGGATAAACGGTATGTTTTACTAAGGGGGGGTTGAGGATAAACGGTATGTTTTACTAAGGGAGGAAGGGGGGGATAAACGGTATGTATTACTATGTATTACTACGGTGAGGATAAACGGTATGTTTTACTTAGGAAGGGGGGTTGAGGATAAACGGTATGTTTTACTAAGGGGGGGGGTTGAGGATAAACGGTATGTATTACTAAGGGGGGGGGTGAGGATAAACGGTATGTTTTACTAAGGGGGGGGGGGGTTGAGGATAAACGGTATGTTTTACTAAGGGGGGGGGGTGAGGATAAACGGTATGTTTTACTAAGGGGGGGGGGGGAGGAAAAACGGTATGTATTACTACGGTGAGGATAAACGGTATGTATTACTATGTATTACTACGGTGAGGATAAACGGGTGAGGATAAACGGTATGTATTACTAAGGGTGGGGAGGAATAACGGTATGTATTACTACGGTGAGGATAAACGGTATGTTTTACTATGTATTACTACGGTGAGGATGAACGGTATGTTTTACTAAGGGGGGTGAGGATAAACAGTAGTATTACTAAGGGAGGAAGGGGGGGGGCAAGGTCACAAAGAAATAGCTCCATTGTACACTAAGTATTCTGTAGTTTCAGCACCTTGTTTATTATACGTCGGGGGAATTCTAAAATCCGGTGTCCAATTTTTATGCAACTGTGGCCTTTGCTGTTACATGAACCATACAAATAAATTAGGATGGAAATGTTATAACCATACAGTAATATAGAACGAGGGACTATTGACTTCATGTCCTTGTTTTATATTGGCTGCATTTTACTACAGGCGTCTGCTTCTGGTTAGTATTAATAGAAAAAAGCATTAGCTCTAATTCTTTTATAGATTATATAACAGCTCTCATTTTTCCGTAACATTTAGACTTTATTTTTTATGAGTTCTCACTTTTCCGTAATTTGATATCTTTATATAAGCTATTCCGCCTCGTTTTTGGGAGTTTTTACTTTTCCGTAAGTTTCAATTTGCAAGTAACCTGATAACATCTTTATATGTTTACATCCACTTTTTCGTAAGTCTCCTTTCCCTCATGGTTAAGGTCAAAGCTATTATAAATAGTTATTATAAAGTTAAATATAGACACTATCTTACTAGAGGTTTCAGTTATATTACATGGCTCAGAAACATCAATGTTTGTGAAATCTCTGCTAACAGTATTACCTGTCGTGTAGGACTAGCACACATCATCGGTAAGAAAACCAAAGGTGTGGTGAAAGCTTGTTTAGTGGAAGACGGGGAAAGTTTACAAATAACTGGTTTGCTTCAATCGGATAGCCTACAGTTTATGTTCTAGGTGATGTTGGTCCATCTACCAAGAACGAGTGTACTTATATAGAGCGCCTCTTTATTTTTGCGGATGGGTGAATAAATTTCCAATTCAAACAACATTTTGAAGTTGTCACCAGTTATTTGTAAACGTGTTCCACCTTAACACACATGAAACTCTCAAAAAAGTGAGAACTCACAAAAAATAAGGCTGAATAGCTTATATAAAGATATAAGGTTACACAACTCATGGAAAATGGAGAACTCACAAAAAATGAGATCAAATAGCGGCATGTTACATCTACTCAGAGGCCACAATGTAAATGTCTTAAGTAATATGTACGGACACCTCTAAGTAAGGATTTATGGGAACAAACTACGAGTTTTAGAGGAAAAACTATTAGCAAATAAATATCGTTTTAACTTAACATAGATCAATTTTCCACCTGCTGAATCTCTTTTCCCTGTTACAGATGAAAACGATTTCGTACATGTCCGCAGTAAGCATGGCTGTCGTGCTTCTAATGGCGTTCATGGTTGGATATAAAATGCTACCCTCATCAACATGGCTGCCATCTAGCACATCCCAATACCAGGAAAACAATGAAATAAGTACGACTTTGTTCCTCGAGTCACCTGTAACAACAGAAATACCTCCGTTAAAAGGTTACATTATCTATGACTGTGATGACCAACATACGGGACCTTGTGGTGGCTGGTCAGAGCGCATGGCTGGCATTTTCAGTTCCTACGTCATATCCGTTTTACTTCGTAAACATTTTCTCATTAGGTACACGCGATCCTTTAATTTGACAGATTATCTAATACCAAGTACATTTGACTGGAAATATAACTCATCTATTCTTCCAGGCAGGTCTTGGGACTATCAAGATTTTTTTTCCAAGACTCCAAATGCTCTCAAGAAAAATAGCATAAAGAGTCTCGGAGACCTGTTCCCTTATGATGTCAATTTCGTTCGTATGAGCTGGGATTATACGGAGTACTTCAGACATTTTCAAATTTTACCAAATGTAATTCCGTGGGTATTGGAGTTACATTTTGCTGATATTTATCTCAAATTTTTCAACACACTTTTTCAACCTACAAAATTTATTTCTCAAACTGTAAATAGGGTTGTTAGAAATGTAACAAAACTCGCATGTGCGCACATCAGTTTGGGAGGAAGAAGAACGATCTCTGAAGACGATGCCTTCATATATAAGGAGCAACTCGACCCTATCTGGAATCTACTAAGAGCGATGGAGAAGAGGAATTACAGCCTGTTTATAGCCACAGATTCTCAGTTCGTGCGGAATACGGCAAAGACTCGATTCAAACACCTCCTTGAAGTCGAAGGACGGATTCTACAGATGGACAGGCCTATTGGTGGAGATGGCGTTGCTGGTGGTTATAAAAAAGTAGTTGCAGATTTTTTAGTTCTGACGAAGTGTGATGTTTTGATATTAACGAAGAGTGGGTTTGGAATTCTGGCAGCCTATATGAACAACAAGACAAAAGAAATGTACTGCCTTAATTCAGATGAGGTCTTGCCCTGCTCTCGGTACACCATCCACAGTTTCTACCCCGAAAAAATATTCTACCCGTTACAGTGAAACTGGTATAGATTGTGAATCTGTGTCTTAAGATAGACAGATGATTGAACCTCCCAAACTGTTTACAATAAATACAAATGCACTGAACAATCGTCGAAAGCAATGAACAACTGTCAGAAGACTGTAGAACTCCTAAATACCTTGTGGTCCTCATGCTGTTGAACGTCCGTGTTGTGAACACGTGAACGTCTGAAGGATGTACAGAGCAGTTTAACTTCCGGTTTGCCTATCGCTTTATATTTCTCAAAAATAGGACCATCATTAAATCAAACACGTACATGTATTTAGTTAATTCTTTTAAAACATAATTGTCTGCTGTATTCAATTAATTATAATTATGGCTGACATGCTATTCCGTGGAAGTCATTATATAACTTAACATATCACCATCCTCTTGTATTCATTCTGATCAACGTATTAGTTTTAACAAGAGGAAACCATTTTGAGTTTATCCCGACTATGTAGATATATTTTTATCTCGAATGCCCGTATCAACATAACATTGTTCATAGCGTTAAGATAGCTACGTCGTGTATCAGCAGACATACTATGGTATTACTGAAGATATGCGTTCCCCTTCACAGAAAGCTTAAAATCTCCGGTTTCGATAATCGCGTGTGTGTATTTCAAAGTTTAGGAGGAAAAATTGTCTGTTTTATCATTTTTCTGAGTAGGATTATATAAAACACAAGATATAATCCCTAAGATCATGAAATTATATTTCTTTTTCTCTGCATTGTTAATATATAACCTTACCAAACAAAATAGTTATCAGATCATTCTCACAATGGTGTAGTGGTATGGTGTATGTGGCGTCATCACTAAATAACGTCATTTTATTTGACGTCAATATAGTGTATGTTTGACGTCACGAAAATTCGTGTTATCGGATTAAAATACCCGATGGATCAATGTAACTCGCAACAATATAATAGTTACGTTGTATAAAAGATTCTTCATGATGTAATATACTTATGAAAGTGCTGAAATAAGAATTATGATTTTTACTTTGGAATCCAATAACACTGTTACATGTTGAATATAAAACAAGAGATCCCAGAGGGATCTTGGCGCCCACCATTGAATGATCTTTATAGGTTCCATGTCAGATTGATCTTTTCTCTACTTTTCCCTTCCTCTAAGTCTTACTAATCTGTGTAAATTCAGAAACAGCCCTCTAGTACTTTTCAAACAAGGGGAACCTGTATATAAAATTCAAGATTTAGCGATAATGGCTGTCTGTCGGCCATGTTGTTTTCGGATTGGTCCAAAAATGCAACACCAGGGACCAAGGGGACCTACATATGAAATTTGAGAAAGATCCCTTCAGCACTTTCTTAGAAATAGCGACAACAAGTTTCAATTGTCAAAATCCGGTTTTCCGATTAGTCTCAAAATGCAATATGCATAACTAGGCACTAAGGGGAACCTACATATGAAATTTGAGAAAGATCCCTTCTTTACTTTCCGAGAAATAGCGATAACAAACTTCATTGTCAAAATCCAAGATGGCTGCCTGTCGGCAATGTTGTTTTCCGATTGGTCTCAAAATGCAATATGCATAACTAGGCACCAAGGGGAACCTATATATGAAATTTGAGAAAGATCCCTTCAGTACTTTCTGAGAAATAGCGATAACAAACTTCAATTGTCAAAATCCAAGATGGCTTCCTGTCAGCCATCTTGTTTTGCGATTGGTCTCAAAATGCACTATGCATAACTAGACACCAAGGGAAACATACATATGAAATTTGAAAAAGATCTCTTCAGTACCTTCCGAGAAATAGCAATAACAAACTTCAATTGTCAAAATCCAAGATGGCTGCCTGTCGGCCATGTTGTTTTCCGATTGGTCTAAAAATGCAATGTTCATAACTAGGCACCAAGGGGAATCTACATATGAAATTTGAAAAAGATCTCTTTAGTACCTTCCGAGAAATAGCAATAACAAACTTCAATTGTCAAAATCCAAGATGGCTGCCTGTCGGCCATGTTGTTTTCCAATTGGTCTCCAAATACAATGTTCATAACTAGGCACCAAGGGAAACCTACATATGAAATTTGAGAAAGATCTCTTCGGTACCTTCTGAGAAATAGCAATAACAAACTTCAATTGTCAAAATCCAAGATGGCTGCCTGTTGGCCATGTTGTTTTGCGATTGGTCTAAAAATGCGATAGGCATAACTAGGCACCAAGGGAAACCTACATATGAAATTTGAGAAAGATTTCTTCAGTACATTCTGAGAAATAGCGATAACAAACTTCAATTCTCAAAATCCAAGATAGCTGCCTGTCGGCCATGTTGTTTTCCGACTGGTCTAAAAATGCAATGTTCATAACTAGGCACCAAGGGGAACCTACATATGAAATTTGAGAAAGATCTCTTCAGTACCTTCTGAGAAATAGCAATAAAAAACTTCAATTGTCAAAATCTAAGATGGCTGCCTGTCGGCCATGTTCTTCAGTAATTTCTGAGAAATAGCGATAACAAACTTCTATTGTCAGAATCCAAGATGGCTGCCTGTCGGCCATGTTGTTTTGCGATTTGTCTAAAAATGCGATAGGCATAACTAGGCACCAAGGGGAACCTACATCTGAAATTTAAGAAAGATCCCTTCAGTACTTTCTGAGAAATAGGGATAACAAGAATTGTTTACGGACGGACGGACGGACCACGGATCACGGACGCAGGGCGATTTGAATAGCCCACCATCTGATGATGGTGGGCTAATAAAATATTACAAGTTTAATGTTTAAATATGAAGACCAACAAAAAACTGATTGATGCGAGTATTTATTCTGTATTTATCTAAAAATGGAAACAATGTTTAAAGTAAATACTGCACTACTGTTGTGAAGGTCAGCGGCTTCTTTTACTTCAATACAAATATATCAATGTATCTAAAATAATTAAGAACAGACTGGCAGTCATTCATATATGTATAAAATGTACATAAAATCGAGTGATAAAAAGCTCTACGTTTAGTCTATTGGTGCAATTCTGTTTCCAACAAGTCTTCCAGGACCTCTTCCACCAATGACTTGATCTCCGCCTGGTTACCTAGGTAACAGAAATATTTTGTTAACCGTTATAACTATTATCACTTCTATCACCGCTATCACAACAAACAACTACTAATACCAACAATGTCCTGACCACCATAAAACAAAAACACCGATTTTTACCAGTTTTAATACAATATGTATAACGATAACGTGGTTTTCGGTATTAAATAATAAATATTCTACTTATCTTAATCTTTATTTTGATATCTATTATCTTTTTAATATCGCACGATATATTTCTGACTAAGGGGTTTGACATGAAAAAACCACCTCTAACCAAAACCTTGTTTATCCGACCAAAACCTTGTTTATCTGATCAAAACCTTTTTTATATGTCCTCTTTTAAAACTGATCACATTTTTTATCTGAGCCGAGTTGTAAGAATATGAAATTAATATATGGTTGGTATTCAAACCCTACAAATTCCTACAGACGGTTGTTTCTTCCAAGTTTGTCAGTAAAATAGCTTTGCTGGTATTAGTTAAACGTACTCGACATACTTAATGGGTTTTTTGTTCAAAATAATAATTGTGCGATTTATGACAAAAATAACTCAATACTATGGTACGTTTATCCTGTACTTAACCAAAATATATATCAGATATGTATTTATAAGTAGCGTATATGTTTATAAGTATCTTATCTAAAGTTTGAGAAATATCTTAACAAGACAAGCATGCTGGGCATTGCTTATTGCTATGTTCCCTGACCGAGGGAAGTGAGTGGGGACAGGACAGAAACTTACGGCTGCATGTCTTACAACACTCTTTGTCGTAATGTTGACAGAAGGAGGCGCGGTCATTGTAGAGGGTCACCCAATCTTTACATGTCTGAAATCCCAAGTAAATATCCTTACACTCGCCAGCATTGCCTGTAACACGTGATCAGAAAAACAAAGTATCAATTAACATCAATTTATCCTTACACTCGCCTTCTCTATCCTTACACCCGCCTTCTCTCTCAGTAATAGATTATCATTAATATATCCTTACACCCGCCTTCTCTATCCTTACACCCGCCTTCTCTATCCTTACACTCGCCTTCTCTATCCTTACACCCGCCTTCTCTACCATTACACTCGCCTTCTCTATCATTACACTCGCCTTCTCTATCCTTACACTCGCCTTCTCTATCATTACACTCGCCTTCTCTATCCTTACACCCGCCTTCTCTATCATTACACTCGCCTTCTCTATCCTTACACTCGCCTTCTCTATCCTTACACTCGCCTTCTCTATCCTTACACTCGCCTTCTCTATCCTTACACTCGCCTTCTCTATCCTTACACTCGCCTTTTCTATCCTCACACTCGCCTTCTCTATCCTTACACCCGCCTTCTCTATCCTTACACTCGCCTTCTCTATCCTTACACTAATACACTCGCCTTCTCTATCCTACACCCGCCTTCTCTCTCTGTAACAGATGGTCATCAATATATCCTTACACCCGCCTTCTCTCTCAGTAACAGATGATCATCAATATATCCTTACACTCGCCTTCTCTATCCTTACACTCGCCTTCTCTATCCTTACACCCGCCTTCTCTCTCAGTAACAGATGATCATCAATATATCCTTACACTCGCCTTCTCTTTCCTTACACCTGCCTTCTCCCTCAGTAACAGTTGATCATTAATATATCCTTACACTCGCCTTATCTCCCTGTAACAGTTTACCATCAATCTATCATTACACTCGCCTTCTCTATCATTACACTCGCCTTCTCTATCCTTACACCCGCCTTCTCTATCCTTACACCCGCCGTCTCTATCCTTACACCCGCCTTCTCTATCCTTACACCCGCCTTCTCTACCATTACACTCGCCTTCTCTACCATTACACTCGCCTTCTCTACCATTACACTCGCCTTCTCTATCATTACACCCGCCATCTCTATCCTTACACCCGCCTTCTCTATCCTTACACTCGCCTTCTCTATCCTTACACTCGCCTTCTCTATCATTACACTCGCCTTCTCTATCCTTACACTCGCCTTCTCTATCCTTACACTCGCCTTCTCTATCCTTACACTCGCCTTCTCTCCCTGTAACAGATGATCATCAATATATCCTTACACCCGACTTCTCTATCCTTACACTCGCCTTCTCTATCATTACACCCGCCTTCTCTATCATTACACTCGCCTTCTCTACCATTACACTCGCCTTCTCTATCCTTACACTCGCCATCTCTATCATTACACTCGCCTTCTCTCTCTGTAACAGTTGATCACCAATATATCCTCACACCCGCCTTCTCTATCCTTACACCCGCCTTCTCTCTCTGTAACAGATGATCATCAATATATCCTTACACCCGCCTTCTCTATCCTTACACCCGCCTTCTCTATCCTTACACCCGCCTTCTCTATCATTACACCCGCCTTCTCTATCCTTACACCCGCCATCTCTATCCTTACACCCGCCTTCTCTCTCTGTAACAGATGATCATCAATATATCCTTACACCCGCCTTCTCTATCCTTACACTCGCCTTCTCTATCAATACACCCGCCTTCTCTCTCTGTAACAGATGATCATCAATATATCCTTACACCCGCCTTCTTTATCCTTACACCCTCCTTCTCTCCCTGTAACAGATGATCATCAATATATCCTTACACCCGTCTTCTCTATCCTTACACTCGCCTTCTCTATCCTTACACCCGCCTTCTCTATCATTACACTCGCCTTCTCTACCATTACAACTGCCTTCTCTATCATTACAACCGCCTTCTCTATCATTACACTCGCCTTCTCTATCCTAACACTCGCCATCTCTATCATTACACTCGCCTTCTCTACCATTACAACTGCCTTCTCTATCATTACACTCGCCTTCTCTACCATTACACTCGCCTTCTCTATCCTTACACTCGCCATCTCTATCATTACACTCGCCTTCTCTACCATTACAACTGCCTTCTCTATCATTACACTCGCCTTCTCTACCATTACACTCGCCTTCTCTATCCTTACACTCGCCATCTCTATCATTACACTCGCCTTCTCTCTCTGTAACAGATGATCATCAATATATCCTTACACACACCTTCTCTATCCTTACACTCGCCTTCTCTATCCTTACACCCGCCTTCTCTATCATTACACTCGCCTTCTCTACCATTACAACTGCCTTCTCTATCATTACAACCGCCTTCTCTATCATTACAACTGCCTTCTCTATCATTACACCCGCCTTCTCTCCCTGTAACAGATGATCATCAATATATCCTTACACACGCCTTCTCTACCATTACAACTGCCTTCTCTATCATTACAACCGCCTTCTCTATCATTACAACTGCCTTCTCTATCATTACACACGCCTTCTCTACCATTACAACTGCCTTCTCTATCATTACAACTGCCTTCTCTATCCTTACACCCGCCTTCTCTATCCCTACACCCGCCTTCTCTCTTTGTAACAGATGATCATCAATATATCCTTACACCCGCCTTTTCTATCATTACACCCGCCTTCTCTATTATTACACTCGCCTTCTCTATCATTACACTCGCCTTCTCTATCCTTACACTCGCCTTCTCTCCCTGTAACATATGATCATCAATATATCATTACAACCGCCTTCTCTCTCTATAACAGTTGATCACCAATATATCCTTACACTCGCCTTCTGTATCCTTACACCCGCCTTCTCTTTTAGTAACAGTTGATCACCAATATATCCTTACACTCGCCTTCTCTATCATTACACCCGCCTTCTCTATCCTTACACTCGCCTTCTCTATCCTTACACCCGCCTTCTCTCTCTGTAAAAGTTGATCACCAATATATCCTTACAACCGCCTTCTCTCTCTGTAACAGTTGATCACCAATATATCCTTACACCCGCCTTCTCTATCCTTACACCCGCCTTCTCTATCCTTACACCCGCCATCTCTATCCTTACACTCACCTTCTCTATCCTTACACCCGCCTTCTCTATCCTTACAACCGCCTTCTCTATCCTTACACCCGCCTTCTCTATCCTTACACCCGCCTTCTCTATCCTTACACCCGTCATCTCTATCCTTACACTCGCCTTCTCTATCATTACACCCGCCTTCTCTATCCTTACACCCGCCATCTCTATCCTTACACCCGCCTTCTCTATCCTTACACCCGCCTTCTCTATCCTTACAACCGCCTTCTCTATCCTTAAACCCGCCTTCTCTATCCTTACACTCGCCTTCTCTATCCTACACCCGCCTTCTCTATCCTTACACTCGCCTTCTCTACCATTACACTCGCCTTCTCTATCCTTACAACCGCCTTCTCTATCCTTACACCCGCCTTCTCTATCCTTACACTCACCATCTCTATTCCTACACCCGCCTTCTCTCTCTGTAACAGATGATCACCAATATATCCTTACATCCGCCTTCTCTATCCTTACACTCGCCTTCTCTATCATTACACTCGCCTTCTCTCTCTGTAACAGTTGATCACCAATATATCCTTACAACCGCCTTCTCTCTCTGTAACAGTTGATCACCAATATATCCTTACACCCGCCTTCTCTATCCTTACACCCGCAATCTCTATCCTTACACTCGCCTTCTCTATCCTTACACCCGCCTTCTCTATCTTTACACCCGCCTTCTCTCTCTGTAACAGTTGATCACCAATATATCCTTACAACCGCCTTCTCTATCATTACACCCGCCTTCTCTATCCTTACACCCGCCTTCTCTATCCTTACACTCGCCTTCTCTATCCTTACACTCGCCTTCTCTCTCTGTAACAGATGATCATTAATATATCCTTACACCCGCCATCTCTATCCTTACACCCGCCATCTCTATCCTTACACCCGCCTTCTCTATCATTACACCCGCCTTCTCTATCCTTACACTCGCCTTCTCTCTCTGTAACAGTTGATCACCAATATATCCTTACACCCGCCTTCTCTATCCTTACACCCGCCTTCTCTATCATTACACCCGCCTTCTCTATCCTTACACCCGCCTTCTCTATCCTTACACTCGCCTTCTCTATCCTTACACTCGCCTTCTCTCTCTGTAACAGATGATCATTAATATATCCTTACACCCGCCATCTCTATCCTTACACCCGCCATCTCTATCCTTACACTCGCCTTCTCTATCCTTACACCCGCCATCTCTATCCTTACACCCGCCATCTCTATCCTTACACTCGCCTTCTCTCTCTGTAACAGATGATCATTAATATATCCTTACACCCGCCTTCTCGATCCTTACACCCGCAATCTCTATCCTTACAACCGCCTTCTCTATTCTTACACCCGCCTTCTCTCTCTGTAACAGTTGATCACCAATATATCCTTACACCCGCCTTCTCTATCATTACACCCGCCTTCTCTATCCTTACACCCGCCTTCACTATCCTTACACTCGTCTTCTCTATCCTTACACCCGCCTTCTCTCTCAGTAACAGTTGATCACCAATATATCCTTACACTCGCCTTCTCTCTCTGTAACAGTTGATCACCAATATATCCTTACACCCGCCTTCTCTATCATTACACCCGCCTTCTCTATCATTACACCCGCCTTCTCTATCCTTACACCCGCCTTCTCTATCATTACACCCGCCTTCTCTATCCTTACACCCGCCTTCTCTATCCTTACACTCGCCTTCTCTCTCTGTAACAGTTGATCACCAATATATCCTTACAACCGCCTTCTCTCTCTGTATTAGATGATCATTGATATATCCTTACACTAGCCTTCTCTATCCTTACACTCGCCATCTCTATCATTACACTCGCCTTCTCTCTCTGTAACAGTTGATCACCAATATATCCTTACACCCGCCTTCTCTATCCTTACACTCGCCTTCTCTATCCTTACACCCGCCTTCTCTCTCTGTAACAGATGATCATTAATATATCCTTACACCCGCCATCTCTATCCTTACACCCGCCATCTCTATCCTTACACTCGCCTTCTCTCTCTGTAACAGATGATCATCAATATATCATTACAACCGCCTTCTCTCTTTATAACAGTTGATCACCAATATATCCTTACACCCGCCTTCTCTATCCTTACACTCGCCTTCTCTATCCTTACACTCGCCTTCTCTATCCTTACACTAATACACTCGCCTTCTCTCTCTATAACAGTTGATCACCAATATATCCTTACACTCGCCTTCTCTATCCTTACACTCGTCTTCTCTCTCTATAACAGTTGATCACCAATATATCCTTACACCCGCCTTCTCTATCCTTACACTCGCCTTCTCTATCATTACACCCGCCTTCTCTCTCTGTAACAGATGATCATCAATATATCCTTACACCCGCCTTCTCTATCCTTACACCCGCCATCTCTATCCTTACACCCGCCATCTCTATCCTTACACTCGCCTTCTCTCTCTGTAACAGATGATCATCAATATATCCTTACATCCGCCTTCTCTATCATTACACCCGCCTTCTCTATCATTACACTCGCCATCTCTATCCTTACACTCGCCTTCTCTATCCTACACCCGCCTTCTCTATCCTTACACTCGCCTTCTCTCCCTGTAACAGATTATCATCAATATATCCTTACACCCGCCTTCTCTATCCTTACACTCGCCTTCTCTATCATTACACGCGCCTTCTCTATCATTACACTCGCCTTCTCTACCATTACACTCGCCTTCTCTATCCTTACACCCGCCTTCTCTATCATTACACTCGCCTTCTCTACCATTACACCCGCCTTCTCTCTCTGTAACAGATGATCATCAATCTCTTTCATATCTCGCCATGTTGGATAGAGTTTGCCAATGTAAGAGAGCTATGTAAGATAAATCTTTCTCTCATATCTCGCCATGTTGGATAGAGTTTGCCCATGTTAGCTTACATATCATTTCACGCGCGCGGAGTAATCTGCGTTCAAGGGGGAGAACTCTTACAACGTCGTCTGCTGGTGTTTACATCCGACAGTCCTTATCGTCGATGTCGGTTTTGAAACGTTGGACTTTACTATAAAAATACATACTTTCTGAGATAAGTTAACTATATATCATATCAGCAATAAACCAATAGGGCTACACGGTTAAACGATTATTCATCTGAGCGAACATATAACTCCGATACTGTAGACTATGCCTACAGGCCTGTTATAACAGTTACAGCACAGTGCAGACTGGCCCACCCGACAGGTTTGTCATTTGTCATTAAAAAAGTGTAAACACACACAATCACCTGGCAATGACAGGAAGTAAAATAAAAGCCACACATAAATCAAAGTACTGAAAGTACTGCAGGAGGCGTTAGTTATATGTAAAAGGTGATATTTGAAATAAAGCAAGAATAGAAATTAAACTTATATCAACATGAAACATTTCCACTTAAGTGTGTCAAACCAACTGGACAAAATGGTTTTCACAGTCCTGATGAATGTAATGGTTTAGACTGTTTTGATGTACATAATGGTTTTAACCATCTTCAAGTTTCAAACCAACTTCTACTTAAGTAGTTAAACATTTCTAATTTCAAACAAACCTTTACTTAAGAAGTTAAACATTTTAATATTTTTCAAACCAACTTCTACTTAGGTACATATCGTTAACATTCATACTTTAAACCAACTTTTATACTTAAGTAGATCAAAATTTGCATTTGTGTGTTTAAAACGGACATACCTAATAGGCCTGGGTATTAGAAAGGTTGAAACGATATGATAAACATTTAGATACGCTATAACAATACACGAAATGTATTGAAAATACAGGAGTGTCTGCTACTTTTTTGTTGAAAGTGTGCAATGTCTTTCAATATCTTGTAAAAAAATTGCTTATTCCTTTCTGTTTTGATCTTAGAATAATATCAAAATTTAGATTACGACTTTAAAAAATTATTACTTTCTTATTCAACAAAGACATCATTTTTTTAAGGACAACTATTTCAAAATTGGGTATTAATTCCGTCTATTTCAATAGATCCAATATTAATATTAACAATAAACTGTAATTTGTAATTTGTTGTTTTTCAATTTACCACCAAGATGTAGACACTAGCCTATTAGGTACTGTATAAACATAGTGTTTTACGTGTGAAATATTGGTCAGACCCACCATTTGTATATTTTCTAGTCCCAACCCCATAATGATCCTACAAGTCAAATTTTCTTCAATTCCCATCAGCAGTTCCTTTGGACCTTGTGTGTTAACAATTGAATTGCAATTTATGGATACTTTTGAATTTTGGCAGGAAAACATTTTTCAAAGGGCCATATCTGCATCATTTTTGATAACTTGCCCTTGAAACTTTGCACACACCTTCATAAGAGCAGGTTCTTCAAAATATGAATGAAGGTTAAGGTCAAAGATAAACATACTATTTGTAGTCAGTCACACATGCCACATGTATCTGTATGCCAAAAACCCAGCCTTCATGTGTATGTGCAGTTTTGGACGATTTCTGAATTTTGGTCATTTAACCTTGATACATTGCACACACTTTTAAAAAAAGCAGGTTCTTTAAAATGAGACCCAAATTAATCATTTTGAAAAAATTTCGATTTCCCCCCCATCATTTGACCCCTGTGTCCTTGAATGAAGGTCAAGGTCAAACATAAGCATAACATTTGTAGCCAGCTATACATGTTACGATGTGCCAAACATTAAGCCTTCATGTATATATAGTTAAAAGAGCATAAATCTTTTATCTGCAATTTTGGATTATTTTTTTAATTTTGGCTGGAAAAAATAGCTTTATATTTTTCCTTTCCAAGTGCCATATCTCTGTCATTTTTCATCTGATGACAATAAAATATGCACATTCTGTTTCAGTGGACTATGTTCTTTCATATGAAATGAAAAAAAATACTCAATTTGATATTTTTATTTTTGACCTTCTTTCGACCCCATCACAAGTCATTGACCTTGACATTCTCTGATAATATATCATTGAGAAAAGTTAGCCCTGAGCACATGCTAACCAATTTCCAATGAAAATGAAACAAATTATGCTAAAATATCTGGGGTGAGTTTCCAATATAAACTATAGTAAAAACACACAGGGGCCATGAAATTAACAATTTTGATAAAACAGCTTAAGAACCTTTTGTACACCATTTTGCGATATCTGGGTCTTGAAAAGAAGACCGACGCACGACGACAGATCAAATTATAATGATGATGTGTATATTATGAGCTGAATGTCAAAGGATAGTAAATTCTGTACATACTGTATTATAATTATATTATCAGGCAGTCAGCATAAATGTATGTTTCATATCTATAATTTTAGAAGTTTGACGTTTTTGTACGATATATATTTATACTTTATTTTGACACAAACATTAAAGGAGTTAGTTACTTTCATAAATTCAGATGTTTTTTCTAGAGTTGACTAAAATATATTTGTCAATTATTAACAACGCTATATCTTTTCAGTCTAGGTGCCGATGACATTGTTAATATCAGTTGATATCTCCAAGACAATGAAACACAATGTTCATACGAACCATCATTTTTTATCACCAGGCCGGGACAATGAAATATGATAATGAGCAATCTGAATAGTCAATATGAGATTTGATAGGATGCCTCTCGTCGGTCAACCACTCGCTTAGCTTCTTTTAGTAGGAGTCAATAATATATGTATGTGAATTAAACTCTCGCGATGTCTGTTGCACATAAGTGCAAAGAAATACATTGTCACTTAAGCCGAAAAAAATCACACTTAAGGTAGACCGACCCTTCGAGTTTCCTCTGATAGATCTCCTTAATTTTATTTTTATTTCAATGTGAATTATGCTCTTATCACAAAAAGCACATAAAAAACATATGTCACCACGTTCGTTTTACTACCAGGGCCACATAAAGATACGTATTAATTAATAGCTGAACCATATTTTTAAGGATTTTGGTAGATTTTATCTTTCCCCGATAATATTCACCTCAAGCATAAAAAGTAGTTTATATCCTATTTATATCATCAGTATGAGCAATATCATTCATAATTATGGAAAAAAAAGAGAAGATTCTGTGGGTGGTTAACAAAATATGGCTATTTTTATACGAAAAACCTGTTATTTTTAGTGAAAAATTGATTTTAAAAAATACACGTTTATTTTTTTCCTGAAAAAATGACCCCCTTTTTGTTGCTTAATCAAAAATTTCACATGTATGCTTTAAGAAAAAAAAAGAAAAAAAACACCTCACCATATTACTTTTCACACTATGGCCGTTTACTTTGCTGGTACCCCAACACTTTTGCTTAAAGTATGGCTCAAATTACCAAATTAGAGCAGTTATTTTGGAATCTGAGATTGATGATTTTTTTTGTTAAATCTTTACCATTTTCTTTCATATATTATATTGTAATCTATGTTACTGGTGCTTTCTTTTTTTCTAAAAGAATTTTATTTGTTTGATTTCCCAAACGCAATTAACATTTTCCGGATATTTTCCTCTTTTCCGGATGAAAATTAGAACATTACACTAACGGTCCTTCAGACGCTTGCTTCTAATACGCCATGACAAACGAAGCGTATCGGTGATACAGAATGCCAGAACATGTACTGAACAATGTTGCTCGAGTGTCGAGCGTTCCAACCTATGCGATAATGTAATATAAATGAAGGCAAAGCCTTAGAAGAGCGCAGCTATGACAGTAATCACTCACCGTAACATGTATATACTAGAACATCTACCACATTTTCAGATTTAAGACTTATTTTTTGGGGGGGGGGGGGGGGGGGGGGGGTTAATTTAAAAGAATGACACACAAAAAATGCTACAAACTAGGCCAAAATATAATAGGTGATTATACCACAGGCGTCTGAAGTTCTGACTGTAAACTGAGATATAATACCATATAAAAAACAAGAGGCCCAATGGGCCTGTATCGCTCACCTGGCTCTACAGCAACTTTGAAGTTGATTGAGGTCATTTCTACAGATGCTATGTTGATTACCTCTTTATTCAAATATCATAGTAAGCTAGTTTTATTCGTATTAATAAATTTTCTAGTCCTTTATTCCAGCATTCTATTGGCCTAATAGCAGGTCTTGCAGGCTCGTGTCTATTGCAAATTTATTGTTAACAGATTATAGCCGATTTCACCCTTGTGACCTTGAATGTAGGTCAAGGTCATTTATTTGAACAAAATTGGTAGCCCTTCACCAAAGCATGCTAAAAGCCTAATATCAAGTCCCTGGGCCTCTTGGTTATTGAGAAGAAGTCGTTTGAAGATTATAGCCTATTTGACCCATGTGACCTTAAATGAAGGTCAAGGTCATTTATTTGAACAAACTTTGTAGCCCTTCATCCGAGCATGCTACATGCCCAATATCAAGTCCCTGGGCCTCTTGGTTATTGAGAAGAAGTTGTTTGAAGTTTATAGCCTATTTGACCCATGTGACCTTGAATGAAGGTCAAGGTCATTTATTTGAACAAACTTTGTAGCCGTTCAATCCAGCATGCTACAGCCCCAATATCAAGTCCCTGGGCCTCTTGGTTATTGAGAAGAAGTCGTTTGAAGATTATAACCTATTTGACCCATGTGACCTTGAATGAATGTCAAGGTCATTTATTTGAACAAACTTTGTAGCCGTTCAACCCAGCATGCTACAGGCCCAATTTCAAGTCCCTGGGCCTCTTGGTTATTGAGAAGAAGTCATTTGAAGATTATAGCCTATTTGACCCATGTGACATTAAATGAAGGTCAAGGTCATTTATTTAAACAAACTTTGTAGCCCTTCACCAAAGCATGCTACAGGCCCAATACCTAGTCCCTGGGCGTCTTGGTTATTGAGAAGAAGTCGTTTGAAGATTATAGCCTATTTGACCCATGTGACATTAAATGAAGGTCAAGGTCATTTATTTAAACAAACTTTGTAGCCCTTCACCCCAGCATGCTACAGGCCCAATATCAAGTCCCTGGGCCTCTTGGTTATTGAGAAGTCGTTGAAGATTATAGCCTATTTGACCCATGTGACCTTGAATGAAGGTCAAGGTCATTTATTTGAACAAACTTTGTAGCCCTTCACCCCAGCATGCTACAGGCCCAATATCAAGTCCCTGGGCCTCTTGGTTATTGAGAAGAAGTCGTTTGAATGAAAAAGTTGACGCCGGACGGCCGGACGGACGGACGGACGGACGACGGACGCCGCACAACGGCATAAGCTCACTTGCCCTTCGGGCAGGTGAGCTAATTAGAGTATCTACTATAAAAAAAAAAGAACAGGTATGCAACGCCTCCGATGACAACAATCACTTAAATCTCTGCAAACGGGAAAAATATACGATTTACAATATAATTATTGGTATACACAGATGCCGCTAACAATATTCTATTTCAGCTAAAAACTTTCTGAGATGGTCTGTCACGTCAACCATGTCGTGAAAATGGCGGTCATTGTTATGCAGGTCCGCAGTGAATATCGAGGTAATACTTTTTAATTCATGAAAAATTAAGAGTTATCTGTCCTTTATTTTCAATCGTTTTAAAAACAGCGAAACATGTTACACCAGCAGTATTAAAAATGTTTCAACGACACAGAATATAAATATAAATTGAAAGAATCCATGTGCTTCTAGAGTTCTTTTTTTATTGTCAATATCATGAATTAAAAAGTATTACCTCGATATTCACTGCGGACCTGCATAACAATGGCCGCCATTTTCACGACATGGTTGACGTGACAGACCATCTCAGAAAGTTTTTAGCTGAAATAGAACTTGTTAAACGCAGTGAGTAATGGTTTATGTTTGTCGAGTGTTAAATAATGTTAGCGGCATCTGTGTATACCAATAATCATATTGTAAATCGTATATTTTTCCCGTTTGCAGAGATTTAAGTGATTGTTGTCATCGGAGGCGTTGCATACCTGTTCTTTTTTTATAGTAGATACTCTTATTTTTTATATGGTATTATATCTCAGTTTACTGTCAAAACTTCAGACGCCTGTGATTATATCCCCCTTTTTAAATAATCTAAATCTAAACATGTAAACACATTGTAACATAAACTATGTATTGCATCTAAACATCTATACATGAAAGTATATATGAAAATTCCTTAGACAATATGTCTACAGAAAATTGAAATCCCATAGCCCAAGTCATTTTACCATAGACCCATTTTGTAAACATGTTGCTGAAAAGTAGCATTACTGTCACGCAAACGCTTGCATCATCCAGTAATAACACGCTATTATGGGTTAAAAAAAACAATATTTTAAGCTCTGATTTCATATCATCATTTGTCAGAAAATATTGGAATGTTGTTTACATCAATTGTAATGTATGTCAGGACTCAAACTTTTCATAGCCATTGGGGCCAACACTAAAAAATTTTACATAGACCGACCAGGTTTTCTATAGCCTCTGGCCATCGGACGACCTTTACTTTCGAACACCTTCTTTATTGTTAGTCCTGATGTGAATTTCATTGTCTTTACTTTGCATTGTTGGATTCCAAATGATCGTGCACTTAATAATGGCATCAGTATTCTACTGCCGTATTTCTTTGCTACTAACAACGTAAAAGGGAAGACGATACAACAATATTTTCATGATATATATAACAGGAAAGCGAATTTAGTGCCTCCACAAGGGGTTAAACCCGCGACCCTCTGCTTACTGCTCCGTCGCTCTACCGACTGACTTAATGGAAATTCACCCACCTGAAATCACTATGTACACTATTTACAATTTAAACCTGCCTCACTATTCCTCACTTTTCAAACGTGTTCGCCCCGAACACACATAAACCCAGGTTTTATCCCCAACGAAGCCTCTCATTTTCAAATTCATATAGCTTGCACTTGGAATGGTCAACCGATGTAACAGAAAAGCAAGTAGTGTGCTTCCACCGTCATCGAACCGCGTTCAATCATACTGACCGGGCGCCGGTGCTTACACCTGGGCATCGATGAATTTTACACCCGGGCAACGATAATTTCTATAGAAAATGAACGCCGAAGACGGGATCGGAAAAACGGTTGGGAGTAGTACAAAAGTGAGGATACGAGCGCAGGGTCACCCGGTGCATTCCCTATATAATCCTTACCACCTCCCTGGCACCTCCCTAGTGGCACCCCCCTTGACAGGGGGGTACCGATGACGTCACAAATGGAGGGTTATCCAGTGCATAAAAATGACCCTCAGGGGGTACCGATGATGTAACGGAGGGTCACGCCTCCTCCCCGTCAGGGGGGTACCGCGACCACCGATGTTGTCATGTAATGACGTGTTTGGATTTTCCAATCTATTTCGACCGATTGCATCACGGTATGAAATAGACAAAACATGAATGGACATGTCATACAATTGTCGTAACCAGGTCACATAATCCGTGTAATACGGCGAGACATTTTAGTACATAACATTGTCTTGTTGTTATTCATCACCCTACATATATATTCAATTGTAAGTGTTATATATATAACTTTTTTATTTTATATATATTATATAGTATTAGTACTCGAGCTTCGATGGGAACACCCGTTTATATATCAACATGATTTAGGGCACATTGTGTTTAAACGTCGGTCACACCACAATAAATACGATATCTTTAAGTCAAAATCATTACAAAAATCTGAGTTTCAAATCTTCACGACAAATGGTTATAACGAGATTTAAAATTTACCCAATGCTTTAAACCAGATCACAGTCGAATATTTGCCGAGTACAAAGTTATCTATTACAGCTGTGTGAATGTTTACATACAAACGTTGTGTATACGATTCAATGACGCGTACAATCGGGAAACAGTGTTCACTAGTATACTTGTAAACTATATATGTACGATTCGAGACAAACATTCGGAAAGTAATCAAGAAACACATTATCAATGTCTTTATTTAGTATTACAAACCTGTAAAACCCTATACGTATTCCTTTTAACACTGATAAATCCGTGGAAGCATAGGATATGTCGGTTACAAATGGCGAACAGGTTAACTATTTAAAGCGCCCCCTACAGTATACTGCGTACGTGTGTATACATTTAATACACCTATCTACTACATGGGCCTATACAGTCGAGCGGTCTAGGTCAAGATTTCCAACCAAAACATCCCGAGTTCGACTCTCGCACAAAACAGTCAGAAATTTAATGCTAAAAGTTAACAATTTTTCAGTGTCTAACATACTCGAGAGACGTTAAAAATACGTCCGGTCGCTTCAAAAACAAATGAAAAATGAAATAAAATGAAAAAATTAATCTGCAAAAATTCGATTAACCAATCAAATTACCCGATTACAATTGAAGGTGTCAGAGGGTATAAATACAAGTGCGAAAGAACCAAAAAGTCATTCTTAGGCTGCCACTTGGAGGAGTAAGTCAGAAGAAAGTAATAGACACTTGAAACAGTACGGACGGAACGAAAAGGTAAGTTTCAGTCCAATTATACAATTTGTAAGTTTATGAACGTCTGAGGTGTTTGTCACACATGAATTGAGTGTACTGGATTAGGGCGGTGTCACAAGTCCACAACGGAAAGAGGGCGTTTTAAAGTGACATGTCCCCGCGATTTCCAGGAATATCTTTCCGGCCAATAATTCATGTGGACCCATCGGGTGATGCTCCGTTTCTGGTGACAGAATCGTTGATGTTCTTCGTACGAACGCCATAGGAGCTCGGTCCTTTAATCAGACACACTAACAAAACAACAACTTATAGCTAATAAAATATCTTATTAACTTCTATTTATATCTTTAAAAAGTGTGCAACATTTAAAAATTAAATTGCAAGGCTGAGGTGTTTGTCACACATGAATTGAGTGTACTGGATTAGGGCGATGTCACAAGTCCACAACGGAAAGAGGGCGTTTTAAAGTGACATGTCCCCGCGATATCCAGGAACATCTTTCCGACCAATAATTCATGTGGGCCCATAGGGTGATGCTCCGTTTCTGGTGACAGAAGCGTTGATGTTCTTCGTACGAACACCATAGGACTTCGGTCCTTTAGTCAGTTCATAGCTACTTAAAAACGTCTGCTCGCTTCAAAATCTATGATACATCTGATGCAAAAATTGCAAAACATATCTCAAAAAAAAAAAAAAAAAATTGTATCAACCAATCATAAGAAGGGAATTACGTCATTGAAAGAAAGGTTATAAATATAGACGTGAAACCGATCAAACTTCATTCTGCAGTAAAAACTAGAGGAGAACAAATCGGTAAATTTTACTCTGTTATTTTGTAGAAACCATGGAAAAACGACAAGCTATCGATCAAAGTGCTACTCCGGCTAAGAAGGGAAAGTTTTCTTGTCCAAAGTGTGATAAATCTTTTGAACACAAGAAGACTCTCACGAGACATGTTACACAACATGGAGATATCAAATGGAAATGTGGAGTTTGTAACAAAGAGTTTGCGAGAAAAGATCGGATGACGAGACATGAGAAGGTTCACGGAAAACCACTACATTTATGTTGCGGAAAATCGTTCTGGAGGGCTGATAAATACCATGAACATTTAAAAGCGCATAACAAAAGCCAACACGGAGGAGCATTGGAAATAGCCGAACACGAAAACAAAGAAAATGCCCAGCCTTCAAAAGATCAACCAATTAACACTGACAGATTAATTACAGAGATGGAAAACAACTCGGCAAACCCGACTATACAAGTTAATCAGCCAACGGAGAATGACGAATGCCCTGAGGAAGCACTCGGTGGATCCTTTAAAGTGGTCACTATTCCGGCAGAGGGTAAAGCCAAATTAGACGTCACAACATCCCTTCACCAACACTACGACACCATAAAGAAGAAAATAGAGAGCGCAGTTATTCAGGGGGGTGTCAAATGGTACCTATCGATCCAAGTCCAATTTTCGAAGCCAAAAGGAGAAACAGTGGAACGCGTTACACCTCATTTTCGCGGGAAGTGCCAAATTGCTCTGAAATCTAATGACATTGACGAAAACATGCGTGAATCGATACGAAAAATTCAGAATTCATTCACAGAGTATCAGCGCAAGGGTAGTAATTGGACATTAGACAAAGTGATCCAAATACAGATACATTTTGCCCGATACAAACCTCTCAAAGGGTCCAGTTACATACCACTACCAATCAAACTGAGATCTAAGCAGGCTGTCATTAACATTCAAAACAAGGACAACAAATGCTTCATGTGGTCGGTTCTAGCTGCTTTGTATCCAGTCAAGAGAGATTCTCAGCGTGTTACAAAATACACAGATCATCAAGGTGAACTCGATTTTTCAGGTATTTCCTTCCCCGTCAAAGTAGCAGACGTCAGCAAGTTCGAGGCAGGGAACAAGATCAGCATCAACGTCTTAGGATATGAAAAAGGTTCACTATTCCCAATCCACGTGACAAAGCAAAGGTTTAATCAACACGTAGATTTACTACTCATATCTGATGGACGGAGGTCTCACTACTGTTGGATCAAGAACGTGGACCGGCTTCTGAGTGATCAACACACACATAAAAACCGCTATTTCCACTGCATGTACTGCCTGCAAGGGTTTACCAAGGAACGAATTCTCAATGACCATATCTCGTACTGTCGTGAGCACGGGACCCAGAAAGTGAAGCTACCTTCAGAAGAGGATAAATGGTTGTTCTACAAGGAATTCAGAAAACAATTAAAGGTGCCATACATAATATATGCAGACTTCGAGTCATTTCAAGTGCCTATACATAGATGTGAGGTTGACCCGAAAAAATCACATACTGAGAAGACGACATACCATGTTCCTTCTAGTTTCGCTTACAAAGTTGTAGGTCTCACAAAAGAGACTTCTAATGATCCAGTGATTTATAGAGGACCAGATGTGGCGGAAACGTTTGTAAAATGTATGCTGAGAGAGCAGGAAGAAATAGAACAAAAATTTAAAACCGTGAAGCAGATGGTTATGACGGGTAGTGATTGGCAAGCTTTCAACCATGCAGTAAACTGTCACATTTGTGGAAAAGAGATGGGCGATGATAGAGTGCGGGATCATTGCCACGTGACGGGAGCATTCAGGGGAGCAGCTCACAACGAATGTAACATAAACTACAAGTTTACAGGACGCATTCCGGTCGTCTTCCACAATCTGAGGGGTTATGATTCCCATCTCATCATGCAAGCAATAGGAAAGATGTCTGAAAAAGAAATCAAATGTATACCAAATAACATGGAGAAGTACATTTCTTTTTCCATGGGCTGTATGGAATTTATCGACAGTTTCCAGTTTATGGGAACGTCACTGGAGAAACTAATAGCAAATTTATCTGTGGAAGGTAAGGACAAGTTCTCACACATGACGCAACATTTTGGTGACGAGAAAATTGAACTCCTGCTTAAAAAGCAAGTGTACCCCTACGACTACTTCGATGGCCCCCATAAATTTCAGGAGACTTGTCTCCCTCCAAAGGAAGCGTTCCGCAGCAGTTTGACGGGAGAGGATGTATCGGAAGAAAAGTACCAACACGCTTGCAAAGTGTGGAACGAATTAGGTATACACAATCTTGGTGAATATTCGGACATATACGTCTTGACAGATGTTCTAGGTCTCGCCGATGTTTTCGAAAACTTCCGAAATCTATGTCTGGATTCCTATGGCCTCGACGCAGCTCATTTTTACACCGCCCCTGGATTGGCATGGCAAGCAGCATTAAAAATGACAAATGTCAGACTCGAACTGCTTACCGACATCGACCAGCACTTATTCATTGAGGAAGGCTTAAGAGGAGGCATATCTATGATAAGTCACCGATTTGCTGAAGCTAACAATCCATACGTCCCAGGTTATGACCAAATGAAACCAAGAGAATATATCACTTACTTGGACGCAAACAATTTGTATGGCTGGGCCATGTCACAATACCTGCCGACTCATGACTTTGCTTGGCTTACCGAAACAGCAAAAGACATGCTTGATATCACATCAGTCCCTGATGATGCAACAGAGGGATACATATTGGAAGTGGATCTAGAGTACCCACCCGACCTCCACGACCTACACAACGAATACCCATTAGCTCCCGAACGGGTGACTGTGGGTAAAGACGAACTGTCCGACTACAGCAAAGTCTTATTTCGGAAGCTGGCAGACTGTGGAAATCCACATGATTGTTTGGACCATTACACCTCAGCACAGAAACTCGTTCCAAACCTTAGAAACAAGGAAAAATATGTGGTACACTATAGGAACTTAAAACAATATCTTTCTCTTGGAATGAAACTAACAAAAGTCCATAGAGTGTTGACCTTCGAGCAGACGCCATGGTTGAAAATTTATATAGATTACAACACGGAGAAAAGGAAACAATCCCGAAATACTTTCGAAAAAGATTTCTACAAGTTAATGAACAACAGCGTGTTTGGCAAGACCATGGAGAACTTACGAAAGAGAATGGACGTCAAACTTGTAAACAGTGAGAAGAAAGCAATTAAATTAACATGCAAGCCGACATTCCACGAGTTCAGAATATTCTCTGACGATTTAGTCGGTGTTCACATGCTCAAGTCGAAGTTGTATCTAAATCGACCAATCTACGTTGGATTCAGCATTCTGGACATCTCAAAAACCTTGATGTATGATTTTCATTACAATTACATCAAGCGGAAATTTGGATCTCATGCCCGCCTTCTCTTTACCGATACCGACAGTCTGGCATATACCATTCAGACGGATGACTTCTACCAACATATGTTAGAGGATAGTGATTTATTCGATACATCAGAGTTTAGAAAAGACAATCCCCTGTACAGTACAAAAAATAAGAAAGTTTTGGGCAAAATGAAGGATGAAACACACGGTGACGCGATACATGCATTTGTTGGACTTAAATCTAAGATGTATGCGTATACATACAATACCATGGAAGATATTGATGGTACAGAAGTGATGACACACGTTGAATCGAAGAAGGCGAAAGGTATCAAGAAATATGTTATCGAAAACCACACTCGTTTCGAGCAATACAAGGAATGTCTTCTTCAAAACAGAATTATTTTGTCTCAAATGAATCAAATCAGAAGTTTCAAGCACCAACTCTATAACATATCGATGACTAAAATAGGTCTGTCACCTTTTGACGACAAACGATATCTGCTAGACGATGGGATCACTAGCTATGCATACGGCCACTGGAGGCTACAAAGTAAGGAGAGTGAACTATCCTAGAAAGGTCTTATTTCAGGACCCCGTTGCATGGGAACAGGTGTACAATCGACACAGATCACCCAAGTACCATGGATCGGGTGGTAGACGGCTCTCAGTAGCGTAAATATATCATTGTCCATTATAGAGTAGGGATTTGTATGTACAGACGGGCACGAGATGGGTCTCTGACTTGTGTTCTGTCTCATTGACAGAGACGATAAAATATTGAATGTTACAAATTGTCTATTTATCTTTACCCATAATGCATTGCAACATAGAGTATAAATAGACCTGAAATCTAAAACTTTGTCATTTCATACCTGGACACCGACGAGAACACATCAACATGAAGCACCAGTGCCGTATTTGCTTTAGTGAATATATCTGGCCACATGATTTAAAACGTCACCTAAGACATAAGCATTCGGACGGAGAGGGATTTGTTAATACCAATCAGCAGCAGCAGCAGCAGCACGAACTATCCAATAAAGATGGTTTTGTACAGTTAGCACACCATACATTTATCCAGCAGCAGCAGCAGCAGCAGCAGCAGCACGAACTGTCCAATAAAGATGGTTTTGTACAGTTAGCACACCATACATTTATCCAGCAGCAGCAGCAGCAGCAGCAGCAGCACGAACTGTCCAATAAAGATGGTTTTGTACAGTTAGCACACCATACACGTACCCAGCAGCAGCAGCAGCAGCAGCAAGAGTTGGTATTTAAACATCCATTTACTGCAACTGTTTCGGGACCGACCTCGTGTGGAAAGACTTATTTTGTCAAAACACTGCTTCAAAATTGTATGGTAAAAGTATCACCACCGCCACAACGTATTTTATGGCTGTACAAACGATGGCAACCACTTTATGACGTCATCAAAGCAACAGTCTACCCTTCAGTAGAATTCATCCAAGGGATTCCTATGGATTTAGATCAAGATTCTTTCATAAATCCCAGTGTTAAAAACTTGGTAATATTGGATGATCTCATGTCGTCAGCGAGTAAGGACCCTCGCATAAACGAATTATTTACGGAAGGGAGCCACCACAGAAATTTGTCAGTCATAGCCATCAATCAAAACCTTTACTACAACAAAGATCCAACACAGAGGAGGAATTGCCACTATTTGGTATTGTTCAACAATCCTATCGATAAACAGCAGGTCATGACTCTTGCAAGACAGATGTATCCCGAAAATGTACAACATCTGATGACGCATTTCAAACAGGCTACCAGTAAACCGTACGGATATCTTCTCGTCGATTTGAAGCCATCCACTCCAGAATCGATACGCATGCGCAGTGACATATTTTCTGTACAGCCTATAAAAGGACAGAAAGATCAAGCTAATGCTCATTTTGAGGCTGATACTCCAACCGAGCAGACGTATTCCAAGCAGCAGCAGCAGCAGCAGCAGCAGCAGCAGCAGCAACAACAGCAAACTGTAGACGAAACACATCTACTACAAGAAGAGATGTCCGCCTGTGATGATTGTGGTATCATGTTCCAAGACATACACGATTTACAGAGACACTTGAAAACCTGGTGTCCAGAAAACGATTCCCGTAAAAGGAAACGAGAATCAATAGACGAAGAGGAACCAGAACAAAAAAGGTGGATCTCATACAAGTCTGACGAGGAAAGTGATGAAAGTGAAGAAAATGAGGTTTTCAAATCCTTGATGAATGAAGCAGAGTCTTCGAACGAGGTTAAATGGAATAAAAAGTATGAGAAATACGTAAACGAGGGCATGTCTGATGACGAAGCACAGACGAAAGCGAACGAGAAAATGGAATCTGAAGATATGAAGCAATTTTACCAAAATTATAAAGCCATTATCCAGTACATTCTTCAGCTAAGAAATGGCAAGATTCACAAAAAGATTATGGATGATGTAACAGACTTCATAGAAGATGGTTATGGAGATAATAAAGCGATCAAGATGGCACTTAAAAAGAATCGTCATGTTTTAGAAGAGTTGTGGGACGATGACTCCGAAGATGATGGATCAGACGACGACTCCGAAGTTGATAAATCGGATGATGACTCCGATATAGATGAAAACTGATATAAATATAGTGTATCATGTCTAAAAGTTTCATTTCAACGTCTAGCACTCGACGAGGAAAGATGCCTTCCTGGGAGGGTTATTTAAGAGATATTTATTATAACCCTGCAAAGGCGGGGAGTTTCTCCGGACCCGACAAATTGTTTAGATATGTACGAAAAGAGGGAAAATACGTCATCAGCAAATATAAAATAAGAAAATGGTTGCAACGTCAAGAGCCGTACAGCCTTCAGAGATCCATCCGACGTCCATTCAAGCGAAACAAAATCATTGTGACGGGTATCGACGACCAATGGTCGGCTGATCTCATGGACATGGTCAAGTTCAAGAGTGAAAACGATGGTTATGCTTATGTACTTGTTGTCATTGACGTGTTCTCAAAGTATCTGTGGATGAGAGCCGTCAAAGACAAGAAAGGTGTATCTGTTGTGAAAGCACTACAAGACATTTTATCCAAAGGGAGACAGCCTGGTCGGATACGTACCGATAAAGGTCAGGAATTTAGATCGAAAGAGGTGAATGCACTCCTGAATAGATACGACATACAACATCTCTATGCGCAAAACGAATCCAAAGCAGCAGTATCTGAGCGTGTCATCAAGACCATAAAATCCAGATTGTACAGGTATTTCACACACAGAAGAAACTATGAATATGTTAAGCAATTACAAACGTTTGCTGACAGCTATAATCAAACATATCACCGGACGATTGGTATGTCCCCAGTGAATGTGTCTAAAGATAATGAGACGTCTATCTGGTGGAGAATGTATTGGCCGAGAAAACAACCAGTCTTACCGAAAACGAAGAAGGTTCGTAAACCTTTTAAGTTTAAAGTTGGAGATAAAGTAAGGCTGTCCCATTTGAGAAACCTTTTCTCCCGAGAATATGACCAAAAATGGACGGGGGAGATATTCACCATTTCTCAAAAGATACTTCGCGGAGGCTTAGCAGTGTATAGAGTCAAAGACTATGATGGAGACGAGATCAAAGGAACATTCTACCAGTCCGAGCTACAGAAAATAGATGTCAGGGACGATGATATGTGGAAAGTGGAGACCACTCTGAAAACCAGAGGAAAGGGTCGAAACAAACAATACTATGTGAAATGGCTTCACTGGCCGAAGAAATTTAACTCCTGGATCAATGCGTCCGATATAACCGATTTGTAGGAGAGTGAACTATCCTAGAAAGGTCCAATGTCAGGACCCCGTAATATGGGAAAGGACGTTCACAGATCGCTCAAGTACTATAGCATGGGTGATAGATGGCTCTCGTGTAGTTGTAAATATTAATTTGTCCATGATAGATTAGGTATTCTTTGTAAGGATGGATGTAGGATGGCTCTCCGACCTACATTCATTCAATCGCGACGGGGAAAATAAAATATTGTACATAAGAAATGCTTTGTTATTTTATATAATGTTGTAGAAATTTGACCGCGATGCAATCGGTCGAAATAGATTGGAAAATCCAAACACGTCATTACATGACAACATCGGTGGTCGCGGTACCCCCCTGACGGGGAGGAGGCGTGACCCTCCGTTACATCATCGGTACCCCCTGAGGGTCATTTTTATGCACTGGATAACCCTCCATTTGTGACGTCATCGGTACCCCCCTGTCAAGGGGGGTGCCACTAGGGAGGTGCCAGGGAGGTGGTAAGGATTATATAGGGAATGCACCGGGTGACCCTGCGCTCGTATCCTCACTTTTGTACTACTGTTGGGATATTTTTTTCTCTTTTTTGATGTGATAATGATGTCCTTCAAGGAAATTAACCCGACCACGGAACAAAATGATAAATTGGCTATAACTTGCAAGGATAACTGACAGGAAAAACACCTCTCATTTTTTGCTAATTCGCCCACATTGTAGGCAGGTATGACCAAATTATGCCGCAATCCACGAATTATGCAACATATACAGCAAACTCCGCGATCGAAATGACTGTAAATCTCGCAGTTTATCGGAATTATATATTTTGACATTGTCAAGTCTTATTGGATTGATTGGTAATAGTTAAATAGGAAAATTAAACATTTTCGTATTTTACACCTGTGACAACGAAGACGCTCTTGAGCTTTACACCCGGGCCCCGCAATTTGCTGACATAGTAGTGATGTAGAAATTACCAGAGTTGGCCTTTTGATGGTTTTTGTTTATGTATTTTTTGCATTTATGCAACTCGTTACAATTCATTCACGGACATGCCTCTTTAAAAGGTCCGAATTTGTGCTTGTCAATCCGTCATCCGTTTTTGTTATGATCTATTTATAAAACTGCTCGAACCTGGTAGAGAGCTCCCCATGGAGTGAAATCTGCAGCCTAGACCGATCACAAGAAACGTGTTTTATAGGCCTACAGTTAATTAAATACAATATTTATAATATATCCAGAATATGAGTAAAAAGGCTCTTAACATCTACATCAATTTCACGGGTTTTAGGTTTTTGAAAAATTGTTGGATGTCAACGTAAATTTCGTGAGAGTTTATATAGATCTTTTATACCATCAATGCATGTTGCAAGTTTTGTGTTTACGTCCCATGCGTTTCCTCCTTTTTCTGATCTGTGTCTACCCGCGGTTGGAATATGGTTGACTACCTCGCTTTCTGAATAACAATATATCACATGTAAAGTGCGCAAGGCCGAACTTACATTCCCCTAACAATATACAATCTGACAGATGGAGTACATACTGAAGTAATTGTTGGTTGTCGCAAAGTGCACACGTATGCTTTTTAGAGCATCGGCCAAAGTCCCTAACTCCACTATGCGTCGGCCCGTGCGCCATGAAGTGTCCTCTTGTTCTACATTGCCATAAATTGGAGATGTGCTAACCTCTTCCTGACTTGATATAAATTGTCTCCGCCGAGACTGTAACTAACGTTATATGGTCGTCATTTACTGCACACATTGGCACATTATGTGATACATCGGCGCTGTCCTTGTTTTCAATGGACCATCTTTAATTTATGTTCTCACTTCATTGAAAGCATCAGCCTTAGGCCTACCTAGTCTTTTAGTTTTACAAAACTGACCCCCTTTACCTCTTGACCGCATCCTGTTGTAGGCCTAAACATTTGTCTCCCAGCTGACTTGAAAATTAAACCAGATGTACAATGTAACTATTCGTGAATATAATCAAGGGCCCGGATTGCCGGACGCCGGATCGCCGGATCGCCGGACTCATGTCTGTGACGTCACAGAAGGGTCGGTCTACCTTAAGTAGCAATAACACATTATAGTCAAAAACCCTATTATATGTGATCAGTGATAAGAAACAGTACTTATAAGCATTTGTGGTAATTTATCCTGAAACTGTCTTCCATATTTGGCATCCCGCAGATTTTTGCTTGTATATATAGTTTTAACAGATTTGAAGGTCAATATTTGAAAATACACAAATGGTTATACATTTATTCATAACAAATGAAATTATTGACAAAAAGAATTTCATTTTTAAGGGATTTGTAATGTTCGCGACATAAAAATCCAACATGAGTATTGATATTTGAAAAAGTCTTATATTATATGGATTTGATATTGATTGCCAACAGATATATTAATCATATAACATGAAAACAACAAAAAGTTGTATTACTATGGTAAATCTACAATTACTTTGTATTGTTTAAATAGCCTATGTAATACAAACATTTAACAGCTTTGTGCATATTACATGAAAACATTTGAAAAGGTTGAATAGCTGAATATTATATAAATAAAACAAGCTGGTTTGTATTTTCATATTTATTCCGAGTGCGAATGTAGCTACTGCAGTAAATCTTACAGTATTACAAAAATCCAGATTCTATCAGAGACATATATAGGTCTCCGATTCTATATTGTCTCTTTTGGGGAAGGTACAGTACAAATGACCACCACGACAGTTGTCTTAGTTTTAAAAACTAAACGATCGAATTCCATCACGCCATCACGTACTGATTCATGGATTTGAAACACATGAACTTCGATCAGTTATCGCAGTAGATATTGTGATTTTGTGGTCTGGCCTATGGCAAGCCGTTTGGGTTTTTACCTATTAAATACAGATATCTGTATTAAAAATAAAGATATCATTATTAATATAAAAATTAAAGATATCTTTAATTCAAATAGAGATATCTTTAATTTAAATAGAGATATCTTTAATTGAATTAGAGATATCTGTATTTGAAATAGAGATATCTCTATTTGAAATACAGATATCTCTAATTAAACACGAAATAGAGATATCTCTTATTCAAATAAAGATATCTCTAATTCAAATAAAGATATATCTAATTCAATTAAAGATATCTTTATTTCAATTAGAGATATCTGCATTTCATGGTAAATAAAGATATCTGTATTTAAAATAAAGATATCTTTAATTAAAATACAGATATATCTAATTCAAATACAGATATCTCTAATTCAATTAAAGATATCTCTATTTCAAATACAGATATCTCTAATTGTTGTAGAAATACAGATATGTTTATTTTAAATACAGATATCTCTATTTGAATTAAAGATATCTTTATTTGACATGAAATAGAGATATCTGTATTTAACCATCAAATAGGAAAAACGACTGCTCCCTTGATTCTCCCTTTTGCGCATGACTGAAGTAAAGCAGTAGTGACGCAAAATGGCGGGAAATGCAGACAGTGTGCTGCTTTCAATGGTACTGCGTATAGCCGCAACAGTTCGCTCTATTTCCCGTAGAACAGTTGCCATGTTCTGTTCTTTAGAAATCCCCTCCAGGTAGCAACTTTATCGGTTTAGACCTACATCTCTCATGCATGCATATGGGATCCGGATAGTCCAATTTAATTACAAGCGTTTCGTTAACACTGATCAGGATTAGGGAGTAATCATTATGTTCTTTGTGTTTCAATATTAATCTTCGCGCTGAGCAACCACGTGTAAATACAGATATCTTTAATTCAAATAGAGATATCTGTATTTGAAATAGAGATATCTGTATTGCAAAGTAATTGCAGATATCTCTAATTCAATTAAAGATATCTTTATTTAAAATAGAGATATCTTTAATTGAATTAGAGATATCTGTATTTGAATTAGAGATATCTGTCTTTAAAATGAAGACATCTCTATTTAAACAAAATTAAAGATATCTATTTAAAATAGGGATATCTTTAATTCAAATAGAGATATCTCTATTTTAAATAAAGATATCTTAAATTGGACAAGAATTAAAGATATCTCTATTTAAAATAAAAATCTCAATTACAATTAAAGATATTTGTAATTCAAATAGAGATATCTGAATTTGAAATAGAGATATCTGTTATTTAAAAGAGGATATCTCTATTTTCAGTAGAAATAGAGATATCTGTATTTAAATTAGACATATCTTTATTTAAATAGAGATATCTTTATTTAAATTACAGATATCTCTAATTAAATAGAGATATCTTCATTTTAAATAGAGATATCTTTAATTAAATAGAGATATCTTCATTTCAATAGGTAAAAACCCAAACGGCTTGCCATACTGGCCAGGCTTGACTAACTTATCGTAAACAGTTTCGTCCTAAACAGAGACTTGTATATCAGGGTATATATACGTCTCTGTCCTAAATAAAAAAAAAACACTTATTTCAGTGGGTCAACAAACAGATTTAAACTTTGTAAGTAACTTGCCTTTAATTCATGTTGATAGATATCAATTTTGAGCGACAAACATCACACTTTGATGCTTCGTGTGAAGCCCGTATCCAAAAGGTGCCATTTTGACCGAGTGCTCGCTCACTAAATAGAAATCAGGCAACTATAGTCGATAAATGCAGGTTTGGAGTGGATAACACTTCGGTCCATAGCACTCCAACAGTTGCCATTTTGACAGAGTGCTCGCTCACTACATAGAAATCAGGCCACTATAGTCGATAAATGCAGGTTTGGAGTGGATAACACTTCGGTCCATAGACAGACGGAGCAGGTGATCGCTAAATGTCGGACCAAATCTCATAAAATCTCGTGGAAAACTACCAAGTTGTAAACAAAGAAAATGTTTCTAGCCGAAACCCTGGAGTGGATTCTGAAAACGGGAATTTGTTTGCGCTTGGTTGTTGTGCCATCTTTACTTCTAGTAGTTAAACTAGTGTCCCCTGTAAGGTAACGCCAGAATCTCGCAGTTATCTCCCTTCCAACAGTATTTTCAATATAAATTTGCAAAAATCGATGCAGGTGTAGATATTTACATGACATTATTCTTATTGTTTATTCAAAATAGTTCCTGAAATGTTCACAATATTATCAGCATAGTTAATACATTTCTGTGACATCTACTTTGAATGACGGACTACAATGACGTGCCTCATACTTGGAACTAAGCGAATCATTACCCCTAGTTACAGAAGTTACCACCAGAGGTCTCAAATTCCGTACTTCCGCCGAAGAGAAATGTATACTGAATATACCTTTTTTCATGTAGTAGAACTTTATTTGTAGTCTTGATAGTTTTCATAATTGCATATATAGTTCAACTACATAATATATGAACCGAAAGAAACTGCAAAATGAACGGTGAAAGGAAATATAACGAAACTGAAAGTGAGAGATTGTGACGTCACAACTCGTAGGTGATCTTAATATGGCAGGCGTAAACGCCTCCATAAAAAATTCTAAAAAAGAAAATGTCAAACATCACAACCGATGAAATGGTTCCGTTTGCGTCAGCACGGGGGCCTGGAATTTGTTTACTCTACTGTACTGTCAGTAACTGTTAGGCCTACTCAGTAACCTGTGTATTTGGAAGTTGGGAATTGGCTCTTAAATGAACGAACATTCGGTAAAAATGATACCCCTCGATGTTCATTTAAAAATATTTATTTTAATTGTATCTCAGAGTCTATATTTTTATAGAGTAACCAGGAAAACTGTCATCCTAGCCTTTCAATATGATCATCGTTATCGACTGACCTACCTTCGTCATTCCATCAAGAAAACCGGTTAAACCAGAGACATATATAGAGAGATACATGTAAGTAACATCGCTATTTCCCCGTACAAGTGATGGCTCCCTTTATTCGTGACCACTCAAGCATATCCTTTATCGAGAGCGCCATGTCCCCTATCAAACACACGCGAGCACAGGTAAATCGGGCTTTGCGCATGTGTGTATCGATGTACTGGAACTTATTCGACATGTTCTGGTTAATCCGCCATTACGTCAGACCAAAACATCGTCATTTTAAACACACATAAAAAAGCACATCGTTTTATTTTGGCCACTACAAATGTTACCACATTAACCAAACACTATCATACTTATGGAATGTGGTCTTGTTTATCATGCACATTGTTGTCATTTATCAGTATTCTCGAAAACCCCATAGGGACTTTTCGAAAATTGGAGATTCCCGCCGATCTTTCCTGCGGTGTGCTTGACTTTCATACTCAAAATACAAACACTTGGACAGCAAATTGTGATATATTTCATATTGATGACACTTCTGCACTTTGGTATTAATAAAATTAAAGCACATAATTGAATCTTGGTGATGATTTCAAATAGAAATTATCGATAATTATGTGTCTGGTTTTCAAGTTTTCTCCAATATGGCGTCTAGTGAAGACTGAACCGAGCGACCGCAAAGGATTGTGGGAAGGTCAGGGGCCACCACGTTGATATAAGGGCAAATAGAGAGCTGCGAATCTCTCTATATATGTCTCTAGTTAAACACATAATCCTTTGTCACAGAAAAGATCGAATACTCGTATCGAGTCACTATTCGCTGGTTCACACATGAAGTTGCCAAAATCACAATGAATTTAAAATTACCAGCCACGAAACATCGCCGCGTCATGGCCATCGAGATCGACATCACTCTCAATAGCCTTGAACTATGAATGGAATTCCAATGACAGTCGTGACGTCATGCAGTGACGTAGTATTTTATGGGAAAAAAATGTGAATTGGCATTAAAAGAACAGTGTGTTCTGTGAAATGATTAAATATGTCGAGATGCAAATCAAATTATATGTAAAATTAGAAAACTCATTTCAGCGTTGGATTTGAGTATTGTTGATAGAATTCCTTTTTCTCGGATGTTGACAATTTGATCACGGCCACGTAAAAGTCGGTCACGTTACGGCAATTTTTATCGGCGAATTGTTCATTCGTTCATCACTTAACCACAAAATGAATGACATTTGTGTGCAAACTTAGTTAGCCTTAATCGGGTATGATCTTTCAGAATATCACAAGTATTTTTAGTAAAAACGTCAAATAAAGAAATTAAAAAATTGAAGAAAATGAATAGCTGAGGGACACTTTCGCCAGAAATTTGGTCATGATATGAGAGAAAAAGACTCTTTCATTATGGGTGTATATAGGATAGGGATATTCCACCATCGGGATCACAGAATGTGGTAAAACCCTCGGCAAGCCTCGAGTTTCACCACATTGTGTGACCCCTCGGGTGGAATATCCCTATCCTACATACACACATATGAAAGAGTCTTATAATATCCTTACACCCGCCTTCTCTATCCTTACACTCGCCTTCTCTACCATTACACTCGCCTTCTCTACCATTACACTCGCCTTCTCTACCATTACACTCGCCTTCTCTACCATTACACTCGCCTTCTCTACCATTACACTCGCCTTCTCTATCCTTACACCCGCCTCCTCTATCATTACACCCGCCTTCTCTATCATTACACCCGCCTTCTCTACCATTACACCCGCCTTCTCTATCCTTACACTCGCCTTCTCTACCATAACACTCGCCTTCTCTATCATTACACCCGCCATCTCTATCCTTACACTCGCCTTCTCTACCATTACACTCGCCTTCTCTATCATTACACCCGCCATCTCTATCCTTACACTCGCCTTCTCTATCCTACACCCGCCTTCTCTATCCTTACACCCGCCATCTCTATCCTTATACACCCGCCTTCTCTACCATTATACTCGCCTTCTCTATCATTACACTCGCCTTCTCTATCCTTACACTCGCCTTCTCTATCATTACACCCGCCTTCTCTCTCTATAACAGTTGATCACCAATATATCCTTACACCCGCCTTCTCTATCCTTACACCCGCCTTCTCCCTCAGTAACAAATGGTCATCAATATATCCTTACACCCGCCTTCTCTATCATTACACCCGCCTTCTCTATCCTACACCCGCCATCTCTATCCTTACACCCGCCTTCTCTCTCTGTAACAGATGGTCATCAATATATCCTTACACCCGCCTTCTCTATCATTACACTCGCCTTCTCTATCCTTACACCCGCCTTCTCTATCCTTACACCCGCCATCTCTATCCTTACAACCGCCTTCTCTATCCTTACACCCGCCATCTCTATCCTTACACCCGCCATCTCTATCCTTACACTCGCCTTCTCTATCCTTACACCCGCCATCTCTATCCTTACACCCGCCATCTCTATCATTACACCCGCCATCTCTATCCTTACACCCGCCATCTCTATCCTTACACTCGCCTTCTCTATCATTACACCCGCCTTCTCTATCATTACACTCGCCTTCTCTATCATTACACTCGCCTTCTCTATCATTACACCCGCCTTCTCTATCATTACATCCGCCTTCTCTATCATTACACCCGCCTTCTCTATCATTACACCCGCCTTCTCTATCATTACACCCGCCATCTCTATCCTTACACCCGCCTTCTCTCTCTGTAACAGATGGTCATCAATATATCATTACACCCGCCATCTCTATCCTTACACCCGCCATCTCTATCCTTACACTCGCCTTCTCTATCATTACACCCGCCTTCTCTATCATTACACCCGCCTTCTCTATCATTACACCCGCCTTCTCTATCATTACACCCGCCTTCTCTATCATTACACCCGCCTTCTCTCTCCTTACACTCGCCTTCTCTATCCTTACACTCGCCTTCTCTATCCTTACACCCGCCATCTCTATCATTACACCCGCCTTCTCTATCCTTACATCCGCCTTCTCTATCATTACACCCGCCTTCTCTATCATTACACCCGCCTTCTCTATCATTACACCCGCCTTCTCTATCATTACACCCGCCTTCTCTATCATTACACCCGCCTTCTCTATCATTACACTCGCCTTCTCTATCCTTACACTCGCTTTCTCTCTCTGTAACAGATGAGCATCAATCTATCGCTCCTCTCTCTGTAACACGTTAACAATCACTCTATATCTCATAACACGTATTTATCCTTACGTCCGTCTGTATCACGTGATGATGTACATTCTATCGAATACCGTGTATATGTCCTTATACTTTTGCGGGGAAAATATACAAATATCATGCGAAATAGACATTTCCTATTTTTCCCCCGACACGGACCACTGTTAAATAACACTATTACTGACTTCGAAGTAAGGGTTGTCTCGAAACGAAATGCATCACTTAAAAGAAGAAGAAAAAAGTTACTGAAGCAAACAACAAACATCGTTCCATTCTCTCATTTGTATTATCATATTCGAAAAGATGTACTCAAACCATCCGACACGGAAGGAGAAAGAAAAACGAACAAACTTTGAGTATAAGGTTATCGTTTGTTTATGTACGTACATAGAGTTTGTGTATTGATATTTTACGTGTTACACGTATAACTTGGTACGAGATACACGGTACTTGGTACGGGATACACGGTACTTGGTACGGGATACACGGTACTTGGTACGGGATGCACGGTACTTGGTACGGGATACACGGTACTTGGTACGGGATGCACGGTACTTGGTACGGGATACACGGTACTCGGTACGGGATACACGGTACTGGGTACGGGATACACGGTACTGGGTACGGGATACACGGTACTTGGTACGGGATACACGGTACTCGGTACGGGATACACGGTACTCGGCACGGGATACACGGTACTCGGTACGGGATACACGGTACTGGGTACGGGATACACGGTACTTGGTACGGGATATACGATACAGTAAACACGATACACCATACGAGATATACGATACATAGTAGATGATATCCGGTACGGGGTACACGATACGCGGTACAGTATACAACTTGGTACGTGATACGAGGTACATGGTTATGGTATGAGATACATGATACACGGTACAGGATACACGATAGATGGAACGGAATACACAATACACGGTATGGGATACACGGTACTTGGTACGGGATAGACGATACACGGTACGTGATACACGATACACCGTATGGGATACACGATACACGGTATGAGATACACGATACACGATATGAATTAAAACGATACACGATATGAGATACACGATACACGGTATGAGATACACGGTACTTGGTACGGGATACACGATACACGGTACGTGATACACGATACACGGTACAGGATACACGATAGATGGTATGAGATAAGATACGTCAAATGGGTTACACGATACATGACACGGGATAACATCCTATTTTTCACCTTTTTAGAACACTTTTACGTGAAAGTTACAGAATACAAATCGGTTTTTAATTCCTTCTTAAGACATACTAAGTATTTTTGTGATCATTGTACACTATATAAATTCAAATTAAACTTAGTTGTAATCAACCCAAGGGTTAAAAAGGAGAAGTTTTAAAACAAAATTTCAGCAAAGTTCCCCTTTTTGGAGCACCGCCCCCTCTGACCCCTGGGGTCGTAGCAGCCTCATTTATATCAAGCATAATCGCTCTCTCCCAATGATGTTTCACACCAAATTTGGTAGTAATCCGCTTTGGGGTTAAGGAGGAGATGCGTTTTGAAAGAAAAAGTTTAACGGCAGACGACGACGGACGGATAGGTCATCCTGACCAGTCAGAGGAACTAAAAATAGTAATTGGTTTCTTTGGTATTTTCGTAAAACTGCATTCATATGGACGTCGATTCCGAATCTCTTCAGAACCATGAGATATTATCTGTACTCCAGAACAAAGTGTATTCTGGTCCTACAGACAATCTGACAGTAGAGGCAGAGGCTAATGTATAGGAAATTATATATAAAATATTGTGTATTCCCTTCAAACAAATAGCCTAAAATTGACATGGATTTGTTTTACATATTTTGAGTAATTGTAGTTAATTGTGTTTGTGAGGTTGCATATTGGTACGAGGTATATTTAATGAAAAAACATCCCACTCATGTCCAATAGTGCATGCGGATCGCACGCGTAATGCATGTGCTACTCCGTGTATACACGTGTTTAGGACGACAAGTCAGAAGACACAGTCTACTCAGGTATCTAAATGATGTTTGATTATATACAGATGTCACATGGATGCGATTACATTTACACCTTGTAAGTTTATTCTATTATAATAGTACATGTACATATATTTCGATGAACTCGTTTTCTATAATGTATATCTGTAGCGAAGGGCAGCATGCGAAAATCGTGTAAAGCACACAGCACACGTATGACGGTGTTTACCTGATCAGCACACCCTTGAGGCTCGAGTTATATATTTATTATATACACACCGTATATATGGATTGTGTACCAAGTCCCTGTGCTATCATACATGCACACCACATTTACGAACATCAAAACATGTATATGAAAATAATTTATTTATAATAGAAATTTGTTTAGTTTATATCTCGAGATATCCTCCAAACTTCGCAGTCCCGAGTCCGTGTCGGGCAAAATGGGAAATGTCTAATAAAAGATAAAAGTCGTGCAGGTGCGAGATCTATTCATAGCACAATACTAGCACTGTATACTAACTATTGTTGGAAATAATCAGCCGAAAATACATTTTAAATGATGTTTTCAAACACATTTTTCTCTTGCCCATTGTAAGCGTTCCTCAAACTTCCTGTACGCTAAAATTTACGGAAAATATTTCTCTAGAAACACTTATACTTTGACGAGGAGAAACCTGAACCGAAGCAGTCCACGTGTTGCCTTATCGAACGTGACGTAATAATAATAATTAATAAAAGACAAATTGGAGATACAGTGATATACAAACTTAAACACTGTATGTGTTAGTACAAATTGTAGAGCCATACCTTTTTTTTCACGGAGCACGCCGCCCTGGACCAATTCACAAGCTATAAAAGCTACACACACTGTGACGAGAAAGAGATTCATGTTGCTGTGTATTCACTCACTGTCTGTTGGGTAGACCAGCTTACACGACCTTAAATAGGACTGAGACCACAATTAAGTACTTCCGGGTTGAGGCCCCACGAATGAAGTCCCCTCAAAAATGTATGTATTTCAGGAAAACAAATCAAATGCCTCTTTGAACTTGATTTCTGTTGATGAATTTAATGTGGATTTATAGTAGAGATGTCAATCTAGGTTTTGTGATGTAAAATAGTTATATTGATCATTTATTATGTGCTCCAGGACACTGTGTGATGAGTCCTGATTTGACCTCTACCCCTGACCCGGACGTATATAATCCACGTTGGCGACACATTTTGACAGCTATCTCCAGAAAATGCCCAACATGCTGGGTTGAAACTTTTATATTTTGCTTCTCAGATGTTGGTCTTGGGCAGGTGAGATGGAAAGTTGCATATGAGATTTTGGGAATTTATTATGAATTTTAATGTTACAATGAAACATATAGCGAAGCTAATTGTGGTCTCGGTCCTAAATAGGCACCGAACACTACACGCTGATCCGGAGGCGGATCCGGACAATAGACTCAGACACAGTTAACACAGCGATACATTATATAAACCAGCTGGACATGTGGTCTCGGATTATTATAAATGTTCAAGCATATATCTAGTTAAAAGTGAAAGACGTAATTACATTTTCAGCTATTATCTTCATTTTATCGAGACCTTGATAGTTGATAAATGTCATTTTATTTACAGATTTTAATGAAAGGATGGCCAATAAATCGGTGGCCTTATTACTGACGAAACTCGATGTTGAACTTTGATATATTATCGGCTTATGTCACATCGGCAATTCCCCAGGGAACTGTTCTCGGACCTTTGCTGTTCGTTATATTTGTAAGTGATCTCCCAAACTCGGTCCAGTCAGAGATGTATCTATTTGCAGATGACACCCAAGTTTAAAAAAAAAAAAAGTCAGATGCTGCTGAGCTCCAGAAATATTTAGATACATTGTGTAAGTTGAACTTGAAATGCATCCCGACAAGTGCAAACACATGATATTGGGTAATGAGACAACCCAAGGTCAGAATACCCCCGCCCATCTCCTCCATGGGGAAAACATTGTAGACAATCACACAGGAAAACGATATCGGGGTTATAATGGACTCCAATCTAACCTCTGATAACCACGTAAGTGAAAACTCCATGTTTGGACTCCTCAGGATAACAATCCAATTTATGGACCAAAGATCCGTTATACAAATGTTTAATGCGCTCATAATTAGAATATGCGAACCCTTTTCGGGCACCATACCTGAAAAAGCACCTCGATAAGAGAGAGGGAGTACAAAAAAGGGTTGCCTAATGTCTTCCACGCGTGAAAACCTCAGCTACAGCGACACCCTTTTATTCCGAATGCCTTTTAGTCCGAAGGTCTTATAGTCCAAAGGCCCAATAGTCCGAAGGTCCAATAGTCCGAAGGCCCAATAGTCCGAAGGCCCGATAATCCGAAGGCCCGATAGTCCGAAGGTCCGATAGTCCAAAGGCCCAATAGTCCGAAGGTCCGATAGTCCGAAGGTCCAATAGTCCGAAGGCCCGATAGTCCGAAGGCCTGGCAGTCCGAAGGTCCAATAGTCTAGAGGCCCAATAGTACGAAGGCCCGATAGTCTGAAAATAGGTAAATATCAATACATGTCGTATATTGAAAAACAGTCTTGTGTCAGCATTACTCGAAATTATCACCTTAATTATTTCAAAAACAAAGTGTTATTTTCAAAAATCAGTATTTACATGTAGTTTATTACAGATTCAATGTCAAATGCTTTAAAGGAAACTTGTATAGATAAAGACTTGGCACGAAAAAGTCAACAGAAATGGTGCGAACAAAAAGAGCAAAGTCATGCGTGGTATCTTATACAATGCTCACTTAAAGGCATTTTTTTTTGAAACCGCCAAAATTGCATTGCTAACACGCGTGCGAACATCAGGTTACACACTTGTATGTTACGAAGCATTTGTACAGATTTGAAACGAATCTGACAGAAATGTATTTAAATACATACTGAAATTAAAGTGTACGAAATGATGTACCCCCACTCTAACGTTGCAAGGACACGACATCAAAGATTATACTTCTATTTTTTTTTCTTTCGGTTTTTGATTTCATTATATATATTTACATTCCTAATGTGGTTTGCTGATATGAACATACCAAGTGAAAACAACAAACATATGACCATGAATACACTATGAAAACCGTATGAAAACATTGTCTCTCGTGCAAATCACCTGATTAATCGGGTCATATTTAATACGCCATCGACAGTAAGACAGGAAGAGTAGCTTCCCTTGGATCGATAACGTTGGTACGAGATAAGTGTTAAAAATATTGAATGATTGTATTTAATATTATTTTTACTTTAATACTTCTTTCTTTTTGTTTTATACAAAATTAAACAAAAAAGACCGGAAAATGCGGAACAACATTAAAACCATGGCGTGGTGCATAGGCGGGATCTCCCGGCTGTTCTAATAATTTAGCGTTTCGTCGTATACATGACAAATTTTTCTTTTTAATAAAATTTCTCGTTTTCTCGATATAAATTTTTTAAATCAAGGTAATGTAAATATATGAATTGAATAGATTTTTAAATTTTCATTGCGGCTATGAATACCAGTAGCTAGCTACATATCCTCCGAGGGGCGCTACCGCGCGCCACGGGATATGTAGCTAGCTACTGGTATTCATAGCCGCAATGCAAATTTAAAAAATCTATTCAATACATATATATATATATATTCTGTCATACCCGTGAAACACATGGGAAATAATTCATACAAATATTTAAACATTTATCACCGTTAAAATATTATCTGTTTTCGGACTATCGGGCCTTCGGGCTATCGGGCCTTCGAACTATTGGGCCTTAGGACCAATGGTCATTCGGAATATAAGGCGGTAACCTCTCAGCTAGAGACTGGAGAAACTACATCTATCAACACAAGTCTTCAGAAGAGTAAGTGGAGACATTATATAATCATATCAAATTATTAATGAAATATATGACTAGAAATGCTGCAATGCAGAAGGGTAATGGTAAGACGCCACTCAACGATACAGTCGTCGAGTAAACTCAAAAACGATATACCAAAAACGTCTCTTTAAAGTGGCGGACATGCTGTTCTTGTTCATCTATTACAACGTATACTATGGGCTGTAAGGCCCTTGGAATAAAATTGAATTGAATTATATTGAATCGATTTGAATTATCTCGTTTTACCTGTGCGGAAAGTTGTTGGTCCTTTGAACGTATACTACTTTGATATCACCGTGCGAGTCTGAAACAGCGTATACCTATTGTTTTCAGCTTGGGAAATTCCCAGGATGTCATGTCCTTGCCATAATAATCATTTGTTGTTAGTTTTGTGTATTAGAGCAGACCCTATGGCCGTCATTATTACTACCACTGCTCAGTCTGTGGTGACATCTGCTGAACAATTTCGGACGAGGTCAGCCATCACAAAGATCGACTACAATGGTTAGATAGTGTATCCAATTATTGATAAAATCGCCCGTGGGAGAGTTATAATAGAGGTCGTGGAATGCCACCTGGTACGTACTCGTAACAAAAGGGTACCCTCAATAGCCCTGGTAGTTACCTGCTAAGTACGTACCTTATAAACCAGTATTACCATTGTAGATCATGTTTACAAATTAGTATATAGTTGTGGGTATGGTGGATTGAGGTAACGTAAGGGTAAAAAGGGCCACCTCTCGGCCATTTTGTTTTTTATCAGTCTCAAAATGGGATATGCACACCTAGCCAAGGACCAAAGGAACCCTACATGTGGAATTTGAGAAAGATCCAGCAAAACCTTTCTGAGTAATAGCTATAACAAACCTCAAATGTCAAAGTTGAAATTGGTCGAGAAAGATCCATCTACACCTGAGTTGATGACAACAGTGATAACATTTGAAACAAGGGCCCAATGGGCCCAAATCGCTCACCTGCAATGCAGTGATCTTTTCATATATGGATCCTGCAGTTATTTGAAAGCATGCTTCAAGATTTTAGCCTTTTTGACTCCTGTGACCTTGAATGAAGGTCAAGGTCATTCATTTCAACAAAATTGGTAGCCCTTTCCCCCAGCATGCTACAGACTTAATATCAACTCCCTGGGACTCTTGGTTATTGAGAAGAAGTCGTTTAAAGATTTTAGCCTTTTTGACTCCTGTGACCTTGAATGAAGATCAAGGTCATTCATTTGAACAAACTTGGTAGCCCTTTACCCCAGCATGCTACAGGCCAAATATTAGGTCTCTGGGACTGTTGGTTATTGAGAAGAAGTCGTTTAAAGATTTTAGCCTTTTTGACTCCTGTGACCTTGAATGAAGGTCAAGGTCATTCATTTCAACAAATTTGGTAGCCCTTTACCGCAGCATGCTACAAACCCAATATCAACTCCCTGGGACTCTTGGTTATTGAGAAGAAGTCGTTTAAAGATTTTAGCCTGTTTGGTCCCTGTGACATTGAATGAAGGTCAAGGTCATTCATTTGAACAAACTAGGTAGACCTTCACCCCAGCATGCTACAGACCCAATATCAACTCCCTGGGACTGTTGGTTAGTGAAAAGAAGTCGTTTAAAGATTTTAGCCTTTTTGACTCCTGTGACCTTGAATAAAGATCAAGGTCAATCATTTGAACAAACTTGGTAGCCCTTTACCGCAGCATGCTACAGACCCAATATCAACTCCCTGGGACTCTTGGTTATTGAGAAGAAGTCGTTTAAAGATTTCAGCCTTTTTGACTCCTGTGACCTTGAATGAAGATCAAGGTCATTCATTTGAACAAACTTGGGAGCCCTTCACCCCAGCATGCTACAGGCCAAATATTAGGTCTCTGGGACTCTTGGTTATTGAGAAGCAGTTGTTTAAAGATTTTAGCCTTTTTGACTCCTGTGACCTTGAATGAAGGTCAAGGTCATTCATTTCAACAAACCTGGTAGCCCTTTACCCCAGCATGCTACAGACCCAATATCAACTCCCTGGGCCTCTTGGTTATTGAGAAGAAGTCATTTAAAGATTTTAGCCTTTTTGACTCCTGTGACCTTGAATGAAGGTCAAGGTCATTCATTTGAACAAACTTGGTAGCCCTTCACCCCAGCATGCTACAGGCCAAATATCAACTCCCTGGGCCTCTTGGTTATTGAGAAGAAGTCGTTCAAAGATTTTAGCCTTTTTGACTCCTGTGACCTTGAATGAAGGTCAAGGTCATTCATTTGAACAAACTTGGGAGCCCTTCACCCTAGCATGCTGCAGGCCAAATATTAGGTCTCTGGATCTGTTGGTTATTGAGAAGAAGTCGTTTAAAGATTTTAGCCTTTTTGACTCCTGTGACCTTGAATGAAGGTCAAGGTCATTCATTTGAACAAACTTGGTAGCCCTTCACCCCAGCATGCTACAGACCCAATATCAAGTCCCTGGGTCTTTTGGCTATTTAGAAGAAGTCGTTTAATTTTTTTTAGCATATTTGACCCCTGTGACCTTGAATGAAAGTCAAGGTCATTCATTTGAACAAACTTGGTAGCCCTTTACCCCAGCATGCTACAGACCTAATATCAACTCCCTGGAACTCTTGGTTATTGAGAAGAAGTTGTTTAAAGATTTTAGCCTTTTTGACCCCTGTGACCTTGAATGAAGGTCAACGTTATTCATTTGAACAAACTTGGTAGCCCTTCACCCCAGCATGCTACAGGCCCAATATTAGGTCTCTGGGCCTTTTGGTTATTGAGAAGAAGTTGCTTGAATGGAAAAGTTGACGCCGGACGGACGGACGGACGACGGACGGACGACGGACGCCGCGCCACGGCATAAGCTCACTTGCCCTTCGGGCAGGTGAGCTAACAATTTAAGTTATATACAACAAGTGATATACACAGGCAAAATCCCTTCACCTGAAATGCACGTGACATTTTTTCACATGAAATTCACGTGAAAAGTTCCATATGAATTTCCCTTTTTTGCCCTTTTCACGTGAAATTGACGTGAAAATGTTCATGTGAATTTCACGTGAAGGAGTATAGCGATAACATATTCAAATGTCAAAATTAAAAGTGGTCGTCCTGTTGGTCATTTGATTTTCAAATAAGTCGCAAAATGACCAATGTACATATCAGACATGGGGATCCTTTCATATGAAATATACGAAGATCCATCAAGAGGGTTTATTTAAGAAATAGCGGTAACAAGGATTGTGACGATGGTAGACTAAACATACACCTGTAAAAATGTAAACATGTCTACATGGTGAATAATGGCCTCAAAAAAGTGTCCAGTTTTAGTCCCTATCATAGGTTCGGTAAGAAAACGACCTCAGTGGAGGTAAACGGTGTCCATCCAGGTATGAAATATTCCCAGAGAAAGTTCAACAGCGCGCTAAACACAAAACTTTGTACAATTAATGAACGGATGCTCATATACATAGAGGATATATGGTCAGTGTCTTAAGTTATAAGTAGTATGTTAGCGAGGGTTAAGAAAGACAAAAGTGGCGAGCTTTAATAATTGTTTGATAGTCAACAAGTCCAATTAACCGTCAAGTGAAGACAAACACAATATGCTCTTCCTTATATTGTAATCAATTGTTGTCGACGTCGTCAGTGGGTTCCTTCTCACGCGAGACAGTGAGCCACAAACAAGGTCAAGTAATGTGACCTAGTAACTATTGTATTGTATTGTAATTGTATTGTATTGTATTGTATTGTATTGTATTGTATTGTATTTGTATTGTATTGTATTGTATTGTTATTGTTATTGTATTGTATTGTATTGTATTGTATTGTATTGTATTGTAATTGTATTGTATTGTATTTGTATTGTATTGTATTGTATTGCTATTGTATAGTATTGTATTGTATTGTATTGTAATTGTATTGTATTGTATTTGTATTCGTATTGTATTGTATTGTATTGTATTGTATTGTCCAAATGAAAACGGCAACAAACCAAAGAGAACTTGTCTGCCTCTATGGCCAGTTAATTATCAATATATATTTTTGAATCATAAAGGACTGGTACGTGTTTCATAACATAGTTGTGCCATTCTTTACCTAACCAAGAGCATACATATCTAACCAGTTAAATACACATGTAAATATGTTAATACGGTTCTTTAACCTGGAAATATACATATATGGTCTCGGCATTAACATCGTACGGTATTCTTGTAGACAAAAGAAAATCTTTGATGCATCATGATAAACGTTTACCTCTCTCAATGGTAAAATAATTCTACTGAACAGGCCATCGTGTTCACGTGTTCACAAACTAGTGGATATATTATAAGAAGAAAAACATACCAGTTTGTAGGCATATTGATACAATAATAAAAAGCCAGAAAGGTCATCATTCAAATCATGCAATTGTATTCATAATGTGTAATGAACGTATCGATCCAATGTTATCGAGTACGTGTGTGCCTTTATATTCCAGTGGTGTGTCCTAATTACAGGTACATAAGTACACCTGAGGTAGTTAATTCACAGGTACTGTGTGTGTATACACGTGTACCTTTAAATAACATTCGGCCTTTATCCTCGATAATTTATCATAGTCGGTTTATTGAATCGTAGACCTGAATATCTAATAAACATCGAGGTTACCATTGACGTGTCTGTGGTTCATCTACACTTATATTGAAATATCTGATAACCTGAATGGGGTACGAGTGTTGTATACCCTATCACGAACTTCCGACAGGCCTCGGACGGCGTACACCTAACATATACCAATGGGCTGATTTTCGTGCAGAAGAACTATGGCTTGTTTGTACATCGTCATCAATAAGAAACGCAAACAACATTCATTTTACTTTATGACATGATAAGTGCAGTCTGTATTTGCTTTGGCAACACGTTATACAGTTAAGTCATCTCCAATAGGGATATGCCTTAAAGCTATATGTTTGAATCAGTACGTGTAATACTTTGCTTGTCGTGACGAGAGGATGGTACTAGAGGAAATGTGGTTCCATCTGTTGTAATACCAGTGCTAATCAATAGAATCAATACTCATTTTCAACAGAACTTTTATTGGCGCAATACTCCGTTAACCATTTTGACAGGAGTGGAGTTGTCTGACAGCGGTACAGCACTACACAGACAGGAAATGGAGACATATTGAGGGCTTGTCTGACAGCGGTACAGCACTACACAGACAGAACATGGAGACAGATTGAGGGCTTGTCTGACAGCGGTACAGCACTACACAGACAGAACATGGAGACATATTGAGGGCTTGTCTGACAGCGGTACAGCACTACACAGACAGAGCATGGAGACAGATTGAGGGTGGAACAGACTATACTGGACGACGGACGGAGGCTCAGCACTACACAGAGTATGGAGGAAGAATTACAGGAAGTGCGTCTATTTTACCACAACACGTGGGACAAGTCTGCGATAGAAACTTCCGGTGTACTAGAAAGGAGTAAACAGAACACCAAAGGATGGTATACCATCGCGGACACGGGTGAAGCCACGCCGCCCGGGGTATGGCTATCCTTGACGCTATTGGACGGACAGCTACCGTCATTTTCACCGGCGGAATATGGACCCGATCGTGTTATCATCAACAGTCTTCGTGTGTTTGATCTGGTACAAGGTCCTGTTTTATACATTGGGAAGGAGAGGTACTCTAAACAGGGATTTAAACTGATACGACTATTCCTAGCGAGGTCTAGTGATCTACAGTCTATGCAGTGGTGTTCTAGGAACCATCTGGAGAAGATACCCGCTACAGACAACTCGCACTTATGTTGGAACCCCGTGTTAAACAAATGGTACACTCAGCCACAACCCAACACCATGGTGGAGGTGTTCGTGCCTTACGATATAGACCTGACCAACTGTCGCTGGCAGAAAGTCGACTGTGTGTAATGGTTTATCTATCAGCAAATTAAAATTGATACACAAGTTTGGGACGTCGAGAGGCTAAGTCTTTGCTCCCGTTTCGACGTCGTTACAGCGTTTATCGGGAAGAATGTCGCCATATCATATCCATATGGTGTTCGACATGCGATTGAAGAAGACTGCCTTCAGACGACCCAGCCCGCCTTAGATGCCGCGCCCGTGTCCGTCCGCGGAGCTGGCCGACCTTGTGAACGGACAGAATGGACGGGGTACCAGACCTATCTGAGGGGATACAGGTCCTCACGTCGCCTGCACGCAGCCCACGGCAGCAATTATAGGAGACGAAAAGCTGTCTTATCACCCAAGGACGTATATAGATTTATTTATAACCATGAACCGCCATATTATTTTATATATTATTTATTAAGATATCACATGAGCTTCCATTAGATACAAATTCCATAAAAACGCGTCGGTGATTAATAAATCTCAAATGAACGTCAAAGCCGACCATTAATACTTTTCACTACATGTTTTATCAAATATTGCCAAAAACAAGCTTGATGTTGTCAAAATGTAAGCAGATGACATTGCGATTCTTTAAAGGAACAGGTACTTCATAACAAACGACAGAGTTTGGACGGGATGTCTTTTATCCAACGCTTGTTATACATTTAAACTGTTTAAATGTATGTCAATTGATAAACAGGAAAACCAAGAGCATATTGCATTTCAACTTGCAAAATAACACGTGTGTTTGAAATGGAGAATTGTACTTATTGTATGTCATATACATGTTCACTGCATTCATCAAACTGATATAAACAAGTGTTATCAAATACCGATATGTTTGTAATATTTTTTGCTTGAAATGATTAAACAAGTGCAGCCAAGTAAACTTGTATGAAGATCGTAACAGAATAAGGTCAGACGTTCAAGAAGTGCGAGCGTCTTCTGATGAATTGACAAACCCACCATGTAAAGCATTGTCCGATCTTAGTTATCCTGGTTATGTCATGTCCTCAAAGTGAGATTTAGGATGGGTTTTTATCCTTCAATGAAATAGTCTCGCTGCTTCATATCACTTTTGGCGACTTTTTAGGTAAAAGCACGATCGATTTCAAATTCAGAAAGTATACATAGGATCAAGTGTAGAATTGTGGGTAGCACGATTGATTTTAAGTTCACGGAGTATACTTAAGATCAAGTCTATAATTGTAAGTAGCACGATCGATTCCAAATACATAAGTATACTTAAGATCAAATCTGTAATTGTTTGTAGCACGATAGATTTCAAGTTCAGGGGGTCTACACATAGGACCAAGTTTAGAATTGTACGTAGCACGATTGATTTTAAGTTGACGGAGTATACTAAGGAGCAAGTCTATAATTAAAACTGTAAGTAGCACAATTGTTTATAAATTCAGAAAGTATTCTAAGGATCAAGTCTATATAATTGTAGGTAGTATGATTGATTTCAAGTTCAGAGAATATACATAGGGTCAAGTGTAGAATTGTAAGTAGCACGATTGATTTCAAGTTCAGGGAGTATAGATAGGATCAAGAGTCATTAATATCCATAGTTCAATAATAATAATCTTCTTAGTCAAAAAGACACGCACATGGATGAAAAAGAAAATTGAAGGAATTCGTCTTTGATTTTCATTACATCAATTATTGTATGAAAACAAAAAACAGGTCGGCTATAAGACATCAATTATTGTATGAAAACAAAAACAGGTCGGCCATAAGACATCAATTATTGTATGAAAACAAAAACAGGTCGGCCATAAGACATCAATTGTTGTATGAAAACAGGTCGGCTATAAGACATCAATTATTGTATGAAAACAAAACAACAGGTCGGCCATAAGACCAAGTATGCTCCTATAGTGTACCCGACTCCCAGTCTTCCTCTCTTTGTACTGTTGAAGGTTTGCCGTGTAGGTATTTCGTTCGCATTCGTTCCACCAGCTCTCGGTAATAATTCCAAGTTTTTGATTTGTAAATAGCTTTTCATCAAACATATCAACATGCAATCATATCTGGTATTATATTTTAATGTTAAGCTGCTATGACAATTTATATTTTATATTCACTAGCAACGACATAACTGATAAATCTGTTACACCCATTCACCACCACTTACCACTGTCGTGTTAATTCTACCAATGTAATGTCATTATGGTTGGTATTCATACAACTAAATATAGCTTGGTCCATATGATTAATTTTTTAATATTTTCCCAATTTTTTTTATTTAAATACCCTGACCTCCCTGGTAGATTTCAATATTTTGAGTTTCTAGCATCACTAACAAAATGCAGCTTTTACGGCCCGTCATCGTCATCATCAAATAGTGGGCTAATCAAATCGCTCTACATCCGCTTTCGATATTTCTTTAGAATACCAGGATATTTCTGAAACTTGATATTTTTGCAGGTTCCTTTGGTCGCTAGTTGTGCCCATTTGATATCGAGTCTGATCTTGGATTTAGATTTTTACAGTTGAAGTTTGTTATCGCTACCCCTTAAGAAGTACTGGAAGGATATTTCTGAATTTTGAGCCTACTAGCTAGACATCATGATTAAAGGCCTTTTGGTTTGTTAGAAGAAGTCATTAGAGTGGTTTAACAAATTTGACCCCATGACCTTGAATATGGGTCAAGTTAATTTCTTTTCACAAACTTAGTGAGACTCTATTCCAGGAAAACTACCAGGCAGATATCTGGCTTCTTAGCCTTCTGGAAAGATGAGCTCAAAATAATGTATATTCCTGATAAAATATACATTTATATATGTCGTTGGAAATACAGTAGGGCTTTAGTATCACTATAAATAAGCTAATCCTCCAAAGCCAATTGTTATACATTAATGTTTTAATACATAAACGTTTCTTAAATAAACATGACAATGTTTCAGATCAAAGCAACACAATTTATTTCATACAACAAATCTCTTAACTGTTTTTCAAAACATTCAGACATCCATTTTCGAATCTCAATTAGCAGTCGTTCACATTCTAGGGACAATAAATATACACTTATATCAATTTCAGCGAAACATTTGACACAGAACATTTGTATATAGACATTGTCAACATTGTTCATGGTGTATTTACTCCCGCAAAAAATGGTTTGCCTGTCAGAACAGAGGCATGTCACTCGAAATCTAATTTGGGAAATGAAGTGATCGGAGTTTGGTTGCTTCATTGAGGCAGAGCAATGTTGAAATATAAATATGTTAGTTTGTAGTTACGAAATCTTCCCCAGTTCTCATTATGAGATTATGACATAACGGGGATATTACATAGAGTTATCTTACAAGTGTCATGGAGGAAGTTGAAAATACTCTCCTGGAACAACCGATCCAATACTCTTCGCACTTTCTCAATGTATTCTGCATCTTTCTTTCTTTTATTTATATTTTAGCTTGAAGTTTCATTGATTTTGATGTGCATTGATTTTTCTTTGAAATTAAATGAAATTTTACTAACTTTGCTGTTTACTTTTTTATTTATCTGATCACAATATCATACAGAATCAAATATGTGTGAACCTCACCAACAAACTACATACGAAATGGGGTGTTTTAAAGCATCTGAAAAAAATATAGTATTGGTAGGCTGGGTTCAACAACTTCTGTCAAAATAGCACTGGGTCTTCATTTGAATCACCAGACTGAATACAGATGACCCTTGGCTAAATAAAGCATTACATTTCCTCACATATCTATGACATAAATAATAATTATACAAAAAGTCTAAAAAAAACCTTAATGTAAAATTTCTTTAAAAACTATTCTGTATACTAAAGCCTCTACATAGCATTATTTTTCTGAGCTAATGTGTGATGCTACCCCCACACTTTGACCATACTTCCAGTAAACAATCATACAAAAAATGCATCTTTCTCAGTACACAAGGGTATCAATTTGTCAGTATGACATCTTTAGATTGACAGACATCTATAACACCCATCTGTTGAAATGTTTTGTTCATGATTGGTGGCCAATCATAATTTACTCCTAAAATGGCAGTATATAATATAATAACAATGTTATCATGATGTATCCAAAACGTCCAGATCTAAAACAGTACCAGGGTACACCCAAGTTGAAAAAATCCTCTTTACAAAATAGAGAGATTGCTTCATTCTTAAAGAATTTGCATGTTTCTCATAATTACATGCAAATAAAAGATAGCCATCAATTCTGTTGATCATATTTATCCAGACCTGCCAACCTTTCAAATTCAAAAATAGTAATTTGGCCCATTTTTTAGCAAAAAAAGAGTAATTCTTAACAATTCTTGCCAAATCTATTGCATCAAAAAGAGTAATTTGCTACTATTTCGAGAGAAAAAAGAGTAACGACCACCACAAAATAGTAAAGATTCCTATAAAATAGTAGGAGTTGGCAGGTCTGTTTATCTTTTAAGTTTCAATCACTGCAAAGTCATATTTCCCTCCAGACATCATACTTTTCTCATACACAACCTCCACATCATTAAATTGAACTAAAACAATAAACTGATTATCTAGGAACTTGCTGAATACTTCTGCTAATGTCATTGTACTTAACATTTTACAGTATGTCAGAAGTGTAAAATCCATGACTTTTACAGTATGTCAGAAGTGTCAAATCCATGACTGCCTTGTATGTGTCTAAATTATGACTGATGTAATGTAGAAGGATTATCACAACATGAATGCAAATTTAGCAGACACGCTATTTTGGAATATTGTTATTTTTCATGAATAGCTTTTGATACCAGAAAGAAATCCTCTGGGGGTATATGTACAGATATCCTCTGTGGGTATATGTACAGATATCCCCTGTTGGTATATGTACAGATATCCTCTGTGGGTATATGTACAGATATCCCCTGTTGTTATATGTACAGTACAGATATCCCCTGTTGGTATATGTACAGATATCCCCTGTGGGTATATGTACAGATATCCCCTGTTGGTATATGTACAGATATCCTCCGTGGGTATATGTACAGATATCCTCTGTAGGGTATATGTACAGATATCCCCTGTTGTTATATGTACAGATATCCTCTGTGGGTATATGTACAGATATCCCCTGTTGGTATATGTACAGATATCCTCTGTGGGTATATGTACAGATATCCCCTGTTGTTATATGTACAGATATCCTCTGTGGGTATATGTATAGATATCCCCTGTTGTTATATGTACAGATATCCCCTGTTGTTATATGTACAGATATCCCTTGTAGGTATATGTACAGATATTCCCTGTGGGTATATGTACAGATGTCCTCTGTGGGTATATGTACAGATATCCCCTGTTGGTATATGTACAGATATCCTCTGTGGGTATATGTACAGATATCCTCTGTGTGTATATGTATAGATATCCTCCGTGGGAATATGTACAGATATCCTCTGTGGGTATATGTACAGATATACCATGGTGTTATATGTATAGATATCCTCCGTAGTGATATGTACAGATATCCTCTGTGGGTATATGTACAGATATCCTCTGTGGGTAGTGTACAGGTATCCCCTGTGGGTATATGCACAGATATCCTCTGTGGGTATTTGTACAGATATCATCTGTTGTTATATGTACAGATATCCCTTGTGGGTATATGTACAGATATCCTCTGTCGGTATATGTACAGATATCCCCGTGGGTATATGTACAGACATCCCCTGGGGGTATATGTACAGATATCCCCTGTGGGTATATGTACAGATATCCCCTGTGGGTACATGTACAGATATCCCCTGTGGTTATTGTACAGATATCCCCTGTGGGTATATGTACAGATATCCCCTGAGGGTATATGTATAGATATCCTCTGTGGGTACATGTTCAGACATCCCCTGTGGGTATATGTACAGATATCCCCTGTGGTTATTGTACAGATATCCCCTGTTGTAACTGTACAGACATCCCCTGTGGTAACTGTACAGATGTATGTACATAATATCCCTGGCACTTTCTGTATATGTTAGGCTAACACTTGCTCACAAAACTCTCCATCACTTTAATCTTTGTACTATCACAGCGTTTAACAGTTTCCCCTGCTCCAGTGTCTGAGTTTCATCTGTTAATTCCTTATTTGGGAAGGTTGTCATAAGAATAAAATTTGCACCAGCATACCGTGGATTATTTCTGACAGTTGTTAAGGAATAAGAGATATTGTATCTGTAATAAAAGTTATTAAATTATTTCTAAAATCTTTTGCAATTAATTTAGATATCCTTAATGAAATACCAGTTGAAAGAAACAAAGCAGAAGCATGTTTTTTTTCACATCCTCAGTAATGTAATGAACTATTTCTATATGTGTTTCGTCATACAACAGGAAGGTCACAAGCAGTTTAAATGAAAAACTATTAAATTACCTCCCCTTATCAAATTACTATTCTTTCTGAATCGGTATTAAAATATATCATTTCATTGTGGAGATTTAACAAGGGAAGGAACTGATAAGTAAATTCCTAATCAGGACCTGGAATATTTCCAAAGATGTATATTCATTACTAGGCATGTTTGCCTCAAAGCAGTAAAACTTCAAATTTCAAGATTTAAAATCCTTTTTTCCAATGAAAGATTAATATTTCTTATACACATTTTGAAGTTGAAAAATAGAAAATGCATTCCAACACTTTAATCAAAGCATTGCCAACAATTACCATGAGCCAACAAGACCAGAGGATTGAGAGTAAAAAGGATACGCTACAATATGCTGTCTTATGTCACTGATTTTGTGCGTGTGGTTGAATTTAGCAACCATTCTGAAAAAGTAAAAAACAAAAAATTCTGACATTATATAGATGATTGGGTCTCAATATTTCCCATAAATCATTTCTCAGACTTTCCTTTTATCAAATTTCGAATTCAAATTTCAAAAAACAGACATCATATTCTAAATTCAAACTGATCAATTGTCTATCATATTTTTCACATTGCAAGTTCCTACGAAGTATTATCAGAATGTTTAATTTTCAACATAAAAATCTATTTTACATTTTATTTTACATTTTTAGGCCAATGATTCAACAGGAAACAATCATCTGGTAATACCCCTATAAAACAACATTCATATTCCATCATAATGTAATTTAGATTTATCATCACAGTTTTCCTATCTATGAATGTTCTCTCACCTTGACCCATCTGCTAGTCTGATCTGGAGACTTGTGGTAGGGCGAGACTGATCTACATTTACACTATGTGAGGCTGCGGTGGCTGACCCTGCTGCAGCCGGGGTTACAGCTACATTTGGTGCGGGGCTGTAAAGGACAACAGATCAATACATATCAATAATTAACAAACATATAATCAAATATTTGTCTCATGTTGTACAAAGTGACTTTTTGCTAAGAAAGCCTAACGGCCTCCCTTACATTAGATCCACAATGACTCTTACCATCTTAAGCCTGATATGGGCTGACCTACCTGCTGGGCATATTTCCCTGTCCAAACAAGCTTTGATTCCCTCCCTTAGAACTGGCCCATGCTCACATACCTGCCCAGCATGTTACCCGGTCCAGAGAAAGCTCTGATTACCTCCCTTAGACCTGACACAGACTGACTTCCTGACACAGACTGACTTACCTACCCAGCATGTTACACGGTTAAGAGAAAACTTGAATTATCTCCCTTAGACCTGACCCAGGCTGACTTACCTACCCAGCATGTTACCTGAGCCCCGTTCGAATTGCACTCTTCTCATTCTAGAAAATATCTTCCGGTCACTCGATTTGAAGCTCTTCTGCTTCTGGAAGATCTTCTACCTCTTCCGTCTCGAAGCTGGAAGATTTATCTTCCAAGATGGCGGCGACCATGTTTTAAGTGTGCGAGTGATGAGTTTCACTAGAGAAGGATTTATAACACATACATGCACATGTTTGTGTCATCGTGTTTGAGAAAACTTAAAAACTTATTTTTTGTTTTATTCTCCCGGTTTACTCGATTTACATATAACGGAATACGATCTTCTTAGAAGGCTTCTCTTCTTTGAAGAGTGCAAATCGAACGGGGCTCGGGTTTACCCGGTCCAGAGAAAGCTTTGATTACCTCCCCTAGACCTGACCCAGGCTGACATGTTACCCTGCCCAGAGAAAGCTGTGATTATCTCCCCTAGACCTGACACAGACTGACTTACCTGCCCAGCATATTACCCTGTCCAGAGAAAGCTCTGATAACTTCCTTTGGTTTGACATAATTTTCTTGTCGATGGTCTTCCATGTTGAGGTTGACTTCCCCTCCCCTGGCCAGCCTTATCAACTCCTGGGGAACTTCTCTACCAAAACAATATCAGGGTGTTTTTAATTCATTACCAATCATACATACATATACTATATATCTTTTATAATAAAGATTCCATTAATGTCTATTTTTAGAGTGGATTAAACACATTTCCTGTGACAGGAGTATAGCCACTATTTTGCAATTGCTAATTACAGCTTGATCTTCTAAAAATCATTAGATCATATAACAGAAATTTTAGAAATTTACATTTAACATATAATGATAACTGTAACATGAATTAGACAGAAATCCATAGACGGATTGGACATCAGTTTTTACCCTTTTGCAACGGAGTCTAGGAATTCTTTGTTAGCAGCATTTTGGAAGTCTCTCAATTCTCCATTGTCCACACTAAATCCGTCCTTCCATAACTTAAGTACCATGTCAACCTAGTAATGATAAACAAATCAACACATCAGCTTGTGATTAGCCTTCATAGGCGATCACCAAAACATAAATAGATATAGATCAAGTTTAAGTGTAAATTTAATGGCCTATTGAACTTGCCTAGTTTCTCATTATAATTTCAAACACTATTGTTTAATTGTATATAAGAGTTTACTATAAACTTAATAGATGTCTAATTTGAACCCTGGAATGTTTGATAGTAAAACATAGCTCCATTTTAAACTTATAAACACAAGTGTTTGTCACCTGTCTGGGACCTGACCGTAAAGGTGTGCCCTTTAAACTTATAAACACAAGTGTTTGTCACCTGTCTGGGACCTGACCGTAAAGGTACTTTATTATAAACTTATAAACACAAGTGTTTTGTCACCTGTCTGGGACCTGACTGTAAAGGTGTGCCCTTTAAACTTATAAACACAAGTGTTTTGTCACCTGTCTGGGACCTGACTGTAAAGGTGTGCCCTTTAAACTTATAAACACAAGTGATTTGTCACCTGTCTGGGACCTGACTGTTAAGGTGTGCCCTTTAAACTTATAAACACAAGTGTTTTGTCACCTGTCTGGGACCTGACTGTAAAGGTGTGCCCTTTTAAACTTATAAACACAAGTGTTTGTCACCTGTCTGGGACCTGACTGTAAAGGTGTGCCCTTTTAAACTTAAACACAAGTGTTTGTCACCTGTCTGGGTCCTGACTGTAAAGGTGTGCCCTTTAAACTTATAAACACAAGTGATTTGTCACCTGTCTGGGTCCTGACCGTAAAGGTACTTTATTTTAAACTTAAACACAAGTGTTTGTCACCTGTCTGGGACCTGACTGTAAAGGTGTGCCCTTTTAAACTTAAACACAAGTGTTTGTCACCTGTCTGGGACCTGACTGTAAAGGTGTGCCCTTTTAAACTTACACACAAGTGTTTGTCACCTGTCTGGGACCTGACTGTAAAGGTGTGCCCTTTAAACTTATAAACACAAGTGTTTGTCACCTGTCTGGGACCTGACCGTAAAGGTACTTTATTATAAACTTATAAACACAAGTGTTTTGTCACCTGTCTGGGACCTGACTGTAAAGGTGTGCCCTTTTAAACTTATAAACACAAGTGTTTTGTCACCTGTCTGGGACCTGACCGTAAAGGTGCTCCCTGTACTATATCCGCTGGTCCATCCTCTGTTTCACCGAGTCTGTAACCTGATCCTTTAAATGCCATACTCTTTGTTGGTTTCTTTTCTGATCGATCCACCTCTTCTGCACCATGTCTATCAAACAAAACACGGATAAAGTCAGCCAAGATTTCTGTCTGTATCATATCTTATCAGGGCTGCAGCAAGACACCTTTTATTAAAACACTTTTTGCTCTTTCCAACTGCCAATATTATCTACTTTGGGTGGTATGGTTTGTGTAACAGTGACACTAGTAGTAAGATGTTGGAAATATTATGTAATGTAGATATACTTATTCTGGTGGACTAAACTTGAAGTGCATAACCAAAATTAAAATGATTAGCATAATGATGAATCGGACCACCCAAAATGTTTTCTGTAGAAACTGCCATTACTGTAATAATTACCAGAATAATTTCAGTACAAAACCACTACAATAAGAAAACCACAAAAATATGTTTTTATAGTGTAACATGCAGACTGGGTACATGTTACACGTGCTAGACACTTATTTCCTGATTGTAGATAGAAGACTGTAGGTTAGTAGTCCTAAGAAGTACTTGTAGATTGTGATCTACACAAATGTTTAAAAATATAAATACCACATTTATCACATAACAGACTCGTTCTGCCATGTCATACGAATTGTAACACACATGTGTAATAACACTATTGTGACATCATAATAAATATGTTACGTCATATGATTAACTGGGTAGACGGAAACATATTATCTAAGCCCAATTTTGCCTGTATTATATAGAAATGAAAATCAAAGTTTTTTGCTTAAATATATTTTCATAGATAGCAGTTTTGTGATAAATAGAATGTTACACTAGTGGCTATGTCATATGAAGTTTATCAAACTTGGTTAATAAATTCCATACGACATAGCCACTCATGTAAGATCCTTTACTTGGTTAATAAATTCCATATGACATAGCCACTCATGTAAGATATCCTTTACTTGGTTAATAAATTCCATACGACATAGCCACTCATGTAAGATATCCTTTACTTGGTTAATAAATTCCATACGACATAGCCACTCATGTAAGATATCCTTTACTTGGTTAATAAATTCCATACGACATAGCCACTCATGTAAGATATCCTTTACTTGGTTAATAAATTCCATACGACATAGCCACTCATGTAAGATATCCTTTACTTGGTTAATAAATTCCATACGACATAGCCACTCATGTAAGATATCCTTTACTTGGTTAATAAATTCCATACGACATAGCCACTCATGTAAGATATCCTTTACTTGGTTAATAAATTCCATACGACATAGCCACTCATGTAAGATATCCTTTACTTGGTTAATAAATTCCATACGACATAGCCACTCATGTAAGATATCCTTTACTTGGTTAATAAATTTCATATGACATAGCCACTCTTGTAAGATCCTTTACTTGTTGTGCTGCCAATACTTACTCCCTGGCCGATTGAAACAGATTATCCACCACTTTTTTCCCGTCACGTTTCTTTGGACCAATAATCTGTTGACCACTGAAATACAAATTGTCATAATTTAACTTCATGTCAAAACAAAGATTGTGTAAAGTGATATTAATGAAATCAACAAAAGATACATACACATGTAATATACAAATTGTTTGTGTGCAATACCAAATAAAAATAATCATGTACCTCCTACATATAAACATGTATAAAATGGCATGGTATTGAAAACCCATCACAAGAGCACAAAATCAAAATTGTATTCCTGAGAACTGATCTACAACATTTCACCTGGTTTCAGAGCCTCCAGCATAAAATGCTTGTCCTTCATCTTCTGATGATGATGAACTATCTTGAGTCTGGTAATTTCCTATTGTGGCAAACCTGAAAGCAAATTTACATATGAATTTTATTACTACGATATTATATATGTCTAAAATCAAATTATAATTCTATCTGATGTTGATCCCTGATTCCCTATCATCTATAACCATCAATCTTAACAACTACAAAGTTTAAGTTTCTATGAACTATGACATCAGATTTCACGACAAGCATGGCCAACTACCAATTAGCAAGTTTTATTGTTTTGGGTTGTATTTCTTTTTGTCGTTATAAACATAAAATAATTCAACTGGCCAACAACTTTTCTCTTTTGTGTGATGCTAAATCCAAGCTAAAAAAAAACACAAAAAAACAAGAAAAGATACTGCAAGGGACCCAACTCCTCCATCTTTATCTTTACATGTATAGACTACTGAATGAAGGGACATAACACTGTATACATTGTGGTTTATAAGATTTGATTTAAATTTGTACACCACATTACCAACTCTTACAACTTGTTAATTATAGTATGACTTAGTGATTGTATTGTATTCTTTTATGGCCATGCATCAACACTTGGAGTCATTTAAGGCAACACAAATGTAGTAATACTAACATCATGTTTATTGTGATAATACCCGAAAAGAAATAACAATTACACCAGGAGATATCCATTGTTTACCTTGATGGCCGTGAACTTGGAGGTGGAAATGCTGCTGATGATGATTGCCCTGTGGGCTGTGAAGGCTTAGGAGGCAGTGATTCAGGCTGTGCTGAAGGAGCTTCATACAGACCTTCATCTCCATCATCATTGTCGAAAAAACTGGCTACAGCAACCTATCAATAAAAAATAAAGTCCAAATTGTAATTCTTCATATGACAGTACATTATATAAAGTTCAGTCAAGAAATATTATCTCTTAGTTTAATAAAAGTGACTTAAAGGGAAATAGTACCCATTTAGTAGAAATTCATTGATGGGCGCATTAACTGTAGTCATCAGTTAACATATGAATTTAGAGAGGAAGTGGATTTTATACCAATACAGTATACCAAGTGAATATTGTTTGTAATATGAGTATCCTATGTCTCTAAAACGGAGTGGCAAAAACAATAATACTGTAGTCGGTTACTTAAAAACACCTCCACCGTTATATTTGCCAATATTTGTTTGTTCTGTTATAAATATTATATTATGTTCTGAATTAAGTGGTTCGTTTCACTGTGTGTCACAAAATGGTGGGTTAAGTGTACACATTTGGACAGGTCAACATGGGAGACTATACAGATAGAATAAAACATCAATACTGGACAAAAATGAGAGTCCGCATATGTAAGAGAGACATCCTGTCATGCCAGATTAATTTTTCTCTGTGCTAAAATGTTAGCAACATCAAACAGTGTCAGAGAGTGTTGTTCTGATTGATCAATCTTACGGATTAGACATTTTACCTCTGACCATTACCAATCAACAAGACTTTTTATGTTAAAACATTGTTAATGGAAATTTTCAGGAGTCAATGAGATTTACAGCAGGCTTGAAATGTGAATCAATGAAGAAAATCCCTGATCAAATGCATTAAAAAAATATTTTCTCTCATTTTCATGAACAATTTACATTATGTACAATTGTACATGCTTCTTTTCCGGTTCATGATCAATCAATAATAGATCTATGATCATTTAAGAAAAAGTGACGATAGGTCATGAATTTTGAAGTGATTCCAGAACCCTAGTGTCCGACATTACTTGTTTTCATAAAGTCTGTCTGTCAGAATCTCCAAGTCTGGTGTTAAGGCATAAACATGGTTTAACTAAACAACCCTTGAATTTTAATACATGAATATCATAACATACAATGTAGAGCATGATAAAGGCAAACAGATTCAGCCTATTTAAATGTATATACAGTATACCATTTTTGGCTCCACTGTGGGGGTTAACGTTGTTCGATGCTTGTATAGGCATTTGGGAGGATATATTATCAGTCTTCAGACAAAGTGTGTAATTCTTGTTTGATTTGTAAGGATGTATATAGGCAAGAATGAATGAATTACAGAATGACTGAAAAGTGGATGAATGAATTATGAAATTAATGAATTACAAATTTACAGAATGAATGAATTACAGAATGAATGAAGAGTGGGTGAATGAATTATGAAATTAATGAATTACAGATTTACAGAATGAATGAAGAGTGGATAAATGAATTATTAAATTAATGAATGTATTTCATGTACAGAATGAATGAATTACAGAATAAATGAAGAGTGGATGAATGAATATGAAATTAATGAATTACAGAATGAATGAAGTGTGGTGAATGAGAGCCCTCTTGCAAGAGACACTTATTTGTACGGATACTGAATCCAGGGCCCCCAACCTTGGCAGTAGACTATACATGTATGATAATGTTCTGGGAAATAAAATTATTTGTACCTGGAAAAAAAAAATTAGCCTATTTAATCTATTTGACTTTTAGAGTCTTGTGTTTTTTTCTGTATACCCTTGTTAAAAGTAAGTGAGTCTACTTCCAATGAGTGACCATCTGACTAATAGGCAAAGAATCAAATGTGTCTGGCATAGGGTATGTTTCAACTTGCCAAATTTTACATAAAACATTGTTAGGTATTTTAAACTGAGTGATAAATGCAATGTCTTTCGAATGTCTCTGGCTTTTTGACCAGATTGACAGATATTTTGGATAGAATGGTTTGGCCTACACCCAGCAACTACCTACGTGTATCTGAAATCTGTGGGAGGTGTATACAGTGATGATAATACATGTAATTGCAGTCATTTTGAACTTGCATTGGCATCCATGGAAATGGTAGTCCTTAACACTTGTGTACCTATAAATGCAGGTCTAATGTTCAGAACACTCTACTGATCGACATATGTTATGATATATACACTGTCCACACATGCGCCCAGGAAAGATCTACTTTGTTATTACATTCTTTCCTAAGAGTTTATTACCTTAACGGAGGAAGAAGAAGAAGAGTGTGAATGTACATACATTTACAACTGCTATGCTGACCTAACCCAACATATTCTTTACCTGCATTTCATATGAGATTTTCAAAAGTTGTATTTCAATGTAACCCTGCTAAATACTAGTCGCAATATAACGCCTAGAAAGAGAGATCTTCCAATGTGGGGCCTCAGGAATTATACTCATCAACCCTGCAAAAGTTGAGGACTAGTTCTTTCCTGGAAAGGGGGAGTATGTAACCCTGGTAAATACTAGCCGCAATATACTGATCGGCTAGAGAGATCTTCTCTTTAGCTTAATCGGTTGAGCATAACACTATATACCCAAACATTCAATTACATTATGGTAGAAGTAAATGAATAAATATGAATTATATTACTTTTATTTACACGTACATAAGCTTTTTATAAGCTGCTCTAGTTAAAATTTAAATTCGTGTTATAAATATAATATGAACAATTTTCAGCAACTTTTCTTACTTTGTTATATCTTTTTAATTTAGAATTATTATCAAAATCTTCAGAAAAATATAACATCTCAGTCTTATGAACCTATAATAATATTGGAAGGATTGTTCATAAAAATGTCTTTTTTCGTTTGGTATTTTTCAAATATCTTGAGAGTTGGTTTTTCTCAAAATCGTCAGAAAAATAACATTGAATGTTTTTTCGTTACAACAGTAAAATAACTGGTTATATATGCACGAGTTGCACGTTATCATACAGTACTACGCTGCAAAACAAAGATTGCAGGAACTGTATGCTTATGCCAAGTGACTGTACACGAGTATAGCTTTCATTTACCTCATAGTTCCAGTTTGAAGACTCTAAATAAAACTTAGCTCTACCGCTGTCGGTGCCCGTTAGCTGTATAAATTTACTTATTTGTTCTTTTTGAACGTTGTCGGCCATGATGAAGCACTAATGAATTTTATCATTTCTTTGTGTGAAGAGTTCCATTTCCGCCAAGTCTACTTTCATTTTCGATTTTAAGGCTTCTTGTTCACCAGTCAGTTGATTTTGGTTAAAGCAATCTTTCCTGCAAAGAACTGGATCCAGCTTTCTCTAAATAATGATAAATAGATATTAAATATGCAAATGAAGTACAGACGTCACACCTCAATGTTTTACTCATTAATCAACATTGTTACATACCTGTGACTTGAGATTGAAATGAGCCTCTTTACCGCGAAAATCTAAAATGCGGCCATGATGTGTTTTATAAACCACAAAACCATTGCACCATAGAAAATGCCTCTTGCTATTTGATTTCGCATCTTTCTCTAATTTTGAAATTAAATCACAATGACTGAAGGAGATTGATACAATTTTATTTACAACTATACCACTAAAATTATTAATAATATTTATGTTAACGGAAGTATGAAAAGGACCTGTATAGGCTAAGCCTGTTGTCCAATCCAATTTGTATATATATCTCTATTATGAAATATTGTATTTAAATTAATTCAAATGATTTATTGAATAAAATATTTTGAAATGAAATGCAATCTTTGGCGGGTCTGTTTCGTGGACAGGTATTTTCTCCCATTCTCAGATTTGTCTCCCATTTTACATTGTCCAAGATTCCTTTCACCTCTTATGGTGTGATCGCACGTTCTTGCAAATATTCAATATGACTTCACGGCAACAATGTGTTGCATTGCAATATCTTTTTCAAATATTAGAACAGCTAGCTGGGCCTGTGTAATATTAAAATAGTCTGCTCAGAGACAAGTACTGGAGAAACAATGAAGTTTTTTATATCAATTTATCAAAATCTAAGGTTTTTAACACAGAAATACAGCAAATAACTTAAAATTCATGTAGCATTTAAGATGTGTTTAGATTCCCATACTACAATGCAACTATATTCCCGGTTTGGTTGAATAACATTGATATCTTTTTTTTTTTCTTCTTGTTTATTGAATGAAAAACTGTGCTTTAACAAACAACTTTTAAGTCCAGATTCCCAGGATCAAATGCACAACATAACATAGATAAATATCTATATATATATATATATCCGCAAAACTTCGCCACCGGAAAAGTTAACCAATACTTTGGCAAGCCAAGTTGTCATTTATTCGCGGAGCAATGTTGACCCAGTATTTTACCAAATGATATAAGATATCACATAAAGTATATGATATATCTCATGTATGATATCTCTTTTAAAGTTTTAAAGATATCCTAATCTTATAAGATATCTTAAATAATTTGGTAAAATCCTGGATCAACGTTGCTCCGTGAATAAATGGCAATTTGGCTTGCCATACAATAGACCCGCTTTGCGACTTCACAAGACAAAAAAAGTTAATGATAGAATTAGATTCGCACCATGGGTTGGTTGTATATAGGTCATAAGTTTTGCAATATAAATCACAAGATTTGGAATGTAATTCAGCACAGGTTTTACACTTGAATGTCAAATCCAGAATACAATGTATTAATTGGAATGTATACAATAAGTAATAATTTATTCACGAACTTGAACATGAACAATATTCAAATGATTGACACGGCCCATATTTATCAGATAAGCCTATGGCAGCACTACTATAAACTTTCAGATTAATTTTCCCGAGGGATTTTGTGTGAAAATCAATTCATTACTCTATTAATTGATTAAATCATATTAGAGGCTTAGTCAATTAATGCATATCACAGACATCTATGGATTCATGATTTATTCAGGCGGTCCAGACTTCATGTGTACGTCAACATGTTTCAATAATACGGAATTGATTGAAAACGTTTCAATATTTAATCCGCTTATTTGTTATTGTACACGTATATGTCAATAGATTGCTTGTTCTGACGATGGCCGAAGAACTCATCATTTCTACAAAACCGTTTGCAACACATTCTCCGTAAAAAAAAACCATATACCACGTCCAAATGTCCGGTCCTTTCTTTCCTAAACGTCACAATTCCAGCAAGAACAATTGTGACGCGAACTATTCCCTCCTTAAGAAATCCATATATACCTTATTGCTGCGGAAGGTGCCTTCGGTATTCTCATGAAAGTAAATTCAACGACTATTACAAAAGGCCATTTAAAACTATTTGCCACGTCCATTTGCTTCGCGTTCAGATGTAACGGTATTGCTTTATAACTGAAAGTACAGTCTTCTGAAAACTATTTAGTCTCGAAACCTCGAAACGAAAGCTACCAGAGAACACCTTTCCAAAGCTTGTTATTTAGATACGCTGCACTATAACACAACAAAACATTTTAGAGGGCTAGAGTGACATTAGGTTAATTTTTTCCGTGTATTTTGGACGAAATTTGACGTTGTATTTAACGACTCTTTTCTGTTTTTTGAACGGTATTAAATACATACCTTCATATATTATTTATAAGTCATAATCATCAATTGTATTTCATTTTGGTTCTGGGTTCAAATTTCTAGTAATTTTCCTTTAGCATCTTTGATAGCGCTAGAAATAGAAGCTTTTAATGCGTGAACGATGGTATGGATATGTTTGTAACCGAGGCTGGTAAACGGAAGGATGAGGTCAGTGATATAGACCCAACTTTATAACAGTTATTAAGTTTCATTGCAGTGCGTCACTGTAGAATAACAAGCCCGAGGAAATCAAATCGATGAGATCATTCTGATTAACACGGACATATCGATTTCAAATTGAGTGGGAAGCCGTGTTTATACTCTATTAGATGTTCATGACCTTCGTCTACATTCGCTGTCTACCATTCCACAGAGAAACAAGCAAATGTGAGTATTGAAACTTTTTAATGTTGTAAATTAAACGATTGATTCATCTCGACAGACTTTAATCTTTTACAAGTACAAGGTAAATAGGTAATGTGAATAAGATAATGAAAAAAAAAAGTTTCATTTTCCATAATCACTTTAAATAATATTCAAAGGTAACATATTATCTATTAAACGTGTATATATTTCGGGTGGGGTCATGGTTCCAAATCTATTTAGCCCGGTAAGATTAGGGCCTATATACATAATGTATCTGGAACCAAATTTCTAATATGTTTATGTATGTTATGATGTCAAATGGAAATGATAAACTGTTGTTTTTTCTATCAATAAAAACGACCATTTTCAATCTAATGAATGTGTTTGTTCACTTTGGCGCTTTTTTAACTATCATTGATCTTACTGGCTCATTCCCCGAACACCAACTCTGGTAAAGACAAAGGAAGATGTTATTGTAGGAAGTTCTTTGAAGTTTAGTTATAGTCTGTTTCAATATGAAATACTCAGGTAAAAAAAAATAGGGTCAGCTCAGGTATATGAATCAGATAAAGTTGTCTAAATTCAAAGCACTCTCATCTAGATTATTTTACTCGTAAAAATGAAATGACAATATTATCTCAATATATCTATATAAAATATATATAAAAAAAAAATTCAAAGCACTATGCCTAACTATATATTTTACTATTGATAATGACAATATCATATTAAGATATATAAATAGAAAATAAATAAAATTGTTTTCTAAATTCAAAGCTCTAATTATAGATGCTACTATTAATAATGGCAATATCTGTTAATGATGAAATTAACGTTGACTTGTGCGTTCGCTATTCTGTGTATGATGAACAAAAAATATTTCTACTAACTAAACCTGAAACAGATACACACATGAATATTGCTCTACAAGAGCTGATCTATAATGTAATTACATGTATATGGTAATCTTATCAAATCTGGAAAAAGGCATTATAGCGAGTTGAAGAAAACTTTTGTACTGATCAAACCTGGAACAGATACAACTTTACAAAAATATTACAATAGTTTTGCAGTAGGCCTAACTGATCTATATTGTGTTATATAATAGTTAGGGTTAATATTGCTTTCCAGTAAAAAGTATGAATTTAAGATTCCGTAATTATGCCAATTTAAATGCTAATTTAAATGTTGATAATCAGATATATATAATATTTGCATCATAAATGAAAAATGATACAAGGTTGAATTTGCTGAAATAATATAAAAGAATGTAAATTAAACAATCACATTAAAGTACTTTTTTTCTAAATATTTACATTAAATCTGAAAACAAGCACAAATTAAATCAATAAGACGCTAAATTTAATAAAATTAAAATCCAACGATACAATTGATTTACAATTCAAGATTCAGTAAATACATGTGTATGCCAAGATGTTGATAATTCAAATATCGAAGCACAATATGATGATTTTCCAAAGCGTGCTTCAGTTTTATACACTATTTTTTGAAACAGTTTGGCAATCATTAACAGTGAATGCTTTTCTGATCAGCTAAGTTGATTTACCTGTGCTCTGATTTACATGTGTTCTGATTTACCTGTGTTCTTACATTGAGGATATTTCTGTAACAGACTATAACTCCCTATCAATACACCTTAACCCCTATGTAAACACCCCACCCTCACCAGAGTTGGTGTTCGGGGAAGACCCCATCTTACTAGCTCGCTCTTGCCAAGATCATGTATAAATGAAAATTAAGATATCATCTTGATTAATTTTATGCAGGTGAATGCAAAGTTATATATTTTGTTGTAAAAAATTATGGACTATGTTTTTAATTAATAAGAGTTTGTTTACAAACATTGCGCGGAAGGGTCAGCTGGGAGCTGGAGGTGATCAGGCTTCGCGGAATGATACACCGAGAAAATTTTATCAAACAAAAACAAAAGGTTATTTGACTGGAAAATTTTGGATCTTAAGTCGCCAACCTCCATCCCTTTGCTCCAACCTGTATTGAGATGATTACATACACACCTCTAAATTATTTCAAATTATATCTTATCCTGTCTCGGGAAGAGTCCAAAGTCTTCATTGTAATGGTTGTATATGTAGTAATATCTGTTAATCATGTATATATCTATGTATGTATAATTTCCAGTTATACACTGAACATATCCTGCCATTTCGCCTATATTTTTGAGTAAATCGATTTACATTTTATGATTTTATCTTAACGTTCGTTTGATATTAGTATCCGTTTTTCATATGTAATATGAGGTATGATGATTATATGGTGTTTTTCAATAGGTAAGGATGCAAGTTCTGTTTTTCTCACGGTTTAACATTAATCAATATACTTATGTATGAACGTGTTATATGTGAAAGCGACGAATTATCCATGTTTATTGAAGCTTGCATTATTTAATTTGCTTATATTTAAACAATACTTTTGTCATCTTTTTATTAGTACTGAAATTATATCTCTTTTCAGGAACATTACTGCTATGTCAGACATATCCATCCAATGTCTTCCTTGTGTTTACAGTATTCTGTATATGATAATAAATAACAATAGGATGAATTTATCAGATTATGATATTCACTGATTGCCCATCATTGATTTGCGTCTGTTTATAGATTTGACCAAGATGACCAGTCCCCTTGTGTACGCCACGTGCCTGTCCGTTCTGCTGGGTTTGTCGCTGGCCATATGTCGGACAGAGTAAGTGTGTAATTATATAAATTACGCAGGATTGTTTGTTGTTGAGTAGTTTCCTCCTACGCATTTGTTTTGTTGAATAAGAAAATAATTACTGACATTTATAGCCATTTTAGGATAATAGGAATAGGACGTAATTATGTCTCGTCTGTTTCGTTTTGTCATTATAAGTTTAAGCAAACTAGAAAAATATAATCTTTGGACTTCTTTCTTTTCATCCAACAACAAAATTTCAAAGTAAATCAATCAACAACAAGTAGTGTTAATGTAGAGGTTTATATTGTCTTTTCATATTTGTGAAGCTTTATAAGAATGAATTACTTGTTCTAGAGAAACACAACTGAACGTCAAACCTTAATGCTTAATAATACTGACTGATCATCGTTTTCCCAGCAGTAACGCAATTGAACAGTTTGTTTTACGTTTCAAAATTGACGGAGCAACTTGCTTTCAACACTAATGAACACAATTTCTTTCCGTTTATGAGTAATTGTGAATTTTCAGAGTAACACCAACAACGAACAGCTAAATTTATCTGTAACATTGATAGAGTATTTTGCCCAACAACAGCCTTAATGTGCAGCGTATCTTTATATATACACTTGTTATGTATTATATAAAATTGTATTAGAAGTAAAGGTGTACTGCTAGATATATTTTGAAGTAGCTAATCACATGTACACTGTATATCATATTTGACTGTATTTTCTCTCATATCTCGCCAAGTTGGATAGAGTTTGCCCATGTAAGATAGCTACATTTGTATGTAAGATTAATATAGAGTCCATCATAGGTAGGTATGCGGGATAGGGAAATTCTACCCGAGGTACCTTCATATGATGGACTCTATCAATCTTTCATTACATTTCGCGCGCGCGGAGTAATCTCTGTTCAAGTGGGACAACTCTCACAACGTCGACCTCTGCTTGTGTTTATACATATATAAAAGTGTCTTATAGTAATATATATCATCATATTGTTAGTAATTATATCATGCCATGGTAATATCTACTGTCCGATGTGTGTTTTAACACAAGGCAAAAGTACACGGAGAACAAAACCAGGTGCTCCGGCAAGTGTATAAGGAACTATAATAATTCCAAATGTGATCATGATGTCTACCATACATTTCCACCATTGTCTTCATCAACCGGCATCTCTCCAAACCTTGTCTTGTTAATTTCTCCATCAGTAGTCGACAATAAACCCTTTCTATGGCCTCCAACATCTCTCCAAACCTTGTCTTGTTAATTTCTCCATCAGTAGCCGACAATAAACCCTTTCTGTGGCCTCCAACATCTCTCCAAACATTGTCTTGTTAATTTCTCCATCAGTAGCCGACAATAAACCCTTTCTATGGCCTCCAACATCTCTCCAAACCTTGTCTTGTTAATTTCTCCATCAGTAGTCGACAATAAACCTTTTCTATGGCCTCCAACATGTCTCCAAACCTTGTCTTGTTAATTTCTCCATCAGTAGTCGACAATAAACCCTTTCTGTGGCCTCCAACATCTCTCCAAACTTTGTCTTGTTAATTTCTCCATCAGTAGTCGACAATAAACCCTTTCTGTGGCCTCCAACATCTCTCCAAACCTTGTCTTGTTAATTTCTCCATCAGTAGCCGACAATAAACCCTTTCTATGGTCTCCAACATCTCTCCAAACCTTGTCTTGTTAATTTCTCCATCAGTAGCCGACAATAAACCCTTTCTATGGCCTCCAACATCTCTCCAAACCTTGTCTTGTTAATTTCTCCATCAGTAGTCGACAATAAACCCTTTCTATGGCCTCCAACATCTCTCCAAACCTTGTCTTGTTAATTTCTCCATCAGTAGTCGACAATAAACCCTTTCTATGGCCTCCAACATCTCTCCAAACCTTGTCTTGTTAATTTCTCCATCAGTAGCCGACAATAAACCCTTTCTGTGGCCTCCAACATCTCTCCAAACATTGTCTTGTTAATTTCTCCATCAGTAGCCGACAATAAACCCTTTCTATGGCCTCCAACATCTCTCCAAACCTTGTCTTGTTAATTTCTCCATCAGTAGTCGACAATAAACCTTTTCTATGGCCTCCAACATGTCTCCAAACCTTGTCTTGTTAATTTCTCCATCAGTAGTCGACAATAAACCCTTTCTGTGGCCTCCAACATCTCTCCAAACCTTGTCTTGTTAATTTCTCCATCAGTAGTCGACAATAAACCCTTTCTGTGGCCTCCAACATCTCTCCAAACCTTGTCTTGTTAATTTCTCCATCAGTAGCCGACAATAAACCCTTTCTATGGTCTCCAACATCTCTCCAAACCTTGTCTTGTTAATTTCTCCATCAGTAGCCGACAATAAACCCTTTCTATGGCCTCCAACATCTCTCCAAACCTTGTCTTGTTAATTTCTCCATCAGTAGTCGACAATAAACCCTTTCTATGGCCTCCAACATCTCTCCAAACCTTGTCTTGTTAATTTCTCCATCAGTAGCCGACAATATACCCTTTCTATGGCCTCCAACATCTCTCCAAACCTTGTCTTGTTAATTTCTCCATCAGTAGTCGACAATAAACCCTTTCTATGGCCTCCAACATCTCTCCAAACCTTGTCTTGTTAATTTCTCCATCAGTAGCCGACAATAAACCCTTTCTATGGCCTCCAACATCTCTCCAAACCTTGTCTTGTTAATTTCTCCATCAGTAGTCGACAATAAACCTTTTCTATGGTCTCCAACATCTCTCCAAACCTTGTCTTGTTAATTTCTCCATCAGTAGTCGACAATAAACCCTTTCTGTGGTCTCCAACATCTCTCCAAACCTTGTCTTGTTAATTTCTCCATCAGTAGTCGACAATAAACCTTTTCTGTGGCCTCCAACATCTCTCCAAACTTTGTCTTGTTAATTTCTCCATCAGTAGCCGACAATAAACCCTTTCTGTGGCCTCCAACATCTCTCCAAACCTTGTCTTGTTAATTTCTCCATCAGTAGCCGACAATAAACCCTTTCTATGGCCTCCAACATCTCTCCAAACCTTGTCTTGTTAATTTCTCCATCAGTAGCCGACAATAAACCCTTTCTGTGGCCTCCAACATCTCTCCAAACCTTGTCTTGTTAATTTCTCCATCAGTAGCCGACAATAAACCCTTTCTGTGGCCTCCAACATCTCTCCAAACCTTGTCTTGTTAATTTCTCCATCAATAGCCGACAATAACCCTTTCTATGGCCTCCAACATCTCTCCAAACCTTGTCTTGTTAATTTCTCCATCAGTAGTCGACAATAAACCTTTTCTATGGCCTCCAACATCTCTCCAAACCTTGTCTTGTTAATTTCTCCATCAGTAGCCGACACTTAACCTTTTCTATGGCCTCCAACATCTCTCCAAACCTTGTCTTGTTAATTTCTCCATCAGTAGTCGACAATAAACCCTTTCTGTGGCCTCCAACATCTCTCCACCAAACCTTGTCTTGGTTAATTTCTCCATCAGTAGTCGACAATAACCCTTTCTGTGGCCTCCAACATCTCTCCAAACCTTGTCTTGTTAATTTCTCCATCAGTAGCCGACAATAAACCCTTTCTGTGGCCTCCAACATCTCTCCAAACCTTGTCTTGTTAATTTCTCCATCAGTAGCCGACAATAAACCCTTTCTGTGGCCTCCAACATCTCTCCAAACCTTGTCTTGTTAATTTCTCCATCAGTAGTCGACAATAAACCCTTTCTGTGGCCTCCAACATCTCTCCAAACCTTGTCTTGTTAATTTCTCCATCAGTAGCCGACAATAAACCCTTTCTGTGGCCTCCAACATCTCTCCAAAACCTTGTCTTGTTATTTCTCCATCAGTAGCCGACAATAAACCCTTTCTGTGGCCTCCAACATCTCTCCAAACCTTGTCTTGTTAATTTCTCCATCAGTAGCCGACAATAAACCCTTTCTGTGGCCTCCAACATCTCTCCAAACCTTGTCTTGTTAATTTCTCCATCAGTAGCCGACAATAAACCCTTTCTGTGGCCTCCAACATCTCTCCAAACCTTGTCTTGTTAATTTCTCCATCAGTAGCCGACAATAAACCCTTTCTGTGGCCTCCAACATCTCTCCAAACCTTGTCTTGTTAATTTCTCCATCAGTAGTCCGACAATAAACCCTTTCTGTGGCCTCCAACATCTCTCCAAACCTTGTCTTGTTAATTTCTCCATCAGTAGCCGACAATAAACCCTTTCTGTGGCCTCCAACATCTCTCCAAACCTTGTCTTGTTAATTTCTCCATCAGTAGTCGACAATAAACCCTTTCTATGGCCTCCAACATCTCTCCAAACCTTGTCTTGTTAATTTCTCCATCAGTAGTCGACAATAAACCCTTTCTGTGGCCTCCAACATCTCTCCAAACCTTGTCTTGTTAATTTCTCCATCAGTAGCCGACAATAAACCCTTTCTGTGGCCTCCAACATCTCTCCAAACCTTGTCTTGTTAATTTCTCCATCAGTAGTCCACAATAAACCCTTTCTGTGGCCTCCAACATCTCTCCAAACCTTGTCTTGTTAATTTCTCCATCAGTAGTCGACAATAAACCCTTTCTGTGGCCTCCAACATCTCTCCAAACCTTGTCTTGTTAATTTCTCCATCAGTAGCCGACAATAAACCCTTTCTGTGGCCTCCAACATCTCTCCAAACCTTGTCTTGTTAATTTCTCCATCAGTAGCCGACAATAAACCCTTTCTATGGCCTCCAACATCTCTCCAAACCTTGTCTTGTTAATTTCTCCATCAGTAGTCGACAATAAACCCTTTCTGTGGCCTCCAACATCTCTCCAAACCTTGTCTTGTTAATTTCTCCATCAGTAGTCGACAATAAACCCTTTCTGTGGCCTCCAACATCTCTCCAAACCTTGTCTTGTTAATTTCTCCATCAGTAGCCGACAATAAACCCTTTCTGTGGCCTCCAACATCTCTCCAAACCTTGTCTTGTTAATTTCTCCATCAGTAGTCGACAATAAACCCTTTCTGTGGCCTCCAACATCTCTCCAAACCTTGTCTTGTTAATTTCTCCATCAGTAGCCGACAATAAACCCTTTCTGTGGCCTCCAACATCTCTCCAAACCTTGTCTTGTTAATTTCTCCATCAGTAGCCGACAATAAACCCTTTCTGTGGCCTCCAACATCTCTCCAAACCTTGTCTTGTTAATTTCTCCATCAGTAGTCGACAATAAACCCTTTCTGTGGCCTCCAACATCTCTCCAAACCTTGTCTTGTTAATTTCTCCATCAGTAGTCCGACAATAAACCCTTTCTGTGGCCTCCAACATCTCTCCAAACCTTGTCTTGTTTAATTTCTCCATCAGTAGCCGACAATAAACCCTTTCTGTGGCCTCCAACATCTCTCCAAACCTTGTCTTGTTAATTTCTCCATCAGTAGTCGACAATAAACCCTTTCTGTGGCCTCCAACATCTCTCCAAACCTTGTCTTGTTAATTTCTCCATCAGTAGTCGACAATAAACCCTTTCTGTGGCCTCCAACATCTCTCCAAACCTTGTCTTGTTAATTTCTCCATCAGTAGCCGACAATAAACCCTTTCTGTGGCCTCCAACATCTCTCCAAACCTTGTCTTGTTAATTTCTCCATCAGTAGCCGACAATAAACCCTTTCTATGGCCTCCAACATCTCTCCAAACCTTGTCTTGTTAATTTCTCCATCAGTAGTCGACAATAAACCCTTTCTGTGGCCTCCAACATCTCTCCAAACCTTGTCTTGTTAATTTCTCCATCAGTAGCCGACAATAAACCCTTTCTGTGGCCTCCAACATCTCTCCAAACCTTGTCTTGTTTATTTCTCCATCAGTAGCCGACAATAAACCCTTTCTGTGGCCTCCAACATCTCTCCAAACCTTGTCTTGTTAATTTCTCCATCAGTAGTCGACATCTGTCACTGAACCCGTGATAATGGAAACAAGTCATCGAATACCGGATAAACTGGGACATGTAACATCGTAGGTGGGGGAAGCAGGGATGTTACCACAGGGGCTTGGCACGATTTTCCAAATGATGGTCCATATATATATGGACCATCATTTGGAAATTCGTGCCAAGCCCCTGTGGATGTTACTATCGGAACATGGAATATGAAAAAATCATCACGTTTTTCATACAGCTTAGCTGTAAGCTGTCCCTGTTGGGTAGGTTGTAAGTAGAGATCGAGGTTAGCGGTTGATGTTGAAGAGTCTGTAATGCCCCTTATTTCAAATTCTACAGGGTATATTGACATGATCAATAAAGTTATTGTAATTTAAAGATAATGTTTCGTCAAAATAACTATAAGTGAAATTGAAGGACTCTGTAAGTTCTCCGTTACATATTCTGATAGGCTCGTGAACATAATCAGTTTCGTGTGAAAACAAAAACATTTCAGCCATTAGAGTGGCATAGTCTGTTCCCACGGGCGTACTAATAGTCTGTTTGAAGATCTGGTAACCAAGTTCTGCGAAGATGTTGTCAGTCAGTTATACAATCATTCTCAAGGCTTCTTCGAAGAGCCCTAGTCGTATGTTTTACGAAATATACTATCGTATAGTTCACGTATATGTACTTTATCAATTTTCTTAATTGGAAAAGAAACATTTTACTACAAGAGAACAAAAGTGTTCCTTTATATTGAAATGGCAAATGGTGGTGATATATATTTTAAATACCATTTATATGTATCATGCTATGTTCACAGGAAGATTTCTTCACTTTTCCCCTTCTTTCCTTACTGCTATGTCTATGTCTGTTTTGTTTTCTTACTTTAGGTGTCTCCTTGACACCCGTCTTCATATGGCCATGACTGCTGCGAGAACGTTGAACACCTAAAATAAAAACTAATATGTAATATTAATTTATAAACTGGTATCTTTGGTTAAAGATAGAGGATATGAATATTGGATATGTAGTCATGGATCGACACATTTTGTGTAAATGTCTCGGTTGGTCATACTTACATGTAAACAAGAAATATCTTTTAAAAAGATAAACGGCATAGTTTTAATGATGGTGGTTATAATGTAAAACTGCAGGTGAAATAAATTAACGAACTAACTAATAAATTCGTCGCAGCACGAAAAACAAAATTACATGTACATGTATATCAGTTTGAATAATTTTTGGTGATTATAACACTGCATTTGAATCAGGAATATATATTTTTTTAATGTGTCATTTGAAAAGATACATCCACTTATTCAGCTTGCATCCAATCTTAATTTTGTTTCGTCTTTAACTGCATATCTGCATTTTGCATTTAGCGCTACATTGACCAATCACATACTTCATCTTGACCAGTAACGCCACCTTTCGCGTCATATCCGGAGCCAAAAGAAAATTATACGGCTATGCCGAAAAAGAGTGTGAACTTGTTACTGGTCATGATCGATTGAATACTACATATTGCTACAGTTAAGACATCTATAATGTAAATATGACTTATATACACAGTGATGACGAAGGTTATCAAGGTGTTTAAATTCATTTGCGTATGATTAACCGGCAGTATATACCACTATTAATACTGCATAGATTGATTTACGTGTGATTTACCGGCGGTATATACCACTATTTCTGTTTCAGTAATGACTGCTGGGACAATGAGCTTAACAATGGTCAGAAGTGTGTCCACTACAACGTACTCCAAAATAATTGGAAGCATTGTAACGCAGGACAGTTGTGCTTCTGTGAGACAGGTAAGGGGAACAGTTGTGCTTCTGTGAGACAGGTAAGGGGAACAGTTGTGCTTCTGTGAGACAGGTAAGGGAACAGTTGTGTTTCTGTGAGACAGGTAAGGGGAACAGTTGTGTTTCTGCGAGACAGGTAAGGGGAACAGTTGTGCTTCTGTGAGACAGGTAAGGGGAACAGTTGTGTTTCTGTGAGACAGGTAAGGGGAACAGTTGTGTTTCTGTGAGACAGGTAAGGGGAACAGTTGTGTTTCTGTGAGACAGGTAAGGGGAACAGTTGTGTTTCTGTGAGACAGGTAGGGGAACAGTTGTGTTTCTGTGAGACAGGTAAGGGGAACAGTTGTGTTTCTGTGAGACGGGTAAGGGGAACAGTTGTGCTTCTGTGAGACAGGTAAGGGGAACAGTTGCGCTTCTGTGAGACAGGTAAGGGGAACAGTTGTGCTTCTGTGAGACAGGTAATGGGAACAGTTGTGCTTCTGTGAGACTGGAGGGGGGAACAGTCGTACTTTTGTATGGCAGGTAAGGGGAACAGTTGCGCTTCTGTGAGACAGGTAAGGGGAACAGTTGTGTTTCTGTGAGACAGGTAAGGGGAACAGTTGTGCTTCTGTGAGACAGGTAAGGGGAACAGTTGCGCTTCTGTGAGACAGGTAATGGGAACAGTTGTGCTTCTGTGAGACTGGAGGGGGGAACAGTCGTACTTTTGTATGGCAGGTAAGGGGAACAGTTGCGCTTCTGTGAGACAGGTAAGGGGAACAGTTGTGTTTCTGTGAGACAGGTAAGGGGAACAGTTGTGTTTCTGTGAGACAGGTAAGGGGAACAGTTGTGTTTCTGTGAGACAGGTAAGGGGAACAGTTGTGCTTCTGTGAGACAGGTAAGGGGAACAGTTGTGTTTCTGTGAGACAGGTAAGGGGAACAGTTGTATTTCTGTGAGACAGGTAAGGGGAACAGTTGTGCTTCTGTGAGACAGGTAAGGGGAACAGTTGTGCTTCTGTGAGACAGGTAAGGGGGACAGTTGTGTTTCTGTGAGACAGGTAAGGGGAACAGTTGTGTTTCTGTGAGACAGGTAAGGGGAACAGTTGTGCTTCTGTGAGACAGGTAAGGGGAACAGTTGTGTTTCTGTGAGACTGGAGGGGGGAACAGTCGTACGTTTGTATGGCAGGTAAGGGGAACAGTTGTGTTTCTGTGAGACAGGTAAGGGCCGGGAACAGTTGTGTTTCTGTGAGACTGGAGGGGGAAACAGTCGTACTTTTGTATGGCAGGTAAGGGGAACAGTTGCGCTTCTGTGAGACCGGTAAAGGAAACAGTTGTGCTTCTGTGAGACAGGAAAGGGGACAGATGTGTTTATGTAAGACAGGTGAGGGGGGACAGCTATGCTGCTGTGAGACAGGTAAGGAAGAACAGATGTGTTTCTGTGAGACATGTTCAGCAGAACAGACGTACGTCCGTAAAACAGTGCCGGTAGAAAAGGCCCGCTTCTGTCAGACAATTGAAATTGCTTGTTCATCCTCAATTATGACACTACTCATTGGTAAAGCTAAACAAAAGTACCTCCTTAATCAAACTTTAATATGGCCAAGGTAGAGGTTACCATTCTACAGAGGACACTGGAAAGTCACGATTCACTTTAATATGGCCAAGGTAGAGGTTAACATTCTACAGGGGACACTGGAAAGTCACAATTCACTTTAATATGGCCAAGGTAGAGGTTAACATTCTACAGAGGACACTGGAAAGTCACAATTCACTTTAATATGGCCAAGGTAGAGGTTAACATTCTACAGAGGACACTGGAAAGTCACAATTCACTTTAATATGGCAAAGGTAGAGGTTAACATTCTACAGAGGACACTGGAAAGTCACGATTCACTTTAATATGGCAAAGGTAGAGGTTAACATTCTACAGAGGACACTGGAAAGTCGTGATAAACTTTAATATGGCCAAGGTAGAGGTTAACATTCTACAGGGGACGCTGGAAAGTCACGATTCACTTTAATATGGCCAAGGTAGAGGTTAACATTCTACAGAGGACACTGGAAAGTCACGATTCACTTTAATATGGCCAAGGTAGAGGTTAACATTCTACAGAGGACACTGGAAAGTCACAATTCACTTTAATATGGCAAAGGTAGAGGTTAACATTCTACAGAGGACACTGGAAAGTCACGATTCACTTTAATATGGCAAAGGTAGAGGTTAACATTCTACAGAGGACACTGGAAAGTCGTGATAAACTTTAATATGGCCAAGGTAGAGGTTAACATTCTACAGGGGACGCTGGAAAGTCACGATTCACTTTAATATGGCCAAGGTAGAGGTTACCATTCTACAGAGGACACTGGAAAGTCACAATTCACTTTAATATGGCCAAGGTAGAGGTTAACATTCTACAGGGGACACTGGGAAGTCGTGATTCACTTTAATATGGCAAAGGTAGAGGTTAACATTCTACAGGGGACACCGGAAAGTCGTGATTCACTTTAATATGGCAAAGGTAGAGGTTAACATTCTACAGGGGACACCGGAAAGTCACAATTCACTTTAATATGGCCAAGGTAGAGGTTACCATTCTACAGAGGACACTGAAAAGTCATGATTCACCATCAAAATACCACTAAAGTACTCCAGAAATGGCTCAATTAAATATACATGTAGATCTATATTTCATTTAATACCTTTCACATGATATGATTTTTCGTTGTGACACACGTGAAAATACAGATTGCTGTGAGATTTTAGTTGACGCAATCATGAAGAAATATGTAGAATCTAACAAATAAAAAAAATCACAGTCACTACTAGTTCTTGGAATCTATAGCAACAATGTCAGTTGAAGTATGTCTGTGAGTAGATGTTCTGGACCATATCAAGGTCAACAGTATAATAAAAAAAACTACTATATGTTATAATCACTGTGTAACAGATAATTAATATATCTAACAATATAATGGTCTCTATGATACCTTATACCTCATACCCAACAATACCTACATTATATCTAACAATATAATGGTCTCTATGATACCAGAAATATACCTCATACCTCATACCCAACAATACCTACATTATATCTAACAATATAATGGTCTCTACGATACCAGAAATATACCTCGTACCCAACAATACCTTCATTATATCTAACAATAAAATGATCACTACGATACAACAAAATATATCTTATTCCTCATGGTCAATAATACCTACGTTATATGTATCTAACAATATAATATACCTCATACCTCATACCCAACAATACCTTCATTATATCTAACAATAAAATGGTCACTACGATACAACAAAATATATCTTATTCCTCATGGTCAATAATACCTGCATTATATCTATCTAACGATATAATGGTCTCTATAATACCACAAATCCAATGGTAAGGCGAGGAAAACATCCTGTGTTAGGTGGTAATATAATTGACTCTCTTACATAGACTTCTGTTTTTCTATTTCAGGGTGTAAGGCAGGTGATGACGTTTGGATGGACCTACGCGGACCTGATTCAATATGTGCCTGTAATAACCCCATCACAAATGAGGCATGTATACAAATTTATTTCTATCGTCCAGAAAATGAGTTTATCCGTATCTGTGTTTATATCTTTATTACCATCAGTAAAAAATATATCGCTCAGAAAAAATGTGATAAATCTAAATAAAAAAAATATATTACTGATTAGAAACTTTGCGAATGTTGTCAGTGGAATCCTGTTTGTTGATACTAGATGATAAATCTATCCAGGTATTGATAGTGGTTTTGTTTACTATTACAGATGATTTGTATTGATATTTAGAACAATACAAATGGAGATGCGGGCCGATATTTAAAGAAGGTTAATGGAGAAAGATATCTGGATGATCTGTACTGTTCCTGTTAATCAAGTCGTTTTTACTTTTTATGTATATGTATTAATTTACAAACAAAAAATAAACGTGTTGTCATATATTGCATTGTTATTTCTAAAACATTTGTGAAAAGCTAAATCAAGTAAGTGTCAGCAGAATTTATATTGGGTGAAACAACAATTCCATCAATCATGTTAACAGATTTTGTCACAATCAGATGCACCATGGTAGAGGAAATAGTATCGTTAACTGGGGGAAATAATCTAGATTTAGCATATATATTCATATATATATTGACTTTTGAAAATGACTGATATTAACTTCGTATAACCTGCGATATTTCAAATTCATGACGTTATTTCCGGCGATGGTTGAAATGATATCCAAGACTTGTATTTACAAGTTTAATTACAACTTACATACTGTGTCTGGTCATTAGCACTGTCCACAATCTGTTTAAGATACAGATCATCAATAAACTACGTTATGACATGTTGAAGATTGTAAAAAAGACAAAAGATATTAGCACCATTCGATGTTATTGGGGTCAGATATAGTAGAATAAAAATTAATCGAACAGCATCATACAACTGTTTCGTCCTCCTAGGTGTCGTCAGTGATAGTAGGGACATCATAAACATGTTTCGTCCTTCTAGGTGTCGTCGGTGATACTAGGGACATCATACAACTGTTTCGTCCTTCTAAGTGTCGTCAGTGATACTAGAGACATCACACAACTGTTTCGTCCGTCTAGGTGTCGTCAGTGATGGTAGGGATATCATACAACTGTTTCGTCCTTCTAAGTGTCGTCAGTGATAGTAGGGACATCATACAACTATTTCGTCCTTCTAAGTGTCGTCAGTGATACTAGGGACATCTTACAACTGTTTCGTCCTTCTAGGTGTCTTCACTGATAGTAGGGACATCATACACATGTTTCGTCCTTCTAATTGTCGTCAGTGATAGTAGGGACATCATACAACTGTTTTGTCCTTCTAAGTGTCGTCAGTGATACTAGGGTAGCACACTACAGTAGGACAGCCTGGCCATGGGCAATTTTTTTGTTAAGCAAATAACTCCTGTATTATGATATGCATAAAAAAATAAAAAAAAATAAATGTACACTATAATTGGTATATTCAGTATGAAGAAGTACATACAGGCTTCACATTTGTTAAAACAAAAATTAATAAATTGGTTCCGGATTTTAAATTTCCGGATTTTCCGCAAGTGTGTTTACACAGGAAATTTAGTTTTGCCTACAGCGAAAAATGGATGGCCACAGTACAATCTCTAAAGGTGAGATAGCGGAAAAACTTAATTTACAACATATGTCAAAACAAGATTAATCCTGTCTTTGGGATAGAGATATTTAATTTTAAATAGGTTTCAGAAAAAAAATTGTGTAGAGAATTGTGGTATTTTGGGTCAAATATCATAATATTTTGCAATTTTTGAGCATTTTTTAAGCTGTTACCATGGTATTCACAGCTCTAAAAATCACAGAAAATATCAGTTAACTTATCCTTCAGAGCTGTATTAAAATTGCAAATGTTGTACAGATTACAAATATATATACTTTATTAGAGTTTATATGTAGGGTTAACTGGCAATGTTTACATATCTAAGACATGTGTCATATTTTTCAAAATTGGGCATTTTTACTGTACACTGCTACCTAGGGACATCACACAACTGTTTCGTCCTTCTAAGTGTCGTCAGTGATTTTAGGGACATCATACACATGTTTCGTCCTTCTAGGTGTCGTCAGTGATAGTAGGGACATCATACACATGTTTCGTCCTTCTAAGTGTCGCCAGTGATAGTAGGGACATCATACACCTGTCTCGTCCTTCTAGGTGTCGCCAGTGATAGTAGGGACATCATACACATGTTGCGTCCTTCTAGGTTTCGTCAGTGATAGTAGGGACATCATACAACTGTTTCGTCCTTCTAGGTGTCGTCAGTGATAGTAGGGACATCATACAACTGTTTCGTCCTTCTAGGACTCATCAGTGATATTAGGGACATCATACAACTGTTTGGTCCTTCTAGGACTCATCAGTGATATTAGGGACATCATACACATGTTTCGTCCTTCTAGGTGTCGGGTCGTCACTGATAGTAGGGAAAAAAGCTTAATTACGATTGTGTCAGGAGCGTAATCTCTCGGTTTACGATTAGGCCTATATGTAGGGCTGGTAACTAAGAGCCGTACGCCAACAGGAAAACAAAGAAAGCGACGTCATCAACGCCTAAAGGATTGGCTATCGTGACCAAAAACAGCTGACGGTTGGAAACACGATATAAAGAAAACATATTAAAACTGGTATAAGGAATATAGCTTCCAATCATCGGATTTCATTACTGAGGACGAGATCACTACAAACCAGTATAACAACATACATGTACACATTTGTATCAATAAAATAGAATTTTATGTACATACGAACGATAATAAAATATCATATTGGATCAAATATCTCCAGTTTCCATTCATTGTTTTATTTATAGTAGAAACCGGGAATGAAAGAAATACACCATCCGGTAAAATTAGTTAATAACGCCCACCTTTATCTATTGTCAATGTTAGAGGAGACCTTCCAAACAATAGTTGTAATACATTTTACTTGGAATGAAAGTCGGAGGAATAGCAATCAGTGCTATACTGCCATCTTAACTGAACTGAATTTGGAGAGCTAATGAAAGTAGTTATAAACGTATTTCATTGAATACATGTAACAAAGCGCATTATGTTAAACCCACACCAGATTATATATATATTTTAGTCTGTAGATATCCGTGATTAGAATTTAAAGGTCATCTTTATATTAAGAGAATAATATTGAATTTCAAACACGAATAAAAATACGTTGCACAAAAATAGTCATATAATATACCAAAATGTTTGTTCGGATATGTACTTTCCTAAAATCACCACTAATTTCTTGTAAATGTTTTTCTATAGAGTTACTTTGTGGTAAGATGTAGCATGGAATAATTCTAGTCACACAAATAACCAAACCTGGAAAATAGCCAAGCTGTTATGCTAACAAGTGTCTATAGCACAGGGTAGGAGCATTTGTTTGACCAAATTTTACTTTATGTACGTATAAATGCTTATTTTGTTTTGACCTTTAAATGCAAATGGCGGGTGTAAATGTATTGCACAAATATGACATAAAGGGAGGCATTGTAAACAATAAAACTTCTCCTATACTACATAGGATATATACATTATAAGATCATAGTAAGAAGACAAATTATTAAACTGGTGAGTTTGGGTTTTTTCAGAGATGTGCATATTTTACCCCAAACTCAACGGTTGAACTTCCCCCCCACCCCCCTAAAAGCATTCTTCTTGCCTTGTATAGTGTCAAATAAGAGATTTCTGATGTTTAAAATACCTCCTTTTATGCCATATTTGAGTGATATCACTCACAACTGCCATTTGCATTTCAAATATTATAAAGTAAAATCTGGCCAAACCAATGCTCCTATTTTGTGCTTTAGACTTTTGTGATCAAAACGACATGGCTACTTTGTGCAATATGCATGTTTTGTTGAAACTTACAAACAGCTTAACAAATACATAACATGTCAAAGGCAAGTCCCATGGGTTTGTCCATGATATAAACTAAAAATTCATCATGTTACTTCTGTTAAATTGCACTATAGTAGGAATTAATAGGCTTGTAAAATATCACTGTTTGGACTGGATTTGCTCTTTAGATGCCCTTTAATTGTTAAGGGACATTATTTTTAAAAAAATTATTTATTATCATTATATTAAAATTTGATTACATATGTACATAAAATGGTCTGACAAATGTCACCAGAAGCGATAGCCCCTTACATCCATTTTTTGAGGAAATATTCCAATAAGACAGCTTTCTGATTACAACGTATTCCCCATGTTTCCTAGATATCGACAAAAGACATATAGGGTTTATAATTAAGTAAAATCAAACATATCATATCGAACTGAAAACCAAAAAAAAGATAATAAAATATGAAATACTAATGTGTTTATCGTGTCGTAGATAAAGGTATGGACTTTACTGGATTTGACGGGAACCTGGACGCCTACATGATCTGTAGGAAGCACGTGTCCGACACACCTGGTATTTGTTTACAGTTTAATTGACTAGTTTCCTATGCTCGATCTTATTATCGACTTGCCATTCCATCCCCGATTTCTCATTTGGTTTAGTTATCACCTTCTCGTTCTATCTTATTATCGACTGAGCTACCCATCCTAGATTTTGCTGTCTTTCCGTTTGTTTTGATTATTACCCCGATTCCTGTGCTTCTACCGTATTTTCGACTTCGAAAAAACTGCCATCGATTTTGTTGTTGTTCCGTTTGGTTTTGATTACTCCTCGATTCCTATCATCAGATGGTGGGCTATTCAAATCGCCCTTCATCCTTGGTGCGTCGTCTGTCCATAAACAAACAATTATGGATGGTCGAGTGGCACAGTGGTAACAAGCCTGTTTTTCACCTAGGCGTCCTCGGTTCCATTCCCCGATTGGACGTGAAGAGGTATTGGGTCACCTGCCCAACAACGTGAGTTTTCTCCGGGTATTCCGACGATTTCTTCCAACACTAAGACCCCTTGCGTGCTTTCATCCTGTCGAGCAATAGTTGTAAAAAATAAAATTCACATTACATTTATATAACAATCCTTGTTACCGCTATTTCTCACAAAAGTACTAAATGGATATGTCTCAAATTTCATATGTAGCTTTTTTATGCTTTAAAGAGATTCCTATCGCTATTTTTTGAGGACTCCTTTCAGGATGTTTCTCAAACTTCGTATGTAGGTTCCCTTTGGTCCCCAGCTTTGCACGTCCCATGTTGAGACTGCATGTTCGGTATACAAAATGGCCGACAGGTGGCCATTTTGAATTTCCATAGTTGAAGTGTGTTACCGCTGTTTTTCCAGAAAACTACTGAAGGCATATTTTCCATGTGTAGGTTTATCTTGGTCCTTAGTTGTGCATGTTAAATATCGAGACAGGTCGTAAAACAAAATGGCCGATATCGAGTTAACGTCCATTTGCTACCCCCGGATCCGATAAAAACGTGATCATATCACTACTATTTATAGAAAGTTGTGTAGTTTTTCGTATTGTCGGTATCTTTCTAAGTCTATCGATCCATTTGTTATGTCGTTCTAATGAGGGGACGTGTAGCGGATAATTGGCGATAGACATAAATCATGCTCAAATTGATCTGAGACGTAGGAGGAAGACTACACAAATTTGATATTTTCAGTTCGGTATGCGGTAATAGTGAAAACATTTTTACATCGTTCATCAGGATATGGTGATCAAATATGTCGCCTTTTACTCTCGCTGTCCTCAGTTTACCCCATTTGATCCCTAAGACTACTGGCGGTTTGTGCTTCTTATAGAAGCTGAATTTATATAGAACTTCCTGTGCTGGTGTTGTTATGTTCTTGGATATGACACTTTACCCTAATATGCTCTGGGTGGCAAACAAATAATAATTCTGTCAATGTAAATAGTATTTTAAATGTGCATGTCAATATATTTATAGAGAAAGATCGTCGATAAGTTTGTTTTGTAAACACTTGGCCAAACCCTTTGCTATTTATGGCAATAAGATGTTCTAACAAAATACTGATCGATGTCGTTTAGTGGGCGTTCGGAAGAAGGTGTCCTATAACTCCACGCTGACCAGTCTTATCTCGACAATGACAAATGCCATGCTGGCCTCGGATATGTCGGTGCACTAATTATTACCTTAACGTATTGTTTACGACTCTGTCCTCTCCTGGTGACTCGGGTTTTGGAGTTATGTATCATGGTTTACTATCCTTGAATCCGCTGGAAGTCTACTGGAAATATCACAACTACAGTGTAATTATGACGATAACGACAGAATCACAAGAATGAAAACCGAACCAGGTCTGTCCTGTAAAGCCTATATAGTAACACTGTCGCTGTGTTGTTTTGCTCCTTCCACTGACGCTAAAACTTTACTTCATAATGTAACTTTTTGCAATTTTGTTTCAAGATAGGGGTATTTCTTCAATTAGTAAAGCTCTGGTAGAGCAATATTTTAACGCTTCGATAATTAATTATAATCAGATAAGAAATGCACCCTGATTAAAGTTGGTATAATTTCAATGTGTTATTTATACAATGCAATAAAAAGCCAAAAAGGCATCAAATTTGTAAACTACATTTCAAATAAAAAGAAAAAATACATTTTTCATAATATGAATTTATCAGTTATAATTATACTGGACGGTTAATATAGATAGATCGTTGTACATGTTATCATTAAACATTCCCCTTTAATAACGTACCACATACCACATTTAGATATAAATACATGTATGTAAATGTTTCGGACCTTTTATGATCTACCTGAGAAAAACACACTGCTTAGAGTTTGAAACGAGTTCTTTCATGAATACGCATCACCTACGATTATCAATTCATTGTGAAATTGTTTCTTTACCATCTTTTCTAAAATTCCCCAGATATGATATTAATGAGAAAGGAAGTAATAAACGTTGTCAAAGTACATATATTTAAAAGAACTTTACCCTTTCTAGATCAGGCGAATTATCAGTTACAATTATACTGGTGGTAATATAGATAGATCGTTGTACATGTCATTAATTATTCCCCTTTAGAAACGTACAACTTACGTTATATAAATATGTAAATGTTTCGGACCTTTTATGATCTACCTGTCAGAACAATCCTATATAATGCGGGCTGTAACACTCTCTAGTTGTACTCACGTACACATATTAAAATTGGAACGATACAGAGAAGATTAGCAAGCCCCTGCGTAAGGATGACGTGCTTAATCGTGAAGCGTTCCATATTTTTTTCTTTCTAAAACTTATGGAATCTAATTGTAATAACAAGACAAACTGGTATCCAATCAATTTTCATGTACAAAATTAACTTGCCCGTTTATCAAAATAATGCATTGGATATTTAAAACCTAACAATGTCGCGGGAGCCTGAAGTTGGTTCCGAGTTCCTCTTAAGAAAAACTGAACTACTATGAATAAAATTTACGGGCCTTGGTCCAAGTTCCGAGTTCCGTTTAAGAAAAAATGAACTACTATGTATAAACTTTACGGGACTTGGTCCCAGTCCCGAGTTCCGTTTAAGATAAACGAAACTAGGAACCAGTTCCGTTTTCCTTAAACGGAACTCGGAACTGGTTCCTTGTTCCGTTTTTCTGAAACGGAACTGAGACCAAGTACAGTAAAGCTTATACATGACTGATAACTGCCTTTGCACCTATGGACACACACACATATATATACACACACATATATATAGTTTTTCTTTTTCAAATTCGGGTCTGATATTGAGATAAAATACATAGAATATTTTCTTTAACGGAACTCGGAACTAGTTCCTTGTTCCGTTTTACCAAAACGGAGCTGGTTTCTAGTTCCGGTTATCTTAAACAGAACTGGGAACTAGGACCAAGTCTCGTAAAATGTATACGTGACTGATAACTACCTTTGCACACACTGACATATAGTTTGTCTCCTTCAGATTAAGGCCTCATTGAGATATACTACACAGAATATTTTCTTAAACGGAACTCGGAACTGGGACCAAGTCCCGTAAAACTTATACATAGTACATGTAGTTCTGTTTTCCTTAAACGGAACTCGGAACTGGGACCAAACCCGTAAAGCTTATGCATAGTAGTTCCGTTTTTCTTACGGAACTCGGAACTGGTTCCTAGTTTTGTTTTTTGTTTTGTTTTTTTTGCTGTGGTTGTTAACTCTCAACACTGACCCTCAAAGTTTATTTCATAATCTAAATTTTTACATTTTGTTTCATGGTTAAAGCGATTTCATATTTTTTTTAACACTGGTAATTTAACCCTTCAACCAATATTAAAACGATTCGACAATTAACTATAATCAACTGAGAACAAATGCATACTGCTTAAGAATTTGGAATAGTTCTTTCATAAATACGTATCACCTACGATTATCAATTCATTGTGTAATTGTTTCTTTACTGTTTTCTTTTTTAATTGAAAAGCTATGATTAACAACGAAAGGAAGTAATAAACGTTTTCAAGTACATAAATTAAAAAGATAATTACGCTTTCTAGATCAGGCGAATTACCAGTTATAATTATACTGGACGGGTAATATAGACAGATCGTTGTACGTGTTATCATTTATTATTCCCCTTTAGAAACGTACAACTTACGTTATATAAATATGTAAATGTTTCAGACCTTTTATGATCTACCTGTCAGAACAATCCTATATAATGTGGGCTGTAACACTCTCTAGTTGTACTCACGTACACACATTGAAATTGGAACGATACAGAGAAGATTAGCAAGCCCCTGCGTAAGGATGACGTGCTTAATCGTGAAGCGTTCCATATTTTTTCCTTAACCTTACGGAATCTAATTTTGATAACAAGACAAAGTACTAACAGATGTGTCCAATCAATTTTCATGTCCAGTTAATATATAACGCAATGCTATTTAAAACCCAACATTGTCGTTTTAGCTGTTTACTCCCAACACTGGCCTTTAAAGTTTATTTCATAATCTAAATTTTTACATTCTGTTTCATGGTTAAAGCGATTTCATACTTTTTAACACTCTGATAGTTTATCCCGTTCAACAAATATTACAAAGATTCGACAATTTATTAAAATCAACTGAGAAGAAATACACATACTGCTTAAGAGTTGGGGACAATTCTTTCATAAATACGTATCACCTACGATTATCAATTCATTGTTTCTTTGCTGTCTTTTCTTAAATTCACCAGCTATGATAAACATAAGAAAGGAAGTAATAAACGTTTTCAAGTACATATATTTTAAAGACAATTACACTTTCTAGATCAGGCGGATTACAAGTTACAATTATACTTGACGGTAATACAGATAGATCATTGTACAAGTTATCATTAATTATTCCCCTTTAGAAACGTACAACTTACGTTATATAAATATGTAAATGTTTCGGACCTTTTATGATCTACCTGTCAGAACAATCCTATATAATGTGGGCTGTAACACTCTCTAGTTGTACTCACGTACACACATTAAAATTGGAACGATACAGAGAAGATTAGCAAGCCCCTGCGTAAGGATGACGTGCTTAATCGTGAAGCGTTCCATATTTTTTTCTTAACCTTACGGAATCTAATTTTGATAACAAGACAAAGTACTAACAGATGTTGTGTCCAATCAATTTTCATGTCCAGTTATTATATAACGCAATGCTATTTAAAACCCACAATTGTCGTTTTAGCTGTTTACTCCCAACACTGGCCTTTAAAGTTTATTTCATAATCTAAATTTTTACATTCTGTTTCATGGTTAAAGCGATTTCATACTTTTTAACACTCTGATAGTTTAACCCGTTCAACCAATGCTATATAATAACGATTCGACAATTAATTATGACAACCCGAAAAGAAAAACACACTGCTTAAAGTTTGAAACGAATTCTGTCATAAATACGTATAACTTACGAATAACAATTCATTGTGTAATTGTTTCCTTACTTTCTTTTCTTAAATTCACCAGCTATGATAAACATGAGAAAGGTAGTAATAAACGTTTTCAAGTACATATATTTAAAAGATAATTACACTTTCTAGATTAGGCGAATTACCAGTTACAATTAGACTGGACGGGTAGTATAATGCAGATAGATCGATGTACTTGTTATCATTAATTATTCCCCTTAACAAACGTACAACATACGTTATATAAATATGTAAATGTTTCAGACCTTTTATGATCTACCCGTCAGAACAATCCTATATAATGTGGGCTGTAACACTCTCTAGTTGTACTCACGTACACACATTAAAATTGGAACGATACAGAGAAGATTAGCAAGCCCCTGCGTAAGGATGACGTGCTTAATCGTGAAGCGTTCCATATTTTTTCTTCTTCTAAACCTTACGCAATCTAATTTTGATAACAAGACAAATTAGTATCCAATCCATTTTCATGTCCTATTATTATTACCAACACTGGCCCTAAAAGTTTATTTCATTATATAATGTTTCATGGTTAAAGCGACTTCATACTTTTTAAACACTCTGGTAGTTTAACCCGTTCAACTTATATTACAAATATTCGACAATTTATTAAAATCAACTGAGAAGAAATACACACTGCTTAAGAGTTGGGAACAATTCTTTCACAAATACGCATCACCTACGATTATCAATTCAATGTATTATTTTATCGTTAGTGTCTTTCTTAAAGTAATAAACGTTTTCAAGTACATATAATTAAAAGATAATTACACTTTCTAGATCAGGCAATTACCAGTTACAATTATACTGGACAGTAATACAGATAGATCGTTGTACAGATCATTAATTATTCCCCTTTAGAAACGTACAACTTACGTTATATAAATATGTAAATGTTTCGGACCTTTTATGATCTACCTGTCAGAACAATCCTATATAATGCGGGCTGTAACACTCTCTAGTTGTACTCACGTACACATATTAAAATTGGAACGATACAGAGAAGATTAGCAAGCCCCTGCGTAAGGATGACGTGCTTAATCGTGAAGCGTTCCATATTTTTTCCTAAAACTTACGGAATCTAATTTTGATAAAAAGACAAACTAGTATCCAATTAATTTTCATGTCCAGTTAGTATGTAACGCATTGGTTATTTAAAACCTAATATTGTCGTTGAAGTTGTTTACTCCCAACAATAGCAATAAAAGTTTATTTCATAATCCAACTTTTTACATTCTATGTTTCATGGTTAAAGCGATTTCATACTTTTTAACACGTTGGTAGTTAACCCGTTCAACAAATATAAAGATTCGACAATTAATTATAATCAACCGAGAAGAAATACACACTGCTTAAGAGTTGGGAATAATTCTTTCATAAATAGGTATCACCTACGATTATCAATTCAATATATTATTGTTTCGTGTGTGTCTTTTTTAAAGCAATAAGCGTTGTCAAGTACATATATATAAAAGACAATTACACTTTCTAGATCAGACGGATTACCAGTTACAATTATACTGGACGGTAATATAGATAGATCGATGTACTTGTTATCATTAATTATTCCCCTTAACAAACGTACAACATACGTTATATCAATATGTAAATGTTTCGGACCTTTTATGATCTACCTGTCAGAACAATCCTATATAATGTGGGCTGTAACACTCTCTAGTTGTACTCACGTACACATATTAAAATTGGAACGATACAGAGAAGATTAGCAAGCCCCTGCGTAAGGATGACGTGCTTAATCGTGAAGCGTTCCATATTTTTTTCTTAACCTTACGGAATCTATTTTTGATAACAAGACAAAGTACTAACAGATGTTGTGTCCAATCAATTTTCATGTCCAGTTATTATATAACGCAATGCTATTTAAAACCCACCATTGTCGTTTTAGCTGTTTACTCCCAACACTGGCCTTTAAAGTTTATTTCATAATATAAATTTTTACATTCTGTTTCATGGTTAAAGCGATTTCATACTTTTTAACACTCTGATAGTTTAACCCGTTCAACCAATGCTATATAATAACGATTCGACAATTAATTATCACAACCCGAGAAGAAAAACACACTGCTTAAAGTTTGAAACGAATTCTGTCATAAATACGTATCACTTACGAATTAACAATTCATTGTGCAATTGTTTCTTTACTTTCTTTTCTTAAATTCACCAGCTATGATAAACATGAGAAAGGTAGTAATAAACGTTTTCAAGTACATATATTTAAAAGATAATTACACTTTCTAGATTAGGCGAATTACCAGTTACAATTAGACTGGACGGGTAGTATAATGCAGATAGATCGATGTACTTGTTATCATTAATTATTCCCCTTAACAAACGTACAACATACGTTATATAAATATGTAAATGTTTCAGACCTTTTATGATCTACCTGTCAGAACAATCCTATATAATGTGGGCTGTAACACTCTCTAGTTGTACTCATGTACACACATTAAAATTCGAACGATACAGAGAAGATTAGCAAGCCCCTGCGTAAGGATGACGTGCTTAATCGTGAAGCGTTCCATATTTTTTCCTAAACCTTACGGAATCTAATTTTGATAAAAAGACAAACTAGTATCCAATTAATTTTCATGTCCAGTTAGTATGTAACGCATTGGTTATTTAAAACCTAATATTGTCGTTGAAGTTGTTTACTCCCAACAATAGCAATAAAAGTTTATTTCATAATCCAACTTTTTACATTCTATGTTTCATGGTTAAAGCGATTTCATACTTTTTAACACTTTGGTAGTTAACCCGTTCAACAAATATAAAGATTCGACAATTAATTATAATCAACCGAGAAGAAATACACACTGCTTAAGAGTTGGGAATAATTCTTTCATAAATAGGTATCACCTACGATTAACAATTCAATATATTATTGTTTCGTGTGTGTCTTTTTTAAAGCAATAAGCGTTGTCAAGTACATATATATAAAAGACAATTACACTTTCTAGATCAGACGGATTACCAGTTACAATTATACTGGACGGTAATATAGATAGATCGATGTACTTGTTATCATTAATTATTCCCCTTAACAAACGTACAACATACGTTATATAAATATGTAAATGTTTCGGACCTTTTATGATCTACCTGTCAGAACAATCCTATATAATGTGGGCTGTAACACTCTCTAGTTGTACTCACGTACACATATTAAAATTGGAACGATACAGAGAAGATTAGCAAGCCCCTGCGTAAGGATGACGTGCTTAATCGTGAAGCGTTCCATATTTTTTTCTTAACCTTACGGAATCCAATTTTGATAACAAGACAAAGTACTAACAGATGTTGTGTCCAATCAATTTTCATGTCCAGTTATTATATAACGCAATGCTATTTAAAACCCACAATTGTCGTTTTAGCTGTTTACTCCCAACACTGGCCTTTAAAGTTTATTTCATAATCTAAATTTTTACATTCTGTTTCATGGTTAAAGCGATTTCATACTTTTTAACACTCTGATAGTTTAACCCGTTCAACCAATGCTATATAATAACGATTCGACAATTAATTATGACAACCCGAAAAGAAAAACACACTGCTTAAAGTTTGAAACGAATTCTGTCATAAATACGTATAACTTACGAATAACAATTCATTGTGTAATTGTTTCCTTACTTTCTTTTCTTAAATTCACCAGCTATGATAAACATGAGAAAGGTAGTAATAAACGTTTTCAAGTACATATATTTAAAAGATAATTACACTTTCTAGATTAGGCGAATTACCAGTTACAATTAGACTGGACGGGTAGTATAATGCAGATAGATCGATGTACTTGTTATCATTAATTATTCCCCTTAACAAACGTACAACATACGTTATATAAATATGTAAATGTTTCAGACCTTTTATGATCTACCCGTCAGAACAATCCTATATAATGTGGGCTGTAACACTCTCTAGTTGTACTCACGTACACACATTAAAATTGGAACGATACAGAGAAGATTAGCAAGCCCCTGCGTAAGGATGACGTGCTTAATCGTGAAGCGTTCCATATTTTTTCTTCTTCTAAACCTTACGCAATCTAATTTTGATAACAAGACAAATTAGTATCCAATCCATTTTCATGTCCTATTATTATTACCAACACTGGCCCTAAAAGTTTATTTCATTATATAATGTTTCATGGTTAAAGCGACTTCATACTTTTTAAACACTCTGGTAGTTTAACCCGTTCAACTTATATTACAAATATTCGACAATTTATTAAAATCAACTGAGAAGAAATACACACTGCTTAAGAGTTGGGAACAATTCTTTCACAAATACGCATCACCTACGATTATCAATTCAATGTATTATTTTATCGTTAGTGTCTTTCTTAAAGTAATAAACGTTTTCAAGTACATATAATTAAAAGATAATTACACTTTCTAGATCAGGCAATTACCAGTTACAATTATACTGGACAGTAATACAGATAGATCGTTGTACAGATCATTAATTATTCCCCTTTAGAAACGTACAACTTACGTTATATAAATATGTAAATGTTTCGGACCTTTTATGATCTACCTGTCAGAACAATCCTATATAATGCGGGCTGTAACACTCTCTAGTTGTACTCACGTACACATATTAAAATTGGAACGATACAGAGAAGATTAGCAAGCCCCTGCGTAAGGATGACGTGCTTAATCGTGAAGCGTTCCATATTTTTTCCTAAAACTTACGGAATCTAATTTTGATAAAAAGACAAACTAGTATCCAATTAATTTTCATGTCCAGTTAGTATGTAACGCATTGGTTATTTAAAACCTAATATTGTCGTTGAAGTTGTTTACTCCCAACAATAGCAATAAAAGTTTATTTCATAATCCAACTTTTTACATTCTATGTTTCATGGTTAAAGCGATTTCATACTTTTTAACACGTTGGTAGTTAACCCGTTCAACAAATATAAAGATTCGACAATTAATTATAATCAACCGAGAAGAAATACACACTGCTTAAGAGTTGGGAATAATTCTTTCATAAATAGGTATCACCTACGATTATCAATTCAATATATTATTGTTTCGTGTGTGTCTTTTTTAAAGCAATAAGCGTTGTCAAGTACATATATATAAAAGACAATTACACTTTCTAGATCAGACGGATTACCAGTTACAATTATACTGGACGGTAATATAGATAGATCGATGTACTTGTTATCATTAATTATTCCCCTTAACAAACGTACAACATACGTTATATCAATATGTAAATGTTTCGGACCTTTTATGATCTACCTGTCAGAACAATCCTATATAATGTGGGCTGTAACACTCTCTAGTTGTACTCACGTACACATATTAAAATTGGAACGATACAGAGAAGATTAGCAAGCCCCTGCGTAAGGATGACGTGCTTAATCGTGAAGCGTTCCATATTTTTTTCTTAACCTTACGGAATCTATTTTTGATAACAAGACAAAGTACTAACAGATGTTGTGTCCAATCAATTTTCATGTCCAGTTATTATATAACGCAATGCTATTTAAAACCCACCATTGTCGTTTTAGCTGTTTACTCCCAACACTGGCCTTTAAAGTTTATTTCATAATATAAATTTTTACATTCTGTTTCATGGTTAAAGCGATTTCATACTTTTTAACACTCTGATAGTTTAACCCGTTCAACCAATGCTATATAATAACGATTCGACAATTAATTATCACAACCCGAGAAGAAAAACACACTGCTTAAAGTTTGAAACGAATTCTGTCATAAATACGTATCACTTACGAATAACAATTCATTGTGCAATTGTTTCTTTACTTTCTTTTCTTAAATTCACCAGCTATGATAAACATGAGAAAGGTAGTAATAAACGTTTTCAAGTACATATATTTAAAAGATAATTACACTTTCTAGATTAGGCGAATTACCAGTTACAATTAGACTGGACGGGTAGTATAATGCAGATAGATCGATGTACTTGTTATCATTAATTATTCCCCTTAACAAACGTACAACATACGTTATATAAATATGTAAATGTTTCAGACCTTTTATGATCTACCTGTCAGAACAATCCTATATAATGTGGGCTGTAACACTCTCTAGTTGTACTCATGTACACACATTAAAATTCGAACGATACAGAGAAGATTAGCAAGCCCCTGCGTAAGGATGACGTGCTTAATCGTGAAGCGTTCCATATTTTTTCCTAAACCTTACGGAATCTAATTTTGATAAAAAGACAAACTAGTATCCAATTAATTTTCATGTCCAGTTAGTATGTAACGCATTGGTTATTTAAAACCTAATATTGTCGTTGAAGTTGTTTACTCCCAACAATAGCAATAAAAGTTTATTTCATAATCCAACTTTTTACATTCTATGTTTCATGGTTAAAGCGATTTCATACTTTTTAACACTTTGGTAGTTAACCCGTTCAACAAATATAAAGATTCGACAATTAATTATAATCAACCGAGAAGAAATACACACTGCTTAAGAGTTGGGAATAATTCTTTCATAAATAGGTATCACCTACGATTAACAATTCAATATATTATTGTTTCGTGTGTGTCTTTTTTAAAGCAATAAGCGTTGTCAAGTACATATATATAAAAGACAATTACACTTTCTAGATCAGACGGATTACCAGTTACAATTATACTGGACGGTAATATAGATAGATCGATGTACTTGTTATCATTAATTATTCCCCTTAACAAACGTACAACATACGTTATATAAATATGTAAATGTTTCGGACCTTTTATGATCTACCTGTCAGAACAATCCTATATAATGTGGGCTGTAACACTCTCTAGTTGTACTCACGTACACATATTAAAATTGGAACGATACAGAGAAGATTAGCAAGCCCCTGCGTAAGGATGACGTGCTTAATCGTGAAGCGTTCCATATTTTTTTCTTAACCTTACGGAATCTAATTTTGATAACAAGACAAAGTACTAACAGATGTTGTGTCCAATCAATTTTCATGTCCAGTTATTATATAACGCAATGCTATTTAAAACCCACCATTGTCGTTTTAGCTGTTTACTCCCAACACTGGCCTTTAAAGTTTATTTCATAATATAAATTTTTACATTCTGTTTCATGGTTAAAGCGATTTCATACTTTTTAACACTCTGATAGTTTAACCCGTTCAACCAATGCTATATAATAACGATTCGACAATTAATTATGACAACCCGAAAAGAAAAACACACTGCTTAAAGTTTGAAACGAATTCTGTCATAAATACGTATAACTTACGAATAACAATTCATTGTGTAATTGTTTCCTTACTTTCTTTTCTTAAATTCACCAGCTATGATAAACATGAGAAAGGTAGTAATAAACGTTTTCAAGTACATATATTTAAAAGATAATTACACTTTCTAGATTAGGCGAATTACCAGTTACAATTAGACTGGACGGGTAGTATAATGCAGATAGATCGATGTACTTGTTATCATTAATTATTCCCCTTAACAAACGTACAACATACGTTATATAAATATGTAAATGTTTCAGACCTTTTATGATCTACCCGTCAGAACAATCCTATATAATGTGGGCTGTAACACTCTCTAGTTGTACTCACGTACACACATTAAAATTGGAACGATACAGAGAAGATTAGCAAGCCCCTGCGTAAGGATGACGTGCTTAATCGTGAAGCGTTCCATATTTTTTCTTCTTCTAAACCTTACGCAATCTAATTTTGATAACAAGACAAATTAGTATCCAATCCATTTTCATGTCCTATTATTATTACCAACACTGGCCCTAAAAGTTTATTTCATTATATAATGTTTCATGGTTAAAGCGACTTCATACTTTTTAAACACTCTGGTAGTTTAACCCGTTCAACTTATATTACAAATATTCGACAATTTATTAAAATCAACTGAGAAGAAATACACACTGCTTAAGAGTTGGGAACAATTCTTTCACAAATACGCATCACCTACGATTATCAATTCAATGTATTATTTTATCGTTAGTGTTTTCTTAAAGTAATAAACGTTTTCAAGTACATATAATTAAAAGATAATTACACTTTCTAGATCAGGCAATTACCAGTTACAATTATACTGGACAGTAATACAGATAGATCGATGTACTTGTTATCATTAATTATTCCCCTTTAGAAACGTACAACTTACGTTATATAAATATGTAAATGTTTCAGACCTTTTATGATCTACCTGTCAGAACAATCCTATATAATGCGGGCTGTAACACTCTCTAGTTGTACTCACGTACACACATTAAAATTGGAACGATACAGAGAAGATTAGCAAGCCCCTGCGTAAGGATGACGTGCTTAATCGTGAAGCGTTCCATATTTTTTCCGAAACCTTACGGAATCTAATTTTGATAACAAGACAAACTAGCATCCAATCAATTTTCATGTCCAGATATTATATAACGCATTGGTTATTTAAAACCTAATATTGTCGTTTACTCCTAACACTGGCCTTAAAAAGTTTATTTCATAATTTAACTTTTTACATTCTATATTTCATGGTTGAAGCGATTTCATACTTTTTAAACACTCTGGTAGTTAACCCGTTAACTGCTTAAGTGCTTAATCGTGAAGCGTTCCATACTTTTAAAAAATAATTCAGAGCGTTTCCAAAGTATTTGGATATTGAATATAGTATCTAGGAATATATTTATTTATTTCAATACGGAAAAAATCACATTAAAAAACATCAGTGGTACTCATCAATGATTGATAAAACAAGAAACCAGGTAATTTCCTCCTCCTTCCATGGTTCTTGTTCAGAAAGAAATAAAAACGTCTCGCAACATTTAAAGATAACGTTTATTTTAATTTCAACAGTAATGAAAATAATTTTAAAAAAACAAGGGACCAGCTTGCTTGTCTGCAGCAAGTCAAATAACTTATCTGATATTTGTATGTGAAATTAAATAAATTCAAGACAAAATCACAAATACCACTAAAGTCAATAGCTTTTATAAAGGAAAAAACAAAACAAAAAAACTAAAGGATCTAGGACTACACTATATATTCCCAATTCTTTAATTTGACAGGATTACCACCCATGTGGAATATGCAACAGAAAGACATGTTGTTTTAATTAAGACGTCACTTTGCATCAAATGTCTCACCAAGGTACCAAGAAAAATCTAGCACTCGTTAGCGCAGAAGATTTCTCGGTAATGTACCAGAAACCCAAGTACAGGATGAGACATAAGTATTAAAATACATAAATACTGTGTCATATCCTCGATACCAACATGTCTTTCAAACTCTGGCATATCAATTTTAAGTATTCTACTAGCATTTTTGTCACACAGAAAGTAGACATATCAAGTTTGAGTAATCTACTAGCAATCTTAGGAAAAGAGAAAAGTAAACATAGTGCAGATGACAATAATGCCACAATACAAATATGGAAAATTATAAACAAATTATCGTAATCTAAACATTTCAAAAAATTTGGCACTTCAATTTACAATGTGTACATGTGTTCAATATTTGATACAATAGCATTTGTAACATCTTTAACATAAAAAAGTCATTTTTTAATCAGAAAGTGGGAAAGTATTGACCTGTCACTGATATTCTGTTGAAGCCTCCTTCAATTTCAGCTGTCCATAATCTTTGGCTATTCACTAATTTTCTGTAGAAACTTGTCCATCAATATTCAGTTATTTTGCTGAAGCCTCCGTCAATAGTCAGATGTCTGTAGCTGGTAAACTTTGGCTCCTTTCTTCAATAGATATCCTTGATTGTTTAGTGAGCTTATAAAACCTTCGAAATCCATAATGTTGAGGCCAATATCCTAAGGAAAAATAATATGCAAAAGTAGGATTCCGACACCACCTTTTACATAGGTTATATACAGTGCAACTTCTGAAAACCGAACCTTCTAAAAACCGAACACCTCTGAATACCGAACGAATTGTCATTGTACGGAATTGGTCCTTCTTTATTATAGTATTAAAAAACTTCCAAATACCGATCCCTCTGAATTCCGAACACCGGACTGATTTTGTGTCCGGTTCCTGTTAAAATATACCAAAAATTACTTCTGAAAACCGGCCTTACCTGGGCGATTATGACACGAGGTCAGGCCAGTCAACCGTGAAACAACAACTGTGACGGGTATTGTGTGAAGCCTTATTGTCTCGGGACCTACGTAGGTGATTTGTACAGGTATCCAATATATACCCCAAGGGGGCATTATGACGGAAGGCCTAGTGTATAATCAACACGACAATTATGAAACAATGCCACACTTCATTGAAGCGCGTCGGTTCGTTTATCTTCTCAATGCAAGTAGAGCTAGAAGCCTGAGTTTCGCATTTAATTTAAATGAGGCCCAAAAGGGGTTGTTTTCGTAAAGAAGCCCGTGATGTTTTTTTTAAACAAAGCGATGTCGGAAATACGACCAGAATCATCTGATCAATTGTAATTGATATTGAAACAAAACATCTTCACACCCTTTAATATTATTTGATGTGTAAAATAATCTGTATCGGACTATTGGCCCCATCCACATGACGATTCACCGGATGTAACAAAATGTAGGCCGATCGTAAAGTGTAGTTGTACATGTGAAAATACTGTTTAAAACTATTGTTATAGTCATTTGCCTTTCTTATATATTCTGCAATATATACATTGATTAACTTTCATAATATGCATATTATTCAGACAATCCAAATTGTCTAAGTATGTACGTGGCGTTTTGTAATCGGGTGCATTCTAATAAAACATCGTCCAACCAATTATATCCGGAATTTGACCGGTCATTTTTCGATCAACTTCTCCAAACCGAACCCTCTATAAACCGAACAAATAGTCATGTCCCATGCATGTTCGGTTTATAGAGGTTCCACTGTATATGGCTTTTTCCTGATGACAAACTCTATTTCTGTAAGCCCAGACTATTATCATAAACTTATACTTCCTCAGTGGGTCAACAAAACAAGATATCCCGGGATCTTGGTGCACACAATTGAATAATCTACATTGGTTCTTAAAACAGATATTTTCTCTACCTTCCATTCTTTCCCTTTTTCCTTTTAATCATTTGAAATACATATGAAATGTTAGATTCTGTGAGTAAGAAATATCGATAACAATCCTTAACTGTCAAAATCCAAGATGGCCACCTGTTAGCCATTTTATTTTCCCAATTCAGACCCAAAACTGAATGTGAACAACTAAGGACCAAGAGGAACCTACATATTAAGTTGGAGAAATATCTTTAAAGTATTTTTTACGAAATAGTGATGATGGTGAACTAAAAAGTCATAAAAACTGAGTAATCCGAGAATGTTTACATATTCCTCAAAAGTCTAAACAAAACTAAGGTTACAAACGTCCACAAAACTTTACTTCTCCAGTATCGTCTTTAGAGGATTTGTTAATGTTACCCAATAGAGAATAAAATATACCTTAATATTCCAAACATCTTGGGTAAATACAAGTGTTTTCAAACAGTTGCAACTCTGTGGCCACATAAATTAGAAGGGAAGCCAGTCAAGCTTATCATAGTCTGTACTATACTGATTTAAGTCACCTAGGAATTTATTTCATGTAAATATATTTTAAAGTATACTCTGCCATATGAATACCTTTGAAATTTGTCTTAGTTGTGGTATTGTAAAAATCGAGTTGTAGGTCTGTTCAGCAATTTTCTGCAAAGCTGCCACAAACTTCTTTGGCTGAAAACAGGATTTTTAATCAATTATGATATAGGTTACTGTATTTAAAGCTGTATTTATAGCATATTCATGATTAAAAGGTTAGGAACCCTTCAAGAAAGTATGTGGATGCTTTTTCCTGCTTACTGTCAAATATATATTGCTCTGGTTCATGTTATGAGCAGTCCTTTTACTGAAACAACATTGAGTCTAAAAGCAACATCAAGGAAATAGATTCAAATTCAATCTCAATGGAAAAGAGGGGGAAATAGGATTTAGGACCAAATACAGATTTATATGGAGATCCTTGAAAAAGTTAAACAATATATATGTATTCAGGAGTGACCAGACCTTTAAAGTATAAAATAATGCATGATGCAAAACACCTGATGCTGGAAATTGGATGCTATTCCATGACATAACCCCATTCACAAATCTTAACTTTTGCCCTTTAAAGTACAGTCTGATATATACCTGTGAACGTCCACTCATACCCGAACCATGCTGTGACCGGCGGAAATCCAGCCCCCCATACTGGTCAGAGTAAGTGTCCACCATACTATATTTCATAATCTCTATCACATCATTGGCATCCTCCTTTGTCGCCTCCTCACGCAGTTCCAGACGTGCCCGGGCCTCCGTCAGGCGTATCAGTGACTCGAGTTGTCGGGTGGTAATGGGTGTGCTGTCTTGAGTTTGGTGCTGTTTACGAAGCTCCAGGTAAAATTCCTGTAGTGTAAGCAATAGTTAACAGTAATATAACATAGGCCGAGTTACTTTATATTACATTTACACATTTATGTACAACAGAGAGCATGAGTTCTTTTGTGACATATCCAGATAAATGATACTACACCACCAGGTAGCCTAAAGACGGAAAACATGTGAACAAACTATTTTATCTACTTTTGTCACTTTTTAGGAAGCTTCTTCACATAATCTCACCTGTAGAACAGTTGCAGCTTCTTTCCCTATCTTTGGGTGGACATACTTTCTGGCATACCCCACATACTACAAACACAAGGACACGATTGTCATACATGAGTGGCCATACATAATTTATAGTTAAGAGTGCAAAATTGTCACATTTTTTTTACTGAACATGTGAAGACAATATTCTAATGAACTGAATTTTGTCAATTGGTGACCGAATTATATTTCATATTGCCTAAGTAAATCTCTGATGTCAACCTTCCAATGTACTGTAACTCCAGTATAGAGTTGTGTTCTCAGTATTCCATGCATTACCCTATATAAAGACATTACTAATAATTACTATATCAGTTAATTTAAACATACAGTACCAACAAGCTTACTCACAATAAAGGTCTATCATTAATACATTGCAATTGACATAGTTCTTTAATGTGTCATTTTGTTTAACAGATAGAATATTTGTGATGCCATGCTAATTTTCAAAATTATCATTCATCACGAAAATTACTGGCTATACACAACACTTCAGTACAGACTGGAAATGAATTCACATGAAGATATCAATGTTATAAATTCAGAAAGATGATTTTGAAAATTTGACATCAGTAGAGATTGTTTTTGTAAATGAAAACATGTCTTCCCTTCTCCCTAACCTGGCATTTTTCTTACACTCAATTAACTTTTGACATTAAAGTCTGGACAAGAAATTAATTTGCAATTATTTGACCTGACCTTGAGGTCAAGATAATGGGTTACAGCACATCTATTGTACAGGTAGAATATCTCAAGATAACAAAGTGGATTTAACATTGGTATGGTTGAAATTATACAGCTACTAATTGCAGGTATAAATGTATTACATTGTAGACCTACCTTTCTGAGGAGTTGGGCTGGAATAGGGTCAAAGGCCTCTCCTCGGGGAACCTTTAGTCTGTCACTCAGAGGTTTGTCTGTCTCCATCAGCAGAATAGAGTCATCTGCCTTTTAAAAAAAGTTAGGAGATAACTAACATATTTACTGATAATTTGATTTCATTACATTCCCACAGCAATCCATCGTTTTAAACTCCACCATGCCAGTAAAATTACTTTCTTTTAACCTCAAACTTATACCACATCAGAAGTGGAAGATCTTTGGTGGCCATTGCTCCATATAAAACTTCTGGTGTTAAATTATCTTAACCATATTTCAATATATCACTCACACATTACCAAATGAAAACATGTGCTAAACAACATCCAGTGGAAATGTTAAACTTTGCCAATACAAAGAAAATAAACAAAATTTCTTATTACAGTTTTGCACACATTGGGTTATTCAGAAACCATTTCTTTAAATATACCATCATTTAAATTCATAAAAGTAATATTCACCCCGGATCTTCTTGCTGTAACTCTTGTCATAGATCTGAAAATATGTAATGTTAGAATATTGTCAATATTGCATCATCTAAACAGACATCGCAAAATATTTAATTTGCTTAAAGAGGAAAATATTATATCTCCTTGACTTCAATAACACAGCCATCATAAAGACCTACAATAATTACTATATGGCTTTCAGTAAGACTAATCAAAAAGACAAAACATTACATGTGATATCAACAGCAGAAATTTGTACGTCTAGTCAAATCATTATTATCTTCATTTCTTCAAGTTTTCTAGTGTGTAAACTTTAAGCCTCTAAATTTGTGAGTTCAAACTTTGATTACTGAATAATGAAATCACAACATAAAGAAGGATTGGTATTTTACCTATTTTTACCCGCATGAAGGGCCATGACATGTTCAGATAACATGCTGTCCATTTCCTGTAAAATATTAAAAACAATCCTGCAGTCACTTCTCAGCTTACAGCATCACAGGGTTTCATACAAACAAATTTAATGAACTGTAATGGGGATTTATAGCTACTCATAACTAACACATTATTAATTACATTTTCAATCAACAATGCAACATTCACATGTCGACAATTTCAAAGAATTAATAGATCATATCATCTCCTTAAAAAGGCACCAACTTCTACAATCATATACAGATTCCAATATCGTGTGACATTACTATTGCTGTTTGACATCAGACTAGAAATTTGCTCTGCCAACTTACCTCGTCAGGTTTGTCAAGGAGGATAAAAACAAGATCGAATCTGGACAACAGGGCACTTCCCATCCTTATAAACATAAAATCAAAAGTAGCTGTGTTAAGTCAAACAAGAAGGCCACATGATTTTGTAACACTACAGCCTCCTATAGTACTGGTCTAAATTTGTAAAAGCTTTCCAAACACTCATTGTACTTAAATGTTTTATACATGTATAGTGACTTCTTTTTACACTGAAATTTTTTTCATCTTAGGATAAATATATAAGAATATATATTTTTGATGGTTGAAATACATGTATACTCTTTTATGGAGATAAGAAATTGATTTCAATTAGAGTATTAATGCCAACTCATAGAAACATCTAATCACAAAACATAGACTCCAACAAGAAACTATCTTGGTAGTACAGAAAGATAACAGTAAAACCACTTTAAATCGTTTCAAAAATTCCATGAGCTAGATCTCAAAATTATAATAGAATACAAATCATTACATTTATTTCAACAGGAAATATATAAAAAGCAAATATATAAATGGCTGTAGATGTAAAAGGTTACATCAATCACAAAAAAAAAAAAACCAAGACTTTGCATCTAAAGTTATGAAGTTGGTTTTATAAATGCCAACTGTAATCCACAAAGAGCCAAACTGAATATAATTATCTGATATTGGGACTTGCTACTTACTTGAGATTTTCTGACACAGTTTTCGATTTATTGTAGTGACCTCCTACAGGGTTAGCAGCAGCTATGATTGACGTCCGTGCAGGCAAACTACAACAACAAATAAAAAGAAATGCTGGCATTGTCAAGATTTTGAATTTGGGTCTATAATCTTTATATATTAACTTTTATTGCAAGATCCTTTATAAAATCTTTCCAAATAAATTAAATATAAACATACATCATTATATGTCAGATATTTTAAAAATTCATGCAGTTATTGATTGGAAAGCAAATTAGTTAAACCTTAAATGAAATGGCAGATAAGAGATACGTACCTGCAGACAATTCCTGCTTTGGCTATACTGATACTCTGTTGCTCCTGTTGATATTAATTTATCACTGTGATTTAACTTTAGTAGGCAGTAAACGTTACAAGTAGATACAGATATTATTGAATATTTGATTTGGTTAAGACTATATCAAATCACGTTCTTTGCAAATTGATGGCCAGTATTATCTTTTTCTGTTTTAACTGCGAAGACATATAACACTGAGCTGTTATGTGAAGCCTACTAGTAATGATACAGAGGGAACTGAATGAGGATCGGCTAAATTCCTACACAGAAGGTCTGGTTGAGGAGAGGAGTTTGAACAGGTGGTCTGGTTGAGGAGAGGAATTCAAACGGCTGGTTGAGGAGAGGAATTCGAACAGGTGGTCTGGTTGAGGAGAGGAGTTTGAACAGGTGGTCTGGTTGAGGAGAGGAATTCGAACAGGTGGTCTGGTTCAGGAGAGGAATTCGAACAGGTGGTCTGGTTCAGGAGAGGAATTTAAACAAGTGGTCTGGTTCAGGATGTGCAGACATAGTGAAACAGGAGGTCTAACTTAAAAGCATCAGTTTCCTGTCCATAAATCTACTCAAGTGCAAAATTTGGCTATTGAAAATGACGGAGCAGAAGTTTAATTCTGAAAACTTTAACACAGTGAATGAAGGGACATAACTCCAAATATAGTGCCGACAAGACCCAATTTCAATGTGACACTCAATGCAAATATTGGCAGTTGTAAATGACCGTAGTATATAAGATATGCCCCTAAATAAGCAATTTACAGAGAGAGATTAATCGGTGGTGTATAAACCTATAGTACTCTCCAGTAGTACAGGTGTCAAAGAGACTATCACAAATTCAAAATGACCATAGAAATATCACAGGTATTACATCAATATGCTCCACTTTAAACTGACCATAGCTTCCAACAATGCCTGGTGTTGGTTTCCCATCTTGTCAAATTCATCAATACAGCAGCATCCTTGGTCAGCAAGTACAAGGGCACCTGCCTCCAGAGCAAAATCTCCAGACCCACCGTCCCTCGACAAAGTCACCTGTTAACAAGAAGAATTCCGAAACATGTACATGTATATTCATATGAAAAGTATATTTAGTCAAGTTAAATGAACAAAGAACAATTCAAATGAAAGCAGGGACTGAATTGAAGAAAATATTGTTGATTAACTTCTATAACTATGTAAGCAAAATCTTTAACTGGATCCTAAATGGTATGTTATTAATGGAGAGAGAACATCTGACAATGGTAAGACAATTGTGAGGACTTATAGCTGAAATATTGTCAAATGTTACTTAATGGTAAAGTAATGACTCAAACCTCGCCAATTTAAAAATTCTATCAATCTGAGCTCTAAATATGGGAGAAAAAATAGCATGAAAATAATCTATATTCATTGGAAAGGCTTATTCATTAACAGTAAATACCATTATTCATATGTGGAAGAAGCTATTGAAGAAAGTAGAATATACCTTACAAAACCTGGCTTCAACAGTTGCTCTTCCTTTCTATTTATTTGTTAACTATGTTTAAGAGAGCTTTGTGTCCACTAGAGAACCTCCTGGACGCTAGTAGATAAATTACAACACACATATAAAAACTTAGCAGGTCGTTGGTACTTCGGAGAATTTCTCCAACTTCAAAATTTTCCCATATGTTAATTTATGTGTCCGTTTTTTCTGTGAATTGAGATTACTATATGAGTAAATACTACTGTTTGTGTAAAACCATCATCATACCGTTAAACCTGAGGTAGTGGTCGTGTTTCCACACACATAAACACTTCTTGGAGCTATGTTGGAAGTTGACTGTAACATCTGAGAAAAAGCAAACATTAATATTTCAATGCTAGTATTTATAGTTTACTTCAGGCAGGCATAAGTATTGGTACATTTGTATAATGAAAGATTTTTTCTTTAATGTTTTTTTTTCCACAAAGTGTAACAAATAATTTTCTAATCTAGCAGAAGTATTCATTTTAAATGCTATAGATTATAAGGGATTCCTGACGAGTTAAACTAAACATTGAGTGTGATTTACTTGTAATTTTCTAATCTAGCAGAATAATTTTAACTGCTATAGATTATATAGTATAAGGGATTCCTGAGTAGTTAAACTAAACATCGAGTGTGATTTATTTGTATATAATACTGACCTGACTCTTGCCCAGACCTGGATCACCTACCACTAAGATGTGTGGGTCTCCACGAACGGGGATACGGTTCTAAACAAACAAATGTAAAGTTAATTAAACACAGGTAGTGCTTCAGACATATCTTTATTGTCATCAATGAAATGTTCTATATTAGCAGCAGGATAGAATCAATCGACCATGTTTATATAAATGTTTGAATGAAAACAAAATCAAAGACTACGCATCAAGATTCAAAATTTTCCTTAGATTAGTATGCCTTCCAAAAGTAATGTATCTGCATTGCGTTTTTTTGGGGGGTCTAATGAATGTTAAAATGGGAGCACTTTCACTTTGCCAGTCCCCTGATAAATGGTACTAAATGAATGCAAAAATTTCAGGGGTCAAAGGTCAGAAAAATGAAACTTGCATTTTACACCCTTTGACTTTTGACTCCTGAAATTTCTATGAGCCCAGAAAAAATCTGATGTTTTGAATAGCATACCATATCAGCCGACCTTAAAGTATCTTCCTGCAAAACATTAGCCTTATCACTGATTGGCCGCAGAAAGGCCATAATTGACACCCATCCTTTCCTTCTGTTGACAAGTAACCATGTGCAGCAAATGTACAGATATTATGTTTATATTTGAGTCGGTTTATATAAACACTTTTGTTTACAATTTCATTTTGATTAAGATATGTAAGTACAAAATGTATGTAGTTTGGAGCTGCCCACTTTTAAAAACACATGTACTACTAGAGGAAAATATCATGAATCTCTATCTGTGCTAAGACCAAAGTTGTTAAGATTCCTGCCATTGATAAACTCATTGCCACTGTTTGAAAAGAAACCTAGGCTTCCCTTCACAGAATATCATCAATTAAGAATTATCTTAGTAACTTATTAAGTGGATGACTTGTTTCAATGGGTAAGGTGTTTGTTTTTTAGGGCTGCCACCCCAAAAAACCTGCTTTAAAATGTCTTCTCTATCACATCTGCTCTTTAGTGAGGATCAAAAGGGCAGATAGTCTGCTTACTCTGCTTAATAACCAACCTTTGGGTCACGTCAGATAAACTGTCATATGCATTTGAGAAACGTCCAGGGAGTGAGAAAAAGTAAAATCTACCCTTAAAATGGGCTAAACATTGAGGACAAGACATTTGACGGTTATGGCCGATTTAATGTCATGTGTTAAATAGTTAAATACTTTATCATTTGTGTATTTCTGTGTTCCTCCAAAAAGGCCCAGGATAAGTCCAGCCTTCACCAACTGTAACAGTACAAGGAGATAAATAAGTATTAATAGTTCTTCCTTTTATATATATTCAACACTGTACAATAACGACAGGAAATTCAAATCTTTACCCATCGGACAGATATATAATGCATATGATACATTGTGTTGATTTATAGAGGATATCTGTGTCTTCAGTAATACCAAATTGGGTCCAGCCACATGAGGGAAATATATTTGGTATTACTGAAGATACTGTTAGATATTCTGTTTATTACATTTCATAACAAAATATACCGAGGCAGCTTAATCTCTCCCAGAATTCATTGCAGTCACCTGTCAATGGCTCACAAATGTACGCCAAATCGTGACGTTTTGTATTCTATCTTGCATTATGACATCATAAAACATGACAGAGAGCTATATGCAAATCTTAATTTTCCCCATTGTTGTCTTAAAGCAGTGCTCTGATTGGTTAAATCAGAAAAAGTGATATTTTTCACTAGAGAAAAATATCACTTTTATAGAATGAATAGTTTTCAATATTTCATTGTTAAAAGTGGAATAATTAAATATATACCACGGTAACACAAATGATGGAGATTATTTAATGACTTGTGTCCTGACTGGGTCTAAAACTCATGACATACAGCACTTAATTACCCAGTCAGAAATAGTTACATATTGCACCCAATAGTAGCTAATGTTAATAAACTAGTTAGCTTTGTTTGAAAATATGACAGGTGAGGGAATCCAGCATCAGATAAATTAGTTATCAAACTTTCCTTATCTATACATATCTATTATGTACAGCACTTGTTACTTACCTCGTGTCCATATATAGAAGGGCACACAGATCTGAAACAAACAAAGAGGAGGATTAATATATAATACACCATTTAATTAAATAAAAAGAAATTCGATCAGAAAAGAATTGAATTTTACTTGTAATTGTGTTAAAAATTCAGTGTTTTTATAGTGACTAAGTGAATAAGAAATGATTTTTTGCCTTTCTCCAAAAAGACCTATGCGACTTTGCCAAGACCATTTGTGGCATTTTGAAATAGACACTGTTTATAAAACATATATCATAATCTCAAAAGCAGGTATCTAAAAAAAAATAAACCTATTAAACTCAAACCGAAAAAACCTGTCAGCCTTCTGAATTCTGCACCCCCTACCCACTTTCAAGACATTAACTTCAAAACATATATGAAATATGCAAAAATAAAAAAGTAATTAAATAATACATGACCTACCCAACGAGGAGCCTGAATGTGTTAGGTTCACTCTGTATCTCCTCGATGGCATACAGTTCTTTGATGGAGAAGTCAATGGCCAGGCCAGCTGTGTCACCCGACTTGTTACCCTTGGTGTTGTGGACAGAGTTGGCCTGTAGGTACAACAGGAACATACACTTGTCTTTGTTACGCCCGCGACCTGTAACAGTTACAAACTCTCAGTTAATCTGATACAAATAAGAGGCCCAGAGGGCCTGCAGGTACAACAGGAACATACACTTGTCTTTGTTACGCCCACGGCCTGTAACAGTTACAAACTCTCATTTAATCTGATACAAATAAGAGGCCCAGATGGCCTGCAGGTACAACAGGAACATACACTTGTCTTTGTTACGCCTGCGACCTGTAACAGTTACGAACTCTCAGTTAATCTGATACAAATAAGAGGCCCAGATGGCCTGCAGGTACAACAGGAACATACACTTGTCTTTGTTACGCCTGCGACCTGTAACAGTTACAAACTCTCAGTCAATCAGATACAAATAAGAGGCCCAGATGGCCTGTAGGTACAACAGGAACATGCACTTGTCTTTGTTACGCCCACGACCTGTAACAGTTACAAACTCTCAGTCAATCTGATACAAATAAGAGGCCCAGATGGCCTGTAGGTACAACAGGAACATGCACTTGTCTTTGTTATGCCCGCGACCTGTAATGGTTACACATTCTCAGTTAATCTGAGACAAATAAGAGGCCCAGATGGCCTGTAGGTACAACACTTGTCTTTGTAATGCATGTGATCTGTAGCGTTTAATACAAACTTAGTTTATCCGATATAAAAAAAAGTAAACCGCCTATATTGGGAAATTGGTTTTAATATAAAATAATTTCAGTATATCGGGAATGTGGTGCATTAACGGCCCCAAAAAGCCCTGTATTCATAAAAAGTTTAAATCACAACCCCTTTTCATCGATATTCAATAAATCACTAACAGGATATTATTGTCTGGATGGAACAAGGACATTGCCCATTGATACAAGATATGCCTGTCCTAAAGGTACTACTATAACAGGTCTTTTTGGACCTCTCTTATGTTGGTATAAATCCAAATATACAGATTTGTATACATGCATGTAGTACTAGAAAAAAGAAAATACTTCTAGAATTTTTTTTTACACGAAAAGAATTATTTATGAATATATTGTTTTCAAATAAATAGTTTGGTTTTAAATATATTTTATGATCAAAACTTAATATACAGTGTAATTTGAAAATCACTCAAGAATTATTTACTAATTACTTACCCTCATCCACGCTGTTCACCTTGACTACTCCAGACACTGTCACTATGTCACCAGGAACAGCACTGTCCACTAATCAGAAGAAAATCATATTAAGTAAAATAACCACATTAACATTGTACATGATTTATTTAGCTTTATCCACCAGTCCCCACATGTACATATCACCATTTGCCAGCAAAATGTGTACCCAAACGATATCATTTTGCCAACCATATGACATCAGTGATACGTTTATAATCCACCTGTATTAGTATATAGCGTATGACTGATGCCCAACAATTATATAATCCTCCTCCATATTATATTCAAACATGGCGGCCAAAATTTTCCCTTTGACATTTGGTCTTATCCAGGATAAGCCCACTCCCTAATTTTGCCCGTTTTCAGTACACTAGCCCCCCGGTGTTATTCCCAGTAAATACAGTACAAAGTATACAGCATCTGCATTTGGATTTGAAAAAAAAAAAATCTTGTGTAGGTGTATAGTGGGTTTTTTTTTTCCAGGTGTATTGTATGTGTTTGTCCAATTTACAGAAATCTCATTTGTTACACCACCAAAATCGGCAAGGGACAAAAGATGACAGTATTACAGGGAAGTCTTGAGGTACAGAAGATGACAGTATTACAGGGAAGTATTGTGGTACAAAAGATGGCGGTATTACAGGGAAGTATTGTGGTACAAATGATGGCAGTATTACAGGGAAGTATTGTGGTACAAAAGATGGCGGTATTACAGGGAAGTATTGTGGTACAAGAGATGGCGGTATTACAGGGAAGTATTGTGGTACAAGAGATGGCGGTATTACAGGGAAGTATTGTGGTACAAATGATGGCAGTATTACAGGGAAGTATTGTGGTACAAAGGATGGCAGTATTACAGGGAAGTATTGTGGTACAAGAGATGGCGGTATTACAGGGAAGTATTGTGTGTAATATCAAGTAATCAATTTGCCAGATCTTTAGTGGTTTTTACCTAGATCTTGTGTCAATTCACAGTCGATAGTCCTTGGTATACGTCCAGTCTCCTTCTGTCCATCTCCCATGATTTCTTGCACTCTTAAAAAGATAGCAAATACAGTAGACATTCACACATTAGTGATAACATCAAAATGACTCTTTTTACCAAACTTTAAATGCCAATTCCCCAAATACAAACATAACAATAACACAATTGCAATTCAATGCTTTAATAGTGATATACGTAGTATGACATGGTCTGTGTAATGTTAATGTACCGGATAGTCTGCCAGTCTACGGTCTGTGTAATGTTATTGTACCCGATAGTCTGCCAGTCTACCGTCTGTGTAATGTTATCATACCCGACAGTCTGCCAGTCTACTGCCTGTGTAATGTTATTGTACCCGACAGTCTGCCAGTCTACGGTCTGTGTAATGTTATTGTACCCGATAGTCTGCCAGTCAATGGTCTGTGTAATGTTATTGTACCTGATAGTCTGCCAGTCAATGGTCTGTGTAATGTTACTGTACCTGATAGTCTGCCAGTCAATGGTCTGTGTAATGTTATCGTACCTGACAGTCTGCCAGTCTACGGTCTGTGTAATGTTATCGTACCCGATAGTCTGCCAGTCAATGGTCTGTGTAATGTTATTGTACCTGATAGTCTACCAGTCAATGGTCTGTGTAATGTTATTGTACCTGATAGTCTGCCAGTCAATGGTCTGTGTAATGTTATTGTACCCGATAGTCTGCCAGTCAATGGTCTGTGTAATGTTATTGTACCCGATAGTCTACCAGTCAATGGTCTGTGTAATGTTATTGTACCTGATAGTCTGCCAGTCAATGGTCTGTGTAATGTTATTGTACCCGATAGTCTACCAGTCAATGGTCTGTGTAATGTTATTGTACCCAATAGTCTGCCAGTCTATGGTCTGTGTAATGTTACTGTACCCGACAGTCTGCCAGTCAATGGTCTGTGTAATGTTACTGTACCTGATAGTCTACCAGTCAATGGTCTGTGTAATGTTACTGTACCTGATAGTCTGCCAGTCAATGGTCTGTGTAATGTTACTGTACCTGATAGTCTGCCAGTCTACCGTCTGTGTAATGTTACTGTACCTGATAGTCTGCCAGTCAATGGTCTGTGTAATGTTACTGTACCTGATAGTCTACCAGTCTACCGTCTGTGTAATGTTACTGTACCTGATAGTCTGCCAGTCTACCGTCTGTGTAATGTTACTGTACCTGATAGTCTGCCAGTCTACCGTCTGTGTAATGTTACTGTACCTGATAGTCTGCCAGTCTATGGTCTGTGTAATGTTACTGTACCTGATAGTCTACCAGTCAATGGTCTGTGTAATGTTATTGTACCCGATAGTCTGCCAGTCTATGGTCTGTGTAATGTTACTGTACCCGACAGTCTGCCAGTCAATGGTCTGTGTAATGTTACTGTACCTGATAGTCTACCAGTCAATGGTCTGTGTAATGTTACTGTACCTGATAGTCTGCCAGTCTACCGTCTGTGTAATGTTACTGTACCTGATAGTCTGCCAGTCAATGGTCTGTGTAATGTTACTGTACCTGATAGTCTGCCAGTCTACGGTCTGTGTAATGTTACTGTACCTGATAGTCTGCCAGTCTACGGTCTGTGTAATGTTACTGTACCTGATAGTCTGCCAGTCAATGGTCTGTGTAATGTTACTGTACCTGATAGTCTGCCAGTCTACCGTCTGTGTAATGTTACTGTACCTGATAGTCTACCAGTCAATGGTCTGTGTAATGTTACTGTACCTGATAGTCTGCCAGTCTACCGTCTGTGTAATGTTACTGTACCTGATAGTCTGCCAGTCTACCGTCTGTGTAATGTTACTGTACCTGATAGTCTGCCAGTCAATGGTCTGTGTAATGTTACTGTACCTGATAGTCTACCAGTCAATGGTCTGTGTAATGTTACTGTACCTGATAGTCTGCCAGTCAATGGTCTGTGTAATGTTACTGTACCTGATAGTCTGCCAGTCTACCGTCTGTGTAATGTTACTGTACCTGATAGTCTGCCAGTCTACCGTCTGTGTAATGTTACTGTACCTGATAGTCTGCCAGTCAATGGTCTGTGTAATGTTACTGTACCTGATAGTCTGCCAGTCAATGGTCTGTGTAATGTTATTGTACCTGATAGTCTACCAGTCAATGGTCTGTGTAATGTTATTGTACCTGATAGTCTACCAGTCAATGGTCTGTGTAATGTTACTGTACCTGATAGTCTGCCAATCTATAGTCTGTGTAAGATCTGAACTCCTCCTTGGTACAAACGTTTTACTTCTACACTCATGGGCAGGACACTGTTAATCACATAAACAGTTTAATATTAAATATTGCATCTTCACATAAAGACCAAGGTTTTTTCATCAATTTTTTAAGGGGTCTTTTTGTCTGATTTTTGCTTTTTTGTGGTTATTTTATTTTGAGAGAAGAACTTACCAATTATGAATCAAATATCAGGATAAAAGTGCCACTTTTGGTAATTACGTACATTGTACATATCTTGGTTTATTTTGTTTAACGTCCTATTAACAGCCAGGGTCATTTAAGGATGTGCCAGGTTTTGGAGGGGGAGGAAAGCCAGAGAAAAACCACCTGCCTACAGTCAGTACCAGGCAACTGACCCATGTGGGTTTTAGAATTCGCGGCCCAGAGGGGGAGGGGGACTTTAACCACTCGGCCACTGAGGCCCATGTTGAACCATATTAATTAAGAACGTGCACCAAAATGTTGCCAGAATTGTGACATAGACTGACTACCCATACTACAACACACACAACAGTGACTTGTTTACTTTATCATCATTTAACAATCCATGAGAAAACTGTCAAATATGGAAAAGCATTCTATGGAAGTAGTCGGAGAGTAAACAGTTACAGCTGTACAAGTACCTATTCAATAATAGAAACTTCCTTGAGCATTTAGACTACAGACTGTCAGCCTTGACAAATAAATGAAATCTTTTTCAAGGAATTAACATGATAATTGCCTTGGGATCACAATTGCGGATAAATCAAATCTTTTTCAAGGAATTAACATGATGGTTGCCTTGGACCACAATTGCGTTGAAAAAATAGACAAAGTTTAATTCATGGACATACAATTACATATTTTAATTGCAGGGGAAATATGAGTCTGACATGGGAGAGAAACACTCACCCTCGTTGGTAGAATATATTTTCCGTCTGGTAATGATACACTCTGAAAAAACCAAGAGATAATAGTTAAGTAACATAAAACACAAACTAAGTTGAATGAGATGTTACAGTCGTTATAACAGTATTTAACAAACAAGAGATCCCAGAGAGATATTGGCGCACACCATTAAATGATCTTTATCAGTCATATGAAAGACTGATCTTTTCTCTACTTTTTCCTTTCACTTCTTTCCCCTTTTCCTTTTAATCACTTGATAACATGAATAACCTACATAATTTATGAAATCCAAGAAAATTTTCTGAAGAACTTTTTGAAACGTATCAATAACAAATTTCAACTGTCAAATTTCAAGATGACTGCCCTCAGCCATTTCGTTTTCCAAATCTGACAAAAAATTGCATAGGCACAATAAAGGACCAAGTAAAAACCACCTGTGAAATTTGAGAAATATCCCTGAAGTACTTTTCAGGAAGAATAAAAAGGATGTTTACTGACGGCTAATGCATCATGGACGTAGGGCGCTTTGAATAGCCCGCCATCTAATGATGATGGGCTAAAAATCGAAATTTGTTAAAATAGAATATCTTGGGAGAATTATGAGCAAGCATTAGGTATTGGCCAAAACTGAATCACACCAGAGTCTTCGTCAGTTGCTGGGTTTGGACTGGTATTTTATGAATATCGAATAGAGTTCTGTTCAGATTAAATATATCCTCTGAATATAACTGTGATCCTTTTCAATTTTCTATGCTTCAAACAGCTATCAGAAATCCTGCATCAGGAGTAGAATATCTGTATATATACCTACATCTCCAACTTTTTAAATAGGATTTTAAAAAATTCAATACTCATGGAACAAACAAAAATAAACATTCTTTTTTATTGTAGATTTTCTCTATGCATACCTGTACAGTTCCACAGCTGTTACATTCAAATGCCAGGCGGGTACACAATGGTTTGATATTACCAACCCTTACAACTGTCCCCTTAATGGAAACAAATTTTCCTGTAATTCAAAATGTTGAAATAAAATTAAAACAGGTACAGAGGACCCGAAAAGGACAGAATATTTGTGAAATGTACATCCACCAACCTCTAAATTTGGGCTAAAAAGTGTTTAAAACATATGAGAAATTTGAGTTTTTTTTATAACATCTCTAAGTTAAATTAATAACAGAGGCAAAAAGAACCTTCACACAAAACTAGGAAATCAACTAAACCAAGGCCTATGTAAGGAATGATGGAACATTATTATCATAACTGGTTTATAGGCAATATCTACAGATTTTCATTGTCATCATTTGGCACTTTAAATAAAATCAAAATTTGCTTATTATGATTTTACTTGATTATGGACAATGTTCACTGAAGAACTTAGTGAGAATCAAAATTAATTTATTATATAATACTGGTTTATAAACAATATGTATTAGTAAGAATCAAAATCAATTCATTATACAATACTGGTTTAAACAATATTTAAACAAAACCTGTAATCCCACTGTCTAAACAATGTATGATGTTCTTGAACAGTACCATAATAATTGGCCTTGAGGTTTTTCAGTGGTATAGGTGATCCAAAGTTAGTAACCCTAGCCTGGATCATGGGGACACCGTAGCTAGTGTCGAGCTGGTCTGTACCATCCTCTGCTGCCTCCCTCCTCCTCAGGTTAGTTACTAACTGTAACAGATAAGATTATTATGAGTCACTTTCAAAGTTTTTTTGTATTATTGAAAAGGAAATATTGTTAAATACTTTGCTTTAATAAATTAATTCCACAAATGAAAAGTTTGACAGATTGAACGATGCTTAACATTGATAAAGTTTTTCTAAGTGAATTTACTTTGCAAGCATATGTATGTAATTCCTTATAATTCATTATAAAAAAATCTGTCACTATCTTTCTTTTCTCAGTGATTTTAAGTAGATAGAGGATTTTTTGTACAGGAGAAATTTTACCAAAACATGATTGTATCTAAAAGAGGTTAAGAATTTGGCCTCGTTTATATCAAGGACCAATAACACCTGTATTACAACCAGATATACCTGGTGTGCAGCAATTCCAAGACAGGACAGGATATTTTCTGGCATGTCCTTCAAATCAGTCGCTAATTCTGGTAGCTTCTGTTGGATTACTGAAGGTAAGTCAGAACTTATGTGTCATTTACAGCTCTCATATTACATATAATTCACATAAATATCTGATACACAAATAAAGAAAACCTCCCTTGAGATAATACATTCTCCTACACAAGACAAAGAAATTGTGTGTCATTTACTGCTCTCATACATTGTATTACATATAATTCACATAAATATCTGATACACAAATAAAGAAAACCTCCCTTGAGATAATATATTCTCCTACACAAGACAAAGAAACTGTGTGTGCTACACAGCTGCTCATTCTTTGATCTGTCTGGTACCTTGTCACAATCTATTGTCCTCGTGATACAATAGCCCACAAGGGAGGTTATTCAGTTGAATGGAGGAATTTGGGAATAATCACTTCAATTGTTTCTATATAATTTATGTATGTACAATAATCATTACCTGTATATTAAAGATTAATTTGCCAGTTTCTGGCTGATGTTCTCTTCTAATGAGATTTTGTTGCAGAATATCATACCTTGAGTTTGACAAATCAGTCTTCAACACATATACAGGTCACATTGTTTATTAGGCTTGCAGAGAAGAATTATATTCATGTTTTTGTATAGAAAACATTGTACTTTTCAATTCAGTAATTTATCTGATATTTTACAGAGTTTTAAGTTCTTGTTGATTTTAGTGTCCTCAAATATATATGTTAAAATAAAATACATACTTTCATCAGAGATGAGATCTTTATACTCCATAGTAAAACTTCCTTTCTCTTCAACATCATTCTGAAATTAAAAGGAAGGCAATTTAATTACTCAGAAACATTCATCCAGTTAAACATTTGCCAAATAAAATCCATTTTTACATGCACTTATAGGTTATTGTTATGTAGTGCCGATCATTTACTAGTATATAACAGTGAAGGTCTGTTGTATTGATCAGAATTTTTCTTTTTTAAGTTATATATATGTATTTTTTCTCTCTCTTTAATTTCAACAATACAAACTAACCATATTACACAATCTGTACTTAAATTTGTGATCATCAAATAATATCTGTTATCCTGACCACTTTCGTTCAGTCATTCAAAAGTTCCATTTTTCTTCCTTTTTTTTTTTTAAGATTGGCATATCATCCACACTAACTTTTCGAAATTTACATGTTGATAACCTGATTGTCAAGCTTACCAGTGTAAATTCTAGCTGTATAAATGATGACAAACCAATTTTGACCACTGACTGTCCTTTTTTCTGACCTATTTTGTGTGATAAAAGCCATTATCTTTTTTCTGTGTTTTTTGGAAGTTTTAATCTATGACTACAACAGGAATTTTTAATTTCTTTTTGAGCAAATAAGGCTAAAATTAATTGGAAATGGGGTCGTTTTACAAAATCAGTTATATTGACAGGAAAACAGTGATAAATCAAACGAAAATGTATTGTAACATAGTTAATGTCTTACCCATTTATAGGAGTGGGACCAACTGATCAAATATTTCTCAAACACCTGGATTCTGGTGACAGTCGGAGAATGCTCACAATAAACTGACAAAGAGAAAAAAGGCATGTACACCTTCATCAGGTTCTCAAGATAAAAGGGCTGTCAAAGGAACGGAGTCGTTTTTACCCATGTTTCAACAATTTAAAATCTAGCCTCTTTCCACTTTAATTGGTGCATGTGACTCACAATACACAAGTCAAAACTGGTTCACATTAAAAAGAAGGTGTGGTTCTGAAAGAACACTAATTTCATAGTTTCTGATCTATATCCTGGAGAAGAAATAAAAAAGACTTTAATACATTTCTGAATTAAGTACACATGAAGCACTGCAATTCTCTGGCAAGCTGCGCACGGTAACCTGGCTAGACCTTTCAGTACCAAACCCAGTAAAGCAGGGTACTGTAATATGATTCTATAAAACTCGCTGTTACGTTTATACCCATCAAATATATAGTAATGATAGATCTGAAGAAGATTGGCTAATTCTCTTGTTACACATTGACAATAGGGAGTGTTTCATTCTAGATCTATACTTAAATGATTATAAACCACACTCTGTAATAAATTACGTATACATTACCTACGGCCTGTAGATAGATATGGATCCTGTAATAGACAGACATTAAGTTTAACTACTGCAGACATGCTCTTGAATAAGTATACCTTCCTCTGGAAAGTACATCCTCCATCCTTTATACGGAGACTGGACTTCTATTCTTGTCTGTACCATAGGTGGACGGTGGGCACCTTGTGGAACATCCATGAGGCCAATTCCATTTTGACTGTCTTCAAATAGCAAACATTGTTTCATCAGTTTTTTTTATCAAAAGCTTTGATAGACTTATATGAGGATGGCCCTTTGTGGCACTACAGCACTTTACACCACATAATGTGTTTTCTTAACATATCCATTCAACAATAACTTAGATATTAACCAACCAAATCCTATACAGAGCCAAGAATTGTATCAGTAAATAAATAGAAAATTATTTCATTTCTTTGGCATCAAGTAAAGTATTAAAAGTCAAGTAGTACATGTACAAAACATGCATAGTACATGTGTAACCTCAAAGAAACTCATATCTTACTTGCACCTCTTCCTCCTCTGTTTCCATGGTGACTGAAGTATCTTCCACCCCGCCCTCTCCCTCTCCACCTGCCCCGCCAGTTTCCTCCTCCCCGCCAATTTCCTCTGCCTCCTCCACCCCTTCCCTGGCTCCCTCGACTGTAGTTGCCATTGTTACTGCCTTGACTTTGGTGGCTGTAGTTACTGCCTTGACTACTCATTGTAATGTAGCGGAAAACCAGGTTACAGTAACATTCTAAGGAGTCTGTTTTGAACTACTTCAGGAATCCTTCTGTCATCTTTATGCAACCCTACAGCCTGTATTCCACAATTTCAACAAATCCACATGAAATATATAAATCAAATGTTAACCTAAATTCAACATGTATGGCATTCATTGTAAAATATATCAACTTGCAATAGGGGGATGAAGGAAGAGGCAAATATGTGCAAAATCCAATTTCATAAAAAGTAAAAAGTTACTTTATAGTTACTTTATAATAAAGCATGAATTTTGCTTTAGCCTAGTGGTATTAATATTTGCTGTGACAGCGAGAAGCTTCTTATTGGAGGAAGATACAAATAGAGGGTATTTCATTACTTCCTATTACAAATTATGTGCCACTGATCATGACCAGCCCAAGAATGAGGCTTCCATGGAGCAAAAGGATCTGCCGGGTTACCAACTTATGTATAATACACAAACTTGCCTATTATATGCCAATGTTGAGGTATATCATTGTTACAGAAGCTACTAAAAATAGCCCAAGTCGCTTTAAACTTTTTAGAAAACATTAATAAAAAATATTACATCCAAATTATTTATTTAGTCATTATACATCACTAATTACGTAATTCATATATGCACACTGCAAATTACCAAAAATTGATGCAATATGTCCGACAGAAAAACATCCCAAAAGTTTCTAAGTAGACAACGCTTTCAGTAAACATCTTTTAGCAACATATTATTTACCTTGCCGTAAATTAATGGGCATTTTATTATTAATATAATGTATTGTAACAGAACTGGACTGGGATGAACGCCGACGACCAGGCATTTTCCCTCTCCTATTGCAATATTGTAAAATTGACTGTTTAAGCGATTTTGGCTATTTTTAGTAACAAATCCATACTCCAACTGTCGTATATACGCCACAGTTGGTGGTTTTCCCTAACCTGATAATATAAATCTGTGGTTAGTACATGTCAGGCTATGTATCTGCTATTATATTGGGTGTTCCTTTGATTTTAAATTCTGTTTAATTTAGTGTTATGATTTGAATGGCTGTGATATAAGAAGATACCAAAATATGCTTTTGTATATGAAAGAATGCATATTGATGAGTAATTGTATATATGTATGTAGTTTAATGTTGTACAACTTGTTGTGTCTGTGTTGTGTTTAGCTATGGCCGAGTTTCCTCTGACATCATGTCTGGCCCACAGGTCCTAGCCTCGTCTGTCAATACAGACGAGGCTAAGACCTGTGGTCTTGCCTATACCAGATATAAGCATGGTGTCAGGGCCAGATGAAACTCTGACTATGTTGTGTTCTAGGATCATGGAGCGATCGCGAGGATGGTTGTGCCAAAATCGGAATCTATGACGAACTAGATCTCCAATTAGTACCGTGAGTTGCTACATCTATTCCACAGGGGCTAACAATGATATAGGCCTATGTAGAATAAGAATATTAATAATAAAGGAAAATAATGAAGCACATGCATAATACGAACAAATATTATTCCTGGTTTCGTTATTCATGTCATTTTTTTTTCATTTACCTCCCCCTCCCCCCCCCCCCCCCCCCCCCCCCCCCCCGAGGTTTAGGTACTCTGTGAGCAGGTGAGAGATCCGAGTTGCTAAACAGTACACAGAAGGTTAAGGTTCTATCGACCGACTTCATACCAATTTTGACATGAAATGATAACTTACGATAATTAAAAAAACAGGTTCGGACTCTGTTTCAGTCTCGGCCCTGTCTGCATCTAAACATCGTCTATTTGTTTACATTTCCCGCTCAATCTCATTTCCGGTTCTTATTGTGCGGTGTCAACAGGAATAGTTACCCACATTGAAGTTCCGCCTCTTTATGCTGAGGACAGAACGGAAACCAGAGACGTATATTCAAGTCTCTGCGGGAACCCATTGTGATTCGTTATAGGCGATTGATAAATGCTTCGTTCCGACAGAGACGTATACATCTGATATACAAGTCTCTGGTTCCGAATTCAATATATGTAAAACAAATATTTTGTCATATACATCTTAAAACTTGTTTAGCCCTATTTTGACTGTCGCTTTTAGCATTGTTGACGAGTGTGCCCGTTTTATTCAGTTTGACTTCATTATTCGACATTTAAGCTAGAGTAGTTTTTACGTATTTAATGCTAAATTTATGATTAAATGTGCTGTTTACTTGTATTTATTTGTTTTGTTGTTTTTCCACTTCTGTTTATTCATTAACATGCATAGCAAGAATGAATTGCAGCTCTGATTCAGAATACGACACGGATTTCATATTTGTTATTTTTTTTATCGTCGATAAGATTAGATGGTAAGTGCGTTCCCTTTTGTGTTACTAACTTTTCATGCCGCCCATTTTTATTTTCTAGATTTTCGGCATCTGGTCCAGTTTCACCATTATACCTAGACTAACTTAAAACTGTCTATTTATACATGAAAAGTATTTTACGAGTTAACGCAAAATCTTAGTTAAGAAGCTTTCTTTCTTTTTTGAGATTAAACAATTTAAGGAATGCTGATGGAAACAGGGAGATGGATTTTCGAACTTTTGACCCGAAGCATCACTTGCCGGAGAATGACGAAGTAGCTTTTATGGCATGCGTGACAAGTTTTTGAAAATTTCACGGAAAAGATTACACGTGTTCAAAGTTTAAGAAAAGTACATTTTATAGATCTCCTTTCAACAACCTTAAAGATACAGATTGAGTTGCTCGTTCTTCTGGACTAATTCGTCAATTTTCAACTGCAGCATTTCAGGCAAAAACACTGACGGACTTGTAGATTATACCAAACGCAGACTCTGAAAGCCTTTGTAAAGGATATTCTGAAAGTAACATAAAATCATTAATTTGTCCGTCCTTATTTCATAAACGAACAACTCATGCAGGTCCAACTAGTCGCGTTAAACCAAAACGGATGTAGTTATTATATATAATAAACAACTTTTCCCAGTTCTTCAACGTCTAAAAGAGGGTTAAACCACCACGGGAATGTCTTTCCAGAAAATGGGCACCTTGTTTCGTTAAGGACAAAAAAAAGCAGACGGGTTTTTTCGAATGTTAATTCAAACTAGACTCCATTGGCCTCGGGTGATTCTCAGGGATCCATGTATTGGTCCTCTCTTCTAAATTATCTAGCAGACAATATAATTTACAATGTCTACCTTTTGCTGAATACGACAAATTGTATAGTAATACAGGGACCGAATCTGATATCCATGGACAAGCTCTCCGAGCGGAAGAACTTGTGTGTGTGTGTGTGTGTTTTTTTTAATATAAGATTCAATTCAGGATGTGCAGTTCTATGCATATCGGTTGGATATTGGGGGGGGGAAATAGTATTTTCTTAAGAATGAATAATTAGGAAAACTATTAACTGATTATAGATCAAAGATCACAGTTAGACATTGATAAAAAGTAAAACTATATATAATCGACTATCCTAAGAAATATTCAGTATTTGAATGACAAAACATTTTGTGTTGCTATGCAAGTCTCTATGTGCGAATGTCGTATGACATCAACATAAAGTCAGCATATCGAAATGCTGAAACGGGTACAACTGAGGGCAACCAAACAACTTAACCGATGTCGAAATGCTGAAACGGGTACAACTGAGGGCAACCAAACAACTTAACCGATGTCGAAATGCTGAAACGGGTACAACTTAGGGCAACCAAACAACTAACCGGGGTCGAAATGCTGGAACGGGTTCAAAAGAAGGCCTACCCGGTGTCGGAGATCTCTCAAACCAGACGGACCATAAAGACTAAATTACCAAGTTGTGCCGTTTATGAGTAGGGGAGACCGGGGCTAGTCCGGCCTCGGGGCATGTTCGGCTAATTGCTATATCTCGCGCGTAATTAAGAATAAAGAGACGTCATTTATACTATGACGTCACTTATGACGACGCTGTTTACGTCAGTACAACGATGGCCGCAGTGTGAAGTTTTTGGGCGTTTTGGTGGCGAATGTTTATTTTTAAGCCTGGTGAGTAAATTTTCAACATTCTTTTCAGTTTTTATTTTCACCGAGAACCGTAAGAAATTCGGACGAACTTAAATATACTATATGAAATATGAAGGTAAGATACTGGGCTTTGCTATTACACTATGTTTACTTCATCCCATGTAGGGGAGACCGGGGCTAGTTCGGCCCCGTTTTAGAAAAATCGCAAATAACAACTTACAAATTAAGATAGACATCTGAAAATGTATATTTATGTCAATAATATTTGGGCCTATTAAGTCCCATGATTCCTTAATTATTTTCTCTGCCGACAAATGGTTAATATCTGCCCAAAGTGAGTTGGCCAAGATGACCGAACTTGCCCCGCACTGGGGCTAGTTCGGCATCCACCGGGGCAAGTACGGCCCCTGCTCGAGAAGAAGGCTGTATACTAAACGTTAGTATACTTGTATTGCCAAATAGTTGTTTTAATTGACATGTCAGAGTCTAAGGGAGGGTAATGGGTCATCCCAAGCTCAATGCCTATGCTGTCGCGGGATAGCTAGATTCTGCCAGACGGCAGTATGCGTCTTTTGTGCCCTGTCCCTGCGGTTTGATTGTGGTTTATGAATTGGAAACTCGATATATCGCTTTATACCAAGTTGATCGACAATACACCAACCATTATTAAAATCGGCATATGAGGGTGTGGTTTGGTTGGGAATATAACCTCCCGGTCCTTTTGCATCCTCAGTATTAGCCCAATACCAAATTATCTCCTCCCCCGGTTCCCTCATTCCTCTCTCCGGATTCCGGCCCCTCCCCATGACTCCCGACAATCCTGTCCCGACCCTTTTATTCTCGACTCCCGCCCATCAAGTCCAGGCATCCGCCCCTTTATCATATTAAGTTTTGCAGTCGCGTTCTAATTAATTATTCATTATACATCCTGATTTTTCGGGCTGTTTTGGAAACTACTATTGCTCAATATTTCATTTTGTGGAACCTAGTTGTAGATTGAATGACCTCAACACATGTATGTATAACTCTATAATAATAATTTAATTCAAAATACAATTCATAAATTCATTCTAATCTATATCAGAATCACAGTTATGGCATGTGTAAAATAGCATGCCCCTTGTGTCCGCACATTCCTCATGTGACCACATTTTACAAATCGTGCACTCGATCCATTTCTCATTTGGCCTACTGTTGGCCCATGTCTCTAGACAAACTAAACAAAAACATTCATCTTCACTTTCGGATTGTTCGTCTCGGATTGCTGGAGATTTCCTTTTTGAAGTTTTTCTGGTTTTGTTTAACTGTTGTATTGGTTTGTGGGATGTTTTGCGTGATTTGGTTTTTGTATTACTTGTCTTCTGTTTCGATTTACGGTTGTTTTGCTCCTGTCGTAAAGCTTCTTTTTCTGGTGTATCGGTAAGTATACATGTCTTTCTACGCTTTTTGATTCCCAATGTCTTGCGAGAGGGTGCCTTTGGGTGGGGTTTTACTAGATCAGGGGAAAACTTCTTTTTCTTTGAAATGGGCGAACAGGTATACATCAACTTACGACGTGAGCTGCTTGCTATACTTTCTTCCTGTGTATTACAACTAAAACCACTGGCGTTGATGGATGTCGAGTTATCTTCTATTGGATCGTGGAAGCTGTTGCTGATTTGTGATACCATTTCACAATCAGTTGAGGTTTCCGATACTTTGTAAACAGCACCACTGTAATGCGCGTTAGAGCCAGAGCCTTGCAGTATCAAATGTATAGTGCGTTGAGGTTCTACTCCAAGCCTGCAAGGGAGCAACTCCAGTTTACTTATCACACCATTCATCTCTCGAATAACAATTACTTTCATGATCATTGCATTGCATAGAGCACTAAGGAAAAGGTCACAAATGTTATTGTTATATTGTTTTTCTTGTATGTACCTCTGGATTGCAACCAATATGTCCACGTCGCCCGTTACTGCGAATTCTCTATAGAATGACTGGTGCGTGTGAATTTCAGCTGATAGACTCTTTTTCAAATCCTCATCTGTAAAAATCTCATCTCCAGCAGCATACAAGGATGAACTAACGGCATAAAGGAGGCAATGTCCGTCACCGCTTACGGATATGGATGAAATATTCTGTTCTTGAAGATAGCAATTCATGTTAGTATCTCTGTCAATTTGGGTGTCATCTACTAGTACTTGTTCCGAATCTATATCTCTGTTACTGGTAGTGGACGTGTCAAAAACTTGTTCTACTGGGGCAACCGCGGGCTTTACTGGTCCCGATTCTAATGGTCTGTCCGTCACGGCTGATGGCATGAAGTCTTCTTCTGTGAAAACTTCTGTGTTTAATGGGAAAATCCCAGCCTTTTGGAAACCACTACAAATGTTGGACATAGTTAGTGCCTCCTTCCATGGGTTACATAAAATGCCTGCAATATCATATATAGATATTGGCTTCCCTGGATTGTTACGAAGCCAGTTACTTTGCGACACCGACAGTTTTCTTTTCAGTGGTCCGAAGACCGACAGGTCCAGTGGCTGCAAGCGATGCGAACAGTGCGGTGGAAATGATAACATAACAATCCCGTTCTCCTTGGCGTAATCAAGAGCGTCTATGGAGAGATGAGAGACATGATTATCAAGCAAAATGAGAACTGGATTATTCACGGTTGGTTTGACATGTTGAACAAAGTGCTGCAGAAAGAGAAGAAAGTTATCAGCTGTCATCCAACCAGATGGATGGGCCGTTCCCTTGGAACCCGCTGGTGCTCCAATTAGAAAATGGTCTCTGTAGTTAACACGAGGATAAATAAGGAACGGTGGAATTGCTTTCCCGCCTGCGGATACACCAGCACACAGCGTGACTAGTTGTCCCCTCTCAGCTGATGTTAGAGATCCTATTTGCTTAACACCAGTACCTGCTACAACCTTTTTTGGTTTTACCACTGTCACCACTCAAGTTTCATCGACATTCCAAATGTCACATGCCTCAAACATATGTCTCTCCGTCACTTCCGTCAGTTTGGTAAAGTATTCAGATACATTTGTTTTGTTAAAGGCTGTCGCTCTAGCGATGCTTGTTGCTTCTGGGGTCCTGAGTGAAAGTTCCGAATGACGTTTTAGAAACGAAGAGAACCAATCGGCACCCGCTATTTCCTTTTCCGACCACGATGCTGGCATTTTGATGTTAAATTGCTTGCCGCATTCATATGCTAAAAGTCTTACTTCACGTGGACACAGTCCAAAGTAAATGGTCGACGCATGCTTTAAGTACACAACAAGTGCAGTTTCATCTCCATCTGAGAAAACTTGTCTAGGCCTTTGGTATCCGAAACGCATATTCGAAATTGATCTTTCTGATTCGGGCATCTTGTTTAGTTTTTTCACATTATCTTGTAGCGTTGAACGAGGTACGCCAAACAACTGACTTGTTTTCTTGTATCCATCGATAGTATTCTTGTAATGAGCTAGCGCTCTTTGCAACACATCTGTTGATACTCTGTCCCCTCTTTTCTTTTTGTACGTACGTACCATGTTGTAATTCTAAAATAAACATGAAAAAACTTGCATAAGGTTTGGAAAGTATCAAATTATGGTGACTGATATCGGACATTTCGCAATGTCGATAAATCGCTCAGAAGAGTGCGACATAACGCACGACAGATATTGCGACAGTATGAGAAAACGGGCGACAATGCGAAAGAAATTTATTGTTGCTATCTCGCCCGTTTTGTCGCACTGTCGCTCTCACTCTCAGTCTGTCATGCGTTTTGTCGCACTATATATCGTGCATTTTGTCGCCGATTTTGTCGTTATCTCGCCCATGAAAGTGCGCCAAAACCGGCGAGATAGCGACAGTGACACTCTCGCCCGTTTTGTCGTACTGTCTGACGTGCGTAGGCCTATAATGTCGCACTGTGACGTGTCGCTCTGTCGTGCGTTTGTTTTAGCAATGTCTTGGACGAGATAGCGACCGTTCAAACTGTCCGATATCAGCCATGCAACATATCAAATAAACAAACAATTCTGCCATATACCTCACAACGGCATTTTCCGTCCAGAATGCCCCGATAAAAATAATTGCAGCTAATTATTGTTCGTTGTCCGCAAGTTACAGCTGTGTGGGGCACGTTCGGCCTTGTATGGGGCAAGTTCGGCCCAGGCCGAACGTGCCCCTACTCTCAGGGCCGGACATGCCCCCAGCAGTTTTTCCGAACACTTCGCTTTGCACCTTATTTAATGGTAGGCCTAGATAGATGCTGGTGGTGTTTAAGATAGACAACATAAAAATATGATATCAGAGCAACGAATGTATCCTAACATGCATCATGAGGAGAATTCGAGAACGAAACATTACTTTGGTTTACCGTGTGGTTATGGACAACCGTATGGCAAGCCGTTCGGGTTTTTACCTATTAAATACAGATATCTGAATTCAAAATAAAGATATCATTATTAATATAAAAATTAAAGATATCTTTAATTCAAATAGAGATATCTTTAATTTAAATAGATATCTTTAATTGAATTAGAGATATCTGTATTTAAATTAGAGATATCTCTATTTAAAATACAGATATCTCTAATTAAAAACGAAATAGAGATATCTCTAATTCAAATACAGATATCTCTAATTCAATTAAAGATATCTTTATTTCAATAAGAGATATCTGCATTTCATTGTAAATAAAGATATCTGTATTTAAAATAAAGATATCTTTAATTCAAATACAGATATCTCTAATTCAAATACAGATATCTCTAATTCAATTAAAGATATCTCTATTTCAAATACAGATATCTCTAATTGTTGTAGAAATACAGATATCTTTATTTTAAATACAGATATCTCTATTTGAATTAAAGATATCTTTATTTGACATGAAATAGAGATATCTGTATTTATCAAATAGGAAAAACGACTGCTCCCTTGATGCTCCCTTTTGCGCATGACGGAAGTAAAGCAGTAGTGACGCAAAATGGCGGGAAATGCAGACCGTGTGCTGCTTTCAATGGTACTGCGTATAGCCTCAACAGTTCGCTCTATTTCCCATAGAACAGTTGCCATGTTCTGTTCTTTAGAAATCCCCTCCAAGTAGCAAGTTTATCGGTTTAGACCTACATCTCTCATGCATGCATATGGGACCCGGATAGTCCAATTTAATTACAAGCGTTTCGTTAACACTGATCAGGATTAGGGAGTAATCATTATTTTCTTTGTGTTTCAATATTAATCTTCGCACTGAGCAAACACGTGTAAATACAGATATCTTTAATTCAAATAGAGATATCTGTATTGCAAAGTAATTGCAGATATCTCTAATTCAATTAAAGATATCTCTATTTAAAATAGAGATATCTGTATTTGAATTAGAGATATCTGTATTTAAAATGAAGACATCTCTATTTAAACAAAATTAAAGATATCTCTATTTAAAATAAGGATATCTTTATTTCAAATAGAGATATCTCTATTTTAAATAAAGATATCTTTAATTGGACAAGAATTAAAGATATCTCTATTTAAAATAAAGATATCTCAATGACAATTAAAGATATCTGTAATTTAAATAGAGATATCTGAATTTGAAATAGAGATATCTGTAATTTAAAAGAAGATATCTCTATTTTCAGTAGAAATAGAGATATCTGTATTTAAATTAGACATATTATTTCTTTATTTAAATTACAGATATCTCTAATTAAATAGAGATATCTTCATTTCAAATAGATATCTTTAATTAAATAGAGATATCTTCATTTCAATAGGTAAAAACCCAAACGGCTTGCCATACAACCGTGGTATCGGCGCAGTCAATGAACATGTGATATGAATGTAGTCGATTATATATCTTGTGTACTTTGTATCCACGTAACGAAAACGAATTCGGGAGCTTCATGCATTTGTATACATTCTTTTCTATATGAATTTGATTTTCAGTTATTAGCTCGTAGACCCGATGATCCCAAACATCACTAACGTGTCCTAGAAGGACGTAATAACTGTCGGGTACATATTGATGTTCCCCAACATCACTGACGTGTCCTAGAAGGACGTAATAACTGTCGGATACAGATTGATGGACCCTAACATCACTGACGTGTCCTAGAAGGACGTAATAACTGTCGGATACATATTGATGGTCCCTAACATCACTGACGTGTCCTAGAAGGACGTAATAACTGTCGGATACATATTGATGGTCCCTAACATCACCGACGTGTCCTAGAAGGACGTAATAACTGTCGGATACAGATATATAGTCCCTAACATCACTGACGTGTCCTAGAAGGACGTAATAACTGTCGGATACATATTGATGGTCCCTAACATCACCGACGTGTCCTAGAAGGACGTAATAACTGTCGGATACAGATATATAGTCCTAACATCACTGACGTGTCCTAGAAGGACGTAATAACTGTCGGGTATAGATTTATGTCCCTAACATCACTGACGTGTCCTAGAAGGACGTAATAACTGTCAGGTACAGATTTATGGTCCCTAACATCACTGACGTGTCCTAGAAGGACGTAATAACTGTCGGGTACAGATTTATGTCCCCAACATCACAGACGTGTCCTAGAAGGACGTAATAACTGTCGGATACATATTGATGGTCCCTAACATCACTGACGTGTCCTAGAAGGACGTAATAACTGTCGGATACAGATTTATGGCTCCTAACATCACTGACGTGTCCTAGAAGGACGTAATAACTGTCGGATACAGATTTATGGACCCTAACATCACTGGTGTGTCCTAGAAGGACGTAATAACTGTCGGATACATATTGATGGTCCCTAACATCACTGACGTGTCCTAGAAGGACGTAATAACTGTCGGATACAGATTTACGGTCCCTAACATCACTGACGTGTCCTAGAAGGATGTAATAACTGTCGGATACAGATTTATGGACCCTAACATCACTGGTGTGTCCTAGAAGGACGTAATAACTGTCGGATACATATTGATGGTCCCTAACATCACTGACGTGTCCTAGGACGTAATAACTGTCGGATACAGATTTACGGTCGCCAACATCACTGACGTGTCCTAGAAGGACGTAATAACTGTCGGATATAGATTTATGGACCCTAACATCACTGGTGTGTCCTAGAAGGACGTAAAAACTGTCGGATACATATTGATGGTCCCTAACATCACTGACGTGTCCTAGAAGGACGTAATAACTGTTGCCCTGTTGCAAGGAAGCGCATGTAGACTATCAATTACTCCGGAAAAATGAGTTGATCCAATGATGGACAGACAAACAATTTTGTAGAAATTAGTTTTTATCCTTTCGCAGCTATCAAATGAAAACCTAACCTATTTAGGGCCAAAATTCTATGTCAGGGTTCATATGGATTTTGTCAAACCAAATTCAAGGCTTTTTCAAGGCTTTTTCAAGGCTTTTTCAATGTCTTAATTAAATATTCAAGGCCCATTTTACCTGTCATCTAAGTCATCTTGAGAGGGAACGAGAACAAAAAGGCAACTTATAACTATTTCACTTGATCAAAATACAACTTGACATGGTAATTATTAACATCTGTAGGGGAGGCGACATGGACGAAGTGGAATCCAAATGATCAGTGGCCAGGGTTTCACTTATCCTAATGAAACCTTAATATTCAAGGCTTTTTCAAGGCTGTAAACCAATTTTCAAGGCTTTTCATGGCCCAAGGTGAAATTCAAGGCTTTTCAAGGCCCAAGGTGAAATTCAAGACTTTCTCAAGGCCCGTGCTAACCCTGTATGTGGAACACCAAAGCGTGTCATTCAAATACAGCCTTTATATTCAATTTATTCTAAGAAGACGTCCCCACACAGCAAATATATCATAGTCACTGGAGGATGTGGTCTAATTAACCCTCACACCAAGACTTGGATAGTAAACTGGACTTTGGGATCAATCACATTGTAGAATTTCCTTCTTTGCCACCAGTGTGATGTTATAAAATGTGTAAAAGACAAGAAGACCCAGTTGTTAGAAATGATTTCCCATTTTAATGACATTTTAACCAGTACAATGGGTCTCAGCTGGCAGACTGATATAATATGGTAGTAAAATCCATTGAATTTCACATGCTATTCCAATACAAAATTAACTATATAACATAAAACTTCCCTGTGGGGTAACCCTGACGGTTGTCATGTAACCCAGACAGTTGTCATGATTACGTCAAAAATCTATACAACTTTAATATATATAATAGTTGGAAAGGCTGACCACAAAATTTTAAACTGACAAGGATGTTTGACTTCCAAACCCGCGGAGTAACCAGGGATGTTTCACATTATACAGCTGCTGATGGTGACAATACTGGCCAGAGTATTGCTCCATCTCGTGCTTCCTCGGTCAGCAGTCATAAATATATAAAATATATCAAAAATAGAATTTCACCATTTTATCTGCCTTCTGAGAATAGTATGGCCTTTTACTACCAGGAATAAAAAATGAAAAATATTCCATGAAATGAGAAATGAATTGATGCTGCTCATTTAGAAATCCTGGCAGAAAGAGGCTATGCACTGAACTTGTCTAGAAGTCCTACCGATATCTACAGGCTGTACTAAGTATACACATATCATACAATATACACATTTTTTTTCTTCTTTTAATTAAAGAAAAAAAGTACATGGTACAACCTTTAGTTTTAATTAAAATTGACACTTGAATTTGTTTTAAAAAGAAGAGAAAATGTAATCATAATATTTCCTATATAGTGTATATATATATATTTATATATCTTTCATTCATGTGATAATTGAATCAAATTCAATATTTAAGCCACATAGTTTTGTCATTTTGAAAATATAGTCACTCATACATTTCAACATATACATTTATTCAGTCATTCGGTCAGGCATACAAATCACCATATACAATTTTACCTAAATATTATTCTCGGCACATTTTCTCTGAGCAGCTTTGATCTTCAAAGTTCAAAGGTCATGTTTTCTTCCCATACATCCTTAAAACATTTTGACAAAATATAATGGGGGGAAAGACAGAAAAAAGCAAACATCGGTTGTATGTCTTTGATATGAAAAGTTGTGAAAATATTCTTAAAAAAAAAAAAAAAAAAAAAAACGATCACACTGAGGGTAATTAAAACTAAAATGTATAAATTAAAACTTTCTTTCTCCAAAACACTTACAAAAATCAGCGGTAAAAATTAATTTGGTAAAATGTAAGGATGGGGTGTAGACTTACTTGTACAAAGGATGTACATGTATATCCATTTATCTAAAGAGACCCACTTTCTCTATCCCCTGTCCTTATATCAATGACTAAAGCTTTTTATACTGTACAAGTGGTCCTCAATACATAAATATAATTAAACCTGAAAACCTGTATAGTCTTTGCCTAATTTCTGATTAAATCATCTTGTCTACTTTTAATTTAGGTTTCATAACGGTTAACTTCAACTTACCGGTATGTGAAATATATAGTTCAGACTGGCCCAGAACCAGGTCAAAGTCTACATTCATAAATCTTTGGAAAAGCTTAACTGTGGTAATGCTGGGAAATGTTCAAAGTATCGAAGAATTTAACTCTTTGAATTCTAAGGAATTAATTGATAAGAAAAAACTCTAATACCTAACTACTACCGTCCACACTGTTCGATATAAAATGTTCAACAGACAATGTTTAAGATAGCATTTTTATAATTGATCAATCAGAACGATACTTTTATTCATTGCATTCAACTAAGATTATTTGTTCAGATACATATGAAGAGACAGAATTATTAAGATGTACCACTTTAAAGTTGTTTAAATATTTTACCCTTTTATACTCATCCTCGTATTGCACGACTTGTGTCCTACTGAACTACTAAACGTGACACAGTATTACTGGTTTCCTAATTGTTAAAACAATATCACTTGCTGGATATTATTACATTTACTTTATTAGTCTAAGAGAGGATTGAAGTGGAGTTGGGCTATATTGAATCATGATAATTAATGTTCTGTTATCAGTAATCATGATAATTAATATTTTATTATCAGTAATCATGATAATTAATATTTTATTATCAGTAATCATGATAATTAATGACCTATTATCAGTAATCATGATAATTAATATTTTATTTTCAGTAATCATGATAATTAATATTTTATTATCAGTAATCTATATGTAATTTCATGTGTATTTCTCATTGAAATCTACAAAATAAAACATTAACATCTATTGTCAATCTACGAAGGAGTGCAACAAAATTTTAAGAGGTTACAGCCGCGTTACTTGGGTTAGTTGCTACACATTATGGCCAAAATCCACAGGTCTAAAACACGTCAAAAAAAATGTTCATAACATTTTGGAGGAAACTACCGTAACCCAAATTTTAGACATGAATAATCATTGCATATAATTTATCTTTCAATTAGTTTCAAAATGACAATTAGTTACCAGAAAAAAAAAATAAAAAAAACCCAGCTGTTTAAGGCATTAATTCATCAATGTTTATATTTTATGCATTGCAATGAGAAATACACATGTACAAATGTACTTTTCTTAGGTTTGAAATTATCAATCTCCTTAATGGACATTCCAAGAACTTGGCAAGTATAATAGAAAAGTTTAAACTAATTTGATATTGAGGAAAAACCCCAAAAACCCTGAATAACCGACAATATTGTATACATGTACTATATTTGATAATTTCTAATCAATGAAATATTCCCGAAGATCAATGTGAACCTAACTTCTAATTTGGAATGGTTGTGTAATCAGTGGGATGGTAACCTTTAGCTAGCCTGCAATTCGAAGACATTAGGGGGAAAAAAGGTTTTAAGATTACTATGTCTATGGCACAGGCACTCGCCTCTTCAGTCAATACACCCAATGTATACAACTGTATATTGGGAGTATTTAGACTGTATTTAGACCGGTGCCTGTCATCTATGGTAAGTCCAGTAAAATGTTTACAAGAGTTACTCCCCTTATACTGAGATATCTAAGTCATGGTTTCTCATGCATGTATTACTTCACTGTGAAAGGGAAGATCTCACTTTGATTTAAACTCCAAGTCAGAAAGCACATTTTGAAAAAGTTAATGGTTGGGAAAGAAATAAAATAAAATAAATTTGATCAAGGCAGACTCTATTGCACTCTTATACATATAGAAACCACTTTTCAATTTTAATCATTTTTAACTTTATTTCTGAGAAGATATTCAAAATAAATGCTTTGTACATATTCTCTCAAAGAGAAGGACTAAAATATCCTTTGAATTTACAAGAAGGAAAAAACTTTAAAAACATGGCATATTCAAAAGATAATGACAATATAAGATTCACACAAAATCTATGAACAAAATGTAAAAATCACACGAATAATTTTAACATACAAAATACTTACGTGTGTATCATATGCACTTTTAGTATAAAGGAAAACTTTGGTTTATGTAAAAAATATCTCATAACCATTCTTTATAGAAAAGATTTAAAATGTAAGTTATAGAGGACATCAATTCACAAAAGTGAGAATTTAAAAAAAAAAAAAGGAAAAGAAAATTTTGTCTTACTTCATATCTCTTACCTAAAAAACATTTGTCCTGCTATGAAGAAAGAACTATATATTCACTAAACCTTGTATGTTGATCCATTCAAGATACTTCTTGCTCTTGCAATGTTTCATAATATACTGTAATTTTCATTTTTAATTTCAACCTTTGATTGTATATTGAGTTTTTTTAGATTGATCTCACACTGAAAAATTCAACATATCATTTAACTTGTCTCTTATTGCAAAATCAGATTTCATCATCAAATGTGTGATATGTTAGCTGTACCCCATAGTACCACCACAATCGCCCTGTAACATATCCAGGTGACCAAAACAATATAGGGAAGGGCAGTTCTGACAAAATGAAATCATCGATTCACTATCATTCCATTCCACTACACACACATAATTATGAAACAATAAACTTTGTTCCGATGCAATAAAATAAAATGTAAATACTAATGAGTTTTACGTTGATGAATTATCACAATGCTTCAGATGAACAGTTTTGCCTATAAGGTCTTGTCCCCCTCACATGTTCATATACTGTTGGCCTGGCCCCCCAGGCATCATCCCCCCCATGGGTGACATCTGACGTGACCGACCTTGAGAATATAACTGTTGCTGAAACTGTTGATATTGTGCACTATAGGCAGGGTTACATGGCCCTGCCCTTGGGTCCATGCCCCCACTCATCCCGGGTCCCGGACCAAGTCCGTGATGAGAGGGCATATTTGGATTTCCTGGGCCTGGCATTCTCATGCCACCTGGATTTTGTTGTCTTGACATATTGGGTCCATAATTGCCCATTTCTGGCATTCGCGATCCTGGTGCCCCTGGCATCATGTCTCCACTGCCGGGTCCCATGCCTATCATAGGTCCATGGCCCCGCTGGGACATGTGTGAAGGTCCTTGCATCATACTATTGCTCATCATTGATTCACGATTTTCCATGAATGGCGGAGAATTTGGGTGTGGCATTCCCATAGAATGTGGCATTCCGTCCATGGGCATCATGCCTTCACCACCCATGCCCATACCACCAGGCATCATTTGAGGCTCCGATGGCATATTTCCTGGCAACACATTACTATTTCCCATGGGTCCCATAGAATTATTCATTGGGCCTCCCATGGGGTCTGGACTTCCCATTCCACTCATAGGTCCCATTTGTCCACCACTCATGTTGGGAGGGAATTCCCCTCGGCTGCCTCCTCTCATTGGCATCATACCCTGTGGCATTCCTCCTGGCCCCATGGGTCCCCCATGGTTACCAAACGGTGAATGTGAATGTCTTTCTCCAGCTATTCCTGGAGGCTGTGGAAAGTATTGCATTTTTGATGTCGGAACTTTATTATCCATATTGCTCATTGGAGCCGCGAAACCTCTGCATGAACTCCAGATCTGGTCGTTTCTGTGATTGCATACTTTGCTGTGTTGATGGCGGATGAGCAGGAAGATACTGAATGGTATTAGGAGCTTTGGCTTGTATTTGTACATTAGCGTTCCCCATAGAACATGGTGCATTAGTAAAACTAGGCGAGGTTGGTCTTGCACCAGGATGTGATTGTTGCTGAGATGGCTGCTGTTGCTGCATCATTGGGGCTCCTGTGTTAGGCCCCCCTGACCCAGCTCTATGTGGACGGCCCCCAGTACCACTGTGTAGTGGGGCACCGGGGCCATTTGCAGGTCCTGAATGAACACTAGCTGGGCCACTACTCATTTGAGATGAGGCGGGACCTCCAGGGAAGGGCTGGGGTGCCTTGCCCATGCCTGAGTGAGAACTGTTTCCTGTCATCATTGACTGTGTCTGTGACATGGAAACAGAAGCTGCCGATGCCATTCCAGGTCCTTGTGGACCCCCAGGCATGTTACCAGGGTTACCACTGGGCATGTTACTAGGGTTACCACTGGGCATGCCACCAAGGTTACCACTGGGCATGTTACCAGGGTTACCACTGGGCATGTTACCAGGGTTACCACCGGGCATGTTACCAGGGTTACCACCGGGCATGTTACCAGGGTTACCGCCGGGCATACCACCTGGGTTACCGCCGGGCATACCACCAGGGTTACCGCCGGGCATGCCACCAGGGTTACCGCCGGGCATGCCACCAGGGTTACCGCCGGGCATGCCACCAGGGTTACCGCCGGGCATGCCACCAGGGTTACCGCCAGGAATGCCACCAGGGTTACCGCCGGGCATGCCACCAGGGTTACCACCGGGCATGCCACCAGGATTACCACCGGGCATGCCACCAGGATTACCACTGGGCATGCCACTTTGCATACCACTTGAGTTAGGGCCTGGTCCGTTGGGCGGACCAGGCATACCCTGCATTTGTTGTTGCTCCATATTCATTTGCTGCACTTGCATGTTCGGGTTGTAGTTGGGCCCAGAATGGGGTCCCACACTCTGAATGTTTAACTGTTGTATGGACATGGTGGCATTCACATAAGTGTTGTTGACACTGGGTGTGGTCTGTGTCTGAGAGCTCATCTCTGTTGAGGTTGACACAGAGGGCTGATTACTAGTCGACTGTGATGACGCACTACACCCTACCTGCTGACCCTGCATCTGAATACTGTGAAATGGTCCTCCTTGCATCATGTTTTGCTGCATTTGGTTTGACAAATGTTCTACTCCCTTGGCCAGATTGGCCAGACTAGCAGATGTGATGTTGGACATGGATGATGCCTTAGATGTGGGTGTTGCTGGCGCACTAGACACACTGTTGTTATTCGATGGCGGGTCAAAATGTGAAAGTCTCATGTTGGCACCGGACATGGGGCTGGGTCCAGGACCATTGACAGGCCCCGGACTGGATAGTGGGCCCCCACTTGAGTTCTGGCTGGAATTGGACATGGGCCCCTTGTTGGAGCTCGGACCATGCATGGGTGAATGGGCAACCTGATTTGAGGGAAATGGGGCGTTGGGATGGGACTGGTCAGAGGGATTATTAGGTTCACGATATGCTGCATTAAGATGTTTAGTTATAGTCAATTCTTGTCCTTCAAACTGATTGAGGTAATTAATTTGTTGAGGAGAAGGTGTTGGTTGAAGATTTTTATACAACTCTTCCATGTCGTCACGTTTCCTTTTCTGCGCTTGTGCATAGCTAGGGGGTGGTTTACTTGAGCCACTTAAAGTTCGTGAAGGAGAACGAGCCGCCATTTCTGGATGAAACTGTTCAGGGTTGCCAGCCCTTTGCACAAATTGTTCAGGGTTTCCAGCACGTTGCATGAATTGTTCTGGATGTCCAGCCCTTTGCACAAAATGTTCTGGGTTTCCAGCACGTTGCATGAACTGTTCAGGGTGGCCTGCCCTTGGTACACCCTGCATATTTTTCTTGTTTTGAATTGGTCCTCCTCCAGGTTGACCTGGGTGCATGTGAGGCGGCGCCCCACCACCGCCTTCCACACCTGCTGGGCCTCCAGGGCCTACAGGGCAACCAGGTCCACCGGGGCCATGCGACATCATGGCCTTATCAAAGTTCATACCTGCCCCAGGGGGCATACTCGGACTCAATATAGGGCTCATCATACCCATCTGTGACTGTTGTTCCATGGAGGAGAGAGATGATCTTCGTTGAGCAGCAGATGGCGGGAACAAGCCCATGTGTTCGGGCATATCCATACCATGAGGGGGCATTATTGGCGGTGATCCTATAGGGCCGTTTGTATTTGGTGAGGTAGACATTCCACCACTTCCTCCTCTCTTTTGAGCCATAGTGCTGTAATAGGAGGGTGGTGCGCCTGGGCTGGCCCCTGGCATCTCCATATTGGGAGGTTGACCCCCCATTCTTTGAGCAATTTGTTGCTGTTGGTGTCGTCGCTTTTCCATGTAATATTCTTGTTGCAGTCGTAGCCATTCACGCTGAGCTGGTGTCATGTTCTGCATATTGTGTGGACCATAACCTGGGTGCCCAGGGGGCCCAGGTCCTCCAGGACCTGAACCTGGACCTGATCCCCCGGGGCCAGAGCCTGGACCAGGGCCCTGACCACCAAACTGACCTGGCCCACCCTGGGACATCATAAACTGTTGTTGTGAGCTGGTCATGCCACCATTGTTTTGTGACCCCATCATCATCTGTTCCTGAGACGTCATCATTGGACCGTGGGGTGATGACATCATACTCTGCTGTTGTTGCATCATTTGTTGATGCATTTCTTCTGGCATCATTTCACCTCCAGGACCTGAATTTGGCATTTGTCCCCCAAACTGTTGCTGTCTTTGCTGTTCAGGGAATAACATCATCTGTATTTTCCGTAAACTTGTTAAATGTTCCTCTCTTCGTTTCAGTTGTTCAGGAGTTAAGTTCTCATTTGGTACCTTCTGCTGCAACAGATTAGGATTGGTAAGGTGTGGATTTCCCATCATAGCCATCATTTCTGGGTCAAAGGGCATGCCATCAGGCATCATGGGATAGTTCATTGGAGATGAGGACTGAGGAGGCCCACCACCCTGTGGCCAAGGCCCCATCATTCCTGGATTTCCAGGATTTCCAGATGGTGGAAAGTTGCCTGCCCTTGGATTCATTCCTGGTACAAAGTTATAGCCTTGTTCCTGTAGGTGGGCGTTCTGTTGGTCCACCCACTGCTGGACACTGCCAGTTGGGTGTGGTGGTCCCGGGCGCATCATGTTACCATACGGCCGCATTGGGGCCATACTTCGATGTCTAGGGCCCATCTGAGGCAGCATGCCAGACCGGCTGAAGGGAGAGATCTTCAATGAATGTTTCTGAAAGTTGAAGTAAAATACACATTAACAAAATATCTCAAATGACAATTACGATTGATTTCTAGGCTATTAAGAAGGTGTTGATAAAATCTTAAGATTATTATAAACTTGCAAATTAATTCTTTAAATGGCTAGGTGTATTTTTATATATATATATCAGATAATGTGGAATCCCAGTTTTTAGATTGTGAATTAAATACAATTTTGACTCCATTTTTTGCCTAAAGAAATAACCATATCCAGTATAAATTATACCTGCAGAAACTTTTTGGTGGCGGGGTAGTCCATATGGAAGGACAGCAGGTCCTTGTACTGTCCTGACATGACATGTTCAGCACCTTCATTGGCTAGCTGTGTAGAGAACACGAAGATTTGACTCTGGTGCTGTATGAAGGGGTTCTCTCCCGTCCCCATTGGCTGAGCAGAATGTTGGGACTGAGGGGGCATTGATGGCACATTCGAGTTCACAGGCTGAGAGGCTGTGGGATGCTTCTGGGGCATCTGGGGGTTTGTTGGGGGTTGAGAGGTTTTAGAAGGGGCTGACTGCTGAGACTGGCCCTTCGTGGGTGGGAGTGGCTTGGAATGTCCGTCACTAGCTTCACCATTAGTCTCCTCTTTCACTGCTGAAAACAAGGATGAATATAGTAAAAGGCACAAAATTTTACAATCCTATCAGACTGATTTCAATTTATACAATCATTTCAATGACTAAGAGAACAGAAATTCAATGTCTTTATTTCTGTTTTTTGTTTATTTTTAAATGTTTCTGCTCTTTCTTTACCCAATTATGCAGAATTGTAAGTTACAAAAATTTCACTACATTATATTAAAAAAAAAGACAAATATTAACAACATCCAATCTATTGTTGAATGCACAGATAAGTATATCAATTGACACCTTTTGTTACCTATATTTATAACTCAAAACTGTATGCTCCTCCACTTACAATAGATATAACAATGTAGCAAGATCAGTGACACAGGATGAATGACAAGGGATTAGTGGCACAGGATTAATGACAAGGATTTAGTGGCACAGGATTAATGAAAATGTATTAGTGGCACAGAATTAATGGAAATGGGTTAGTGGCACAGGATTAATGACAAGGATTTAGTGGCACAGGATTAATGACAAGGATTTAGTGGCACAGGATTAATGAAAATGTCTTAGTGGCACAGAATTAATGGAAATGGGTTAGTGGCACAGGATTAATGGAAATGGGTTAGTGGCACAGGATTAATGACAAGGATTTAGTGGCACAGGATTGGTATTGGTTTAATGGACAGGAATATTACAGGATTATTAGGGACCATTGGACAGGATTGTTTTGGAATTAGAGGACAGGGATTAATAGGGATCAGTGGACAGGAATGGTATGGGATTAGAGGACAGGATTTAGCATGGGATTATTATATGGGATTAGAAGAATCAGAAGAGGAAGTATCAACGTGATAAGGTTAAAGACAGCTGATTGGAAAAGAATAAAAGGTAATTCAGCATCAAAGGGCCACTAGATTAGTGATACATCAGACTCCTGATGATGCGAAAACAGTTTTTCGAAAGAAATAATATCATTTTTTTTATCAATATGAAACAGAAGTGAAAAAATTCTTAGAAAATAAAGTATGAATCCTTGGAAATCAATACAGCATCAAAAAATATTTGGTCACAATATAGATACCAAAACAGAATAAGAATGCTTTGATTTCCCCAGTGGGTGTGTTCCATCACAGCATGGATATTTCTAATGCTAACAGCCTTCTGAAGGAAGACAACATTGTTCTGATGCATGCCTACACAAACAGCTTATCCATGGCATTCCCTCCCTCTATTGATACCCATGGGTCTGTCAGACAACAGACAAACATCCTGGTCTGACACCCATAGGTCTGTCAGTCTACATATACACATCCTAGTCTGACACCCACAGGTATGTCAGTCTATATATACACATCCTAGTCTGACACCCACAGGTATGTCAGTCTATATACACATCCTAGTCTGACACCCACAGGTATGTCAGTCTATATATACACATCCTGGTCTGACACCCACAGGTCTGTCAGTCTACATATACACATCCTAGTCTGACACCCACAGGTCTGTCAGTCTACACATACACATCCTAGTCTGACACCCACAGGACGGTCAGTCAACATATACACATCCTAGTCTGACACCCACAGGTCTGTCAGTCTACATATACACATCCTAATTTGACACCCACATATCTGTCAGTAAACATATACACATCCTGGTCTGACACCCACAGGTCTGTCAGTCAACATATACACATCCTAGTCTGACACCCACAGGTCTGTCAGTCTACATATACACATCCTAGTCTGACACCCACCGGTCTGTCAGTCAACATATACACATCCTAGTCTGACACCTACAGGTCTGTCAGTATACATATACACATCCTAGTCTGACACCCACAGGTCTGTCAGTATACATATACACATCCTGGTCTGACACCCACAGATCTGTCAGTCTATATATACACATCCTGGTCTGACACCCACAGATCTGTCAGTCAACATATACACATCCTGGTCTGACACCCACAGGTCTGTCAGTCTACATATACACATCCTAGTCTGACACCCATAGGTCTGTCAGTCAACATATACACATCCTAGTCTGACACCCACAGATCTGTCAGTCAACATATACACATCCTGGTCTGACACCCACAGATCTGTCAGTAAACATATACACATCCTAGTCTGACACCCACAGGTCTGTCAGTCAACACACACACATCCTAGTCTGACACCCACAGGTCTGTCAGTCAATAGACTCACATCCTAGTTTGACACCCACCGGTCTGTCATTCAACATATACACATCCTAGTCTGACACCCACCGGTCTGTCAGTCTACATATACACATCCTAGTCTGACACCCACCGGTCTGTCATTCAACATATACACATCCTAGTCTGACACCCACCGGTCTGTCAGTCTACATATACACATCCTAGTCTGACACCCACAGATCTGTCAGTCAATAGACTCACATCCTAGTCTGACACCCACCGGTCTGTCAGTCAACATATACACATCCTAGTCTGACACCCAAGGGTCTGCCAGTCTACATGTAGTGCTATTTATTACCACACTGCTGCTTTCATCTGCAGAATGTTAAAATCAGTTAGGTAGTATCCACAAGTAATTAATCCTCAAGTATAGAATCCAGATTCTCTCGTTTTACACGTCTATATAGCAGCAAGGACATCCCACCATCAACTATATAGCTCCATGCAGATGACAATGCCTGAATATATTCAATAGGTTGCACTGTTCTCTTGCTCTTAATAATACATAGCAGGCTAGGAATATTGGTATATTGTATACATTACTGACTATAAAGACAATATTACTTTGGTTTAATGTTTGGTTGCATATTTGATATATATATCAAATGATAATTAATATATTAATATTTATTTTGTCTTCAAGCTGAATTTTTTGCAGAAAAAAAATTTCATTAACAAAATTGTTTCTAACACTTTTATGCATACCGAGACACCTGAATTGATGGGTCAAATAGTTAATCTCAGTCTGACTCATTGAACCATGAGGGAAGGCAAGGTGATATAATTTACATAATGAATTTATTCTGTTGCATTGTGCATTTAAGCTAGTGACAGAAATCATAAGCATATATTACAAACCCTATGTCATTGTCACATTAAGATAAAATGGGTCTTTACTGAATTGTTCCTCTTAAACATTGGATATATAGATTCTTGGTTTTACTAACTGCTACCCTCAAACATAAGATAGTCTTAGTTTTACTAACTGCTACCCTCAAACATAAGATAGTCTTAGTTTTACTAACTGCTACCCTCAAACATTGAATAGAGTCTCTGGCTTACTGAATTGCTCTTCTTAATCTTCTGATAGAGTCTTGTTACCTTCAAACATAAGATAGTCTTGGTTTTACTAACTGCTACCCTCAAAAATTGGATAGAGTCTTGGTTTTACTAACTGCTACCCTCAAACATTGGATAGAGTCTTGGTTTTACTAATTGATCGTCTCTAACTTCAGATAGTCTTGGTTTTAGTGACTTGCTACCTTCAAACATTGGATAGAGTCTTGGTTTTACTAAGTGCTCCTCGTAAACTTCGGATAGAATCTGATCTTAACTAATTGCTAACCTCAAACTTCAGATTTTAATATCCCAATGTCATACATTAAAGACCGTATCTGATATCTTGACTCTTGTAATTTAAACTTCGTCTTGACACTAAAATATTAAAGGAAATTTCCTGGTCATCAATTAAAAATATATGAATCTGAAAGGTTTGGTTTAATTAAAATGTACCTGTGTTAACTCTTTCCGTACTTTGTGTCCTTTCCGGATTCCGTACCGGAAGTAGGTAACAAGCCTCGCCCCCAGAAGTTTAAACAAAATGGCAGACTACATGTGCGTTATTGATGTGTTGTTTTTTTCATATAGAAAAACAAAGGTTAGTGTGATCTTTGTACATAATTAAAAAATATTTAACCAAATTAGATCTAGATGTCAGATTGAACAATCTGAAACGTCCTAGACAATGATATCTAAAATGCAAATGTAGCAAGCCGCCATATTGTTTACATTAACAACATAGAGAAAATATCACCTATTGTTCTAACGGAAAAACACGTAACCCAAACGAAATAAAAAACGAATATATCATCAAAAATGTTTGTTTCCAAAGTTTTGACCACCTTATATTTGTCATTGCATCGGATGATTGTATATGTCAGGTGATAGTTTCAACAAATCAACATTTTAATAACATCAACTTAGCCTGTCGACTATAGTAGACAGCGGGGAAGAGGGAGCTTGAAATTATGTCGACTATAGTCGACAACGGGGAAGGGGGAGCACATTTTTATGTCGACTATAGTCGACAACGGTACTGAAAGAGTTAAGTAATGATTTATAACTCAGATTACAGACATAGGATACATTCAGAAAAGAATGTAAATTCCTATTTATGTATCTACAGAATATCTTCAGTCAGTAGCAGACTGTGTGATGTTCCAGATTAGTGATTCCTTATAATGTAGAGAATGTGGCACAACTAATATATGACTGGGGCATCACATCAGCTAGTCACCGATGTTGAAGCTTAAAGTCCTTTAATGATTAAATTTATGCGTTACTTCAGTTATCGTTATGCCATTATTAATGTCTTAACATAATTTGAGGAGAAGGTTTGGTACAACTTATTTATGACTGGGGCATCACATCAGAATTGCTAGTCACCGATGTTGAAGCTTTAAGTCCTTTAATGATTAAATTTATGCGTTACTTCAGTTATCGTTATGCCATTATTAATATCTTAACATAATTTGAGGAGAAGGTTGACATTTACAGCTAATCTGACCTTGTCCTTAAAACTTTGGATAGTTGATGGCATGTCAAAGCAGACAATATCAGGAATATTTAAAACAAAGCTGATACTGGGATTTCATTAGACAGATGTGTAGACAGACGGACAGACGATAATACCAAAAATGAATAGACAGTCAATGTTCCCGACCAAAAAACCCCAAAATTCTTCAAAGATGTCTTTTTATCTGAAAGTAATAACAAACTTGATCTGGAAAATGTGCTTTTCAGTATTTGATCAAGACAAGCCAGACTGTGTTTAACAGGACAAAATCAATGTCATATCTCATCCCATCACTACCACCATCAGTTATACATGGAGAAAAATTGGTACAATTTGGCTTGAGGAGTGGAAAAGACGTCCAGATAACACCCACATGGGCCAGCCAACAGTGTCATTGACCTTGGAATAGTTTTAACTCTATAAACCTTCAAATGAAATACAAAAATAAGTCTAACAACTGTCTAGTCTTTGATAAACAATAAGCTAGTTGATGCTGTTTTCATATTTTTATCACAAAACTTCTCCCACAAATCTAAAAGAGAACTGCAATGACGTTAGTCTCAGACTAGCTGATATATGTGTGTAGGTAACCATAACTCTATACTGCCTCATTAGATTTCAACATTTATCACACGTCTCTCTGCTATGACACAGGTGACAATATAAACTGGTGCCATGACTCTTCTTATGCAATCGTTAAAGAGAAATATTGAATTTAAACTCTACCCAATAAAATAGGAACAATATGTTTGAGTTGCAATTTTCCTGATACAACCTTGAGAAATCTAAACGAGTGCCATGAAAATAATAAGCCTGCATGAATACCGATCTATCCATTGAAAGCATTTTCAGTGCCTGCAACTAATGCAAAAACCTCTTCTATGAGGATTTATGCAATCTCTTTCTTTTGTTTTCTTTATCTCCTTTCACAAATGTACACATTTGGGTTTAATCAATCTCTTTCTTTTGTTTTCTTTATCTCCTTTCACAAATGTACACATTTGGGTTTAATCAACCTCTGAAGGAAGTTAGAATTACAAGTGTCTGCTTCTAGGCCAATGGTACTTCATAAAGCTTGACAAAGGTGAGGTTAAAATATTAGTAATTTACAATGATTGGGTAGAAGTTGCATATAGAAGCCATACTATTCCAGCTGACACAAGATGATGTCGAGCTTGCATTCTTACTTGTCAGTTGACCTTGACCTACTTTATAACATGAAATGTTCTGGTGTACTTTCTTCCGTGGATTGGACCTTTCAAATTATTTTGTGGGAATAAACTTTCTTGTTTAGTCCGTGCAATAATTATATAATACATACATCAAGATTTGTTCCATAGTTCCATAGCAACCATGAAAATAAAAAAGATTATACACAACGAGTTTCATTTTATACAATAGGTCAAAGTCAACAGAGCTAGAACATGAGACTGAAGTTTACCTGCTAGATCAGAACCTTTTTTCGTGTGAGTATCTTGTAACTGGTTATTGTTATCTGAAACAGAGAAATATTACAACAATTACAAAATATATTAATTTCAATCAGTATATTAATACTTCTCATTTTACTGGAGGGTTTGGTTTGTATATACGTTTAACATCTGATCAACAGCTATGGTCATTTAAGTATGGCCTCCCTTGTGAAGGTGGGAGATGCATGCATTTAATGAGTGTATGTATTCTGGAAGGCTGCGGTACTTTGGAACTGATAATGATGTTATAGTGCTACCTCACTGAAGTATGTATACTGCAGGGTATACCATCTGGTCACATTATACAGACACCAGGCAAATCAGAACTCCAACAATGGTGAGCACTAGGCAGGAATCATGGATAGAAGGATCCAGGTAGTGTTAATGTGGAAGATAACTGGAATACCCACAGATAAAGCCATGTGATCAGGCTGGTGACCCAGCACTTGTCGGGGAATCGAACCTCTGTCCTCTTAATGAATGGTGAGTGTACACACTACAACAGTCTCAGTACATGATAACTGGTTAATACAGAAATCATTGCAGTCACTTGTAAGATAAGGATTTTAATCTCAATGCCCCTTCAACTCAATCGCCCTTCTACAATATGTAACCGTTCTGTAATTTGCTGCCAGGCTGAATATTTATTACAGAGCTTAATCCTAGGGATCAACACCACAGATACCTTTATGATCAATACTTGATAATATTTGTAAAAATAAAAACTCTTTTTCTTTTTGTTTTAGACACTGACAATTTGGTGCTAGCTTCACTTCACTTGAGCAGAAGTTGTTTGGTATGGCTGAACTCTAACTTGGTATTAACATGTAAATAATTCACATCACTTCACTCATCTCCTAATTACATGTATTATCAGCTGTGTAATAAACAATGGGAGATCAGCTCTGCTGACATAGAGTTTGGGACGAGTTATCATCACACTCACGCACTACCAGTTATAATAATTGATTTCCAGAAGGACATATGAAAACTAGCAATTAAGATATGGTAATTAAGATTTATAACACAAAACAGTTATATTGCACTTCAAGACATTTTCTTGCATATCAATTCAAATCAAAATTGAAATTAAAACGGCACACATTTGACAAGGTGTCATAAGTCAAATCCATAGGAAATTCTGTTATCTTTTCTTTGTTAACTTCACATTCCTAGCCATAATGGTATCCTTCACATCTTTGTAATACATGTGTCTTTGATCCAAGTCTTCAGAGGTACAGTGTACGGAAAATATTTCACAGAAAACTCAAATTGAAGGAAAAGCATTTATTATATCATTTATTTAATTTCGCTCCAGAAATATATTATCCTCTTTAAATAAAGTCATATTTATTACATAATCTACAGTCCCTCCTCTTTAAATAAGGTAATGTTTATTTTTTTTAATTATTACATAATCTACAATCCGTCCTCTTTAAATAAGGCCATGTTTATTACATAATCTACAATTCGTCCTCTTTAAGTAAGGCCATGTTTATTACATAATCTACAATTCGTCCTCTTTAAATAAGGTCATGTTTATTACATAATCTACAATTCGTCCTCTTTAAGTAAGGCCATGTTTATTACATAATCTACAATATCTCATCTTTAAATAAGGCCATGTTTATTACATAATCTACAATATTCGTCCTCTTTAAATAAGGTCATGTTTATTACATAATCTACAGTCCCTCCTCTTTAAATACGGCCATGTTTATTACATAATCTACAATATCTCATCTTTAAATAAGGCCAATATGTTTATTACATAATCTACAATTCGTCCTCTTTAAATAAGGCCATGTTTATTACATAATCTACAATACCTCATCTTTAAATAAGGCCAATATGTTTATTACATAATCTACAGTCCCTCCTCTTTAAATAAGGTCATGTTTATTACATAATCTACAGTCCCTCACCTTTAAATAAGGTCATGTTTATTACATAATCTACAGTCCCTCCTCTTTAAATAAGGTCATGTTTATTACATAATCTACAGTCCCTCCTCTTTAAATAAGGTCATGTTTATTACATAATCTACAGTCCCTCCTCTTTAAATAAGGTCACGTTTATTACATAATCTACAATCTCTCATCTTTAAATAAGGCCATGTTTATTACATAATCTACAATCTCTCATCTTTAAATAAGGCCATGTCTATTACATAATCTACAGTCCCTCCTCTTTAAATAAGGCCATGTTTATTACATAATCTACAATCCGTCGTCTTTAAATAAGGTCACGTTTATTACATAATCTACAATCCGTCGTCTTTAAATAAGGCCATGTTTATTACATAATCTGCAATAGTTTTGGCTTCAGTATTTGATCATGAACAACATTGTTAAGCCATTAATCATATATCTACATACAATGAATACATACTATTTCATGATAATTAAATTTTGTGCCTAGTGTACTTTGTTATATTTATATTTAGTCTATTTTGTTGTCAAATCACCACCATGTCACACATGCATCTTAATTTCACTTTCAATTTCTGCCAGAAATTACGTTAAATTGGAATTTCCCATAGATGTGGGTAACATTTTCCCCACAAGACGTTCATCAGCTAACAGTCACATCATGACCTGCAATCATGCAAAGTCAGCTTCTTTAATCAGAGCAAAAATTCACATATCAGTGAATAGATAGGCATATTTTGATATTAGTAAATAAAATTTAAGTATCATTTATTGAAAATAAATTGATCCAACAGCTAAGCATATTTACCACAATAGTGTATGCTCTCAGATGTCGTTTTTTCATTGATAAATCAAAGTGCCAAGGCCACTCATAGGTGCTCTGCACAAGGGATTGAAATAAAGGAGTAAAGCAGGAGGTATATGAATATACAAGAATTCCAAGGAAGTGGATCTGTCGCCTGTGCAGCAAGCTAGGAGATGAATTTTGAACAAGCAAAAACGTCCTGTAAGTTGACCTTTGACCTTCAAACCTGAAAAGCAATCCCAAGCAACCAGTTTTGATAAGGAAGCACTATACAAAGTTTGAGTTTGATTGGCCCAAGGGAACGAGTTATTGCATGGAAACCAATTTTCTATTAATAGTAACAGTGACCTTGACCTTTGAACATGAAAAGCAATCCCAAGCAAGCACTTTTGGTAAAGGAAGCACTGTATGAAGTTTGAGTTTGATTGGCCCAAGGGAACTCAAGGTATCGCACAGAAACCATTGTGCGGACGATGATGCCGCCAACACTGCCTACATATCACCTTTTTCAGGCGACACAAAAATGGCAGGAAATAGGAAGTTTCATTTATCATGTAATTTTGCATTCCTGGAAGTTTAATCATGTTATTTCAGGAATGTTAGTGACTTTGAAAGGCTGTGGTAACATTTGGCGTACTAGCGATGATTAACTTCGCGGACAGGTGGGGATTCATCGATACTAGGTGAACTTTGGTGAAATTTATGAAAATGTGTCTTGTAGTGTTTAATTCTTATATTGACACTGTTTTAAATGTCCATCACATTTCTTCATCAACTGCATCATGAATTTTTCCCTGCAACATGCCTTACAATTACATGTCTCACAAACTTTTACCCCAATGTTTTCAAAGTGGTCCATTCAATTTACTGTGTTTTCTAAATATTAATTGATCAGGATCATGATTAGATATTTCCTATTTACATTAATAGTGGTTGCATATGAACCATTTCTGGCACTATGCTGTCAGACAGCCTGTTTCACGGCACTATGCTGTCAGACAGCCTGTTTCAGTGATTTATGAGTTTGCATTGCACATTCATGTCACATTTAAACATATCACTAGCAAATGCTTTAATCCATGAAAACTCTTTATTGCCATCAGAATCTCCGTTGCAGTAACAGAAGCTAGGTTTCATCTCATAATCAACCAGTTGAGCCAGCACTGTCATTTCTTCTCTTGTCTTTATCAGGGTAAAATTCCAACAGCATTGAAAGAAATGATGCCAGAACCCATCAGAAGTATATAAACAATCAGATATTTCACTTCCTGATTGCCAAATGAAAACTATGAGCCTAAAAGCAGTATTTGAAGAGTGAGAGGCCATTTTCATCAACTCACGAAAGGTAGCTCATATTGGTGACTTTTCCAATGTCGCAACGAAAATGAAAGAATAGTTGAGTTACTTCCCCTCATTCATCACATTGAGGTGTTTTGCATAAAGCGTAACGATTTGTGCTGAAAACAGTTCGGAATACTCAATGATAAAACAGGTCATAGTCTACGATTTTAATGTTTTTTTACCTGTAATTTATTTATCTTAAACAGATGTATTCAATCATATAACAGCAGGAATCATACCATGGAATAACAATATCTTTGCGGAAGGAGAAATGTGTGGTGTTTCTTTCTCTTTTTTGAAGAAATAATTAAGTCCCATGCTGAAATCATTGGTATTGTCGTAGAAATATGCTATGGTAGATTCCCACAGGAGTTCTGAATGATTTGATCTTTGATGATGACAGCTATAGATGCTGAATAACATCACCTTAAAAACAAAACATTTACCTAAAAGGAGTGTTTTTGGTTGGAATTGAAAGGATTTCTCTCCTAATGGGTCATCATATGACGAATATTCACAAAATATACAGCCATCAATGTACCATGTGGTCCTAAAAAACCTTGGTAGTCTTAACTGCCAAGATATGATATCAGATTGTTGATCTGAATTAAACTGAGTCTGTATTCTAACTGGATCAATGAGTCTGATCTACTAGCTATCTACTAGCTGTCTGCTAAGATCCCAGCCATGAACAGCAAAGGAAAGGTGGCTTCATCTTAATTGTTTTCTGTTGGACAGGTGTGAAATCTTGGGCTGGAGCCCTGGCATTCACCCTGGCATGAAAGCCTCTGGTAATAATTAGGGACACTAAGGACTTGTCCACTAGTGTCAAATTTGGCTTCTCTCCTGGGGTTACCGCTTACAATAATTCAGGACAGAAAAAAATCTTTTAATTACCAGAATTCGTGTTAACCATATCAAATTCAAAAGGATATTTTTACTTAATTTGTACCGAAAAAAATATATTCAGTACATGGAAAAATATTCTAAGTATTATTGACTGTAGGTATGATTGTTTCTGTCATGTCATGTCCAGCAATTATGGTTTTTGGGTTGAGATCTCAATCAGTTCTATGTTTTGCCCCTAACATATCTACATTCACCAAATTTGAAGATATCAAAATCATTTCCCGAATTATGAATTTTCAGCACCTGAAGATATTTCAAGTCAAATTGAGCAGACTTATTTTAAGTAAGTTTGAAATAATGGAGGCAATTATTTACCTGTTTCACCATTGGTTAACTTGTTGCTAGGGGGCCCTGAGTGGTTGTTAGGGTGATTATTTGGCTCAGATGCTGGTTGGTTCTTTGGCTCCTCCTTCACCTCCTCCTTGATGTCCATGTTCTCCGTCTTCATGTTGGTTCCGTTCAAGTCCGAATTCATTTTGTCTGTTTCCGTTATCATCTCGTACATACTAAGTGCTGCCTGGAATGGTATCCCAAGGTCAGCACCTCCTCCCGTAAGGAGGTTAGAGGTCAACTGTTACTGTAAGTAGGTAGATGGGTTCAAGATTTGCTGAAAAATATAACAAATATCATACAGGTTACACAAACATCTAATTACAAGGGATTATCCAACAATAACTGTGTCCCTACCTATGTACAAAAAACCCGCATTGTAGCCATCATGTAATATTAGTACATTGTGAAATGTCAGTTATTATAAAATTCATTAGTTACAATAATCGAAGGAATAACTATGACAACAGCTTAAGCTACAGTTTCTGTTAATATTTTTTATGGGGGTTAAATTTTTACAATTTTGGTAGGTGACCTATATGCAGGGGAGTTATTTCTGTGATTATTTCTTTTCCACCTGCTCGATAAATACCACAAACATCACAAATCATACGGGGGAAATCTTTGCGGCTGATCATGAATGGTCTTCCCATATAAAGCAAGTTTCCCCTCGCATTTAAAGCTTACTTTCCTTGCTAGCATTTGACACTGGTCAATTCATTTGGAAATCATTCTGAAGTAAAAGACAGAGGAGGGGTATCAACACAGCCTTTTGACCACCTACTCAACAAGTCATAAACATCGCCAGAAAATAGTCCATAGTAACAACAGAGAATAACCCACCAACAAAGCTAGGAAAAAGGTAATAAACATCGCTAAAAAATAGTCCATATCAAGGAAATAGGCCACAAACATTGGCAGAAAATAGTCCATAGCAACGACAGAGAATAACGAACCCACCAACAAAACCAGGAAATAGCATAAACATCTCCACAAAATAGTCCATATATAGCAACAACAAAAATAGCCCACCAACAAAATCAGCAAATAGCCCCTAGCAACAATACCAGGAAACTGTGTATCTATGATAACACAACTAGGAAATATTGAATAGCAGTATTTTCCAAAGATATTTAGAGTAAATAGAATCGCTTAAGAGATATTTTCAAACATCCCTAGAGATTTTTTATTGCAGTTACATCAGGAAATGTTCCAAGAACCACCTGGAATATACAATATAATAAAAAATGTGTGTCAAAAAGATTCAATTTTTTTTTTATTGTAAGGGAAAGACTGTACTTGGCGTGAGTAGGATTATTGTTTGTTTTGGCAGAGATGCTGGGCTCCATTAGATGTACAGTAAGTGAACACTTTTAGGTATTTATTTCTGAGTATAAACCTGCAGCAGCGTGTTCTGGTCAGCCAGCGAAGGCCAGTGACGGATTCCCAGCTGCCCCTATCTACTATTGATTTACATGACAAAACTTGTCTCTCACAAGACTTTTTATGTAAGACATTATAAGACAGAGGTTATTTTTTCACCTAACTACCAGATACAGTGACACCAGCCAAGTATACATATACATGCCTACAGTAAACTCATTCAACAAAAGATAGGGAAAGGTCTTCAAAGAGAGTATACCAAGGAACAGGGGATTGGTTGGGTCAAACAAAATTATTTTACTTGTAAAGCTTTGGTAAAAGTCATCCTTTGTATCATCAAAAATCATTTCCTGTATATCATGTCCTTATAGAAAGGTGTCAGGAATGTCAAGTGTCACGGAACAAATGTTTGCCGTCTTTATAGGCTCCAGCTTCATCAACATTCCTGAACATTTGTTTGCCCTGATCTAATTTATTCAAGTATTCAAGCAAGGCCAAGTTCATTTTCATTCAACAAGCAAGGCGCGTTCATTCTCGCTCAAGCAAGGCCAAGTTCATTCTCATTCAAGCAAGGCCGCGTTCATTCTCATTCAACAAGCAAGGCCAGGTTCGTTCTCCTTCAAGCAAGGCCAGGTTTATTCTCCTTCAAGCAAGGCCAAGTTCATTCTCGCTCAAGGTGAAGGCCAAGTTTATTCTACCTCAAGCAAGGCCGTGCTCATTCTCCTTCTAGCAATGCCAAGTTCATTCTACCTCAAGCAAGGCCGTGCTCATTCTCCTTCTAGCAATGCCAAGTTCATTCTACCTCAAGCAAGGCCGTGCTCATTCTCCTTCAAGCAAGGCCAAGTTCATTCTCGCTCAAGGTGAAGGCCAAGTTTATTCTACCTCAAGCAAGGCCGTGCTCATTCTCCTTCTAGCAATGCCAAGTTCATTCTACCTCAAGCAAGGCCGTGCTCATTCTCCTTCAAGCAAGGCCAAGTTCATTCTCATTCAAGCAAGGCCGCGTTCATTCTCATTCAACAAGCAAGGTCAGGTTCATTCTCCTTCAAGCAAGGCCAGGTTTATTCTCCTTCAAGCAAGGCCAAGTTCATTCTCGCTCAAGGTGAAGGCCAAGTTTATTCTACCTCAAGCAAGGCCGTGCTCATTCTCCTTCTAGCAATGCCAAGTTCATTCTACCTCAAGCAAGGCCGTGCTCATTCTCCTTCAAGCAAGGCCAAGTTCATTCTCGCTCAAGGTGAAGGCCAAGTTTATTCTACCTCAAGCAAGGCCGTGCTCATTCTCCTTCTAGCAATGCCAAGTTCATTCTACCTCAAGCAAGGCCGTGCTCATTCTCCTTCAAGCAAGGCCAAGTTCATTCTCATTCAAGCAAGGCCGCGTTCATTCTCATTCAACAAGCAAGGCCAGGTTTATTCTCCTTCAAGCAAGGCCAAGTTCATTCTCGCTCAAGGTGAAGGCCAAGTTTATTCTACCTCAAGCAAGGCCGTGCTCATTCTCCTTCTAGCAATGCCAAGTTCATTCTACCTCAAGCAAGGCCGTGCTCATTCTCCTTCTAGCAATGCCAAGTTCATTCTACCTCAAGCAAGGCCGTGCTCATTCTCCTTCTAGCAATGCCAAGTTCATTCTACCTCAAGCAAGGCCAGGTTCATTCTCCTTCAAGCAAGGCCAGGTTCATTCTCGCTCAAGGTGAAGGCCAAGTTTATTCTACCTCAAGCAAGGCCGAATTCATTCTCCTTCTAAATTCATTCTCCTTCTAAATTCATTCTCCTTCTAGCAAGGCCAAGTTCATTCTCGCTCAAGCAAGGCCAAGTTCATTCTACCTCAAGCAAGGCCAAGTTCATTCTCCCTAAAGCAAGGTCAAGTTCATTCTCCTTCAAGCAAGGCTGAATTCATGCTCCTTCAAACAAGGCCTAGTTCATTCTCCCTCAAGCAAGGCCGATTCATGCTCCTCCAAGCAAGGCCTAGTTCATTCTCCTTCAAGCAAGGCTGAATTAATGCTCCTTCAAGCAAGGCCTAGTTCATTCTCCTTCAAGCAAGGCTGAATTAATGCTCCTTCAAGCAAGGCCTAGTTCATTCTCCTTCAAGCAAGGCCGATTCATGCTCCTCCAAGCAAGGCCTAGTTCATTCTCCTTCAAGCAAGGCTGAATTCATGCTCCTTCAAGCAAGGCCTAGTTCATTCTCCTTCAAGCAAGGCCGAATTCATTCTACCTCAAGCAAGGCCAAGTTCATTCTCCCTCAAGCAAGACCAAGTTCATTCTAGTGCTCAAGCAAGGCCAAGTTCATTCTCCCTCAAACAAGGTCAACTTCATTCTACCTCAAGTAAGGCCATATAAAACAAATATCTCAAACACAACAAGAGGCCCATGGGCCTTAACGGTCACCAGAGATTTGAAATATTTCAGTTAATCTAATTGACCCTTTTTGGCCCCACCCATCAGTCCAAGGAGTCTGTCAGGGCCAACATGTGCATATAATCATGCTGTCATCCCATGCTGATAATGTTAAGAATTCCAATAGAAATCAAACAAATGATTGTCAAAAATGTGATTTACCAATATAAACTATAGTAAAGTTTACCCCCTCCCAAGAGGCAAATGTGCAACCCCAGGTTCATGAAATTCACAATTTTGGTAAAGTACCATAAGACCCTTCCTTCCATCTATTCAGAGTGTTTGATTCCACCATATCTGAGAGTAGAAAAGAAGATTTTTGAAGTTTCAGTCAATTTGACCCTTTTTGGTCCCATCCCTCAGGCCCCTGGGGGGTGGGGACCATATAATTCACAATTTTGGTTGACCATCAGCCATAGAAGCTTTCTGCCCAATTTGATTGAATTTGGTGTAGCGGTTTTGGAAAAGAAGACGAAAATGTAAATTGTTTACGGACGCACGACGGACGAAGATGGACAAAAGGCGATTTGAATAGGTCACTTGAGACTTTGTCTCAGGTGACCTAAAAGTTGGAAAGCATTCAAACCAATCGGATTAGGAAGCATAGCTCTAGTTTGAAAAACACATGTACATCAACCAATCCGAACTAAAGAAGCATAATGTAACTGAATATGCACAAATTCCAAACCAATCCAAACTAAAGAAGCATAATGTAACTGAATATGCACAAATTCCAGTCATCTTTAGATGTGATATGAATATTGATGTTACAAGAATTCTGACTAACTTTACTGGAATTTAAACTGTACCATATCAGGAAATTGACATCTTTATAAGAGTTTACCTTTAACATCAAATACTCTCCAACTAATCGGCATTTTGTATTTTATATGCAGGTAGCGTTAACGCATGTGGCTTCAGCAGAAAAAACCGTTAACGTAAGTATACATTGTAGGCCTACTTCTTTTTCTTTATCTATTAAACGTGATATAAGTGTTTTGTAACCGATACATCATAATTATAAGTTTGTTTATTTAATAAAATGCTGAGGTATAATTGATGAAAAGTATTTTTATTTGTTGGGTTTGAACTTAATTAACTAAACTGTTCGATGTGAGCCTGACAGGTGGCGATCAACACGAAGACACAGGACATGTAATGTTAACAGATATGGTCATTATCAAGAAAACATCGATCTTTTGTCAACCAGGGATAATTCGAAGTCCCGCTGTTTCGAAGTTTTTCTATAAGTCCCTTGAACTTCAAAACATCAAAGTTTGACTGTATGTATACATTGTGTCTTATGATCATCAGTGAATCTGACCTAAAATATTCACCCATACATAACATTAGAATCATTGTACAGGAAACTGGCAACCTAATCCGAATTGAGGAAGTGATTGTACCATTAAATATTTATATACATGTATATCTAATTTAAATGCACATATACGGTATTCTGATCATCTATGAATTTGTCCTTATCATATAAGTTATTATATCAGGAGGTTAGCAGTCTAATTATGACCAAGGAACTACCTAAACTGACATTATAAGAAAACTCAACCAACAGTTTTTTAAGATACCACCAGCTGTCTTTGCAAAAGCTAAAAATTATTTCAAAATCTCTTGTCTTAGTCTCTCGCTATAAAACTTCCATGGAATCCGCTTTAAATGTCTCTTGCTGCCACTACTAATTATTGGTGATCGTTTAATTCCGATTAGGCACACATGATCTGGTTTGAAAAGTTGCATGTATGCAAAAGACAGTTAGATGTCTGTTGCTCCTGGTGTTCTCTGTGGACACACTCAGCTCATCTTCAATATACCAGCGTTTTGTACCATTCCAAAAGATTGGTTTCAGTGGAGGTTGCTAGAATTTAATATTTCTTGTTATATACTAATATATCAGGATATTTGTAAACAGGCTGTATGATGCAACCAGAAAATTGCCAATGATACAAATTTTCAATGAATAGTGAAGTTTGATCTGAAGTTAGTTCTGTTAGGTGATGAGGGTGTCATAATACAATGGTTTAAACATCAACCACTGAAGTCACCTCAGTCAATCTATCTCAGGTCGGTCGACATCAATCTTCCACCCTAAATTAAAAATATTGAAGTTTACTGTCGTGAATGCCTACCCAACAGAATTTAATCAGACAAACCAGAGTCAAGTTATTGAATGACTTTTCAATTTAATGGATGGATCATTTCTTTATCTTTAAACTCAAAATTGACCCGATGCTCTCGTCGGTAAAATCAATAGGACGATGTGGGATTACCTACCATAGTAACCTTTCCATCAGCTGAAGGTCAGTCAAATGTCTTTGTTACTAGTCAAATGTTGTCAGTTTACAATACTATCTGGGCACCAAACCATGTTAGGCACACAAAAGTTGGTTATTTTGTCATCTGTTCAAGTCAGTCCTAAACTGTCATTAGACTGTTCTCTACAACTCACTTGGGGTGACCTGTAGGATGTAGTCCTTTCACCACAAACTGGCAAAGACACAGCAAATAAATATTCCAACACAAGAGTTTGTCACATGATCAAATATATACATATATCAGATAATCTGGTCTAGTTAAGGTCTAGCATTATCAAATATACAGAAATCAGATTGATCAAATATACAGAAATGCGATAATCTGGTCAAGGTAAGGTCAAACATGATCAAATATATATACAGAAATCAGATAATATATCTGGTCACGGTAAGATCTGGTATGATCAAATATACAGAAATCATATAATCTTGTTACACTGAAATTAACCTTGATCACATGACCAGTGTCACATGTAAAGAGATAAAGAAACCATTTCTCATATAGCCTAACAACTGATTGTTTTGTATTAGAAGAAAATCACATTACAAAATGCTGTTGATTAACAACAACCAAATAGACTATAATTAAGCTGTGAGTGAAGAAATCTACCTTTTTAACCTATCACTAAACATGTGTTATACCAATATTTGTTACCTGTTTTATACTTGAAGTGAGCAGCATGCTGGTGTGATAATCACTAGACACTTTACACAAAATTTTCTCTGCATGATAGAAATGTGAATGAGAAGTGTTTCCATGGTAACAGAATAGTACCGAGCCTGCTAGTGTTTGATGACAACACTCAATATTATATGCCATGAGAAAATACATTGACATCACCAGGAGTGAATTATTGTCCTGTAGTATTATCTAGCACAGTTCTGTGTAATCAACCTTCTAATGTACTTCTTACAATTAGCTCTCATGTAAACCACACATGCATGCATACCATTTTATGTCTAATTACATGAAACATACCCTCATGTTGAAACCAATGTACCACATACCCTCATGTTGAAACCAATGTATCATACATACCCTCATGTTCATACCAATGTACCATACAAACCCTCATGTTAAAACCAATGTACCATAAATACCCTCATGTTGAAGCCAAAGTACCATACATACCCTCATGTTAAAACCTATGTACCATAAATATCCTCATGTCCAAACCAATGTACCATACATACTCTCATGTTGAAACCAAAGTACCATACATACCCTCATGTCCAAACCAATGTACCATACATACCCTCATGTTGAAGCCAAAGTACCATACATACCCTCATGTTGAAGCCAATGTACCATACATACCCTCATGTTAAAACCAATGTACCATACATACCCTCATGTTCAAACCAATGTACCATATGTACCTAATGTTCAAACCAATTTACTATACTAACCCTCATGTTGAAACCAAAGTACCATACATACCCTCATGTTCAAACCAATGTACCATACAAACCCTCATGTTCAAACCAATGTACCATACATACCCTCATGTTGAAACCAAAGTACCATACATACCCTCATGTTGAAACCAAAGTACCATACATACCCTCATGTTGAAACCAATGTACCATACATACCCTCATGTTGAAACCAATGTACCATAAATACCCTCATGTTCAAACCAATGTACCATACATACCCTCATGTTAAAACCAAAGTACCATACATACCCTCATGTTGAAACCAATGTACCATACATACCCTCATGTTAAAACCAAAGTACCATACAAACCCTCATGTTCAAACCAAAGTACCATACAAACCCTCATGTTCAAACCAAAGTACCATACATACCCTCATGTTAAAACCAAAGTACCATACATACCCTCATGTCCAAACCAATGTACCATACATACCCTCATGTTGAAGCCAAAGTACCATACATACCCTCATGTTGAAGCCAATGTACCATACATACCCTAATGTCCAAACCAATGTACCATACATACCCTCATGTTGAAACCAAAGTACCATACATACCCTCATGTTAAAACCAAAGTACCATACATACCCTCATGTCCAAACCAATGTACCATACATACCCTCATGTTGAAACCAAAGTACCATACATACCCTCATGTTAAAACCAAAGTACCATACATACCCTCATGTCCAAACCAATGTACCATACATACCCTCATGTTAAAACCAAAGTACCATACATACCCTAATGCTCAAACCAATGTACCATACATACCCTCATGTCCAAACCAAAGTACCATACATACCCTCATGTTAAAACCAATGTACCATACATACCCTCATGTCCAAACCAATGTACCATACATACCCTCATGTTCATACCAATGTACCATACAAACTCTTTTTACATATTCCTAGCATTATTTATCATTTTCATATCTGTATAGCTAATTTTATCAATTAACCAGCTACAAGATATATATTCATTGATTTACTACTAGCACCAAATTGTTGAAAAATTGGACTTCAGGGACAAGTCAAGTTTCCAACTCTAACAGTTCATAAATGATGTATTTTTTCATTACATTAATAATGTATTACACGACAAGTTTCTCTATACAACTATAATGATGGAACATATCAACACATTTAACAGATTGGCAGGATGTTATTAATCTTAAGAAATAAATTAAAATGCCTATATATATATATATATATGTAATTTAATACACATTAGATGCTTACAATAATGAATTGTAAACAGTTGGAACACAAACATATCGTTTCGGTGACCTCCGTATTTCTCTGTACCGACTCTATGTTAACCTACAAAGGTTATATACTGTTGATATACTTGTTGTGTTTAATTAGCCTAACATTACTCAGTATTTTTGGGTTTCTTTACTTTCCCTTATTTGTACAATTGTACCAAATGTTCTCAAATGTTAACAGCACTATATTGCTGTATTACAATTCCTCACCAAGAGTTAAGGATAGGAAGGTACAGTTATAATGATTTTAGAAATTAACATGTATCAACTGTCTATATTTACTGCCTACTTTAAATGTAACCTTTTAGTTCCCTGCTGGAGTACATCACAATAGGTCTAGACAGCATAGCTGTTCCCATCTCTTCAACAAACATTGGTCCAGTCATCAACGGATGATAATTCCTAAATTTTCCATGAAACAGAAGATACCCTTCCCGAACGCCTGGTATTCCTTGTCCTTTCACCCTTGTTTTTATCGATTTTGAATCAGGATAATTAATATATTAATGTTGGTATTTTCTGTAGTTTTTATGACTTCGTTGAAGAATCTGATGACAGTGATTACTTATAAAGAGTATTCATTTTCTGACAAAACAATTTTAATGATGTCATGATTAGTGCTCCATATGCATTGACTAACTAAATGCCTTTACACCATCTCAATGACAAAGGGTGTCCAGTTCAGAAAAGGAGGCAGGGCAGAAATCATGTAGACTGATTTAAGGTTTTACTGTTTATGGTGAAGCCCATAAATACAATAGATGATTGACATAGGGTATATAAACCCAGAGGTCATACCACCTAACATGTCTCACCAGTATATAGGTCTTACCAGTGAGTCTCTGTAATCATTTCTCTTGGAAGCCATCTTGATATGGTTCTTGTCCTGAAAACATACAAAAATAAAATTGTTAAATTTGCCAAAAAGTCAATATTGTATTATATTTTTCCACAACCTTGATCTAAGACTAGTTAGGTGACCTGGTTTTACATATATACCTAAATACCAAGCTCATGACCAACACTGGAATATGAAATTAATTTTGTCTGGATATACCAATGGCCATGTCTGCTGATACACTTCAGGCAGCTCAGGAATCATTTCTAAAATCCAGGGGATCTGAACTGAAAATCAAAATGTGTTAATTTGTGAATGATAGAAATGTGATGGCAGGCACAGAGATTATCACCAATATCAATCCAATCCCCCTTTTTTAAATTTTACAGACCCTTTTATCCTGATAACAATGATTTTATCTATCCTAGAAGTACCGTGCTGATAATGACGATAGCCATCTGGGAGTGTTTTTCCAGTCACAATTCTTGTATCTGCCTCTATCATAACCTGGCTTCATTAACACATCTTCAACTGAATATCTCCACCATCTTGGAGCCAGAGATCACTTAATCACACAACCAACACCATGTTATAAACAATATATTTCAATTGCCTGCAGCAACTGAGCCAGCAATAGCTAAACACTATGTAAGATTTAACTCCGATTCCCCCCTCCCTTGACAAATCATTCAAAAATCAATTCTCTCCTTTTTAATAACCGTTTTCTCCAATAAATTCGTTATTTTTGTTTCTCTAAGTTTGAGAGTGAAACAATAACTGGGAAATAAAAGGCATGGGCACAAATGATAGCCTTGGGCTTGGTGTCTTGTGCAGGGACACACATGCATGCTCCCTCCCTGGGGATGGTCCCCAATATCAGCCCCATAAAGTCTACTGGGTTACAGGAACTTGTATGCCCCTGCATGACAAAACAGTTCCCTCGGGCATATAATCAAATATGGCCCAAGCTATAGATTCCTAAGGAATAATTCTGTTCATTTTGAATTTAGATTAAAATGTCCACAAACATATAGGTTGAAAGGGAAAGCTGTGTGCTGTAGTGATTAGCTTGGTGATTTGACCGGATCCCTGACCTGTATAGAAACAATAAGTAATTGATACTGGAATTAACATCCCCATATCAAAATAAACAGTAGCCATACTTGTTGTACTCACAGGATATTGACCTTTTTTCTCTAATTTTCTCATTTGAAAGAATTTTAGAGGATTTCACAGAGTTTTTTTTAAAAGTTGTTTTAGAAATAATTGTTAATACAGATTTAAACAAGATTTGTCAGAAGACCACAAAGCTTGCAGAGTGGGTTGAAATTCAGAATTGTTTTTCAAAAGTAGGTCAAAGGACAAGGTTATATAGGGTCAGCAGGTCTGCAACTGTAGCACCAATGTAAAGTTCTTAATTGTCACAAGGAACACACATGTCTGTAGCACCAATGTAAAGTTCTTAATTGTCACAAGGAACACACATGTCAAGTATGAAAACTCTACCTCATACAGTGAAGATACTGTGACAAAGTAAAATTTTTAAAAGTAGGTCATAGGACATGGTAAAGGTCAGAAGGTCAACAAATATAGTACCAACAGAAAAGTCTTGTCACAAGGAACACACGTGTGAAATAAGCTAAGCTGTATCCTCATTAGTAATGACACCTGATACATAAACTTTTTGAGGAACTAATTTGACAACAAACATTTTAACATTGATTTGGATGCTGACATTGACCTTATATAACAAGGGGTAGTCTAGCTTACATTTCTCTGTAATGATGAACAATAAAGAGACTTGTGTCCAGGCTCTGTATCCCATAAAAAATGTATTAGTAAATATAACTATGGGAGATTCTTTTTCCTTGCTTCCTGACCCACAATTCACAGAATATTGAGTTTCTGTAGCCATCAACATTATCTGGTGATAAAAAGAATTGAGACTGGAAAGTCAACAGAGAAGACATGTTAGTTTGACAGGATTAGCCACAGCTCCACAGTCTTCTCTCACCAGTCAACTACACACTGCCACTTAATGCTAATACAATTACTATTTCAGCTAAATGTTTACAAAGTAATTTCCCCAAGCATGGCGTATTTAAACAGATCTCTGTACATCAAAGCTCAAGAGTTCTTGATCTTATTCTAAGTCCTAAACAAAGTAAGTGATCAGATGATTTAAGTAGTCCAATGAGTTTGAAATCAGTATTGCTGATTTTTTTTCTCTACTGCTTTTCAGATTCCTTCACTAGGATTCTTATTAGCATGAGGAACTCGTAGACATGTCACCAAGCGACAAGACATTTATCTCCATACTTGAGTGAGTGGAGTAGATTCTCTCATCCTGTCACTACTTCCACTATTGAGGGGTGAGAAGGGAGGGACGCTATTGATCCATTTGAAAATATTCTGATAAATTATTTTGTGAGCATAATTTTAATCATCTTATATCTCACAGCGACAGCGTATCACCGAGTAATACTCTACAAAACATGCCCCAGGTTAGCAAAGTCAGTGAATTTTATAGTTTAAGATTTACCTATATATCATAAGATGATATAGCTTCTTCTGCATATAAAGGTGTGATGACATTAGGATAATTCCATGTATAGCGTGTTATGTTTTTAGGTGTTACAGCTCAAATCATATGAAGAGGCCAAGTTTATGGGTCAAGGTGACCTACATATATATAGCTACATTTTACATTGTCATGAGGATGACCATCTGTATAAAGTATTATACTAGAAAAATGGAGCTTAACACAAAGTTTAAGATTTCATATATGGATGGAGTATGGACAGACAGGGTAATTTTGAGATGGAAACTCATTGTAGTAGCTGGTGGCTACCTTACAGGAACAATATTGAAGGCCTAGCTTTCACATGTATGCAGAGCAATGTCTTTTGTAAGGATCAAAGATGACAGCAAAGGACGGTCAAAATTCTCTGGATGCAAACTTAATATCACCTGTTTGTGAAACTAATTATCACCTGTCTGACAAATTCATATCACCTGTCTGAGAATTGCAATCAGCTTATAAACAAACTTAGTTGGTTGGTACAACTATTTTTTGCAAACAATGAAATGACCGTCGCTGCTCATTGTGATGATATTGGTGATACGCCATAGGATTTGGAGAGTGATTTAATGTTTCATTCATAAATTGCCATAGACAAATGTTTTTGCATCCATGTAACAATGTGGAATAACGGGTGAATGGTACCTAATGTAACATTCATGACACAATACATTGACTGATACACACTGTTTAAATACTAAATACTTTTGTACATACCATTAATGCTAATTGAAATAGCATTGAACAAACAATTGTCATTTTATTTTTAGAGCCGTAAGTTCGGGACACCAGCAGAATATTCTTCTGCCATAGCTTGTTACAACTCCTTATTGGTGTCAGTTATTCAGATAGTACGCAGTGTTCCCAATCAAACAAACACTCAACATGTATGCCTAATCACAGAGTTTGAACACAAGAGTAGAATGACATCGTAATTATTGTAATGTAAGGAGTGCAATTAAAGAAAGGGGAATATCTTTGCAGTTCATATTGTTTCTTTGCTTAAGAACAGTTTCTTCAAAGTTGCTAAAAAATGCTTCACTCAATACTGTGAAACAGATCTAGAGATGGCTAGAGGTTCATAGATAAACCTACATGTAGACACTAGAGGTTCACAGATAAACATACATGTAGACACTAGAGGTTCATAGATAAACATAATAAAGACACTAGAGGTTCATAGATAAACATACATGTAGACACTAGATGTTCATAGATAAACCTACATGTAGACACTAGAGGTTCACAGATAAACCTACATGTAGACACTAGAGGTTCATAGATAAACCTACAAGTAGACACTAGAGGTTCATAGAATAAAGATTAACATATAGGTGTACACTTTAGAGGTTTATAGTTAAATATACATGTAGACACTAGAGGTTTATAGATAAACATACATGTAGACACTAGAGGTTCATAGATAAACATAAACTAGAGGTTTATAGATAAACATACATGTAGACATTAGAGGTTCATAGATAAACATACATGTAGACACTAGAGGCTCATAGATAAACAGACACTAGAGGTTTATAGATAAACCTACATGTAGGCACTAGAGGTTCACAGATAAACATACATGTAGACACTAGAGGTTCATACACAAACAGACATGTAGACACTAGAGGTTCACAGATAAACCTACATGTAGACACTAGAGGTTTATAGATAAACATACATGTATACGTAGACATTAGAGGTTCATAGATAAACATACATGTAGACACTAGAGGTTCACAGATAAACCTACATGTAGACACTAGAGGTTCATAGATAAACAGACACTAGCATTTATAGATAAACCTACATGTAGACACAAGAGGTTTACAGATAAACCTACATGTAGACACTAGAGGTTCATACACAAACAGACACTAGAGGTTTATAGATAAACATACATGTAGACACTAGAGGTTCACAGATAAACCTACATGTAGACACCAGAGGCTCACAGATAAACCTACATGTTGACACTAGAGGTTCATAGATAAACATAAATGTAGACACTAGAGGTTTATAGATAAATATACATGTAGACACTAGATGTTTATAGATAAACATACATGTAGACACTAGAGGTTCACAGATAAACATACATGTAGACACTAGAGGTTCATAGATAAACATAAACTAGAGATAATCACAGATAAACCTACATGTAGACACTAGAGGTTCATAGATAATCATAAATGTAGACACTAGAGGTTACTACACAAACAGACACTAGAGGTTTATAGATAAACATACATGTAGACACTAGAGGTTCACAGATAAGCATACATGTATACACTTGAGATTCATAGATAATTCATAGGTTCCATGTCAGATTGATCTTTTCTCTACTTTTCCCTTCATTTTACTAATCTGTGCAAATTGAGACATCCCTCCAGTACTTTTCAAACAAGGGAATCCTAGCTATATAAGAAATTTGAGATTTAACGATAATGGCTGTTTGTTTGCCAGGTTGTTTTCAGGACAGACTGGTCCAAAACTGCAATACAAGGGACCAAGGGGAACCTACTTATGAAATTTGAGAAAGATCCATTCAGTACTTTGAGAAATAGAGATAACAAACTTCAATTGACAAAATCCAAGATGGCGGTCTGTCGGCCATATTGTTTTCCAATTGATCTCAAAATGCAATTAGCATAACGAGGCACCAAGGGGAACCTCCATATGAAATTTGAGAAAGATCCATTCAGTACTTTCTCAGAAATAGCGATAACAAACTTCAATTGTCAAAATCCAAGATGGCTGCCTGTCGGCCATGTTGTTTTCGGATTGGTCTCAAAACGCAATATGCATAACTAGGCACCAAGGGAAACCTACATGTGAAATTTCAGAAAGATCCATTCAGTACTTTCTCAGAAATAGTGATAACAAACTTAAATTGTCAAAATCCAAGATGGCTGCCTGTCGGCCATGTTGTTATCGGATCGGTCTCAAAACGCAATATGCATAACTAGGCACCAAGGGAAACCTTCATATGAAATTTGAGAAAGATCCCTTCAGTACTTTCTCAGAAATAGCGATAACAAACTTCAATTGTCAAAATCCAAGATGGCTGCCTGTCGGCCATGTTGTTATCCGATTGGTCTTAAAACGCAATATGCATAACTAGGCACCAAGGGGAACCTTCATATGACAGACATGTAGACACTAGAGGTTTATAGATAAACATGCATGTAGACACTAGAGGTTCATAGATAAACCTACATGTAGACAATAGAGGTTCATAGATAAACATAATATAGACACTAGAGGTTCACACATAAACATACATGTAGACACTAGAGGTTCACAGATAAACATAAATGTAGACACTAGAGGTTTATAGATAAACCTACATGTAGACACTAGAGGCTCACAGATAAACCTACATGTTGACACTAGAGGTTCATAGATAAACATAAATGTAGACACTAGAGGTTTATAGATAAATATACATGTAGACACTAGAGGTTCATACACAAACAGACACTAGAGGTTCACAGATAAACATACATGTAGACACTAGAGGTTCATAGATAAACATAAACTAGAGCTAATCACAGATAAACCTACATGTAGACACTAGAGGTTCACAGATAAACCTACATGTAGACACTAGAGGTTCATAGATAAACATAAATGTAGACACTAGAGGTTCATACACAAACAGACACTAGAGGTTTATAGATAACCATACATGTAGACACTAGAGGTTCACAGATAAACATACATGTAGACACTTGAGGTTCATAGATAAACATACATGTAGACACTAAAGGTTCACAGATAAATATACATGTAGACACTAGAGGTTCATAGATTAACAGACACTAGAGGTTCATAGATAAACATACATGTAGACACTAGAGGTTCACAGATAAACATACATGAAGACACTAGAGGTTCATAAATTAACATAGACAGACACTAGGTTAAGACACACTTATAGGTAGACTACAGATGTAGGTGTAATGCCAGTGGATGGCTTAACAGGTATGACACATGTATAAATTACATGGTGAACATATATCTCTGTTGATTGATCACAATCAACACCTGTATGTTAGGAACAATCTCTTGTTAACTATGTATAAGGAATTTCACTGATAACTACTTGTAACTGTTGACCATTTAACAGTGGTGATAGATGATATATCTACTAGTTTGACTGGAGAAGTCTGTATTAAGCTATCCAAGGCGAAACCTTTGTAATCCTTTAATTACGACATGAGCAATGGCAATTGACTGATGCCACTTGACTGTAGGAATGGGTTAAACAAGCAGTCCTCCTGGCAGCATACCACTGGTACCAACACCATGCACAATAGAAGGAGGAAGGATAAGCGGATTATCCATCAATATTAACCCTGAATCAAGTATATCATGGTATAAAAAAACAAGTATCAGCCAATGTAATGTGACTGTTACAATTTAACCAATCAGTCGATATGATTGTGATGGGGTAAATAAATCGAGATAGGTTTGGCCTACCTGCAGTGTGGGGGGTGTCCAAGGACATGCCCTGTCCCCGTTGCCATCCGAACACGCGCCTACATCGGTCATGAATGAGCGGGGCCTGTGTGAAATCTGTGACATATATCACTACTCGCCATCGAGTCCTATTACTACTGCGACCGTGGATGATGAGGAAATGTAGAGAATATTTGAAGGAAAGTGATCAGTGTAGAGGCACACTCAGCCACAATGTAGCATGTCATACGGTTTGCCAGCTCGCGTGGTAGACTTGCTGCCTGCCCAATCCTAATGGCCTGATCAATACCGCTATAATGCACTATCTTTTTCTGTGTTTGTTGATCTGTCTACTGTACACTCCACCACCCCTGTACCAGGTTAGCCAGCCTAGGGGAGGCAACTCTTACTGTCTTAAACTTATACTGCTAGCCAAATCAACCTGGCTTACACAGTATACGTAACTAACCCTGATATACTGTAAACAAATCATACAGTAAAGAGGCATTATCAGAACAATAAAACCAAGTTCAATAAACATCCAGTAGACTTGTATTTGTTTTTAATGTGAAGTTCAATGAAGTGAGATCTAGAATATATTAATATCTTTAAGCCAGCAGTATCAGTAACAGATGGCCATCCATTATGTGGGACAGTCCTCCCTCAACTATGGCCTGACATCATTACCAGCCTACAGTACTGGATGTTCAGTATTAATTTGACACATTATTATCATGTTATTCAGTAATACACCATGTCATATATATTTTGTATAACGAGCTCCAACACAACCTGTTATCATCCCCACACAACAAAGTCATATAAACAGGGTCCCCATCCATGTATCTGTAGGAAGTACTGTGCTGTCCGGATCCATGCCTGGGTAAATCATCGCCATGGTGTAGTACAGCTGTTTAGGAGGAACTCTACATGGTCTGGTCATGTCTGGGTAAATCTATACCAAATTTTATATATAACATGTTCTGGTCATGTCTGGGTAAATCTATACTATATAACATGTTCTGGTCATGTCTGGGTAAACCTATACTAAATATACAACATGTTCTGGCCATGTCTTGGTAAATCTATACTAAATATATAACATGTTCTGGTCATGTCTGGGTAAATCTATACTAAATATATAACATGTTCTGGTCATGTCTGGGTAAATCTATACTAAATATATAACATGTTCTGGTCATGTCTTGGTAAATCTATACTAAATATATAACATGTTCTGGTCATGTCTGGGTAAATCTATACTAAATATACAACATGTTCTGGTCGTGTCTGTGCAAATCTATACTAAATATACAACATGTTCTGGTCATGTCTGGGTAAAACTATACCAAATATATAACATGTTCTGGTCATGTCTGTGTAAATCTATACTAAATATATAACATGTTCTGGTCATGTCTTGGTAAATCTATACTAAATATATAACATGTTCTGGTCATGTCTGGGTAAATCTATACCAAATTTTATATATAACATGTTCTGGTCGTGTCTGGGTAAATCTATACTAAATATACAACATGTTCTGGTCATGTCTGGGTAAATCTATACCAAATTTTATATATAACATGTTCTGGTCATGTCTGGGTAAATCTATACCAAATATACAACATGTTCTGGCCATGTCTGGGTAAATCTATGCTAAATATATAACATGTTCTGGTCGTGTCTGGGTAAATCTATGCTAAATATATAACATGTTCTGGTCATGTCTGGGTAAATCTATACTAAATATATAACATGTTCTGGTCGTGTCTGGGTAAATCTATACTAAATATACAACATGTTCTGTCCATGTCTGGGTAAATCTATACTAAATATACAACATGTTCTGGTCGTGTCTGGGTAAATCTGTACTAAATATATAACATGTTCTGGCCATGTCTGGGTAAATCTATACTAAATATACAACATGTTCAGGCCATGTCTGTGTAAATCTATACCAAATATATAACATGTTCTGGTCATGTCTGGGTAAATCTGTACTAAATATATAACATGTTCTGGTCATGTCTGGGTAAATCTATACTAAATATACAACATGTTCTGGCCATGTCTGGGTAAATCTATACTAAATATACAACATGTTCTGGTCATGTCTTGGTAAATCTATACTAAATATATAACATGTTCTGGTCATGTCTGGGTAAATCTATACTAAATATATAACATGTTCTGGCTGGGTAAATCTATACTAAATATATAACATGTTCTGGCCATGTCTGGGTAAATCTATACTAAATATATAACATGTTCTGGCCATGTCTGGGTAAATCTATACTAAATATATAACATGTTCTGGTCATGTCTGGGTAAATCTATACTAAATATACAACATGTTCTGTCCATGTCTGGGTAAATCTGTACTAAATATATAACATGTTCTGGCCATGTCTGGGTAAATCTATACTAAATATATAACATGTTCTGGTCGTGTCTGGGTAAATCTATACTAAATATATAACATGTTCTGTCCATGTCTGGGTAAATCTGTACTAAATATATAACATGTTCTGGTCATGTCTGGGTAAATCTATACTAAATATACAACATGTTCTGTCCGTGTCTGGGTAAATCTATACTAAATATACAACATGTTCTGTCCATGTCTGGGTAAATCTATGCTATATAACATGTTCTGTCCATGTCTGGGTAAATCTATGCTAAATATATAACATGTTCTGGTCATGTCTTGGTAAATCTATACTAAATATATAACATGTTCTGTCCATGTCTGTGTAAATCTATACTAAATATACAACATGTTCTGGTCGTGTCTGGGTAAATCTATGCTATATAACATGTTCTGTCCATGTCTGGGTAAATCTATACTAAATATATAACATGTTCTGGTCATGTCTGGGTAAATCTATACTAAATATATAACATGTTCTGGTCATGTCTGGGTAAATCTATGCTAAATATATAACATGTTCTGGTCATGTCTGGGTAAATCTGTACTAAATAAATAACATGTTCTGGTCATGTCTGGGTAAATCTGTACTAAATAAATAACATGTTCTGGTCGTGTCTGGGTAAATCTATGCTAAATATATAACATGTTCTGGTCATGTCTGGGTAAATCTATACTAAATATATAACATGTTCTGGTCGTGTCTGGGTAAATCTATACCAAATTTTATATATAACATGTTCTGGTCATGTCTGGGTAAATCTATACTAAATATATAACATGTTCTGGTCATGTCTGGGTAAATCTATACTAAATATATAACATGTTCTGGTCATGTCTGGGTAAATCTGTACTAAATAAATAACATGTTCTGGTCATGTCTGGGTAAATCTATGCTAAATATATAACATGTTCTGGTCGTGTCTGGGTAAATCTATGCTAAATATATAACATGTTCTGGTCATGTCTGGGTAAATCTATACTAAATATATAACATGTTCTGGTCGTGTCTGGGTAAATCTATACCAAATTTTATATATAACATGTTCTGGTCATGTCTGGGTAAATCTATACTAAATATATAACATGTTCTGGTCGTGTCTGGGTAAATCTATACCAAATTTTATATATAACATGTTCTGGTCATGTCTTGGTAAATCTATGCTAAATATATAACATGTTCTGGTCATGTCTTGGTAAATCTATACTAAATATATAACATGTTCTGTCCATGTCTGGGTAAATCTATACTAAATTTATAACATGTTCTGGTCATGTCTTGGTAAATCTATACTAAATAAATAACATGTTCTGGTCATGTCTGGGTAAATCTATACTAAATATACAACATGTTCTGTCCATGTCTGGGTAAATCTGTACTAAATATATAACATGTTCTGTCCATGTCTGGGTAAATCTATACTAAATATACAACATATTCTGTCCATGTCTGGGTAAATCTAAGTATCATTATACTTGCACCAATGTTAGGTTAGTGTTGCTGAATCATGATAATCTATAAATCATGATTCAGCTATAACAGAATGCTGAATTTGACATTTTCAGTGACTGGATAAGACTAGAGTTTGCTTCATTAATGTTTCAAATTAGGAATAGTTTGGTCCCTATTTAATTGTATAACTATTGTTTCATCATTTCTAGATTACCATATTGGAGAAGTCAGGGTGAAGCTGTGTATTTTTCAGAGCAAATATCAAAGTAAAAGACAATTGTAACAACACAATTCAGTAAATTACCATCTCCCAACCGATGTGAAATTATATGCCAAGAATGCAACAATTATAAATTCACATAGAAACTAATTCTACACACTGAATGTTAGACAGACCTATTATATTCAGTTATTCAATAATTGCACTTGGTGGTATCAATGTAAATACATTCAAGAATATCACTTACTTCAGCAGGTGAAATATTAATCAATGCAAGTGAACCCATGCCCCAGGTAAGATGATCCCATGCTTAAAATAAGAATCTCCATTGCATGACTAAGTAATACAGGAAATAAAGCCCAACATTTTTTTTATGTAGGTCAAAAGTAAAAATGTAGGTCAGTGTGACCTACTTTTGGTGCATGACACATCACCTAAGCTAGGTGAACCAACGTCTCAGGTATTAAGTTCCAGTGACAAATAGTGTAGAAGATAGAGCCTGGACAAACTTTTTCTTTGATGTAGATCAAAGGTCAACATAAGGGTCAGAGTGACCTACTTTGTTACATGACGCCACTATACACCTAGATAGGTGACCCAGTCCCATCCCAGCGATGAAGAAAGTAGGAGACAGCCCGGACAAACTTTTCCTTGATGTAGTTGAAAGGTCAAATAGAAGGTCAGAGTGACCTACATTTGGTTTATGACACATGACCTCATCCAAGTGAACCCATGTCCCAAGTACGAAGTTCTAGTGATAAATTGTGCAGGGGATACAGAATGGAAAAGCTTATTTAATGTATGTCAAAATGTAGGTCATAGTGACCTACTTTCATAGCACAGAGTCTCACCAATTTGATCCAATACATATACCCCAAGTATGAAGTTCCAGTGGCTCAGGTACCGGTAGAGTAGGAGATATAGCCTGGACAAGATATAGCAGCAGGACATAAAGACGAGGGTAAAACTATAGTCACCTCACTCTCCGGTTCCAGGTGGGCGACTAATAATTTAGATGTCGCTGCTGACTAACTGTATTTGTTGGCAATCATCAATTTAATAATGCACTATATGCTATTACAATATATCTGTACCTGTTCTTACCTGTATATCATCAATCACCTATGTTACTGACATAGATTCCAAGTTCATGGGTGGTTGGGCGACACAGTGGGTCATAACACCTTTCACCAGTGTTAAGTCACAAGACACAATCTACATGATCTGGTGGTTGTTCTCCAGATATAACCTCTATCATATGGTACCAGACAACAAATCCAAGGGGCGAATATGGCACTGACTGATAACATCTTCAATCTAATCTGGTTTTTTTTATACTTGATAAACATAAATACCTTATATTATATTCTTTAGAACTTCCAACGAACTGAAATGATACCTTAGATATCTGTGACTGGAATAAATAAAGTACTGCAATGTAAGTAAAATTGAACCCTGAAGATCTATACAAGGTCATAGCTCCCTCTGTCACCAGTAAATTCTGTAAGTATTGAACCCTGACGATCCATACAAGGTCATAGCTCCTATTGAACCCTGACGATCTATACAAGGTCATAGCTCCCTGTCACCAGTAAAACGTGTAAATATTGAACCCTGACGATCTATACAAGGTCAAAGCTCCCTGTCACCAGTAAATCCAGTAAGTATTGAACACTGATGATCTTTACAAGGTCAAAGCTCCCTCTGTCATCCTAAGATTTAGATGAAATTTGATTATCCTCAGATATTGTAGAGCTGATTTAATTAACACACCTTGCATAAGGTCACTGCCTATATTTGGCTGAAGTCACAAAATGTCGTTTGCATCTGTGCATGTCGTAGGTTACACAGTATTATGCCTATAGCTATATGCACTCCTGATCAGTGACATGAAATATATATATCACGGTTTCATACAGTCATAACTGAAATTAAGATATGATCTATAAACACCAATAAAATCGACTTGTCTAGAGCAGTTGAAAATTTCGTTGATAATGTCCCAAAACTATTTTGTCAACAGCCTTGAACAGGATATTTCTTTAATGTATTATTGAGTAAATGAGATAACTTGTTTATTGTTTAATTTCCTGGTAGAACATATAGGTTGTTGTACTCTGTACCTGTGTCATATCTACATTCTACTCTCAGACAGGAAAAACACCAATGGAAAAGTAACCGCCGATTTATACACATTGAAAGTACTAAATACTACCACAACTTGTGACTGACATGGAAGTGTTTTTTCTTTGAGAGAGGGATTTTAAAAATTATAGCCATTCCACATTGAGCCAATCTGATAAAAATTTTAAAAGATTGCTACATTATGTGGGCAGGGTGACAGTCTGTCATGTGACCTTAGCTCCAGGTTTTAATTGGATGGTTATGAAAGAGTGATATAGTTCTGTAACTATAACCTGGTAAAATAAGCTATGTCACTTGAGCGTAGCATCTAATGATGTATAACAAGTAGCATTTACTAGATTGTGAATATATTAATGAAAAATATAATACAATACTTACTATTAAGTAGATCATGAATGTGTAATGAGAAAAATTCCAACAGAATAACATCCACAGGAATCACATAGCACACTTTGAACCACGCTTCAACAAAATAATTTTCCAAATGATAAATCCAACTAAGGACTAATTTTCGTTGTTTGCGGTAACTATTCCAGTGGTACTGTTGTTAGGGATGATTCTACCGGTACATTGTCTTCAATCCTGTCATTCACTAGTCTGTTAAACCAAATCCCTGCAAGACATAAATTAAACAGAGATGAATAAAATATTGCCATTAAACCCACATTGTAGTAGAATGAACCCATCAAGCTAAATCCACAGAATTCTGGGGACAACTAAGGATGCCTACATGTCATATTTTAAGAATCTCAGCCAGACAGCCAAGCCATGAAATAATCTGCATTTGGATTGAAATGTCAATCAAGGCAGAGGTAATGTTACCACAGTTCCTGAAGGACACTTCACTGATATGAGCATGTTATTTGTTGATAAGATAATGCCACAGACTAGCTAGTGTTTTGATAACTACTTCAGTAGACATTGTTGTTGTTATAACAGAATAATTCAGGTGTCCCCATTTCAACTTACAAGTAACAGTTTTATTTTTAAATTATACTTACATTTTCACTCATTTCAAATGTGAATCCCATATGTGAAGTTGTCCTTTTTATTTTAATCAAGTTATCCCCCCTGTTGTCCCTGTAACTACTGTTAAGGCACGGTACAATACAGTATTGTTGCTATACTATTCACTTGAGACACATCTTACAGATCTTGTTTCTCCTGATATTGCTCAAGCACTTTTAGATATTTATCAATTGAATATGAAATTGCTGCTGGCAATTTATGGAGAGTCAAAGGTGATAATGTTGTATAATTTGTATTCATTCAGGTTCAAATAATAGCTTATAATGATATTTAGGAAATGATAATAATAACATTTGGAAAATGATAATGATAAAATAATATCATCAAGAAATGGTCATGCGATATTCATGTTCAACACAGTGATATCTATAAGTATCCACTCATGTACAATCAAGTTATACATGTTTTTCTGGTGTGCTGGGACTTGAAGATAAACTAATTTGATAAACCAACATGGTAATTAATCACCTAGTCGTCTAAACTACAGCAATTTTCAATAATTAATTACGATAAAGTAAACAGATATCTTGAAAGTTGATACGCTATATACAGTAATATTAACAGTTGCTGTTCCTAATATGGCTCCTGGTCGGTCATCACACCGGTCATCACACCGGTCATCACACAGCTGTAAGTACCGTCATCAACACCGTCATCAACACCGTCATCAACACCGTCAACGATCTGGACAAGTAATTAATGGAATATTGATTCTGTAGCCTTCAGCTGATACATGCCATCACCATTTCCTATATTGCTATTTGGTGGAAAACATTTTGCCTATCTCCATCAGGATATCATCATTACACAATCCAAGAACTCTTTTACTGTAACACAAGCTTTTCAACCAGTGTTACGAGAAAGTTAGGTCCCTCATCAATTAGCGGTTGCCTTAACCAATATAAATTTCTGATAGGTAGTTATACTGAATCAATACCAACATTCCACTGTCAATACACACATGATTATCTGTCTTTGTCTTTTGTCGTGTGACAACTGAATCTTACGTTGATAAGGGACATCACAATTAACCCCAGCAATGTTTTGGTATCCTGAGGAGACATACCTTCATCAGAAATGCTTAATTCACCTGCTCTTGACTTTCATGAAATGATTTCTCACCATTTCCTTTTTAACCTTCCATTTATGGGCCCAAACCGAGTTAAACAAGGCATCGCAAACGATACAAATCCCCTCGCGTGCTAACACATGAACTCTGACGCATGCTGGACCCATATATGAAGTTTGGTCAGAACCCGTTTAAAAATGAAGTCGCAAGAGCGGTGACGCGTTCGAGGTATTGCCATGCTGGACTAATATAATATGAAGTTTGGTCAGGATCCATTCAAAAATGAAGTCGCATTACAGCGCTGACAAAGATTTTCTATAAATAGTAACGGTGACATTGGCCTTGACCTTGGCGCCCTAAAACACGAACTCGTTCGAGGTATTCCCATGCTGGACCCATATATGAAGTTTGGTCAGGATCCGTCCAGAAATGAAGTTGCAAGAGTGCTGACAAAGATTTTCTATAAATAGTAACGGTGACCTTGACCTTGACCTTTGCACCCTGAAACACGAACTCATTCGAGGTATTCCCATGCTGGACCCATATATGAAGTTTGGTCAGAATCCGTTCAAAAATGAAGTCGCAAGAGCGCTGACAAAAAGTGAACATACGTATGTACGTACTTACGTACGAACGGAACGCTATATCTCATATAATAACTCATCTTTCAGTAAAATAATGATTATCGACCAATAAATCATGTTTTATTGAAGGCATCTTTTCATCTCAACTTTTTATTTGTCATCAGTCATGATACAGCTTTATTACAACAGAAATCTTCCCACATATCAGATACTGATTATAAAGAACTGCTTCCAAGGATGAAGATTTTGAGTTTGGTTTAGATTAACATCCAATTTTAACAGAATAAGGTCATTTCTGCAATGATGAAGAATGTATCGAGTTATTGGAACATCATTTACATGTAGTAGTAACAACACATGAGTTAAATTGTCCCTATAAATTTGTGTACATACATCATCTACTGATCATGGTAAAACAAATCTTATTTTACAAGACAAATTCATATTTATAAGCCATTCTAGCTAAAACATAACCATTTACCAGACACACAGTTGAGTGTACACAGCAGTGCCGAGAATCAGCTTCAAAATTTGGGTTTAGTCAACAATTCTGTGATATACTATTGTTGTACTGGTGATATGTATACAGTAAATATTGTGTACATCATAGACTGAGAGATACAGATCAATAGAGGCGAGGTGGGGTGAGGGTGGTGACCTGGAGGAGATTGGTCCAGTCTCCCAAGTAATGACAAGATGGCAGTCTGGCAGGCCATGTCTGAGTGTAACTACTGCTGGCCATCTAGGACATCACAGACCAAGTATAGTCAACTTGATATCACACATAAGGGTGTCACAGACCAAGTATTGTCAACTTGATATCATACACAAAGGTGTCATAGACCAAGTATAGTCAACTTGATATCATACACAAAGGTGTCATAGACCAAGTATAGTCAACTTGATATCACACACAAGGGTGTCACAGACCAAGTATAGTCAACTTGATATCACACACAAAGGTGTCATAGACCAAGTATAGTCAACTTGATATCACACACAAAGGTGTCACAGACCAAGTATTGGCAACTTGATATCATACACAAAGGTGTCATAGACCAAGTATAGTCAACTTGATATCACACACAAGGGTGTCACAGACCAAGTATAGTCAACTTGATATCATACACAAAGGTGTCACAGACCAAGTATTGTCAACTTGATATCATACACAAAGGTGTCATAGACCAAGTATAGTCAACTTGATATCAAACACAAGGGTGTTACATACCAAGAGTAGCCAACTTGATATCACACACAAGGGTGTCACATACCAAGTATTGTCAACCCAATATCATACACAAGGGTGTCACATACCAAGTATTGCCAACTTGATATCACACACAAGGGTGTCACATACCAAGTATAGTCAACTTGATATCACACACAAGGGTGTCACATACCAAGTATTGTAAACTTGATATCACACACAAGGGTGTCACATACCAAGTATAGTCAACTTGATATCACACACAAGGGTGTCACATACCAAGTATTGTCAACTTGATATCACACACAAGGGTGTCACATACCAAGTATAGTCAGCTTGATATCACATACAAGGGTGTCACATACCAAGTATTGTCAACTTGATATCACACACAAGGGTGTCACAAACCAAGTATTGTCAATTCAATATCATACAAAAGGCTGTCATCACACAAGCATTGTCAACCTTTGCTTGATATATCATACACATTGTGTTACAGACCACGTAAAACTTGTACATATATACCACATTACAGCCGAGCCACAGTCTCCTACTGACTGGTAGTATTACTCAACACAACTTTTGCTGCAGTGTATACTAATATCTAACAATCATTAAGAGATTTCTAGTAGTTTAAGGTGTTATCTTATAGTGAGTTAGACTGCAAATACATTCAATGCCAAGCCCCTGTGATGGATAGTGAACTCAAACCCTCCTTTGTAACATGATCAACTGTGGTGGTCAGACTTATCAGGAAATCTCATCTAAGTCAAAAGATATTTATACTCACAAATTTTGGAAAATCTGGACAGACATGTTACATAAAAAGTTTTTATTTCAATTTTATAACTGTATTCTACAGTAGGAGTTATGGTATTGTGTATCATTGAAGCATGGAGGAAGAAAGCAACACAGAATTTGAGAGAAAAGCAATTTCTATCAAATAGCACAAAGGATTCCTGACAATAGTATGGGAGTTCTGAGACTGAAGACATCTTCTCCCATGTTGTCTGATGTCTTGGTCGGCTCCACAAGCCTACTTCTTCATTACAAAGGCTATATTTCTAAAGCAATTTCAGACAATAGAAACTTTAAACTTGTTTTAATACAGCCTATTTTACATTGACATTTCAGGAAATCTTTCCAGTACTTGGTAATAGGTGCTAGTTTCTACAGACAATTTACATGTTGAACAACCAATGAATCTCCTTTTTATCTGGAAACATAACAGAATCTTCTACACAATACATGGTGATTGTGTAACAGCACCGTTAAAGATGTACGATGATACAAACTCTAACCGTACAATCTCATTTGGAGACATATGCCATTACCTAGGATTGGTAGACAATGTGGGAGGAACTAGCCCAGTACAAGTGGACACAGTGAGATTAGTTTTTCCTCAGTGACATATTATCATAGTGTTGTTTGATGGTACAGGGAATTGAAGGATTCACCAACACAAGTAGGCTCTAAAGGTGTCAGAGGAAGGAAGGAAGATGGAAATGATACATTTGGATATAGAGAAAGAAGGAGAAGAAAACTGTTACAAGTTCTGATGGAAGAGTCTACACAATGTGGCCATGCAAATATTTAGAATAAGATACATCCAGGCTTGGACAACATATGGGTAACTAGAGATGAGGGATATCGGCTCCAACCATTGAATGATCTTTATTGGCTCTATGTAAGCCTGATCTTTTCTATGATTTTTCCTGATTTCTTCTTTTCCTCTTAATAATTTGATAACAAGGAAAACCTTGATATGAAATCTAGTATAAAGAATTTTCTGAGAAATAGAGACAGCAAACTGAAAATCTAAAACTGGTGGGCTAAAACTTCCCTTCCAAGGACATATAAACAGGAAGAAAATTGTATAAATACTTATAGGGAAGAGCCTGTGGAAAGATATGAGGCAGAGCCTGTGGAAAGATATGAGGCAGAGCCTGTGGAAAGATATGAGGCAAGACAAATGGGCAGGTTTAATAGGAATTTATAATTGGTGAAGGGAGACAGGATTAAGGCAGCTAGAGACAGGAACACAACAAACCACATTTATCATGAAGTTTTGTATAAAATATACCACCTTGAATAATAAGGTTGAATTTTGGTCGTAACAGTTCAAGGTCCTATCAACTTTTATGTCATTTAAGGACAGCAGGTTGAACATGTATGTTCCTATTTCAAACTATAAATCTTCCTGAAAAATTCACATAAACTTAATTATAGATAACATATATAAGTAGTCAGCCACACAATACTTGTATACCTATGTAGTAAAATTACTAAGTAACAGGGCAAGTCTACAAAAATAAACCAGCTAATATAATGTTGAATTGTCCAAGAAATGCATGCTGGTGGCCTGTAGTGTATTAGTAACACCTCTTAGACTCCAGACAGGTAACAAGTCTGTCTTGTTTTTAATCAAATTTGACAATAACAGGTCCATTCATACAGTTTTTGCCAGCTTGCAATAAATAAGATTTTGCGCAAAACATTTTTTACCGATTTGAATTAATTTTTAATTCACTAACAAATTACAGGAGAAGATTGAACGACCAAAATTTTTACTGAAATTTTTATTTTTTTGTCACAAAACAAATATTCCATAAAACAAAGTCTAGACCCCAACCAATCCAAGCTTATATCTTTATCTTTCTCACCCCGTGTCGTAGCTATCCGCAGATTTCGGAAAACCTTTGTTGCGGATTTCGGAAAACCTTTGTTGCGTGTAGATAGTTTATAGATCTATTGCACGGTGAACTGCCTTCTATATGATTTACATCCTCCAAACATGTGTTAGTGGAGAAATTAATGTGGATTTAATTTAATTATCCATTTCAAATTCTATCTATTGTTAGCCATAGGTATACAATGTATATGCAGTTTGTAATAAACAGTGAAATATTAACATCAAACCAGACAACAAAGATTTTGAATGCTTGATAGGTCTCTGGATGTATGAGGATTTAGATTTGGATCAAATATGGATAGAATGTTTAACAAAACCTTGTTGAGATTGTCAGAAATTATCTACGTACTGCAATATTAGAGTGCCAAAAAGAAATGATAAAATAAAAAACATCAACACACACAGAACTATTACTTCCATTATTCTACGAATTTGAGGAAGTACTGTAGATTGATCTTTATATCAACTTACCTACCATTAAAACCACACTGATGAGCTGAAGATTATCTTACTTATGTTTATTATTTCAATATTAGAGACTGGGGCTTACAAAAGTTAAAACACTTTAAGGATATCTGCAGCAGTGTAACAACAAACGCTGTGTTGGCTCACAACATCCGTAGCCATATATATATTCCCAGCAGGACAGCTCATTCACAGCAGAACCAACACAACAAGAAGGCCTGTATGTTATTTCTCCATTTACAACTACAACCAACATCAGTTAGGGGGAACTGCAGGTGCATCAGCCAGTCATCAAAATTGTGTCAAAACCGTCCAAACAGTTCCACAATTAATTGAACAGTTTCTCTTCAAAGGGCCAAACACATTGCTGACAATTAGCACAAGCAGGCCTGTTTCGAGTAGTGCCTACTGACAAACAGGGATTAGAAGTCAATTTACATATCTTCTACACAATTGTGTCCCATGACAAATCACTAGTGTAAATGCACCTTGCTGTCAAGTTGGAGAGCAAGTTATCACAAACATATTAACCTCATTCAAACGATCCTCACGTTTCTCTGATAATAACTTCTTACATTTCTAGCCTTTTTAACAATCATAACTTAGACACCATTAAAACGCTGAAATCAGATTTATATTCTCAGTAAATAATGGGAGATACTTTTCAGAACTACCCCAGTAAAAATAATTTAATTCAATAAACAACAGTTTCTTCACTATTTAATCAGTTCAGGATAACTAATTCTAATATAATAACGTTCATCAACAACAAACTTCTTGGCAGGTGGCCCTTGCTGTTCGTGTAACTGGGGATACTAGAGCAATCCAAACAGACAATCTAACGCCAATATAACCTCATTTCTTTCACCATCTCTTGTGAAACTCTGACAGGGAAGTACATCCTTGATACAATTCATTTCTCATCCGTTCAATTACCGGTAGCACTCCGATCCTCCGCTGCAACAAGGCTGTGCATGAATGAAGCAAAAGTGTTTTAAGCAAAAATCAATACTAATAACCTTGAGTCCTTAGGAGGCAATCATGATGAGTCGTTTCACTGGGGACGTCTTTTTTCTATCGTTTTGCCACTCATTGTTTCTGAAATGATATACAGGCTACTGGTGTTTTGTTCCACAGGATGGACTGAGCTACTGCTATGTTAACATAATATTGAATTAGAGGCATAACAGAATTGACTATCTCTAAAATACTGAATCTGACATAGCAATATAATTTCCAGTTTGCTAGAAATTATTCTGGTAGCTTAATTCCTGAGGACTTAAATCTCAAACGATGAAAATAAAACTGCAAGCCTAGGATGTTAAGTGAATTATTATGAAATCATAGGAAGCTAAGTATAAAATGTAACAACACATTGAATTAGTAATCGAAAGTCCAATGGTTTTTCATAAATCTAACTGTTCTATCTTCCAGCATTAGTTAACAATGCATACTATTGAGATTTATTGTAAAACAGGGGACAAGGGAATAACTGAAATTTAATGAGTGACTTCTGAAACAGTCCTTAGTTTAACTTATTGCCTGACTTCTAAAACAGTCTTTAGTTTAACTTAATGCCCGACTTCTGAAACAGTCCTTAGTTTAACTTATTGCCCGACTTCTAAAACAGTCTTTAGTTTAACTTATTGCCCGACTTCTGAAACAGTCCTTAGTTTAACTTATTGCCCGACTTCTAAAACAGTCTTTAGTTTAACTTATTGCCCGACTTCTGAAACAGTCCTTAGTTTAACTTATTGCCCGACTTCTAAAACAGTCTTTAGTTTAACTTAATGCCCGACTTCTGAAACAGTCTTTAGTTTAAATTAGTGCCTGACCTCTGAAACAGTCTTTAGTCCTGACTTCTGAAATATACTTTAGTTTAACTTAGCACTTCTGAAACAGTCTTTAGTCTAACTTAGTGCCCAACTTCTGAAACAGTCTTTAGTCTAACTTAGTGCCTGACTTCTAAAACAGTCTTTAGTTTAACTTAGTGCCTGACTTCTAAGATAGCCTTTACTTTTGCTTAGTGCCTCTTTATTGACTAACTTCTAAAACAGTCCTTAGTTTAAGTAACCGTGCCACTGCGGACTTCAGAAAGTCTTAAGTTAAACTTAGTACATCTTTTCTGAAACAGACCTTAGTTTAACTTAAACAGTCAGCAATTTGGTTACACATGTATGTTAAAGAATCTGCTAGAAAGTAAATTATTAAATGATAGAGAGAACAGGGAGAAGTGACCTATCAGGAGATGATAAGGGTGATAGAAACCATGGTAACAATATTATAATATGAAAATATTTCAGTGAAAATACACAAATTTTACAATTATTACAAATCTCCTGTACCGTGAATGAATAATTAAAACTAGTGATTAATACAAATGATATGATGCTTAGATAGTCATAACCATTCAACTGCTTTAGATTACTATTGTTTACAAGTGGGAAAATAAAATATATCATATATAGCTAAAAAGGAGGAGTCCCAAACTGATGAATGCATTCTAGGAAGTGTTTACAGATGAGAATACTAATCATACATACTAGCTAATGTTTACAGGTGAGAATACTAAACATACATACAAGATTGTGTTTACAGGTGAGAATACTAAACCTACATACAAGATTGTGTTTACAGGTGAGAATACTAACCATACACATTAGTTAAAGTTTACAGGTGAGAATACTAATCTTACATACTACATGTAGTTGGTGTTTACAGGTGAGAATACTAATCTTACATACTAGTTGGTGTTAACAGGTAAGAATACTAAACATGTACTAGCTAATGTTTACAGTTGAGAATCATACAAGATGGTATTTACAGGTGAGAATAATAAAAATACATACTAGTTGGAGTTTACAGGCGAGAATCATACTAGTTGGAGTTTACAGGCGAGAATCATACTAGTTGGTGTTTACAGGCGAGAATCATACTAGTTGGTGTTTACAGGTGAGAATCATACTAGTTGGTGTTTACAGGCGAGAATCATACTAGTTGGTGTTTACAGGCGAGAATCATACTAGTTGGAGTTTACAGGCGAGAATCATACTAGTTGGAGTTTACAGGCGAGAATCATACTAGTTGGTGTTTACAGGCGAGAATCATACTAGTTGGTGTTTACAGGCGAGAATCATACTAGTTGGTGTTTACAGGCGAGAATCATACTAGTTGGTGTTTACAGGCGAGAATCATACTAGTTGGAGTTTACAGGCGAGAATCATACTAGTTGGAGTTTACAGGCGAGAATCATACTAGTTGGTGTTTACAGGCGAGAATCATACTAGTTGGAGTTTACAGGCGAGAATCATACTAGTTGGTGTTTACAGGCGAGAATCATACTAGTTGGAGTTTACAGGCGAGAATCATACTAGTTGGTGTTTACAGGTGAGAATAATAAAAATACATACTAGTTGGAGTTTACAGGCGAGAATCATACTAGTTGGTGTTTACAGGTGAGAATCATACTAGTTGGTGTTTACAGGCGAGAATCATACTAGTTGGAGTTTACAGGCGAGAATCATACTAGTTGGTGTTTACAGGCGAGAATCATACTAGTTGGAGTTTACAGGCGAGAATCATACTAGTTGGTGTTTACAGGTGAGAATAATAAAAATACATACTAGTTGGAGTTTACAGGTGAGAATCATACTAGTTGGTGTTTACAGGTGAGAATCATACTAGTTGGTGTTTACAGGCGAGAATACTAACCACAACCAGTCACAAACTTTAGATGTACTGTCTTACTCTCAATCACAAACCTTGACCAAATCAATACCATAACAAAAGTGTGATCTGCACACAACTTGTCTTTTGTATACATCATGTGTCTAATATTGAAGATATTTTACATCTATTGTCCAAATATTGATCATCTGACAGACTGTTACCCGACCATCCTCACACAACGACAAAACAGCCACCTTCACAACACAGGAATCTAGATTGAAATTTAACTGTTTTCCATGGGAGATGTTGAGGTATTCTGTGCTGTTTACATACAATTATAATTCATTGGTAATTAATAAGTGTACGGGACCCACAGGTAAATCAGACAGTGTCTAGCTAGTCTATTAAACATAGCTAAGTCACTAGAGTGTTTTATCTTCCTCAAAACAACTGACCTAGTTAATTCACAGGTAATATTCACCACCTAGTACACAACTGTGAAGAACATTCTAGCGATTATATACCTGTTGTTAACACATTTTTTATTTCCTTTATAATTTTCAATTGTGCCTCATAATCCACATCCTTGGCAGTCAAGTTCTGTCAATCAAATTCTACCTGTGTAATGTACCTGTACATTTTACCTGTAGAGGAGGAACTTGTGTGATGTTGGGATGACCTAAATACATATATCTGTCTGACACTTTCAACTACACTTATAACATCATCAACAGAGGATAAATAATAACAGCAGCTCACACAAGTCTTCCCTAATGTCACCTTACACTTGGCTAAACTGTGTCACATTAATATCTCGGACCTTGTCTGTAAAGTCATTTTGTCAGATTCTGTTGTGTTTTAGTGCACATTTTCTCAGAACAGACAAATAGACATATGGTGTTGACGAGGTTGAATAGTTTGTGTAAAATGTATTATTTAATTAACTCTTTATAATTCACAAAAACTTTATTTAAGAGATCTGTACACAGGGATGTTCAGGTACAGTATAACTTTTATACCCGACAATTGCAGTTGTACAAGTCACCTACAGTTACATCTATCAACTACAGGTGTACATATCACCTACAGTTACACCTATCAACTACAGGTGTACAAATCACCTAGAGTTATTCCTATCAACTACAGGTGTACAAATCACCTAGAGTTACTCCTATTAACTACAGGTGTACAAATCACCTAGAGTTACTCATATCAACTACAGGTGTACATATCACCCACAATTACACCTATCAACTACAGGTGTACAAATCACCTACAGTTACTCCTATCAACTACAGGTGTACAAATCACCTACAGTTACTCCTATCAACTACAGGTGTACATATCACCTACAGTTACACCTTTCACCTACAGTTACACCTATCAACTACAGGTGTACATATCACCTACAGTTACACCTATCAACTACAGGTGTACATATCACCTACAGTTACACCTATCAACTACAGGTGTACATATCACCTACAGTTACACCTATCAACTATACAGGTGTACAGATCACCTACAGTCACTTAAGAATCTGGTGCAGCCTCAAAGAATCATCAAACAATCTTTCTATGAAGCTTTTGCACACTGCCAAAATAAATCTTTTATTGATTACACTTTTTATGATGTCGTTATCTTGAAAATCTACTGCTGGTATTATATAATATATTGTTGCTTTTGCAATGTCATTGCTGATTTGGCCAGGTAAGAATGTGAGGAAGTCAATCATTAGTAAGTAGGGGAAATTCTACCCTCAGGTGTAGAATCTAGGCTCAGAACACCTAGGTAAATAATAAACATACATATATCTGTAATTGCAAATGTAAACTCTATCATTTGTTTACAATAATTGCAAAACAAGTTATATCAACATATATTTATCACTCAATCTTGTTGGCCCGGATGGAAGCTTACGAGTGGTCTCAATGTGATAGGAAACAAGAGTGTCCAGTAATTTGGCAGGTGACCCCCCATACCTTTTCATGTTGATTGGGGAATCAAACCCAAGCCGCCTAGGTAAGTGTGTTACCACTGTGCCACCCGATCATCCCAAGTATATCACAACAACAAACACCACAGGAAAGTTGGCTAGTGTTGATAGTGAAAGTGCATAAATGAATCTAAATAACTCAAAGACAAGAAAAAAACGCAGAAAATAAACATACAATATAAACAGTATGAAACATTGGCTGGCAGGTAACAGACCATAACCAGAAACAAAAAGTCACTCTACATCTATCATAGAATACATGTATATTATATCAGGTTTACATTGAGTACAATGTAATGATCAAACTCAACACCTACTTAAATTGCATTAATTATATTCCTCAAATAATAGACAAGCATTCCAACGTACAGTCCACAAACTTACTATACTATTACAATAAAATGGATGAGTAAACAGGCATTACATCGGTGTATTTTGAATAACAAACAACTGCCCCCCTGGGTACCCCCCCATGATCAGCCGCTATGATGAGGTTGAACAGCATACCATGTGTAGCCAAGGTGTACAATGCAAACATAAATGGGACACCTCACGATCAAACAAAGCGCTCTTCAAATACTTCACACAATACCAGGTATGGTGAGTACACCGGCTGTGGGGACAGACGCCTGATAGATGTGTGTATACCACCCTGACACACCCCGGCTCTAGCACCACCACCCAGTCATACACCAACACTAGAACCGCCACCCAGTCATACACCAACACTAGCATCACCACCCTGTCATACACCAACACTAGAACCGCCACCCAGTCATACACCAACACTAGAACCGCCACCCAGTCATACACCAACACTAGAACCGCCACCCAGTCACACACCAACACTAGCACCACACCCAGTCATACACCAACACTAGAACCGCCAGCCAGTCATACACCAACACTAGCACCACACCCAGTCATACACCAACACTAGAACCGCCAGCCAGTCATACACCAACACTAGAACCGCCACCCAGTCATACACCAACACTAGAACCGCCACCCTGTCATACACCAACACTAGAACCGCCACCCAGTCATACACCAACACTAGAACCGCCACCCAGTCATACACCAACACTAGCACCACCACCCAGTCATACACCAACACTAGCACCACCACCCTGTCATACACCAACACTAGCACCACCACCCAGTCATACACCAACACTAGCACCACCACCCTGTCATACACCAACACTAGCACCACCACCCAGTCATACACCAACATTAGCATCACCAGCCAGTCATACACCAACACTAGAACCGCCAGCCAGTCATACACCAACACTAGCACCACCACTCAGTCATACACCAACACTAGAACCGCCACCAAGTCATACACCAACACAAGAACCGCCAGCCAGTCATACACCAACACTAGCACCACCACTCAGTCATACACCAACACTAGAACCGCCAGCCAGTCATACACCAACACTAGCACCACCACTCAGTCATACACCAACACTAGAACCGCCAGCCAGTCATACATCAACACTAGCACCACCACTCAGTCATACACCAACACTAGAACCGCCACCCAGTCATACACCAACACTAGCACCACCACTCAGTCATACACCAACACTAGAACCGCCACCCAATCATACAGCAACACTAGAACCACCACCCAGTCATACACCAACACTAGAACCGCCAGCCAGTCATACACCAACACTAGCACCACCACTCAGTCATACACCAACACTAGAACCGCCAGCCAGTCATACACCAACACTAGCACCACCACTCAGTCATACACCAACACTAGAACCGCCACCCAATCATACAGCAACACTAGAACCACCACTCAGTCATACACCAACACTAGCACCGCCACCCAGTCATACACCAACACTAGCACCACCACCCAGTCATACACCAACACTAGAACCGCCACCCTGTCATACACCAACACTAGAACCGCCAGCCAGTCATACACCAACACTAGAACCGCCACCCAGTCATACACCAACACTAGCACCACCACCCAGTCATACACCAACACTAGCACCACCACCCAGTCATACACCAACACTAGCACCACCACTCAGTCATACACCAACACTAGAACCGCCAGCCAGTCATACACTAACACTAGCACCACCACTCAGTCATACACCAACACTAGAACCGCCACCCAGTCATACACCAACACTAGAACCGCCACCCAGTCATACACCAACACTAGCACCACCACCCAGTCATACACCAACACTAGCACCACCACCCAGTCATACACCAACACTAGCACCACCACCCTGTCATACACCAACACTAGAACCGCCACCCAGTCATAGACCAACACTAGAACCGCCACCCAGTCATACACCAACACTAGCACCACACCCAGTCATACACCAACACTAGAACCGCCACCCAGTCATACACCAACACTAGCACCACCCCCTAGTCATACTCCAACACTAGAACCGCCACCCAGTCATACACCAACACTAACACCACCACTCAGTCATACACCAACACTAGCACTGCCACCCAGTCATACACCAACACTAGCACCACCACCCAGTCATACATCAACACTAGCACCACCATCCTGTCATACACCAACACTAGAACCGCCACCCAGTCATAGACCAACACTAGAACCGCCACCCAGTCATACACCAACACTAGCACCACACCCAGTCATACACCAACACTAGAACCGCCACCCAGTCATACACCAACACTAGCACCACCCCCTAGTCATACTCCAACACTAGAACCGCCACCCAGTCATACACCAACACTAACACCACCACTCAGTCATACACCAACACTAGCACTGCCACCCAGTCATACACCAACACTAGCACCACCACCCAGTCATACATCAACACTAGCACCACCACCCTGTCATACACCAACACTAGAACCGCCACCCAGTCATAGACCAACACTAGAACCGCCACCCAGTCATAGACCAACACTAGAACCGCCACCCAGTCATACACCAACACTAGCACCACACCCAGTCATACACCAACACTAGAACCGCAACCCAGTCATACACCAACACTAGCACCACCACCCAGTCACACACCAACACTAGCACCACCACCCAGTCATACACCAACACTAGCACCACTGTCTAGTCATACACCAACACTAGCACTGCCACCCAGTCATACACCAACACTAGCACCGCCACCCAGTCATACACCAACACTAGCACCACACCCAGTCATACACCAACACTAGAACCGCCACCCAGTCATACACCAACACTAGCACTGCCACCCAGTCATACACCAACACTAGCACCACCACCCAGTCATACACCAACACTAGCACCACTGTCTAGTCATACACCAACACTAGCACCACCACCCAGTCATACACAAACACTACCACCACCACCAAGTCCCACCCAAGCATTACCACCACCACTCAGTCAAACCCCAACACTAAGGCACCAGTACCCTATTTTGTTCCAATATTCCAGGTATTGGTCTCTGTATTTGTTAAGCCAGCCAAACACACACTTATACATAATGATTTCTTCATTGTGTCACACAAAACAGAGATATTTAATTCGATCTTGATACAGTGGTATGGAAATCGCCTTGTGTGTAGTATAAATAACTTTTACATCTGATCATTATTAAAAGTGTGATTCATGGTCACCACAAATATGTGTGTAAAGGACACAAGTAGCACCTATTACACATCTAATACACAGCAAACATACCAAATTTACATGTACAGTTATTTATGAGAACATTACCTCTTGGAGTTACCTCCCTTGGAACTTAAAAACTGTTGGGTGCTGCCTTCACATTTTGCTGGTTATAAATCCCAGTAATGGTGATAGAATATTCACAGTATAGAGTGGGCCACTTGAACCCTCCAGGGGGGTATGGACATGTCCCTAGTCCACAATATTAAACACCCCAAACACTTGGCCATTCAGATCAAACCATTCAGCTTCATACCAGGCTTTACCTGTAGGGTGACCTCTTGACCTCTCCATAATTTATCAATTTTGACTGAAGCTTACTTCCTGTGATCTCAGAGGAGCAGAAGACACATCCAAAGGTTATCAGACGCCCTAGAAATCCTGTCCTCCATTCTCAGCAAGAGTAGGTCTATCAGTCGATTTACTATAATATTGAAGAAACCCAAACAAAGAAAGTACATGTGTATAGGCTAAGTATAGATACTGTGACAGGCCATTGTGTATCCAGCCTAAGGTGACGGACTCTATACTAAAACCTCAGGTGAAAGATTTCACCTACTACTGGGGCTGTACATTCCTAGGGGAAATAACTGCGGTTTTTAAACAGCAAAGGAAGGTCTTTCCTTGCACCAAGTCACATGGTTAGGTGAAGACTAAATAAAAATGGTAGTTCATTACATCACAAAAACAAACCTGTTGACCTTTTATCTCCATGTGTCTATTCATACTGAGATTAAAAATAGGGAAGGCCTGGTGGGGTCTGATTCAATACAGGGTGTAAATGTACGGAGAAAGGCGGGGAGGGGGCACTTTGGGTTTGATGACTTGTAAGTGTGTGTATGATACACATGTATACCAACATGTAGCTAAGTGTGAAATACAATCCCACATATACACATCACTCCATGAGAAATCAGTCAAGTTGGAAGTAAAGCTCCAAACCCTACCAGTTGAAAAAAAAAAAAAAAAACTGAGTGAGAAATTTGACCCGTCTGCAATAGAAACTCCTCACTGGCAAACTGGAGGACCACAAAGGGTTTAAGATGCATGGCAAATTTAACCACTTAAATCAGCAAATTTGTTCAGTAAATAACCAAATTATAGAAATCTAATCCATCAGCTGTCCGATGGTATAGACTTTAATTCAAGAACAAAAAACTGTTCAGAGGCACAATTTACCGGATCTGAAAATTAAGTGAAAATTGATTATTTGATTATTTTGAAAACAGTTGATCAGTACCAGCAAGGTTTTTTAAGGTAAGCCCTAGCTATAGGTGGGCACTAATGTTAGAGTCAGACCACAAAGGGTCTGTATGCTTGGCAAATTGAAACTGGATAAACAGGCTATAAATCTCTGGGCCCCTACAATAGATGTGTACAGGTGAGCCCTGCATGTCTCTCTTATATCTACTTAGCCCCCTTTTCAGGTCACAGCAATTCCAACTACTACAAACAATTTACTTCTTTGACATTTTGAGTCTCTATCTCTTCAAAGGCAGCACAGTCCTGGTGGCTCAGGAAAGGCGAGATATGGGCAGTGGGGGCAGCTCCCTATCACTGATATCCTATCCCGGACACAAATTGATTTACCTTGCATCCCCAATAATTACTCTGAGGAGAGCTTTTGTTTGTGACCATCCGACCTATGGGGATCCAAGGGCTTCAGTGACACAATCGGCACAGGTGCTGAGACACTCCACACAAACAACATTCTACGACCAAGGAGACATCCCCTCCTTCTCCACCTCCCAGATAGTCATCAAAGGACATGATAATCAAAAGACAATGAATAATTCAATCAACCCTTTAAAGCTTCTTCCAAATTCAAATAAATCGCTAATTTAATCTTTACAGTACACACAATTAATGAATTAGTGTTAAAACAAACAGTTTCAAACAATCTCCTTTCATTTTATATACAGAGATGTACATATACTTATAGAAATATAATTTTGAATGATTGATTAAACAAGTTCTTATTTTAAGGGTGACTTTTTAATTACCAATTAATATCCATCTATAAATGTACCCATATCTAATGTTAACAGGAGTTTAGAGGTAGAGTTTGCTGTGGCATAACACCAAAATAATAAAATTTATTAAAGTTTGTGCAATCTTATACTATCTCAGGGATACAGTGGCAGAAAAAGATCTCCATTCTTTCTCTGATGTATGTTTTCCCTATGGAATATTGGCCCATAATCATGACATTCTGTAAGTGTGACCAATGGCTAGAACTCTCTATACAGCAGTGTTGTTAATCTTGATTTGCCATACTGCCATCCATTGCAGTGGTTATACATTCAGCAGCTTGAAAAAAGGTCCTGGTCAATGAGAAGCATGATAAGATAGATGGACAGATACAGACTGACTGTCAGGACACATGGACTGACAGATGGATGGACACATGGACAGATACACAGACTGAATGTCAGGAAACATGGACAGATACACAGACTGACTGTCAGGGCACATGGACTGACAGATGGATGGTCACATGGACAGATACACAGACTGACTGTCAGGACACATGGACAGATACCCAGACTGACTGTCAGGACACACGGACAGATACACAGACTGACTGTCAGGACACATGGACTGACAGATGGATGGACACATGGACAGATACACAGACTGACTGTCAGGAAACATGGACAAATACACAGACTGACTGTCAGGACACATGGACTGACAGATGGATGGACAGATGGATGGACACATGGACAGATACACAGACTGACTGTCAGGACACATGGACAGATACACAGACTGACTGTCAGGACACATGGACAGATACACAGACTGACTGTCAGGGTACATGGACTGACAGATGGATGGACACATGGACAGATACACAGACTGACTGTCAGGACATATGGACTGACAGATGGATGGACACATGGATGGACACATGGACTGACAGATGGGTGGACACATGGACCAACAGTGTGCAAACCCACAAATTCCCTCCTGTACTAACACCACTAAACACCTTATCATAATTATAACCTGTACACTTCCTGGTAGATCAAGCGTAATTTTTTAGCATGTTTAGTAGATTTTCTTTTGCAAATCTCTATATATAGCCACAAGACCTACATCCCACTATACACCATACTAGCCCTCAGCCTCTGGACCCATCTGTCAGCATGCACACTGTGCACCCGATGTGTAATGCACATTGACAAAATACAGATACTGAACGTAGCTAGCACAAGCATTGTGCCAGTTGCTATTAAATGTCGGTACATGGTGAGGTGGTCTGTTCATATTAATGGAATTAAAGCACTACTTTGAATTAATTAGCAGTTAACATGTGTAATCTAGACACATGCATCTGTGCTGCATCACTGCTAATTCCTGATCAGTGTAATATATTAAGTCAGTGATTTAAAACAGAATGTGAGATCAGTGGCTGCTCACACCAAGTTCTCCACCAACTATCACTGTATCATAGATTTACTGTTATCATCAAACAATAACCTATTCTCTTCTCAGTTCACCTTGTTAATGAACATGTCTGTTGAGCTCAGATTATCACCTTAGCCTGGTGAACAAAATAGCCAGACTATAACTTTAATTCTAATTACTTATAGAGGAGGTGTCCAACAAATCAAGCCCAACCTTCTTAACAATGAACTGGTAAACACAGGTCTTAAAAGTGAGACAGTATCAGATTGGTATCATCTGACACTGATAGTATATCTTTAATGTAATCATTCGCAAATATAGTAATTATATTGATTGATAGACAAAAATCAGTTAATATTGAAAGACATATCAAATCAGTTGATATGACAAATCATTGAAATTGGTTTACATTCACAAACTTGAAATCAGTAGCTATGAATAGTCATTGAAATCACCCAATGAATAAATCAGTTGATAAGTATGGTTAATCATTGCAATCAGTTGATAATTATGATTAATCATTGCAATCAGTTGATAAATATGATTAATCATTGAAATCAGTTGATAAATATGATTAATCATTGAAATCAGTTGACATGATATGGACAAAATAAAATCAGTTGATATATGGCCAATCATCAAAATCTGTTTACATAGACAGACTTGAAATCAGCTGATTGGACAGACATCAAAGTCAGTATGGTAATTGATTGAAATGGACATGACATGTACATGAAAAAGCTAAATTAAAAAGAGGCTCCATTCTGTCAAGATTTTCATGTGGATTTGACAAAAATCAATAGATGGCTCTCTTTAAGCCTACACCAAGGATGTGTGGCTCATTGTGACCCACTCATGTCTATAGTCACAGATCAGGCCCTGCAGCACACAATATATTGCTCACACTGACAGCTACCATAACAACCCAACTTTACACACACCCAAACTTTACATCAGACTTGCCCCAGTAATTACCAGAATATCAATATTAATGTTACTAATCTTGAAGGTATCAGAAAGCTTTATAACAGGACTTGTCCCAGATACTGAAGTGTTGTATACCCTATAAATGTTATACGCAAACAGAAAACAGAATCAATGTTTGTGTTTATTATAACAGTAACCAAAGACAAGATTGTGGCAACAGTATATCATAACTGGATAGAAGTGGCAAGCCATAATGAGTGTTTAGGTATGGGACAGACAACCACTACAACAATCAATATCACACAAGTGTTTGCATTATTGGTACTCACAAATATGAATCTCAAGAGTATAAGTGATCTTGAATATAATCTTTACAGAGTAAATATTACACAATCAAATGAAAATACTGTCAATGGATAGAGCCATACACTGGTAACTAATGAAAATAGAAATATAATTCTGGTACTTATCAACAAATAAATTCACATTCCTGATCAATGGTTGACAAATATCGTTCTCATCATTGTTAATATTAAATATACATCAAGCCCATTGTCCCCTGGGTTGATCAAAAGTTACAGAAGTCAAAATATCTTCCATCCAACATATCCCACACCATATGTCCTATGAGATTGTCACAGGTAAATGCCTATGATTCTATAATATATCAATAATATATTTATTACATGTATATATAGGACTTATTAATATATCCACTCCATTACCTAAGAACTAAAAGTTTTGATTTCCTGGTGCAATTATACTATAGTACATATAATTAGAAAGATAGGCTGTATAAGTCCTGAGCAAATCCAGTAGATGTTGATGAAGGAAAAAGCACATGATCCCACGACTGTACATGAATACTGTAGATCTGAAGAGATGTTGTGATTAGTATTTTTTTAGTGGAATATTCCTGGCCCTGCCCGCTATCATCAACACTAGAACCAACCAACAAGTTGGCAGCCGTAAGCACCCCCATCAGACCCCTGGTGTAGAGCTTTCCATTATATCCAGACTTTGATGCAAATGACTGTGCTGAAAGGCCAACACACTTGTCTATTTAATTAATTACATACTGATGTAGATCTACCTACAGTCCCTGGTTAACTGACGTAATATTTACACATCATCCCTTGTCCATAACTGACAATGAATATCACTTCCATCACTCACATCACATGTGGTCCCAATATATCCATACTAACACCCCCCCCCCCCCCCCCCCTGCCATCAAACTAACAAATATGATATTAGCTTACAAGTTCATAACAATTCCGTCTAAACTGTTCCTCTTTTCTTCACATTACAAACCCAATTACCTCCCCTTTCCTCCATTTCCGAGTGGATGTTGATACATTGTATACCAGATTTATAGATGTACCACACATTTTATATATCAATTTTAACATGGTTAACTATAAATGTTCATCAGTAAGAACGAAAATTCTTTGTAATGATATTACTACGTGTAACAACATATATTTCAAGAAAACTCAATAAAATTTATGAAATAAACCCTGTGAAAAACATGTATCAAGACGTTTAAGAAATAATTGGTGGAACAATACACAACAGTATCAATAGAATCCAATAACCACACCAATAAAATTGTGGCTGACAATGCATGGACCAACATCAATGGAAACTGGTCTGACACTGGACCAACACCAATGAAATCTGGTCTGACAACAGACCAACAGAATGGAATCTGGTCTGACAACAGACCAACATCAATGGAATCTGGTCTGACAATGGACCAACACCAATGAAATCTGGTCTGACAACCGACCAACACCAATGGAATCTGGTCTGACAATAGACCAACACCTATGGAATCTGGTCTGACAACAGACCAACACCAATGAAATCTGGTCTGACAACAGACCAACACCAATGAAATCTAGTCTGACAACCGACCAACATCAATGGAATCTGGTCTGACAATGGACCAACATCAATGGAATCTGGTCTGAAAATGGACCAACAATGGAATCTGGCCTGACAATAGACCAACACCTATGGAATCTGGTCTGACAATAGACCAACACCAATGGAATCTGGTCTGACAATGGACCAACACCTATGGAATCTGGTCTGACAATGGACCAACACCAATGGAATCTGGTCTGACAACAGACCAACACCAATGAAATCTAGTCTGACAACAGACCAACATTAATGGAATCTGGTCTGACAATGGACCAACACCAATGGAATCTGGTCTGACAACAGACCAACAGAATGGAATCTGGTCTGACAACAGACCAACACCAATGGAATCTGGTCTGACAATGGACCAACACCAATGGAATCTGGTCTGACAATGGACCAACACCAATGGAATCTGGTCTGAAAATGGACCAACAATGGAATCTGGTCTGACAATAGACCAACACCAATGAAATCTAGTCTGACAACAGACCAACACCAATGGAATCTGGTCTCATGTTTCAATGACTATACTGCTTGATCACCAGGATGGTTCAATATCATGATGACTATACATATGCACGTTGGGTCATCCGGGTGGACTCAGAAGGATTAATTTATGATGCAACCATGTTTTAACCTCACGGATCAGACACACACCATCACACAAAGTTCTATAAATATACCTATAACATCCCTAGCAACAATACCATACAAATCTTATTGGAGTTCCTTGGAAAAAATTAGAATAACAATAGAATTTTTGCGATTTTTTTTTTTTTTTTTGCTGCTATGGATATATGCACCTACAAAAACACGCAAAAATTCACCCGCAAAAACAACCGAATTATACAGTATATTGTGTTAAGGTGAGGGCATCAGTAAACACCAACATACTGATAAAGGTGTGTCCTGTCCCAGAAGTTGCATATAAATATATATAGTTATCAACGTGTCTACGAACCCTGGCATTTCAGTCCTAGGGAGCAAAGATACAGACAAAAAGGATTTTCACTTTCAACAATAACTACAGCACATTGGAACCCCTCAACAGCAAGCATTGGCAAACACTTCCCCCATGTGATAAGCTCTCCACTAAATCATTAAGTACACTACTCCAGCCAGCAGTCTGCTTCAGGGGCCCCCAATGGGGATTCACCATTGTTACCAACAAAGTAATGTCACTATTTCATATTTTGTGAAAAATAAACAAAACAAGTCAACCGGTACCTCCCATGATGGTTTTTCTTTTCTTTACCACATGTATCACAATTATTCTTTGTTTGTTTCTAATTTTGTGTTAAGGTTTTGATTATTTTCAGTGTGAAGTTAATACAACCAGTGTTTACTATGACAGTTTGTAATAGAGCCATTTTCATCTGACCACTGCCTCTGGTATGTCCCACTTGTTGGCCTGATAGTGACCCCAGGTGTTATTCTCACTATATCCAATTGTACATCTCAATAGTATATAGTAGGCGGGCATCTAAATATACCACAGAGGGTACAGCAGTGCTTGTTTGTTTATGTTGTGTAACTGGTAAGATCAACATCTCTGCTACCAACAGGGAAGTAAGTGGAGAGCAGGCAATGCATATAGGGGAGCTAATGAGGAGGAGGAATAAGGAGACACAATGAGGGGAGAAGAAGTTATATTGGAAGGGGAGGCATTGAGGATAGGAAAGACAATGAAGAGGGGAAGAGGTTAGGAGAAAAGGATAGAGAATGAGGGGAGGGGAGACAAGGAGGTAATAGGAGGATATGTAGGGGAAGAGGTAAGGAGAAAAGGATAGAGAATGAGGGGAGGGGAGACAAGGAGGTAATAGGAGGATATGTAGGGGAAGAGGTAAGGAGAAAAGGATAGAGAATGAGGGGAGGGGAGACAAGGAGGTAATAGGAGGATATGTAGGGAAAGAGGTTAGGAGAAAAGGATAGAGAATGAGGGGAGGGGAAACAATGGGGTAATAGGAGGATATGTAGGGGAAGAGGTAAGGAGAAAAGGATAGAGAATGAGGGGAGGGGAGACAAGGGGGTAATAGGAGGATATGTAGGGGAAGAGGTAAGGAGAAAAGGATAGAGAATGAGGGGAGGGGAGACAAGGAGGTAATAGGAGGATATGTAGGGGAAGAGGTAAGGAGAAAAGGATAGAGAATGAGGGGAGGGGAGACAAGGGGGTAATAGAAGGATATGTAGGGGAAGAGGTAAGGAGAAAAGGATAGAGAATGAGGGGAGGGGAGACAAGGGGGTAATAGAAGGATATGTAGGGGAAGAGGTAAGGAAAAAAGGATAGAGAATGAGGGGAGGGGAAACAATGGGGTAATAGGAGGATATGTAGGGGAAGAGGTAAGGAGAAAAGGATAGAGAATGAGGGGAGGGGAAACAAGGGGGTAATAGGAGGATATGTAGGGGAAGAGGTAAGGAGAAAAGGATAGAGAATGAGGGGAGGGGAGACAAGGAGGTAATAGGAGGATATGTAGGGGAAGAGGTAAGGAGAAAAGGATAGAGAATGAGGGGAGGGGAGACAAGGGGGTAATAGAAGGATATGTAGGGGAAGAGGTAAGGAGAAAAGGATAGAGAATGAGGGGAGGGGAGACAAGGGGGGTAATAGGAGGATATGTAGGGGAAGAGGTAAGGAAAAAAGGATAGAGAATGAGGGGAGGGGAGACAAGGGGGTAATAGGAGGATATGTAGGGGAAGAGGTAAGGAAAAAAGGATAGAGAATGAGGGGAGGGGAAACAAGGGGTAATAGGAGGATATGTAGGGGAAGAGGTAAGGAGAAAAGGAAAGAGAATGAGGGGAGGGGAAACAAGGGGGTAATAGAAGGATATGTAGGGGAAGAGGTAAGGAGAAAAGGATAGAGAATGAGGGGAGGGGAGACAAGGGGGTAATAGGAGGATATGTAGGGGAAGAGGTAAGGAGAAAAGGATAGAGAATGAGGGGAGGGGAGACACGGAGGTAATAGGAGGATATGTAGGGGACGAGGTTAGGAGAAAAGGATAGACAATGAGGGGATGACAGAAGGCATAAAGGAGAGGAGACATCATTGAGGGCAGGAAAGACAATGATGAGGAGGAAGGGGCTGAAGGAGATCTAAGTACAATACCTGTCTACCCAAACACAAGTACTCTTCATCTTAATCTTCACTATAACCATAATACAGGGACCTGTTGTATAGTAACACTTACATCCCTAACATACAGACACAATTGTAGTCAGCACCTTCCATGGTTGAATTTTATCTTTTAATTTGTAAGAAAGCTTTCTCTGCTGTAGTTGACTTTTGTTACAGCTGTCATATCAGGTAACGACCACAAACACCTGTACAGGTATATATTTATCCTAGGATGATGTCGATCTCTACATGCTATATAGAGTACAGCTACTGTTCTACGTAGCACATTATCAAAATCCTTACCCTAGCCTGTGAGTCAATAATTATTAGCCCTAACATTCAGATCCTCTGACTCAAAAAATGGACAAAAGGACAGACATCTTCAACATGTGATCCTGTACGAGAAGCTTGATTAAATCTTGTTTTTTATTTTGACAGTAGATTTGAGTAGCTATCACTGATTGTATTCAACTTCTTATATATTTGAGTTACACTAAAATGGGGATAATTTAAAATGAATGCTTAAAATTTGGTAAATCATGTGCAGATCTTTTTTTATCTTCTGTGATGAATGTAATTATTGGAGATCTTTTAATGTCTTGTTGCCTAAACTGTCGTTTTACAAAGATGACAATAATGCTGATACAGACAGTAGTATTTGAAGGAAAAGAGGACATAAATATATGGATCTGTACAAATATTTACTGTAATAGTTGAATCGAAAAGCCATTAAGGGAAACACAACTACATATCATGATTATATAATGCATACGAAGATTCAAATGAATTGGTCAAAAATGGTAGAAACTCTCTGGACAAGATTTAAAGTAATATTTTTAAATAACCTTGTGGAAGTATAAATTTGAAAAATCTATATGAAGAATTTTTCATTTTCTTGTTGTAGAGAGTGGGTCGTGACTCCTATGAAGTAGATGGTTTGTATACAAGACATATGATCAACCAACATGTCACTATTATACATGATATCCATAGACAGTGCAGCATACTGTATATGGCTTGAGCTATTAGTTATGGACAAGATATAGATGTATGCATGAAAAATGTTTTTAATATATCATATAAACTCACAGACCAGGAAGAATATAGCAGTAACATATCTCAAGACAACAATCTTTCATGACTGTCTGATGACATATAAGCAACCAAGTCCAACCCAGGAAACCTAATCATTGGAGAAAATAATCCCCTTTTAACGAAAACAGGAAGCCTTGAGATGAGGAAAGGTAAAAGAAAAAGAATCAGTGGATTAGGTTGGGGGTTTATATATGTCATTTATCAAGACAGTCATTTCATGATTTTTTTTTCAATTGTGATAATGTAGTTGGCCATGCTGCTGTACTTACAATTATTGTAGTCAAGATCCGGTCTCTCACCTAAGACTTAAGGTCAACAGGTACCAGCTGTTCACCTGAAATACAACCATAAACAATTTCAAACAATGACATAAATACCATATCATATTTCATAAATACAACAAGACATCCCAGAGGAATCTCTGCACCCACCATTGAAATTTCTTTATTGGTTCTATATGTAAGACTGATCTTCTCTACTTTTCTCTCCCTTCTTCTTTTCCTCTTTATAATCTGATAACAACAAATGGAACCTACATGTGAAATTTGAGAAACATCCCTCCATAACTGTTCATCAAAATCCAAGATGGTCACCTGTTGGTCATTTTGTTTTTCTGATCAAAAATCTAAATTGAATTGCAAAACAAGTGACCAAGGGGAATCTACACACGATGCTCGAGAAATATCGCTGCAGCTTCAAGTCTCAAAATTCAAGATGGCCGTCTGTTGTCCATATTGTTTTTCTGATCAAATATCTAAATTGAATTGGCACAACAAGAGACCAAGTTGAACGTACACATGAAAATTAAGAAATATTCCTGCAGTACTTTTCAAGAAATAGCAATAACAAGGATTGTTTATGGACGGACGGACGGATTGATGACAGCCAGACGACAGACTGATGATGGACCATGGATGCAAGGCGATTTTCTCAGTCATAAACATACTGCATAAAACAGATACCATCTTCTGTTAGGTGAAGCTGTTTCTTATGCATGTACAATTTGAATGTTTTGCCGCTGGAAACTGTTGAAATATTACGATATACTGGTTAATTTTAATCTGCCATTATACTGCTATTACCAATATTGTTGATCACAAACGGAAAACAAAACAGTTTATTGGCAAGCTGCAAAGGTGTTTTCTGCAACACAAATCTACCAGAATCCATTCGGAAAAAAAATTTATTACTGAAAATTTAAAAAGGCGTCTTTTGTATTTGCAGAGCTGATGAATGGCAGCATAGCATTGTTTGAAGTGTGTACTGCCATGCCAGGAGAGTCCCTACAGTAACATGAATGTAGTATGGCCTTGCTGCAACATCTTATCACCCAATATACTTGAAATATGTTCCAAATTAAATCACAATTTCATTGGTAATCAATGCTCTCCTGCTTTTATTGGTGTTCTCCGATGCCTCCTTCCGCCCTTCACCAAGTGCTCCCAGTCCTCCTGACAACGAACAAAGGCCACCTATCTGTCGTAATTCAATTTTCATTTCGAACATCATCAAGATGTGTGTAGTAGATTTTTCTATACTTTAATCCATTTGCATTTACACTTTACTACATAATTCTAGAGGGAAGACTAGAGGTATACATACCGAAAATTAGGTTTGACACTTTGATCTATAAATTCTTCAACCTATCACCTGGTATTCAAATCCTGAAATTTGTGCTTAGATATATACAGCTAACTGTACATTACTTTGAGGTAAATGATTTTGGTGTCCTTCCCATGTGATCAAACTTTACACTGGAATGGAAAGGGTCTTTATAATGTCACTAGTATATAGGAGGTATCACTACTGTACTAAGGTTACTGAAGATCTAAAAGCATTCAGTCTTCTGGTAAACATATTACAATAACTAAATGTAATATTATATATTACATTAAGCGAAGTTTAGAGCATATGTATGATAATTACAAAATTATTATCATCATTAAAAATTATTTATCTTTTTTTTTATGACTGGTGAGAATTCAGTAATATCAATAATGTGGTCATTCAATGATGACCTAGCTTAATATGACATGTGAGAATTCAATGAAGACCTTATTATGTCAGGTGAGAATTCAATGATGACCTTATTATGACAGGTGATAATTCAATGATGACCTTATAATGACAGGTGATAATTCATTGATGACCTTATAATGACAGGTGATAATTCAATGATGATCTTATTATGACAGGTGATAATTCAATGATGGCCTTATTATGACAGGGGAGAATTCAATGATGGCCTTATTATGACGTGAGAATTCAATGAAGACCTTATTATGTCAGGTGAGAATTCAATGATGACCTTATTATGACAGGTGAGAATTTAATGATGACCTTATTATGACAGGTGAGAATTCAATGATGACCTTATTATGACAGGTGAGAATTCAATGATGACCTTATTATGACAGGTCATGGTGATAATTCAATGATGACCTTATAATGACAGGTGATAATTCAATGATGACCTTATTATGACAGGTGAGAATTCAATGATGGCCTTATTATGACAGGGGAGAATTCAATGATGACCTTATTATGACAGGGGAGAATTCAATGATGGCCTTATTATGACAGGGAGAATTCAATGATGACCTTATTATGACAGGGGAGAATTCAATGATGGCCTTATTATGACAGGGGAGAATTCAATGATGGCCTTATTATGACAGGGGAGAATTCAATGATGGCCTTATTATGACAGGTGAGAATTCAATGATGACCTTATTATGACAGGTGAGAATTCAATGATGACCTTATTATGACAGGTGAGAATTTAATGATGACTTTATCATGACAGGTGAGAATTCAATGATGGCCTTATTATGACGGGGAGAATTCAATGATGGCCTTATTGTGACAGGGGAGAATTCAATGATGGCCTTATTATGACGGGGAGAATTCAATGATGGCCTTATTATGACGTGAGAATTCAATGATGACCTTATTATGACGGGGAGAATTCAATGATGACCTTATTATGACATGAGAATTCAATGATGACCTTATTATGACAGGGGAGAATTCAATGATGGCCTTATTATGACGGGGAGAATTCAATGATGGCCTTATTATGACAGGTGAGAATTCAAAGATGACCTTATTATGACAGGTGAGAATTTAATGATGACTTTATTATGACAGGTGAGAATTCAATGATGACCTTATTATGACAGGTCATGGTGATAATTCAATGATGACCTTATAATGACAGGTGATAATTCAATGATGACGTTATAATGACAGGTGATAATTCAATGATGGCCTTATTATGACAGGTGATAATTCAATGATGGCCTTATTATGACAGGGAGAATTCAATGATGGCCTTATTATGACGTGAGAATTCAATGATGACCTTATTATGACAGGGGAGAATTCAATGATGACCTTATTATGACGTGAGAATTCAATGATGGCCTTATTATGACAGGGGAGAATTCAATGATGACCTTATTATGACGTGAGAATTCAATGATGACTGGTGAGAATTCAACATCCTTTATTATGACATGTAAGAGTTCAACACCCTTTATTACAACAGTATAGAATTAGCATGAACATAAAAAAATAAATGCAAATTAAGAAAATATCTATGGAATGCTATGCTCAATGTTGATCAGAAAAGCGATGGGTGAGAAGTGTTAATTTAGGTGTTTTTCTCCTGAAAAATTCATTAGCTTCGAAAAAATTCAAAGGTCTTTCTTGACAGACATATTTCACTTGTAGAAAATGTTGAATTTCAGGTAAATACTATTTCCACAAACTTGAAAGCATTATAGATTAGTTTATAGTACCTGCATTGTTGTTTAAGAAGAAGGGTTCCATCATGATTCAATTTCCTTTTTTAATTTTCATCAATTGTAATTAATTTTCTTCTCTGTAACTAAGCAATTTTATCCTTATCTACAAAACTCTGACAAAATATCAGGAATCACTTCCTTTCCTTTTTCATTAGATTTTATTTGATCAAAAAGGTTACAATGACAAATTACTGAAGCGGAGCCTCTGTCACAAAGACTGGATTCAAACTTCACATACTACATATGTACACTGTGTACGTTATAGATTAGGTTTATCAAAAGACTTCATTATTGATTCAACAGAAATAACCTGGACAAGTGCCAGAGGTACTTATATATAAATTAGTATCCAGGATCTATCTCCCTTCCTCAACGTCGTATGACAAGTGTCAGAGGTACTTACTACCCAGGATCTATCTCCCTTCCTTAACGTCATATGACAAGTGTCAGAGGTACTTACTACCCAGGATCTATCTCCCTTCCTCAACGTCGTATGACAAGTGTCAGAGGTACTTACTACCCAGGATCTATCTCCCTTCCTCAACGTCATATGACAAGTGTCAGAGGTACTTACTACCCAGGATCTATCTCCCTTCCTCAACGTCATATGACAAGTGTCAGAGGTACTTACTACCCAGGATCTATCTCCCTTCCTCAACGTCGTATGACAAGTGTCAGAGGTACTTACTACCCAGGATCTATCTCCCTTCCTCAACACTATTGTGTAGAGTCCTATCTTTAAACTATACTTCTAAGTGATATTTTCTGATCACTTTCCTGTATTTGACACCTTGTCAGGTTTTATATATGCCATTGTAGTGACATGCACCTGATGTGGTGATGGGAGACGAGACTGGTACTACATGTAGTGTCATCTCATGGTGTCTGTATTCTCTAATGAATCGTTAAATGATGACCTTCTGTTTTAGTGTCCCTTCAGTTCCTGTTGTTTCAGATCATGATTGATGATACACCTGGTATTCCAATAGTATATAACTGCTTATATTGAATATGTTGAGAATATTTGTGCATATCTTATGCAGATTTCAGGCAAATGACATACCTCTTAACAGGTCTAATCATTAGCTAAACACAGTTAGCTAAAGCTTTCAGTTTCACAGTGGATTATTATATTTATCAGTTATTCAGAAATGTGATATTCAGTGGGTGTCACAAAATATGACTCTCATGCATGTGATTCATTGTGCTGTGAACACCACCCGTCTAACACTACATTCACTTTACATGTACATGATACCAGCATATTGTTACTAGCTTACTGCACAAAACTCAACTCAAGGTTGACCAGCAGATCTTCCATACAATGCACAAGATCTGATCTGTAACAAGATTTAAAAGAGCACTGGCACATTTGATTGCAGTGTCTAGATTAATTGCGTAATCATTGCCAGGTATAGCTATAGTATAGTCTCTCTGTTAAACTCTACAGATTAGGTACTGATGACAGGTGTATAGATTACAGGTAGTGGTACGTATATGTTTTTATGAATCTTAATTTCCTGGTGATATTAAAGGAGATTGATCGCTACCTGATAGATTTTAATTTGGTATGGTTTGAGATAATTAGTGTAGTATATATTGGTAACGTAATGTATGTTGTACAGTGGTTCATCACCTGTAATGAATTAAAATCTAGGGTCTCTAGCACTAATTTAAAATTTAAATATTACAATTTAAATTCAGTACTATGTATTACTGTATCATTTATCAATTAATAGCGATCAATGTGTTCAAAGAAGTGTCAGTTATTTCTGCCATAAGTTTTACAATTGAATGTTTTGGACACACCATCTGACCTAATTATAATTGTTCATGTAGGATTAAAAGTTAATTGGGTTTAAAGCATATTTGATATATATTATTCACCAATGAGAGAGGTACCCCCGGTTTAAGGTTTAATTTTCTATGGCACTATATATATATACACACAGGCAGTTATCAACAGACTGTTTCAGGGTAAATAACTCTTGGGCTCTCATCAGCCATCGCTGAACTTAACAGTAATGCCTCTGTGATTGATGAAGGCTTTTTACATTATGTCTACTGCAGCCACTGTTACAACATGATATATACCTACATATATACATGAATGTTGAGTTTTTATACTCTATTTTGTTAAAGTTTTCATTTTATCACAAACATCAGCAGTTCTACCCCTGGCGGCTAGCAGACCCATCACTAGGTGAGGTAGTGTTCTGGCCTCCCTAATATAAAAGATTTTATCAGTGAGTGAATTAGAGCTGTTATATGATCCTTCCACAGTCACTGTAACCCAGCCCATCTAGACCTGTAGCTAAGTCAGACCGAGGTGGCTCCCCTATCTAACACCTTGGGGAGTGGAGGGGATAGGCTATATTGTGGTTCCCCATCTAGCATTACAGGAAGTGGAGGAAAGGGGCAATGGTGGTTCCCCATCTAATATTACAGGAAGTGGAGGATAGGGACGTCTGTGGTGGCTCCCCTAACACCTTGAGGAGTGAGGAAAGGGGCTTTGGCAGGTTCCATATCTACCATTTCAGAGTGGAAGAGTGAGGCTGTTGTGGTTCTCCATCTAACATTACAGGAAGTTGAGGGGTGGGGCTTTGGTAGGTTTCACATCTACCATTACATAGTGGAGGAGTGAGGCTGTTGTGGTTCCCCTAACACCTTGAGGAGTGAGGAAAGGGGCTTTTGTAGGTTTCACATCTACCATTACAGAGTGGAAGAGTGAGGCTGTTGTGGTTCCCTATCTAACATTACAGGAAGTTGAGGAGTGGGGCTATGGTTGATTTGATCCCATTCCTATTTCCATTATCATCTTGTTTATTGTATGTATGTATATTGAATATACTTGAAATGAAAAATAAAATAAAGTTTAAACTAACATAACAGGAAGTGGAGGAGAGATGGCCTACGCTTAGTATGGTGGTTCCCCATCTGACATTTCAGAAAGTGGAGGAGATGGACTATGGTGGTTCCCATCTGACATTACAGGAAGAAGAGGAGAGGGGCCGCGATAGTTTCCAATATCTAGCGTCACAGCAAGTGGAGGAGAGGGGCTCTGGCTGTTCCCCATCTCCCCATCTACAGGGCTTTTTCTCATTGATTTGGGAAGGGACCTTTTTGTCTCATTTTGGGAAGAAAATTGATGAATTGGGAAAGATTTTTTCAGGAGTAAACTACAAATTTTGGGAATTTGGCTTAAATATGAAATAATTTCAATTGGGAATGGGGCCCATTAACGGCCCCAAAAAGCCCCCAGAAAAAGCCCTGATCTAACATTACAGAAAGAAGAGGAGAAGCTTAAGGCTGTGGTGGTACCCCAGAGGGACTGTTGTGGTTCCCCATCTAAAATTAAAGGAAGAAGAGGAGAGGGACTGCGGTGGTACCCCAGAGGGACTGTTGTGGTTCCCCATCTAGCATAACAGGAACTTGAGGAGGTGGAAGAGAGTGGCTGTTGTGTTTCCCATCTAACATTACAGGAAGAAGAGGAGAAGGCTGTGGTGGTACCCCAGAAGGATTGTTGTGGTTCCCCATCTAAAATTAAAGGAAGAAGAGGTGAGGGACTGCGGTGGTACCCCGGAGGGACTTGTGGTTTCCCATCTAACATGACAGGAAGAAGAGGAGAGGGCTGTGATGGTTTCCTTGTTTAACACCACGTACTACTGCTATTTTTGTTTGTTTTACTGGTATTGTAACAGTGGCCATTAGCTAGTACATTAATTAATCTGTGACAGGAACAGACTCCATTCTGTAGATAGATTTTTGTTTGGCTAACAACCAGTGTATTCTACTAATATTTCAGTCCAAATAGTTACTGGAATAAGGTCAGAAATCAACGCATTAAATTATATGCATTACTAAACTTCAAAAAAGTTCATGATTTGTTTTTAAATTTTGAATGACAAGATATCAACAACTTCATGATTTGGCAAAACATTTATATCTAAACCATAACTAGAAGCTGCTAGCATTTAGTGACAACCTAAATATTTGACTCAGCTGGAGATAGATTGACAAGCGGGGTCTCCCAGTAAACATATACAATAGGTGTTAGTTACATTGTGTACAGGTATGGTCACACCTGGCAGTAAACAGAATGCTGTGTCCAGAAAATCAAACCTCAAATCACACTCTACACAAACAGCTTGCTGACCTCTGTGTCATCTAGCCAGATCTCATGTTGGTTTTCACTCAACCTACATATGTTACAAAACTGGAAGTTGATTTTAATTTTAAAACCTTTTTTTTTTTTTTTAGATTTCTACAGATAAGTTTTTCCTTGAGATGTATGTATATACAATATACAAGGCCCTAAATTATGATTACCTGAGATGACCTTTATAAGTCTGATCCAGGGCCTATGTATACAGTTTACTTATACAGAAAGCTATGATAAAATATTTAATTATATGTCCATAAAATAGAAAATCATGGAAAATTCATCAAGTTTTTGTTTGAAAATATGAAGTCCTTCAAAATTTCACAAGGTACGTACATACTCACAAAATATATATAATCTATCTTGATTATAGATCCCAACAGATGGGCGGTTATATAATTGACAATCAAGAAATCTGAAGGTGCATACATTGAACATTCAAATAGTGATTGACAGTGGATCAGTATAACAATATTTTGTCTGTAGGTATATCTGTAAACCTGTGTGTTGTTGTAACACTACCTAGTGTATTTATACCTGTACAATAAGTGTGTATATATCTCACAGAAAACACTGTACACTGTCTACCTGAGCACACTCTAAAAAGCATTGTCATCTTTAACAAAATTCCATTTCATTAAAAAATTAATTTTTTGATCATTTAATAAACTTGATCATTTTAAAATTTGATCTGTACTTAAAAATATTTTGGACACAATTCTAGAAATTGTAAAGAAAATTTTGCATGGTAAATGGTTTACAGAGTTGAAATTCTCTCAAGCTAATAAGACATTTATAATGTGTGTCGTATATTACAGGTATATTGTGTGTACAGGTAGGTAGGTCTGTTTTGGTAGGTATATCTGTATTAATCAAATTGCCTTGCCTCTAGCCTCCATTTGCTAGATTTTGATCTCTTAATACAAGTAGCAGTGAGGCTAGGGTTTGTATCTAGGTCATTAGTAAAATAGCCGACCTGGTCTAGTGTGATTATCTTTAAATGTCAGCTGATAAAATTGAATTTTGTTGATACATCAATCTAGACAAACAACTGTTTAAGATATGGGACTGACAGCAGTTTTCACTACATGTAGTGTCACAGTAGAACCATCACTTCATACCTTAACGAGCAGATTTATCAATCCTGTAATAAATCCAAACTTATATCTTTAACTTTCTCACAAGTTACAAATTTAACCCCTTGTTAAGAAACATACCTGTTTGCAATAAATGTTAATGGGGGCTTATAGCAGGGCAGATAATGTCATAGGGTGACTGGGTCTATGATATTCATCTCCAGTTTTCAGGGAAACCGCTATAAAGTTGAATTAATGAAATATAATTCCTTCTGTTGGTTTGTTAATTTTCACCTCATAATAGTAATTACGAGATATTGATGACTGTTTTCTCGGTCACCAAGGCCCATATGACTTTGGAAACTGTGGTGATAACAGTATACGACTATATAAGTTTGGAGACAGCAGTGATGACAGTATGTGACTATATAAGTTTGGAGACTACAGTGATGACAGTATGTGACCATATAAGTTTGGAGACTACAGTGATGACAGTATGTGACTATATAAGTTTGGAGACAGCAGTGATGACAGTATGTGACTATATAAGTTTGGAGACTACAGTGATGGCAGTATGTGACCATATAAGTTTGTAGACTATACAGTGATGACAGTATGTGACTATATAAGTTTGGAGACTACAGTGATGACAGTATGTGACTATATAAGTTTGGAGACTACAGTGATGACAGTATGTGACTATATAAGTTTGTAGACTATACAGTGATGACAGTATGTGACTATATAAGTTTGGAGACTACAGTGATGACAGTATGTGACTATATAAGTTTGGAGACAGCAGTGATGACAGTATGTGACTATATAAGTTTGTAGACTACAGTGATGACAGTATGTGACTATATAAGTTTGGAGACTACAGTGATGACAGTATGTGACTATATAAGTTTGTAGACTACAGTGATGACAGTATGTGACTATATAAGTTTGGAGACTACAGTGATGACAGTATGTGACTATATAAGTTTGGAGACTACAGTGATGACAGTATGTGACTATATAAGTTTGGAGACTACAGTGATGACAGTATGTAACTATATAAGTTTGGAGACAACAGTGATGACAGTATGTGACTATATAAGTTTGGAGACTACAGTGATGACAGTATGTAACTATATAAGTTTGGAGACTACAGTGATGACAGTATGTGACTATATAAGTTTGTAGACTACAGTGATGACAGTATGTGACTATATAAGTTTGGAGACTACAGTGATGACAGTATGTGACTATATAAGTTTGGAGACAACAGTGATGACAGTATGTGACTATATAAGTTTGGAGACAACAGTGATGACAGTATGTGACTATATAAGTTTGGAGACTACAGTGATGACAGTATGTAACTATATAAGTTTGGAGACTACAGTGATGACAGTATGTGACTATATAAGTTTGGAGACTACAGTGATGACAGTATGTGACTATATAAGTTTGGAGACTACAGTGATGACAGTATGTGACTATATAAGTTTGGAGACTACAGTGATGACAGTATGTGACTATATAAGTTTGGAGACTACAGTGATGACAGTATGTGACTATATAAGTTTGGAGACTACAGTGATGACAGTATGTGACTATATAAGTTTGGAGACTACAGTGATGACAGTATGTGACTATATAAGTTTGGAGACTACAGTGATGACAGTATGTGACTATATAAGTTTGGAGACTACAGTGATGACAGTATGTGACTATATAAGTTTGGAGACTACAGTGATGACAGTATGTGACTATATAAGTTTGGAGACTACAGTGATGACAGTATGTGACTATATAAGTTTGGAGACAACAGTGATGACAGTATGTGACTATATAAGTTTGGAGACTAACAGTGATGACAGTATGTGACTATATAAGTTTGGAGACAACAGTGATGACAGTATGTGACTATATAAGTTTGGAGACTACAGTGATGACAGTATGTGACTATATAAGTTTGGAGACTACAGTGATGACAGTATGTGACTATATAAGTTTGGAGACTACAGTGATGACAGTATGTGACTATATAAGTTTGGAGACTACAGTGATGACAGTATGTGACTATATAAGTTTGGAGACTACAGTGATGACAGTATGTGACTATATAAGTTTGGAGACTACAGTGATGACAGTATGTGACTATATAAGTTTGGAGACTACAGTGATGACAGTATGTGACTATATAAGTTTGTAGACTACAGTGATGACAGTATGTGACTATATAAGTTTGGAGACTACAGTGATGACAGTATGTGACTATATAAGTTTGTAGACTACAGTGATGACAGTATGTGACTATATAAGTTTGGAGACTACAGTGATGACAGTATGTGACTATATAAGTTTGGAGACTACAGTGATGACAGTATGTGACCATATAAGTTTGGAGACTACAGTGATGACAGTATGTGACTATATAAGTTTGGAGACTACAGTGATGACAGTATGTGACTATATAAGTTTGTAGACTACAGTGATGACAGTATGTGACTATATAAGTTTGTAGACAGCAGTGATGACAGTATGTGACTATATAAGTTTGTAGACTATACAGTGATCACAGTATGTGACTATATAAGTTTGTAGACTATACAGTGATGACAGTATGTGACTATATAAGTTTGTAGACTACAGTGATGACAGTATGTGACTATATAAGTTTGGAGACTACAGTGATGACAGTATGTGACTATATAAGTTTGGAGACTACAGTGATGACAGTATGTGACTATATAAGTTTGGAGACTACAGTGATGACAGTATGTGACTATATAAGTTTGTAGACTACAGTGATGACAGTAGGTGACTATATAAGTTTGGAGACAGCAGTGATGACAGTATGTGACTATATAAGTTTGTAGACTACAGTGATGACAGTATGTGACTATATAAGTTTGGAGACTACAGTCATGACAATTAAGTTTGAGACAACATGATACAGTAAAGTTGACTATATAATTTTAGACTACAGTGAGACAGTTGTGACTATATAAGTTTGGAACAGCATGATTGACAGTATTGACTATATAAGTTTTGGACAGCTGATTACATATGTGACTATATAATTTTGGGCTACGTGATACATATTGCTATATAAGTTTGTAGACTATACAGTGATGACAGTAATGTGACTATAATTTTGTAGCACATATGACTTTGTGACTATATAATTGTAGACTCAGTCTGAATAAAAAGTTTGGAGACTACGTGAAAAGTAGTACTATTAAGTTGTAACTACTGATGACATAGGTACTATATAGTTTGGAGACACAGTATGACAGTATTGACTATTAGTTGGAGACTAAAAGTCACATTAAGTTTGGAGACTACGTTGACAGTATTGACTATAAGTTTGTGCTACAGTGACAGTAGGTCTATTAGTTGGAGACACAGTGATGACAGTATGTGACTATATAAGTTTGGAGACTACAGTGATGGCAGTATGTGACTATATAAGTTTGTAGACTACAGTGATGACAGTAGGTGACTATATAAGTTTGGAGACAACAGTGATGACAGTAGGTGACTATATAAGTTTGGAGACTACAGTGATGACAGTATGTGACTATATAAGTTTGGAGACTACAGTGATGACAGTATGTGACTATATAAGTTTGGAGACTACAGTGCTGACAGTATGTGACTATATAAGTTTGGAGATGAGTGATGACAGTATGTGACTATATAAGTTTGGAGACTACAGTGATGACAGTATGTGACTATATAAGTTTGGAGATGAGTGATGACAGTATGTGACTATATAAGTTTGGAGACTACAGTCATGACAGTATAAGTTTGGAGACAACAGTGATGACAGTATGTGACTATATAAGTTTGTAGACTACAGTGATGACAGTATGTGACTATATAAGTTTGGAGACTACAGTGATGACAGTATGTGACTATATAAGTTTGGAGACTACAGTGCTGACAGTAGGTGACTATATAAGTTTGTAGACAGCAGTGATCACAGTATGTGACTATATAAGTTTGGAGATGAGTGATGGCAGCTGTCGATACTGCCCACTGTCACATGCATAGTTACTGATATGAAATAGATGACAATAATTAACCGACCAGTCTCAAACTGCAGAACTTATATTACTAAAAGCATATTTTCATGGCTTCATTTTTTTTCTAAGTAACCAAATAAAGTCTTACTAGGTAACTAGTACTAACTACATGTACAGCATATTGTACAGGTTACAGCATTGCCAACAGAAAAGCAAGATGTCTTTTTAACTTTGAAGAATGAGGAAGACAAATACCCAGTATTAGAATTCTACCAACAACACAATCTTTGGATAGAGTTGAGATTTGTTTGTGTGGTTTTGTCTTGAGATCTACTTCCTCTACAGCATCCCTTGTCTTGCATTGGTGCTGGGCCAGATTAATATGTAATCAAATGAAATTTTGGCATGAAATATAAACAATATTCTAAAAATTTAAGCTTGCAATCATGCCAGAATTGTGTAACTGATTGAAAATTTATGTAGAGCTAAAGAATGTCAGCTCAGGATTGGAACTTCTCAGCAACCCATCTTGGAAATACAAGGCCAGCTTTGCATTTTAGTATTGGAACCCTTGGATTGTGAATGTGTGGTAGTTGGGCATGTGGAAGAACTATTAACCTTTCCCTATGCTGAGGGTGTGACAGAGAAACCTCTAACCTCGGGGTGATATTCTTGGTTGTCTGTCCCAAGGCTCGCTGTCACAATCTCAACATAGCTATATATATATAGGGATGACTATTTTCTTCCATCATATTATTTTGTTGATGCACTAGGTTCCAGTGTTGTTAAAATATTAACAATTTATAATATATTGTCATCATCACTGTCCCAATTTGTGACATGGTTATGCTACATGTACTGTAGCAGTGTGTACAGTACCTTAACCCTATTGTAAGCTGAGTTTTCACACATAACCAAACTTAATGGACCACTTCAGGAGATAACCAGGGTATGGTGAATATAACTTGATGAATGCCAAAGAAACTATTTTCAATTTAATTCTTAAAGGCTAATTAAGATCTAGAATATTTCCTCACAATAACAGGATTTATATAATGTGTATTAAAAAAACAATATGAAACTTTCTTTTACCTTTTACGAAAATGATTTTTTATTTCAATTGTGCAAATAATATAGTAAATTGGTAGGTAATTATTTTGGCTACAACAATAATGAGTTGGCAGCGAACAATCATAAATATCTTATTATGATTTTAATTTTCTTTAATTTATTTCCCTAAACCTTGACAGTAACTGGACATATTTTTCACATGAATATCACAGATCCTATAGCTTCGTCAATATCACAGATCCTATAGCTTCGTCAATATCACAGATCCTATATGGCTTTATGGATATATCACAGATACTATATGGCTTTATGAATATCACAGATCCTATGGGTTTATGAATATATCACAGATCCTATGTCTTTATGAATATATCACAGATCCTACGGCTTATGTCAATATCACAGATCCTATATGGCTTTATGGATATATCAAAGATCCTATGGCTTTATGGATATATCACAGATCCTACAGCTTAATGAGTACAGATCCTATGACTTTATGAATATATCACAGCTAGATCATATGACTTCATGGATATATCACAGATCCTATGGCTTTATGAATATCACAGATCCTACGGGTTTATGGATATATCACAGATACTATGGCTTTATGGATATATCACAGATCCTATGGCTTTATGGATATATCACAGATCCTATATGGCTTTATGGATATATCACAGATCCTATGGCTTTATGGATATATCACAGATCCTATATGGCTTTATGGATATATCAATCAATATATGCACAGATCCTACGGGTTTATGGATATATCACAGATCCTATATGGCTTTATGGATATATCACAGATCCTACGGGTTTATGGATATATCACAGATCCTACAGCTTTATGGATATATCACAGATCCTATATGGCTTTATGGATATATCACAGATCCTACAGCTTTATGGATATATCACAGATCCTATATGGCTTTATGGATATATCACAGATCCTATGGCTTGATGGATATATCACAGATCCTATATGGCTTTATGGATATATCACAGATCCTATATGGCTTTATGGATATATCACAGATCCTACGGGTTTATGGATATATCACAGATACTATGGCTTTATGGATATATCACAGATCCTACAGCTTTATGGATATATCACAGATACTATGGCTTTATGGATATCACAGATACTATGGCTTTATGGATATATCACAGATCCTACAGCTTTACGGAAATATCACAGATCCTATGGCTTTATGGATATATCACAGATCCTATGGCTTTATGAATATCACAGATCCTATGGCTTTATGGATATATCACAGATACTATGGCTTTATGGATATATCACAGATCCTACGGCTTTATGGATATATCACAGCTAGATCATATGACTTTATGGATATCACAGATCCTATGGCTTTATGGATATATCACAGATCCTGTGGCTTTATGAATATCACAGATCCTATATGACTTTATGAATATCACAGATCCTATGGCTTTATGAATATCACAGATCCTATATGGCTTTATGGATATATCACAGATCCTATGGGTTTATGAATATATCACAGATCCTTTGTCTTTATGGATATATCACAGATCCTATGGCTTTATGGATATATCACAGATCCTATGGCTTTATGGATATATCACAGATGCTATATGGCTTTATGGATATATCACAGATCCTATGGCTTTATGGATATATCACAGATCCTACGGCTTTATGGATATATCACAGATCCTATGGCTTTATGGATATATCACAGATCCTATGGCTTTATGGATATCACAGATACTATGGCTTTATGGATATATCACAGATACTATGGCTTTATGGATATATCACAGATCCTATGGCTTTATGGATATATCACAGATCCTACAGCTTTATGGATATATCACAGATCCTATATGGCTTTATGGATATATCACAGATACTATGGCTTTATGGATATATCACAGATCCTACGGGTTTATGGATATATCACAGATCCTATGGCTTTATGGATATATCACAGATACTATGGCTTTATGGATATATCACAGATCCTATGGCTTTATGAATATATCAAAGATCCTATGGCTTTATGGATATATCAAAGATCCTATGGCTTTATGGATATATCACAGATCCTATGGCTTTATGAGTACAGATCCTATGACTTTATGGATATATCACAGATCATATGGGTTTATGAATATATCACAGATCCTATGGCTTTATGGATATATCACAGATACTATGGCTTTATGGATATATCACAGATCCTATGGCTTTATGGATATCACGTACAGATACTATGGCTTTATGGATATATCACAGATCCTACGGCTTTATGGATATATCACAGATCCTACAGCTTAATGAGTACAGATCCTATGACTTTATGGATATCACAGATACTATGGCTTTATGGATATCACATGTACAGATCCTACAGGTTTATGGATATATCAAAGATCCTATGGCTTTATGGATATATCACAGATCCTACAGCTTAATGAGTACAGATCCTATGACTTTATGAATATATCACAGATCCTATGGCTTTATGAATATCACAGATCCTATGGCTTTATGAATATCACAGATCCTATATATGGCTTATGAATATCACAGATCCTACAGGTTTATGAATATCACAGATCCTATGGCTTTATGAATATCACAGATCCTACGGCTTTATGAACATCACAGATCCGATGGTTATATGAATATCACAGATCCGATGGCTATATGCATGAATATCACAGATCCTATGACTTTATGAATATCACAAATCCTATGGCTTTGAGTTAAAAGTAAAACGTTGAACAAGTTATTTAAAATACAGAAACAGAATGTATCAACAGAGATACTGAATAGTTCATCAGGAGCATGGATAACAATTAATTTACTTTTAAGTTCAGCCAATAAATCATGTATGTGCTTTAAACATTCATTGCAAAATTAACACTACAAAACTTTTAAGCATAAAATATTCTCAAACATATGTTTTATGTGCTGTATCTTTATAGATCTATATAATTTATAATTGAATTATGGCAAAACAAAATTTTGAATTGCACCACGTGGCTACAGGTAGATTTATATAATCTAGGCTGTACATGTGTATAGGATATATATGGGGACGATTAAGAGTGGTACGCATAGTTAGACAGTGTATACCCCTGATCAAGTCAGTATAACCAGGTACAGTTATTATATATAGGATGAATAGCCAGGCATGTGTAGTCAAAATTGACAACGTTAATGTCGGAATGCAGGACAATGCAAGTTATTGTTGGGGGGATGTGCCTTAAAAAATCTCCCGCGTCGCCTCGTCTGAAAAATCTCAAATTGAGGCCTGAATCAGAGTCAAGTCAGGTAAATTGCCCATGATTTAATATATTGCCAGCAAGGTATGAAATAGGGGAACAGTTAATTGATCGTACAGGTAGCACAGGTAATAAACACACAGGTAGGCTTTTGAAGTAACTTAGTCATGAAAGACCATTGTGTGCAGCCCGTTTCAGCAGTCCCAACCTGCTATAGTGATCTGGGGACATTTCTCTTTCCCTGTATAATCAACTCTCCCTATTACTTTGTTCATCCCAGCTTTGGATGACAGCATCTATAATGTATCTACAACATTTCACCTTGTGGTAAAATCACCTTAAATAGGCCCAGGTATCAAAATATATAAAACATGGCCTATCAATACTTGCACAACAAAGACAGATGTCAGGAAACAGGAGTTACACAGATTAATCCTCTTCACTGAACATTTTAAGTCGTCTCAAAGGTAGAATATTTTGAAATATTGCAGTTATTGAATTCTCAATAATATTTGTTCAATATTCAATACTTTGTGTGTCTCTTTTTACAATAATTCAAGAGCACTTTTTTTAGCCCTTTAATGCTGATAATTGGTTGGAGTGGGTGAGGCAAGTTATGGTTTCTTTATCAATAATTGAATTTATTCATCATACTCTATAACAATAATAATACTAAAAAGATACAAACGTATTTGAATAAAGATAAACAAGCATGCTGAGTATTGCTAAAGCAAATACATGTCCCCTACTGACCCCCATTTAAAAAAAGTAAGTGACCTTGACCTTGACCCAAAAACCTTGAAATTTGAACTTGATCTGTAGCTTGAATTTACATACCAACTTTCACCAAAAAAACCTTGAAGCATGGCTGAGATAATTGCAGAAAACTGAGTGGACGGACTGACAGACAGATAGTGAAAGTTGGTATGTAAACTTCAGAAGCTTCAGCAATATGTACCAGCATGCTTGTTTAACTCTTTCCGTACTTTGTGTTCTTTCCGGATTCCGTACCGGAAGTAGTTATTAGGCTCACCCCCGGAAGTTTAAACAAAATGGCAGACTACATGTGCATTTTTGGTGCGTTGTTATTTTCATATAGAAACAGAAAGGTTAGTGTTATCTTTGTACATGATTAAGAAATATTTAACAAAATAAGATCTAGATCAGATTTATCACTCTGAAACGTCCTTGACTCTGATATCTAAAATGCAAATGTAGCAAGCCGCCATATTGTTTACATTAAGAACATATTGAGAAAATATCAACTATTATACTGTACCGAAAAAAACACGTAAAACAAACGAAATAAAAATTATTTAACAACCGAAGTGTTTGTTTCAAAAGCTTTGAACACATTATATAAATCACTGCATTTGGTAATTGTATTTATCGATTGATGCTGTCAACAAATCAACACTTTAAAAACGTCAACTTAGTCTGTCGACTATAGTCGACAGCGGGGAAGACGGAGCACATTTTTATGTCGACTATAGTCGACAACGGGGAAGAGAGAGCACATTTTTATGTCGACTATAGTCGACAACGGTACTGAAAGAGTTAACAGGACATTGTACATTACACCTCCCAAATGGAGTTTAAAATTTCCAAGCATGATCATGAAGTCAACCTATAAATCATACAAATTAATTTGTAAGGAAAAAATTTAAGGGTAACAACAACACTGAATAAATGAGATTGATGGATGTTTAGTGTAAACAGACAATGCAATATCATAACGATAAATCCCATCACCTGACTTGTATATTCTCATAAAAATAACTATTTTAGATATGGAATATAGAAATCGTTGAGTGTTGTGTAACTGATGGATGTGCTGCGAACTTGGCCCGGAGTTACGTCATTTATGTCTAGCATATAAATAATGTAATTTCAGGTGTCGTCGAGGACAATGACAATGTATACCGCTATCAGTATATCATTTTAATGTGTTAAGTCGCTGTCTTCTTATCAAAAACCTACCATGTCAAACAAGGTTGAAGAGGTAAAATAAATCTATAGCTTATCACTTTAGGTCATCATGACCTTCAAATATAATATCATACAGAAAATTTTATTTGCCCTGGTTAGAATTGAAAACACCTTATACCATTCAAGTCAACAGATAAGAAATAATAAAATAAAAAGCATGGTTTCTTCAGAATAACTTTTCATTCATTTTGAATACATTTTCAAGGAGATTTATTGATATAAATATGCATATATATACAGAGTGTATAAATATATATCTAAATATTTTGTAAGCAAGAATTTGACTTTGTGTTTATGACTCATCGTTTAAGTGTTCTGGGACTTGATAAAGCTTTTATGTTACTTTACATTAGGATTCAGTGAGTAAATTTAAGTTTAACACTGTATTCAAGAAAATGTAGCTGTATGAAGAGACCTCAGGAAGTGAAATGGTTATGGATAATTTCTGTGATCATTTACCATTTTGAAAACAGAATAAAATCGCCAATAACAGATACCTTATTCTCTAAGGGCAACTCTCCAAAAACAGATACCTTGTTCTCTAAGGGCAACTCTCCTAAAACAGATACCTTATTATCCAAGGGCAACTCTCCTAAAACAGATACCTTATTCTCTAAGGGCAACTTTCCAAAAACAGAAACCTTATTCTCTAAGGGCAACTCTCCTAAAACAGATACCTTATTCTCCAAGGGCAACTCTCCTAAAACAGATACCTTATTCTCTTAGGGCAACACTCCAAAAACAGATACCTTATTCTCTAAGGGCAACTCTCCAAAAACAGATATCTTATTCTCTAAGGGCAACTCTCCTAAAACAGATACCTTATTCTCTAAGGGCAACTTTCCAAAAACAGAAACCTTATTCTCTAAGGGCAACTCTCCTAAAACAGATACCTTATTCTCCAAGGGCAACTCTCCTAAAACAAATACCTTATTCTCTAAGGACAACTCTCCTAAAACAAATACCTTATTCTCTAAGGACAACTCTCCTAAAACAGATACCTTGTTCTCTAAGGACAACTCTCCTAAAACAGAAACCTTATTCTCTAAGGACAACTCTCCAAAAACAAATACCTTATTCTCTAAGGACAACTCTCCTCAAACAGAAACCTTATTCTCTAAGGACAACTCTCCTAAAACAGATACCTTATTCTCTAAGGACAACTCTCCTAAAACAAATACCTTATTCTCTAAGGACAACTCTCCTAAAACAAATACCTTATTCTCTAAGGACAACTCTCCTAAAACAGATACCTTGTTCTCTAAGGGCAACTCTCCTAAAACAAATACCTTATTCTCTAAGGGCAACTCTCCTAAAACAGAAACCTTATTCTCTAAGGGCAACTCTCCTAAAACAGATACCTTATTCTCTAAGGGCAACTCTCCTAAAACAGATACCTTATTCTCTATGTACCTTATTCTCTAAGGACAACTCTCCTAAAACAGATACCTTATTCTCTAAGGACAACTCTCCTAAAACAGATACCTTATTCTCTAAGGACAACTCTCCTAAAACAAATACCTTATTCTCTAAGGACAACTCTCCTAAAACAAATACCTTATTCTCTAAGGACAACTCTCCTAAAACAAATACCTTATTCTCTAAGGACAACTCTCCTAAAACAGATACCTTATTCTCTAAGGGCAACTCTCCTAAAACAGAAACCTTATTCTCTAAGGGCAACTCTCCTAAAACAGAAACCTTATTCTCTTAGGGCAACTTTCCAAAAACAGAAACCTTATTCTCTATGTACCTTATTCTCTAAGGACAACTCTCCAAAAACAGATACCTTATTCTCTATGTACCTTATTCTCTAAGGGCAACTCTCCTAAAACAGATACCTTATTCTCCAAGGGCAACTCTCCTAAAACAGATACCTTATTCTCCAAGGACAACTCTCCTAAAACAGAAACCTTATTCTCTAAGGGCAACTCTCCTAAAACAGATACCTTGTTCTCTAAGGGCAACTCTCCAAAAACAGAAACCTTATTCTCTAAGGACAACTCTCCTAAAACAGATACCTTATTCTCTAAGGGCAACTCTCCTAAAACAAATACCTTATTCTCTAAGGACAACTCTCCTAAAACAGATACCTTATTCTCTAAGGGCAACACTCCAAAAACAGATACCTTATTCTCCAAGGACAACTCTCCAAAAACAGAAACCTTATTCTCTATGTACCTTATTCTCTAAGGGCAACTCTCCTAAAACAGAAACCTTATTCTCTTAGGGCAACTTTCCAAAAACAGAAACCTTATTCTCTATGTACCTTATTCTCTAAGGACAACTCTCCAAAAACAGATACCTTATTCTCTATGTACCTTATTCTCTAAGGACAACTCTCCAAAAACAGAAACCTTATTCTCTAAGGGCAACTCTCCTAAAACAGAAACCTTATTCTCTTAGGGCAACTTTCCAAAAACAGAAACCTTATTCTCTATGTACCTTATTCTCTAAGGACAACTCTCCAAAAACAGATACCTTATTCTCTATGTACCTTATTCTCTAAGGGCAACTCTCCTAAAACAGATACCTTATTCTCCAAGGGCAACTCTCCTAAAACAGATACCTTATTCTCCAAGGACAACTCTCCTAAAACAGAAACCTTATTCTCTAAGGGCAACTCTCCTAAAACAGATACCTTGTTCTCTAAGGGCAACTCTCCAAAAACAGAAACCTTATTCTCTAAGGACAACACTCCAAAAACAGATACCTTATTCTCCAAGGACAACTCTCCTAAAACAGATACCTTATTCTCTAAGGGCAACTCTCCAAAAACAGATATCTTATTCTCTAAGGGCAACTCTCCAAAAACAGAAACCTTATTCTCTAAGGGCAACTCTCCAAAAACAGAAACCTTATTCTCTAAGGACAACACTCCAAAAACAGAAACCTTATTCTCTAAGGACAACTCTCCTAAAACAGATACCTTATTCTCTAAGGACAACTCTCCAAAAACAGATATCTTATTCTCTAAGGGCAACTCTCCAAAAACAGATACCTTGTTCTCTAAGGGCAACTCTCCTAAAACAAATACCTTGTTCTCTAAGGGCAACTCTCCAAAAACAGATACCTTATTCTCTAAGGGCAACTCTCCAAAAACAGATACCTTATTCTCTAAGGGCAACTCTCCAAAAACAGAAACCTTATTCTCTAAGGGCAACTCTCCTAAAACAGATACCTTATTCTCTATGGAAAAAAATAAGAAAAAACGTAGATGATAATTCCTTCAAAAGAAGAATATCATTTGGAATATCCTTACATTTCTGATAAGTACATTACAGCATTGATGACCGACAGAAAACAGCACAAGCAGTATTGTTAACAGAATGTAATCTGATACAGCCATAAAGCAAACACCAAGATTTCATAGCAATCAAAAATACAAAACTGCATGCCTTTTTATACAAAAGAAAACACTCTCATTGCAACCAACCATCATTATGATAAATTCATTAAAACTCTAAAGTGTCTGACAGCAGTGGAGGATGAAAAGGTATTCTGCTTCCAGGTGGAAAAAGTAACGAGCTGTGATATGATAACATCAGGACTATGATGCAGGTGAGAGTTGGAGCAATACTATCAGCACATCACTACCGTTGTATGATGCTTCCTATCAATATCTGAATAAGTGATATAAACATCACTGTTGTCAGCTGTGTCTGACTGTCTCTATATTCTTTTTATTTCTAAAATCCATCTCTACCTTTTTTGCCATGGGTGGATGGAAGTTTAAGGTCTTTGTTCCAAGCATTTTTGGAGGCAAAATTTTTGATAAAATTCTTTCAGCATTCTTTAAGAGCACTAAGCCCCATATTGGGACATCTTATATATTGTCTACTGTCAAATGTTGATCTTTGCACAATTGTCCACCTGGTAGAGTTGTACAAAATTTCCACCTGGTTTTCTACTTATTATCTAGCTACCAAGGATATCCTCTTTTCCTTATTGTCAACATCTCATTTATTTGGAAAATTTTGGAATGTCATGATAATTCTTATATTTGCTACAACTGTAACTTGTGGATGCTAAAGTTCCATGCTACTGCAATACTGGTGATTAAAACACTTAATACTGTACTACAATGCTAAACATTTACCTGGAATCCATTTAATTCTGGTCATATCTTTTCCTATCTCAACACATACCAATAAACCCTAAATCTAAGTTTTGCTGTCATTACGCTATCGTTGGATCTATTCTACAGTGAGAACACAGGGATACCAGAACTGGCAACATATATATATATATATATACTATACATCCTCACCTTATTATGTCTATTTTAAGTACCAGAGAACCAAAAACTTGGACCTGATTCCAAAAATAATCTGATACCTAAGTTTTCAACATGGGGAGTATAAATCAAGTGGCTGTGCCTCGCAGGCAGGTTATTACACAAACAAATAAGCTGCTTGATGATGATATCACAGGCTAGTAGTGTTGCAGTACCCAACACATGCCCATTGCATGTAACACACAAAACCCATTACAACATACGGGTTGGATCGCCCAGACCTGCCCTGGGTAGAGCTCCGTTAGATTAAGAACTAACGTTACACAACAACTTTTGTCAGTTACTTGATCTTGTTTCCATGGTTAATCCTACAATCATATGCACGTTTTGAAATTTAAATGTTAACATCATGACAATTTTGAAGTCTGACCTTGTGAGAATGCGGATCAATAGATAGATTAACAGGCCATGATGGACAACTAACAAGGCTCAGAACCTAGAAGTGCTGGCATACATATATTTGGTAGCTATCACCTTTGTACATATATATGCTTGCTTAGATTATCTGCTAGAGGGATCAGTTAGACAAAAAAAAATATTATGATATTTTGGATAAAGACAATAACACATTTAGAAATAAACAGACCACCCTGGGTTTAACAGGGAAATACAATGTTAAAGGCCAACTATAACCTTATATATGTCCCCTTCATCATGTAGCAGGGAAAGATAGCATGATTATCTAATTAGGAGCCAATTGTTGATTCCTTCATCATATTCTATCATCATAACCACCACACACTGACACAAGGTTAGAAACCTACTATCAAGACTATTAGCTCTAACAGAGAAGGTGACACAAGGTTAGGGACCGACTGTCAGGACTATCAACAGTTAACAGGGCCTGACACAAGGTTAGGGACCAACTGTCAGGACTATCAACAGTTAACAGGAGGTGACACAAGGTTAGGGACCGACTGTCAGGACTATCAACAGTTAACAGGAGGTGACACAAGGTTAGGGACCGACTGTCAGGACTATCAACAGTTAACAGGAGGTGACATAAGGTTAGGGACCGACTGTCAGGACTATCAACAGTTAACAGGAGGTGACACAAGGTTAGGGACCAACTGTCAGGACTATCAACAGTTAACAGGAGGTGACAAAAGGTTAGGGACCGACTGTCAGTACTATCAACAGTTAACAGGAGGTGACACAAGGTTAGGGACCGACTGTCAGGACTATCAACAGTTAACAGGAGGTGACACAAGGTTAGGGACCGACTGTCAGGACTATCAACAGTTAACAGGAGGTGACACAAGGTTAGGGACCTACTGTCAGGACTATCAACAGTTAACAGAAGGTGACACAAGGTTAGGGACCGACTGTCAGGACTATCAACAGTTAACAGGAGGTGACACAAGGTTAGGGACCGACTGTCAGGACTATCAACAGTTAACAGGAGGTGACAAAAGGTTAGGGACCAACTGTCAGGACTATCAACAGCAGGAGGTGACACAAGGTTAGGGACCGACTGTCAGGACTATCAACAGTTAACAGGAGGTGACACAAGGTTAGGGACCGACTGTCAGGTCTATCAACAGTTAACAGAAGGTGACACAAGGTTAGGGACCGACTGTCAGGACTATCAACAGTTAACAGGAGGTGACACAAGGTTAGGGACCGACTGTCAGGTCTATCAACAGTTAACAGGAGGTGACACAAGGTTAGGGACCGACTGTCAGGACTATCAACAGTTAACAGGAGGTGACACAAGGTAAGGGACCGACTGTCAGGACTATCAACAGTTAACAGGAGGTGACAAAAGGTTAGGGACCAACTGTCAGGACTATCAACAGTTAACAGGAGGTGACACAAGGTTAGGGACCTACTTGGAAAAAAAGAATATTTAAAAAGATCGAAAAAATAACAAATACCACATCTTTGGAGACATGTTGGCCAAGACATCCATGGTAATAAAACTGGATATCAATATAAAAATATTTGTTGTGATCTCAAATGGAACCAAAATTGGATGAAGTCGCAAAAGGTGTTCATCTGGGAGATGAATCTACAAATTTGCCATTAGATTTGATGTTATTGTTAAATCTCTTCAGGATTGGATCTCTTTTTACAGACGACTCCATGGATTCTACCACACATAACTCATTCTTTTACTTTTACAACTCGTAAAGACACATCAGTTTCAAGGCTAAAATAATTATGAAATGATTCCATGGCAGAGAACACCCACCAAGGAACGGACAGCTCTGGGCTCACTAACAAATCTACAGCTCCTCGCCTAATCTATTCACTACACTTCTCTTTAAATCTCAATTTTATCTGAAACTCTCAAGGATGTTTGTGGGTTCAGTTTTTGTTTAATTTTTTTTTTCAGTTGTGAATCAATGTAACATCACTGGTTTCCATTATCCAGTTAAAATAATCAATCAATGTGTAATGGTACATGACACAAATTTTAAATGCTTGTTATATACCGTATATCGTTTTTTTTTAGCGAGTGTCTAATTTTCGCTATTTTCACGACCAGACTCGGTCGCGAATTATAAGATATTGCTAAAATTGATCACATTTTACAGTAAGAGTTAGCTCCCTTGTAGGGGTGTTGTCATGAACCGATCACTTGTTTATACATGCCGTATACAGGTGTGCTTAATTGGCCTTAACTCGACTGAACTGTTTTATTCAATAAAAATGTACTCACAGTTGACCATATGTTTTGTCCTTTGTATAGATCTATTTGAAATCATAACGAGAGTCACATTGCCATGTGAAACATGGCCATGCTACGATTTGTAACCGTTACACGGAAGGACAAAGAAAATCCGGTCAGGGACAGACCTGAGTTTGCTGAAGCAAACAAACGTGTAGATAAATTATTATTACTGTACTTCTTCATTTTTGTTGTATATGAAACATATGTACGCTAAAATTTGAATTACACGTGGTGAAAACGCTAAAAATGAAATATGCTAAAAATAAAACGTGTCATTTTGTACAGAAAACGCGAAATTTGGCATACGCTAAAAAAAACCGATATACAGTATTACAGTTGAGATGATATTGTTTACTTTTTTTGCAATTTCTTTTGTCAGGGAACTTCTAAATGATCAATTTTATGTTTAATTTCTGTTCTATTAATCTCTGATTGAACCGGTACCTATATAATTTTGGTAACAAAGCTATACCTGATTAAAAAAGAAATTGGTATGGTTTGGTATTTTTTAATCTCCTATCAATAGATGGCCATTTAAGGGTATACAAGATGCATGCGTGTGGTGGTGATCATGAGTGTGCGTGTTTTGGGAGACTGCGTTATGTTCATGTTTTTCTTGTGATATAACGAAAATTATGCCAACTTTATAGTGCTACCTCACTGAGACATGCTGCTGAAGACACCAAGCAGGACACCCCATCCAGTCAATATAATGACAACAGGCGAAAAATGCTGATTGCTAATCAGGGGTCATAACTATCATTGTTATAGACTCGGGTATGTCTTGGCCAGGGGGCAGAACCTACTAAGGCCATCCTCACAGGGGCAATCGCTCAAAATGCAGTGTCAACCAAGGGGGACAATAGGAGGAAGTAAGTTGTTTTGGAAGAAGAGAAATGATAATTAACTTTAAGATCCAAAATTCTGTCCCCTTCTACGATCATGTACAGTAAAACACGGTTATGATAATAGTGAATCCCAGGGGACCAACTGAATCAGTTCGTTATATTGATAGTTCGTATTACGTGTATTACGATTTTTTTTTTTTTTCTAAAAACTTCGCTGTATGAAAATATTCAAATAAAATTCAAACAAGTACAATTTAAAAGCGATGCAATTATTTTAAGTCAGTTATAACCTTCTGATGAAACTTTTCGCGTAAGGCAAGTGTGTACAAATACGGTCGTGATCACCGGGGCATGACTTTCTGACTTCGGAAGATGGGTTCGTACTAAAAGTGTTGAAATAACAAAGAATTTCAGTCGACGGGTCCTCTAAATTGGTTCGTAATAGACAATATTTCACTTTGTGAAATTCGCAATATAATTATAGAATTACATATAGAAGTAATAGGGAGAATAGCCAGGGAATCAGAATTAGTTCGTAATATCCATAAAATCGCTATAAGCGTGTTCGTACTAAACTTGTTTTACTGTAATAGGGGAAGCAGGAACAGTTCTTATGCCTACACGCAGGCCAGATATACAAGGGAAATTTCTGGGAATACAATATCACAATTTTCACTGCGAAAATGATTTCTCTCATTCAGGCAGTGATCAATCATGAATGGCTATATATATAGCTACACGCCATTTTACACATGTGTACAAATCCATATTTCTAATGACAATTAGATAAACAAACAAATTGTGCAGTTCTAATACAATTAAATTTTTGAAAAATATGATGCCAAAATGTAAGACATGAAATTGATTTTAAAAACCTGTGTAATAGTTGCATTGATGTACACCATTTCAAAGATGATGACTTAAGCAAGTCTATCGGCTATAAGGACAAACGGACAAGGACTCTCCATAAAAAATATAGCAGTGTCATAGAGTACTTAAGCACAGACAGGAGTAAATAGGTACTTGATGGCACGATAGTCACCTTACTCATCGTTCCAGTGTGGTTCCTACCAGTCAGCTATTGTTCCCATTTAAAGGATATCCAACACGGTTCTTTGTATTTCTTTACCTGCGGGATCCACTTCGGCTTTTTAAACCGCAGAGATCTATAACTGTGATCAATAGTCAAAATGGCAGGTCCGTTGGGTACTTAATAGTAACCGCTAATACTTTGTTATCTGATCTAGTATGTGAATTTTATTTTTCATCATTATTTACCTGGTAATTTTTTTTTATCTCTACCTTGAAAGGGTTGCAGCAAATGTTTATAAATTTCTGTATATGGTTTGAGACAGACTAAATACCTACGAATCCTGTATCGTATACTATAGTGAACAAATTAAGCAATGTTACACCTACATCTCATGTACAATAATAACCTGTCACTATAACAGGGTATAAACATTTTACCACAATAACAAAGTGATTCAAGTAGTTTGATCTGTCGAGGTTGAAAACAACCGATATAAAGTTTTAATCTGAACAAAAATTCTCCTGTCTACCATGCATAGCATTCAAGATCTTATAAACTGATGCATGCATTGAAGAATTTTGGTATTAAAATAAACTTCAAGGAAAAATGGATTTCATTATACAGAAACATATCGATACCAGTAAACAGCATCCATTACAGCATCTATCATCACCAAAGTATTTCAAACAACAACGATCTGTTTTTTAAGAAAGACACAGCTGTGACATAATCATGGTAATCAATTTAGTACAGTATATAATAAAAAAATCAGTTGTATAGATCATCTGATCAAGAATAAACTCAAATGATGAATTACATCATCACTGCTTCAGTCTGCCAATCACAATATTGCTGACAGTGAGCTTCCTATATGGATACACACATTATGACAGCAGTGATTTGTAAAGTTTACATTTCATTACAGATTGTTTCCACATAAAATATAAAATTATAAATGTACAGAATATATACAGAAAGTAGAACTTGTAAACATTATTTGAATTTTACGAAAACAAAAGATCTGGGTCTTCCGGGAGCAACTTGTACACATCAAGCAAATATTGAATTGGCATCTATTCATGAAGTATGAATATTTTCATATTCCAATTTGTAACAACACATATGTCTGAATGTAAATAAAGTGATCTACATAAAGTATATCATAATAAACAATTTCAGATGGTGAGTATATTTGGGGGAATTTCTAAGGTATTTTCCCAACAAATTTCATAAAATTTGAAAAAATTTTGATATCAATTAAAGTTTTGAAAATAATTAAAATGATTTCAGTACTAGTATGAAGGCATGAGTTCCATTTTGCTACAATAAAAACAATTTGATTTTTGTAATGTATATTCTAGTAAATACGTAATATAAATAAATAGATAGGTTATTTCTTCAAAAAATTTAACCAATAGATACTAATTCTAATATGGATAAAACAACTCTTATATGCGTGCTCGACTTTATGACGGATAATTGAATATAGTTTATTCAAACATATTATTTAACATCTATCTTTCAATGATGATCTGTTGAACATCATTTACATTTTAATTCTGTGATACTTCGTTATGATGTTATGTAATTGTGCTCATTTATAATGAAACGTACCTGCTGAGAATCGTAATATATATATATGAGTCTAGTTTTCTGTTATTTTTATTTTACTTTTTGTACAAGGTTTGACCTGCTGTGTCCCATTAAATGATCATATTGATCAGCATCCCGGTCAAATAATAACTTATCTATCAAATTCAAAATTGGAATAAAAAGCATGTCAATCTTTCCTATACATACGGTTTTTTTCTGTGTTACGTATACTGTTAGCATTATATATATCTAGCATGCTTCAGTCTGGTTAGCTTGTTTTTACATGATGTGACTGCGGGTAGACTGTTGACAACCCTAAATGCCATCATCTCCCTGTACTCCCTGATATGATCAATCATGATCCTAAATGAGATTGTACTTGTTGAAATTTACAGTGTAACACATGATCAGTGCATATAACTTCTGTTTTCATATGGTTTGGGGATGTAAACTGTTACAAAGCTCTGAACAAAATCTTAAAAAATCATGGATTTTCTATTTACCATTTCTACAGATATAACATATCATAAATCCTAACAAATCTGTGGACATTTATCTGTATCTACCCAACAATTTGACAGTTGAAGGATCTCACAATAGGAGAATCAATGATTAACTATTTAACTACTGTCTTAATATGCATTAATACTAATAATAGCATTTATTTTAAATCATTAGTAACCTTTGCAACATTAACTGTGGAGTATCATAAGAAAGCAACATAACTTAATGGAACTAAAATCAAAAGCAATTTTTAAAACAAGTAATTATATATAAAGCTTATCAACTAGGCCTAGTAGCTAGCTTACTGTTACATGTGTCTAGTGCTTTCACTGTAATTTACAGAACAATAAAATGTTCTGCGATAAGCTAAAACTGGTGGATTAATACAAATAACTTTGAGAATTAAAAGTTGGTCTAAAGAATGCCAAGAGTTTGTTTTGTTTAGGTCAGTACGTCCGCATTCCAATCACATTCCCTTCTACCCCCATGGAGAGCCCCTGTGTATTTCCCCAATACACACAGAATGTAGGCACTGATTTCCCTTCGTAGCCTTTTCTAAATATAAATTCTTCAATATCGTTGCATAAGTTGAACTCATACAAACTTAAATCAAGTTAATTGTAACGCCAGTAGTGTAGCTTTTAGGCGTTGAATTTCACTTGAAAATGTCCCTTACTTTCTTCATAATGAACAAGCATGAAACATTGGAGGGACCGGGTCAACGCGATCGGATACGCTTGAGGGTCCCATAAAAAGTATGCCATCGGCTTGAAAAAGACTATGTGTAATAACATCTTAACAAACAAGTATAAATTATAAATACAAACCTTCATTGTTCATATCATGCCGCATTTCACGATGAACAGTTATATTCATGGTTTCAATATCCAAACACAATATATCTTGACCTCCATATTGGAATATAGTTTACAATCACGTGATTAAAATAGATCGATTTGATTGGATTTGTCTGGAAATCGAATTTCGCGCAAAAATAGAGGTGATAGGCTAGACAAATAAACACATATTTGTTTCTAGCCGAAAATATATTTAGATTGCTTTTGAAAAATTGAGTAAAGACAATATAATATTAGATAAACAATAGCCAGACAAATAGTTAAGGGCTACGATAAATAAACACAATAAAAGTGCTCGAACAAACATATTTTAATCCAAGTTTGTGTCATTTAGACTCGATGCAGCATTATGTACCATGTAAGGCCTATATCGAAAGAAGAAAATCGAAGGTGTTTCAAAAAGCAACATTATTACCCGAAGCTCACATGAACCAAACAAAATTCAGTGACTATATACCCAGATAGGCCCTACTTCACTGCAAAATCATTTGTATTTATATTCATCAAAAGCCACAATATATCTCTGATGGATTAAAAAAAACTCATTTAAAAGTGCTGTTCTGGCAAAGAAAAACGTTAGCAAGGTAGACTTATAATTAGAATTAGAAAATATTTGTAGTTGTAAAGAAAATAACTTTATTAGATCTAGAATCTATGTAATTTTTTTAACATATACAGGATATATGTAGGGATATATATTATAATAAATATGTTTCTCTCCAGAGGAATATAGTAATTAAGAGATCAATATATAATTCGTTACGTTACACATAATTGAGGTTAAGAGTCTTTTGGCATACAAAAGTGTCAAATAATAATAAAACACTCATTAACCGGGCAAAAATCTGTTTGCCATAATTTATTTTTTATCTAACATCAAATGATTTTTTTCCATTTGTGACTAATTTCATTTTCATACATAAGGATAAAAGATTTGACAATTATGTGCAATTACTTTGTCCTTATGTAAGACGGCATCTTAATTGCCACTTGAGGTCAATGATTAGGCATATCATTTACACAAAAATCAAAATAATAAAATCACGTGTGTGAGATCATGATACGTAGTAGGGGAGGCAACCCTATATCATTGACATTGGTTTTTCTCCATTGACTTTTTGTGTGAAGAGGTTTTATCATTTTTTTAATTATTTTTTTTCTTCACAATATGGATGTCTATATTTCATCCATTAAACCAGGGATCACATGATGTTTTGTATTATAACTGAACTATATATATATATATTTACACACACGATGCTATCTAGATTCAAAGCAGGTGTGAAATTCCCTACACACCCTTAAATCTGTGTTCTTTTAACACTTGTTTATACTTCAGACATCGTGCGTATCAAGCGTTCACAAGAACGCGTTAGAACCTGTCACTTCCTGTTTACCTCCTATCCGAGAAGATCGTAGGCAATATTTGTTGGATAATGTAGTATTTTGCGAGTTGTGAATGGCTAACCTTATTTCTAAGTAGTCATTCATGGTTTCAAGATGATTCCGTGGTATATAGTCAAGTACTATCTGCACAAACATTCCAAATTTTGCTCCTGTCTAGGGGTGTTGCTACTCTTTACAGTATGCTTCTACAGGTAAACATTCAATTTTTGACAGCACTTATGGTTTGCATTGTTGACGAGTTTTCCATTCACCATGGAATTTATAAAGGGGTTGTGAGGTCTCTTGATTCAGAATTTTCTTAATTTTAGACCTCTATTAAACTCTTAAACTGCACGGAATACAAGGAAATATTTATATATATATATACTTGATTGCAAAAGCATTATTGTTTTCTGACCATCTATTTAAATGTAAATATTTTCGACCGAATTGGAAACTTGAGGATGAGATCTTCCCTGGAGGGAAGTTTGTATCCCTGGTAAATACTGACTGCCATATACCGCTCAGCTAGAGAGAACTTCTATTCCCTCGATCACTTGAGTTTGAGACTAGTTATACAGATGTCCAGGGTACGATCCTTAGCAGAGGCAGTGATTCAAATGTTTGTATTAGAGACTGAATCTGGCAGTCTTCCATGTCTTATTATCATAGATACTTTTTTGTCCAAATCAAGTTTTACATTGCTCAACATTATGTTTACTGATCCATGTTTGAATTTCAACTTTTGCTATTTCTTACAGCTATCTACAGCTGTTTTTGGCAGTATGGTCATTCCTATTAGGCATAGCTGGGGCATATAGCTTCATCAGGTTTGTATATTTTAGGGGCAACTTAGTAACTTACTGTGATTTTAAGTAATAATTTGGTAAAGTATTGCATAATTTCACACATATATTTTTACCTCATCAACCTAGAATTCAAGCAGTGAATTAATTTCTTCTTTACTAAATAATTAGGAACTGCAACACTCCCATTTGGTTCTACTGTAGGATATCCGTATTTATCTATGTGACTTAGCTTTAGATTATGTAAATACATGTACATGTATATTTATTATATATTGATATATGCAGTCCTGATTTTGATCCATAGTAAATTGGGATTGAAAAATAAGGGTCTCTATATCTAGAGAGTTATATATAGCTAGATTATTATATAGACAGGTGTTTCATTTGTAATAGAAATAAATGAAAACTGCATTCATTTTACAACAATTGCAAAATAAGTGGGAGGTCAAAGGATAACAAGATTATCAGTGTTTTGATGAATTTGTTTTGATTGATATAAAGTGCAAATTAGACCTTTGGTTTGAGTACAGAAAATAATGAGTGTTCTTGATAGATTTATTTATATATTTGCAGCTCTGATTCAATATTACCAAATCTTCTGTTCATGTTCAAGAGAAGCAAAAAGGTAAGGCATCAATGCTTAAGGAAGTTTCGGTTACTAATCTCCATATTGAAAGTCACAGGGGTTAATTTATTAGAGCATTCATTCAAACAACAAACAAACAAAAATACCTATGATGTTTGGCTGCTAGAGCCCTGGGATGGAGCCCCTCAGTTTGTGAAAAGAAATGACCTTGACCCAGTGTTTGGTAGACTATGATATTAGGGATACTACATCCTGTTTTGTAGACTATGTAGACCATATACAGGTCTACTACATCCTGTTTTGTAGACTATATACAGGTCTACTACATCCTGTTTTGTAGACTATATACAGGTCTACTACATCCTGTTTTGTAGACTATATACAGGTCTACTACATCCTGTTTTGTAGACTATATACAGGTCTACTACATCCTGTTTTGTAGACTATATACAGGTCTACTACATCCTGTTTTGTAGACTATATACAGGTCTACTACATCCTGTTTTGTAGACTATATACAGGTCTACTACATCCTGTTTTGTAGACTATATACAGGTCTACTACATCCTGTTTTGTAGACTATATACAGGTCTACTACATCCTGTTTTGTAGACTATATACAGGTATACTACATCCTGTTTTGTAGACTATATACAGGTCTACTACATCCTGTTTTGTAGACTATATACAGGTCTACTACATCCTGTTTTGTAGACTATATACAGGTCTACTACATCCTGTTTTGTAGACTATATACAGGTCTACTACATCCTGTTTTGTAGACTATATACAGATCTACTACATCCTGTTTTGTAGACTATATACAGGTCTACTACATCCTGTTTTGTAGACTATATACAGGTACACTACATCCTGTTTGTAGACTATATACAGGTCTACTACATCCTGTTTTGTAGACTATATACAGGTACACTACATCCTGTTTTGTAGACTATATACAGGTATACTACATCCTGTTTGTAGACTATATACAGGTATACTACATCCTGTTTTGTAGACTATATACAGGTCTACTACATCCTGTTTTGTAGACTATATACAGGTCTACTACATCCTGTTTTGTAGACTATATACAGGTATACTACATCCTGTTTTGTAGACTATATACAGGTATACTACATCCTGTTTGTAGACTATATACAGGTATACTACATCCTGTTTTGTAGACTATATACAGGTATACTACATCCTGTTTGTAGACTATATACAGGTACACTACATCCTGTTTGTAGACTATATACAGGTATACTACATCCTGTTTGTAGACTATATACAGGTCTACTACATCCTGTTTTGTAGACTATATACAGGTACACTACATCCTGTTTGTAGACTATATACAGATCTACTACATCCTGTTTTGTAGACTATATACAGGTACACTACATCCTGTTTGTAGACTATATACAGGTCTACTACATCCTGTTTTGTAGACTATATACAGGTCTACTACATCCTGTTTTGTAGACTATATACAGGTCTACTACATCCTGTTTTGTAGACTATATACAGGTACACTACATCCTGTTTGTAGACTATATACAGGTCTACTACATCCTGTTTTGTAGACTATATACAGGTCTACTACATCCTGTTTTGTAGACTATATAGACTATAGTACTGTAGATATACAGTTGGGGGCCACCCTTGAAAATATCTTGGTTTGCTGCATGTAACCCGACCTGGGGCTCTTACATATGGGTAGGTAGGGCTGAATTTTTCTATTCAGTTCTGAAAACAGATTTTCAACCTTTAATACGAAAACAAACCAGAATATGGAAATAATTATTTATTTTGTGTTCTTAAACAAAAGAAACACACAATCTTATTTGGGTTTGGGAGACGTAGTTTTAAACCTGCACAGCAACTTCCGGACATAAATGTATGGAAAGGCCAAATCATTAAAAAACAATGTTTTATTTTTCACAATAAACTTTTTTGAGCCTGCACATTTTTTCTGGGTCGAGCTGGTTACGCCAAACCAACTATATTTTCATTTTGGCCTGGTCGCTATACAGAGGGTTGTTAAAAGTAAAATCTTATTGAGAATCTTAAAATTGATTGTTATAGACAGGTGGTCGTTATAGACAGGTGGTCGTTATAGACATGCAGTCATTATAGATAGGTGGTCGCTATAGACAAGTGGTCGTTATATACATGCGGTCGTTAGATCAGGTTTGGCTGTACTACATACTGTTTTGTTAATTATTTATAGACCAGAATTACAGTAAAACATTGATATTTACAGGAGGGTAACATAGGAGATGATGAGTTGACCTTAATGAAGACCATGTGTACTGTTTGTGGTCAGAGGAAGTGTCCACGACACAGGTAATAACAACAACAGGTGTTATAAAACACAGAATAAACATATGTCAGATACTGAACATGAATAGTAATAATGCTATTTTTATGATATTTTTACATCATGTACAATTTTATTATTTATTCTATTTAATTTACATGCTTTGCACTGGTATTTTTAGCACTCCCGAACATACATATAACATTAAATATCTTGTTTCACAGGTAGTTGAAAATAAATATATTAAAAATTGAAGACAACTTTACGAAAATTCATTTATTTATGAGAAGAATAGCTTTGGAAATAGTTAAATTAATTTCAGATTTCAGATATGGAAGATGTAGATTGTAAACTTTGATGGTATTAAGCTGTCTATTACAAACCAGTAACAAAACCAACAGGTATATTACAAACCAATACTGTAGTCACACAGTTAAAATAGAGGGTCCATGGAAACCAATATGTCACAGCATGCCCCTTTTTTCTGTTCCATTGTTATAAACAATGGTTTGTAGATTTAATATCACAACTATTCTAAAATGATATTTCTACAGACCAGAGCTGAATATCCTTGCCTTCCAACCATGGACCAACCTGGAGTTACAAGGGAAGGTAGACGAGTCTGTGGAAGAGGTTTGTTTCGGAGGATGAATATAGTGTAGTGGGAGGGAGTTAAAGTCATATGAATTAAAATGTTATTGTATTACATTTTGTACAAGAAAAATATCACAAATCATTGTTTGATTACATCTTGTCAGTTAAGAATGATAAAAGAAATTTTGATTCCTCCATTTTATTTTTGCGATGAATTTCCAATATTGTTTCCGCAGCCTCTGACAAATGGAAGTTTAAATATCGCTCTGTTTCCTTCCATTACAATTATAACCTGTTGAGTATAACAATTAATTATTAGGTTGTTTTCCTTCTGTTTACAGTTCCTGTCTATAGTTGTAAAAGAATATGTGTATACCTGGTACAGGTATGTATGATTGTTACAGGTATTTTGTGTAAAAGGAAATTTTCATACTCTCTGATTTAAATCACATTATTTGTTACTGTTTAAAGACGTTGTTCAATAGAACATTAGAATTTTCAATACCATTAACTATTAATATAACAGCATACAGATGAGTTGGAATTTGGTTATATTCTGGTGAGAAATTTCATCTTTTGTCCAGTTTAAGGATATTTTCTACATATAGTAATTTTTTGGCATTTTAAGTTAACTGATAATATTTCAAAGCTTTCAGCTGCTAATGAAACATTATTTTTGTTATATACAGAGATGTGAGTGTTGATGAAGGCTTCGTGGATGAACTGAGAACAAACTTACGTTTCCTGGCATCAGTATTGTTGAGACGGGCTAAAAAAGTAGGTATCATACCGGTGTTTAGGTGGGATATCATACCGGTGTTTAGGTGGGGTATCATACTGGTGTTTAGGTGGGATATCATACTGGTGTTTAGGTGGGATATCATACTGGTGTTCAGGTGGGATATCATACTGGTGTCCAGGCGGTATATCATACTGGTGTCCAGGCGGTATATCATACTGGTGTTCAGGTGGGATATCATACTGGTGTTCAGGTGGGATATCATACTGGTAATCAGGTGGGGTATCATACTGGTGTCCAGGTGGGATATCATACTGGTATTCAGGTGGGATATCATACTGGTGTCCAGGCCGGGTATCATACTGGTGTTCAGGTGGGATATCATACTGGTGTTCAGGTGGGATATCATACTGGTGTTTAGGTGGGGTATCATACTGGTGTCCAGGTGGGGTATCATACTGGTGTCCAGGCCGGGTATCATACTGGTGTTTAGGTGGGATATCATACTGGTGTTTAGGTGGGGTATCATACTGGTGTTTAGGTGGGATATCATACTGGTGTTCAGGTGGGATATCATACTGGTGTTCAGGCGGGATATCATACTGGTGTTCAGGTGGGATATCATACCGGTGTTTAGGTGGGATATCATACCGGTGTTAAGGTAGCAGTGTACAGTAAAAATGCCAAATTCTGAAAAATATGGCACATGTTTTAGATATGTAAACATTGCCAGTTAACCTTACATATAACCTCTAATAAAGTATATATATTTGAAATCTGTACAACATTTGCAATTTTAATAGAGCTCTGAAGGATAAGTAAACTGATATTTTCTGTGATTTTTAGAGCTGTGAATACCATGGTAACAGCTTAAAAAATTCTCAAAAATTGCAAAATATTATGATATTTGACCCAAAATGGCACAATTCTCTACACAATTTTTTTTCTGAAACCTATTTAAAATTAAATATCTCTATCCCAAAGACAGAATTAATCTTGTTTGGACATATGTTGTAAATTAAGTTTTTCCGCTATCTTACCTTTTCTGTGGGCTGCCATTTTGCGCTGTAGGCAAAACTAAATTTCCTGTGTAAACACACGTTCGGAAAATCCGGATATTTAAAATCCGGAACCAATTTATTGATTTTCGTTTTAATAAATGTGAAGCCTGTATGTACTACTTCATACTGAATATACCAATTATAGTGTACATTTATTTTTTCATTTTTTATGCATATCATAATACAGGAGTTATTTGCTTAACAAAAAAATTGCCCATGGCCAGGCTGTCTTACTGTGGTGTGCTACCTTATACATCACTTTTTTCAATTCTAATTTTACTAAAAACCCCATGAATGTCTAGAACATGTTCCGACGAACAAAATGACATATCCGGTTACTGTGTATCTTTAATAGTCACCGAGTATTGCTGATTTCCCTGAGAGGTGTATTTTGACAACTTTTTCTCCCAATCCAGTAATAAGGGGAGGTAATTTTAAAGATGAAAACTCCCATAATTCTGTATATCTCTTGAATAAAGTTGTATTTTGAGTTGAATGTGGTACTTTGAGTCTCTGTGCATGTAATCAAGCAAAAAATACTATACAACTATCAAATTTAGCCTTGTAATATGACGTCATAGTTACCATGACGTCATCAGTAACTATGACGTCATCAGATGGTATCTATGACGTCATAAATACTCAATGGTGTCATAATAAATAACCAAATTCCTTTCCAAACCTCAGCTTAGCAACACATGCAATATTCTAACTGATAAATGATGGCATGACATCCAAGATTTCAAAATGTCATGCCTATGACATCACAATCATCTGTTTCCACCCCGGTTATTCAGATATGAACCAATGATCATATGAAAGTGTCCGCTGATCCCATTTTATGCGGAAAATGCTATTTTTTCTGCTTTACCTAAGTGAATGACCATAATTGACAATATTGCATCAACCGTACACTCAAGCCATTGAAATTACATGCTTACCATTGTATAAATAAACTGAAAATAATGGTTTCACCAAATATTTCAAAAAATAACACTTACTGTAATAGTTTCCATGGATACGGGGTAATAAATCAGGTAAAACTAACCAGAATTCAGTCTATATGGTTTGTAAGATACCCAATAAGTTATATTGGGTTTGTTATAAAACATAGAATATCTTTTCAATTTACACTAACTCATTAACATTATGCTTAATTAACCCACCCTTAAAATGGGTGGATATGCGAGTTACCTCCCTTGATTCCTCTAATATGACAAGCCAGATAATAAACAAGTTTTAGATTGTTTTTATGCATTTTTGAGCAATAATGAATTAAAATGAAGCTTAATCAAGCATAATTAAGCACAATTTCCAAAAAATAACATTTTTCAGCCCTTATAAGGTAGCAGTGTACAGTAAAAATGCCAAATTCTGAAAAATATGGCACATGTTTTAGATATGTAAACATTGCCAGTTAACCTTACATATAACCTCTAATAAAGTATATATATTTGAAATCTGTACAACATTTGCAATTTTAATAGAGCTCTGAAGGATAAGTAAACTGATATTTTCTGTGATTTTTAGAGCTGTGAATACCATGGTAACAGCTTAAAAAATTCTCAAAAATTGCAAAATATTATGATATTTGACCCAAAATGGCACAATTCTCTACACAATTTTTTTTCTGAAACCTATTTAAAATTAAATATCTCTATCCCAAAGACAGAATTAATCTTGTTTGGACATATGTTGTAAATTAAGTTTTTCCGCTATCTTACCTTTTCTGTGGGCTGCCATTTTGCGCTGTAGGCAAAACTAAATTTCCTGTGTAAACACACGTTCGGAAAATCCGGATATTTAAAATCCGGAACCAATTTATTGATTTTCGTTTTAATAAATGTGAAGCCTGTATGTACTACTTCATACTGAATATACCAATTATAGTGTACATTTATTTTTTCATTTTTTATGCATATCATAATACAGGAGTTATTTGCTTAACAAAAAAATTGCCCATGGCCAGGCTGTCTTACTGTGGTGTGCTACCTTAGGTGGGGTATCATACTGGTGTTTAGGTGGGATATCATACTGGTATTCAGGTGGGATATCATACTGGTATTCAGGTGGGGTATCATACTGGTGTTTAGGTGGGATATCATACTAGTATTCAGGTGGGATATCATACTGGTATTCAGGTGGGGAATCATACTGGTGTTCAGGTGGGATATCATACTGGTGTCCAGGCCGGGTATCATACTGGTGTTCAGGTGGGATATCATACTGGTATTCAGGTGGGGTATCATACTGGTGTCCAGGTGGGATATCATACTGGTATTCAGGTGGGATATCATACTGGTATTCAGGTGGGGTATCATACTGGTGTCCAGGTGGGATATCATACTGGTGTTCAGGTAGGATATCATACTGGTGTTCAGGCCGGGTATCATACTGGTGTTCAGGCCGGGTATCATACTGGTGTTCAGGCGGATATCATACTGGTGTCCAGGCGGGGTATCATAATGGTGTTCAGGCGGGGTGTCATACTGGTGTTCAGGTGGGATATCATACTGGTGTCCAGGCGGTATATCATACTGGTTCTGTAACCCGTAGGTTTCTGATGTTTTGTCGGCCTTTAAAAATCTGACTAACACGCCCTTGTATGTTTTCAACTCTGGAGTTTCCAACATTTTGTGGTAATCAAAAATATGACTTGACGGGATCTTGTGTGACACAGGACAATCCTCATGCTTAAAATATGTTAGGAATATGGCTGTGAAATGTTTGGAAACTTGTAGTAGGATTAAACATAATTGGACTGATATGTTTAATGTATGGTGACATGTATGAATATATGATCAGGTATGTGGGAAAATGGTCGATATTTCAGTTTAAATGTGTTTTCTATTGATGGTATTGAATGGTTGAAAAACTTATGATGAAGTGCTAGCTGACTCGAAGACAGGTTGGTTTTTCCCCTCTTTTCAGTATGCCAGAGGTTCTGATGTTAGTCAACACACAACAGATTTTTAAAGCTCCGATAAAGCATGAGAAACTTTCAGATTAACAGGTTCTGGTGATGTCACTCTCAAAATATGTTGTAGGTGTTGTTTCATACTTATCCAGCTTGTTTGAGTCTGTGTAAATGATTTTATTACATGTATATAAAACCAGGGTAATTTTAATTTGACAATTCTTCATTTTCATATGTCACAAATACAGACTAAATATTAAAGTGTTGTTGTAAAGTTATGAATAATTCCTAGTCTACAATGGAACTAATAGTGATATGAACAGCATCACTAAACCATGTTGGAGCCATCATTGAGTTGGGATACATCATTAACACATTTTGGAATATCCAAATTTTGAATTTGTTCTATATATACTTTAATATTTTCGGATTATAATCTGTACTTTAATATTTCAGATTGGTATTCTTCTGTACTTTAATGTTTTCAGATTGATATTCCACTGTTGGTGAGTGAGAAACTGATAAAGGCAGCCCTCCAACATCTCCACGTTTATCTTGAGGCAAAGAAAGAAGGTATTAGCCAGATACATTATGATTAGGTTACTTAATTTCAGGACATTAAGCATTCATTCAAAATGCTGAATTAAAGAATAAGTGGGTGGTTAGATGGCACAGAGGTAGCACACTTACCTTTTACAGAGGAGGCCAAGATTTGATTCCCCATGTGATTATCCTTATAACTGAACTTGCCCTAGTTTCTGTGATTTTCAAATTTCAAAAATGTAAAGAAAGCACATAATATGCTACTTCTACTTACACATACAGAATATTGTCCCTACACCCCCAGGCACTGACCTTTTGACCCTAATGTCTACTTACATCAGTATATCATTGTCCTTACAGCACCCCCAGGTAATGACCTTTTGACCCTAATGTCTACTTACATCAGTATATCATTGTCCTTACAGCACCCCCAGGTAATGACCTTTTGACCCTAATGTCTACTTACATCAGTATATCATTGTCCTTACAGCACCCCCGGGTACTGACCTTTTGACCCTAATGTCTATTTACATCAGTAAATCATTGTTCTTACAGCACCCCCCCGGGTACTGACCTTTTGACCCTAATGTCTATTTACATCACTATAACATGTCCTTACAGCACCCACAGGTACTGACCTTTTGACCCTAATGTCTACTTACATCAGTATATCATTGTCCTTACAACACCCCCAGGTACTGACCTTTTGACCCTAATGTCTACTTACATCAGTATATCATTGTCCTTACAGCACCCCCAGGTACTGACCTTTTGACCCTAATGTCTACTTACATCAGTATATCATTGTCCTTACAGCACCCCCGGGTACTGACCTTCAGCAGTTGACACTAGACAAGCTTGGACCACACCTTCACTGTGCCATGCAGAGTCGTAAGGCAGAGCTGGAGTATCTCAGGAGAATGGTCGAGTCTCTCTTTCCTTTCATCTTAAATCCCCAGGGCCTAAACTCAAAGTAAGTTCCGTTACATGGTGGTGGGATCATATCGCTGTTCATGTGAATCTCAAGGGCTGATGGCTCCATTTACGTCAAAACACATTGTATTAGCTGTAGAGGTTCATATTTCTATTCATATTAAGTTTCTAATTTTCGAGTCTAAGAAATTAAATCACATTTGTTGTACAGTACATTCAGTGTATCATCACTTCCTGTTTGTGATTTACAGCACTTGGTCATTGGTCAAGATTAAAAGGCTAAAGGTCACACTTGTTAGCAGCTCATCAATCCCTTAACAGATTTTCATTCACAACATAGTATCATATCGTCATTTCACACCTTTTGTTGGTCATTATTCAATGTTAAACGGCCGAAGGTCTTATTTGACCATTTTAAGAGTATCGGTATACCGTATTTGACCTAATAAGGGCGCCCCTACCTTTTTTCAAGGAAATAAATCTTTGACTGAGTGTCAAAATGGTGTTCAAAAGTAATAATTCTTGTGAAATGTTCTGCTACTTTATGTGTACAATTTTCTTCAGCAAATTAAGTAGCTGGAACACAAGTTTTCGCCACTTTTTGTCTATTCCTACAGATGACATGTCAGTGCAAAGAGCACCCGAAACTAAACACACCTACAAATAATAACTTACCATCTTTATTTGAAGATAAAGTAAAAGACTTCATTCTTGTTGATAAATTACTTTTGTTCAGAACAGAAAGCTAGTAAAATACATTGTAAATCAATTATTAGGTAAAAAAAAACGATGTCTGGTATGATCTGGGAAATCACCTGTGTCTATAAATAGAACACAAAAGAGTTCCATTTGAACATAAATGGTGGAACACACGTTCTCTGGTCTAAAGATCAGCTGACATTGTTTACAAGTTTACAGGAACATTCAAGTGATATTTAAGCTTAATATATAATAATGAATAGATATCTTCATCTGGAATATGTTGATTGACTGAATATTTTACTGTTTCCACAGCCTTGGGTATTCTGCTATAAGGTATAGTCTGTTTCATAAAACTTCAGAATAACTAATCTTAATAAGGGCGCCCCCACTGTCAATTACCCAGGTCTGCGCCCTTATTAGGTCAAATACAGTATTTTAGTAACATTACAAGTATCTATATAACTATATACTTTCATCAGTTAATTGGGCTGTTATGTATTGAATTTGCCCGTTTATATATTTAATATTTTTGCATATTTCACTTGTTCCACTAATTTACCCTTGAGTGTTTTTTCATTGGCTGTGCCAGTAAGAATAATAAATTATTTGTTCTGAATGGTGCATCAAAATGACGGTCTTGTGTTCTCCACTTTTTGACTTTAACATCTGTCAGAATTTAAGTTTTCTGAGTTATGACTATTTTAAAAAATCTTTTCTTTTTTTTTCAATCATACAAGACTTTACGAAACTCATCTGAAAGTTTAAGCTTTGCTCACCAAGGCTCACAAAAATAAAAAAAACTTCTGAGACTCATTTCATAAAATCTCATATGAAATTACATTTAAATCCTATATATGTACATATGTATATCTGTTTTTATGTTTGGTCAGTGAATCCTTAAAAATAGGACTAAGTGATCAAACTTCTTCACCTATGATTTAATTGTACGACATTGCAACAGTCTCATACACTAACCCCACAAAGAGAAAAAGAATTTGGTGTTTATATATTTTGAGCTTTATTGAAGTTGTGATAATTTTTATACAAATTCTAAAGGAAATTTGCATTTCATAAATATTGAAAAGAAAAATATCACTATAACAGAAAACTACAAATTAGAATTCATTTCTTAAAGCAAAGTTAAGATACTAAAGAATAGCTTAAAGCAGTTGATTAAAGATAATCGTTGCTTTTATCAGATGTACCTGTTCCTTGGCCAGAGAAATACTGTCAGGGATCTATACTACTACCAGCACTGGACGCCATAGCTAATCCAGTAAGTGTCATACCATTACTGGTTTTTATTTATCACTCTCTAAGATGTTAGACTGATTCAATTAATGCTATTCTTTTATAAAATTTAATCTGGTCATGCGATTTTGCTTTTTAGCAGACGTTTAGAGATTAAGATAAAAAACAATATTGCTGATGTTACTGTTACTGTTTCGTTGTTTTTTTTGTTTGTAAATTCTGTTATTTTAAAAGTTTTCTTTATTTTCAGGATATGGTGAATAATATATTATTGATATTTCTGGATGATACACCAGTAAGTATATCAATGTCATCACATGATGTTCTCTTCTCTATTTCTATCATATGGCCTATACCACCTTTGGAATAAACTCCATAAATATTTATCTTTTTTATAATTTTCTTTGTAATCAGAAAATCCCTAGAGGTGTCCTAAATTAATTAGAAAAACATATTGATAATAAGTGATAAATGATATATACTTGTGTCCTCATTAACACTATCCTACAAAGTACATATGGACAAATTTGACTTTATAGTTTTGTAATGTCTGAGTTTTGATTGGATGATCTATTCACAGCCACCCTTAGCAACAGAGCCTCCTAGTCCCAAGGTCACCTTCCTGGAGAAGTTTTCTCTTACATCCGTCAGAAATAATTCAGTAAGTTTGTCTCAAGCCTATTTAATTTTCTTTATTTTTTAAACGTTTTATTTTTGGCAAATGACTTTCATATGCTATCACATCAAATTTAATTGTGATCAACGTCCGACATGCTGATTTAGATGCGTTTTTTCTACTTTAATTTTGTATATATGATGTGAACTCCCAACTGATAGGTAATTATAATGTGTAAATTAGTAATACCGCGGTCTGATAGGTAATTACACTGTGTAAATTAGTAATACTGCGGTCTGATAGGTAATTATAATGTGTAAATTTGTAATACTGCGGTCTGATAGGTAATTATAATGTGTAAATTAGTAATACTGTGGTCTGATAGGTAATTATAATGTGTAAATTAGTAATACTGCGGTCTGATAGGTAATTATAATGTGTAAATTTGTAATACTGCGGTCTGATAGGTAATTATAATGTGTAAATTAGTAATACTGCGGTCTGATAGGTAATTACACTGTGTAAATTAGTAATACTGCGGTCTGATAGGTAATTACAATGTGTAAATTAGTAATACTGCGGTCTGATAGGTAATTATAATGTGTAAATTAGTAATACTGCGGTCTGATAGGTAATTATATTGTGTAAATTAGTAATACTGCGGTCTGATAGGTAATTATAATGTGTAAATTAGTAATACTGCGGTCTGATAGGTAATTATAATGTGTAAATTTGTAATACTGCGGTCTGATAGGTAATTATAATGTGTAAATTAGTAATACTGCGGTCTGATAGGTAATTATAATGTGTAAATTAGTAATATGTACTGCGATCTGATAGGTAATTATATTGTGTAAATTAGTAATACTGTGGTCTGATAGGTTATTATAATGTGTAAATTAGTAATACTGCGGTCTGATAGGTAATTATAATGTGTAAATTAGTAATACTGCGGTCTGATAGGTAATTACACTGTGTAATTTTGTAATACTGCGGTCTGATAAGTAATAACACTGTGTAAATTTGTAATACTGCGGTCTGATAGGTAATTATAATGTGTAAATTAGTAATACTGCGGTCTGATAGGTAATTACACTGTGTAAATTTGTAATACTGCGGTCTGATAAGTAATAACACTGTGTAAATTTGTAATACTGCGGTCTGATAGGTTATTATAATGTGTAAATTAGTAATACTGCGGTCTGATAGGTAATTACACTGTGTAAATTTGTAATACTGCGGTCTGATAAGTAATTATAATGTGTTAATTAGTAATACCGCGGTCTGATAGGTAATTATAATGTGTAAATTAGTAATACTGCGGTCTGATAGGTAATTATAATGTGTAAATTTGTAATACTGCGGTCTGATAGGTAATTATAATGTGTTAATTAGTAATACTGCGGTCTAGTGTACTACGTTTATAGGGAAATAAAGTTCTCTCCTCACAAGCTATTGGTATATTTAAATTGCAGTGCCTCCATCATGAGCTGAACGATATCATTGGTGGTAACTACCCTAATCTGCTGTACACATTCATGCAGTTCCTGAAACGTGAAGCTGCTGTTAATGTCCTTCAATTCTGCCTGGCTTGTGGTATGTTTTATGCTCTATATCTACCAGGAGACATAAAATAAACTATGTATAGTTAAAATCTTGTAATATTGTAATAGTCTCTTAATTTGGTAAGTAATTTAAGTTGGTCAGTCAATCTGACTGAGTTACGCTCTAATCGACCTGGAATCATCCATTTCTAAGGGATACCCCTTTATTCTCTCTGATTGATACATCACAAAAACCTTAAGTCCAAAATGAGAAATATTTGCAATATCATTTCTAATGAAAACATTTACCCAACATTACTCAATTATCCAGATTAGTAATGCAGGCCCTCTGGGCCACTTGATGTCATATTACAAAGTTTGATAAAAGAAATTACTACTAGTAACAATGCAATTCATATTCTGAAAAAATAACTACATGTATCTCTAGTCATGCAATTATTTATTTGTTTATAATAATCATAGTCTAATTCTGGATCTAAAACTAGATTGTTGAATCACTACTGTAACTTAAGTCCTCCACAGTTTCAGTAATAATATTGAACAAAAAATGATGTTAAATGATTTGCGGATCATGGCAGTCAGTGCCCCATTACAAACATGTTTAATCCATGTATAAACACAAATTGTGCTTGTTTTTTTTCAGATGACTTTAATAAACAAGTACTCAATCCTGAACTGTCCCAGAGTGCACTTGTAGAACTCCATAACAAAGCTAAAGATCTGTACCGCTCTTACTGTGCCAAAAATGCTCCTGATAAGATCAAATTTGATGAGGAAATTGTCTCAGAATTAAAAGAAAGTAAGTTATTGACAAATAATCAAGATTTCAGTTTGAATTGGTTTTCTGTGCAATTGTTTATTTATCTCAGTATGCTTAGAATTGAATAAGTGATATATCATTGTCTTATTTCAGTATTGGAAGGCCCACCTGATCAAGTAATACGCCTCAGAACTTCAACACCATTGTTTAAGTAAGAATGCATTTCCTTTTGAATTGTCGAACTTCAGTTTCACTCAGATTGTAGTTTTGTTGAAAAATGTTTGTAGATGTTTATTTTTAATAGTTTGGAAACTTAACTGAAGAAGTGAGCTAGTGTAGTGTTTTGAATTACCAGGATAACCAGTAGGGGAGCCTACATTTAATGATATATGAACATTTATAAAACATGTTGTATGACCGGTGATCATTACAGTTGTGTAACTCTATGTTTTAGAGCATATGAACATGCCTATAACCTGCTGGAGAAAACCTTTATCCCCTTGTTCCATCAGAGTGAGGAGGTAAGGACTCATACCTTCTGTAACTTATATATTAGTTTAAACACATTTCTATAACCTGCTGGAGAAAACCTTTATCCCCTTGTTCCATCAGAGTGAGGAGGTAAGGACTCATACCTTCTGTAACTTATATATTAGTTTACTTAACAAAACATTACAAGGCTGTAAAGTTTACAGTACTGTAACTTATATATTAATTTACTTAACAAAACATTAAGGTGGTAAAGTTACAGTACTGTAACTTATATATCAATTTACTTAACAAAACATTACAAGGCGGCAAAGTTTACAGTACTTTATATTACAAGGCTGTAAAGTTTACAGTACTTTATATTACATGTACAAGGCTGTAAAGTTTACAGTACTTTATATTACAAGGCTGTAAAGTTTACAATACTTTATATTACAAGGCTGTAAAGTTTACAATACTTTATATTACATGTACAAGGCTGTAGTTACATATTTATATTAAGGCGGTAAAGTTTACAATACTTTATATTACATGTACAAGGCTGTAAAGTTTACAATACTTTATATTACAAGGCGGTAAAGTTTACAATACTTTATATTACATGTACAAGGATGTAAAGTTTACAATACTTTATATTACAAGGCTGTAAAGTTTACAATACTTTATATTACAAGGCGGTAAAGTTTACAGTACTTTATATTACAAGGCTGTAAAGTTTACAATACTTTATATTACAAGGCTGTAAAGTTTACAGTACTTTATATTACATGTACAAGGCTGTAAAGTTTACAATACTTTATATAACATGTACAAGGCTGTAAAGTTTACAATACTGTAACTTAAACAATACCTTATATTACAGTACTGTAAGTAATACAGTATACAAAATGGACTTTGTATTACATCATTGAAGCTTATACAATACTTTTTATTACAGTGTTGTAACTTAAACAATACTTTGTATTACATCATTGTAATTATACATGTACTTTGTATTACATCATTGGAACTTATACCATACTTTGTATTACAGTTTTGTTACTTAAACAATACTTTGTATTACATCATTATAACTTATTACATCATTGGAACTTAAACAATACTTTGTATTACATCATTCTAACTTATTACATCATTGTAACTTAAACAATACTTTGCTTTACATCATTGTGACATATGAAACTTTGTATTACATCATTGTAATACTAATTATAGTGTTGTGACTTATACAATAATTTGTTAGTATTACAGCATTGTACCTGAAAGAATATTTATTACATTGCTGTTATTTATGCAGTACTAACTACAGGGATGTAACAGAATATTTTACTTTTGCAGTATTATGAAATGTTGTGTGGTAGCCGTGTCATGTCTCAGATATCAAGAAATACCCCAAAGTAAGTCTGATCTTCTTCATACTAAAATCATACTCCTCCTCTGTATCATCATAACATTAATTGTGTGAAATATTTGAAGTGCAGTGTAAAACATGTGTTTTTTTATATTAATTTGATAAATCTCTTGATATTTTAAAATAATTGTTTTGAATATTTCATTTTAGCGGAAAAAAAGTATCATTTCAAAAAACTAACAAAACATCTTCTGGTTGTTATAATGCTACTGTCTCGGACCTCCTGGTTATTATCATGCCCCTTCCTTAGAAAACTTTTGTTGAAAGGATCATGTTAAACTCAGGGATATTCAATTTTGTTTAAAGAACACAAGTCTGCATAAAGATTTTGACAAATTATTACTGATATTTTCAATGTACATAATTCTAAAAATGTAAATATTTAATAGTCCTCGACTCTGACCAGAAACTTACTTCCCTGAGTTTCCGGGTATGGAATTGTACATCCCTGTTTTAAGAAACATTCACATGGACTTGTCTCTTGTTTAAGCTGATAATGAATTGAGTAAGTTAAAGGTAAAAAAATATTCATCTTAAATGAAAATTGTTGATGATAAATGTAATCACTGTTTTTCCACAGCAATCAGTACGCCCCCCGACAGCCCAATAACTCTAGGTATTTCATTTGTGCTGCCTGTTGTTGTAATCTTTAGTCCTTTTAAATAATCAAACCTTGTTATCTCAGAATTGTCGTTATCATGGCAACATTAAAGGTGGAGATACGGTACAGGTTAACAATATCTACACAATCTGAGAAATAAAGAGATTCCAATGTATACTCAGTATATCAACTACCAATTATTTGAATTATAATATCACATTAAACTCATAATCATGTCAAAGTGATATCAAAAATATTCAAAAATAGTTTTTTTGCTGAAAGATCTTTAAAAACATGACCATTTGACAGAATGTTCAGAGAAGTTCAGAATTTGGTAAACACATGTACTTAGTTTTTTAATCATTTGCTACATTAAGTACTGTGACTTGTCAATATCAAAAATGTGTTGTGCAAAACCAGCATAATCTTGTTATACAGAGTTCATTTTTAAAGGTTACATAAACTTCAGGAAATAAGAAAGATAAAATACTGAGTGTACATTTGTTTAAGAACAGCATGTTGACACCCTAACTATGACTAAAAAGCTACATTTTTAGCTCCATTACGCTAAACATTGCATGGCTTGATAATATTCATGTTATTTTTTGTTTTTTGAAATTTTTCCTCTCTGTTCACTTTAAGAAATATGACCTCAACTATATAGTGTTGATGAGTGAGATGGAGGTTGATGATCACATATTTACACTTGTATGAATAATGCAGGTTTTCTGTCTTAGATAATGGAAGATGACTTAGACTTGTGTTCTGATCTGCAACATCATCCTGAATTTACAGATGTATAAAAAATTACTATTGAATGATACAGCATGCTGCACGTGTTTTTATATTATTTTGTTTATCATTAAAATTTACCTCTATGAACCATAATATGTGATATCTATAAGCTTATCCCTTTCCCCTAGTAAACTAGTGAAATTTCCTTGATATCAATATATATAAATCTTGGTACTATAGCTAGTGGTAAGTTGTTGTTTGCTGGGATGAACCAGTACATGTATATCTGGTACATTCTCGGACCCCAAACAAACTTACGGAGTATAACAAAGGGCAGTAACTGTGGTAGATGTTACTTGGTAGGCTTGTCTTCATTACACAACAACTTATTTATCTGGTGGCTGGTTTTAATTATTGTACATTTAAACCATTATATCTATTATGTGTTGTACATTTGCATTTAAAGATGTTTGCTTGCTTACATTAAGTGTGTTGCTTGTTGTTATATATCATATCTATAATAAATCTATACCATTATGTATTTGGGTAAACAATAGTATATATAATGATTTTAAGGCATCATCTGAGAAGACCATTTGTCATCACAATTCATGTTTTATATTTGTTTTGTCATATATTGAAATTTTATTTCATTATAATGTATTTATTATATTCATAACACAGCCAATTAAAGCCTTACTCGACAAACTCACTTTCATTGCCACAGTACAGTTTTGACAGACTCTGTGACACTTTAGTTAAATCCTGATCTTCAGTGTGGAATGCTACATCTTTCAGATAATGATTGAGGGAGATAACTCTATCACAAATCATTGGTTATATATACAATAAAGGGAGATAACTCTATCACAAATCATTGGTTATATATACAATAAAGGGAGATAACTCTATCACAAATCATGGGTTATATTATACAATAAAGGGGTATAACTCTATCACTAATCATGGGTTATTGACTCAAACATGAATCAGGAAGCTACAATATATATATACAATAAAGGGAGATAACTCTTTCATAAATCATGGGTTATTAACTCAAACAGGAATCATGAAGCTTCAATATATATACAATAAAGGGAGATAACTCCCTATAGATTTATAGATCATGTGAAGGCTGGTATGTGTTTTAAAAGAAGATTTGTAGCATAAGTATTAAAGCATGCTTATATTCCCTAGTCTTCATTCATAAATCACAGGGCTTATATGACTTATTGTGACAGTACATACCATTTATAATTGAGACGGTACATACCATTTATAATTGAGACGGTACATACCATTTATAACTGAGATATAACAAAGGATTCTTGTTTTGTAGAATGCCAAAGAAGAAAGAGTTTGGATTATCAAACATAGGGCACAAGATCAAGGGCGTCTTCAAAAGCAGTAAGTATTCTATGCTGAATATTTTACCCAATATTTTATAGCTTGCCACTTTTGAAGTGATCATCAGACCATCATGTACTTCAAAAGTGTCAGTTATCTGTCCTCAGCCACAGTCTGAAGAATGTTTTCCCCATAACATGATAATTAGAAAACCTGATGTAAGTGGTGTCCTCTGAAGCCTTATTTTACTTATGGCGTATATGTCCTCTGTAGAGGCTGCAATCTCATTCACTTACAAGAGAGAATAAATTCACAAACATGAACTGCTTGACCAGTCAGGCCTTAACATATCATGCTGACTATTGACTAAGGATAACTAGCGAGGGTGTGCAAGTGTTTAACCTGACTGTACAAGTGTTTAACTTGACTGTACAAGTATTTAACCTAGCTGTTCAAATATTTAACCTATTCAGGTAGCTGTACAAATATTTAACCTCGCTGTACAGGTGTTTATCATACCTGTACAAGTGTTTTACCTGACTGTACACATGTTTTACCTGGCTGTGTAAATGTTTAACCTGACTGTACAAATGTTTAACCTGACTGTACAAGTGTTTAACCTGGCTGTACAAGTGTTTAACCTGACTGTACAAGTGTTTAACCTGACTGTACAAGTGTTTAACCTGGCTGTACAAGTGTTTAACCTGACTGTACAAATGTTTAACCTGACTGTACAAGTGTTTAACCTGACTGTACAAATGTTTAACCTGACTGTACAAGTGTTTAACCTGGCTGTACAAGTGTTTAACCTGGCTGTACAAGTGTTTAACCTGACTGTATAAGTGTTTAACCTGACTGTACAAGTGTTTTACCTGGCTGTACTAATGTTTATCATAGCTATACAAGTGTTTAACCTAGCTGTACAAGTGTTTAACCTAGCCGTACAAGTGTTTAACCTGACTGTACAAGTGTCTATCATAGCTGTATAAATGTTTAAACTAGCTGTACAAGTGTTTAACCTGGTTGTACAAGTGTTTAACCTGACTGTACAAGTGTTTAACCTTACTGTACAAGTGTTTAAACTAGCTGTACAAGTGTTTAACCTGACTGTACAAATGTTTAACCTGGTTGTACAAGTGTTTATCATAGCTGTTTGCCTATACATGTAATATGTATAGATATTTACCTGTGGTGTTCACTGATATTGAATTTTAATAATCTGTTAATGCTACTTATTACAGCGGAAATGAAAAGTCTACCAGAGATGGATAACTTTGATGATGCTGACACTGTCACAATTGCTGTAAGTAATGGAAATCAGGAATTTTGTAATGAAGATAGCATTGATGATTACCTTTAGGTCCATAGCATCAAAGTTCTATTAAAATACCAATAAACACTGTACAGTTGTATTTAAAAAATTTGTATGAAAAAAAAAACCCCAAAAAAACAAACAGTTTTAGTTGAAAGGGGTGATTTCTTATAAAAGTGATGACCTGTGTATTGAGATAAGCTTAATTAATCCAGATTATTCCAAGCCAGAATTTTGTTTGATTTGTATCAATTTGTGCTTTGAACAGTCGTGCAGTTCCCTGGATGATGAAGTCCCTGAATGCATTGCTATGGAGGGTTCCTTCCAGGAGTTTACTTTGCCTGACCTTAGCACATGGAGAGTTACCATTCCAAGGATAGGTGCCCGACCAGACCCAGAGAACCCTCGCAAACAGTATTTTGTGTTCATTATCGATGTTCGGAGGGTAGATCTCGCACATAACATTGGAACCAGAGGTAGGAATCTATCATCATTGGTGATGGGTGATGTCAATGTAAACAAGGATTTTACATATATACATAGGCTACGATTCACTGCATTAAACCGGTCAAAAGAGAAATATTTCAGAGCAAAATAAAAAGAGTATTTAATTCTCCCAATGATCTTTTTATGAAGCCAGTTCATCTGTCTAGTATGTATGTAATGTCAAAGTTTGTCAGCACTCTTTTGGTTTCATTTCTTGAGGGATTTTGATCAAACATCACACAATCAAGTGTTCGAGTTTCAGGGTTTTGGGTCAAGGTCAAGGTCACTGTTTTTAGTAGGGGCCAGTAGGGGATGTGCTTTTCTTTAGCAATACCAAGTATGCTTGTTTGCTTAATAGTATACATGTATGTCTTAAAATAAGAAAATTGACATACTAGTCATTAAAGTTTGTCTATTGTACAGGTGTTCCAGAAAAGGAAAGCTGGGTTGTGGCCAGGTAAGATATTCTTTTTAATGTTTTTGTAATGTGAACCTCAACACATATGTATATTATAATATCTTATGAAAGATACTTTATCCAGTTGTCATATCTTCTACATTGTATTTAAAATCAAACACAAAGTAACTGCAATCATTCTTCACACCTTTGACTTTTGAAATGGGAAGTAGTAATGAGACATGTCTTGCCTATACCGGGGATCTGACATCCTACCTCTAGGCTTAAGGGAAACTCCTACCAGTATGTGCTAGTAATGTAACCTGACACTCTCACTTTTAAACTGTATTCTTAATTCATTGCAAATGTTCTCTACTTGAATTGCCTCGTTAAAATGCATTCACGTAATAAATAAAAAAAATCAATTTAAAATTATTAGCCCATATTTGGATTAATACTGATTATCCTAAATCCCTTTACTGTATAGACTACTGAATGATTTAATGTGGCTCAACATTGACAACTGAATCTAATGTAACATGTAATGATATTTTGTTTTTCATTCCCAGGAGATATCCAGAATTTTATGTTTTGGAGAGTAAATTACTGGAATTCCATGGTAAGTGTGAATATAAGACTGTGGTTGATGTCTCTTCCTGAATTGATGTCTGATATAATCATTGGATGTGATAACTGTATGGAAGGGTTGATTGGCAAACTGGAAGTTAGCAAAAATAACAACAATTCTCTGACATAAAGTACATACATAATTGTCTGGCTTTTATATCTAACGTTTTACACAAATTCAAATTCTCTTCTAAATTAGTTATGAAAAATATTGAAAGGAAGAATTATGCATAATATCTGGGTGAGGCATCCTGCTGGATATCTCTGGTGGTATGCTTCACTGAGGTAGCATTATAGATTTGACTTAGTTTCGCTTTATCAGAAGGAGACAAACACAAACATACTGTAGCCTCCCAAAACACCCATTACACACATCATCTCACACATAGGACACACTGTCCTTATTGGGATATGAAACGCTCATAAAATGCTATCTCCTGAGAAAAAGATTTCCAATCGAATGTCGGACCTACGTTTGTGTAAAGTTCATAAGAGTTATCCCCTTGTGAGCACTGATAGATATTAGATGTAGTCAAAGGCAGGATGGACTGTGACACCTGGAAAACAATAGAGCATTATTTCCTGACCATGTCCTGTCCTCTTAAACGACATTAGTTGTTGATAGGATGTTAAACAATAAAAAACCAAACCAGTCCCAATGTTCTGTGATTACATAAAATCAAACATGTATGTTTTGTCAGGCATTAATATAATGTGTATTGTAACAGGCGAACTGCTGGCAGATTGTCCTCTCCCCGCCAAAAGATCATTCGGGACAGGCAAACAGGAGTTTATAGAGAACAGGAGGGAAACATTTGAAGTTTATCTTCAGGTAGGTGGTACAAAAGTAATTAAAAGTTTGAAAAATAATGTAAGTGTCACTTTGATAGCCTCTATTTTAGTTGTTCCTCATATTCAGCAGGACTACTAACAATAGTCATACCTCATATTCAACATGACTACTAACAATAGTCTTACCTCATATTCAACATGACTACTAACAATAGTCATACCTCATATTCAACATGACTACTAACAATAGTCTTACCTCATATTCAACAGGACTACTAACAATAGTCATACCTCATATTCAACAGGACTACTAACAATAGTCATACCTCATATTCAACAGGACTACTAACAATAGTCTTACCTCATATTCAACAGGACTACTAACAATAGTCATACCTCATATTCAACAGGACTGCTAACAATAGTCATACCTCATATTCAACAGGACTACTAACAATAGTCATACCTCATATTCAACAGGACTACTAACAATAGTCATACCTCATATTCAACAGGACTACTAACAATAGTCATATCTCATATTCAACAGGACTACTAACAATAGTCATACCTCATATTCAACATGACTACTAACAATAGTCATACCTCATATTCAACATGACTACTAACAATAGTCATACCTCATATTCAACATGACTACTAACAATAGTCATACCTCATATTCAACATGACTACTAACAATAGTCATACCTCATATTCAACAGGACTACTAACAATAGTCATACCTCATATTCAACAGGACTACTAACAATAGTCATACCTCATATTCAACAGGCCAACAACACAATACAATACATATAACATTTTGTCACAACAACAGTTTTATTTTGCTTCTGAAATTTCATGGATTCTAGATTGTATTTCTTGAATTCTTATCTAAACCTCAGTCTATTAAATTTGTGTTGTCATAGGATAGCTAAGAGAAAGTCATAAAGAGAAACCCTGTAAAGAAAAAACTCTTAATAATCACCAAAAATCAAATAACAAGATGTGTTGACTAGACAAGGAATTTCTGTTAAAACGGCATGTTAGAAGTGGATTTAAGGAATGTATTTTGAGATAATTTGGGTGTTTCAGAAACTGTTGACCAAGCCATTCCTGAAGGGCAGTCAGCTGCTGTACTCATTTCTAACTACAGACCATGAATTTACAACAGGATTCCTACCTGACATTAATCTAGGTAAGTTAGTGACAGGATTCCTACCTGACATAAATCTAGGTAAGTTACAGGATTCCTACCTGACATAAGTCTAGGTAAGTTATTGACAGGATTCCTACCTGACATAAGTCTAGGTAAGTTACAGGATTCCTACCTGACATAAGTCTAGGTAAGTTACAGGATTCCTACCTGACATAAGTCTAGGTAAGTTAGTGACAGGATTCCTACCTGACATAAGTCTAGGTAAGTTAGTGACAGGATTCCTACCTGACATAAGTCTAGGTAAGTTAGTGACAGGATTCCTACCTGACATAAGTCTAGGTAAGTTATTGACAGGATTCCTACCTGACATAAGTCTAGGTAAGTTAATGACAGGATTCCTACCTGACATAAATCTAGGTAAGTTAATGACAGGATTCCTACCTGACATAAGTCTAGGTAAGTAATTGACAGGATTCCTACCTGACATAAGTCTAGGTAAGTTAGTGACAGGATTCCTACCTGACATAAGTCTAGGTAAGTTACAGGATTCCTACCTGACATAAGTCTAGGTAAGTAATTGACAGGATTCCTACCTGACATAAGTCTAGGTAAGTTAGTGACAGGATTCCTACCTGACATAAGTCTAGGTAAGTTAATGACAGGATTCCTACCTGACATAAGTCCAGGTAGGTTAGTGACAGGGTTTGTACATAATATCAATCAAATTAATTTTATGCATCAATTAAATGTATTGTTTGATTGTCTACTAAGCAAGACATTAACAATAAACAGATATCTTTGTTTTACCCAGTACAATGATTTCCAGAAGAATTTGTAACTCATATAATGTAGATAATACATATGAATAGGTTTGTGCTGAAGTTGTTAGTTGGTAACATTGTGCAATCAAATTTAAGTAACTGAATTTAAAACAGATTAGTACAATCATAATGGTGAATTGGTGCACCAACAATGTTTGTCATTGAAAATTTGTACAGAAACTACAATTATCACAATTGTAATCTAATAGAATGCTTTCAGCGTGAAAAGCGTTATAATAAGATTACTGTATCTTTACAGTTTATATTTATACAAATTTTCAGGAAAAATGTTTAAAGCCGGAGCCATGAAGCTTGTTAAAGAGGTAAGTATAAGGCCACACAGTCTCATGTACAATGTAGTTTATTACAATGATAGGCTGTCATTAGTGGTTATCTAGTGGAGCTGTGATTCAGTAGCCATTGTTTGTGAAGTCATAGATCACTTCAGTCTTAATATTACAGATTTTCAAATTGGTTTGTGATATCACCAAATAAAAAAAAATAAAAATGTCAATGTTTTAGGTTTCAAGACAGACTGAGAAAATGTTTTCAAGAATATTCGTGCCAAATGACTCCTAGAGACTAATTTCTTAAATTTTTATATGAAATTGAGATTTCTGTCAATCTTTATATGAAATTGAGATTCCAGTAAATCTTTAAATGAAATTGAGATTCCAGTAAAGACTGCTGTAAATATCTCAACAGTGATTGAATCAGTTTCTAATATTTGCTGAATCGATACTGATTTTAATTAAAGTCTGATTGTAGCATGTAACATAGTTTATCACAAAGCTATAATATTAATATGCTAAAATGAGATTTTCTTGACTAACAACATTTCCTTGTTTGTGACACATAAATCTGTAGAATTGAACAAAATAAAAATGATACATATACTTCAGTTTTAAGATAATAACGTACATGTGCTAGATCACAAACCGTTATATATGTTGTTTTACAGAAAGGACAGCATTTAGACCCCTTCCTGATGTCATTTATACAGTCGACAGAAGTCCCAAAGCCTAAATCATGGTAATTAATAAGTAATGGCTGCCAACTTTTAGAAATGAGCTAGAAAGAACCTCAACCATCATATACAGAATATATATAGTGTACTGATTTAAAAAGTGTGGTACAAGTATACATTTAAACCAGCATAGTACGGCTAGTTTCCGAGTTCAATGTCACACCACCTTAAATTGAGAGGAATTGAAGTAAAGACTTGTGAAGTGTGATTTTCTGTTGGCATCCATTTCTACATCATGATGTTGTGATTAGATAATTTTCTCAGAAAGCATAACTATAACAACAATAATGTTCTATTGTTATATCATAAAGGACAGAAGATAGGGATTTCAAAATTTTGGATCAAGGAAATTTTGTACACTTGCTCAAGCAAAATTAATGTATCAAAAATTCAAAGATTTGGAATATTTAGCTCAATTTTGGGGTAAAATATTATTTGTTTTGGGTCTTAAGTCATTTAGAAAGTCATAGCAGCAAGATATAATAATTCTGTGAAATTCTTATTTTTAAATTATACTTATTCAACCTCTGTGAAATTCTTATTTTTAAATTATACTAATTCAACCTCATTGTATTGACAGTAAATCAGAGCGGCGAGGATCCGACGCATCACTCAAGTCAACGTCCAGCGAGAAACTTTGCTGTAGTCTGTACGAGAACAATGCCAATTACTCATCCGATAGCATCGCGTCTAGTCAAACGTCCAGTCTGGAACTGGACTTCTCTGCAGCTAATGGCCAGCAGGAGACCATGGAAAGGCAGGACCTGGAGGGTGTTTTCGACGCTCTGATCTACCTGGGTAAGTTCTATCTTCAGGTGTTAGTTTCTGTGTATTTTGATACTAAAAGGAGATGGAATTTCTGTATAATTTTCATAATTATAATTAAATATTGAGAACTTTGTTTAATATAATATATGATATAGAATTGCAATGTAAAGTATACCTGACTGGTCCTCCCCTTTAACCCCCGATAATCATCTGATATGTTTCAGCACGGTATGTGTACAGTATACCTGACCTCTAACCCCGATAATCTGTACAGTATACCCGACTGGTCCTCCCCTCTAACCCACGATAATCTGTACAGTATACCTGACTGGTCCTCCCCTCTAACCCCTGATAATCTGTACAGTATACCCGACTGGTCCTCCCCTCTAACCCCCGATAATCTGTACAGTATTCCCGACTGGTCCTCCCCTCTAACCCCCGATAATCTGTACAGTATACCCGACTGGTCCTCCCCTCTAACCCCTGATAATCTGTACAGTATACCTGACTGGTCCTCCCCTCTAACCCCCGATAATCTGTACAGTATACCTGACTGGTCCTCCCCTCTAACCCCCGATAATCTGTACAGTATACCTGACTGGTCCTCCCCTCTAACCCCCGATAATCTGTACAGTATACCTGACTGGTCCTCCCCTCTAACCCCCGATAATCTGTACAGTATACCTGACTGGTCCTCCCCTCTAACACCTGATAATCTGTACAGTATACCTGACTGGTCCTCCCCTCTAACCCCCGATAATCTGTACAGTATACCTGACTGGTCCTCCCCTCTAACCCCCGATAATCTGTACAGTATACCTGACTGGTCCTCCCCTCTAACCCCCGATAATCTGTACAGTATACCTGACTGGTCCTCCCCTCTAACCCCTGATAATCTGTACAGTATACCTGACTGGTCCTCCCCTCTAACCCCCGATAATCTGTACAGTATACCTGACTGGTCCTCCCCTCTAACCCACGATAATCTGTACAGTATACCTGACTGGTCCTCCCCTCTAACACCTGATAATCTGTACAGTATACCCGACTGGTCCTCCCCTCTAACCCCTGATAATCTGTACAGTATACCCTCTAACCCCCGATAATCTGTACAGTATACCCAACTGGTCCTCCCCTCTAACCCCCGATAATCACCTGATATGTTTCAGCACGGTATGTGTACAGTATACCCGACTGGTTCCATCATGTCATGATGACAAGCCGTATCCTGTTCAAGATGACCCTTGAGAACTATCTGGAGTGGTATATAGGGCAGAAGGTTGATCAGGTCACTCAGGAACACCGCATAGTGGGCCTCGTCCATCTTCTCCGAGGTACGTCCCCATCGTCACTGTCATAAACTCTCTGTCAAATGGTGACATATCCTTATACAATGAGGTCAGTCTACTCACCCCTGACTTATTACAATAGATGCAGCTTGAACAATGAAATAATGTTAATTAAAATTGTATTTTTATCCTTTTTTTGAAGCTAGCAATATATCATTAACATGTTTGGCTGAGGTAAATAATGTAGTTAGTAACCTGAAGATTTTAGTATTGACTGACCTCCAGCAGAGGTCAATATCATAGACCAATGACCGTATTAATAGGTTAATTTATATCAGAAATTCACTGTGCCATTACACCTATTGTCTGGAAAATGACATCACACAGAAAGTTTGATATCATGAAAACTATAGGGATTGCTCGTCCAACCACATAGTCATATAATAAATTGATTTAAACTCCTTATAAATAGTACAATGGAAAATCCACATATATTAGACAAATTTCACAAAATTCTTAAATTTATAGTTGAACTAAAACTGGATTTTTTCTATTGTTTTTCAGATGTACTGTTCTTCGACACAGATAGACCAAGGTTGGTAGACAGGAAATGTACATTGATTTCTAATCAAGTCATTTGGATAGTGTGTGTTGAATGCATATTGCATTATATAGCTAGTTTTAGTATAAAATGGGAACATTGACAAAATATGATTTTCATCTTCCAAAGATGACTTTATACCAATAGCAGCGATGTAACGGCAAATTCTAGAAGTGAGGAAGGGTTAGATGTTCATATGTTTAAAGGAAAACCCAGGGTAATATGGTTATGTCCTCGATTTGAGAATTAGAAGCTTGTTTAGAGCTATATCTGTATTTGTAAAAAGTTAAGATATCAGTTATTGATATAGAGGAGGATTTACTCCTGAGTAATGTATAAGTAATGGGATATTTTAGTATATTTTATTATGATGATCTTTTCATAAAAACACTTTCAGAGTGATGTTTTATTGAGAGATTAACTGAGATTAGATAGAAGAGGAATCCAGTGGAATATGTCAGTAGAATGGATTGATTTAGCTTTGAAATTATTCTTAAGAACAACGGATGTATGAACTTTACTATTAGAAAATAAACAAAAAATCAAGGACCTTATTACATGTGTAGTTGATATGCAGCTTATATTCTATATATAGCTTTATAGAATAGGGTTTTGGGAAACACTTCTCATAGACATATTGGCAGTTATCACTTTATTTTAATGTTTTAGGACTGATGAACAGAAAAAGGAAAGATTTGAGCAGACCTTGGCAGGATGCTTGGACTTTATACCAAGTAGGAATTGTTTCATGTTTCAATTGCTACAGAATTCCTAAAAATGGAAAATGGTTTTATGGGGAAAAAAATGCAAAAAAACAATCTTTAAATTTATTGCTTTATTCAGGAAAATAACAACTGTAAGAGACTTTAAAAGAATTGATAGTATCTGAATTAAGATTTAAGAGTGAATTATGAGTTTATGGTGAGTTATCACCTGTGAAATGTTGTTGATCTGGGTATTGCTGTATTGATTTATTGTTTTTAATCTTTCAGAACCTTTTGTGTCAGTAGTTGGAAGATCAAACCATGAAAATGGTACCAAACTGATCTTAGAAGTTCTCCAGCAGCCTAAACTTAATAAACAGGTAAGTCCTCTCAGAACGTCCTCTGATCAGCAGGCAAAACTTAATAAACAGGTAAGTTCTCTCCGAACTTCCTCTGATCAGCAGCCAAAACTTAATAAACAAGTAAGTCCTCTCCGAACTTCCTCTGATCAGCAGGCAAAACTTAATAAACAAGTAAGTCCTCTCCGAACTTCCTCTGATCAGCAGGCAAAACTTAATAAACAGGTAAGTCCCCTCAGAACTTCCTCTGATCAGCAGGCAAAACTTAATAAACAGGTAAGTCCCCTCAGAACTTCCTCTGATCAGCAGCCAAAACTTAATAAACAGGTGAGTCTCCTCCGAACTTCCTCTGATCAGCAGCCAAAACTTAATAAACAGGTGAGTCCCCTCAGAATTTCCTCTGATCAGCAGGCAAAACTTAATAAACAAGTAAGTCCTCTCCGAACTTCCTCTGATCAGCAGCCAAAACTTAATAAACAGGTGAGTCTCCTCCGAACTTCCTCTGATCAGCATCCAAAACTTAATAAACAGGTGAGTCCCCTCAGAATTTCCTCTGATCAGCAGCCAAAACTTAATAAACAGGTAAATTCCCTCGTAAGTTCTTCTGATCAGTAGCTGAAACTTAATAACCAATTATGTCTCCACTAGACACAGTCTTCAAAACACATACTTACTGATGAAAATCATAAGAATCCATTAAAATTTAACATTACCGGTGAAATATTTTTATTGTGGATTTTTGATGTCATATCCAATGAACAAAATAATAATTGTAAAATTCAAGGTGTTCTTCAGCAAGTTTATTTGGCATCAATATTCGCAGTTAATTTTTTTCTCTCATCAGAAGTTCCTCAAAGGTTTGATTTTGTTATTTATGTTTTTTCAGCTTTCGTATGTGTTCCTCGATATCGTGATTCAAGAATTGTTTCCTGAGCTGAGAGGTTAATTTATCATGTCAGATTTGAGATGTTGACATCCTCTTGGAGCTGAGAAGTTTGTCCATCATCACTGATCAGAGAGGATGATCTATTACCAGGGGATGTGTCATTGTGATGAGATAAAGACCTGTCTGATTTAGCAGGATAGTACGCCATGGCTGAGCCGAGTGGACGATTCACTTTCCCGAGATGATTATATTAAGTCCAACACTAGAATTGAAAACATTCCCACAGCATACATTTTGTGTCTCATTAAAACAATGCCATATTGGTCCATTGTAACTCAGAGATTACATCAAAATATATCTTTATTATCGTCCGATTATCTTCTGTTGTAGGGCTGACATTGTCTCCACACTCAAATGTTTTATGTCGTTGGATCATGTCAAAAGAATTACTTTGATAATTTAATGAAATCACCTTCAATCATGATGAGAAACATTCCATGACTTTATCTTAATGCTATAATATCTTTTGTCTGAATCATATTCATACATTTTTAGCAAAAAACAGATAAGACAAAATATCTTAATGCTCTAAAATCTTTTGTCTGAATCATATTCATACATTTTTAACAAAAAACACAGATAAGACAGAACTCGAAACCAACTGACCAGATTCACTAGACAATGAGATTAGTGAGGATTGTCACTGTGGAATTTTCTTTTAATGGAACCTGATACTGAAGGAGGTCAAACATCACATCAGGAATGTTCTTGTCTATTACTCTGACAATATGATCCTGCAGAAGAATGACATTTCTGTTATGTTGGTATGGGTATGGATCATTTTAGTCACCATTTTGTCCCCAAGTCGACTAGAACATCTGTGATCTTTCTTTGTTTTGTGTGTGAGAACATATGTTAATATGTTTAATGTGCTTCTGTTGATGTTAGAAGATAATGTTTTTTCATCTCTGTTGGGACTAGCACCATGGAACTAATTCATTAAGGATTTTTTATTTTTGCGATAAATCCAACCCTTAAATTTGGAGTGAATTCAAAATGTGGGTTCCCTGCCAAGACCTCGATACAGGATAAATATGTTATAAGTAAATATGTTATTATGGCGAGCAGATACTGGATGTAGCTTTCTTCTCCTTTTCTTCTGCTGTCCGTCCAATTTACTGACTTAATTCAAATGGTACCTCTTCAGTCTAAGAAGAGCTAACTTATGTGGGGGGTTTTTCCTGACTTGATAGTTTTCTTTTACGATGTATAGAGTAAAGCAACAAAAATGGTAATCAATTTGCTTTAGAGTTATTTCCCTTGTGATAAAAGTTTCTCTTCCCTTTCACTTTTAGTGTGTTTATTGTTCTTTCTTCCTTTTTTTTTATAGTGTATGTTATTCTTGTATGAAGCTCAGGATCGAATGTGTAAAAGTAGAGAGTATAGGTCACCTTACTAGCTCAGACTAGCGGAAATTTCCCTTTAGCCTAGTGGTAGGATGTTTGCCTTGAGAGTGAAAGTTCGCTGGTTGAGCCCCAGCATGGACAGGTTTTTTCTTTACTCCTTCCTATTACACATGTATCGGTCCTCAGTTTGATTTCTCCAGCTTTCCATTTTCCTCTTTTTTTAAAGTTTATTTTGGTTTTCAGATACTCAAATTTCCGACAACTGTAATTCTATAGATAAGAGCATTGCTAGATGTGATGTATAAGGAAAACTTCTGTAAACAATGAGTTTAAATACCGGTATACAGAATGTAACATCATCAGTGACAAAACATGTATTTTAACCCCTTTATCTGAAGCTGGACTTTCCGGTATGGAGATCAGTAAAAAAGCTAAAGGTATATAAATTAATTCCTGTTTGGCAATCAACAATACATATACAATCACTCTTTATTTATGCCTGTGCCAGCATATGGAACAGTTTGTCACTTGTTTTTAACTTATTTATATATCTACTACTAAGAGTTTTGAACTTTATTGTAAATGTTTTACATGATCATGATGATCATTGATAAGAGATTATGTATATATATTCACGTAATTTTAAAGGACTTTAAAGTTCATAGTCACAAACAACCGCTGACATGATGTTCTCAGATATTTTGAAGGTCAAAGTTCAAGATAAACTCAAACATGTTATCATTTATGAAAAAATTGTAGATTTGTTTTATCTTAGTAAGATAATCACCTCATAGTGCTTTTAACCTGTGATAATAGTTTACTACAACTACGTTTTTAAGGTTTGTGATATGCACAGTAATAAACAAAAATGATAATACAATTTTGTTCACCTAATATTTATAACTGGATACATTTTTGAAGTACATTATGTATCCGTCATCCTTTTACAATTTTAAAATTTCCAAATCATTTTTTGTCAAACCATTTCCATTCAAGGGATCAAACATTAGAAAATTGGATTTTGATTTAAAATTTTGATTTAATATAAAGTGTTAAAGTTAAAAACAACTTATGCTAATTATTTATATATTTCTTCATCCATGTTACAATTGATTTAGAAGTCTTTGATATTTGTGTGATACAAGCTTGGTGTTTGTAATCTGATGTTAGTGACTCTGCCGCCTTTGTGGTTGTGATATATACCTGTCATGTACAAGTGCAATCTACGACAGGGACTTGGCACAAATTATTAACCCACAATTCATATATATATAGATATATAAGGACCATGAGTTTGGAATTTATGTCAAGTCCCTGTGTAATCTACCTAATACTGGGACACTGGCATTAATATTAGCCTACATAACTTACTACATTGTATTGTTACGTTTACCTGTATGACTGAGGCAGGACTGCTTTGTTCTGGTATAGGGACATTGATTTATCACGAGACATTCACTTTTATTTTATTTATTAAAATGTTTCAAATTAACTTGACGTTGTGTTTGTTTTTTATCAGAGTAAGTCTGTATATGTGTGGCAGGTTTTAATTATAAATAGTGCGTTCATAGTGATATGGTCACCTCCTTGCTTCATGCTAGGGGGAATTTCCCTTTAGCTCAGTCGGTAGCGTGGAAGACCAGCAAGGCGAGGGTTCAAACCAGTGTCATTCTTTTTACATATGAAAACCTTATCATTACTGTAAAATAACTAACAGAAGATTAAATTTTATATTTAATTTCGAAAGTCTATACAATTGCACAACCCCATAACTAGATCAAATTAACAGAAGATGGACAGCATTGATATAATTACATTACATATACAGTAGATCTATGCCATGTCTTTATAACTACTGGATTAAGGTTAAAGATGCTATGACAACATTTTTGACCAGCAATATCGAATGAATGCTATATAAGAATATATTGATAAACAAGTGGAATATACAATAGTGTAGCCAAGGGAAAGACGGCTAAGACATTTGTAAACCTAGAAACCGAGTTGAGTGAAACATAATAAGCTAAAGCTGAGATCTAGAACGGCTGTAAAACACAATTTCAAGTACTTCCCTAAATTACAAAGCTCTTGCCTGCTGGGAACAGACAACAGCTGCATGGACATATGAAGATGAGCAGTTCCAGTAAAACATTTTAATGAACTTTTTTTGTTTATCTTTGTAGAATGGACATATTAAAACAAAATGAAAGTCATCCTCTACCAGGTTTTGGTCACAATAACGACAGATTCTATTCACCCTCGGAATATTACGACAGCTACCTTCTACTACACAGAGCTTGTATGTGAGATGAAAATTGTTATTTCGAAATAAGTTTGAGATATATATCTGGAATAGACTTTGTTAAGTAAAATTGTAACGTATAGCAATCAATAAGGACTTTATACTGTATATATAAAGTTTATCAGGAAAGTGGCACCCCTACAGCCCATCAGGTAAAGTGTGTGTTTCATCAAAAGAGAGTTCCAGGTTTGACTTGCACTCAGGAAATGAAAGATATCAAATTTACTTTAAATCCTGTTCCTTTGAAATATTTGTGTTTTAATGGGGGAAAAAAGAAGACGGAATATTCAGGTATTTGTATTTCAAAAAGCTAATTCTAATGTGGATTTGCATGTTTCATATACATATAAAACGTGATCAAAGTAATATATCAAAGTATTCGTGGGATGAACTGTCAATACAACTTCAAAGATAACCTGCGGTAAGCTCACAATTGCAAGAAGTCCGTGAGATGCAATATTATATATATGTATCTCGAGATAACTCTCTTTAGGAAGCTTCATACCAATAATTACTTTTAAGACATTCAATTGTGATGTCATAATGCTCTTGGAGATGCAGAAATTTTATCAGAAATGGTCTCAATTAGTGATTAAGGGAATTATTTTCTGTCTTGTATTGGAGATATTAATGAGATAATCATTGAGACACAGGGGCATGACATGTTGCTTTAACAAATAATTGAATATTTAATCCCTAGATCACTTAAAATTGGCAGTTATAAATCATTATTTCATTCTTGGTCATATGAACGTGTTTAGCCCCTGTGCATCGAGGTGAATAATTCTCCACCTTATTGATAAGCATCTTTCAGATAGTAGGTTGTATAACATTATCTCACCTAGATATAGCACAGCCTCACCTAGAGATAGCACAATCTCACCTAGATATAACACAACCTCACCTAGAAATAGCACAATCTCACCTAGATATAGCACAACCTCACCTAGATATAGTACACCTCACCTAGATATAGCACAACCTCACCTAGAAATAGCACAATCTCACCTAGATATAGCACAACCTCACCTAGAAATAGCACAATCTCACCTAGATATAGCACAACCTCACCTAGAAATAGCACAATCTCACCTAGATATAGCACAATCTCACCTAGAAATAGCACAATCTCACCTAGAAATAGCACAACCTCACCTAGAAATAGCACAATCTCACCTAGATATAGCATACCTTACATAGAAATAGCACAATCTCACCTAGATATAGCACAATCTCACCTAGATATAGCACAACCTCACCTAGAAATAGCACAATCTCACCTAGATATAGCACAACCTCACCTAGATATAGCACAACCTCACCTAGAAATAGCACAATCTCACATAGATATAGCACAACCTCACCTAGAAATAGCACAATGTAAACTAGATATAGCAGACCTCACCTAGATATAGCACATCTCACCTAAATATGATACCATCTCACCTAGATATATCATCATCTCACCTAAATATAGCATCTCACCTAGATATAGCATCATCTTACCTAGATATATCACATCTCACTTAGATATAGCACAACATTACATAGATATAGCATCATCTCACCTAGATATAGCATCATCTCACCTAGATATAGCATCATCTCACCTAGATATAGCATCATCTCACCTAGATATAGCATCATCTCACCTAGATATATACACTTAGATATAGCACATCTCACTATGATATAGCACAACATTACATAGATATAGCATCATCTCGCCAAGATACAGCACAACCTCACCGAGATATAGCACAACCTCACCTAGATATAGCACAACCTCACCTAGATATAGCACAACCTCACCTAGAAATAGCACAATCTCAACTAGATATAACACCATCTCACCTAGATATAGCACAACCTCACCTAGAAATAGCACAATCTCACCTAGATATAGCACAACCTCACCTATATATAGCACAACCTCACCTAGAAATAGCACAATCTCACCTATATATAGCACATCTCACCTAGATATAGCACCATCTCAACTAGATATAGCACCCTATCACCTAGATATAACACCATCTCACCTAGATATAGCACCTCATCTAGATATAGCACAATCTCACCTAGAAATAGCACCATCTCACCTAGATATAGCACAGCCTCACCTAGATATAGCACAATGTAAACTAGATATAGCAGACCTCACCTAGATATAGCACATCTCACCTAAATATGATACCATCTCACCTAGATATAGCACTATCTCACCTATATATAGCACTATCTCACCTATATATAGCACCATCTCACCTAGATATAGCACTATCTCACCTATATATAGCAGACCTCACCTAGATATACCACATCTCACCTAGATATAATACCATCTCACCTAGATATAGCACCCTATCACCTAGATATAGCACATCTCACCTAGATATAGCACCATCTCACCTAGATATAGCACCATCCCACCTAGATATAGCACTATCTCACCTATATATAGCACTATCTCACCTATATATAGCAGACCTCACCTAGATATACCACATCTCACCTAGATATAATACCATCTCACTTAGATATAGCACCCTATCACCTAGATATAGCACATATCACCTAGATATAGTACTATCTCACCTATATATAGCAGACCTCACCTAGATATTGTACTATCTCACCTATATATAGCAGACCTCACCTAGATATAGCACATCTCACCTAGATATAGCACATATCACCTAGATATACCACCATCTCACCTAGATTTAGCACCATATCACCTAGATATAGCACAGACTCACCTAGATATAGCACTATCTCACCTATATATAGCACCATCTCACCTATATATAGCAGACCTCACCTAGATATAGCACCATATCACCTAGATATAGCACCATCTCACCTATATATAGCACTATCTCACCTATATATAGCACCATCTCACCTAGATATAGCAGACCTCACCTAGATATAGCACATCTCACCTAGATATAATACCATCTCACCTAGATATAGCACATATCACCTAGATATAGCACATCCCACTTAGATATAGTACAACCACACCTACACCCAAGAGGTTGAAATGAGTCCCTGCATCCCTGGAAATATTCTTATTTAAGCTGGCAAATGCTCAATAATAGCAAGTCTCATGTTTCATATGCTTACATACAACTTTATATAAATTGCTAAATAGGTCATATCTGACTTGTGCTGAGAATCTCACAGAGCAAAATGTAATTGGGTATTGTTATCATATCAACATACATCAATGTAAACCCAGAAGATATATTGAACTAGTTAAATAGTGCATCACCAGATATCAAACCTTGTGACCAAAGTTCATGGGAATGTTTTATCATTACAAAAGTTACTATCAGTAGTGCAATAGTGCATATAACACTGGTATCCTGTATACAGGACACTTAAATGTCTGTGATAAATGTATGCTTACTGTTGTAATATATAGGAAAAAATGTCTGGCCAATGTTTGGTCTCGAAAAAAGTATTGCCTGCTCTCTGAGTAAACATCCTACCTCAACACTACAGAAACATTCCCAGCAGCCTAATTTATAAGGTGACCTACCAATGTACTCTTCCCTAATTCCCACAAACCTGAGTCAAAAAGGTGACCTATACTACCACTAATTCCCACCAGTCTGAGTAAGGTGACCTATACTCCCCACTAATTCCCACCAGTCTGAGTAAGGTGACCTACACTCCCCACTAATTCCCACGAGTCTGAGTAAGGTGACCTATACTACCCACTAATTCCCACCAGTCTGACCTAGTAAGGTGACCTATACTCCCCACTAATTCCCACCAGTCTGACATAGTAAGGTGACCTATACCCCCCACTAATTCCCACCAGTCTGAGCTAGTAAGGTGACCTATACTCCCCACTAATTCCCACCAGTCTGAGTAAGGTGACCTATACTCCCTACTAATTCCCACCAGTCTGAGCTAGTAAGGTGACCTATACTCCCCACTAATTCCCACCAGTCTGAGTAAGGTGACCTATACTCCTCACTAATTCCCACCAGTCTGAGTAAGGTGACCTATACTCCCCACTAATTCGCACCAGTCTGACCTAGTAAGGTGACCTATACTCCCCACTAATTCCCACCAGTCTGAGTAAGGTGACCTATACTCCCCACTAATTCCCACCAGTCTGAGCTAGTAAGGTGATCTATACTCCCCACTAATTCCCACCAGTCTGAGCTAGTAAGGTGACCTATACTCCCCACTAATTCCCACCAGTCTGTGTAAGGTGATCTATACTCCCCACTAATTCCCACCAGTCTGAGCTAGTAAGGTGACCTACACTCCCCACTAATTCCCATCAGTCTGAGCTAGTAAGGTGATCTATACTCCCCACTAATTCCCACCAGTCTGAGCTAGTAAGGTGACCTATACTCCCCACTAATTCCCACCAGTCTGAGCTAATTAGGTGACCTATACTCCCCACTAATTCCCACCAGTCTGAGCTAGTAAGGTGACCTATACTCCCCACTAATTCCCACCAGTCTGAGCTAGTAAGGTGACCTATACTCCCCACTAATTCCCACCAGTCTGAGTAAGGTGACCTATACTCCTCACTAATTCCCACCAGTCTGAGTAAGGTGACCTATACTCCCCACTAATTCCCACCAGTCTGAGTAAGGTGACCTATACTCCCCACTAATTCCCACCAGTCTGAGTAAGGTGACCTATACTCCCCACTAATTCCCACCAGTCTGAGTAAGGTGACCTATACTCCCCACTAATTCCCACCAGTCTGAGTAAGGTGACCTATACTCTCCACTAATTCCCACCAGTCTGAGCTAGTAAGGTGACCTATACTCCCCACCAGTCTGAGCTAGTAAGGTGACCTATACTCCCCACTAATTCCCATCAGTCTGAGCTAGTAAGGTGACCTATACTCCCCACTAATTCCCACCAGTCTGAGCTAGTAAGGTGACCTATACTCCCCACTAATTCCCACCAATCTGAGTAAGGTGACCTATACTCCCCACTAATTCCCACCAGTCCGAGTAAGGTGACCTATACTCTCCACTAATTCCCACCAGTCTGACCTAGTAAGGTGACCTGTACTCCCCACTAATTCCCACCAGTCTGAGCTAGTAAGGTGACCTATACTCTCCACTAATTCCCACCAGTCTGAGCTAGTAAGGTGACCTATACTCCCCACTAATTCCCACCAGTCTGAGTAAGGTGACCTATACTCCCCACTAATTCCTACCAGTCTGAGCTAGTAAGGTGACCTATACTCCCCACTAATTCCCACCAGTCTGACCTAGTAAGGTGACCTATACTCCCCACTAATTCCCACCAGTCTGAGTAAGGTGACCTATACTCCCCACTAATTCCCACCAGTCTGAGTAAGGTGACCTATACTCCCCACTAATTCCCACCAGTCTGACCTAGTAAGGTGACCTATACTCCCCACTAATTCCCACCAGTCTGACCTAGTAAGGTGACCTATACTCCCCACTAATTCCCACCAGTCTGAGTAAGGTGACCTATACTCCCCACTAATTCCCACCAGTCTGAGCTAGTAAGGTGACCTATACTCCCCACTAATTCCCACCAGTCTGAGTAAGGTGACCTATACTACCCATTAATTCCCACCAGTCTGAGTAAGGTGACCTATACTCCCCACTAATTCCCACCAGTCTGAGCTAGTAAGGTGACCTATACTCCCCACTAATTCCCAGCAGTCTGAGTAAGGTGACCTATACTCCCCACTAATTCCCACCAGTCTGACCTAGTAAGGTGACCTATACTCCCAACTAATTCCCACCAGTCTGAGCTAGTAAGGTGACCTATACTCCCCACTAATTCCCACCAGTCTGAGCTAGTAAGGTGACCTGTACTCCCCACTAATTCCCACCAGTCTGAGCTAGTAACATGACCTGAACTCCCAGCCAATTCCCACCAGTCTGAGCTAGTAAGGTGACCTATACTCCCCACCAATTCCCACCAGTCTGAGCTAGTAAGGTGACCTGTACTCCCCACTAATTCCCACCAGTCTGAGCTAGTAACATGACCTGAACTCCCAGCCAATTCCCACCAGTCTGAGCTAGTAAGGTGACCTATACTCCCCACTAATTCCCACCAGTCTGAGCTAGTAAGGTGACCTATACTCCCCACTAATTCCCACCAGTCTGAGTAAGGTGTCCTATACTCCCCACTAATTCTCACCAGTCTGACCTAGTAAGGTGACCTATACTCCCCACTAATTCCCACCAGTCTGACCTAGTAAGCTGACCTATACTCCCCACTAATTCCCACCAGTCTGAGCTAGTAAAGTGACTTCTACTCCCAACCAATTTCTACCAATCTGAGCTAGTAAGCTGACCTATACTCCCCACTAATTCCCACCAGTCTGAGCTAGTAAGGTGACCTATACTGCCCACTAATTCCCACCAGTCGGACATAGTAAGGTGACCTATACTCCCCACTAATTCCCACCAGTCTGAGCTAGTAAGCTGACCTATACTCCCCACTAATTCCCACCAGTCTGAGCTAGTAAGGTGACCTATACTGCCCACTAATTCCCACCAGTCTGACATAGTAAGGTGACCTATACTGCCCACTAATTCCCACCAGTCTGACATAGTAAGGTGACCTATACTCCCCACTAATTCCCACCAGTCTGAGCTAGTAAGCTGACCTATACTCCCCACTAATTCCCACCAGTCTGAGCTAGTAAGGTGACCTATACTCCCCACTAATTCCCACCAGTCTGACATAGTAAGGTGACCTATACTGCCCACTAATTCCCACCAGTCTGACATAGTAAGGTGACCTATACTCCCAACCAATTTCTACCAATCTGAGCTAGTAAGCTGACCTATACTCTCCACTAATTCCCACCAGTCTGAGCTAGTAAGGTGACCTATACTCCCCACTAATTCCCACCAGTCTGAGCTAGTAAGGTGACCTATACTCCCCACTAATTCCCACCAGTCTGAGCTAGTAAGGTGACCTATACTCCCCACTAATTCCCACCAGTCTGAGTAAGGTGACCTATACTCCCCACTAATTCCCACCAGTCTGAGTAAGGTGACCTATACTCCCCACTAATTCCCACCAGTCTGAGCTAGTAAGGTGACCTATACTCCCCACTAATTCCCACCAGTCTGAGTAAGGTGACCTATACTCCCCACTAATTCCCACCAGTCTGACCTAGTAAGGTGACCTATACTCCCCACTAATTCCCACCAGTCTGAGCTAGTAAGGTGACCTATACTCCCCACTAATTCCCACCAGTCTGAGCTAGTAAGGTGACCTGTACTCCCCACTAATTCCCACCAGTCTGAGCTAGTAACATGACCTGAACTCCCAGCCAACTCCCACCAGTCTGAGCTAGTAAGGTGACCTATACTCCCCACCAATTCCCACCAGTCTGAGCTAGTAAGGTGACCTGTACTCCCCACTAATTCCCACCAGTCTGAGCTAGTAACATGACCTGAACTCCCAGCCAATTCCCACCAGTCTGAGCTAGTAAGGTGACCTATACTCCCCACTAATTCCCACCAGTCTGAGCTAGTAAGGTGACCTATACTCCCCACTAATTCCCACCAGTCTGAGTAAGGTGTCCTATACTCCCCACTAATTCTCACCAGTCTGACCTAGTAAGGTGACCTATACTCCCCACTAATTCCCACCAGTCTGACCTAGTAAGCTGACCTATACTCCCCACTAATTCCCACCAGTCTGAGCTAGTAAAGTGACTTCTACTCCCAACCAATTTCTACCAATCTGAGCTAGTAAGCTGACCTATACTCCCCACTAATTCCCACCAGTCTGAGCTAGTAAGGTGACCTATACTGCCCACTAATTCCCACCAGTCTGACATAGTAAGGTGACCTATACTCCCCACTAATTCCCACCAGTCTGAGCTAGTAAGCTGACCTATACTCCCCACTAATTCCCACCAGTCTGAGCTAGTAAGGTGACCTATACTGCCCACTAATTCCCACCAGTCTGACATAGTAAGGTGACCTATACTGCCCACTAATTCCCACCAGTCTGACATAGTAAGGTGACCTATACTGCCCACTAATTCCCACCAGTCTGACATAGTAAGGTGACCTATACTCCCCACTAATTCCCACCAGTCTGAGTAAGGTGACCTATACTTCCCACTAATTCCCACCAGTCTGAGTAAGGTGACCTATACTACCCACTAATTCCCACCAGTCTGAGTAAGGTGACCTATACTTCCCACTAATTCCCACCAGTCTGAGTAAGGTGACCTATACTTCCCACTAATTCCCACCAGTCTGAGTAAGGTGACCTATACTTCCCACTAATTCCCACCAGTCTGAGTAAGGTGACCTATACTGCCCACTAATTCCCACCAGTCTGACATAGTAAGGTGACCTATACTCCCAACCAATTTCTACCAATCTGAGCTAGTAAGCTGACCTATACTCTCCACTAATTCCCACCAGTCTGAGCTAGTAAGGTGACCTATACTCCCCACTAATTCCCACCAGTCTGAGTAAGGTGACCTATACTCCCCACTAATTCCCACCAGTCTGAGTAAGGTGACCTATACTACCACTAATTCCCACCAGTCTGACCTAGTAAGGTGATCTATACTCCCCACTAATTCCCACCAGTCTGAGTAAGGTGACCTATACTACCACTAATTCCCACCAGTCTGACCTAGTAAGGTGACCTATACTCCCCACTAATTCCCACCAGTCTGAGCTAGTAAGGTGACCTATACTCCCCACTAATTCCCACCAGTCTGAGTAAGGTGACCTATACTCCCCACTAATTCCCACCAGTCTGAGTAAGGTGACCTATACTCCCCACTAATTCCCACCAGTCCGAGTAAGGTGACCTATACTCCCCACTAATTCCCACCAGTCTGAGTAAGGTGACCTATACTCCCCACTAATTCCCACCAGTCTGAGTAAGGTGACCTATACTCCCCACTAATTCCCACCAGTCTGAGTAAGGTGACCTATACTCCCCACTAATTCCCACCAGTCTGAGTAAGGTGACCTATACTCCCCACTAATTCCCACCAGTCTGAGTAAGGTGACCTATACTCTCCACTAATTCCCACCAGTCTGAGCTAGTAAGGTGACCTATACTCCCCACCAGTCTGAGCTAGTAAGGTGACCTATACTCCCCACTAATTCCCACCAGTCTGAGCTAGTAAGGTGACCTATACTCCCCACTAATTCCCACCAGTCTGAGCTAGTAAGGTGACCTATACTCCCCACTAATTCCCACCAATCTGAGTAAGGTGACCTATACTCCCCACTAATTCCCACCAGTCCGAGTAAGGTGACCTATACTCTCCACTAATTCCCACCAGTCTGACCTAGTAAGGTGACCTGTACTCCCCACTAATTCCCACCAGTCTGAGCTAGTAAGGTGACCTATACTCTCCACTAATTCCCACCAGTCTGAGCTAGTAAGGTGACCTATACTCCCCACTAATTCCCACCAATCTGAGTAAGGTGACCTATACTCCCCACTAATTCCTACCAGTCTGAGCTAGTAAGGTGACCTATACTCCCCACTAATTCCCACCAGTCTGACCTAGTAAGGTGACCTATACTCCCCACTAATTCCCACCAGTCTGAGTAAGGTGACCTATACTCCCCACTAATTCCCACCAGTCTGAGTAAGGTGACCTATACTCCCCACTAATTCCCACCAGTCTGACCTAGTAAGGTGACCTATACTCCCCACTAATTCCCACCAGTCTGACCTAGTAAGGTGACCTATACTCCCCACTAATTCCCACCAGTCTGAGTAAGGTGACCTATACTCCCCACTAATTCCCACCAGTCTGAGCTAGTAAGGTGACCTATACTCCCCACTAATTCCCACCAGTCTGAGTAAGGTGACCTATACTACCCATTAATTCCCACCAGTCTGAGTAAGGTGACCTATACTCCCCACTAATTCCCACCAGTCTGAGCTAGTAAGGTGACCTATACTCCCCACTAATTCCCACCAGTCTGAGTAAGGTGACCTATACTCCCCACTAATTCCCACCAGTCTGACCTAGTAAGGTGACCTATACTCCCAACTAATTCCCACCAGTCTGAGCTAGTAAGGTGACCTATACTCCCCACTAATTCCCACCAGTCTGAGCTAGTAAGGTGACCTGTACTCCCCACTAATTCCCACCAGTCTGAGCTAGTAACATGACCTGAACTCCCAGCCAATTCCCACCAGTCTGAGCTAGTAAGGTGACCTATACTCCCCACCAATTCCCACCAGTCTGAGCTAGTAAGGTGACCTGTACTCCCCACTAATTCCCACCAGTCTGAGCTAGTAACATGACCTGAACTCCCAGCCAATTCCCACCAGTCTGAGCTAGTAAGGTGACCTATACTCCCCACTAATTCCCACCAGTCTGAGCTAGTAAGGTGACCTATACTCCCCACTAATTCCCACCAGTCTGAGTAAGGTGTCCTATACTCCCCACTAATTCTCACCAGTCTGACCTAGTAAGGTGACCTATACTCCCCACTAATTCCCACCAGTCTGACCTAGTAAGCTGACCTATACTCCCCACTAATTCCCACCAGTCTGAGCTAGTAAAGTGACTTCTACTCCCAACCAATTTCTACCAATCTGAGCTAGTAAGCTGACCTATACTCCCCACTAATTCCCACCAGTCTGAGCTAGTAAGGTGACCTATACTGCCCACTAATTCCCACCAGTCGGACATAGTAAGGTGACCTATACTCCCCACTAATTCCCACCAGTCTGAGCTAGTAAGCTGACCTATACTCCCCACTAATTCCCACCAGTCTGAGCTAGTAAGGTGACCTATACTGCCCACTAATTCCCACCAGTCTGACATAGTAAGGTGACCTATACTGCCCACTAATTCCCACCAGTCTGACATAGTAAGGTGACCTATACTCCCCACTAATTCCCACCAGTCTGAGCTAGTAAGCTGACCTATACTCCCCACTAATTCCCACCAGTCTGAGCTAGTAAGGTGACCTATACTCCCCACTAATTCCCACCAGTCTGACATAGTAAGGTGACCTATACTGCCCACTAATTCCCACCAGTCTGACATAGTAAGGTGACCTATACTCCCAACCAATTTCTACCAATCTGAGCTAGTAAGCTGACCTATACTCTCCACTAATTCCCACCAGTCTGAGCTAGTAAGGTGACCTATACTCCCCACTAATTCCCACCAGTCTGAGCTAGTAAGGTGACCTATACTCCCCACTAATTCCCACCAGTCTGAGCTAGTAAGGTGACCTATACTCCCCACTAATTCCCACCAGTCTGAGTAAGGTGACCTATACTCCCCACTAATTCCCACCAGTCTGAGTAAGGTGACCTATACTCCCCACTAATTCCCACCAGTCTGAGCTAGTAAGGTGACCTATACTCCCCACTAATTCCCACCAGTCTGAGTAAGGTGACCTATACTCCCCACTAATTCCCACCAGTCTGACCTAGTAAGGTGACCTATACTCCCCACTAATTCCCACCAGTCTGAGCTAGTAAGGTGACCTATACTCCCCACTAATTCCCACCAGTCTGAGCTAGTAAGGTGACCTGTACTCCCCACTAATTCCCACCAGTCTGAGCTAGTAACATGACCTGAACTCCCAGCCAACTCCCACCAGTCTGAGCTAGTAAGGTGACCTATACTCCCCACCAATTCCCACCAGTCTGAGCTAGTAAGGTGACCTGTACTCCCCACTAATTCCCACCAGTCTGAGCTAGTAACATGACCTGAACTCCCAGCCAATTCCCACCAGTCTGAGCTAGTAAGGTGACCTATACTCCCCACTAATTCCCACCAGTCTGAGCTAGTAAGGTGACCTATACTCCCCACTAATTCCCACCAGTCTGAGTAAGGTGACCTATACTCCCCACTAATTCTCACCAGTCTGACCTAGTAAGGTGACCTATACTCCCCACTAATTCCCACCAGTCTGACCTAGTAAGCTGACCTATACTCCCCACTAATTCCCACCAGTCTGAGCTAGTAAAGTGACTTCTACTCCCAACCAATTTCTACCAATCTGAGCTAGTAAGCTGACCTATACTCCCCACTAATTCCCACCAGTCTGAGCTAGTAAGGTGACCTATACTGCCCACTAATTCCCACCAGTCGGACATAGTAAGGTGACCTATACTCCCCACTAATTCCCACCAGTCTGAGCTAGTAAGCTGACCTATACTCCCCACTAATTCCCACCAGTCTGAGCTAGTAAGGTGACCTATACTGCCCACTAATTCCCACCAGTCTGACATAGTAAGGTGACCTATACTGCCCACTAATTCCCACCAGTCTGACATAGTAAGGTGACCTATACTGCCCACTAATTCCCACCAGTCTGACATAGTAAGGTGACCTATACTCCCCACTAATTCCCACCAGTCTGAGTAAGGTGACCTATACTTCCCACTAATTCCCACCAGTCTGAGTAAGGTGACCTATACTACCCACTAATTCCCACCAGTCTGAGTAAGGTGACCTATACTTCCCACTAATTCCCACCAGTCTGAGTAAGGTGACCTATACTTCCCACTAATTCCCACCAGTCTGAGTAAGGTGACCTATACTTCCCACTAATTCCCACCAGTCTGAGTAAGGTGACCTATACTGCCCACTAATTCCCACCAGTCTGACATAGTAAGGTGACCTATACTCCCAACCAATTTCTACCAATCTGAGCTAGTAAGCTGACCTATACTCTCCACTAATTCCCACCAGTCTGAGCTAGTAAGGTGACCTATACTCCCCACTAATTCCCACCAGTCTGAGTAAGGTGACCTATACTCCCCACTAATTCCCACCAGTCTGAGTAAGGTGACCTATACTACCACTAATTCCCACCAGTCTGACCTAGTAAGGTGATCTATACTCCCCACTAATTCCCACCAGTCTGAGTAAGGTGACCTATACTACCACTAATTCCCACCAGTCTGACCTAGTAAGGTGACCTATACTCCCCACTAATTCCCACCAGTCTGAGCTAGTAAGGTGACCTATACTCCCCACTAATTCCCACCAGTCTGAGTAAGGTGACCTATACTCCCCACTAATTCCCACCAGTCTGAGTAAGGTGACCTATACTCCCCACTAATTCCCACCAGTCCGAGTAAGGTGACCTATACTCCCCACTAATTCCCACCAGTCTGAGTAAGGTGACCTATACTCCCCACTAATTCCCACCAGTCTGAGTAAGGTGACCTATACTCCCCACTAATTCCCACCAGTCTGAGTAAGGTGACCTATACTACCCACTAATTCCCACCAGTCTGAGTAAGGTGACCTAAACTGCCCACTAATTCCCACCAGTCTGAGTAAGGTGACCTATACTCCCCACTAATTCCCACCAGTCTGAGCTAGTAAGGTGACCTATACTCCCCACTAATTCCCACCAGTCTGAGTAAGGTGACCTATACTCCCCACTAATTCCCACCAGTCCGAGTAAGGTGACCTATACTACCTACTAATTCCCACCAGTCTGAGTAAGGTGACCTGTACTCCCCACTAATTCCCACCAATCTGAGTAAGGTGACCTATACTCCCCACTAATTCCCACCAGTCTGAGCTAGTAAGGTGACCTATACTCCCCACTAATTCCCACCAGTCTGAGTAAGGTGACCTATACTCCCCACTAATTCCAACCAGTCCGAGTAAGGTGACCTATACTCCCCACTAATTCCCACCAGTCTGAGTAAGGTGACCTATACTCCCCACTAATTCCCACCAGTCTGAGTAAGGTGACCTATACTCCCCACTAATTCCCACCAGTCTGAGTAAGGTGACCTATACTACCCACTAATTCCCACCAGTCTGAGTAAGGTGACCTAAACTGCCCACTAATTCCCACCAGTCTGAGTAAGGTGACCTATACTCCCCACTAATTCCCACCAGTCTGAGCTAGTAAGGTGACCTATACTCCCCACTAATTCCCACCAGTCTGAGTAAGGTGACCTATACCCCCCACTAATTCCCACCAGTCTGAGTAAGGTGACCTATACTCCCCACTAATTCCCACCAGTCTGAGTAAGGTGACCTATACTCCCCACTAATTCCCACCAGTCTGAGCTAGTAAGGTGACCTATACTCCCCACTCATTCCCACCAGTCTGAGTAAGGTGACCTATACTCCCCACCAGTCTGAGCTAGTAAGGTGACCTATACTCCCCACCAGTCTGAGCTAGTAAGGTGACCTATACTCCCCACCAGTCTGAGCTAGTAAGGTGACCTACATGTATACTCCCCACTAATTCCCACCAGTCTGAGCTAGTTAAAGTGCATGTACGTGACTAAAAGATACAACGAAGAGATTATGTTTTGTTTAGCATGAGCAATTAAGTTAAACTTAATTATTGGTGAAGTATTTGATTAAAATCGAACTTTCTGGCTATCTTATCGTTAACAAATGATAGAAAACGTCTAGTTAGATCAGGTTCCTGGTTAGATTGTGATAGTCCTTGTATTACAGATTTTTAAAAGAAGCCATTTATCTACGTATTTTACTTCTATCCTTTGATTTTAGATTATTGTTATTTATATTCTTTTAACATGATAAGATATAATTTGGTTTCTTACGAACGTTTCAACATTGATATGAATATCACAATTAAAACATTCGAATTTTAAAGCTTCTCATGCTTCTAACAAATTGCACCCCCACGACTCGGGACTTTTCTATAGGTGATAATGTAAACGTAGAAAGTATCCGAATGCATTCATGTGACTCCCATCATAACAAAAACGTTCAGATGCGATCCTCCCTGCCTGCTTTGTGATCGGTAGAAGTTGCTGTCAGCTGCACCCTAAGCGGAAATGTCTGCTCCAACCAAACTTGGAAGTGTGGTGAATTGTCCCGTGTGTCATGTCAGGTATTTACTGATCGTGGTACAGATAACAAACAAATTTTAACTGTGCTCTGGTCACCAACCTACAAATGTATATATGTATGGTCTACAATTTTGTACGTACATATTACATTGTTGGACGATTACACGACGAGAAACTTGTCATAACAAATAGGCGTCTAGGCTGATATTAGCCAGAGTTGGCATCCTCCATAAATGTGACACAAATAGTCTTGTTAGTGGCAGGGTTATTAGCCCGAGTTTCCTCGGGACACCATGTCTGGTGTAGGGACATCGTGTCAGGGCTAGAGGAAACTCGGGCTAGTGACATGGAAGATGTATTTTGTAGCATACATTGAAGGGGACCACTGTCCAGCTGTAGGATCTAAATAAAACTAATTCTACTTATAATGACGGTATGAATCTGATGAAGGTGAGAGCTACATGTGTGTAGGACTGGCTCGTTGAACTGTTATTAATCTAGCTGGAGTCTGCAGTGCTGTACCTTATTATAAATTGTACTCATTATTAGAGGATGGCTGACACCATGTAACAAATACTTCACCGGAGATCTATTCCGCTTTAAGCCAACTAGTTATATTTTATACATATTGCTGTACTTCAACCGCTAACTCACCTAACTGTATTAATTGAACCTGGAGTGTGCAATATATAAGGGAGACATATATTAATTGTATTAGTACTAGTTCTTATTGCTTTTCTGGTTCTTCTTCTTATTAATTCCTTCAGAGAAGTACATACAGGGATTGAAAACTGTCTCTATCTGTTAGTAATGGTGAAGCGAGATGACATTGAGTTAACTACAATACCTTATTATAAACCACCTTTCTCCAAAAATTCTCTTCCAATCGTTTAAAAAAGCTGAATAAATTCCACATGCAATGATTAAGTTTTCCTAGCATATGATTTTGAACAAATTGATCAAATTTTGCATAAATTATGGCTTATTTTACGTAATGGCCGCTTAAGGTGTTCGTGGTAAATAACAAATATTATCAAAACATACTACTTTTTTGTGAACCACTTTTCTCAAAAAAAACTTTCCAATCTTTTTCATTTTTGGATTAGCAATTTAAGCTGAATAATTTCCATGGGCAGTGATCTGTTGTGATTCTGATTTATCTTCACAGTCACCTGCCACAACAGAAGAATGTTAAGAATGGAGTGTTTGCAGCAACATGCCAGAACTGTGGACATTTCTTCAAATTCAAAGTGGATTCAGGCCTGGCCACTCAGGTGACATTGACTGTCAATGGACAAAAATACACAGGTATGCTCAGAGCTTTGTGTTGATTTGTTTACTTTAGGGGTAGGGACAACTTTTGTAAATGGTGAGTGATATTAAGAGATGGACTAACACTCCCCCCCCCCCCCCCCCCCCCCCCCCCCCCCCCCTCCCTCTACCACACAGTACACTTTAAAGTCAGAACAATTCAAATTAATGGAGACTAAATTTTCTGATGGAAGTCTTTGTTCACAAGGTCACTCCTTTCAGGACACTTTCCCCAAGGAACTCTTTTATATTAAGTTAGGATCTACCTAACAGTATCTATAATATATTGAAAGTTGAATTCAGGTGAAAACTAAGGCCCCGTGGACCTCTTGTCTTGAAGTAAAGTATAGAATGGTTGAAGAAATATTACTACTTGGGTATGTTGTTTTCATTACAAAGATATCATTGATCATTTATACATTTAATATATCACTTGGTAACTAGGAAAAGTATAACAAAGCTCTCTGAACTGTTAGTAGAAAACATCTCCTGATGACCAGACGATGATTAAACGTTTGATACCTGACTTTTTTATATCATGTCAAGGCCAGAGTATTATGGTAAACTATAGCATAAACTTTTGATTGTCAAGAGGTCGCCACCTACATTTATCAACTGATTTCTTTGAAACTTAGTAGGAATTATAACCATAATACGTTGTCATGCTTCCCCAAAAAGAGTTTTGATTTGACTGTTTTTACAAAAGTTTTTGTTTATGCAGTATTTTTTTTGTCTGAAAATTTCCTCCTACATTTTTTACCAATTTCTTTGAAACTTGGTATGCTTTATAACATGATAATTAGTTCTGTTTCCTCAAGAGGCATTTTGATTCAATTAATTTTGAAAAAGTTATTGCCTTTGTTTATTTCAGTGTATGATTTAAAAATTGACTTGAGATCCTACATTAATTTGTCTTTCTTTGAAACTTGGCTTTATAATCCTGGTATCCAGTTGTGTAGAATGAGTTGGAGACTATTTAAGTCACTCCTTATTACTGGTATTCTTCCAACTGTTAGAAAATCAAACATTGTCTTTTTATCTCTGTGTAAATCTGTCAAATTTTAATGTCGTTTTATTGTTTTTTAACAAGAATTATGATTTTTATAAAAACATTTTGTTTCAGTGGCATAATTAAAGTCCTGTGAAAATACACTTGAGTAAATGTTCTGTATGTTAATTTTCCAGTTTCTACTGACCAGTATAGTGCCTCAACTTCCCTCAATGAATTCTTACGCACATCCCGAGTGTCAATGGGCACCAAGGTCATGTGTCGGGAGGGTGGATGTGGTATGTGTGTGGTCGAGGCTAAACTGTATGAGCCAATATCATTTGGAAAGAGACCCTATTCGATCAATTCGGTAAGTCAAATACACTTAAAATGGTGTTAAATCTAAAAAAAAATTCTGCAAATTAAATGTTATTTTGTTACTTTGTTAAGTGGTTGTGTTAATGTCAGTATCAGTGGAAAGCCTATTGCACTCATTAATATAGTGGCAGGTGTTGATAAATCCTGGATCTATTTAACAGATAGAAGTATGTGTTGGGGAATTCTTGTTTTTAACTTAATTATTCTTTTCATCAGTGTCTATATCCAGTGTTCTTGTGTGATGGTTGGGAGATTACGACTGTAGAGGGAATCCCCCACAAGGGAGACAACTCTGTATCAGAGAGGCTGGCTCACTATAATGGCAGTCAGTGTGGATACTGTAGCGATGGACAAGTTATGAACATGCACTCGTAAGCCGTGTTTTTACACTCAGTCTGGAAAATATTATATTAAAATGTAAAAGAAAAATTCGTCATTTTTTAAAAGTTCAGTATAATTTTATATTGTAGAATGATAATGATATATTTATACAGGAGGTCATTTGACATCATAGCATCACAAGTAAGAATTAGATTATATAAACACCGGATGTCTTTTATCAGTTTGAGACGGAGGTCATGTTAATACTATACTCTCCTCCTTGAGGGACCACCTCTACAATAGAGAATCTGTGTTATGATACCTCTTTAGAACTCCCTATTAAGTTGATACCTTGTTAACTGATATGACGTATTGGAGGATGACTTCCTTTGTGGACATGTTATTATAATCTTGTGTGATTGATGCCTACCATTTATATAACACCTGCCACATGTGTGTAGGCTGCTGGAGTACAACAATGGACAGGTGACCATGCAGCAGGTCGAGGATGCATTTGATAATGTCATCTGCAGATGTACAGGTAAAAAATCCCCTATTCTCTTCTTAAACAACAGGTGTTGATCTTGAGCTAATTTTAAGGCCTATCAGCAGCTTTGCTTTTTAGCTAACTTGCCCTTATATCATCCATCTGGCATCCATCTGGCATCAACCTTTCCTTTAAACAACTTCTTCTCGAAAACCAAGAGGCACAGAGACTTTCGGCACGCTTGGTTGAAAGGCTACCAATTTTGTTCAAATCAATGACCTTGGCCCACATTTAAGGTCACAGGGGTCAAATATGTTAAAAACTTGAAACAACTTCTTCTTAATAACCAAGAGGCCCAGGGATTTGATATTGGGCCTGTAGCAAGCTTGCGTGAAGGACTGCCAAGTTTGTTCAAATGAATGACCTTTACCTTCTTTCAAAGTCACAGGGGTCAAATACTCAATAGCCAAGAGACTCCCCAGACCTGATATTGGACCAATAGTATACTGGAATGAAGACTTACCAAATTATTCTGAATAAACCTAGCTATGGCCTTCTGTGATGATTTAATATGGCGGTAATTAGCATAGTTAGTATCTGCATATAAATGACCAAGATCAACTTCAAAGGTGCTCTAGAAGCAGGTGAGTGATTCAGGCCCATTGGGTCTCTTGTCAATTTATAAAAAATTTCAAAGTTATAAATTTATACATTGGCATTAGTGTTATTTTATCATTAACATAATAAATTGTGTAACATTTGTCCTGGAATATTCTACTTAGGTTACAGACCGATCCTGGATGCCATGAAGTCCTTTGCTGTAGATTCCCCCCTAAACAAGAAGAAAAGTTCCCTGCCCTACAGATATTGAAGTAAGTAATAACAGAAATTGAAGATCTATGAGTTTACATTTCAGGAGATTAATGAAATGATTTTTAGAATTTCTCATTTTCGTATGTCTCTTGTGAGTTTCATAAGTCTTAGGTAGCACACTACAGTAGGACAGCCTGGCCATGGGCAATTTTTTTGTTAAGCAAATAACTCCTGTATTATGATATGCATAAAAAATGAAAAAATAAATGTACACTATAATTGGTATATTCAGTGTGAAGAAGTACATACAGGCTTCACATTTGTTAAAACAAAATTAATAAATTGGTTCTGGATTTTAAATTTCCGGATTTTCCGCAAGTGTGTTTACACAGGAAATTTAGTTTTGCCTACAGCGAAAAATGGATGCCCACAGTAAAGGTGAGATAGCGGAAAAACTTAATTTACAACATATGTCAAAACAAGATTAATTCTGTCTTTGGGATAGAGATATTTAATTTTAAATAGGTTTCAGAAAAAAAATTGTGTAGAGAATTGTGGTATTTTGGGTCAAATATCATAATATTTTGCAATTTTTGAGCATTTTTTAAGCTGTTATCATGGTATTCACAGCTCTAAAAATCACAGAAAATATCAGTTAACTTATCCTTCAGAGCTGTATTAAAATTGCAAATGTTGTACAGATTACAAATATATATACTTTATTAGAGTTTATATGTAGGGTTAACTGGCAATGTTTACATATCTAAGACATGTGTCATATTTTTCAAAATTGGGCATTTTTACTGTACACTGCTACCTTATATGAGAGAGAAACTAATGAACGAGTCTAATTATCGTGATAATCAAATGGTTTTGTCATTAAAATTAGCATTTCTCATGAAAATTTTAAGCAACAGAAACCTGTTAAAGGAAGTGCTTACCAAATGATTCCACTTTTAATTTCAAAAGTATACATGTGTGTGTACTTGTTTGTGATGGTACTCATTTGTTATGGTCTGTGCTTCCACAGACTCATATATAGTTATAAGGATATTCTGACGACAAACAGATGTAGGTATGATAAAATTAGTGTCCACCTGGTAAGATACTAGCTACTGCATACTGATTTGGATACACCTGTAGCTTTAACTCAGATGTTTGATTAGTTAGCCAGGTGTTCTCTGTGGAATCCCTAGTAGAGGCAATGAACGGTTTTTTTTTTTTTTTTTTTTTTTCGTAATCTATATTTCTATTCAGATTTTTTAAACACATACACATGACAAAACAAGAAAACTATGGTAGAAGATGTAACTGTACAGAATACTCATCCTACAGATTTCATACACACTAAACTTAAATTAAATGATATTGACTGCTGTTTCATTGAGATTCTATACGATTAATGTTGAATTTAATTTGACCTTGTTTTCTCAGGATATTGGGACCCTTAGTAAGGTGTGCAAGAGAACAGGGGGTCCCTGTAGTGGAAATTGCAGCTCACAGGCATCTGACAATGGAGAGATGACACGAATTGTACTGAAAGATGCCCAGTGGTTCAAGCCCCAGTCCGTAAAACAGGTCTTTGATGCCATGAAGCAGGCAGCCGGCAAAAGGATGAAACTTGTTTTTGGAAATACTGGTTATGGTAGAGTATTCCAGAATTTTACCTTCTGAATGGCAGTTACCTCCTAATGTGATACAAAAATAGGACGTTTATAATTTAATACCTTCTTATTCTGCTAAACTGTATTACCTTCTAATGTGATATATATGTGGATACAAAATTGGACGTTTATAATTTACTACCTCCTAACGTGATATGTGGATACAAAAATAGGACATTTATAATTTACTACCTTCTAATTCTACAATGCTGTATGCATAGCTATTTGGAAACAATTTTAAATACTTATAAAAGAGATTTGCGTAATGATAAATTTAATTGGTACAAGGTTACTTGCCATAGAAAACTAGCACAGTCAGGCTTTTATGAGAAAAGAGCTATAATTTGATAACTGCTAAGATATGTTCTCTTTCACGAATCTAGAAAGAAGTCTTATATTATGACAGTCATTTAATTTCTGTAATAAAAACAATTATTGTAACCATAATGATGGCAGCTTTACACCCAGTTTAGACAGCACATGGTATATGAATGTAAATATAAGTATTGAACTGTCTTTTGAAGTGCAATACATTGTACATAAGTTAACTCAAACTTGACAGAATCATGTGAAAAATTAGAGTTATCAGAGTGTTTGAATTAAGCAAGTTGTCATTTTTAGCTCACCTGGACCGAAGGTCCGGTGAGCTTATGCCATGGCGCGGCGTCCATCGTCCGTCCGTCCATCAACATTTGCTTCAAATCGCTACTAGTCAAAAAGTTCTTATTGGATTTTGACCAAATTTGGTCAGAAACATCCTTTGGGGAAGGGGAAGAGCTTTTACATAAATGGTGGCTCTGACCCCCGAGGGGCCAAAGGGGCGGGGCCCAATAGGGGAAATAGAGGTAATTCCTTTAAATCGCTACTAGTCATAAAGTTATGAATGGATTTGAACCCAATTTAGTCAGAAACATCCTTGGGGGAAGGGGAACAGATTTTGCATAAATGGTGATTCTGACCCCCAAGGGGCCAAAGGGGCGGGGCCAAATAGGGGAAATAAAGGTAATTCCTTTAAATCGCTACTTGTCATAAAGTTATGAATGGATTTGAACCCAATTTGGTCAGAGATATCTTTGGGGGAAGGGGAACAGATTTTGCATAAATGGTGGCTCTGACCCCGGAGGGGCCAAATGGGTGGGGCCCAATAAGGGAAATAGAGGTAATTCCTTTAAATTGCTACTTGTCATAAAGTTATGAATGGATTTGAACCCAATTTGATCAGAAACATCCTTGGGAAAAGGAGAACAGATTTTGCATAAACGATAACTCTGACCCTAAAGAGGCCAAAAGGGCGGGGCCCAGTTGGGGAAGTAGAGGTAATTCCTTTGAATCTCTACTAGTCATAAAGTTATGAATGGATTTGAACCCAATTTGGTCAGAAACATCCTTGGGGGAAGGGGAACAGATTTTGCATAAACGGTGACTCTGACCCTAAAGGGGCCAAAGGGGCGGGGCCAAATAGGGGAAATAAAGGTAATTCCTTTAAATCGCTACTTGTCATAAAGTTATGAATGGATTCGATGAATGGATTTGAACCCAATTTGGTCAGAGATATCTTTGGGGGAAGGGGAACAGATTTTGCATAAATGGTGGCTCTGACCCAAAAGGGGCCAAAGGGGCGGGTCCCAATAGGGAAATAGAGGTAATTCCTTTAAATCGCTACTTGTCAAAGTTATGAATGGATTTGAACGCAATATAGTCCAAAACATCCTTGGGGGAAGGGGAACAGATTGTGCATAAATGGTGACTGATCCTAAAGGGGTCAAAAGGGCGGGGCCCATTGGGGGAAATAGAGGTAATTAATTTGAATCGCTACTAGTCATAAAGTTCTGAATGGATTTGAACCCAATTTGGTCAGAAACAGGGGAACAGATTTTGCATAAATGGTGACTCTGACCCCCGAAGGGCCAAAGGGGCTTGGCCCAATAGGGGAAATAGAGGTAATTCCTTTAAATCGCTACTAGCTATAGTCATAAAGTGATGAATGCATGTTCTATAAACAATTCTTGAGGTCTTTCAGACCTTAGAGAATCTGGACTTCATTAATCTTTAAAGCAGTTCGGATTCCCACACTATAACCATATATAGCATTGTTAGAGTTTTACAAATAAAACAAATTGAATATGAACATTATTTCGACATTTGGTCTAATTCAACCAGGTGAGCGATACAGGCCCCATGGGCCTCTTGTTTGTGCAGAGTTTGGTTAATATTTGTCTTATATCAACTTTATAACTCCTCTCTGTCACTCATCAATCTAGTGTATATGCAATATTTCGTTCTGTCACTCGTAGTTTGGTGTAGTTTTGCCAATATACAGTCAGGATAGAGTTTCAGTAATGATATAAATTACATGTCATGTTTGCAAAATGAATAACGATAATACGAAATTCAACAGAATAGCAATTTATTAACGTCACATCAAATAAACAATACCTTCAGTATTACAAACGGAAATTTGATGTTGAAAAAATGTCAGTGTTACAACCGATCGTTGTTAGACTCAAACGATACTTCGAGTTATTCGATCATTTCAAGTAGGATTTTTATTGTTGGGACCAAATTTTCACTTGGTATTATCCGAGTTTTTCGAGTTTTCCTAATTTTATTTTTCCAATTTTTGTTTAACTTGAATAAAGAGAGAATTCGGCCGGGACTGACAAAGTACTTCGAGTTAAGCGGGTTATTCAAGTTTTCCGAGTTTGGTTTAACGAAGTTCCACTGTATATTTTGCATGCCAATAAAGCTTTACTATCTTTATTGACTATGAAAACATTATACTGACACCTAAGCTTTGTAATTCAAAATTAATACTTTATCTTTGAAGTGGTCTTTTTCTGTCAGGTGTGTTTATTGAGCTTGGACAGTGGATGTTTGAAGTCCTGATTGATCTCCGAGGGGTCCAAGAGATGTACACCGTTGATGTGAGTATGCTTCTTAGAAAAACAAATCCTTGATATTTCAGTTTGACATTGATGATGACCTTTGAACCTTTCTTTTTGTTATCACTGGTAAGTGATTTTTACCTTTGATATTTCAGTTAGACAGTTATTCTGACCTTTGACCCTTTGTTTGACAGTGATTTTTACCTTTGATATTTTCTCATTGATGGTGACCTCTGACCCTTTCAATTTGCAAGTGACTTTGATCTTTGTTATTACAGTTTGATATTGGCGGTAACCTCTGACCCTTTCTATTTGTAAGTGGTTTTAATCTTTGATATAACAGTTTGACAGTGATGTAGTCCTTGGAGCAAACCTGTCCCTGACCCAGTTACAGGACATATTCTACCGAGGGAAGAGCGAACCCAACTTGTACTACTTTGATGTCCTGTATGAACGTACGAAGAACATCGCTGCACACTCAGTGAGAAATGTAAATACTATATTACTATGTCAGCTCATAGCATGTACAGAGACCTGCTGTGTCATTTGGTATACAGCATTGAGAAATAAAAGTTATAGAAAGGAAACAAATTATGAAAGTATTTTCTGCGTACCTGGGACATTTTACGTTTCTCAGGAAGTTGAAGTTCCTGACTGTCCTTTTCGGGCAGAAGGTTTTACCCGCGTTGCTTTAGATAGCACACAATTGGTAATATATGATGTCATACAAAAGAGGCTGGACCTCAAAAAGATTCAGCTGTTCATGGGGCTATAAACCCATCAAACAAACAAAGTATAAATGTCAGTTGAGTTTAAAGGAATTTTCGGCAATGTACAGCTTATTTGATAAAAACAGCAACTTTACATATCAAAAGAATTTTAGCCTAGTGCTAACAGTAACTTATAGTTATAATATCAGTACATGTTTTGTATGTTACAAAGCTTGGCTGCTGGGCTGGTAACCTCATGCTGAAACATGCTCATCCAGAATTCCCCTCCGATGTCTACTGTATGCTGGAAGCTGCTGGAGCTCAACTAGACATCAGTAAGCTTAAAAGATAACATAGTTCAGACAAAACAAATAGCAGAACAAGAACAATGTCAGTTTAGTAAAAATTATTTAGAGTACCAGCACTAGAAGCTTACAAGATAACTTATAAATCATTGTCATACCTTAATTAGTATCAAGTATCATTAAATGAAGTTCTACACCTAATTAGCTTTTGGAGGTCATTCAGGTCAAGGTTATAGGGCTTTTTATATTTTTTGACAGATTTTGATGAAACTTCAAATCTTAAAAACTTTGCATTCAACAAACCTTGGACAAGTTTGAATATTTGCATGATCAAAGTTCAAGGTCATTTAACAAAAATAAAATTTTACAGTCATGTTTATTGTCATCACTCAAGAGGCCATATGTACTGACTTACTGCCTAGGAACTTTACTAGTGTTTGCATTGATCATACATGTATTTTGCACAAGTTTAAATATCAGCATTATTGGTAAGAGTTCAAAGGTCAATGTTAAGGTTTAATTTAGAATAGGGCTTAAATACAGTCTACTATAATGCAGTTGTTTGTTGTACAATGTATATAGGTGATGGGTCACAGGCAAGCCTTGGGATGTATGAAATATCACACTTCCTAGCCCTGGATATGACTGGTAAGGTGATTGTTGGCATGATGTTACCAGGACTGGATACCAAAGACTACTACATTCGCACCTATAACATCTCCAAGAGGGCACAGGTGAGAGGTCAGGGGTTACTGTTATCAGTCTCATGACAAACTATCAAACAACAAATTCTGTTGTTAGCATCAGAAGAAATACAACTGAGACCAGCATTCTTTTAATGTGTGCTTTGTAACTCCTTAAATTTTAAAGAGCTTGGATCTCGAGTTGAACAACAAATTAACACGACCAGCTAGAACAATGGCTACTAAAGCTTGTTCCTTAATTGTAACATGTAATGGGTTCTAAAATATAAAGTATAGTCTGTTTCATATATCAGAGAACACAATAACATTACAATTGTATATAACATTATTGATATTCACTGGGTTAGTTTGAGAAAGTAGGTCCATAAAAACAGAAATTTGATTAACAGAAATTGAAGTGTAAAGAAAGAGTTACTGGCTGTGCTTTTATTGGCCACTTTTTCAAGTACAGTTATTTCCCAGTTATGATAAACTGAATGTAAAAAAAGTTGATTCATCAGACATTTATGCTTAACTTGATACCTACTTTTGAAATTATCTCTAAATCTCAAATCAGTTTATATACATTGTCTATAAGTAAATCATGAATGATAATAGCAAGATTTTAATGTGTTTTGTTTATAGAATGCCCATGCATATGTGAATGCTGGTTTCCGGATGAGGTTGGATAGTAAAAACAACTTTCTAGTGAAGGAAAAGCCAACATTGGTATTTGGAGGTATCAGTGCCACATTTGTAAGTACACATTGTCTTCTGGTTTGTGGTAGGTTTATAAAATAAGATATTTATCTGTTATACAATAAGATATTTATCTGTTAGGGCATGCATGTTCAGAGTTTTGACAGTGCTATATAGGTATGCTTGGTGTTTAACTGTTAGGGAATACATGTTCAGAGTTTTGACAGTGCTATATAGGTATGATTGGTGTTTAACTGTTAGGGAATGCGTGTTCAGAGTTTTGACAGTGCTATATAGGTATGCTTGGTGTTTATCTGTTAGGGAATACTTGTTCAGAGTTTTGACAGTACTATATAGGTATGCTTGGTGTTTAACTGTTAGGGAATACTTGTTCAGAGTTTTGACAGTGCTATATAGGTATGCTTGGTGTTTAACTGTTAGGGAATACTTGTTCAGAGTTTTGACAGTGCTATATAGGTATGCTTGGTGTTTAACTGTTAGGGAATTCATGTTCAGAGTTTTGACAGTACTATATAGGTATGATTGGTGTTTAACTGTTAGGGAATACTTGTTCCGAGTTTTGACAGTGCTATATAGGTATGCTTGGTGTTTATCTGTTAGGGAATGCATGTTCAGAGTTTTGACAGTGCTATGTAGGTATGCTTGGTGTTTAACTGTTAGGGAATACTTGTTCAGAGTTTTGACAGTGCTATATAGGTATGCTTGGTGTTTAACTGTTAGGGAATACTTGTTCCGAGTTTTGACAGTGCTATATAGGTATGCTTGGTGTTTATCTGTTAGGGAATACTTGTTCCGAGTTTTGACAGTGCTATATAGGTATGCTTGGTGTTTAACTGTTAGGGAATGCATGTTCAGAGTTTTGACAGTGCTATGTAGGTATGCTTGGTGTTTATCTGTTAGGGAATACTTGTTCAGAGTTTTGACAGTGCTATATAGGTATGCTTGGTGTTTAACTGTTAGGGAATACTTGTTCCGAGTTTTGATAGTGCTATATAGGTATGCTTGGTGTTTATCTGTTAGGGAATACATGTTCAGAGTTTTGACAGTGCTATATAGGTATGCTTGGTGTTTAACTGTTAGGGAATACTTGTTCTGAGTATTGACAGTGCTATATAGGTATGCTTGGTGTTTAACTGTTAGGGAATACTTGTTCAGAGTTTTGACAGTGCTATGTAGGTATGCTTGGTGTTTATCTGTTAGGGAATACTTGTTCAGAGTTTTGACAGTGCTATATAGGTATGCTTGGTGTTTAACTGTAAGGGAATACTTGTTCCGAATTTTGACAGTGCTATATAGGTATGCTTGGTGTTTATCTGTTAGGGAATGCATGTTCAGAGTTTTGACAGTGCTATGTAGGTATGCTTGGTGTTTAACTGTTAGGGAATACTTGTTCAGAGTTTTGACAGTGCTATATAGGTATGCTTGGTGTTTAACTGTTAGGGAATACTTGTTCCGAGTTTTGACAGTGCTATATAGGTATGCTTGGTGTTTATCTGTTAGGGAATACTTGTTCCGAGTTTTGACAGTGCTATATAGGTATGCTTGGTGTTTAACTGTTAGGGAATACTTGTTCTGAGTATTGACAGTGCTATATTATGAGGCATGCTTGTGATGTTTTACAGAACCATGCCACAAGGACGGAAGCTTTCCTTGTAGGGAAACAGCTCTCGAACCCTGAAGTATTCAAAGGTAATCACTACAACCTAGATCTCTATCAACTGATGGCTGGTAATTCCACCAATTGTTAAACTTGATGATGACCAGTTGGTAATCAGGAAATATCAGGGCCATGCTGATTATATACTGAGTTTACATTCCCCACAGTGGAGTTTTGTATCCACACTGAATATGTGCTGAATTAACATTACTCACTTTGAAGTCTTGTAGTCGTGCTGAATACATACTGATTTGACTAACATACCAGGTATTAAGATTGATTAAGCATCACAACAAACTTGTGACATATCTGCAGCTGCCCTAAAGCTATACTGATTTAACATGACAAACTGGTGACATACCCACAGCTGGCCTGATGTCCTTGTCATCTATACTGATTTACCATGACAAACTGGTGACATACCCACAGCTGGCCTGATGTCTTTGTCATCTATGCTGTTTACCATGACAAACTGGTGACATACCCACAGCTGGCCTGATGTCCTTGTCATCTATGCTGATTTACCATGACAAACTGGTGACATATCTGCAGCTGCCCTGACTTCCTTGTCATCTATGCTGATTTACCATGACAAACTGGTGACATACCCACAGCTGGCCTGATGTCTTTGTCATCTATGCTGATTTACCATGACAAACTGGTGACATACCCACAGCTGGCCTGATGTCTTTGTCATCTATGCTGATTTACCATGACAAACTGGTGACATATCTGCAGCTGCCCTGACTTCCTTGTCATCTATGCTGATTTACCATGACAAACTGGTGACATACCCACAGCTGGCCTGATGTCCTTGTTATCTATGCTGATTTACCATGACAAACTGGTGACATACCCACAGCTGGCCTGATGTCTTTGTCATCTATGCTGATTTACCATGACAAACTGGTGACATACCCACAGCTGGCCTGATGTCTTTGTCATCTATGCTGATTTACCATGACAAACTGGTGACATACCCACAGCTGGCCTGATGTCTTTGTCATCTATGCTGATTTACCATGACAAACTGGTGACATACCCACAGCTGGCCTGATGTCCTTGTCATCTATGATGATTTACCATGACAAACTGGTGACATACCCACAGCTGGCCTGATGTCTTTGTCATCTATGCTGATTTACCATGACAAACTGGTGACATACCCACAGCTGGCCTGATGTCCTTGTCATCTATACTGATTTACCAAGACAAACTGGTGACATACCCACAGCTGGCCTGATGTCTTTGTCATCTATACTGATTTACCATGACAAACTGGTGACATACCCACAGCTGGCCTGATGTCCTTGTCATCTATACTGATTTAACATGACAAACTGGTGACATACCCACAGCTGGCCTGATGTCCTTGTCATCTATACTGATTTAACATGACAAACTGGTGACATACCCACAGCTGGCCTGATGTCCTTGTCATCTATACTGATTTACCATGACAAACTGGTGACATACCAACAGCTGGCCTGATGTCTTTGTCATCTATGCTGATTTACCATGACAAACTGGTGACATACCCACAGCTGGCCTGATGTCTTTGTCATCTATACTGATTTAACATGACAAACTGGTGACATACCAACAGCTGCCCTGATATGAATCTCACAAATTCTTCTTCTCTGCATCACACTGAATATAATCTGTCTTACATTAATGTGTGTATGTGTGATAAATTCTCTCATGTATCCTCCAGCTGCCTTGACGACATTGGCTGCGGAAGTCGTCCCTGACACAACAGACTTGAGTTTAGCTAGTGCCGCCTACAGGAAGAACTTGGCCTTGTCCTACTTCTACAAAGTAAGAACCATTGACTATCCTTTCTTTATCTACAATTTTTCTGCTGTTAGTTACTGTGTAGTGGTTTCATTTTCATGGGGCTATTATTTTGCGGTTGTCCCAGTTGGATCTTCTTCGCAGATATTAAATCTCACACAACCATGCTTTGTAAACATTCTGCCCTAATCACTTATATACATTTGTTTGTATATACAAATATCTACTAGGTATTTATTTTCATGCTTTATCTAATGACGGCAAAATGTGTTTATTTTCATGCTTTATCTAATGACGGCAAAAATAGCAAATTAAATCTCCAACAAATATCACCAGCTATACAGTATTAATATCTCTTTTTTATTTGAATTAAATTTTTGTTTTAATTAAATTATCATTTCTAAGTTTTCAAATTGTCTGCTGGTAATTTAATTTGTGCTGTTTGCGTTTATGTCAGTTTTTGAGCTTTTTTTTTAATTATCAAAAGGTACAGATTTTGATAAATTAGATGACTAGTGTATACCAGACTTGTAATGATACATTGATTGTGTGTTCAGTTTGTGTTGGATGTTTTGGGAGATTTGGCCCCAGCCAGACTGAGAACTGGAGCCAATACCCTAACTAGACCTCTGTCTAGTGGACAACAGAGCTACGACACCAAACCCATGGAGTGGCCACTTACACAGCCAATGACCAAAGTGTTGGCCTTAAATCAGGTACATTTTAACAGATTAATTCAGATAATTTATGTTAAAGTTGAACATTTATTGAATCCACTATATAAATGCTAGAGTTGAAGTGACATAAAATCATTCTAATAACTGCTTACTATACAATTTCTCATAATCAATTTTTTGCTCACCAGTTACAAGTTACCCTGGCATACGTGTTGACATCCTACCCCAAAACTTCAGAAGTTTTTTGGGTAAATTTAGGAAAATGTCCATAAATATACAACCCACACTCTTCTAGCTGGGTATATACATTCATTAGAGGTCTAGAAATGATGTTATAGAAATATAATATTGAAACATATAATAATTGTCACAGTGTTGAAATTATCGTTCCCATATCCACTTTTTGCAGAATTGTTCAAATGATGAATTTTGCCTTCTTAATCTTCCTGTAAATACTTATACAGTGACTTACACAGTGATATTTTCCTTTCCAGACGTCTGGTAAGGCTATGTACATTAATGACATCCCCAGCAAGCCCCAGGAGCTTCACGCTGCCTTTGTCCGCAGTACTGTGGCCAATGCCACACTACAAAGCATGGATGCCACAGAAGCACTGGTAGGATCGTATTTTTATTAACATTTGTCCAATATTGTACATATCTTACCAAAAATGTTTCATAGGGAACATCTTGTGTAAATGAATAAATTCTTCTCTATAATTCCAAATTTTCAGGTTCTTAACCTTTGACAAGGAAACAGACTATTTTCTCTTCTCATGTCACCATCTTGGCTGTTCCAATGTCTGCTTCAAATCTGCTAATGATTGATATAGTACAAATCGAAGAACCAAACACTAGGTCTCTTAAAAATGTAGTTTATGACATTTTATTAGAAATAATCTGTTAACAACTTGTATGTTCCCAGAGTATGCCTGGTGTTGTGAAATTCCTGGAAGTCAAGGACATACCCGGAGTGAACAACTGTTATCCTATGGCACCAGTACCGCTTCCTGAGGAGGTCAGTACAATGATGTCAATATTAGGCTATAAAATAACATATTTCCCGCCCTGTCTCTCTAAAATGTGTCTACCTATATTATATCAGTCAAGAAATAAAGGATCTTATATCAGTGTCAGTGTAATGCTGACCAGTTCAATAGTTTGATAGGCCACAAGACTAAGGCAAGTTATGTATAGAGTTGAAGTATTCAACAAGTCTGACAAATTCCATATTCACACTCACTTATCCTGCCTATATACATGTATATAAGGAGAAAGTTCCCTTATTTATTTCCCAAATTTAGACAAAAATATTTCTAAAACATCTTTATCATTCCTACTTTAATTGATGGAAATTGTCAAGAGGAGGTCATTACATATCTAAGGTTTGAAAATTTGAACAAAACAATCTCCTCCCGTGAAAATTTTTAAAACTTGTAAATATGCTTATTACTAAGTGTGACATAAGTGTCAGACATCCATGTGACATAAACATGACAAGATCATGTGACAGAGGTGTTGAACAATCATGTGACATCATTGGTACTACCAGGTCCATCCCAAGTGTCTCTTGGTGTGCCCTCAGTGCACTTGCCTAGTTTCACTCCTGCTTCCTGACAATTGAACCTTAACAAACCTAATTTCAGTCGGAATGGGATCAGTATTGTTTGCAGACGATTTTTCTCTACAGCTATATACAATACCGAATCAAAACAGGGTCGTGGTGTTTCCCAGTGAACCTCCAAAACTACTATACAAATATAACGATATTAAAGGTTGTGCCCTATTTTCAATTTATACTAACCAATCTTTGATAAGTAATCAACTGTTTATCACTGAGCTTAAGCAATGTTTAACAAGTATGTATAAAAGGGAGATAACTCCAACAAAAAAACAATTTTCACCACAATTGGTGTATTACAGGCCAATTACTGCCAATTACATTACATGTATTGATTTTGTTTCAGTTGTTCTGCAGTGGTCAGGTGTCATTTCATGGTCAAACTCTTGGCCTGATTATCGCAGGTAAGTTAGATACTTTTCTTAGTCCATTGCAGTCATGTTATCAGGGATATCAGGGGCCTGTTCGTTTATGCGAACAAATCCGTTCTCACGCATATATCTTGATAGACCTGCAGATATTAATACATGCATTAATAGTCTTTGCCAAGGCTCATAAAATCACAAGGTCCCTAATTATTTCATAAATAAGCAACTCTGTCCAACTGTTTGTACCATGGTAAACACCCCCGTTGTCTACTTTGACATTCTGGCTGTAAAGCCACCTTCTACTGTTTGATTATATATTTTGGTAGTCGTGGCCCAGTACCTCCTCTCTACATTTTACTTTGCTGTGTGATTCTAGAGGATGAGGGTACTGCACGCTCTGCTGCCAACAAGGTGAAGGTCACATACACCAACATACAGCCCCCGATCCTGACTATGGCAGACGCCATCTCCAAGAAATCCATCCACCCTGGGCTTGCAGATGAATTTGTTCTGGGAGATGCTGAAGGTTAGTTTATCTAAGGAAAATGAAGTGATATGGATTTGTATCATTTAACATCCTATTTACAGACTCTAGAATTTTCAGCAAAAAAATGTATGTTTGTACTTTCAGCTTTAGAAATTTTCATAAGAAACTTTCTAGAAAGTGTTATTTGACACTTGTTTACTCTGAGATTAACTCACCCCTGTATTTAAAAAGATTCATTGATTTCTGCAAAGAATAAAGTTTGTATGTGTAGTAGTGTTGGGTAATTGGTTGAACACGCCAACCGATGATCGGTTGTAATCGGATGATCTTGGTAACCGATTATAGGATTATAATCGGTTGTTATTGATTAGTCTGTTTGAAATTAAAAAAATGCAAACAAAATTGAACCAGAGAAGGCAACTGGCACTTATTATCACTTAAGCCAAATTAATAAGGTTTTGTTTTGTTTTGATGTAACATACTGCGTGTATATACATGTAAATAAATATGTTTCAGTAGTATCATGGTTCACTGAGTTATGAGTATCAACTAGACAACTACATTGCCTCAATGATTTTTCAATACTGAAGGGCTTAAAGATTAGAGCCAAAGATGCCCAACTCATACTGGTGAATAAAGAATATTGAATTTTAATTGAATAGTGTCTTAAGAAATATAATTAGTTAACAATGAGAATAAAAATTCTGATGGCATTATATGTATATAAACATAGGGACCCGATTGATCGATTATACAAAACATGATCGATGATCGTAATCGGTAGACAATAATCAACCGTTAATCGATCATTCCCGATCATCGACACATCACTAATGTGTAGTGAGATCTAGAACTTCAATTTACTGTTAAATTAATTACAGCGGCCATTGCAAGTTCTCCTAAGAAGATCCAGGGTAGCATCAGCTGTGGAGCTCAGTACCACTTCCATATGGAAACTCAGGTGTGTATTGTCATTAATCACACAGGTATGTATTCTCGTTAATTACACAGGTATGTATTGTCATAATTTACACAGGTATGTATTGTCATAAATTACACAGGTATGTATTGTCATTAATCACACAGGTATGTATTGTCGTTAATTACACAGGTATGTATTGTCATAATTTACACAGGTATGTATTGTCATTAATCACACAGGTATGTATTGTCATTAATCACACAGGTATGTATTGTTGTTAATTACACAGGTATGTATTGTCATTAATTACACAGGTATGTATTGTCGTTAATTACACAGGTATGTATTGTCGTTAATTACACAGGTATGTATTGTCATTAATCACACAGGTATGTATTGTTGTTAATTACACAGGTATGTATTGTCATTAATTACACAGGTATGTATTGTCGTTAATCACACAGGTATGTATTGTCATTAATCACACAACAAGGTATTATGACCAGCATAAACCTTGTATCCTGATGTGTTATTACTAGAGGAAATGACACAGTGATTACACAAGATCTAATTTCCTGCCGATCAAGAATCAGAATACAATATAGTATGTAACTGAAAATAGTTACAGTTCTTGATACAATGTGATAGTCTTTATTTGAATTTAAGTACACATGAAGTCCAAGACTCGTTCCACTTATAGTCAAGCGTATTAAAATGTACATTACATATAACATGCTCACTTTTCCTCAGTAAACTAAAGTATTGTGATTTAGTTGATAATTGTATAAATTCCTCACTACAGGTAAGCATAGCTACACCAACAGAGGATGGACTAGAGGTAGATGCCAGCACACAGTGGACGGACGTAATCCAGCAAGGAATCGCCCTGATACTCGGATGTTACGAAAGCAGGTAAAACTTCATGATGTCAAATAGATATCCATACTGTATTTCACTATCACGCGAGAAGTGGAGATTTGCATCATTATGAGATTTCTGGAATATCTACAAGATTACCACAGATCTAACAAAGCTGAGAATGAGACCAGAAGAGTGTGTTTGTTTTTTTGTTTTCTGGGTTTATCGCTCCGTGAATAGCCAGGGTCATTTTAGGCGAGGGTCTCCTTGTAGTAGTTGGTAACTACCTCACTGAAAAACATATGGGAGGTCCATCGTATGTGATCCAAAACAATTAGGGTAAAGTGTCTTGCCCAATGACAAAGCCATGACAGCGCAGACCACCCTTTTCTCAGCTTCCGGGGAAACACATACCGACTTGGGTAGGCAGCGTCGAACCACCCAGCTTGCACCTTCACCTGAGGTTATGTGGCCGGCGCTGTAACTCACGGAGCTAATGCGGCCCGGACCAGTAGTGTATGTAGGTGATGGTAGACTTTATCAAGATATGGGGGATGTCTAGATGCATGTTAGTGGTACATGTAGATACTGTTAAGGTGAATATCTGGATTTGAGGATCAATTTCCAGATAAATGAGATATCAATAGATTAGGGAAATCAAGATTGATCAGGGAAATCAAGATTGATCAGGGAAATCATGATTATTAAGATATCAATAGATCAGGGAAATCAAGATTATTGAGATATCAATAGATCAGGGAAATCATGATTATTAAGATATCAATAGATCAGGGAAATCATAATTATTGAGATATCAATAGATCAGGGAAATCAAGATTATTGAGATATCAATAGATCAGGGAAATCATGATTATTGAGATATCAATAGATCAGGGAAATCATAATTATTGAGATATCAATAGATCAGGGAAATCAAGATTATTGAGATATCAATAGATCAGGGAAATCATGATTATTGAGATATCAATAGATCAGGGAAATCATGATTATTGAGATATCAATTGATCAGGGAAATCAAGATTATTGAGATATCAATAGATCAGGGAAATCAAGATTATTGAGATATCAATAGTTCAGGGAAATCAAGATAATTGAGATATCTAATAGGATATGATAGGATTGTGTAGATTATCTATAGATATGATGGGTATCAAACTGGTATCTGATGAGATCATGATTATTTATTTTAAAGGTATTGATCATAATAGAGTAAACTCAATATATTCTGCTGAAATCATTGACATCTTTGTGAGATCTTTATAAGTGGAACAGCAGGGAAAGAGTGTTTAATCAGTTTTTAGCTCACCTGCCTGAAGAGCAAGTGAGCTTATGCCGTGGCGCAGCATCTGTTGTCTGTCCAGCATCTACTTTTCCATTTAAACAACTTCTTCTCTATAACCAAGAAGCTCAGAGACCTAATATTGGGCCTGTAGTATGCTGGGGTGAAGGGCTACCAAGTTTGTTCAAATGAATGACCTTGACCTTCATTCAAGGTCACAGGGGTCAAACAGGCTGAAATGTTAAAAACAAACTTCTTCTCAATTACCAAAAGTCCCAGGAACTTGATATTGGATCAGTAGCATGTTGGGTTGAAGGGCTACCAAGTTTTTTTTTAAATGAATGACCTTGACCTACATTCAAAGTCACAGGGGTAAAATAGGCTAAAATCTTTAAACGACTTCTTCTCTAAAACCAAGAGTCCCAGGATGTTGATATTGGGTATTTAGTCTGCTGGGTTGAAGGGCTACCAAGTTTTTTTTTTCAAACTAATGACCTTGATGTACATTCAAGGTCACATGGGTCAAACAGGCTAAAATCTTTAAACAATTTCTTCTCAATAACCAAGAGACCTAGGGAGATGATATTGGGTCTGTAGGATGCTTGGGGTGATCTGAAAGGGTTACAATGTTTGTTTAAATGAATGACCTTGACCTAGATCACAGGGGTCAAACAGGCTGAAATCTTAAAATGACTTCTTCTCAATAACCAAGAGTTCCAGGGAGTTGATATTGGGAGTTGATAAGATCAAAGGGGCCAAATAGGCTAAAATGTTTAAACAACTTCTTTTCAAACACCATGTATCCCAGGGTGTTGATATTGGATCTGTAGCATGCTGGGTTTAAGGGCTACCAAGTTTGTTCAAATGAATGACCTTGACCTTCATTCAAGGTCACACGGGCAAAAAATAGGCTAAAATATTTAAACGACTTCTCAAAAACCAAGAGTCCCAGGATGTTGATATTAGGTCTGTAGGATGCTGGGTTGAAGGGCTACCAAGTTTATTCAAATGAATGACCTTGCCTTACATTCAAGGTCACATCAGTCAAATAGGCTCAAATTTTTAAACGACTTCTTCTCAATAACCAAGAGTCCCAGGGAGTTGATATTTGATCTGTAGCATGCAGGGCTAAAGGGCTACCAAGTTGTTTAAATGAATGACCTTGACCCATTCAAGATCACAGGGGTCAAATAGGCTGAAATCTTCGAAGGACTCCTCAATAACCAAGAGTCCCAGGGAGTTGATATTGGTTCTGTAGCATGCTGGGTTGAAGGACTTCCAAGTTTGTTCAAATGAATGACCTTGACCTTCATTCAAGGTCACAGCCGTCAAATAGGCTAAAATCTTCAAACGACTTCTTCTCAATAACCAATAGTCCCAGGGAGTTGAAATTGGGTCTGTAGCATGCTGGGGTGAAGGGCTACCAAGTTGTTCAAATGAATGACATTGACTTTTCAAGGTGAGAGCAGTCAAATAGGCTAAATATTTCCATGACTTATTTTCAATAACTGAAAGGTCCAGAGACCTTATATCTGGCTTGTAGCATTCTTGGATGAAGGTTAGAAAGTCTGTTCAAATGAATTACCTTTATCATACTTTAAGTTTGAAAGAGTTAAATAGGCCAAAATATTTGAAAGACACCTTTTCAAATAACTGCAAGGCCCCGAGATCTTATATATGGTCTCTGATACACTTGTTCTTAATTATGTTTATGTATGTAAAGGATCACCTGGATAGCAGGTGAGCAATTCAGGCCCATTTGGCCCTTGTTTATAATCACCTCACTGAACACCATAATAATATGTAAATGTTTATATTTCCAGTATCACTGTTAGGACAAAGAGACTTGGAGGTGCTTATGGAGGGAAAATCAGTAGAAATTGTTTGGTGTCAGCTGCTGTAGGATTAGCAGCACATGTGACAAATAGGTATGGAGTTCAAAGTTCAGTCATGTGAAGCTACAATGATTTTCCATTTACATAGAAAATAGTTAATTGACTCAAGATCAGCTTTATATATCATTAAACAAGATCTAATGATTTTATCATTAAATTATCCTCACCCAAGATCAGTCATTATATATTATCAGAAAGACCTAATAAATGAGTTCATCATCAAATTAGTTTCTGAATCTTTGAAAGTGTGAAATTGTACAGTAAGTATTAAGGTCCATTAATACTGGTCAAACTTTAAAGACTTGTACATACTCTGATAGAAGATTAAATGAGGGTTTCTATGTTTTATACTGTGTCCTTGTATTTAAGGCCAGTAAGGATGAACATGGAGTTCCATACCAATATGGAAACAATGGGCAAAAGATTCCCATATATGGCAAACTACCAGGTAATATTTTCTATTTAATATCCACTTCGTTATTTACTCTATATAAAAGTAACTGTTTGAATCAATCGTATTTCCACTTTTTCCTAATGTGGGCGGAGCTTATCACCTATCATCATGATCTATATAAATTACTGGAGTACACAAAACAGTGAAGGCATTAAGAATTTAACTCTGAATTTCAGACATTATATGTAAGCACACACCTACAATATACCAACATTATATATATTGTAGTTGTGTGTTTATATATAATGTATATTGTAATTGTGTGTTTATATATAATGTTTGTATATTGTAGGTGTGTGTTGATATATAATGTATATTGTAGGTGTGTGTTGATATATAATGTATATTATAGGTGTGTGTTGATATATAATGTTTGTATATTGTAGGTGTGTGTTGATATATAATGTATATTGTAGTTGTGTGTTGATATATAATGTATATTGTAGGTGTGTGTTGATATATAATGTATATTGTAGGTGTATGTTGATATATAATGTATATTGTAGGTGTGTGTTGATATATAATGTATATTGTAGTTGTGTGTTTATATATAATGTTTGTATATTGTAGGTGTGTGTTGATATATAATGTATATTGTAGGTGTGTGTTGATATATAATGTATATTATAGGTGTGTGTTGATATATAATGTTTGTATATTGTAGGTGTGTGTTGATATATAATGTATATTGTAGTTGTGTGTTTATATATAATGTATATTGTAGGTGTGTGTTGATATATAATGTATATTGTAGGTGTGTGTTGATATATAATGTATATTGTAGGTGTGTGTTGATATATAATGTATATTGTAGGTGTGTGTTGATATATAATGTATATTGTAGGTGTGTGTTGATATATAATGTATATTGTAGGTGTGTGTTGATATATAATGTATATTATAGGTGTGTGTTGATATATAATGTATATTATAGGTGTGTGTTGATATATAATGTTTGTATATTGTAGGTGTGTGTTGATATATAATGTATATTGTAGTTGTGTGTTTATATATAATGTATATTGTAGGTGTGTGTTGATATATAATGTATATTGTAGGTGTGTGTTGATATATAATGTATATTGTAGTTGTGTGTTGATATATAATGTATATTATAGGTGTGTGTTGACATATAATGTATATTATAGGTGTATGTTGATATATAATGTATATTATAGGTGTGTGTTGATATATAATGTATATTATAGGTGTGTGTTGACATATAATGTATATTATAGGTGTGTGTTGATATATAATGTATATTATAGGTGTGTGTTGATATATAATGTATATTATAGGTGTATGTTGATATATAATGTATATTATAGGTGTATGTTGATATATAATGTGTATTATAGGTGTATGTTTATATATAATGTATATTGTAGGTGTGTGTTGATATATAAATATAATGTTTGTATATTGTAGGTGTGTGTTGATATATAATGTATATTTTAGGTGTATGTTGATATATAATGTATATTATAGGTGTATGTTGATATATAATGTTTGTATATTGTAGGTGTATGTTGATATATAATGTATGTTGTAGGTGTGTGTTGATATATAATGTATATTATAGGTGTATGTTGATATATAATGTATATTATAGGTGTGTGTTGACCTATAATGTATATTGTAGGTGTATGTTGATATATAATGTATATCGTAGGTGTGTGTTGATATATAATGTATATTTTACGTGTGTTGATATATAATGTATATTATAGGTGTGTGTTGATATACAATGTATATTATAGGTGTATGTTGATATATAATGTATATTATAGGTGTATGTTGATATATAATGTATATTATAGGTGTATGTTGATATATAATGTATATTATAGGTGTATGTTGATATATAATGTATATTGTATGTGTGTGTTGATATATAATGTATATTATAGGTGTGTGTTGACCTATAATGTATATTGTAGGTGTATGTTGATATATAATGTATATTTTACGTGTGTTGATATATAATGTATATTTTACGTGTGTGTTGATATATAATGTATATTGTAGGTGTGTGTTGATATATAATGTATATTTTACGTGTGTTGATATATAATGTATATTTTACGTGTGTGTTGATATATAATGTATATTATAGGTGTGTGTTGATATATAATGTATATCGTAGGTGTGTGTTGATATATAATGTATATCGTAGGTGTATGTTGATATGTAATGTATATTATAGGTGTGTGTTGATATATAATGTATATTGTAGGTGTGTGTTGATATATAATGTATATTGTAGGTGTGTTTTGATATATAATGTATATTTTACGTGTGTTGATATATAATGTATATCGTAGGTGTGTTGATATATAATGTATATTATAGGTGTGTGTTGATATATAATGTATATTTTACGTGTGTGTTGATATATAATGTATATTATAGGTGTGTATTGATATATAATGTATATTGTAGGTGTGTGTTGATATATAATGTATATTGTAGGTGTGTATTGATATATAATGTATATTGTAGGTGTGTTGATATATAATGTATATTATAGGTGTATGTTGATATATATTATGTATATTATAGGTGTGTGTTGATATATAATGTATATTATAGGTGTATGTTGATATATAATGTATATTATAGGTGTGTGTTGACCTATAATGTATATTGTAGGTGTGTGTTGATATATAATGTATATTATAGGTGTGTGTTGATATATAATGTATATCGTAGGTGTGTGTTGATATATAATGTATATCGTAGGTGTATGTTGATATGTAATGTATATTATAGGTGTGTGTTGATATATAATGTATATTGTAGGTGTGTGTTGATATATAATGTATATTGTAGGTGTGTTTTGATATAATGTATATTTTACGTGTGTTGATATATAATGTATATCGTAGGTGTATATTGATATATAATGTATATTATAGGTGTGTTGATATATAATGTATATTATAGGTGTATATTGATATATAATGTATATTATAGGTGTGTGTTGATATATAATGTATATTTTACGTGTGTGTTGATATATAATGTATATTATAGGTGTGTATTGATATATAATGTATATTGTAGGTGTGTGTTGATATATAATGTATATTGTAGGTGTGTATTGATATATAATGTATATCGTAGGTGTGTTGATATATAATGTATATTATAGGTGTGTATTGATATATAATGTATATTGTAGGTGTGTGTTGATATATAATGTATATTATAGGTGTGTATTGATATATAATGTATATTATAGGTGTGTATTGATATATAATGTATATTATAGATGTATGTTGATATATAATGTATATTATAGGTGTGTGTTGATATATAATGTATATTATAGGTGTATGTTGATATATAATGTATATTATAGGTGTATGTTGATATATAATGTATATTGTAGGTGTGTGTTGATATATAATGTATATTGTAGATGTGTGTTGATATATAATGTATATTATAGGTGTGTGTTGATATATAATGTATATTTTACGTGTGTGTTGATATATAATGTATATTGTAGGTGTATGTTGATATATAATGTATATTATAGGTGTATGTTGATATATAATGTATATTATAGGTGTATGTTGGTATATAATGTATATTTTACGTGTGTGTTGATATATAATGTATATTATAGGTGGGATGCTCTGACACTGGTGTCCTCAATGGTGTTAAGATTACCTATTACACAGACTGTGGTTATCTGCCAATAGACAATGGCCTGCCTGTGGTATTACTGTTCTCAGACAATGGTAAGTACACCTTCTACTCTGCTACCTCTGTGCTATTGTACAATGTGACTGCTGTATTACTGCGTAGTGCTTACTCCGCCATTCCAGTCATCTAGGCATTTGTATTTTATATGATATAAGCAACACCACAATCAAATAATCGATGGTGACAACATGTTTGGATGATCAAACCAAACTAACCAGCTTTCAAGGTTACAGACAAATTACATTTTCCTCTGTACAATCAATAGACATAGGGCCATATTAGATGTGAAGAATGCTAGAAGGACATGTTTCAAAGTTTGTTAAAAGGGGTAACCTTGACTTCTCCAAGGTTAGAGAATGACTTGAAATAATTCTCATTTAACTTGGTCAAATATTATTACCAGTATGTATATGATAAGCTCGGTAAGACTGGGTATTATTGTTTTTCATTCCAAAGGTCTTAGTGTTAAGTTTGTATATTTGTTTGAAATATGCTATTTAAGTTTATTCATATAAATGACCTTGACCGACTTTGAAAGTTACATGTATGCAAACTTTCACGTAGTGTACATTTGTGTTTCAGAATTTTCTTGACTCAAGGGTCATGGCCAAATTTACTGTTATGGTTTATTGGTTATTATAAACAACATTTGTACAGTTTTTGAATTTTGAAGATTTTTACTGATCCAAAATTACCAGTTTTTAAAAGCTGGAAATACCAATTAATTAATGAAAAAAAAAATGTTTAGACATAAGAGACATTTCAATATGATGACACTATAAAAGCATCCATCATTTCAGTTAGATGACACTTTGAAAGGGCAACAGTGGCCAAATCATTTCAGTATAAAAACTATAAATGCATCTATCATTGGTTCCACCATTTTAGTGAGATATCTCTATAAAAGTATTTGTCAGTGACCCCATCATTTCAGTGAGATGACACTTGAAAGCATCCATCAGTGGCCCTGTTATTTCAGTGAGATGACACTTGAAAGCATCCATCAGTGGCCCTGTCATTTCAGGGAGATGACACTAGTTGAAGCATTGTTGTTGATGATATTATGATGTATTTGTTCTTTATCCTTTGTGTTTGAGCATCATGTAACCATTTTGTGTTTCTTGTGGGTGTTTTGGTCCAGAAAAAGGTTTCACTGAAAAGTTTACCTAACATTGTCCAAAATGTTAGAACTCTTTCTTCATGAGATTTTTAAAGATTTAATATGATGTTACTTGTTTATCCATATGTTTGTATTAGAGGTGTAACTATTCACTAATTCACTAATTGTTCAGTTGTCATTGGTAACATGATACCTAAGAATTGACCTTGTATTTCCAGTCTTGTACCGATTATCTCCCCTTTCTCATGCAAAAAATAGACTCTATATAGTGAACATTTACAGAGAAATCATAGCTTATTCAGTTTCTACTGAACACATGTTGACGTGCCTTAGTGAACAGGCAAGAATAACCTACATACCCTGAATAGATCATAATTGTTGATGTTTATCCTGTCGTTATTCTGTACAGACCTGTACAGTATCTGATGTTTCTTTGTGTCTTTGGCAAGAAAACAAATTACATTCTTCCACAATTTGTCACGAATTTCATATAACGTTACCCACAACAGTTATTAACTTCCAATTGGTACATGTTTATTTTTCACAAATGGAGGAATCGCTTTGCTCCATCATCATTATTATTACATAAGATATTGCCATGGTAACATCTTCGAACTGAGCCAAGGATCAGAGGCCTCTAATGTTATAGAAGTAGGAAGCAGTTGTGAAATTTTATTCAATTTCAGAATTTCCACATATTACACTAATGGCTGTGTATATTGTGATATACATCATATTGTGTCCCTTCAAATGTGATAATCGTTTCATATTGTCACTACCCAGGAGATACACACCTCTGTTAGATATACATATTTATTACATTTTTACCAGTGAAATATTAGAAGGTGATAAAAACTTAAATCGTCTCTTGTGGCACTATAACTTTTGGCTTTGACCAATCAGAATTTGGCTTTCTATTCACTGCATTAAAATCTGGTAATTTTAGTGTAGATCCAACGAAGCAAAGATAGAATGAATGGCTATACAGTGGACCCTCGATAATCCGAACACCTTCGTTCCCAGTCCAAACCGTCCGGATTACGAGTTTTCCGGACTGCCGAATTTCGTCTACCAGGTCAAAAAAAATTGTTGTGTAAGAGTTATCTCCCTTGACTATATACAATCTGGGACGTTTCATAAACACGTCTAATTGTCAGTTTTTTTTAACAATACATATACTTATGTTTCTGATATGATTCTTGTTTTGTTTTGTAGAAACTAAAAAAAAACTATGTTTTTAAAAGAACATGTAAAGTGAAAGTTGTTTTATTTTAGCAGGCATATGTGACCTACAAACAACACACATGTGTCACGTCCCGGAGGTTCACAAACAAGTAGAAATTATAAATGTTAAATACCTTAAATAAAAGACCCGGATTTTACAACTTACCAACAGTCCATGTTTTTGCGTTTTTTTTACCGTAACTTAAAACCCTAAAATGAAAGACCCGCTATGAACAATGTACGTTTTTTACGTAAATTAGAAACCTGAAATGAAAGACCCACGGTCTGTACAACTTACCATCAGTCCATGTTTTTTATGATTTTTACGTAAGTTAAAAATCTGAAATAATTAATTAATGTGGTGAATCGTAACTCACTTTGCTGTACCAGAAACCCCAAGCTATCTATGTAAAAGTACGTGACACCAGCGAGAACCCAAGCTGTCCGATAATTATTAAACCCGTATTCACTTAACAATATGATGCTTAATTAAGTAGACCAGAGGTATCAGACGACTATTAACTAATTTGTGTGTAATCAACCCAGTTCTTGTGATCACTGCTTAATACGTTAATGTGATCATAAATTTATTACATGTATTTGAGATTGATTAATTATCGTATCACGTACTGTATGTTTGTGCATAAATTCCTATAAAAGTTGCTGTCTGTAAAATAACTATAATAGATATTGTACGTCAGGTTGATAAAAGCAAGACTATACTATAAAATCCTTTAATACTGTAGCATTTAGGTTGTAGAGAAAAAGCAATGTACCGTTAATAAAACAAAAGCTGCACATTGTGACACAGGTAAACACCCGGGGCTATGACCTGGCAGCGGTCGCTATGACTACGCACAGTGTCAAGCGATAGACTGAGCTGTCGACATGGGTGACTTGCCCCGCCATTTTTTTCTCCTTGTGGTGAAAAAAACGTCCGGATTATTGCGGGAAATTTACTAATGAAAAGTATGTTCCGTTCCAAAAATGGGCTTCCGGAATCGGAATCCGAATTTCCGGACTGGTGAGTACAAATAACGTTACGGAAATCCGTTCCCGTGCTATTCCGTCCGGACTGTGAGTTTTCCGGACTATCAGCGTCCGGATTATCGCGGGTCCACTGTATTTTGCCATATTTTTGTGCAATTGAATGATCTTTCTGTAGAATATACATGTAGCATATATTTCATGAGTATGACAGAATATCAATATTTTAGGTAAGTGCAAACGTATCATATATATCTAAATGACAATTACATTTGTAAGTGGTCAGCAGGATACTTTCATATTTTTAGTAGTTGATGGTCCTTGATTTCTCACTATTTCAGTGAGAAATGTGTGTGGTATGTATTTTGAATCCAAAAAATAAACATATCTGTAAACGACACACAGAAGATGTTTTAGTCTGTAAGTCATCACTTATGATTCTGTATTAAATGTTTCATAGCTTATATTCACAAAAATCTATAATACATATACCTCAAAAATTCACTTTGTGGAACTAGAATCAGTTAAAAACATGTTCTAAAATTATCTGTAAAATTATCAGGAACACTGCTTAACATATGAACTATATCACTTTTACTGTTTAATATATGAACTATATCACTTTTACTGTTTAATATATGAGCTATTATTAAATATCACTTTCTGACTTTCCTTAATCAAAATATGTTGAACAGTCAGGTTTCAAATTCCGAGTTGTCACTGTCCATATTAACTGGGATAAAAGTGTTACCATTAGTCTCTGCTGTGGCCATTAATGGTTTCATATCTATTTCAATGTTATTATTTGGCCTGAACTTTTTATGAAAACAAGTCACACAACCACCGATGCATAACATAATTATAAAAGTTACTCCGCAATGCCACGCAAAATACATTGTAGCTATCAGATGTGAGCGGTGATGTTCTGGATCCCATTCCTTTGCTCCTGGTAGAGGGTTATATAGAATGAATCCGATCTGCCAGAACCAGGTCCCTTGTAAAAAGATGAAATAAGTCCTTGCCAATGCTATGTGGAAGCTGTGTCTCCACTTCATTTCGGCCATTACAGCCAGTATGTTAGCCCCAATGGTGTAAACTAGAAGTGTGTGGATTAGGACGTCTAGAGGGTCCCTGCCACTCAGGTGAAACCTAAACAAGATTCCTTCCACTACTACAGCAAATATCATGCTCACATAGTCTAAATCCTTAAGGACCGGAAATCGGTAATACACCAACAAATCCGCAACTCCTGTCATACCAAAGAAAAAGAACATAGTGGAATGCTGTGCATTTTCTGGTGTGTTGAACACTCCGTTGTTCATTCCGGTGTAGATCTCCAAACTTACACCTACAGTGGCGAAGAAGATCTTGATGAGTGATTCGATTGGCCACGTTTTAGTCCTGCCACAAAAAGACACACAGGGATATGTCGGAGTGGAAGTAAATGGGAGTTTTTTTCTGCAACAAGTCAAGTATCTATGATACATTTGAAAAGTCCACCATAATGCAAATATGATGAAAAATGATCCTGGAAGGGCATGGCCTGCAAAAGTTCCCATGGTTCATCAGTTGTTTCTCGATAAAGGGAAATACCTACAAAGACAGAAAAATCAAATGTAATGGTTGATACACTTTGTTAGACAAAATGTCAGTCATTAGTATTTAACATGAACACAATGCAAATTATACAACTAAAGACCAGGATTTCAATCCTATATATTCATTCACATTACATCTCCAAAGGACCAGTGTGATTATGCCGTGGGGCCGCGTCCGTGGTCTGTCCGTAGCACCAACCTTGTTAATCTGTTGTACACCCCCAACTTATTTAGCCCGTATTCATATGATTAGTTTTTGGTTGGCAGTCATTAGGTTAAAAGGTCACACAGAAATACTTGTAAATAATCAATCATCTCATGAACTACTCAACACATTTAGTTCATATTCAAACCATTTTATCAAGACATTAATTTTGATGCCTATTAGATATTGTTGGTCTTCAGTCCAGTTGAAAGAAAAATTATACAACTTACCGCTTCATAACCATTTACTGATGAGGGGTGGGGTATATGTAGTCCACTCATAACCATTAAATGATACGGGTAGGAGTGTATCTTACGATTCCCCATGTACACCATTTAATGATATGGGTAGGAGTGTATCTTACGATTCCCCATGTACACCATTTAATGATATGGGTAGGAGTGTATCTTACAATCCCCCATGTACACCATTTAATGATATGGGTAGGAGTGTATCTTACGATCCCCCATGTACACTATTTAATGATATGGGTAGGAGTATATCTTACGATCCCCCATGTACACCATTTAATGATACGGGTAGGAGTGTATCTTACGATCCCCCATGTACACTATTTAATGATATGGGTAGGAGTATATCTTACGATCCCCCATGTACACCATTTAATGATATGGGTAGGAGTGTATCTTACGATCCCCCATGTACACCATTTAATGATATGGGTAGGAGTGTATCTTACGATCCCCCATGTACACCATTTAATGATATGGGTTGGAGTGTATCTTACAATCCCCCATGTACACCATTTAATGATATGGGTAGGAGTGTATCTTACAATCCCCCATGTACACCATTCAATGATACGGGTAGGAGTGTATCTTACAATCCCCCATGTACACGATTTAATGATACGGGTAGGAGTGTATCTTACAATCCCCCATGTACACCATTTAGTGATACGGGTAGGAGTGTATCTTACGATCCCCCATGTACACCATTTAATGATACGGGTAGGAGTGTATCTTACGATCCCCCATGTACACCATTTAATGATACGGGTAGGAGTGTATCTTACGATCCCCCATGTACACCATTTAATGATATGGGTAGGAGTGTATCCTACGATCCTCCATGTACACCATTTAGTGATACGGGTAGGAGTGTATCCTACGATCCTCCATGTACACCATTTAATGATATGGGTAGGAGTGTATCTAACGATTCCCGATGTATACCATATAGTGATATGAGCTGGAGTGTATCTTTATGAGCGCCCATGTTCACCATTCACTGTCACAGGGTGCTAATTAAAGGGTAGGGTATTTCTTACCTTATGTAAGGTTGACGTATGTGTTAGCTGTATTCCACAAGTATTCCAGGACTGTATTCCACAAGTATTCCAGAAACCGTATTCCACAAGTATTCCAGAAACCGTAAATAAAATAAATCCTCCACAAACCTTATGTAAGGTTGATGTATGTATTAGCTGTCTGCAAGTATTCCTGAAACTGTAAATAAAATAAATCTTCCACAAACCTTATGTAAGATTGATGTATGTATTAGCTGTCTGCAAGTATTCCTGAAACTGTAAATAAAATAAATCTTCCACAAACCTTATGTAAGATTGATGTATGTATTAGCTGTCTGCAAGTATTCCTGAAACTGTAAATAAAATAAATCTTCCACAAACCTTATGTAAGGTTGACGTACGTGTTACCTGTCTACATGAATTCCAGAAAATTTTAAATGTGGATTGTTATGTCTTAATATTCAATTCACACCACCCAACTGAAGCAGAGCCTTACTGATAAATGGTGAAGTTATAGATATCACTACACCAGCCCACCGAACTGTGGCCTTGTCGATACAGCCCACCCAACTCTGGACTTGTCGCTGCTCACTACACTTGGCCGAGATCTGCTGATAAATACCTTTATCTATATACCCTGTGTACTGTAACAGTAGATCTTATATCTGTTTTATTATACACCCACTGGACTTAGAGAACAATAGACTCAATGAGAATCAGGAAAGTCCTATAACAGTCTAAATCCTCTGGTTCTTTTTGTAATTGGGGGCGAATCTTGTCTCTACTTTATCATATAAGTGGCCTTATCATTTTGATGATCCATTCGGACAGGACAGGTGTATTACTCTGAAGTCAATCAGAACTACCTATCACCTCTTGGGCCCATGGTCCACTAGGCCTATATGAAATCCTTACTGCTAGGGATTTAAAAAAAACTTGTTCTTACCAACCTTTGGTTTTAGGGACTCATGAAAGAAGGGTCTCGACAACTTTTGAATGTTTGGTTTTTATACACCCGTCAAAATTTGACAGGAGTATTATGGAATGGCATTTTATGTCTGTCCGACGTAAAGTTTGGTTTGTCCAGCAATCTCTTTCAAACTTCATATCTTTGTGATCATGACATGAAGTTGTGTCTCCCTCAAAAGAATTCAACTGGTTTTGCAAAAGTTATTCCTTTTATTTGTTTCAGTATTCATTGTTTTGTCGGGAGATCTCCTCGTACATTTTTCAACTGATTATTTGAAACTTAGTTGGTTTTATAATTGTGATACGTTTTGATGTTTCCTTGAAAAGAGTTTTGATTTGACAGTTTTTACAAAAGTTGTTGCCCTTTGTTTATTTTTATCCCCCGCGAAACGCGTTTGCGGGGGATATTAAATTGGGCTCCGTCCGTGTGTCCGTCCGAGATTCTTTTCCGGGCTATAACTCCATAACCGTTTGACGCAGCTCCTTGAAAATTTCTGTATATATCAGACTAGTGCCCTAGTTGTGCCTTTTGCTATTGCGCACCTTCCATTTTCGGTATTTTTTCTGTCACCATGGAAACTTTGTCAAAAATACCAAATTACTGTTTCCTTTTGTTTCCGGGCTATAACTCCAAAACTGTTCAACGCAGCTCCTTGAAAATTTCTGTATTTATTAGACTAGTGCCCTAGTTGTGCCTTTTGCTATTGCGCACCTTCCATTTTCGGTATTTTTAGCCCACCATCATCAGATGGTGGGCTATTCAAATCGCCCTGCGTCCGTGGTCCGTGGTCCGTCCGTCCGTCCGTCCGTCCGTCCCTCCGTCCGTAAACAATTCTTGTTATCGCTATTTCTCAGAAGGTACTGAATGGATCTTTCTGAAATTTCAGATGTAGGTTCCCCTTGGTGCCTAGTTATGCATATTGCATTTTGAGACCAATCGGAAAACAACATGGCCGACAGGCAGCCATCTTGGATTTTGACAATTGAAGTTTGTTATCGCTATTTCTGAGAAAGTACTGAAGGGATCTTTCTCAAATTTCATATGAAGGTTCCCCTTGGTGCCTAGTTATGCATATTGCGTTTTGAGACCAATCGGTAAACAACATGGCCGACAGGCAGCCATCTTGGATTTTGACAATTGAAGTTTGTTATCGCTATTTCTGAGAAAGTACTGAAGGGATCTTTCTCAAATTTCATATGAAGGTTCCCATTGGTGCCTAGTTATGCATATTGCGTTTTGAGACTAATCCGAAAACAACATGGCCGATAGGCAGCCATCTTGGATTTTGACAATTGAAGTTTGTTATCGCTATTTCTGAGAAAGTACTGAAGGGATCTTTCTCAAATTTCACATGTAGGTTCCCCTTGGTGCCTAGTTATGCATATTGCGATTTGAGACCAATCTGAAAACAACATGGCCGACAGGCAGCCATCTTGGATTTTGACAATTGAAGTTTGTTATCACTATTTCTGAGAAAGTACTGAATGGATCTTTCTGAAATTGCAGATGTAGGTTTTCCTTGGTGCCTAGTTATGCATATTGCGTTTTGAGACCAATCCGAAAACAACATGGCCGACAGGCAGCCATCTTGGATTTTGACAATTGAAGTTTGTTATCGCTATTTCTGAGAATGTACTGGATGGATCTTTCTGAAATTGCAGATGTAGGTTTCCCTTGGTGCCTAGTTATGCATATTGCGTTTTGAGACCAATCTGAAAACAACATGGCCGACAGGCAGCCATCTTGGATTTTGACAATTGAAGTTTGTTATCGCTATTTCTGAGAAAGTATTTAAGGGATCTTTCTCAAATGTCATATGTAAGTTTCCCTTGGTGCCTAGTTATGCATTTTGCGTTTTGAGACCAATCTGAAAACAACATGGCCGAAAGGCAGCCATCTTGGATTTTGACAATTGAAGTTTGTTATCACTATTTCTGAGAAAGTATTAAAGGGATCTTTCTCAAATTTCATATGTAAGTTTCCCTTGGTGCCTAGTTATGCATATTGCATTTTGAGACCAATCTGAAAATAACATGGCTGACAGGCAGCCATCTTGGATTTTGACAATTGAAGTTTGTTATCGCTATTTCTGAGAAAGTACTGAAGGGATCTTTCTCAAATTTCATATGGAGGTTCCCCTTGGTGCCTCGTTATACTTATTGCATTTTGAGATCAATTGGAAAACAATATGGCCGACAGACCGCCATCTTGGATTTTGACAATTGAAGTTTGTTATCTCTATTTCTCAAAGTACTGAATGGATCTTTCTCAAATTTCATAAGTAGGTTCCCCTTGGTCCCTTGTATTGCATTTTTGGACCAGTCTGTCCTGAAAACAACCTGGCAAGCAAACAGCCATTATCGTTAAATCTCAAATTTCTTATATAGCTAGGATTCCCTTGTTTGAAAAGTACTGGAGGGATGTCTCAATTTGCACAGATTAGTAAAATGAAGGGAAAAGTAGAGAAAAGATCAATCTGACATGGAACCTATGAAGATCATTCAATGGTGGGCGCCAAGATCCCTCTGGGATCTCTTGTTTCTGTCACCATGGAAACTTAATCAAAAATACCAAATTACTGTTTCCTTTTGTTTCCGGGCTATAACTCCAAAACTGTTCAACGCAGCTCCTTGAAAATTTCTGTATATATTAGACTAGTGCCCTAGTTATGCCTTTTGCTATTGCGGACCTTCCATTTTCGGTATTTTTTCTGTCACCATGGAAACTTAATAAAAAATACCAAATTACTGTTTCCTTTTGCCTATTTTTTTTTTTACTGATTTCTTAGCATGTATCATTGTCATGACATAAATTAATGTTTCCCTGAAAAAAAAATCTGATTCAACTATTTTTCCAAAAGTTATTGCTGTTAGTTTGTGATGTTGAAGAAAATTATATATTAACTTTGTAGCGAAAAGTGAGATTTATAGCATGCCAGATTGACACTCTTAAGGTGATGCAAATCTTATTGATTCAGATTGTGCAGGTTTTAACTACTCTAAGTGAAAAGAGAAAATGCTTGGACCAAACAACAACACTGTAATAGACAGGTATCCGGATTAGACAGGGGTTGGTTTCAACAAGTTATACAGACCTTTGAATATTCATATATAAATGGTTTTCACCGTACACTTAAGGGTTTTTCTTACTATTTGTAGCCTACTACTGTCAGAACTGGCACCTCATTCCCATTGGGCTGAAGACAAACACACCACTCAATACAGCAGCCCGATCACCAGGATCCTGCCCCTCCATCTTTATAACGGAATCTATCATGGAACATGTAGCCAGAGTTGTGAATTTGGACCCCACTGAGGTCAGAAGGGTCAATCTCTACCAACAGGGCCAGGTGAGGTGTTCTACTAGCATACCCCTAACAGAAGTCGCTGTTCTGTGACATACCCTGTATATTCACTAGCTCACCCGTACAAACAGAAGTCGCTGTACTGTAACATACCCTGTATATTTACTAGCTCACCCGTACAAACAGAAGTCGCTGTACTGTAACATACCCTCTATATTTATTAGCTCACCCGTACAAACAGAAGTCGCTGTACTGTAACATACCCTGTATATTTATTAGCTCACCCCGTACAAACAGAAGTCGCTGTACTGTAACATCTCCTGTATATTTATTAGCTCACCCCGTACAAACAGATGTCGCTGAACCGTAACATCTCCTGTATATTTACTAGCTCACCCGTACAAAAAGAAGTCGCTGTACTGTAACATACCCTGTATATTTGTTAGCTCACCCCATACAAACAGAAGTCGCTGTACCGTAACATCTTCTTTATATTTATTAGCTCATCCCGTAAAAACAAGTCGCTGTACTGTAACATCTCATGTATATTTATTAGCTCACCCCATAAAAACAGAAGTCACTGTACCGTAACATCTTATTTTTATTAACTAGCTCACCCTGTACAAACAGAAGTCGCTGTACTGTAACATACCCTGTATATTTACTAGCTCACCCTGTACAAACAGAAGTCGCTGTACTGTAACATACCCTGTATATTAACGAGCTCACCCTGTACAAACAGAAGTCACTGTAACATCTTATTTATATTTACTAGCTCACCCTGTACAAACAGAAGTCGCTGTAACATCTTATTTATATTTACTAGCTCACCCTGTACAAACAGAAGTCGCTGTACTGTAACATACCCTGTATATTTACTAGCTCACCCTGTACAAACAGAGGTCACTGTAACATCTTATTTATATTTACTAGCTCACCCCATATAAGCAGTCCTTACTGTACTGTGACATACCCTGTATATTAACGAGCTCACCCTGTACAAACAGAAGTCGCTGTACTGTAACATACCCTGTATATTAACGAGCTCACCCTGTACAAACAGAAGTCGCTGTACTGTAACATACCCTGTATATTTACTAGCTCACCCTGTACAAACAGAAGTCACTGTAACATCTTATTTATATTTACTAGCTCACCCCATATAAGCAGTCCTTACTGTTCTGTGACATACCCTGTATATTCACTAGCTCACCCGTACAAACAGAAGTCGCTGTACTGTAACATACCCTGTATATTTACTAGCTCACCCGTACAAACAGAAGTCGCTGTACTGTAACATACCCTCTATATTTATTAGCTCACCCGTACAAACAGAAGTCGCTGTACTGTAACATACCCTGTATATTTATTAGCTCACCCCGTACAAACAGAAGTCGCTGTACTGTAACATCTCCTGTATATTTATTAGCTCACCCCGTACAAACAGATGTCGCTGAACCGTAACATCTCCTGTATATTTACTAGCTCACCCGTACAAAAAGAAGTCGCTGTACTGTAACATACCCTGTATATTTGTTAGCTCACCCCATACAAACAGAAGTCGCTGTACCGTAACATCTTCTTTATATTTATTAGCTCATCCCGTAAAAACAAGTCGCTGTACTGTAACATCTCATGTATATTTATTAGCTCACCCCATAAAAACAGAAGTCACTGTACCGTAACATCTTATTTTTATTAACTAGCTCACCCTGTACAAACAGAAGTCGCTGTACTGTAACATACCCTGTATATTTACTAGCTCACCCTGTACAAACAGAAGTCGCTGTACTGTAACATACCCTGTATATTAACGAGCTCACCCTGTACAAACAGAAGTCACTGTAACATCTTATTTATATTTACTAGCTCACCCTGTACAAACAGAAGTCGCTGTAACATCTTATTTATATTTACTAGCTCACCCTGTACAAACAGAAGTCGCTGTACTGTAACATACCCTGTATATTTACTAGCTCACCCTGTACAAACAGAGGTCACTGTAACATCTTATTTATATTTACTAGCTCACCCCATATAAGCAGTCCTTACTGTACTGTGACATACCCTGTATATTAACGAGCTCACCCTGTACAAACAGAAGTCGCTGTACTGTAACATACCCTGTATATTAACGAGCTCACCCTGTACAAACAGAAGTCGCTGTACTGTAACATACCCTGTATATTTACTAGCTCACCCTGTACAAACAGAAGTCACTGTAACATCTTATTTATATTTACTAGCTCACCCCATATAAGCAGTCCTTACTGTACTGTGACATACCCTGTATATTTACTAGCTCACCCTGTACAAACAGAAGTCGCTGTAACATCTTATTTATATTAACGAGCTCACCCTGTACAAACAGAAGTCGCTGTAACATCTTATTTATATTTACTAGCTCACCCCATATAAGCAGTCCTTACTGTACTGTAACATCACCAACCTTCTGACCGAGCTGGAGACAATGGCTGAAGTTACACAAAGGAAAACAAGTATAGCAGCGTTTAATCAGGTATTGTTTGACTTGAAATCACTATTGACATTTAAATTGTTAACTGTATAATTTAAGCCTCAGCCATACTGTAATTCAGAATTGATGTATGACTTGTTTTCCTCTGTACTTCCTGAGCAAGCAATTATACCAGGGTGATAAAATTCTGTCGATGTGTGCCAGAATACAATGGTCATATGATATGTGGGTTGGCCACAAGCTACTCCAAGTCTATTTATAGTTAACTGTTGTCACGTTTGTACCATAGGTATTTGGCCAATTGTTATCTCCGCAGAAATTAACTACCCGTGACACATACACATGCTATCAAGATTTTTTATAATGACCACATAGAAAAGTCAATACAAAATATCTATTACGATTTATACGCTTTATTTATCCAACATTATAAGCCTATACCTAATAATAAGCATGTCCAATGCATCTCACAATTGTCCTATTATGCCCTAACAAATGTATTCCCCAACCCCTACCCTTATAGAAAGGTCAGTCACTGTCTACATAGAGTCATGTTTTACCTTTCTAGAACAACCGTTGGAGAAAGAAAGGACTGTCAGTAGTCCCTTTGAAGTTTGAGCTTGCATGGGAAGGAGCACACTACAACTGCCTTGTGGACATCTATCAGGGTGATGGAAGTGTCGTCATTGATCATGGCGGCATCGAGTGTGGTCAGGGTGTCAACACTAAGGTAGGGCGGCATCGAGTGTGGTCAGGGTGTCAACACTAAGGTAGGGCGGCATCGAGTGTGGTCAGGGTGTCAACACTAAGGTAGGGCTGCATCGAGTGTGGTCAGGGTGTCAACACTGAGGTAGGGAGACGTGGGGTGTGGTCAGGGTATCAACACTAAGGTAGGGAGACGTGGAGTGTGGTCAGGGTATCAACACTAAGGTAGGGAGACGTAGAGTGTGGTCAGGGTATCAACACTAAGGTAGGGAGACGTGGAGTGTGGTCAGGGTGTCAACACTAAGGTAGGGAGACATCGAGTGTGGTCAGGGTATCAACACTAAGGTAGGGAGACGTGGAGTGTGGTCAGGGTATCAACACTAAGGTAGGGAGACGTGGGGTGTGGTCAGGGTATCAACACTAAGGTAGGGAGATGGGAGTGTGGTCAGGGTATCAACACTAAGGTAGGGAGACGTGGGGTGTGGTCAGGGTATCAACACTAAGGTAGGGAGACGTGGAGTGTGGTCAGGGTATCAACACTAAGGTAGGGAGATGTGGAGTGTGGTCAGGGTATCAACACTAAGGTAGGGAGACGTGGAGTGTGGTCAGGGTATCAACACTAAGGTAGGGAGACGTGGAGTGTGGTCAGGGTATCAACACTAAGGTAGGGAGACGTGGGGTGTGGTCAGGGTATCAACACTAAGGTAGGGAGACGTCGAATGTGGTCAGGGTATCAACACTAAGGTAGGGAGACGTGGAGTGTGGTCAGGGTATCAACACTAAGGTAGGGAGACGTGGGGTGTGGTCAGGGTATCAACACTAAGGTAGGGAGACGTCGAGTGTGGTCAGGGTATCAACACTAAGGTAGGGAGACGTGGGGTGTGGTCAGGGTATCAACACTAAGGTAGGGAGACGTGGGGTGTGGTCAGGGTATCAACACTAAGGTAGGGAGACATCGAGTGTGGTCAGGGTATCAACACTAAGGTAGGGAGACGTGGGGTGTGGTCAGGGTATCAACACTAAGGTAGGGAGACATGGAGTGTGGTCAGGGTATCAACACTAAGGTAGGGAGACGTGGAGTGTGGTCAGGGTATCAACACTAAGGTAGGGAGACAGAGTGTGGTCAGGGTATCAACACTAAGGTAGGGAGACGTGGAGTGTGGTCAGGGTATCAACACTAAGGTAGGGAGACGTGGAGTGTGGTCAGGGTATCAACACTAAGGTAGGGAGACGTGGAGTGTGGTCAGGGTATCAACACTAAGGTAGGGAGACGTGGGGTGTGGTCAGGGTATCAACACTAAGGTAGGGAGACGTGGGGTGTGGTCAGGGTATCAACACTAAGGTAGGGAGACGTGGGGTGTGGTCAGGGTATCAACACTAAGGTAGGGAGACGTGGGGTGTGGTCAGGGTATCAACACTAAGGTAGGGAGACGGAGTGTGGTCAGGGTATCAACACTAAGGTAGGGAGACGTGGGGTGTGGTCAGGGTATCAACACTAAGGTAGGGAGACGTGGGGTGTGGTCAGGGTATCAACACTAAGGTAGGGAGACGTGGGGTGTGGTCAGGGTATCAACACTAGGGTAGGGAGACGTGGGGTGTGGTCAGGGTATCAACACTAAGGTAGGGAGACGGAGTGTGGTCAGGGTGTCAACACTAAGGTAGGGAGACGTGGGGTGTGGTCAGGGTATCAACACTAAGGTAGGGAGACGTGGAGTGTGGTCAGGGTATCAACACTAAGGTAGGGAGACATCGAGTGTGGTCAGGGTATCAACACTAAGGTAGGGAGACGTGGGGTGTGGTCAGGGTGTCAACACTAAGGTAGGGAGACGTGGGGTGTGGTCAGGGTATCAACACTAAGGTAGGGAGACGTGGAGTGTGGTCAGGGTATCAACACTAAGGTAGGGAGACGTGGAGTGTGGTCAGGGTATCAACACTGAGGTAGGGAGACGTGGAGTGTGGTCAGGGTATCAACACTAAGGTAGGGAGACGTGGAGTGTGGTCAGGGTGTCAACACTAAGGTAGGGAGACATCGAGTGTGGTCAGGGTATCAACACTAAGGTAGGGAGACGTGGGGTGTGGTCAGGGTATCAACACTAAGGTAGGGAGACGTGGAGTGTGGTCAGGGTATCAACACTAAGGTAGGGAGACGTGGAGTGTGGTCAGGGTATCAACACTAAGGTAGGGAGACGTGGAGTGTGGTCAGGGTATCAACACTAAGGTAGGGAGACGTGGGGTGTGGTCAGGGTATCAACACTAAGGTAGGGAGACGTGGGGTGTGGTCAGGGTATCAACACTAAGGTAGGGAGACGTGGAGTGTGGTCAGGGTATCAACACTAAGGTAGGGAGACGTGGAGTGTGGTCAGGGTGTCAACACTAAGGTAGGGAGATGTGGGGTGTGGTCAGGGTATCAACACTAAGGTAGGGAGACGTGGAGTGTGGTCAGGGTGTCAACACTAAGGTAGGGAGACATCGAGTGTGGTCAGGGTATCAACACTAAGGTAGGGAGACGTGGAGTGTGGTCAGGGTATCAACACTAAGGTAGGGAGACGTGGAGTGTGGTCAGGGTGTCAACACTAAGGTAGGGAGACGTGGAGTGTGGTCAGGGTATCAACACTAAGGTAGGGAGACGTGGGGTGTGGTCAGGGTATCAACACTAAGGTAGGGAGACGTGGGGTGTGGTCAGGGTATCAACACTAAGGTAGGGAGATGTGGGGTGTGGTCAGGGTATCAACACTAAGGTAGGGAGACGTGGAGTGTGGTCAGGGTATCAACACTAAGGTAGGGAGACGTGGGGTGTGGTCAGGGTATCAACACTAGGGTAGGGAGACGTGGGGTGTGGTCAGGGTATCAACACTAAGGTAGGGAGACGGAGTGTGGTCAGGGTGTCAACACTAAGGTAGGGAGACGTGGGGTGTGGTCAGGGTATCAACACTAAGGTAGGGAGACGTGGAGTGTGGTCAGGGTATCAACACTAAGGTAGGGAGACGTCGAGTGTGGTCAGGGTATCAACACTAAGGTAGGGAGACGTGGGGTGTGGTCAGGGTATCAACACTAAGGTAGGGAGACGTGGAGTGTGGTCAGGGTATCAACACTAAGGTAGGGAGACGTGGGGTGTGGTCAGGGTATCAACACTAAGGTAGGGAGACGTGGGGTGTGGTCAGGGTATCAACACTAAGGTAGGGAGACGTGGAGTGTGGTCAGGGTATCAACACTAAGGTAGGGAGACGTGGAGTGTGGTCAGGGTGTCAACACTAAGGTAGGGAGATGTGGGGTGTGGTCAGGGTATCAACACTAAGGTAGGGAGACGTGGAGTGTGGTCAGGGTATCAACACTAAGGTAGGGAGTCGTGGAGTGTGGTCAGGGTATCAACACTAAGGTAGGGAGACAGAGTGTGGTCAGGGTATCAACACTAAGGTAGGGAGACGTGGAGTGTGGTCAGGGTGTCAACACTAAGGTAGGGAGACGTGGAGTGTGGTCAGGGTATCAACACTAAGGTAGTTAGACGTGGGGTGTGGTCAGGGTGTCAACACTAAGGTAGGGAGACGTGGGGTGTGGTCAGGGTATCAACACTAAGGTAGGGAGACGTGGAGTGTGGTCAGGGTGTCAACACTAAGGTAGGGAGACATCGAGTGTGGTCAGGGTATCAACACTAAGGTAGTTAGACGTGGGGTGTGGTCAGGGTATCAACACTAAGGTAGGGAGACATCGAGTGTGGTCAGGGTGTCAACACTAAGGTAGGGAGACGTGGGGTGTGGTCAGGGTATCAACACTAAGGTAGGGAGACGTTGAGTGTGGTCAGGGTATCAACACTAAGGTAGGGAGACGTGGAGTGTAGTCAGGATTTTATCACTATCGTAGAGAGACGTGGGTTGTGGTCAGGATTTTAACACTATCGTAGAGAGTGACTCAACTTAAGGCCTAAAGTGAGGCATTGTCAAGGGAAACATAAGGAAGAAGAAAGTTGTTAAAAAAGAGGACTTATTATAAGATTCCAATTTTAGTGGCTTCTTACGATAATGCAATTGGGGAAACACATACCACTCTTATGCCCTAGGCCTGCCTGCAGGGCCAACTTTTTATCAATTTGCTAAGATTTTTAACTAAGCTTGTAGAAAAATACTATTGATCAACTTGTTTAGAGGTCTAACTAAGCTTGAAGAGAAATATTGTTTATCAACTTGTTGAGAGGTATAAATAAGCTTGAGGAGAAATAATATTTATTAACTTGTTTTCTATTTGTAGACAATCCAAGTCTGTGCCTACAAGCTGGGGATCCCTGTAGATATGATTAGAGTGGTAGCCAATAACACTGTCGTCAACGCCAACAGTATCACCACTGGGGGCAGCATCACCTCTGAAATCTGCTGTCTGGTAAACAACCAATAGAAACGACTAGAGATAGCCAATAGAATAAAGTGTTATATACATGATGTAGGGACTATGACAGTTGAGATACTGTATCTGTGTGTGTATCAGTTGTCAGTGTCATGTGACTAGAGACAGGTGTTATGTATGAGATACTGTGTCTGTGTGTGTCAGTGTCATGTGACTAGAGACAGGTGGTATGTATGAGATACTGTGTCTGTGTGTGTCAGTGTCATTTGACTAGAGACAGGTGTTATGTATGAGATACTGTGTCTGTGTGTGTCAGTGTCATGTGACTAGAGACAGGTGTTATGTATGAGATACTGTGTCTGTGTGTGTCAGTGTCATGTGCCTAGAGACAGGTGTTATCTATGAGATACTGTGTCTGTGTGTGTCAGTGTCATGTGACTAGAGACAGGTGTTATGTATGAGATACTGTGTGTGTGTGTGTGTCAATGTCATGTGACTAGAGACAGGTGTTATGTATGAGATACTGTGTCTGTGTGTGTCAGTGTCATGTGACTAGAGACAGGTGTTATGTATGAGATACTGTGTCAGTTGTCAGTGTCATGTGACTAGAGACAGGTGTTATGTATGAGATACTGTGTCTGTGTCAGTTGTCAGTGTCATGTGACTAGAGACAGGTGTTATGTATGAAATACTGTGTCTGTGTGTGTCAGTGTCATGTGACTAGAGACAGGTGTTATGTATGAGATACTGTGTCTGTGTGTGTCAGTGTCATGTGACTAGAGACAGGTGTTATGTATGAGATACTGTGTGTCTGTGTGTGTCAGTGTCATGTGACTAGAGACAGGTGTTATGTATGAGATACTGTGTCTGTGTGTGTCAGTGTCATGTGCCTAGAGACAGGTGTTATGTATGAAATACTGTGTCTGTGTGTGTCAGTGTCATGTGCCTAGAGACAGGTGTTATGTATGAAATACTGTGTCTGTGTGTGTCAGTGTCATGTGACTAGAGACAGGTGTTATGTATGAGATACTGTGTCTGTGTGTGTCAGTGTCATGTGACTAGAGACAGGTGTTATGTATGAGATACTGTGTCTGTGTGTGTCAGTGTCATGTGCCTAGAGACAGGTGTTATGTATGAGATACTGTGTCTGTGTGTGTCAGTGTCATGTGACTAGAGACAGGTGTTATGTATGAGATACTGTGTGTCTGTGTGTGTCAGTGTCATGTGACTAGAGACAGGTGTTATGTATGAGATACTGTGTCTGTGTCAGTTGTCAGTGTCATGTGACTAGAGACAGGTGTTATGTATGAGATACTGTGTGTCTGTGTGTCAGTTGTCAGTGTCATGTGACTAGAGACAGGTGTTATGTATGAGATACTGTGTCTGTGTGTCAGTTGTCAGTGTCATGTGACTAGAGACAGGTGTTATGTATGAGATACTGTGTCTGTGTGTCAGTTGTCAGTGTCATGTGACTAGAGACAGGTGTTATGTATGAGATACTGTGTGTCTGTGTGTGTCAGTGTCATGTGACTAGAGACAGGTGTTATGTATGAGATACTGTGTCTGTGTCAGTTGTCAGTGACATGTGACTAGAGACAGGTGTTATGTATGAGATACTGTGTCTGTGTGTGTCAGTGTCATGTGACTAGAGACAGGTGGTATGTATGAGATACTGTGTCTGTGTGTGTCAGTGTCATTTGACTAGAGACAGGTGTTATGTATGAGATACTGTGTCTGTGTGTGTCAGTGTCATGTGACTAGAGACAGGTGTTATGTATGAGATACTGTGTGTGTGTGTGTGTCAATGTCATGTGACTAGAGACAGGTGTTATGTATGAGATACTGTGTCTGTGTGTGTCAGTGTCATGTGACTAGAGACAGGTGTTATGTATGAGATACTGTGTCAGTTGTCAGTGTCATGTGACTAGAGACAGGTGTTATGTATGAGATACTGTGTCTGTGTCAGTTGTCAGTGTCATGTGACTAGAGACAGGTGTTATGTATGAAATACTGTGTCTGTGTGTGTCAGTGTCATGTGACTAGAGACAGGTGTTATGTATGAGATACTGTGTCTGTGTGTGTCAGTGTCATGTGACTAGAGACAGGTGTTATGTATGAGATACTGTGTGTCTGTGTGTGTCAGTGTCATGTGACTAGAGACAGGTGTTATGTATGAGATACTGTGTCTGTGTGTGTCAGTGTCATGTGCCTAGAGACAGGTGTTATGTATGAAATACTGTGTCTGTGTGTGTCAGTGTCATGTGCCTAGAGACAGGTGTTATGTATGAAATACTGTGTCTGTGTGTGTCAGTGTCATGTGACTAGAGACAGGTGTTATATATGAGATACTGTGTCTGTGTGTGTCAGTGTCATGTGACTAGAGACAGGTGTTATGTATGAGATACTGTGTCTGTGTGTGTCAGTGTCATGTGCCTAGAGACAGGTGTTATGTATGAGATACTGTGTCTGTGTGTGTCAGTGTCATGTGACTAGAGACAGGTGTTATGTATGAGATACTGTGTGTCTGTGTGTGTCAGTGTCATGTGACTAGAGACAGGTGTTATGTATGAGATACTGTGTCTGTGTCAGTTGTCAGTGTCATGTGACTAGAGACAGGTGTTATGTATGAGATACTGTGTGTCTGTGTGTCAGTTGTCAGTGTCATGTGACTAGAGACAGGTGTTATGTATGAGATACTGTGTCTGTGTGTCAGTTGTCAGTGTCATGTGACTAGAGACAGGTGTTATGTATGAGATACTGTGTCTGTGTGTCAGTTGTCAGTGTCATGTGACTAGAGACAGGTGTTATGTATGAGATACTGTGTGTCTGTGTGTGTCAGTGTCATGTGACTAGAGACAGGTGTTATGTATGAGATACTGTGTCTGTGTCAGTTGTCAGTGTCATGTGACTAGAGACAGGTGTTATGTATGAGATACTGTGTGTCTGTGTGTCAGTTGTCAGTGTCATGTGACTAGAGACAGGTGTTATGTATGAGATACTGTGTCTGTGTGTGTCAGTGTCATGTGACTAGAGACAGGTGTTATGTATGAGATACTGTGTGTCTGTGTGTGTCAGTGTCATGTGACTAGAGACAGGTGTTATGTATGAGATACTGTGTCTGTGTCAGTTGTCAGTGTCATGTGACTAGAGACAGGTGTTATGTATGAGATACTGTGTGTCTGTGTGTCAGTTGTCAGTGTCATGTGACTAGAGACAGGTGTTATGTATGAGATACTGTGTCTGTGTGTCAGTTGTCAGTGTCATGTGACTAGAGACAGGTGTTATGTATGAGATACTGTGTCTGTGTGTCAGTTGTCAGTGTCATGTGACTAGAGACAGGTGTTATGTATGAGATACTGTGTGTCTGTGTGTGTCAGTGTCATGTGACTAGAGACAGGTGTTATGTATGAGATACTGTGTCTGTGTCAGTTGTCAGTGACATGTGACTAGAGACAGGTGTTATGTATGAGATACTGTGTCTGTGTGTGTCAGTGTCATGTGACTAGAGACAGGTGGTATGTATGAGATACTGTGTCTGTGTGTGTCAGTGTCATTTGACTAGAGACAGGTGTTATGTATGAGATACTGTGTCTGTGTGTGTCAGTGTCATGTGACTAGAGACAGGTGTTATGTATGAGATACTGTGTCTGTGTGTGTCAGTGTCATGTGCCTAGAGACAGGTGTTATCTATGAGATACTGTGTCTGTGTGTGTCAGTGTCATGTGACTAGAGACAGGTGTTATGTATGAGATACTGTGTGTGTGTGTGTGTCAATGTCATGTGACTAGAGACAGGTGTTATGTATGAGATACTGTGTCTGTGTGTGTCAGTGTCATGTGACTAGAGACAGGTGTTATGTATGAGATACTGTGTCAGTTGTCAGTGTCATGTGACTAGAGACAGGTGTTATGTATGAGATACTGTGTCTGTGTCAGTTGTCAGTGTCATGTGACTAGAGACAGGTGTTATGTATGAAATACTGTGTCTGTGTGTGTCAGTGTCATGTGACTAGAGACAGGTGTTATGTATGAGATACTGTGTCTGTGTGTGTCAGTGTCATGTGACTAGAGACAGGTGTTATGTATGAGATACTGTGTGTCTGTGTGTGTCAGTGTCATGTGACTAGAGACAGGTGTTATGTATGAGATACTGTGTCTGTGTGTGTCAGTGTCATGTGCCTAGAGACAGGTGTTATGTATGAAATACTGTGTCTGTGTGTGTCAGTGTCATGTGCCTAGAGACAGGTGTTATGTATGAAATACTGTGTCTGTGTGTGTCAGTGTCATGTGACTAGAGACAGGTGTTATATATGAGATACTGTGTCTGTGTGTGTCAGTGTCATGTGACTAGAGACAGGTGTTATGTATGAGATACTGTGTCTGTGTGTGTCAGTGTCATGTGCCTAGAGACAGGTGTTATGTATGAGATACTGTGTCTGTGTGTGTCAGTGTCATGTGACTAGAGACAGGTGTTATGTATGAGATACTGTGTGTCTGTGTGTGTCAGTGTCATGTGACTAGAGACAGGTGTTATGTATGAGATACTGTGTCTGTGTCAGTTGTCAGTGTCATGTGACTAGAGACAGGTGTTATGTATGAGATACTGTGTGTCTGTGTGTCAGTTGTCAGTGTCATGTGACTAGAGACAGGTGTTATGTATGAGATACTGTGTCTGTGTGTCAGTTGTCAGTGTCATGTGACTAGAGACAGGTGTTATGTATGAGATACTGTGTCTGTGTGTCAGTTGTCAGTGTCATGTGACTAGAGACAGGTGTTATGTATGAGATACTGTGTGTCTGTGTGTGTCAGTGTCATGTGACTAGAGACAGGTGTTATGTATGAGATACTGTGTCTGTGTCAGTTGTCAGTGTCATGTGACTAGAGACAGGTGTTATGTATGAGATACTGTGTGTCTGTGTGTCAGTTGTCAGTGTCATGTGACTAGAGACAGGTGTTATGTATGAGATACTGAGTCTGTGTGTCAGTTGTCAGTGTCATGTGACTAGAGACAGGTGTTATGTATGAGATACTGTGTCTGTGTCAGTTGTCAGTGTCATGTGACTAGAGACAGGTGTTATGTATGAAATACTGTGTCTGTGTGTGTCAGTGTCATGTGACTAGAGACAGGTGTTATGTATGAGATACTGTGTCTGTGTGTGTCAGTTGTCAGTGTCATGTGACTAGAGACAGGTGTTATGTATGAGATACTGTGTCTGTGTGTCAGTTGTCAGTGTCATGTGACTAGAGACAGGTGTTATGTATGAGATACTGTGTGTCTGTGTGTGTCAGTGTCATGTGACTAGAGACAGGTGTTATGTATGAGATACTGTGTCTGTGTCAGTTGTCAGTGTCATGTGACTAGAGACAGGTGTTATGTATGAGATACTGTGTGTCTGTGTGTCAGTTGTCAGTGTCATGTGACTAGAGACAGGTGTTATGTATGAGATACTGTGTCTGTGTGTCAGTTGTCAGTGTCATGTGACTAGAGACAGGTGTTATGTATGAGATACTGTGTCTGTGTGTCAGTTGTCAGTGTCATGTGACTAGAGACAGGTGTTATGTATGAGATACTGTGTCTGTGTCTGTTGTCGGTGTCATGTGACCAGAGTCATGTGTTATATATAAAGAGATGTAGTGACTATGACAATTGAGGTACTGTATCTCGGGGGTCAAATTGTACAAATGTGATTATTTTTGTACGAAAGCTTCTCTAATTTAATGTAGGTATATATATTGTATCATGGTTTTAAATCTAATCTTATTTGCAGTATGTAGTCATGTAAGATATAAGTAGGTGACATTACTATATCAAAGAATTGTGCCTGATGTACAAACTGAATATACTGTCATTGTTTTATTAGGGGATTATCAAATGCTGTGACAAATTGCTGGCCAGAATTGCACCTGTCAGAGCCAAAATGTCAAACCCAAAGTGGAAAGATTTGATTAAACAGTGTGGGCTTGATGGTATTAACCTCACCGCCAGATACCAGTAAGTCACGTCAAAACCAGATACCTGTAAAAACTAGATACTGTACCAGTTAGTCACATTACAACTAGATAGTGTAACAGTTAGTCACATCACAACTAGATACTGTACCAGTTAGTCACATCACAACTAGATAATGTACCAGTTAGTCCCATCACAACTAGATACTGTACCAGTTAGTCACATCACAACTAGATACTGTACCAGTTAGTCACATCACAACTAGATACTGTACCAGTTAGTCACATCACAACTAGATACCATACCAGTTAGTCACATTACAACTAGATAATGTACCAGTTAGTCACATCACAGCTAGATACTGTACCAGTTAGTCACATCACAACTAGATACTGTACCAGTTAGTCACATCACAACTAGATACTGTACCAGTTAGTCACATCACAACTAGATACTGTACCAGTTAGTCACATCACAACTAGATACCATACCAGTTAGTCACATTACAACTAGATACAAGTTAGTCACATCACAGCTAGATACTGTACCAGTTAGTCACATCACAGTTAGATACTAGTCAGTTTAACTCATCAATGTCCTGAAACAGTAGTTCACTAAACTTTGTTGGCAAACTGTTTGTTAGAAAAAAATAGAGAACAGACTTGTATTCCTGGAAATATATCTTGATGAACTTAACTTTTTAGGACATCACCAACAGTGCCCAAAGGTGATGTTATAAACTACTTCAGTTATGGAGTGACCTGCTCTGAGGTGGAGCTGGACATTTTGACTGGACAGTACCAGATATCACGGGTGGACCTGCTTTATGACTGTGGAGAAAGGTATGGCTGACCAGTAGCCTTGCTTTGTAATACCTGTTAGGCCATTGTTACTAAAATTATGTGGATGATAGTGATAGGAAATTAATTAATTTAGATGATAGTCTAAAGGTCTAAAATGGTAAGATCATCCTTTATCTGTACACTGTCATTTGTCCTTCTGCCCATCTATAGCTAATCCTTGTTATTGCTATTTCTTGAGAAGTATGAAAAGGATCTTTTTCAAAGTTCATATTTAGGTTCCTCATAGTCCCCTGTAATGTGTTGTGTTTGTTGAATGTTTTGACTGATGGAATCACATAGCTGACAGGCAGCCATTTTGAATTTTGACAGATGAAATTCTCTGTCTACATTTCTCATAAACTTTGTTATGGTTCTTTCCAAAATTTCGTATCTGCAGCTACATTCTGCGTCCAATTGGTTCTAAGTTGGGCATGATAAATTTTTGAATTCATTGAAACACAAAAATTTAAATTGAATTAGGACAAAAACAACAGAAAATTTCGAAATATAGAACCAATTTTATCATAAAATGATGGGTGCCAAGCAACTTCGAAGTTGGGTGCAAAGAACCCCCAAAGATCTTTTGTCTTTATCCCTTAGGAGCATCAGAACAAACGCAGAATGTAGCTGCAGATATTGCCACACTCTTAAAGTGAGTTGTTTTAATCTACAGTATAATAAAATGTCAAAGATAACATTGATATGTCTTTTGATAATCTCATTTGTTTGTTTTTGTAGCCTGAACCCTGAGATAGACATAGGACAAGTGGAAGGGGCCTTTGTGATGGGACTGGGGTACTGGCTTACAGAGGAGCTGAAGAATGACCCTGCAACAGGAGCCCTCCTCACCAACAGTACTTGGGTAAAGAACCCTGTAGATGATACCCTGTCCTAACCCTGTAGATAATACCCTGTCCTAACCCTGTAGATAATACCCTGTCCTAACCCTGTAGATAATACCCTGTCCTAACCCTGAAGAAAATACCCTGTCCTAACCCTGTAGATAATACCCTGTCCTAACCCTGAAGATGATACACAACTTCTGTCCTAATTCTGTGGATAATACCAAACCTCTGTCCTAATCCTGTAGATAATATCAAACCTTCATCCTAATCCTGTAGATAATACCCTGTCCTAACCCTGTAGATAATATCCTGTCCTAACCCTGCAGATAATACCCTGTCCTAACCCTGCAGATAATACCCTGTCCTAAGCCTGAAGATAATACCCTGTCCTAACCCTGTAGATAATACCCTGTCCTAACCCTGTAGATAATACCCTGTCCTAACCCTGTAGATAATACCCTGCCCTAACCCTGTAGATAATACCCTGTCCTAACCCTGAAGATAATACCCTGTCCTAACCCTGAGTATTATACCAAACCTCTGTCCTAACCCTGTAGATAATACCCTGTCCTAACCCTGTAGATGATACCCTGTCCTAACCTGAAGATGATACACAACTTCTGTCCTAACCCTGTAGATGATACCCTGTCCTAACCTGAAGATGATACACAACTTCTGTCCTAACCCTGAAGATGATACACAACTTTTGTCCTAACCCTGTAGATGATACCCTGTCCTAACCCTGTAGATAATACCCTGTCCTAACCCTGTAGATAATGCCCTGTCCTAACCCTGTAGATAATACCCTGTCCTAACCCTGTAGATAATACCCTGTCCTAACCCTGTAGATGATACCCTGTCCTAACCCTGAAGATAATACCCTGTCCTAACCCTGTAGATAATACCCTGTCCTTACCCTGAATATGATACCCTGTCCTAACCTTGAATATGTTACCCTGTCCTAACCCTGAATATGATACCCTGTCCTAACTCTGTAGATAATATCAAACCTTCATCTTAATCCTGTAGATAATACCAAACCTCTGTCCTAACCATGAGGATAATACCAAACTTCTGTCCTAACCCTGTAGATAATACCCTGTCCTAACCCTGAGGATAATACCAAACTTCTGTCCTAACCCTGTAGATAATACCCTGTCCTAACCCTGAGGATAATACCAAACTTCTGTCCTAACCCTGTAGATGATACCCTGTCCTAACCCTGAATATGATACCCTGTCCTAACCCGTAGATGATACCCTGTCCTAACCCTGAAGATAATACCCTGTCCTAACCCTAAATATGATACCCTGTCCTAACCCTGAATATGATACCCTGTCCTAACTCTGTAGATAATATCAAACCTTCATTCTAATCCTGTAGATAATACCAAACCTCTGTCCTAACCATGAGGATAATACCAAACTTCTGTCCTAATCCTGTAGATAACACCAAACCTCTGCCCTAACCCTGTAGATAATACCCTGTCCTAACCCTGAGGATAATACCAAACTTCTGTCCTAATCCTGTAGATAATACCAAACTTCTGTCCTAACCCTGTAGATAATACCAAACTTCTGTCCTAACCCTGTAGATGATACCAAACCTCTGTCCTAATCCTGTAGATAATACCAAACTTCTGTCCTAACCCTGTAGATGATACCCTGTCCTAACCCTGTATATAATACCCTGTCCTAACCCTGTAGATAATACCCTGTCCTAACCCTGTAGATAATACCAAACTTCTGTCCTAACCCTGTAGATAATACAAAACCTCTGTCCTAATCCTGTAGATAATACTAAACTTCTGTCCTAACCCTGTAGATAATACCCTGTCCTAACCCTGTAGATAATACAAAACCTCCGTCCTAATCCTGTAGATAATATCAAACCTCCATCCTAATCCTGCAGATAATACCAAACCTCTGTCCTTATCCTGTATATAATACCAAACCTCTGTCCTAATCCTGTAGATAATACCAAACCTCTGTCCTAATCCTGTAGATAATATCAAACCTCTGTCCTTATACAAAGCCTACACCTTCACCCAAAATCCAAACCTCAATAGTTATGACACTAAAGTCAAGGTCACTTACTATTTCCTGGTCATTGCATAGAGAGCTTTCTTTTTAGATTGATTGCACAGTAATTCACAAGTTATAGCACTCAAATTACTGTCTTATCAAAACATAAAAGGAGAAAATATAACCCCACATCCCAAGTATAGTATTAAAGTTGGGGATGGGCTCATTTGTGAACCATTTTTAGCTTACTATTTTTGAATTTGATTATTCTGAAGAATATGAAAGGGACAATATTTGTGGAAAAATATGGTATATACATGTGTATCAAACTGGACGACATAATTGATATCGGTATAAAACATGAGTCGTTGGTTGATGTGGTGATATTTCTCAATGACCAAATCTGGAGTCCATTCAGTATAACTTGGGTCTTAGTTGCAACATCATATGTTGAAGAATTAATAAACGTTTTCTGTTTCAGGAGTACAAACCTCCCCTTGGCAAGGATATCCCAATAGACTTCAGGGTACACTTACTGAAGAACGCTCCTAACCCAGTAGGGATTCTCAGGTCAAAAGGTTGGTTCTATACCACTAAATTCTTTTATTCATAACAGTTTCATTAGTAAATCAGCATAGTTGATTATAAAAAAAAACACTAATTGAATATTATTTAAGATGAAGGATTTATATTTTTCTCTCCCCAGCGAGCGGCGAGCCTCCCCTCTGTATGAGCTGTTCAGCCCTGTTTGCCCTCAAGCATGCAGCAGAAGCTGCAAGAGCAGAAATTGGACAGAATACATTCTTCCCACTCTGTAAGTCTCCTCTAAATATTTTACTACTGTCAGAACCTCTGATGACTTACTTAACCTTTCAGATTAGTGCTGAAAATATTTAATGAATTTTTGAGTGTTGTGAAGGTTACGACAAAATATTCTTGGTTTGTAGATTAAAACAGAAAGTCTCCCTGCTTCTTAACTACCTAGTGTCCTTGAGGCGAGCTAGAACAGATGATTTTCCAAATCGTTAACAAGTCTGTTCAAACTATAACAGAAAATACTCTTATCTCATGAAATTTGATTTGACTGATCTTCAGTTCCCAGAGCCAGAGTTTATACAACATACTTTCAACCTCCTCAAAACTCATGACAGAGAATTTCAGTAGAATATAAGTTCAGTTTGAATTTGTTTGTTTTTTTCAGCTGCACCAGCAACAGTTGAGAAAATCAATACAGCATGTCTTCTGAAGCCTGACCAGATGATTCTGACGGCTTAATCGGCCAAACTTTTACCCAGCTGTGTAACTTCACTAAATGAACAGTCTTTGCCACAGCGACACAGAAAGGAACAATTCCTAGATACTTTTTTATTAGAAAGTTACAAGAATGTTATGTGTTGTAATATGAAGCAATGATTTTAATTTGGTAAAAATTGAAAACCTGGTGAAGAATTGTGTATGGAAGACTGAATACCTACTTGTGAAGAAAAATGACGCAGAGAAAGACTACGAAAGAAAAAAATAATTAAACGGACTTAACTATATACACATATACTTCTCTTTGAGATTGACTGAGATATGATGTATTGTTAATTAATTTAGTAAGGTTGTAAGGGTTACCCGACATTGACCGAGATATGATGTATTGTTAATTAATTTAGTAAGGTTGTAAGGGTTACCCGACATTGACTGGGATATGATGTATTGTTAATTGATTTAGTAAGGTTGTCCCACACTCTATGCTGTAGACAATAATACTGTCTATATAACATTTTCGAGCTTCGTATATAATAGGACCATGAGAATTACTGTAAATGTACTTTATTTGGTTCACTCATATTTAGCATATTCCCAATTTTATCACTTTAGTGCAATGATGAACTGGCACGCCAAAATTATTTTATATAGAAATAGTTCATAGAAAGAGCAAAAAGTGCAATCATAATTTAGCAGAATACTACCAGCGTGAAAAGCATTAAAATAAGATTACCACTAGAATATGTATGCTTACAGTAACACGGTGTGAACACAACAGTGTCATCACCAGGAAATATGTAACTGTACATATATGTAATAAACGAAATTGATGCATAGATGCTCTGTAATTAGGGTGAAACTGCTGCATGATGTAGTTTTACATTGATTATACTTCATCTGTTAATTAATCTGTAATTATCAGCCTTTCCATCCATCTGTTTATTTGGCCATCTGTCCATTCTTTACGTGGATTTTGTCCGCTGTCTTTTCATAGCTGTCATTTTTTTCCTTTAATATAACGGTTGACACTTTAGGCTGTTTAATTCAATCATTAAGTATTTTAATTAATCTCTTTTTTCTGATATGCCTGTGACTTTATTGTCTTATTGCTAGTCTGTCTTCCTCTCAATCCAAAAATCACGACTTGTAATCTATTAGTTTATATAGTTTATACTAGTCCCACAAACTAGTCAAATAGATCACAACCAAGAAGAAAGAACCCTTGAACATTTCGTGTTGTACAGTGTTGCCACCTGACATTTTTCGCCTCCAGATATATATACATTAGTTATGAAAAGCCAAAAATTACTTTCATTAATTGATAAAAGGTTTTTTGGTCCTTTTGGTAATTTTACATTCCAACTAAAAAGTAGCAGAAATGAAAGGAATTTGTATTGTAAGCAGACATCAATACTGGCACTTATAGTTATTGCAGCACTTCTATCTCTACAATGTTTGTAAGTAACTACTGATTACAACCTGTCTCCAGGGACTTGTTATTGAGAATTTAGATGTCTTGAAATTTAATGTGATCACATACAGTCTGTACCTCCCTGTTCTACAGCAGTTTGATATTTAATCTACTGTTAAACTTTCTCATGTGAAAATTTACATCTGATGAATTAAAATTGTTGCACAGTTGAAGAATTAAAACTACTGCACAGTATGGACAAATGTATATGAATATTATATCATGTGTAAAATCAGGTCTACAATGTATAAATAATGAGTTTTACATGTTGTTGGATATACTAAAACATATAGACATTTTTTGAGGTAGATGTACTAATCCTATAATTATATCTCTGGTCTCTATTATGTAATCAATGTATTCACAATTCACAGCTGACCTCATGTCCCCAGTTGGAAACTTGCCATTTATATACAAAATTCCTCCATGTTGTGGGGTTTTGCAAAAGTTAGCTCCCTTTACGAAGATTTCATTTACCATGGATGTTATTTACCATTGATGTTAATTTGAACGGCCCAGCATCTTGTTGCATAAAAGATTTAAAGAAAAAATCTGAAACTGTCTTTTTGATAAGCTGCTGTCTGAAAATTTACCAGATTTTTAAGTTTCATCTTTTGCATGTAGATAATCTGTACTTAGGCCTATATAAATATCTAAAAGTACAAAGAATTGCTTGACAAAATAATGTTTTGACCTTCAATTATAAACGTAGAAGTCAGATTATTTGATGAAATTTATTTTGACTTGAGTAAAAGCACAATTTATAAATTCCTTCATGGCATATGGAATTCATTAATTAATCCTGGTAAGTTTTGTTACTTTATTACATGGTAATATCTTATCTGTCTTGTGGTGTTAGTAGTTTAATTTAAAGTTAATATTTAAATGAATCCTTATTTTACGGAAGAAGCACTAACTTTCTGATGATGGGTTTGTGTTATTGAAAATACTGGTGTTTGTTTAGTGTTAATTATTGCCTTCAAACATTTATAAATTACTGATACTGATGGTTGTTTGTGTTGTTATTGTTTTCAAACATCTTTAAATTTTGACATGTACAAATTATGATTTTAAATTGTATTCTTTTGAATTTATTTTTGGTTGTTTATACATTATTAAACAGAAAGAATTATATACATAAGTCATTGTTATTATCAAGTCTAAACTAGAGCTATAGAGATATTTGTTTATTGTTATATAGTTGATTTATACTAATTATACTTTTAAATATTTGCTATCCAGGTGAATTATACGAGTACTCATGAATAAATTGAAGATGATTATACATCAAGTTTTGTGAAGTCCTTTGTTTTGTAAGGTTAGTTGTCCAGTCCTCCAAAAAGTTCTTTTTTTTTAGGAATTTCGCAGTTCCCGAGCAACAGAGGTTTGAATTAAATTATTTTATTAATGCTGTAAAAATAATAAAATGTTCCTTTGAAAATCGTGAAAGTTGTAAGTGTTCAAACAGCTTAACAGTATTAAAAAGTGTATTTAAATCCCTAATATTCACATTAAAACAAGAGTTAGAAAATACAGTAATGCTGAAAATCACATTTCAAGGGAACCTGTCTTGTCAGCACAGACAAAGCAGTCTTGCATGTTAATTAGCTACTGACAAAGTAGTCTTTGTTGTTAATTGGCTACTGACAAAACAGTCTTGTTTGTTAATTAGCTACTGACAAAGTAGTCTTTGTTGTTAATTGGCTACTGACAAAGCAGTCTTGCATGTTAATTAGCTACTGACAAAGTAGTCTTTGTTGTTAATTGGCTACTGACAAAGTAGTCTTTGTGGTTAATTGGCTACTGACAAAGTAGTCTTTGTGGTTAATTGGCTACTGACAAAGCAGTCTTTTTGTCAGTAGTCTTTGTTGTTAATTGGCTACTGACAAGGCAGGCTTTGTTGTTAATTAACTACTGACAAAGCAGTCTTTGTTGTTAATTAACTACTGACAAAGTAGTCTTGGTTGTTAATTAGCTACTGACAAAACAGTCTTGGTTGTTAATTAGCTACTGACAAAGCAGTCTTGTTTGTTAATTAACTACTGACAAAGCAGTCTTGTTTGTTAATTAACTACTGACAAAGCAGTCTTGTTTGTTAATTAACTACTGACAAAGCAGTCTTGTTTTGTTAATTAACTACTGACAAAGCACTCTTGTTTGTTAATCAACTACTGACAAAGCAGTCTTGTTTGTTAACTACTGACAAAGCAGTCTTGTTTGTTAATTAACTACTGACAAAGCAGTCTTGTTTGTTAATAAACTACTGACAAAGCAGTCTTGTTTGTTAACTACTGACAAAGCAGTCTTGTTTGTTAACTACTGACAAAGCAGTCTTGTTTGTTAATTAACTACTGACAAAGCAGTCTTGTTTGTTAATTAACTACTGACAAAGCACTCTTGTTTGTTAATCAACTACTGACAAAGCAGTCTTGTTTGTTAACTACTGACAAAGCAGTCTTGTTTGTTAATTAACTACTGACAAAGCAGTCTTGTTTGTTAATCAACTACTGACAAAGCAGTCTTGTTTGTTAACTACTGACAAAGCAGTCTTGTTTGTTAATTAACTACTGACAAAGCAGTCTTGTTTGTAAATTAACTACTGACAAAACAGTCTTATTTGTTAATTAACTACTGACAAAGTAGTCTTGTTTGTAAATTAACTACTGACAAAGTAGTCTTTGTTGTTTATTAGCTACTGACAAAGCAGTCTTTGTTGTGAATTAACTACTGACAAAGCAGTCTTTGTTGTTAATTAGCTACTGACAAAGTAGTCTTGGTTGTTAATTAGCTACTGACAAAACAGTCTTGGTTGTTAATTAGCTACTGACAAAACAGTCTTGGTTGTTAATTAGCTACTGACAAAGAAGTCTTGGTTGTTAATTAGCTACTGACAAAACAGTCTTGGTTGTTAATTAGCTACTGACAAAGTAGTCTTTGTTGTTTATAAGCTACTGACAAAGCAGTCTTTGTTGTGAATTAACTACTGACAAAGCAGTCTTGTTTGTAAATTAACTACTGACAAAGTAGTCTTTGTTGTTTATTAGCGACTGACAAAGCAGTCTTTGTTGTGAATTAACTACTGACAAAGTAGTCTTGGTTGTTAATTAGCTACTGACAAAGCAGTCTTTGTTGTTTATTAGCTACTGACAAAGCAGTCTTAGTTGTTTATTAGTTACTGACAAAGCAGTCTTTGTTGTTTATTAGCTACTGACAAAGTAGTCTTTGTTGTTTATTAGCTACTGACAAAGCAGTCTTTGTTGTTTATTGGCTACTGACAAAGTAGTCTTTGTTGTTTATTGGCTACTGACAAAGTAGTCTTTGTTGTTAATTGGCTACTGACAAAGCAGTCTTTGTTGTTTATTAGCTACTGACAAAGTAGTCTGTTGTTTATTAGCTACTGACAAAGTAGTCTTTGTTGTTTATTAGCTACTGACAAAGCAGTCTTTGTTGTTTATTAGCTACTGACAAAGCAGTCTTTGTTGTTAATTAGCTACTGACAAAGCAGTCTTTGTTGTTTATTAGCTACTGACAAAGTAGTCTTTGTTGTTTATTAGCTACTGACAAAGCAGTCTTTGTTGTTTATTAGCTACTGACAAAGTAGACTTTGTTGTTTATTAGCTACTGACAAAGCAGTCTTTGTTGTTTATTAGCTACTGACAAAGTAGTTTTTGTTGTTTATTAGCTACTGACAAAGCAGTCTTTGTTGTTTATTAGCTACTGACAAAGCAGTCTTGTTTGTTAATTGGCTACTGACAGAACAGTCTTGGTTGTTTATAAGCTACTGACAAAACAGTCTTGGTTGTTAATTAGCTACTGACAAAACAGTCTTGGTTGTTAATTGGCTACTGACAAAGCAGTCTTTTTGTCAGTAGTCTTTGTTGTTTATTAACTACTGACAAAGCAGTCTTGGTTGTTAATTAGCTACTGACAAAGCAGTCTTTGTTGTTTATTAGCTACTGACAAAGCAGTCTTTGTTTATTAGCTACTAACAAAGTAGTCTTTGTTGTTTATTAGCTACTGACAAAGCAGTCTTGTTTGTTAATTGGCTACTGACAAAACAGTCTTGGTTGTTTATAAGCTACTGACAAAACAGTCTTTGTTGTTTATTAGCTACTAACAAAGCAGTCTTTGTTGTTTATTAGCTACTGACAAAGTAGTCTTTGTTGTTAATTGGCTACTGACAAAGTAGTCTTTTTGTCAGTAGTCTTGGTTGTTAATTAGCTACTGACAAAGTAGTCTTTGTTGTTAATTGGCTACTGACAAAGCAGTCTTTTTGTCAGTAGTCTTTGTTGTTAATTGGCTACTGACAAAGCAGTCTTTTTGTCAGTAGTCTTTGTTGTTAGTTGGCTACTGACAAAGCAGTCTTGGTTGTTAATTAGCTACTGACAAAACAGTCTTGGTTGTTAATTAGCTACTGACAAAACAGTCTTGGTTGTTAATTAGCTACTGACAAAGTAGTCTTGGTTGTTAATTGGCTACTGACAAAGCAGTCTTTGTTGTGTATTAGCTACTGACAAAGCAGTCTTGGTTGTTAATTAGCTACTGACAAAGTAGTCTTTGTTGTTAATTGGCTACTGACAAAGCAGTCTTTTTGTCAGTAGTCTTTGTTGTTAATTGGCTACTGACAAAGCAGTCTTTTTGTCAGTAGTCTTTGTTGTTAATTGGCTACTGACAAAGCAGTCTTGGTTGTTAATTAGCTACTGACAAAGCAGTCTTTGTTGTTTATTAGCTACTGAAAAAGTAGTCTTTGTTGTTAATTGGCTACTGACAAAGCAGTCTTTTTGTCAGTAGTCTTTGTTGTTAATTGGCTACTGACAAAGTAGTCTTGGTTGTTTATTAGCTACTGACAAAGCAGTCTTTGTTGTTTATTAGCTACTGACAAAGTAGTCTTTGTTGTTTATTAGCTACTGACAAAGCAGTCTTTGTTGTTTATTAGCTACTGACAAAGTAGTCTTTGTTGTTTATTGGCTACTGACAAAGCAGTCTTTGTTGTTTATTAGCTACTGACAAAGCAGTCTTTGTTTATTAGCTACTGACAAAGCAGTCTTTGTTGTTTATTAGCTACTGACAAAACAGTCTTTGTTGTTTATTAGCTACTAACAAAGCAGTCTTTGTTGTTTATTAGCTACTGACAAAGTAGTCTTTGTTGTTAATTGGCTACTGACAAAGTAGTCTTTTTGTCAGTAGTCTTGGTTGTTAATTAGCTACTGACAAAGTAGTCTTTGTTGTTAATTGGCTACTGACAAAGCAGTCTTTTTGTCAGTAGTCTTTGTTGTTAATTGGCTACTGACAAAGCAGTCTTTTTGTCAGTAGTCTTTGTTGTTAGTTGGCTACTGACAAAGCAGTCTTGGTTGTTAATTAGCTACTGACAAAACAGTCTTGGTTGTTAATTAGCTACTGACAAAACAGTCTTGGTTGTTAATTAGCTACTGACAAAGTAGTCTTGGTTGTTAATTGGCTACTGACAAAGCAGTCTTTGTTGTGTATTAGCTACTGACAAAGCAGTCTTGGTTGTTAATTAGCTACTGACAAAGTAGTCTTTGTTGTTAATTGGCTACTGACAAAGCAGTCTTTTTGTCAGTAGTCTTTGTTGTTAATTGGCTACTGACAAAGTAGTCTTTGTTGTTAATTGGCTACTGACAAAGCAGTCTTTTTGTCAGTAGTCTTTGTTGTTAATTGGCTACTGACAAAGCAGTCTTGGTTGTTAATTAGCTACTGACAAAGCAGTCTTTGTTGTTTATTAGCTACTGAAAAAGTAGTCTTTGTTGTTAATTGGCTACTGACAAAGCAGTCTTTTTGTCAGTAGTCTTTGTTGTTAATTGGCTACTGACAAAGTAGTCTTGGTTGTTAATTAGCTACTGACAAAGCAGTCTTTGTTGTTTATTAGCTACTGACAAAGCAGTCTTTGTTGTTTATTAGCTACTGACAAAGTAGTCTTTGTTGTTTATTAGCTACTGACAAAGCAGTCTTTGTTGTTTATTAGCTACTGACAAAGTAGTCTTTGTTGTTTATTGGCTACTGACAAAGCAGTCTTTGTTGTTTATTAGCTACTGACAAAGCAGTCTTTGTTGTTTATTAGCTACTGACAAAGCAGTCTTTGTTGTTTATTAGCTACTGACAAAGCAGTCTTGCATGTTAATTAACTACTGACAAAGTAGTCTTGGTTGTTAATTAGCTACTGACAAAGCAGTCTTTGTTGTTTATTAGCTACTGACAAAGCAGTCTTTGTTGTTTATTAGCTACTGACAAATCATTCATGTTTGTTTTTTAACTGAAGACAAAGAAAAAGTCGTAAAAATAGAAATCAATTACAAATTTTTATCATGTCAAATTAATAATTATGCATAATGATACGGAAAATAAATTATCAAAATTTTCTAGTCACTGTATAAGCAAGCTAAATATCAAACCAATTTTAGCAGCCATACATTTTGCTGTATATAGGTGTTAAGTGGAGACATGCATCTTTAATCTAGACACTGACAAATTGCTGCACTTAATTACTCTTCACATAAACAAAAAGTCACTTCAGATTGAATTTCAACTTTGCACCAATTAACTTCAATCTTTAATATATTACTTAAAATCTGTAAATGGAACAGTCACAATGTTTCTCTGTGTGAGAATTTAGACCTAACATCTGATGTAAGGACTAATGATCAACACAATAATATACAGTATTATAGTAATCCATTCCAAAATGTTTATATGTACAAATATAAAAATACTGTCAATAAAAATATCTCAATTTAGGATGGGGGGGGGGGGGAGACCCATTCAGTACATTTAGTTCTGGTGAATCACAATGCACATCTCCTCGTCAATACCCAGTTTTGATCATGGACCAATGGATTTTAGGCATCATAACTGCATCTGATACATCAAAATAATCTTTTCTAGTATGAAAAATATAGCTATCACATATTTTCTTAATTAAAATTGGCATATAGACCTCTGTCAATGAATCAGCTGACCACTCAATAAATGACCATCTGACAAGCTGACTGTCTACCAAATTGACCTTAACAGATATAAAAAAAAACTGAGGAGACGACTCCTACAAAATGTCACATCGTACATGTGTAGAGGAACTGGACTAGGCCAAACACTAGTAGCCAGGAGTTTTTAGCTCAGATGTTTAGTATCTGTTTAGAGGCCAGAGGTTACAGGTTTAAGTCATGGACTGGATGCATTTTCCCTCCCAATGTTACTTTTGATGCCCAAAAGAAATACCCAAGGAGGAGGTCATCGAGATGGAAGACTGTTGGGAGGAGTATATATAGGGAAGGACTAGGCTAAATGCCAGTGGTTTGGTTTGGTTTATTTCATTTAACGTCCTATTAATTATCAGGGTCATTTAAGGACATGCCTGGTTTTGGAGGTGGAGGAAAACAGGAGTACCAAGTATCAAACCTTCATCCTAATCCTGTAGATAATATCAAACCTTCCTCCTAATCCTGTAGATAATATCAAACCTTCATCCTAATCCTGTAGATAATATCAAACCTCTGTCCTAATTCTGTAGATAAAATCAAACCTCTGTCCTAATCCTGTAGATGATACCAAACATCTGTCCTAATCCTGTAGATGATACCAAACATCTGTCCTAATCCTGTAGATAATACCAAACCTCTGTCCTAATCCTGTAGATAATATCAAACATCTGTTCTAATCCTGTAGATGATACCAAACCTTCGTCCTAATCCTGTAGATAATATCAAACCTCTGTCCTTATCCTGTAGATAAAACCAAACCTCTATCCTAATCCTGTTGATAATATCAAACATCTGTCCTAATCCTGTAGATGATACCAAACCTTCCTCCTAATCCTGCAGATAATACTAACCTCCGTCCTAATCCTGTAGATGATACCAAACCTCTGTCCTTATCCTGTACATGATACCAAACCTCTGTCCTAATCCTGTAGATAAAACCAAACCTCTGTCCTAATCCTGTAGATGATACCTAACCTCTGTCCTTATCCTGTAGATAATACCAAACCTTCGTCCTAATCCTGTAGATAATAGCAAACCTCCATCCTTATCCTGTAGATGATACCAAACCTTCCTCCTAATCCTGCAGATAATACTAACCTCCGTCCTAATCCTGTAGATGATACCAAACCTCTGTCCTTATCCTGTACATGATACCAAACCTCTGTCCTAATCCTGTAGATAAAACCAAACCTCTGTCCTAATCCTGTAGATGATACCTAACCTCTGTCCTTATCCTGTAGATAATATCAAACATCTGTCCTAATCCTGTAGATGATACCAAACATCTGTCCTAATCCTGTAGATAATACCAAACCTCTGTCCTAATCCTGTAGATAATATCAAACATCTGTTCTAATCCTGTAGATGATACCAAACCTTCGTCCTAATCCTGTAGATAATATCAAACCTCTGTCCTTATCCTGTAGATAAAACCAAACCTCTATCCTAATCCTGTAGATGATACCAAACCTCTGTCCTAATCCTGTAGATAAAACCAAACCTCTGTCCTAATCCTGTAGATGATACCTAACATCTGTCCTAATCCTGTAGATGATACCAAACATCTGTCCTAATCCTGTAGATAATACCAAACCTCTGTCCTAATCCTGTAGATAATATCAAACATCTGTTCTAATCCTGTAGATGATACCAAACCTTCGTCCTAATCCTGTAGATAATATCAAACCTCTGTCCTTATCCTGTAGATAAAACCAAACCTCTATCCTAATCCTGTAGATAATATCAAACATCTGTCCTAATCCTGTAGATGATACCAAACCTTCCTCCTAATCCTGCAGATAATACTAACCTCCGTCCTAATCCTGTAGATGATACCAAACCTCTGTCCTTATCCTGTACATGATACCAAACCTCTGTCCTAATCCTGTAGATAAAACCAAACCTCTGTCCTAATCCTGTAGATGATACCTAACCTCTGTCCTTATCCTGTAGATAATACCAAACCTTCGTCCTAATCCTGTAGATAATAGCAAACCTCCATCCTTATCCTGTAGATAATACCAAACCTTTGTCCTAATCCTGTAGATAATACCAAACATCTGTCCTAATCCTGTAGATAATATCAAACCTTTGTCCTTATTCTACAGATAATACTATACCTTTGGCAAGGTAGCGCTGAAATTGTTTGATCATCTGTTAAGAATTAGGAGGTTCCTGGTTCAAATTCTAGTCTAGTCATTGTATTTTTCCTCTCATGTTACCCAATAATAATGACTAGGTGGGTTAGCAAGGAACAACTCAGTATTAATCTAATATATGGAGAGTATGGGTTAGCAAGGAACAACTCAGTATTAATCTAATATATGGAGAGTATATGTAAAACTGAAGCCCTTATCTGGTGAAAAATATCAACTTAGCAGGTATACAACAAATTTTAGACAAGGAAATACACATTTTATAATTACAAATCAACATGTCTTGCATAGGTATTACATTAAGGCTTTACGACAACTAGACGTAACACTTCTGACCCTGTATCATATAATCAGTTACACATATACCGTATGTAGGTACTAGATAGATATTTCTCACATACTTCACTTGGTGATCCCATTTTTGCAAGGGAAGATATTACTCTATCTTGCACGGAGAATTGAAAGACAACTGGCACATATGCTATAATGCTACTCATAGTAGGGTCACAGTTGAGCCATATCATCATTTCATGTCTAGTAACCATGGTGAAAATGGATAGTGGCATCATTTCATGTCAAATAACCATGGTGAAAATGGATAGTGGCATCATTTCATGTCAAATAACCATGGTGAAAATGGATAGTGGCATCATTTCATGTCAAATAACCATGGTGAAAATGGATAGTGGCATCATTTCATGTCTAGTAACCATGGTGAAAATGGATTGTGGCATTATTTCATGTCTAGTAACCATGGTGAAAATGGATAGTGGCATTATTTCAACACATGTTTTATGGACTGATGATAGTTCAGGACTACAACTTCCAATGTTTTATTTGTAAGGATGTGAGACAAAGAGTCACACATGGATTTATTCTGTGGACCATAGAATGTGACATGAAACAATAACGTGACATCATGTCAACAATTCAATTACCAGAGGTATTATGTCATTGGTGACAGCAGTCTTTTTCCTAACCCCGTTAAAGTTCCCTAGTACCAAAAATGGAGATTCCTCTGTGAAGTATGGGAGAAGAGAATATCTTAATTGACTCTCTTATAAGAGTTTGTAGAATTCTATTATGTTATCTAATGAAACACAATAAAATAACATAGAGTATTTATTTTCTGGTTAATAAGGACATTATTTTGCTATGTTGAGGTGAATTTTGGATACACAATGTAAGGTTTGTGCTCAACCAGGATACAACAGGTAAATTCTCAAATTCACACCCAACAAGTATGTGTATATAATGAATAAATAATAAATATAAGGCCAAAACAAAATAATTACTTGGTTCACATGCTTTGAAGTAATTCTCATTTCATATCATTTTCCGGGTAAAGTAGAAGTTTAAAAACAATATCCATCATCATTCTTTGGGAGAAAAATATGTAAAAAAAACAACATCACCAACAAACCTTTCTCCTGTGATAGCCATTATGTTTAACCATAAAATCAGAGCACATGTTCATTGAAGTGTAACAAAGACAAAAGAACCATGATAAATCACAACCCCCCTCCCCAACTTTTAAGCAATTGATATGAAAATAAACAATGAATGGTTTGAAAAAATGAAAAAACAAAAAAAAATATGCTCTCAACTTTTTTCACAATTAAAATGATGAAAAAAAATCAACTTCTTCCCTCATCTCTTTTTAGAACAAAATGGCCTAGAACCAAGTAATTTATTTTATTCAACCAAATCTCATGCACAGGACTTTGTGAAAAAATACTGCTTGTCTTGTATTAAATAGAAGTTAAACATTAAAGATAGTTTGGAAACATCATCACTGTTACTAACAAAACACATGTACAGATATTTCAGTGGTGTTCTGTTAAAGACATATAACCTAAAAATATAGGCAGATAAAAATACTCTGTCGAGACATGGAAAGTGTTTTTGTTAATATATATATAAAACAAGCTAAACTTCATAATCCCTTCTAGAATTACATTCATATAATTCCTTTCAAATCTGTTCAGCTAAGTCAACATTTCATAAGTAAAGTATGTAATAAACATCTTAAAATAGAATATGTTGTTTATCCAATGCTGAGAAGTTTTACTGTCAATTAATGGTGTCTTTTCACATTTAATCCATCTTTTATGTTTCACTAACAGACTGACCCTGTAATCTGTAGATGATGTGATTTTACACAATACTTTCCTATACCTTCAGGATATCAATCAGTACGCCTGATCAAACTTTTAGCTTCTGATGCATGAATTTGATTGCAAGTCCACCATTCTTCAAAACAAAACAGTTTGTACATGCATATGCATGACACATTTTCCATATATAGAGTAGAGAACTGTATCGCTAATTCTGTGTAATCGGTCGGTAGCTTCCTGGTTTAAATTGCAATTTTGAAGAACTACAGTTCTGTATTAGTTCTCACATGATATCACCATTAGGGTATATATTCTGTCATTTAACACATTTTGTCAAATTATATATATTAACCAAGAGAGTCTTTAAAGCCACATACTTAGGAAGAAACATATATCAATGTTTACATTTTGAGCTTTTTACAGTTTTCGGACTTTATACATAGCTAACAGATTATCATGAATCAGAAACTGAAAGAAATTTGTATTTATGAAAGTATTTGGGTAATAACAGTCCATACAAGGAAAGTGTGGACCTGCGAAAGCGCAGACAGATTCTGCCAAAAAAATTTACGTTAATAAGATGTCTCACGGACTCCCCCCGTCAAGCTTCCACCCGGGTCATTTTAATGTTAAGAGAGAGTGAATGAGCATCTTGGATTGCCATTAATACATGTGTGCAACTAGAGTTTTAGGTTGTTTGGGAGTATGTGGCTTTAAACTACACATCATGTAGAGATTCATAAATTGGCTAATATTTTATCTGAACAGTTTACAGGAAAACTACACACTGTCCGATGGCACAAATTCTAAATGTTGATTGACCACATTTTTGTTCCAGGAAAATTGTACAAACATTCAGTTCCCATGAGATAATGGAATTAATGCTGACATAGCAAATATTCAGAAATTTTAGAAAAGATTAAACAATGTAAGTTGACATAATTTAATCTTTCAGCTAGCTGGACACTATGGGTGGGGTCATTTCAGTCCTGGCTGTGTTGACCGTTGTTTGGCCAGAAACACCATAAAGTGTGGGATGATCTTTCCCTAGTAATGACTGGCGTTCTTCCTCTATCTCCAAATCTTGTCTTCTGCGATTTCTCCTCGTGGATTCTGGAAAATCGGGTTTGCCTCGTTCTCTTAGTAACTGAAATATTGACCCTCCAATGAATAAAAAAACCCACAGGAATGTCAGTCCCATATCTGGAATGTAAAAACAAAGTACAGGATTCAAAGATTGACTAGCCCATTATAATGGCAAACTTTTAAACAATACAATTATTAGGCTAATTGTTTTATTAATTTGTTTACGATAAAACTGCCTAGATATATGCCTCCTTTTCATTAGGACTTTGTGAAAAAACAAATCTGCGCACCCTCAGCTTTAAACTTTATTTAAAGCTAAAGCTCATGATCATATTTTTGTAACTTTTGAAAAATAACTTACTCCAGTGAATGAAATACCATATACAATAACCACTCATTGTGTAACCTCTATCCATTTTAAAAATCTTATTTTCAAAGCTTTGTAAATATTTTATACACTGACAAAGTGTTTTCCTATGAAGAAATTTCAGTGGATTTTTACCTGCGATAAGATAGGGCCCTGTCACTGTTACAGACAGGTATTCCGAGTCTACAGCATGTCTCACAGAGTTCAGAATGATGTTCTTAAAACCACTGTCCAGGAAAACATCCACAGTGATACAAACCAAGTAGCCACCCAGAAAGGTACAGGACAGAATGCTCAACTGTAAAAATAAAACAGGAGATAGGATACTCAGCTGTAAAAATAAAACAGAAGATAGGATACTCAGCTGTAAAAATAAAACAGAAGATAGGATACTCAGCTGTAAAAATAAAACAGAAGATAGGATACTCAGCTGTAAAAATAAAACAGAAGATAGGATACTCAGCTGTAAAAAATAAAACAGGAGATAGGATACTCAGCTGTAAAAATAAAACAGAAGATAGGATACTCAGCTGTAAAAATAAAACAGAAGATAGGATACTCAGCTGTAAAAATAAAACAGAAGATAGGATCGATACTCAGCTGTAAAAATAAAACAGAAGATAGGATACTCAGCTGTAAAAAATAAAACAGGAGATAGGATACTCAGCTGTAAAAATAAAACAGGAGATAGGATACTCAACTGTAAAAATAAAACAGGAGATAGGATACTCAGCTGTAAAAATAAAACAGAAGATAGGATACTCAGCTGTAAAAATAAAACAGGTGATAGGATACTCAGCTGTAAAACAATCAAATTGTATATTACAAATGTAGTATCGGGACGTTCTATTGATTTTATTATCAGGTACTCAGACTGTTCTTAAAGCAATCTATTTCACCTCACTTTTGTGATAAATGCTCTCCGGATATGGCTTGGTTGTATTGTCGGGTATCAATAATTAAAAAAAAAAATCAAATAGTTGGTGTTATTAAAACTGACAAATTATGTACAAAAGACTTGAACAGCAGTGAGTCGGCCTATTTTGAGATTTGGAATAAATAATTCAAAATATTTATGTTGAAAACTTTATGGTTTCATATCTGTATACAATGAGAGGATCATTGGAAACCCACAAGACAAGACTGCTCATTTGTGTCAAACACACAAATGATAGAAAAGAGTTTTGTGAGTTTCCAACGATGACAATGATAAGAGACTTGAAATCCAACATATATATCACTTGAAGAAACAAGTCTATTGAATTTCCAATCTACATAAAATGGAACATGATTTTGGGCTGCAGACCTTCCTAAAACAATAAAGTATGAAATTGAACAGGACTTTGGGATTCAGACTTATACTGTACATACATGTACATCAATACAGTATAGGGTTTCAGGCCTACATACAACGATACAGTATAGAGTTTCAGACCTAGATACATGTACATCAATACAGTATAGGGTTTCAGGCCTACATACAATGATACAGTATAGAGTTTCAGACCTAGATACATGTACAGTGGGCCCGCGATAATCCGGACGCCGATAGTCCGGAAAACTCACAGTCCGGACGGAAATGCACGGGAACGGATTTCCGTAACGTTATTTGTACTCACCAGTCCGGAAATTCGGATTCCGATTCCGGAAGCCCATTTTGGGAACGGAACGTACTTTTCATTAGTAAATTTTCCTCAATAATCCGGACGATTTTTTCACCACGAGGAGAAAAAAATGTCGGGGCAAGTCACCCGTGTCGACAGTTGTACAGACTATCGCTTGACACTGTGCGTAGTCATAGCGACCGCTGCCAGGTCATAGCCCCGGGTGTTTACCTGTGTTACAATGTGTAGCTTTTGTTTTTATAACGGTACATTGCTTTTTCTCTACGACCTAAATGTTAGGGTATTAAAGGATTTTATAGTATAGTCTTGCTTTTATCAACTTGACGTACAATATCTATGATAGTTATTTTACAGACGGCAACTTTTATAGGACCACATATTGCTATTTCTTAGTTAGCAAGAATTTATGCACAAACATACAGTACGTGATACGATAATTAATCAATCTCAAATACATGTAATAAATTTATGATCGGTAATTAACATCATTAACACTTGTATTGGGTAAACACGGATATCGGCTTGTAACACCGTTACGTGAAACGACGACTCATTGAAAGATACATGTTATTAATTACATACACATTTACGTATTAAGCAGTGATCACAAGAACTGGGTTGATTACACACAATAGTCGTCTGATACTTAATTAAGCGTCACATTGTTAAGTGAATACGGGTTTAATAATTATCAGACATCTTGGGTAGTTCTCGCTGGTGTTGCGTACTTTTAAATAGATAGCTTGGGGTTTCTGATACGTAAAAATCATAAAAAAAAACATGGACTGACGGTAAGTTGTAAAATCCGGGTCTTTTATTTAAGGTATTTAACGTTTGTAATTTCTACTTGTTTGTGAACCTCCGGGACGTGACACATGTGTGTTGTTTGTAGGGCACATATGCCCGCTATAAATAAAACAACTTTCACTTTACATGTTCTTTTAAAAACAGTTTATTTTTTACTTTCTACAAAACAAAACAAGAATCATATCAGAAACATAAGTATATTTATTGTTAAAAAGTCTGACAATTAGACGTGTTTATGAAACGTCCCGGATTGTATATAATCAAGGGAGATAACTCTTACACGACCATTTTTTTGACCTGGTAGACGAAATTCGGCAGTCCGGAAAACTCGTAATCCGGACGGTTTGGACTGGGAACGAAGGTGTTCGGATTATCGAGGGTCCACTGTACATCAATACAGTATAGGGTTTCAGGCCTACATACAACGATACAGTATAGAGTTTCAGACCTAGATACATGTACATCAATACAGTATAGGGTTTCAGGCCTACATGCAACAATTCAGTATACTCACTTGTTTGGTGAAGAAGAGTAGAATTACAGGTACAATGAGCACGCCCACAGTGAAAGACATTCCATAGTTAAACTCACGACTCCAAAAGTTCAGATTTCCTGTTGTAAATAGATTTTACGTGTTTTTGTATTATGGATCTTTGTACATAATGATGAGAACACATGTATTGCAAAATGTCTGAAATAGACTCCAACACTTTAAAATAACTGGACAGGATGTTTTAAATTTTATACCAATTTAATTAATTAGAAGCTCACGTTTGAATTTACGACTTGGTACTATCTGTGAATGTACAAAACAAGATGGAGGAATCTCAACCAGAGGAAAAAGATTCTTAAGAGGACAAACAAAAGACTTGGAGAGTCTTCAGCAACATTCCGAACAAATTATACCCTTGTTAATGTAGCTTGTGGCTGTAATGGGAACTTCATCTATTACAGACTACCAGTGAAGCTAACCACTTGACAGGTCATCAAAAGCTTGTATTGTATGATATGATTGTATTTATACCCCCATTATTACAAAATAGTGATGGAGTGTTTCATGTGTCCTTAATCAGAGAAAAGAGGTATAACTCAATTCTGAATAGAGTTCGCTGAAAGAATTCAGAAAGTACAATGGTAAAGTTTAAAAGGAATCAATTCTTTTCAATTTATTTGGTAATGAAATCTAGATTTTCCTTAATTTAGATTTGTTTTCTCCAATTATTATGGTAATGATCGAATTCTAGATTTTCCTTAATTTTAGATTTTTTTTCCACAAACTATTATGGTAATGATTGAAATCTAGATTTTCCTTCATTTTAGAATTTCAATTTATTTGGTAATGAAATCTAGATTTTCCTTAATTTAGATTAATTTTGTTTTCACCAATTATTATGGTAATGATCAAGTTCTAGATTTTCCTTAATTTTAGAATTTCAATGGAATATCGATATGTCATTAACAAGCACTGAGGTTGTGACCTGAAGTATATAACTTGTACAAATCCATATCTACAGATTATCATGAAATGTACTTACCCATTGGACTGAAGAAAATGATACTGGAGATGATGTAACCACATGTGAGACCAGTAAACAACACAGCTATTGTGTGGACTCCATGACACCACCAGAACGCCAGCCATCCTGTTGCCATGACAACCCCGATCACGGCACTCAGCACTAGGACTACTGTGGACATCAGAAAAATATTTTGGTTTCAGTCTGTAAAGCAATGACTTGGTCAGACACTCTATTTTCAGCACCTCTTAGCAAGCCTTAATATTTAGTTTTACACTGTGAAGCTATGATCTACATTAATTACTTGTAGTTACATGTACTATCCAAGAGAAAGCCTATAAAGAACTTAACTTTGCAAACAAAAACATACGTCTCCCCTTCCCTTACTAGGCATTGATTTTTTTCACACTAACAAAGTTCACCTTTGACCTTTTGGCCTGGACAAGGTTTAGATTTATTTTGTTTAATGTCCTATTAACAGCAAGGGCCATCTAAGTACGTGCCAGCTAGGTTTTTTTAATTAGAGGAAAGCAGGAGTACCCGGAGAAAAACCATCGGCCTACGGTCACAACCAGACAATTGCTCCATATGTGTTTCTAACTCACAACCCAAAATATTTAATATTACAATCAATGACAATACATTACTTCATATTTCCAAGTGGTATCACTGTAAACTATCTATAAGTGGTATAAATAGCTTACCTACAAGTGGTAACATAAATAGCTTACCTACAAGTAGTAACATAAATAGCTTACCTACAGTTAGTAACATAAATACCTTACCCACAGGTAGTAACATAAATAGCTTACCTGCAGTTAGTAACTTAAATAGTAAACCTTCATTTAGTAACAAAATTGTGAACCTGCAATGTGTAACATAAATTAGATTACCCACAGGTAGTAATATAATTAGTTTACTTCATGTAGTTTCATAAATAACTTACCTACAAATAGTAACATTAATAGCTTACCTTATATATGTATACCAGTGGTAATATAAATAAACTTACCTACAGGTAGTAACATAAATACCTTACCTACGGGTAGTAACATAAATACCTTACCTACAGGTAGTAACATAAATACCTTACCAACAGGTAGTAACATAAATACCTTACCTACAGGTAGTTACATAAATACCTTACCTACAGGTAGTTACATAAATACCTTACCTACAGGTAATAACATAAATACCTTACCTACGAGTAGTAACATAAATACCTTACCTACAGGTAGTAACATAAATAGCTTACCTACAGGTAGTTACATAAATACTTACCTACAAGTAGTTACATAAATACCTTACCTACAGGTAGTAACATAAATACCTTACCTACAGGTAGTTACATAAATACCTTACCTACAGGTAGTACATAAATACCTTACCTACAGGTAGTAACATAAATACCTTACCTACAGGTAGTAACATAAATACCTTACCTACAGGTAGTAACATAAATACCTTACCTACAGGTAGTAACATAAATACCTTACCTACAGGTAGTAACATAAATACCTTACTTACATGTAGTAACATAAATACCTTACCTACAGGTAGTAACATAAATACCTTACTTACATGTAGTAACATAAATACCTTACCTACAGGTAGTAACATAAATACCTTACCTACAGGTAGTTACATAAATACCTTACCTACAGGTAATAACATAAATACCTTACCTACGGGTAGTAACATAAATAGCTTACCTACAGGTAGTAACATAAATAGCTTACCTACAGGTAGTAACATAAATACCTTACCTACAGGTAGTAACATAAATACCTTACCTACGGGTAGTAACATAAATACCTTACCTACAGGTAGTAACATAAATACCTTACCTACGATTTTTCATATAAACAGCTTACCTACAACAGACTGAGTAGTAAAACGTTCAAACAGAATCACAGATATCAGCCCAAAGCCAAGAAATGCTGCCAGGAAGGTTGCTACAAATAGACAATGATTCAAATGATCATATTCTATAAATGTAATGGAAATGTAACAAAATTTATTGATAAAGCGTAACCTTGTATAATTTAGGTAGTTACAAAGAACATGACAAATGGCAGATCTAGCTCTAAAGAAAGGCCATTGTCTAGATGTTATACAAGTTGTGCGTTAAATGAGGATTCCCCCTATCACTAGTACATGTAGATGATTATCTTTTACAAACGTCATGGGGAATCAAGAGTACATGTAGATGTTTATCTTTTACAAACTTCATAATTAAAGTTTAACAACCTTTTTACAAAACTGACTTTCTTGACCTTAAGTTAATTTTAATGAAATTGTCACAATGTTGTCTTACATGTCCTGAAGAACCTGTGTCCTAGTATAACAAGAAACAGGCCGAGTACTCCTCCAATCACTGCCAAAACCTTCCCTCCAGGACCTGGAATCAAACATGCACACTTTGTCTTATACTTTTGATATCGTAAATTAAAATAATGCATGTACCTTCATCATGAACAAATATTTAAATATTGCAAAGCGAACTAAGTGTGAATCTCTATATTTATGTCAACTATCATGATAAATGCCCTGATTACAGAGGAAACCAATTGAACTCCAGAAAACACTCTAGACAACAGTCTTCACTATACAACATCTATAATGCTTCATAAAATTCATTTTTCAATCATTCAATTTAGTAATAATACAGACTGCCTGTTTTATACTACAGAGGGTAGTACCTGTCATGTGACATCCATCAGTGTTGTCTAGGTCGCAGGCATACGTAACCGAGGGGATATACACCGATCTGGAATCTGTGCCCAACCTGGTATCCGTGACGATGACATTGTATATTGTGCCTCGACCAGTATATGATGAAATCTTTAACCCAGAAAGAGTTGTTGTCTTGTCATCAGTTATGCTGTGTATCTACAACAAAACATTGATTTTAGATTAATTAGTTTGTTGGATTGATTGAATTTTAATCATTTCATTTTAAGATTGTTTGATCAATGAATGATAAGATTTAGGCTAAATACTAAACAAGGATATAGTCATTAAGATCCCCCACCCATGCAAATATTGTATCACATGAAATTAAAGTGGGCAACATGCATAAAACATGAAACACATGACATAGCATTTAGAATAATTACATATATTTGTGTTAAGTCATCAAGTTCCTTGTGAAAAGTAACAGGTCTACAAAGCAAGATTCATCAAAATCCAATCATTCCTTCAAAAGATATCATGCAGAAAGCAATCAGCCAATCAGATTACAGCAGCCTCATTAAATATGTGCAGAATATCCCAAAAATCAAACATGAGCAAGGGATTAAGGTAATACAAGAATTGTAAGCTTAAGTCATAAAAATTTTATGATTCTAACTGTGCATACCAGTATATATTACAGTGTATACCGGTATATATTACAGTGTATACCGGTATATATTACAGTGTATACCGGTATATATTACAGTGTATACCGGTATATATTACAGTGTATACCGGTATATATTACAGTGTATACCGGTATATATTACAGTGTATACCGGTATATATTACAGTGTATACCGGTATATATTACAGTGTATACCGGTATATATTACAGTGTATACCGGTATATATTACAGTGTATACCGGTATATATTACAGTGTATACCGGTATATATTACAGTGTATACCGGTATATATTACAGTGTATACCGGTATATATTACAGTGTATACCGGTATATATTACAGTGTATACTGGTATATATTACAGTGTATACTGGTATATATTACAGTGTATACTGGTATATATTACAGTGTATACTGGTATATATTACAGTGTATACTGGTATATATTACAGTGTATACTGGTATATATTACAGTGTATACCGGTATATATTACAGTGTATACCGTATGTATTACAGTGTATACCGGTATGTATTACAGTGTATACCGGTATGTATTACAGTGTATACCGGTATGTATTACAGTGTATAGGAATATTCATGTATACCGTAAGTATTAAGTGATACCGTATTACAATTATCATTATCACACATATACGTTGGTTTCATTCCGTATGAAATATTTAATGTATACCGTTGTATAAGGTATACCGTATGTATTACAGTGTATACCGTAGTATTAAGTGAATACCGGTACGTTTACAGTGTATACGGTAGGTGAATTACATGTTACGGTATTTTACATGTATACCGTATTATTACATGTTACGGTATATATAATCAGTGTTTACGGTAATATTACAGTGTATGCCAGTATATATTACAGTGTATACCGGTATATATTACAGTGTATACTGGTATATATTACAGTGTATACTGGTATATATTACAGTGTATACTGGTATATATTACAGTGTATACTGGTATATATTACAGTGTATACTGGTATATATTACAGTGTATACCGGTATATATTACAGTGTATACCAGTATACTGATACATATTGCAGTGAGATTTGAATCATTCTCAAATCTTATGATACATACACATATCATATGCACACAATCTTGAGTTTCAATTTCCTATGAAATTTATGAATGTTGTTGAGAGATACTGTATTAGAACATATAAGCAGGCAATACAAGGACAGTTTCCATGTGATATCTAGGTGGGGAAAATAACTTTTTTTTTCATTTATTTATCTCTTTGTAGGGAAAATAATCCAGAGTTTGGTCAAAAGACTGACGATTATGTTTAAAGATCAGTGAGAAGGAACTTTTAAGGTTTCAATTAGCACATCCATCCTCTTTTCCTTAAAAAGGTGGGATGCATTTATTGGGGCAGATACACTTATTTGTTCAAATAGGGTAATATAATTGGTAAAGAGTAGTATAATTGGTATGGAGTAATATAATTGGTACAGAGTAATATAATTGGTACAGAGTAATATAATTGGTAGGGAGTAATATAATTGGTACAGAGTAATATAATTGGTACAGAGTAATATAATTTTTTTATGACAGAAGATCAACCTAATACTGGGAAGGTAGATATGCGCAGGTCACAGGACATGGGTATTAATTAAACCTGTATCAATTAAGGAAAACATTTATATAGAGCATTAGCCGATGTCTGCATCATACCAACACACCTTCTTTCCATTTTGCAGCACGTCGGCCACAGTCATCATTTTCTTTATTCCGTCAAAGTGACTTTTCTGAGAGAAGTCTCCACCAGGGAGGTAGTAAACATGCATGTCGTATTGAAGTGAGCTGGACAGGTGTTCACAATCATCAGGGTCTGGGATCGTGGACCGATTTCTTCCATGGCTTGACCACTGGAATCTTGTCCATGTTTTTGTGGAGTCAAATGTAAGGTGAAAATTTGGATCGTTTGCAAATCTGTACTCCAAGTTGCAACCACCTGGAATAGGGCCTGTAAACATAGCACATCATTACTAGTGTAAGAGGATTATAAGACAAGTCACCGCAAGTCAATACAACATGTACCTTTATGAATAACCTGGTAAGGTTATAGAAATAAAGCATGTCAAATCAGAACTGAACCATACAGCTGTATGGTTGTTGAACATCTCACCAGTGATGTTAGCGCCAAGAGGGGAAATCCTGAAGGGAAATCAAGAAAAATCAAATTCTAATCGTGACAGATTGTTGGGGAAGTGCATTGACTTGATTATTTTTTCTTAAACTTTGTATAGGGGATGATTTTATCCTAAAATTTATATAGGGATGATTTCATCCTAAAATTTGTATAGGATGATTTCATCCTAAAATTTATATAGGGGATGATTTTATCCAAAAATTTATAAAAGGGATGATTTTATCCTAAAATTTATAAAAGGGATGATTTTATCCTAAAATTTATATTGGGGATCATATTATCCTAAACTTTGTATAGGGGATTAACAAAATCTAACAAGGGTGTAAGAGTTTGGCCAGTCAGCACAAGGCTTGACAAGTGGTGGCCAGCCAAACTCTTACACAAGGGTCGAGATATCCTTGTTTGCAGAATAGACCCATGTTTGATTATTTTTCTCACATACTTGCAAGCAAATGCAAGTTTTTATGAAAGTTTTTTCATCGAGCCATCTTCAATCCTTCTTGGAATGTGCATCAAAATTGATGACGTCATTATTTACGACTTGGTTACTCAACATAAAATGATGACGTTACTTTATTGTGAGCAGTGTTATCAGGGGATCATTTTATCCTAAAATTTCTATAGGTGATGAAATGTTACAATAAATATCTGAATATCATGTATATATATTTTAATGAATTTTTAAATGTTTTCTCCTGTTTTAAAACACATCAACTGAAAAGGGTTCATACTCAAGCAGCAGGTCTTGTAATGTGAATGATAATTACTTCTATTACACAAGTGTATGATGATTTAAACAGGTTTACAGACAGCCAGTCTTTGGTCTAAATGCATCATTCTTGATGATTTTTTTTAAAAAGTGTTTCTGTAATGTTATAGCCCAGACAATGTATATCTAATAGGAACATTTCAATAAGTAATTCATCATGTTAATTACTCAGTTGATAACACTGATGTTGTTTTCACTTTCTCTGTCATGTCTGTTTACTGTCAGGTAGAGGTCATTTGTGCAGTTGACATCAAAGGCATTATACAAGTACAAGCATTTAACGAACCATGATTAACTTTCACATTGAAAGCTACGAAACCATCACCACACGACCGCAGCTTAATTGGTTGAAATTGTATAGTTATCAGGGTAGAGTCAAACTTATAAAAGTGCCAAATTTCATTATGGTTGGTGAGCATCATGTCATTTACTGACCCATATGCTGTACACATATGCCTTTAGGTAGCCGGTAAGCGATACACGTTATAGATCTAATTAAAAGTAACAAGACAAACAGGGACTCCATATGGGGTTATCAAGAGAGATCTTCCCAAATTGGGAGATAACCCTATATTCTATCAATGCAATCGGAGCAGGGAGGCTGAAATAGGGAAACCCCTAACTAAGTATGTATACACATTAAAAAAACATACTTTTCCATGTATACCAGATAACAGTAACCAGAGCCTCCACAGTGTGGTTATGATCCGACTTCAGATACCAAAACATATTTGTTTGGCCCTTTGAGAGCACTGTAGTCACGCCCACATCAGTTCCTGTCTCCGAGACATCTGGAGACAGTGACGGGCTCAGGGACAAAGTCAGCAGGGTCCTTATGGGTGTGTATCTGACACACAACATGAGTCGTGCTTTCTGGGATAGAATGGACTGCAAGCTTTACTTGGCTGTTACCCTGTACCAAGATTGGAGAGTTGGTTCCTGGTATCAAATCTAAAAGCAACAGAACTTAACATGATTAAATATATCAAATTGGTACCTAAGATTGACCACATTTTCTGTAAAACTTTTGAAAACAAAGATAGTTTAGATCAGACTGTATCTTCCAAGGATATTTTATTAACCGCAAATGTAATAGGACAGCGTAAAAGGCAGTATCATGAATATGCTTTTAAGTAAATAGAGACGTTAGGAGCTATATAAAATGCAGCTTAATGATTTTCAGCTCATGTTGTCTTTAGACAGTGGTACATTTTGTTTCTCATCATTGAAGCAAGGATGACAGCCACTCTTTTTCGGCATAGCCGTCTAATTTTCTTTTGGCCCCGGATATGACGCGACAGGTGGCGTTCTGGTCAAGATGAAGTATGTGATTGGTCAATGTAGCGGTCAATGCAAAATGCAGATATACAGTTAAAAACGAAACAAAGTTAAAGGGACCTCACGGTAAACCAATATCTATTTTGTATTTTTTATCATATTATTGGGTATATCTTTAAAAAAAATAACCTTCTGAACAATGACCATTCGAATTTGATGATGTATATACATAAAAACATCAATTATTAAAAGGTTATCACTCTGAATATGCAAATGTTGTGACATATACGGAAACAAAAATGGCTTCCAATGTGAATCGACTGCGGTTGAAAACTATAACAGCTTCCGCAATGAAGAGAATAATAGGAAAATGGGTCAAACACAATCCTAGAATTAAACTTGGGAAGCAGTACAATAGATTGTAACAGTTCAAACATGAAAACAGCAGTAATACGGACGCCGCTCGTATTCTGCTTGATTGTTTGATAGTAGGTCATGATAATCTCGGTAATATTTACACAAATACAGTCTGTACCAGTACATCGCTACTGTCACTATACTATATGAACAGTCTTTACACTTATTTACACGATAAATAATATTTACATTTGAACCACTGTGTATAATATCGTTATCCAACTAACCCAGATGGAATATAGATATCGCCTTGTAAACTATCGTGTGTTTGTGTTGCCACGATTTCAAAACAGTCACGTAATGACCTAAAAATAATTTCCGCGCTAAATTAAGAGGGGGATTCCCAACTAAATCGAGTGGTCAAGCTGGACATAGGGATTGACTGTGAACATTGGAACAGCACAGAAACATAACTGGAAAGGAACAAAACGCGTACATTCAGTGAAAATTGCAACGTTTTTACCGTGATGTCCCTTTTAAATTGAATGCAAGCTGAATAAGTGGATGCATCTATTCAAATGACACATTTGCAGTCTTATTATCACCAAAAATGATTCAAACTGATATAATTTTGTTATCCGTGCGGAAACTGCGCATTTATTAATTACATCGTAGTTCGTTAATTTATTTCACCAGTAGTTTTACATTATAACCACCAGCATTAAAACTATGCCGTTTATCTTTTTTAAAGATATTTCTTGATTAAAGTTATTTCTTTAGTATGTAACAGTTTATCTGTTTATGTACCAACCTGTTATGTTTACTTCCTTTTCACAGAGACACTTCGAGACCAAAACAGTCAAAATAAGGATTGTGACAACAGCTTCATCCCGGTCCATCTTAAAGAAAATGATCCGCTTTAGCTGTGCTCCATCATCACAAATCCGAAAATACTCTCTGGACAATGCTATCAGGGATATTCACTAGACTTTTAGATGTTATGTTTTTTTACTTTCGACCGGAAGTAATGTGACTTCAGGGTACGTAACTCTACATTGCATTTTAGTAAAACTAACTACAGCCCGCTTCCGTCCTATCGCCCGGCATAGCCCGGTACCGCCACATATATCGACCGCTCCTATATATTCAACAAACTGTATTTTATCAATAGACATTAACTGTTAATACTGTAGCCAAAATGGCAGAGAAAACCGACAGAGTTAGTTAGCGATATCGCTACACCACTTAATCTTGTTATTTAACTGTCCGCAGTGGCGAAAGAAGTTGAAAAAAGTAAGGGGACAATAAATTTCCATCTTTTTTCCAAATTGAAATCTTACTCATGTATATGTCACGCATGTGTGTTACAATGGTTTTATTTCTTTATTCATTGTATGATGTGTGGTGGACAAAACATGCAATCCTGCCTTCTTTATTTCGGGAGTGATGTTTTTTTGGTTTTTTTGTTGTTCTTTTTTTTTTCTTTTTTTCCCCCCTTTTTCTTTTTCTTTTTTTTTCCCCAGCTGTTATATCTAGAGAAATGAAAATATCAATTTGCAGAGCAATTGTGATGCGTGTGAAGGAAAGAGACGCCGTAGTAGTTTTTTTTATGATGTTTTATGATTAAACATGTTTTAACGCATATTGAGTGCTAAGTAATATGAAAATGATGATAATGTAATGGATATATCTAGCATGCAAAATTTCACGAAAAAAATTCAACGTGATTCAAAGAAAAGAGAAGTGAAAATACAATAATAATAGCAAAATGCAACACAAATTACAAATATTAAGTTGTATAATTATCTGCCTCTGCAACCCTTTCCAACTCTGGAAAAAAATGGATGAACATGTTGCAGTTAAATAATTACAATAAACGATACTGGTAACTTTGTTGCATTTTATAAGGCCTTTTTTCATATTTCTGAATTTACCTTTATATTTACTTAAAAATGATTATTTTTTCTTCTACATTTTGTAAGTTTTTAACTTTCCACTTCCGACTGACAGGTCCAATATATACAGTAGTAATGTTACATGTTATATATAGACGTAACCAGTACATTCTTTTGGTTATGCAAGATTTCTAACCAGTATTTAATAATCTTGGTGTTTGTGATAAATATAAGGAGCAAGCAACCTAATTCTCCGTATATATAAGATATAATAAAAAGTCCGTTAATTGGTGAAATGCTCATTTCTATAGGAGGGGAAACAGTTTTGGTATTACTGAAGACACTGTTAGATATCCTCTATCTAGAGGAGGAGAAACAGATTTGGTATTACTGAAGACACTGTTAGATATCCTCTATCTATAGGAGCGAACCATATTTGTTATTACTGAAGACACTGTTAGATATCCTCTATCTATAAGAGGGAAAAATATTTGGTATTACTGAAGACACTGTTAGACATCCTCTATCTATAGGAGGAGAAACATATTTGGTATTACTGAGGACACTGTTAGATATCCTCTATCTATAAGAGGGAAAAATATTTGGTATTACTGAAGACACTGTTAGACATCCTCTATCTATAGGAGGAGAAACATATTTGGTATTACTGAGGACACTGTTAGATATCCTCTATCTATACGAGGGAAACATATTTGGTATTACTGAAGACACTGTTAGATATCCTCTATCTACTGAAGGCACTGTTAGATATCCTCTATCTATAGGAGGGACACAGATTTGATAATACTGAAGACACTGTTAGATATCCTCTATCTATAGGAGGAGAAACATATTTGGTATTACTGAGGACACTGTTAGATATCCTCTATCTAGAGGAGGGACACAGATTTGATAATACTGAAGACACTGTTAGATATCCTCTATCTATAAGAGGGAAAAATATTTGGTATTACTGAAGACACTGTTAGACATCCTCTATCTATAGGAGGAGAAACATATTTGGTATTACTGAGGACACTGTTAGATATCCTCTATCTATACGAGGGAAACATATTTGGTATTACTGAAGACACTGTTAGATATCCTCTATCTACTGAAGGCACTGTTAGATATCCTCTATCTATAGGAGGGACACAGATTTGATAATACTGAAGACACTGTTAGATATCCTCTATCTATAGGAGGAGAAACATATTTGGTATTACTGAGGACACTGTTAGATATCCTCCATCTATAGGAGGAGAAACATATTTGGTATTACTGAGGACACTGTTAGATATCCTCTATCTAGAGGAGGGACACAGATTTGATAATACTGAAGACACTGTTAGATATCCTCTATCTATAGGAGGAGAAACATATTTGGTATTACTGAGGACACTGTTAGATATCCTCTATCTATAGGAGGGACACATATTTGGTATTACTGAAGACACTGTTAGATATCCTCTATCTATAGGAGGAGAAACAGATTTGGTATTACTGAAGACACTGTTAGATATTCTCTATCTATAAGAGGAGAAACAGATTTGGTATTACTGAAGACACTGTTAGATATTCTCTATCTATAGGAGGAGAAACAGATTTGGTATTACTGAAGACACTGTTAGATATTCTCTATCTATAAGAGGAGAAACAGATTTGGTATTACTGAAGACACTGTTAGATATCCTCTATCTACTGAAGACACTGTTAGATATCCTCTATCTAGAGAAGGGACACATATTTGGTATTACTGAAGACACTGTTAGACATCCTCTATCTATAGGAGGAGAAACAGATTTGGTATTACTGAGGACACTGTTAGATATCCTCTATCTATAGGAGGAGAAACAGATTTGGTATTACTGAAGACACTGTTAGATATCCTCTATCTATAGGAGGGAAACATATTTGGTATTACTGAAGACACTGTTAGATATCCTCTATCTATAGGAGGTAAATAGATTTGATAATACTGAAGACACTGTTAGATATCCTCTATCTATAGGAGGGAAACATATTTGGTATTACTGAAGACACTGTTAGATATCCTCTATCTATAGGAGGTAAATAGATTTGATAATACTGAAGACACTGTTAGATATCCTCTATCTAAAGGAGGGAAACATATTTGGTATTACTGAAGACACTGTTAGATATCCTCTATCTATAGGAGGGGAATCAGATTTGGTATTACTGAAGACACTTAGATATCCTCCATCTATAGGAGGGAAACATATTTGGTATTACTGCAGACACTGTTAGATATCCTCTATCTACTGAAGGCACTGTTAGATATCCTCTATCTATAGGAGGGGAATCAGATTTGGTATTACTGAAGACACTGTTAGATATCCTCCATCTATAGGAGGGAAACATATTTGGTATTACTGAAGACACTGTTAGATATCCTCTATCTACTGAAGGCACTGTTAGATATCCTCTATCTATTGGAGGGAAACAGATTTGGTATTACTGAAGACACTGTTAGATATCCTCTATGTATACGAGGGAAACATATTTGGTATTACTGAAGACACTGTTAGATATCCTCTATCTATAGGAGGAGGAACAGATTTGGTATTACTGAAGACACTGTTAGATATCCTCTATCTACTGAAGACACTGTTAGATATCCTCTATCTATAGGAGGGAAACATATTTGGTATTACTGAAGACACTGTTAGATATCCTCTATCTATAGGAGGAGAAACATATTTGGTATTACTAAAGACACTGTTAGATATCCTCTATCTATTGAAGACACTGTTAGATATCCTCTATCTATAGGAGGAGAAACAGATTTGGTATTACTGAAGACACTGTTAGATATCCTCTATCTATAGGAGGAGAATTGGTATTACTGAAGACACTGTTAGATATCCTCTATCTATAGGAGGAGAAACATATTTGGTATTACTGAAGACACTGTTAGATATCCTCTATCTATAGGAGGAGAAACATATTTGGTATTACTGAAGACACTGTTAGATATCCTATCTATAGGAGGGAAACAGATTTGGTATTACTGAAGACACTGTTAGATATCCTCTATGTATACGAGGGAAACCTATTTGGTATTACTGAAGACACTGTTAGACATCCTCTATCTATAAGAGGAGAAACAGATTTGGTATTACTGAAGACACTGTTAGATATCCTCTATCTATAGGGGGGGGGGGGACAGATTTGGTATTACTGAAGACACTGTTAGATATCCCCTATCTATAGGAGGAGAAACATATTTGGTATTACTGAAGACACTGTTAGATATCCTCTATCTATAAGAGGAGAAACATATTTGGTATTACTGAAGACACTGTTAGATATCCTCTATCTATAGGAGGGAAACAGATTTGGTATTACTGAAGACACTGTTAGATATCCTCTATCTATACGAGGGAAACATATTTGGTATTACTGAAGACACTGTTAGATATCCCCTATCTATAGGAGGAGAAACAGATTTGGTATTACTGAAGACACTTTTAGATATCCTATATCTACTGAAGACACTGTTTCATATCCTATATCTACTGAAGACACTGTTAGATATCATGTATCTACTGAAGACACTGTTAGATATCCTCTATCTACTGAAGACACTGTTAGATATCCTCTATCTATAGGAGGGAAACAGATTTGGTATTGCTGCAGACACTGTTAGATATCCTCTATCTATAGGAAGGAAACATATTTGGTATTGCTGCAGACACTGTTAGATATCCTCTATCTATAGGAGGGAAACAGATTTGTAAACGTAATAGTGTTTAACCAGCATATTTATTCAACAATACCTACAATTAATAAATAAAAGCAATATATACAAGCAATTCTGAAAAGTTATCAAGAGCAGCTCAGTTATAGAATGTTTATCACTCCGTTATCAGGTATCACGTTAAACATCTCGGTCAATGGGAGACTGGGTAATTACTGTTTGAGATACAGGCCCGTCATAATAAACAACTGTCCATAGTAAGTAAAACTTAAGTTACTGCCCTGTTTTGACTGAATCAATTATCAATAATCGTTGGTGAAGTTTTAAGATATAGTTTTAAGATTTAGTTTTAAGATATAGCTTTAAATGTAGTTTTAAGAAGTTTTAAGATATAGTTTTAAGATTTAGTTTTAAGATATAGCTTTAAATGTAGTTTTAAGAAGTTTTAAGATATAGTTTTAAGATTGATGTCATATGTAATGTGTTGCTATTGCTAACGTTGTTATTATTAGCGATGCCACGTGACAGTTTGTCGCATACTTTCGTTTTACCTGTGGGCGAACTTGATTCTGACGTGCCAAACGAAAATGCGCTCAGTCAGTCCGGGCAGCGGACTGCCGGGGTAGTATTTGGAAGTACAGTATGGGGTAGTAGTGGGCAGTATTGGGGTAGTACTGGATAGTAATGGATAGTATTGGGTATAGTAATGGGTGTGACACTATAAATAGCTCCAGGAAATGCTAGGTCAAGCGTGATAAGGAAGTCATACCAAAGTGTAACCATGCGAAAAAGGAAGTCAATTCAAAATATTACACATTATCATAGTGGCATCTCTTAGGTTAGGAAATATTATACAAGAGATCGTGAAGCAGAACTGTGCCCTTTGAACTTGGAGATTAAGGGGTTAATAGAGGAGGTCAAGGTCTCTAACTTGAGGGAAGAATACGAAACTTCATCTCCTGCAATAGAAAGCGGTAGATGAACGTGTAGATAATTTCACGATGTGAAGTCACCGATTGCTGGGAAGACGATGCATTCATAAAGTATCAATCGTTTTTGATCGAGAGATTGACAATCTGGGTGTAGTATTTACATCGGGGAAAAGCACAGGCCTTCTGCTTGCGAGAGAGATGGAATCGAAGGCCAGGGCATACGAGGACAGCGTACCTCAAATTCCGAAAACAGCAGCTTAGAGCAAATTGGATAAAGGTCCGGTTATATAGAGATAAATAAATATCATACTTACCTTACTTCCATCACAACCTAACAATCTGGACAACAACAACACTAGTAAAATATAGACGATGACAATGAAAATTGAAAATAAAACAAAATATGTTATACTCGAGAACGCTGAAGTGAGTCAGTGTTCTAAGCAATATGTTGATTTTTGTCAAATGCTTATTCCGTTTTATCCCTATAATCTTAACATCGTGTGTATAATTGCATTCATTACTAAAGATGATGAAAGAATGTCCAATTCTGCACCATGGCTGTAAACTCTTTTACTGTAGTGCCTTCCGCACAATATTTCGACTAAGGTAGGTGGGTCGTAACTACCAACAAACCAGCAGTTACTTGTAGTTTATTAAATAGCGGATAGAAAAGTGCCATCTAGAACCATACAACCTACTATCAGAATTTCGTCATTGGATCAAACTGGATAAGTAACTTATGTCAGACTTAATTAGTTTCTTACCTTTCTATGAAGAAATGAGTACATTTGAGACAAGAAGGTATTGGAAAATCTACTCGTGATAACTGATGTGTCTAATGTGAGCCATTCCATGCTGCATTACCAAATTTTACTAAAATTGAACTTCCCGAACGTCTTAAGAAAAATAAATAAAATACCAATGACCCAACTGACCAAAGAATTACAATCTCTCAGGGCTGTAACTACTGATGCTGGTGTCCCATTATGGGATAAGATAGGCATAGGACTAGTAGGCTTAGGGACGGTTATACTTGATATATATTTACTTACAAGAAAAATGAGCTGGGAACGTTATGTACGGATCGATTAGCCACGAGAGAGTGAAAAAGGTCAGGTTAGCCAATCACCGCACCACACTTTGAAATAGTGCTACTGACAAGAAAGGGAAAGGACGATGATGGAGTCCAACAACACTGATAGTCACCGAAGGCTACCAAACAAAGGAAAATATCAAGGTCCTACTTGAGGACATTACAATAGTGATCCTATACAAACTCATTTTAACGAGAAAACAGGAAGTGAACTCAAAGTTTAAGAAGATATCTGGTGAACGTATTTCCAGATAAAAGGGAGCAAGTAAAATGACAGTGTTGATAACCATAGAAATCAGGACGATTTGGGACAATAGCTTGGAATAAATTGATGAGCTATGTGTTACAGGTGTTATGTGTATATTGCGAGTGGGCGAGGATACGAGACTTAACTTTTCATTTCTATGATGAACAAAGTGTTGTATCGATAATGAGAGTGGTCTACAACACAGGGGTGAGAATCCGAGACTAACATTTCATTTCAATGATGAACAAAGTGTTGTGTTGTATTGCTAATGAGAATGTTCTACAACAAATGGGTGAGACCAAATTTTCATTAAGGGTCATATATAGGAAAATAATGTTCTGACCCTGAAATAGAAATGGTGACTGTGAATAATATCACACAAATATGGCATAAAGGAAGGTATTTCAATTAATAAAAATGCTAGTTTATCATACTTTAAGATATCTGATTATAGTAAGAAGAACATTTTAAAGACATTTTTGATGTTTGAAATACCTCCTTATTTGTCATATTTGTGTGATATCATTCACAACCGCCATTTGGATTTCAAGGTGAAAATAGAATCAGTGTTTATACATATTATAACATTTTTGAAATTTTGTTCCTATATAAGATATCTTGCATAGTTACGAGATTTCATTTGTTAAGACTACATTTCTATATAAGCAGTATAAACTATCTTACATCGCTTTATGAAAATAGCTATCGACATTGATCCTTGATGTTAAATGTTGTCCAAACAAATAAACCTAAGCATGATATTATCTAGCAATATGGGAAGGAGTTGACTCGCAATTCCTTAGTTTGTTAATACCTCGATAATATTGTTAATGAAAACATCATATTTCAATACTATTGGATGAAAATGATGAACGATCCTAGTTCTGAAATTCTACAGCCACATAAGTCACAATACATTATCTGATGCTTTATACAAAAGTGTTAGATTAGAAGGTAACATTATCATGTTATGGTGAATATAGGGAGTGTCATAATTTCCCCTGTCTGTGTCGATATCTTAATCAACCATGCAGATCTTAACGAAAAGATCGCTGCAGTCCGTGTGTTACATGTATATAAAAAGTACAAAAACATCGTATTTAGAGCGTCTCGGGCTCTTTTCCATGCATGACCTCGTTTTCGTACGCTTCCAAGTATGGTGATGGGGCATAGAGTGATTGGGCTGCTGGGTAAGTACAAAACAACGCTTTTGTCGGTATACAATCTTATGAAAATACAGATCATCATTATACACTACGCTATGAGCATGTCCAGAAGACCTTACAACCAACCTACCAATCATAGCTCAACCGGCTGAAATTCGGTTGTCTATTCGAAACTGTGGTCTCATATCGACGGCATCGTACTAAAATGAGACGACTACACGACGGCATTGCTAGGGCTTCACGTGGTCGTGTTGCCTTCCTCTGACCATCGGGCAACTTCTTTTTTCCTTCGTCGTCCAGCATGCCCGATGTCACTGATGATCACACGAAGTGAAGACGAAGATGACACGATTTGATAAGATGCCCTCACGATTTGATAAGATGCCCTCACGATGGCCTTACGGATGACAGGACGGATCAGCGAATTCAACACGAAAATGAACCATTGCCAGGTCTTCGGCATTATTTTGGAATGCCAAAAATTTTGACATCACTCACGAAGTTACTGCCGGAGCCTGAGAAAATCCACTGACGTTCATGCGATGGCTCAAGATGCCCTAATAAATGACCCGATGCTTTCACGATTAGTGTTTCGTGTTTCTATCATGTGTCAATTCGGGACAATGTGACTGTATCATGAATAGATATGATCAGAGAGTCCCGAATGTCAACCAAACTAAGATGGCTGCGCCCGTCGTGGATTTTTCATTGTTGTAATCGACAATGTCATGGAAGGAAATAAAGCAGCTAAACAACAGAAAGATGAGATGCTAATAAACATTGTCAGTACTGTTTGATAGCCCGTTCAATTTGTACACACCCGTCAGATCTTCATAACGTAGCGTATAATGATGATCTGTATTTCAATCAGATTGGTCGGATGAATAAGCAATGTCGGTTATAAGTTTGTAGAGCCGATATCAGTTAACAGGTGGTTTTCGTTATATGTTAGTATAAAACACCATTATAGTATCAGTTATAAAGTGCATTGTAATGATGTCATATTTAAATACACATGTGTCAGGATTAGTTCTGATGTGGTTCCACACACGGCTATATTGTTCAGCCCTGTCGGCATGGTGATCTTTTGTGACATAGGAGTACTGCCAGTTCGTAAGAGGATGAAACATTGATATTCTGTCACCAAATCAATTTTATCTTTCTTAATCAAATTTGTAAGCTCGTCACGATTTTACATTGACACAGCCACAGATTGAATTAACCTAGACCCGTTTTATTGGTGTCTCTGTACCACGAGATGTGGTAATATTAGTCGTAGACGAGAATATTAAGGAGATTAAAAAAGAACTAGAAAAGTAATGACTACAATTTATTAACAGTAGCTAGACTGCCGGTAATTCATTAAGCATCCAACACAGCCTAGCATTGGAAGCTTAGTTCGACTGGAGATATAGGTTCATGGGGTAACGATGTAACAGTCCTAGCAATTATCTAGTAGATTATTGGCGTTGTAGGTGACAACGGATGAAATGTAAATACCTGTGTCAGAAAAGAGATGTGCAAGGAATTGTACGTCATCTATTTCAGGTATGGCATTGCTAGAACAAAGTGAACCATACTTTTCAGGCTAACGAGATGGTTTTCTTACTGGCATGCAACAACAGCCAGGATATCTCGCACAAACCAAATGGAATACGGTGATTCGCACGTATCCAAACTAGTCGTTAGAATAAATGTTTACAGGAAAGGGTTTCAAGGCATTTCGCACAACGATTTTTTGTGTGCAATTGCACCGCAGTCTTTTTCTCTGAAGTTTTATAAGCACCAAACAGCGGAAAGATATTACAGTCCTCATGATTAATCTTTGTATGCGTGGTTTTAAAATTTCGATGAATTCTAGTAACTTCAACAACAAAAAACCTGTTGGTTGTCTACAAGTAAGACGCGAATACCAGGCCGGGCCGTTATGTTCATGTTTAACCATGATTGCTGTATTATAAATAACGAACGAGGCTTATTTGCGAGACTGATATTGTCGCGGGTGTTGTCACGAGATATGTACCTTTCGTTGTATTTTCGCGAGTGTTGTTCATGGGATTTCTAATTGATGCACATGCCACAATACTGCAAACACAAAACTAATACAACTGATATAAGAATGTGTTTAGTTGAATAAAACTAATGGCATTTAAACGAAGTTTATACCATAATACTAACAATACGGCTTTTGGAATATTAGACCCGGAAATTATTTCAGAAATAAAATTAATTGAGAATTTCCAAACATAAACCGACAAGACATTAACACGTACTGCGAACAGAGGGGAACTGTAACAGCTACTATTGTAACCCTGATGCGTGTCGGATGGCAGTACAACCCTGAAGGTACCTCTAATGGCTATGGAGTACAACCCTGAAGGTACCTCTAATGGCTATGGAGTACAACCCTGAAGGTACCTCTAATGACTATGGAGTACAACCCTGAAGGTACCTCTAATGACTATGGAGTACAACCCTGAAGGTACCTCTAATGACTATGGAGTACAGCCCTGAAGGTACCTCTAATGACTATGGAGTACAACCCTGAAGGTACCTCTAATGACTATGGAGTACAACCCTGAAGGTACCTCTAATGACTATGGAGTACAGCCCTGAAGGTACCTCTAATGGCTATGGAGTACAACCCTGAAGGTACCTCTAATGACTATGGAGTACAGCCCTGAAGGTACCTCTAATGGCTATGGAGTACAACCCTGAAGGTACCTCTAATGACTATGGAGTACAACCCTGAAGGTACCTCTAATGACTATGGAGTACAACCCTGAAGGTACCTCTAATGACTATGGAGTACAGCCCTGAAGGTACCTCTAATGACTATGGAGTACAACCCTGAAGGTACCTCTAATGACTATGGAGTACAACCCTGAAGGTACCTCTAATGACTATGGAGTACAACCCTGAAGGTACCTCTAATGACTATGGAGTACAACCCTGAAGGTACCTCTAATGACTATGGATTACAACCCTGAAGGTACCTCTAAAGGCTATGGAGTACAACCCTGAAGGTACCTCTAATGACTATGGAGTACAACCCTGAAGGTACCTCTAATGGCTATGGAGTACAACCCTGAAGGTACCTCTAATGACTATGGAGTACAACCCTGAAGGTACCTCTAATGGCTATGGAGTACAGCCCTGAAGGTACCTCTAATGACTATGGAGTACAGCCCTGAAGGTACCTCTAATGGCTATGGAGTACAACCCTGAACGTACCTCTAATGACTATGGAGTACAACCCTGAAGGTACCTCTAATGGCTATGGAGTACAACCCTGAAGGTACCTCTAATGGCTATGGAGTACAACCCTGAAGGTACCTCTAATGACTATGGAGTACAACCCTGAAGGTACCTCTAATGGCTATGGAGTACAACCCTGAAGGTACCTCTAATGACTATGGAGTACAACCCTGAAGGTACCTCTAATGACTATGGAGTACAACCCTGAAGGTACCTCTAATGACTATGGAGTACAACCCTGAAGGTACCTCTAATGACTATGGAGTACAACCCTGAAGGTACCTCTAATGACTATGGAGTACAGCCCTGAAGGTACCTCTAATGACTATGGAGTACAACCCTGAAGGTACCTCTAATGACTATGGAGTACAACCCTGAGGTACCTCTAATGACTATGGAGTACAACCCTGAAGGTACCTCTAATGACTATGGAGTACAACCCTGAAGGTACCTCTAATGACTATGGAGTACAGCCCTGAAGGTACCTCTAATGACTATACAGTCGCAGCTGCATGTAACATTTAAGTTTGCCATGGAATGGTATTTGTCTATTTGGCCACTTGGTGTAAATTGTGTACTCTTGTCAAGATTATATCGTTAACTGTCGGAATCGTCCATCAAGATGATAATTCCGGAACCTATACCGTTCCATGTTTTTAAATACATAACAACAGAAATTGGTTTGGTATTTTCTTCGACTTTATAAGCAATATATAAATCACAAAGCATACACATATTTAATTATCACATGTAGCACAATAAAAACACACACGTGTGTCATTGTCAGACAACAATTACCATACCGACACTAAACACGCTTACCAAAACTATATTGTGCTTCTGACAAGTCACCAATTTTTCCAAAAAATGAAATTTCATTTTAATATTAATGTTGCTGAAATTATAGCGATATATTGAGTATTATTTCCCCACTTATTTCCTAAATCAAGTTTTAAATACGCACGTACGAATGCATGTACTTCCTCACATACGTACATATACACAGGTACATACCTCCCACGCACACAAGAAAACTCATACGCATTAAATTTTATAAGACCATACGTAAAGCATAAATATATATGTATTTATATGAACAACGCTGTGTGGTAAAAATAGCAGGTGTAAACGTTTATAACATGTAAAATAAAAGTACGAAGGTTTCGTTTGAAATTAAAAAAATGTCATGATTAGATTTAAATTACAGATATTTAGTTCCACATTACATAGACGTACAAATATTCATATTTTAAATCTTATTGCAATTTGTTAATACAGAAAACAAAAAATATGCAAAATACAATCAAATCTGTCTTTGAAGTACGAGAACTATATAATCGATATCCAATAATTTTCAGGAAACACCTGAACTGATAGTTAATGACATTGTCTATATGTACATGTACAGAAAGAAATTGTCTTCTGTGTTCGGTCCGATGTAAACATATTTAGCTAACGACAATGTCTATGTGTACAGATAGAAATTGTCACCAGTGTACGGTCTGCTGTAAACATGTTTAGTTAAAGACAATGTTTATATGTAAATAAAACAATTGCCATCAGTGTACGAACATTGCATATTAGCGCATGTATGTGAATCTGCGGATTTTGAAATAAAACTAATCGTTTACGCCATAAGCAAAATTATAAAGCAATAAATTGTATTTCAGAAGTTCCTTATTACTGTACTTTGGTTTCTGATGGTCATGTACCTAGGAGTATGCTATAAAGAACTGTATTGTAACAAATACAACTTGTGTGGCAAAAACACCAACTACGAACGACACAACAGGCGCAGTTTTCTGAGAATATCTGAGTTCATAAAAAGTAAGCTATACCTAAACTAGCATACATGATGGTACAAGGTACACTTATACGTGAAATATTGCAGTTTTATGGAAAACGGTCGTAACTAGTGAAACTTCCTATTGTCAAGACTATCTTCAATCTCATTCTACTTCATGCCTGCTGCCCTGGATTTCACTTCAATGACCAAAAAAACGAACAGGATATGACCATGTCCCTGATTATTCCTTCTTCAAAGGTCGACCAATGATAGAGTGATGCCCCGTTCCTCTCTTCGAACCCCGAACTGGACATAACAATATTATATTTCCTCCGACACCCAAAACTATCATTTAATTTTGTGTTTGTAAGTCTGTGATTCGCCCCGCGCATCGTCAGGTACACTTCCCTAACCGTTTTGTGTTTGTAAGTCTGTCATTCGCCCCGCGCATCGTCAGGTACATTTCCCGTACCGTTTTGTGTGACTAAGTCTGTGATTCGCCCTGCACATCGTCAGGTATACTTCCCTGACCGTTTTGTATCGAGATCGTGATTGACTCTGGTTCGGTAGCTTTAGAGACCTCTGTCGATCCTGGTGTTGAGCATACTTGTTGTGATTCTGTTGTGTCGTTAACGTCCGACGTTTTGTTGTCATTGCTGGCTTCCGCTGGTGTGTTATTTGCTTTAGATTCAGTGTCTCTGTTTTCGGTTTCATTTCCATCCACGCTCTTTCCTGGCGAATTCTCATCTTTTGTATCAGTTTTCTCGCGCTTTGGAAGATCATGAGTTTCTACATAGTGTTGTAGGAACGCCACCATGCTTCTCTGTCCTTGCTGAAAATACACAAATAACAAACAAAAATAAGGATTGCTTTTGATGTTTGCTTTGCTTTAGTTTCTTCTATACTGTTATAAAAACATTAAAAATAGTATCGCTTCATATCCTCCTTTTTTTAATTTATTTTTTATTTTATCAACTTAACATTATACACAGCATATTCATAAATAAATCAAACGTTTCACGTGACCTTTGTGACGCAAAATAAAATATAGAACAATTCTATCAACAGACGTCGTCATACCTCCACCGTGAAGTCTTTGTCGGCTACCTCCATACCAAAGTCCATAACACCAACATGACCTGTATTTATTCCTACTGATCGATCGATGTCCTTTTCCTGTAAAACATACTAAATCTTTTAAATATTGAACTTCACTGATGCTCAACTCATACAATAAACGTCTATAGAATAGCTGGGACTAGACAGAAGTTTAATTTTAACAAGTAGTTTAACATTTCCTAACACTTAAAGTTACCTGATCAAACGTATGATCAATGAAGTGACGCTGGTTATCATCTCCTATTATATAACTTGCAGTAAAGCTAGGTTGTTGTAGATAGTTATATTCTATGTAATGCGTGCAGCCAGCTATTGGCTTGTTTTTACATTGTTTGACGTCCTATCAACTGCTAAGGACGGCATCCCCTTGTGTGCGAGACATTTGCCTGTAGTGTCTTTTTTTAGGAAGCTACGGTCTGTTCACACGTAACACGGAACTGATGCCGACTGTATAGTGCTACCTCACTGAACCATACTGTCGAAGACATCCAACAGCATACCTCACCTGTCACATTATACTGACAATTGGAGAACCAGTCGTCCCACTCCTTAAAATGCTGAGCGCTAAGCAGGGGTATCAACTATCATTTTTAAAGACTCTGGTATGTCTCGGGCAGGGGACAGAACCCAAAGCCTTTATCACAGGGGCGAACGCTTAACTAAAGGCGAAAAGTGAGGAAGTGTCAATGGAGACATTAGGAAAGAAATTGTTATTTAGAAAGAAGGAAAACGATAATATCCCAAAATTAGTCGAATCATACGACCATGCAAAGAGGACAGCAGATACAATTATCATGTCCCACCTGCAGGAGAGTCGAACTATAGGGATATCATACCACGCCGCGTATCGTGTATATCATACCTCGACGTATCGTCTGCTGCCGTTGACGAGCAATGCATTCTGCAGTGCATGCGTGAATGATTGGAAGTCGTTGATATCTTGTCTACTGTAACCTAGGTAACGCTCCAATAGGTAAACGCCATTACTCTGGGCGAAATCCATAAGTTCTTGGAACTGAATCTGCAATGAAGACGATATGATAAATAAACTACATACAATTAGTTTGAATGTATGTTGGTATTGGCCATTAACTTTGAATTTCGTTCAAAAATGTTACCAGTTTTGACTAAACGAAGGGGAAATGTGAATAAATCAAACGTTTTATGTACAAGGGCGGACATATTTTCTCACCTCACCGTCCTTACTGCTATCCAACAGCTCGAACGCCTTATCCGCAGTAATATCCGGGCCGAACAAAGTTTCCTTGATTCCATCGGAAATCTGGGGGTAGATAGTATACTTTTATAAACGTATTATGTTATATAGCTCATCGTGTATAAATAGAGGTTACACAACAAGTGATTGCTGGATATGGAATTTACTTCACACGAGTAAGTTACAAAAGACACGAGCTTTAGCGAGTGTCTTTTGCAACTTTTAAAAAATAACTTACGAGTGTGAAATAAATTCCATAATTATCCAGCAATCACGAGTCGTGTGGCCTGTTTCTACTACAATAATATTGGCTTGAATCAAAAGGGAAACGTGGCCAAGTACAATTTCGCGTATGCAAATAAAGTGTAGGGTGACGTCCGGGACCCAGTGATGTGACGTCATTCGATTATTGATGACGTCAATAACAATTGCAGCTTGGGCCACAGTTCGAATTCTTGACCATTCAAAAGAGCAGTGGTATATAGCATATATTTATCCAACAGTCGGCACATTTATACAATGTCTTGAGAGTGGAATAATACGACGTATTGTGGTAGAAACATCTATACAGTTCAACGCGTATAAACAAGAATAATGTTATAGAGTTTATTGCGTATAAACATGTATAATCATATCCATCGCGTATATAAACATGTACAATGTTATACAGTTCATCGTGTTTAAACATGTATAGTTCATTGCGTATAAACCATGTATAATGTTATAGAATTTATTGCGTATAAACATGTACAATGTTGTACAGTTCATACGTATAAACATGTATTATGTTATACAGTTGATCGTGTATTTACATGTACAATGTTGTACAGATCATCGTGTAGAAACATTTTTGTTATACTGAACTCGTTCAATACTTAGTATTACATTCACACCTGCACTAGGTTTTTCACTTTTCGGAGATAACATGATCCCATGTACATCATGTGGATTTACTGAACTTGCTCTTTGAATCATCAAATGATTGTCAACATTGATATTAAAACATTTGATGCCTTATTGATCTGGATAAAGTTTCTAGTTAACACTATCTGAGTTGGCAAAGTTATTTAATCATCATAAGTCTAAAGAACATTATACTAGTACGTACGTCTGTGAAAGCTGCCTCTAGTTCTGATTTGCTGATACAACCATTTCTGTTGAGATCATGGCGACGTAGTATCTAAAATAAATAAAAATTAAAAAAAAAAAGTAATAAAATCTGAATGTCGATGCTTATAATTCACATACACAGTCTATTAACACAATATATTTCATATATATATAATGGCAGCAGTGCTGGTATCAGCTAATTAACTTAATTTTAAGTTTAAGCGTTCCATACACATGCTGAATCCATCTTTGAATATTGTACAAATGGTTAGAGTTAAGAAATAAAAATATATATCAATGTGATATTATTATATGTATATAATAATTATATATAATATGCTACGCAAGCAATCAGAGCTTGGTTTCTAACATACTTCAAAAAACTCTGTGAAAGCTTCCATAATTTTCTGGTGCTCTATTTTCGCAATGCTTTGTAACGCCTTTTTCTTCAGTTTCCGCCTGGAATAGAAACATTACAACATATCCATTTCTAAAGTATCTGCCATAGTACGCTCATCTGTCTCAAAGCACCCTTTAATTTTAGGATAAATCGCAAATAGGCAGATAGGATCATACAAAGTATAAAACAATTGGATACTTCATTACAGAATAGTATCAGTTTGAATGTAAAATATTTCTAGAAAAAACATGAAACAATATATCAATCATCTATATACATTTGCATGGCGTCATATAATGCGTGGAGCATTAAGACTATATAAATACCTAGGGGACTTTGTGATTTACTTCATAGCAATATGGAATTAAGTTATAAGCAACACGCTGAAAGAATCATAAAATAATTGAAAATGTATAAATTGAGGTTTGGATGGAGCCGTGTAATGTTTATGATCAATATACAGATCTGTTAGCTTTGATCTAAGCAAATAAACCAGAAACGTTATTATTAATTGTCCTGATGGATACAATTCAATATCTCCCAAAGTGTACTGAGCCCCCTCTCCATAACATTGAGGGGACTGCAATGCATTCCGGGAGAAATTGGGAACCTATCCAGGATTAGCAATCAACAATACAGACAATGTGTATTCCCGAGTAACATTATCCCCATACGCATTATGAATCATAAACTGATTTCAGCCACACGGAGATGGGAAGGTCTAAATACTACAGCATACTTGGAGAGAGAGGTTTTCGGTATTTTCCCCATCTGTTTCCCATATCTCTTCTCCATACTAAATCGGAATAAATCTTCCTCCAGATCTTCGTACTGAAACATACATAAATAAAAATCATTATTACCACAATTCTAGGAAAGCAGTGGTAAACATAACTTATCAAATATTAATTTCATCATTAATCATAAAGTCGTTTTTTTTTTAATCTAATTACGTGAACGTTTTGACAAACTTTTAAACTTGTATGGTCACTGGCACATGTGGATTACTACGTACCACAAGAAAACCTAGCGTTTTAGGGTTCCTGCCTTCAAATCTGCCATCTCTAGCTAGGAGACCCGGGAGTTTGTCTAGTGGTTTGAGTCTCTCCAAGAATGTGTCGCCCGGTTCCATTGACAACCACCAGCCTACAACACGTACTAGTCTATGTTACTGTAGTTATAGCTCATATGGGAATAATTAGAAATTCGTTGTCAATTGAGTTTTACGATAGCTTTGTTCCATATAATAAGTACATTGCAGATAACTTTGCTCCATATAATAAGTAGTAATAATTGTAACAGATGGAGGTTACAAATGTCCCCAAAACGACCCCATAGTCGCAATTGAGCCTTAGTGAAGCGGCGATATTATTCTTTAAATCATAATAGCCGCCTTAACACCAAATTCATAGTAACTGGACAACAGCTAAATTTTGATCAGTCAGATACCTCCATCTCACTGAGAAGAAATCGAAATAGTAAACATTATGATTGGCATCCCTCAAAACTCTTATGTATCAATTTCCAGGTAAATCAGACAATATCTAAATGTTGACAAATCAGAGGCCTCCATTGCATTACTGTAGCAACAAAGCTTTTGGAAAACGTTAGATTGAGTTCGGCATCTCTATAAACGCCCGTATACCAATTTTTAACATCTGAATTCGGAACCCTCACTTGTTACCATGGCTCATCGAACCTTTTAAAAAGTTTGATTACCTAGACATTCGTTATAGCCATATTCTACACAACCGGAAGGAGGTTGTGGTGTGGGGGCCATCCTGGATTATCAAAGCAGGAAAACATGGCGTAGAGCAAATCTACAACCATGAGGATGGCTATGTAGTTTCATAATGATTCGCCCAGTATTATGTTGATTCAGGAATATACAGAAAACAGTTCCTGATTCATCAAGTCCTTAAAGTTTTACTGAATACAGTCACTGATATACGCAGGGATGATTGATATGTTGTGAGTCTCGTATTGAAGGAGGTACTCAAGGATCTTCTTTTTAAGTCCTACTAATCTCTGACTATATCGGGCCGTGTCAAGGACTGTTCTCATTTGGTTGGTTTATATTGACGAGGTAGCACTCTAAAGTAAACAAGACATGATGCGTTTGCAAAATGGACAAAATCGCTGAAAGAGCAGTGATCCAATATTTGCATAAAAAAGGTTGAACACCAAAGGATATTCATAATGATATGGTTGCAACACTAAGGAAAGATGCTCCTTAATATGCTATAGGGAAAAGGTGGGTGGCGGAATTTAAGCGCGGCCGACATAGCCTTGAGGATGCTCCAAAGTGATAACAAACCATGGCACATACTTTGCTTCACTTCTGAGGCAGATACGGGAAAACATTAAACTTAAGCGCCACAGAAAGCTCACTAAAGGTGTGTTATTCCATCAGGACAATGCTCCTGTTCACAAGTCTGTCATTGCCATAGCTGCCATTCACGATTGTGGCTTTTAATTGATTGAGCATCAGACATATTCACATGATCTCGCTCGATGAGACTTTCATCTATTTCCAAAACTGAAAACAGCTATTTCAGGCACCCACTTTCTGTCCGATGATGACGTCATACATGCAGTGGATGACTTTCTGAACAGCCAAGAAAAGGAGTTCTATAAAAGTGGCATTAATGCCCTTAAACACCGCTTGCAAAAGTTTTTAGATACTGAAGGGGCTTATGTTGAAAAATAATACAATATGTCCGGCAGAATTCAAATCTATCAATATGAGGCTCACAACATATCAATCAACCCTCGTTCCCAGGTTTATTACAATTTTACCAAATACAGTCACTGATATACCACTGCTTATTGACGTTTTACAGAATACAGTCACTGACATACCTATGCTTATTGACGTTTTACAGAATACTTTCACTGGTACACCAATGCTTTTTACAGTTTTACAGAATACTTTCACTGGTACACCAATGCGTATTGAAGTTTTACAGAATACTTTCACTGATATACCAATACAGACTGCCGTGCCGTCACGACAATGTATGTATGAGATTAAAAGTCACTACGGTAACAATGTTTAATACAGTAGCATTACATATATGACAGAATAAATCATCAGTCCAATTTATAGAGAAGTTACTGCCATCACCATATACATGAACATAAATGATCATAGTACATGTATAACGTGGCTACCATAAATATGTACAGGAAGGACGGTATACATATGCCATAGAAACCTTACCATCATAACAGTGTATAGGGAAGTTACACATAATCCCGCCGTCTACAAATACATCCTCATCACCGGCTTTATCATATCTCACCGCTTGAAATAAAACTGAAATAAAATAACTTTATTAATCTTCTATAAAATATCATGTGTAACGACGAAATATAGTTATTAATGATTTATGATACAAATTATATCAATAAGTAATCGGTTATGCAACGCCTGAGATAAATAAGACCTTTAGAGTTGGAACGATAATTATATATAGATTAAAAGAGTTCAAGGCATTCACGAGTCAGTGATCTGTGTTACATTTGATATTTGAACAAAAGGAATACTTCGTAATTGATTACTGCCTCCTATCCCATTTGAACAGTATAAGTGAGTGTAACCTATATGACTGTTTTATCTATATAGGGTAGATTAACTACATATTGCGCGCTAATGGAACGTGTGGTACGTACCTGGAATTGACATAGACATGCGCACTGCTGTACGGATCGGCATGTGAGGCGTGGTCTTTGGGTGACAATATTCCTCAGTCATGCGGCTGACGTTTGTAACGACAACACATAGTTCTACTCCTCTTTTCTTGTATAACTGAAACACATCGTATCATACATTACTTATGGTATGTACTAACTCAACCAACTATAAAAAGATCATATCACACGTATACTCTAAGTGATACCTTTACATCAGGCCAATGTCGATCTTCACGATCACTGACGAGTCAAAACTTTTGTATGATAAACTTTAATTCATTTGTTAGCTCACCTGGACCGAAGGTCCGGTGAGCTTATGCCATGGTGCAGCGTCCGTCGTCCGTCGTCCGTCGTCATTTGCTTCAAATCGCTACTAGTCATGAAGTTCTTATTGGATTTTGACCAAATTTGGTCAGAAACATCCTTGGCAGAAGGGGATCAGATTTTGCATAAATGGTTACTCTGACCCCCAAGGGGCCTGAGGGGCAGGGCCCAATAGGGGAAATTAAGGCAATTCCTTTAAATCGCTACTAGTCATAAAGTTATGAATGGATTTGAACCCAATTTGGTCAGAAACATCCTTTGGGAAGGGGAACAGATTTTGCATAAATGGTGACTCTGACCCCCAAGGGGCCAAAGGGGCGGGGCCTAATGGGGAAATTAAGGCAATTCCTTCTAATCGCTACTAGTCATAAAGTTATGAATGGATTTGAACCCAATTTGGTCAGAAACATCCTTCGGGGAAGGGGATCAGATTTTGCATAAATGGTGACTCTGACCCCCAAGGGGCCTGAGGGGCAGGGCCCAATAGGGGAAATTAAGGCAATTCCTTTAAATCGCTACTAGTCATAAAGTTATGAATGGATTTGAACCCAATTTGGTCAGAAACATCCTTTGGGGAAGGGGAACAGATTTTGCATAAATGGTGACTCTGACCCCCAAGGGGCCAAAGGGGCGGGGCCTAATGGGGAAATAGAGGTAATTCCTTCAAATCGCTACTAGTCATAAAGCTATGAATGGATTTGAACCCAATTTGGTCAGAAACATCCTTTGGGGAAGGGGAACAGATTTTGCATAAATGATTACTCTGACCCCCAAGGGGCCAAAGGGGCGGGGCCCATTAGGGGAAATAGAGGTAATTCTTTCAAATCGCTACTAGTCATAAAGTTATGAATGGATTTGAACCCAATTTAGTCAGAAACATCCTTTGGGGAAAGGGAACAGATTTTGCATAAATGGTGACTCTGACCCCCAAGGGGCCAAAGGGGTGGGGCCTAATGGGGAAATAGAGGTAATTCCTCCAAATCGCTACTAGTCATAAAGTTATGAATGGATTTGAACCCAATGTGGTCAGAAACATCCTTCGGGGAAGGGGATCAGATTTTGCATAAATGGTGACTCTGACCCCCAAGGGGCCTGAGGGGCAGGGCCCAATAGGGGAAATTAAGGCAATTCCTTTAAATCGCTACTAGTCATAAAGTTATGAATGGATTTGAACCCAATTTGGTCAGAAACATTCTTGGGGGAAGCGGAACAGATTTTGCATAAATGGTTACTCTGACCCCCAAGGGACCTGAGGGGCGGGGCCCAATAGGGGAAATTGAGGCAATTCCTTTAAATTGCTACTAGTCATAAAGTTATGAATGGATTTGAACCCAATTTGGTCAGAAACATCCTTTGGGGATGGGGAATAGATTTTGCATAAATGGTGACTCTGACCCCCAAGGGGCCAAAGGGGCGGGGCCTAATGGGGAAATAGAGGTAATTCCTTCAAATCGCTACTTGTCATTAAGTTATGAATGGATTTGAACCCAATTTAGTCAGAAGCATTCTTGGGGGAAGGGGAACAAATTTTGCATAAATGGTGACTTTGACCCCCAAGGGGCCAAAGGGGCGGGGCCCCATATGGGAAATAGAGGTAATTCCTTTAAATCACTACTAGTCATAAAGTTATAAATGCATGTTGTAAACTCAGAGAGTCTGGACTTCATTATTTCTTTAAAGCAGTTGGGATCCCCACGCTATAACCATAAATAGCATTGTTTGAGGTTAACAAACAAAAGGAATTGAACATGAACATTATTTTGACATTTGGTCAAATCCAACCAGGTGAGCGATACAGGCCCCATGGGCCTCTTGTTACTCTACTGGATCTAACTCTCGATTTGTATTGAATGGAGCTAATATCTTGTGTATATTTTGTACAATTCTGTATAGTATGTTATTATTTTTCCCTAAACAATCACATGTTACCACAGTCCACTGCGTAACTGTATGCAACACTTTCTCATGGTAATGTAGCCATCAAAGGTATCCAATATGTGCAGTGGACTGTGATATTATGTTCGAGTGTGGGAATATTTTATAACAACATGAAGTCAGACAGTAGAAAGGCTTCATTTAACAAGTCAGTCATAATCAGTCATCATATCCAATACAGCCTTCTCCAATTATTACAGTATACAATATCTACCTGACAAGGTACCCACCATCACGTTGGCCTACATCATATAAATACTCCAACTAAGGCTATATTGTTGCACTTTTGAGGATGTAACCCAAGTCAGAAGAATGGAATGTGACCTATATTAGCAGAAGATGCTGATATTGCATTGGGTATCACATTTAAATAAGTTTCCAAGCGTTAGGCCATCACTATACAACATTATCGATGATACTGAGTATAACTGAGTACTCAGTAATACTCATGAAATATGTGTTATATTCAACAGGAAACCACATGGTGTGATTGTGTTGGTAATTTCAGATATCACACTATCTGTAGTACATGTTTTATGACGATCGGCCATGCGTGACAGGTACAAATAAAGAAATCCACAAATTATCAAATCTTCTATTCTTTTATCTATTTTCCATGAAGCAGTGATGATCCAAACGTTTGTAACACAAACTACACATGTGTATTTGGTTGACAGTTGATCATTTCCCGTCGTGTTTACAGTTTTAACAGACATTGCTATTACATGCTTTCTGCTTCCTCCTTACTCCAAACAAATTACTGATCTATCTAAGGCGCTATATTAGGACATCCGAAACTGTCTCCATCCAGAAAAGTAGCAAGGAAACTAGCTCTGAAATCAATTACACCACCTGCATTTAAACAGACGTATATGGGTGTTTTTTTTGTGTTGTATAGATATATATAGATGTTGATGATCTAATAATAGACATACCAGACAGGTCGTGACATAGTCTGGACTTGTATGTCCCGAGGATCATCACACCACTACGATAGAACATAGCCGAGAGTACAGCAATACCTAACCAAACACGTAAAGTAGTCATATTTATAGTTCTACTTCGAGTTCGTCTGTATTATGAACACTCGCCAACCCAACACTCTTTATACCACCATTATTCATGAATGTAGTTATTTTTTATTTGCTGATTTATTTGTTTGCAAATTCTTACAATTCAAGAGTGACAGTACATTTAGGATAAACTTAAGCATTATTTTTATCATCCATATTTACATGTATATTGAATAATCTTTTTTTTTCATTTTGTTATTTCGTTCAAATATATCTGAATACCACCTCAAGATGATTTTTATTTAACTACAGATGCCTTCAGCAAACGGTGTTGTAAACGATCGAACGAGGGACTGTTCACACGTACAATACTACATTGTATATATTTATATTTCATTATATATATTTATATTTCATTATATATATTTATATCTTATTATATATTTAATTTTAATATCATATATTTGATATATTTTTATTTTATACGCACTCACCTCACGCATGCATGTCGCACGCACGGGAGGCCGTCCTTAAATGACCTAAGCTGTTAATAGGACGTTAAACAAAATAAACCAAACCAAACCAAATTTTATTTTATTTTCAGTTGTTATAACTAGTTTCAGGCATTCTTGAGGGCAAGGTTTTGTAAAAGTATTTTCTATTTTTCAATTCGCGGATAATTGTTGGGTTTCAGTACAGTTGTACAAGGCTATGAATAGATGTCTGCTTAACATTCATTGATAATCTTCCACTATGTGCTACGACTTTAAAGTGTGATTTTTAAAACATGTTTCATCAAAATGAATGTACATGTATTGCATTGAATTTCCTCTATGTTGCTGCAAGTTTCGGCTGGTATCAACTTGAGTATGCTTTAATAGAGTTCTTTTTATTGATTTTCTCATTCTTGTGACATATAGGAATGTAATCGGAAAGACATTTTGGTGAAAGCATCGCAATTGACTGATTGTGTTGTAGCAGCAACTTGCTAACAAGATCTTGACTACAAAGGCAAACAGGGAACAAGGAAACAAAAACACTAAGATTGAATTATCCCAGATTGTAACAGCTTCGTAAAGAATAAGACTCCTCTAATGAAGATGATGAATTTACAGTGAAGGTTATTTTAGTGAAGTTCAAATTTCAACAGTTTTCCAAAAGTATGACGCAAAATAGATTTATTTCGCCAGGAACTTATAAAACGGAGACAAGTTTCCCTTGATTTTAACGAAGTCAAATCGACCGATCCCGTGAGGTCTGTGACACAAAAAGTTTCGTATTTATGAATCGAATCCAATAATCTGATTGGTTACGTAGAAAAGGGCTACGGAAAATCTGACCAATCAGAAACGTAGTTTTATATATTCTTTGGTTTATTAAACAATATGTCAGATAACAAAACATGCCGAAACAGGTGCAGTCATCTTGGTATATCGCTTCTGTTTTCTAGACGAAGAAGAGTTTCTACATTTAGAAGCATTCTGTCTTGTTGTTAAAAATATGAATATTCATGTCAAACCGCAAGGTTTCAAAGACAGGGCTCTCTTGATTAAAACGGGCGAAACTTGAAACATTGTTCTTTATACCAGAAGACATTTCATGGTGAATGGAAACATTCAATCTGGTCAATAAATATCATTATGTCTATTTAATTAAAGACTGGTTTCTAATTCGAATTCAAAACTCAACAGAATTATGTTTATGAAACTAATGACAGGAAACATTGTTAAAGTATAGTTGTTGACTTTCTTGAAAGGAACAAAACGTATCAAACATTAGGTTTTCGATCAAGCTACAATCTCTCCAGCTTCTCTTGCAGTTAAACTCGATTACAAACTAGGGTAAAAAATGGGCAGAAATAATTTGAAATTACAAATTCTGATTAATTTCTATTGTCTTCATTTAACTGTTTTCGTCCTGTAGTGTCAGATAATACTGATTTGTTTAAAACATTTTTATAAGACTGACAATTCGAAACATCGCACTCCATGCAATAAAGTGCTCATATAAGCTCGCTATAAGGATGAAAATATCGTTTTGGGTCTTATATATTACATGCACGTAGATTGACTGGTAGTGATGAAATGAACTACCACCTATCTACTGCCTGACTTAATAGTCTTATCACCTCGACGTTGATTTAACTAGACCTGTACAGATAAACCTGTTCATGGCCTCGAGCAGTATTTATGGAGGCGCTGATTCACACTGAGTATCGATCTTGTTCTTTGCTCTTTCTCTCAGCCATTATTCTTTATCATCAGGACATTAACACAACATACTTAATTGAATTTGGGTTTAGTATCTACACTGTCTAGTTTACACGGGATAAATAGCCAACTTTACTATGGCATTCACTCATAAACAAGAAATAACACTTCTTCTGTCTCAAATTAAATCCCATGACAACTATAGAGAGAAAACACGGGTCTATGACTAGCCAAAGCGAACACCATGACGATGAGGCAATCACTCAAGAGAATTGTTATATCTAAAACCAAGTCATCCAACTGTTATAGTTGGTCGTATTAATCAACTCAGCCTCATTTAGGAGTTACATTGAAGACGAAACTCAATCTGCGTCAAGATGCATTTTCGTCAGAAATCAATTTCCATTTTATTGATTTTAAGTTGTGTGAAAGACGAAACTATTTTTCACGTCTATTAAATTAATTTTCTTTTCCTGATAAAAATATCAAATCGTCAAGGGAGGAAAAGGATCAGTAACCGCCAGAAGACCGACGACAAAGGTATCGGTACTAGCGACTTGATGATCTCCTGTGTCATACGAGGTGCTAGAATGACTGTTCTATACATCACCAGACAACAGTCAAAACTATATCCCCAAGGACTTGGTTACGGTGGAATGATCTGACTCGCAACAAAGTTTGTTATTGGATTCGTGATGAACACCAAAGTTTGTTATTGGATCCGTGATGAACAATCTAATTTTCTCATCGTTCATAATTCAAACCGTGAAATGAGGGCGATATTTGTTAACCCTATTTTAATGCCGAAAGTTGTTTCATATGAAATCATATTTTGGGAGCAAGGTCAAACCTATCTAACTGGTAATAAATATTGTTCTCCGGTGTAAACCAATCACTGTTAGCCAGGATTAAAATTAAACAAGGCTAGTTTTGACTGCTGACTGCCATGTTATCTTTGCAATTTAATCAAGAGTCAAAATTGTGAAATAATCTTGTATCTTACCTGTGCGAAGGTAATATCCGGGTCCCCCATAGCCTTTGCTAGGACCCCACCGAGCCAGTTAGAGAAGCGGTTGCCGGGATTCCAACCAAAATCCTTCCGCAAACTTGGTAACAAACTGAGAATTCCCCATTTATGGTCTGCAACATTAAACAAGCATCGTTTTGTTACGGATACAACATCTGAATACAAATGCGCCTCTTCCCCTACAGACAGATTTCTTAACAATAACCTTCTAACAATGACCGCAATATATATATGTCTTGTTGATTTTGCCTGTGCATTGTTTAATTGTATTCTAATTGAATAATTGTTTCAGAATCATTGGATCGAGAAATCAATTTTATTTAAGTCCCGAATTTCGTCTCATAAGCCTACCCGGCATATTTAACGAGAATCAGATTTTTAGTGGGGTGGGGTGGGGGATGGAGAAGGTTTGGGATTGGAGGTAATGATATATGAGATGCACTATACCATATGTTGGCACTGGATACTGCAACAACTGCAAGTCTTTGTTACGGCTAATTTAGCACAAGACATTTGGCATAATTAGACTTCAATAACAATCCATGTTATCTGCGAGCGGACTGGTAGAAATGCGTATGAGGCATGTTTTCATTTATACAAGTCTTCGGCAGTTATGTTGTTTGCTGCAATGCTTGGCTGATTCAAATTACGGTAAAGCCATTTTGAACTTAAATGTCTAAGATAAGAGTTTCAATAACGAAGATCTGATAAAACAAAATAAACACCAACTCTGATAAGACATTGTTCTGATAAGACATTGTTCTGAGATTTATTTGTCGGTTTGTCTTCTTAAGAAAAATATTTGTCAATTATGTATACTATCAAATATGACAAAGAGGGTTTCACTCTACAATCGGCAAAATAATCCATCAAAATCATGAAAAAAGGTAAACTACATAGATGACGGTATGTTTTGTTAATGCCAGTCAAAACGTGGATAATGATATGTTTTGTTGATGCCAGTCAAAACGTAAGACTTTATGCATTTTTTCTGTGTGTTTACATTGAGGAAATATCCTATTTCATCTTCTCATTCTGTTCTCTCTCGAATTCACATTACAACGTGCTATGTTTACAACACGAACAAGATACCTGTATAATTTACCGACAAAATGGCCTCAGTCTAAAGTTTAAAATTCTGAAGAAAACAAATGGTGGGGTTAAATGTGAAAATCATTTATAACATTATCGGGGTGAATTACCACGTTAGGGATGGGAAATAGGGAATTTGTGGGAAGATTTGCGGTAAATCACGGAAGCTGGTAACTATCTAGGTTTTGATTATAGTTTGAGTACAAATTTCTCCAGTATTATTTCTCACGTGAGTTTCACCTATCATGCGAAAATAAAGGACCCAAGCTCTATTTCCGGGGTAATATTACAAAATGTAGTACATTTAAGCATTGAACTGTTACCAAAGGTAGTATACAGTCGATATGAATACAATTTGGGTGACAGATAAGTAGAATGTCGCCCATTTGGTAACAGTTCCAATGCTAATATTTACATTCATAAAGATTTTGTTTTATTTACTGTAGGTTAGAACGCATTTAAATTTGCCGCTTACTCTATCACTGACGTCATCAAGTTCAAATACCGGAACAGCCGAAATTTCCAGAAGGAATGATATAGTCCCTCGTGTCGTTATTAATAGCAAACACATGACTTTATTTTCTATTGCATGTAAGTTTGTAGATGTCGAAATTCATAATTGCATAGTTTCTGATTGTTTAAAATCCAAGCCGTTTTTTCGGAACAATGATATACGGTTAACATTTAGAAATAATGCCGCTTTGAACGGGTATTGCACAGGACAGACTCGATTCCTCGGAAACAACTAAGTTTCTATCGACTGGATTTAAGTTATTTTCAGAAGAATATCAGTTCTTAAATTCTAAATGAACGTCGTCTTGACAGTAGGTGTAAACGATTCCAGGGATATTTCGTTCGTAACAGATTCCAGTCTAACCGGTCAAATCAGTGTCGCTAACTTAGCAGACGATTTTCAAGTTCAAAGGGGCTCGATTTTGTAAGGAAGGCTTTTGACCTCAGTGAATAACCACAAAACTAAAATCCAGTATACATACACAACCGAAACCATGTCGATACTCCCCATTTTTTACAATATCTTTTTTTTATCAATACTGGACTTTAAATGTTGTCGTGTCTTGCATTTCTGAAAATTCGGAAACTAGCCCCTGTGAGTGTGACGACATTGCCAATTTGATAATTCCTAGATCAAGAACGGTGCTTGTAGTAATTTTGTGTTGACTACATTTTTGTTTTATTAAAAAATATTACTCTCATAACTTGGGAAATTGCTTTATTTTTTGTTGTGGACGATGTATATAAATTCTAGCATTCGAAAGCTATCTAGGCCGAAAGTAACTGGCGGCCATTGTTTTGACCTGCAACACCTGGGGCTGTATTCCTACACTGGCCGAATCACTATACAATTGTAGTATACAGTTTCATGAATACAATTTGGTTTACTAACGACATATAGGCAAATGCAACAGCAAATATTCTCAAGAATAACACTGATATCTAATTAATATCTAAACACGCATGTGCTTGGTACATCACATGACCTACCCAATAAGATATTGTCGAGATCCTGACTGAGAAATCCGTCTACTTCCTTGGATGTGTAACCGACTGCCACTAGTGCCGCTGTAATGGCCCCGGCACTGGTCCCGGCGAAACGTTTCACGTTCTGCATGATACCAAGGTCCTCGATTACCTAATCAAAGATACCATTATATAACATCATTAAGCCTAAATAAAATGGAGTAAAATGCTGTTGGAATAGAGAAGCATTATTGTCAGATCGTAAGAAATAAATCATATATTATAAAATGATTACTATATAGTATCAAAAACAGATATTGTTTGTAAACAGCATTCATACAAATATCAGTGTAAAATGAAAGGTCTTATAATTACAGCAAGTAGATACAATGTCTCGAGGAAAACACGTGTCTGTACTTTAGAGTCCGTATTGAAAGAAATTGTGCAATATACTGACCTTTACTAACGAGTTTGTTAAGATTGGTGGTACGTCATACAGAGCAATTTTCTGTTTCAATATAGATATTATTCTTGCCATCAAGAACATGTAATCAAACGTTTAATGTAATTATTATCAATGCCAAGTGTTTAAGATGATGAAGACCTTTAAAGCGCCACAAAATCCGGCCCCTTCAGCCCCGCCTCCTTCAAAGACAAGGTTCTCAAAGGGGAAAATGTTATCTCCCAATCCATCATACTCGTCTACAGGAACACCCTCTTCAATGGCTACTGTAAGGTACAAAACAACTAATTCATACAGACGTTAATGTCTATGTTTTGTTTCAGGTCAACTTCGGACAAGGGCTATATCAAATTGTCCGGACCAGGCAAAATGTGAATATATGTACTTCTTAGTGTACTTAATTTGTTGTGTGTTTTGAAATTGAATGATAAACGTTTTACTGAACACTTTAAAGTACAAAGCAAATGACGTATTTTAATGTTAGGACACTGCGGAAATAACATGGAATTGGGGATATTGTGATAATTGATTTAAACCTAGTTTGTCATATCTGATGATTCTCCTATTTCAGCCTTTATAAACTTTAATCTATAAATCTATCCCGTTGTTACAGGTGAGTGAGGCAAATAATGAATTATTTATTCCTTTCTATGATACATCATTACACTTTTAAAAGAGCACACGCATTGCCTCGAGATCGATAGCCGTATTGCAGGAGATATTGTAACTTGTTAACACTGTCAACGGGACCCCGATAAACCCCAGTGTTCTGTTGGCTCTGGTAACCAGCTATCGATAGATACCCCGACATTGTTAGGATATATACATTACAATATATCTTTACAATATAACTAAATATCCTTATGCTGTTTTAAAGTACCTTATATTATTACAATGTTTCCTTATATTAGTTTACTATATGTTTACGATATGACCAATTTAGCATTGTATTATTTTATTATTATAACATACCATTGCAATAAAAATGTATTTCCGTGCAAAATTGCAAATGTATAACGTAATGACATTGAGTATCTGTTTCCTTGCAATTTTACATATATAGTTATGCATCCTGATACTGTTACAATGTATAATCATCAAACTGTTAGAATTCATAATCATCACACTGTTATAATGCATAATCATCAAACTGTTATAATGTATAATCATCACACTGTTACAATGTATAATCATCACACTGTTACAATGTATAATCCTCACACTGTTACAATGTATAATCACCACACTTACAATGTATAATCATCACACTGTTACAATGTATAATCCTCACACTGTTACAATGTATAATCCTAAACTGTTACAATGTATAATCATCACATAGTTATACTGTATAATCCTCACACTGTTACAATGTATAATCATCACACTGTTACAATATATAATCATCACACTGTTACAATGTATAATCATCACACTGTTACAATGTATAATCATCACACTGTTACAATGTATAATCATCACACTGTTACAATGTATAATAACAATGTATAATCCTCACACTGTTACAATGTATAATCATCACACTGTTACGATGTATAATCATCGCACTGTTACAATGTATAATCATCACACTGTCACAATGTATAATCATCACACTGTTACAATGTATAATCATCACACTGTTACAATGTATAATCATCACACTGTTACAATGTATAATCCTCACACTGTTACAATGTATAATCATCACACTGTTACAATGTATAATCATCACACTGTTACAATGTATAATCATCACACTGTCACAATGTATAATCATCACACTGTTACAATGTATAATCATCACACTGTTACAATGTATAATCATCACACTGTTACAATGTATAATCATCACACTGTTACAATGTATAATCATCACACTGTTACAATGTATAATCATCACACTGTTACAATGTATAATCATCACACTGTTACAATGTATAATCCTCACACTGTTACAATGTATAATCCTCACACTGTTACAATGTATAATCACACTGTTACAATGTATAATCATCACACTGTTACAATGTATAATCCTCACACTGTTACAATGTATAATCCTCACACTGTTACAATATATAATCCTCACACTGTTACAATATATAATCATCACACTGTCACAATGTATAATCCTCACACTGTTACAATATATAATCATCACACTGTTACGATGTATAATCACACTGTTACGATGTATAATCATCACACTGTCACAATGTATAATCATCACACTGTTACAATGTATAATCATCACACTGTTACAATATATAATCCTCACACTGTCACAATGTGTAATCATCACACTGTTACAATGTATAATCATCACACTGTTACAATGTATAATCATCACATAGTTATACTGTATAATCATCACACTGTTACAATGTATAATCACACTGTTACAATGTAAAATCATCACACTGTCACAATGTATAATCATCACACTGTTACAATGTATAATCATCACACTGTCACAATGGTTAATCATCACACTGTTACAATGTATAATCATCACACTGTCACAATGTGTAATCATCACACTGTTACAATGTATAATCATCACACTGTCACAATGTATAATCATCACACTGTTACAATGTATAATCCTCACACTGTTACAATGTATAATCATCACACTGTTACAATGTGTAATCATCACACTGTTACAATGTATAATCATCACACTGTTACAATGTATAATCATCACATAGTTATACTGTATAATCATCACACTGTTACAATGTATACTCATCACACTGTTACAATGTATGATTACAATCTGTTATCCTTACACTGTTACAGTGTATGGCCCCTACTCTGATACTTGCGATGTTTCTGTTACAACTTACCGCTATCTGTTTCGTCCTGTGACGTCACCGATTCCATTCGCTGTGCCAATAATTTGGCATTTTCCTTCTTTTGTTTATCCAGAGGAGTCGCTTTTTTATCCACATGGTTTTTATCCTTGGGCTTCTTGGCCTCCTTGCTGGAGTTTGTACCCATCACTGTGTACTAGTAACTGTAACACAATAAACACGGGATCAGCACTATCGATTCCTTACTACTCTCAACGAAATATGTGTGCACATTTATGACAAGTTTTATGAATATTCATCGACTACCAGAAAGTCGCCCTTCTCGTTATGTAGCCTCGCGAGGTATGCACTTTCGTTGCTAGTACCAGATTTGGTATATCTCTGCCTGTCTTTCCAAGTGTTAGAGTTTGGACCGCCGCTCTCCGCGTCCATGCAATTTTATCGATTGCTGTTTTTGGTTGGACAAAATTGTTTGTGCTGGCGTCAAAGTCTAATTTGTCTACACAAATGCAATTAGGTGTACATAGTTATCGCATCCGAACAAACAATTAGAGGGTTGATGTAGCGGAAAACGAACAATAACCCAATAACCAACACATTAATACATTGAAATATAAGTGAGAATGACCTTTATCGTACATCACGTACCTGTCACCTACCAATTTAGCTCAGTACTTGCTTAATTTGTGTCTTAACATATATGGGCAGTCTTGAATGTAAATAAACAGTGTTTGTACTCTTTTCAAACACATATACGTATACCTATACTCCGCCAACACACATGTATTATCCCTATACGCCCCCAACATAAAATTAATATTATGTACACCCCCAACACACAAGTATTCCTACACTCCCCAAACACACAAGTATTCCTACAATTCCCTTACACACAAGTATTACTCATGCATATTATTTTCAATTGCCATACAGGAAAACCCAAAAAGACGAACCACAGCGTCAACAGACGAGATTCTCATTCAAATATTGAATATGTAATATGAATAGCCAACTCACCCTACGTAATAGACATTCAAATTACTCCCTGTATCTTATAATAATATATATGACACCCGTCAAAATTCATGGCGTTAAAGGGGAGTGTTATTAACACATAGTGTATATTTCTCAGTCTGGGCGATAAATATTAATTTTTTGAACATTAAAACCAAATCATTCTACCTACTCCTTCCTTGATAATTATGTTAATTAAACACTATATTGTATAATTATGATTGAATATGTGTTTAGTAAATAACTATTTGATACTTAACGACCGCTTTACAACTGTAGCTATACAAGCAAACTATTGTAACAACATGATATGTTTTCATTTGATGAGGTGTTTTTGACAGTAAGAGGTTTATTGTTATCATCTTTTGTTTTTATATTTGTAATTTGCCGCTGTTCTTTCCGATATATATATATCAATATAGAGTGAATCCTCTACACTAGGGCACCCCGATACCCGGAACATCTGAGCCAAACACTTCATGCACAGTCAACTTAATCTAAATATATTTGTGTCATAGATAATATAATACTGCTTAAACAAATGTAAAAAAAAAAGTATTGCAATGACTTGCCCGTATACTAGTAAAGTCATAAACTATGAAACATTTATTAAAAAAACATATTTAGTCAAAATTACACTCTCAGGTTGTAGTGTTTAATTTAAACTATCAATAGTAAGCGTAGACAAATTGATAATTCAGTTTAAAAATCAATACATCCCCTTAATCCAGGCCAGTATCACGTTAGCAAACATGTAGATGAGTGACCTTATCGTGTAAAGTAAGAAATCCTGAATTATTACTCATTTTGAATTAGGTCACCGTAATAGTAGTGTATCATACCTGTACTGACACGTAAATATGTCGGACAGGTACTCAAACACAAATCTAAATAAATAGGTGATTGTATAACCGGGAAAGTTTGATAGCAGCGGTAATCCCATGTGTTTTCGAATGGTTGTTTGAGTATTAGATTATCAAGGCATACGTTCCACCCACATAACGATGAGTCAATTGTTGAATGATGTTTTATCGTCTATTTATAGAAATTGTAGTACAGGATATATGATTTTACTTGTTACAATAAAGACATTAAGATGCTCAGAATACAATAGAATGACGTACACCCCGTGATAAAAATTAAATGTGTATTGAAAACCTATTAAATCTTTGAAAAATTACTGCGTTGGAGTTGGCAATTGATGGGATTGTGGGTGTCCCCGGTTATATATGTCTGATTATAAGACAATTTTACTACAGTTCAATAGAGAACTGGTATGTGTAACTTTATACGATACAATGATGGATCATTATAGGAGACATATGCTAACAACTAAGTGTAATTCGCGAGGGTGTGACGACATATGTGAGTTTAACTAGCCGGTGTTTACTCAATGATCCTCCGGGACGATATCAGCGTTTATAATGCTATTGATTTATCTCCACAGTACCAGTTACGTCATAATTAGACATTTAAATAATTGTGTACTATTCAGTACCAGTGCATCACGCCGGGGTATGCTATATATACTTAGTAAGGTGGGAGTGGATCTTAATACTGTCTAAATGAGTACACACGTATTAATGAACCACTGTAGGCCTGTAATGGGAGGCTGTAGGAGACAATCACTGTTAGTTTACTTAACCTCTCTATATATAGGGTGACTGTATAGCCTGCAGAACGTCAAGCCTGTGTTAGTAACTTTAGATCACATCTGAAGCATGAGGTTAATTAAACACCACCAACACGTACGTATGCCTTCTAGTCATGTGTGGATGAGAGAGGTTCAACGTCTTCCCATGATCATCATACAGCTGTACTGGCGAGCGGTTTATATCTACCCACCATAACACTGTACAGGTACAGTAGGGTACAGGTACAGTAGGGTACAGGTACAGTAGGGCAGGCTGATTATAACTGACATTGCCATACGGCTTAGAAAATACAACTTACCTGCCCAGTGTCTGGGTAAGTGAAACTCTCCTTCCCCGAACAGCTGTTTTGATAAATCCAACCTGTCGCCGGTAATGGTAGTAAGTCCTAATAAGGGTTTTCTGGTCCGCCTCACACCTGTAGTTACCTTTATAGTTTATAATACGTATTCTATACTTTCGTAAGGAAAATTTAAACTAGGTTCACGCATGCCTTGAATTCCTCAGATGACAGCATGCATTAACCAGTGTCGACTGTCATCCTCTTATCAACCAAGAGAAATTAAACCCGGTCTGCCCTCCTGTTCAAATGCCCACCAGCATGTGTCGACTATTGACAGAAAGTTAACCTTGTACGTCCTCTATAGGCAGTTTACTAACAACTGAAACCAGGCCCTGCCTGTCCTCCTCTTCAAATGCCCACCAGCATGTTGACTATCGACAGAGTTATACCTTGTATGTCGATCGTCCTACAGATAGTTTACTAACAACAGACAAATTCCAACCAGCATGTTGACTATCGACAGAAAGTTAACCGTTTCTGGCCTCCTACACTCAGTTTGCTAATCACAGAAATTTAACCTTTCCGTGTCGCTCTTTTTAAATGTCCATCTGCATGTTTACCACCAGTGCAGTTCTAGCCACCAGTCATTACATCTATTTCTGGTTGATAAATTGATACATGAAGCGTTCATTCATTACGAGGATGTACTGCTGAAGAAAGAGGAACATGGCAAGCCGACTAACTATCCAGAACACAGATCTAGAGCCACTTACTAATAGACTCAATATAACGTTTGATGCTTAATGGGTGTATAAATACTCAGTGGAGAAGTACGGCATACCGAAACACAGCGTACTTTGTAATGACATTTCCAGGCGATGAACAGATACAAATAACAAAGAGCCATCAAACTTGTTGTTAAAGTTAACCAAATATTTTTACCAACATTTATATATCGGGATGTATCGACTGTGTCCACTCACTGTGACGAGGTGTAGGGGTCAGAGGTGAAGCGATCTACACACTGTGTCTAGGTGTAGGGGTCAGGGGTGATGTTATCCACACTGTGTCTAGATGTAGGGATCAGGGGTGAAGTGATCCACACACAGTGACTTGGGTAAGGGGTCAGAGGTTAAGTGATACACACACTGTGTCTAGGGTAGTGGTAAGGTATGAAGTAATCCATTCCTTGTGTAAAGGTGTATGGTCTGGGGTGAAGTGATCCTCACATTGTGTCGAGGTGTAGGGGTCAGGTGTGAAGTGATCATCACATTGTGTCGAGGTGTAGGGGTCAGGTGTGAAGTGATCATCACACTGTGTCTAGGTGTAGGGGTCAGGTGTGAAGTGATCATCACACTGTGTCTAGGTGTCAGGTATGATCCACACACTGTGTCTAGGTGAAGGGGTCGGGGGTGAAGTGATCCACACACTGTGTCTAGGTGTAGGGGTCAGGGGTGAAGTGATCCACACACTATGTCGAGGTGTAGGGGTCAGGTGTGAAGTGATCCACACACTGTGTCTAGGTGTTGGGGTCAGGTATGATCCACACACTGTGTCTAGGTGTTGGGGTCAGGTATGATCCACACACTGTGTCTAGGTGTTGGGGTCAGGTATGATCCACACATTGTGTCTAGGTGTTGGGGTCAGGTATGATCCACACATTGTGTCTAGGTGTTGGGGTCAGGTATGATCCACACATTGTGGACTTGGGTGAGGGATCGGGATGAAGTGATCTTTATACCGTGTTTCAATTTATAGACACATATGAAGTGATTTTCACAATACAATGTCTTTGCACATTCCATACTGTAGGAAGTTTAGAATAATAAATTCAAGCTGTCTATGCATCTGATTAAAATTATTGATTAACATATCGACAAAGCCTATAGGCTGTGTCACACAAAACTCCTGGGAATTATACCATCCAAAGAGTATTAAACTATACATTATTTAGTATCAATAATAGCAGAGATCTGCTTACACATAGTTATGTTGGTCTCTGATCATATTGAATGCCTAAAGTAGCAGTGATGAGTGTGTGTATAGCATGCCGACTCAAGGAAGGGTATCGTGGTCGATTTCCTTTTTAGTATATTCTCAGGATGTGTACACCAAGAGTCTCGGTCACTCAGTGATACTAAACTGGAGTATTACTTGCCAAATGAAATCAGACGACGAGAGATTCTATCCGTAGTTTAAATAAAAATGTATTGTGTTTTCTTCGTGTATAACATAATCTTTTCCACTTTCTGCAGTCTAAGTAAAACCCGACCTTCGATGTCATAAACATTGCCATTAAAATTTGTGGAGCTTAAGTAAAATCCTACCTCTTATTTGATAAATGTTTCCATTAAAATTTGAACAGTTACATGTAAGTAAAAAACTACCTCTGATTTCATAAACTTTTCCATTAGAATTTGTGTAGGCTCAAAAGATCCATCTGATTTCTTTTTTTTCTATCAAATTTGTGCAGTCTAAGTAAAACCCGACCTTCGATGTCATAAACATTGTCATTAAAATTTGTGGAGCTTAAGTAAAATCCTACCTCTTATTTGATAAATGTTTCCATTAAAATTTGAACAGTTACATGTAAGTAAAAAACTACCTCTGATTTCATAAACTTTTCCATTAGAATTTGTGTAGGCTCAAAAGATCCATCTGATTTCTTTTTTTTCTATCAAATTTGTGCAGTCTAAGTAAAACCCGACCTTCGATGTCATAAACATTGTCATTAAAATTTGTGGAGCTTAAGTAAATTCCTACCTCTAATTGATAAATGTTTCCATTAAAATTTGAACAGTTACATGTAAGTAAAAAACTACCTCTGATTTCATAAACTTTTCCATTAGAATTTGTGTAGGCTCAAAAGATCCATCTGATTTCTTTTTTTTTCTATCAAATGTGTGCAGTCTAAGTAAAACCCGACCTTTGTTTTCATAAACATTGCCATTAAAATTTGTGGAGCTTAAGTAAAATCCTACCTCTTATTTGATAAATGTTTCCATTAAAATTTGAACAGTTACATGTAAATTAAAAACTACCTCTGATTTCATAAACTTTTCCATTAGAATTTGTGTAGGCTCAAAAGATCCATCTGATTTCTTTTTTTCTATCAAATTTGTGCAGTCTAAGTAATATCTGACCTTCGATTTCTTAAGCATCGCCATTAAAATTTGTGGACTTTTTAAGTAAAATCCTACCTATTACTTTATAAAATTGTCCATTAAAATTTGCGCAGTTTAAGAACAATCCTACCTCTGATTGCATAGCTCTCTCCATCAAAATTTGTGCAGTCTTTGTAAAATCCTACTTCTGATTGCACAAAATTTCAATTAAGATATTACCAAGTAACATTTGATCCTTGATTTCAGGTTTACATTTAAAATTTGTGCAGTCTCAGTAAATTTCGACCTCTGATTTCATAAATGTTTCAATCAAAATTTGTGACGTCTAAGTAAAATCCTACCTCTGATTTCATAAATGCTTCCGTTAAAGGATTTGGAGTCCTAAGTAAAATCTGACCTCTGGTTTCATAAATGTTTCAAATTAAATTTGTGCATCCTGAATTAAAATCCGACCGTTGATTTCATAAATATTTCCGTTAAAGGTTGTGCAGTCTTAAGTATAATCCGACCTCTGATTTCTCTCCGCTTACTTCGTTACACGGAGATACGGTACACATGTGAGATTTGATTTTACATTGATTGTATCTGTGATTTTAATAACATATTTTATACCTACATTTAGCTGAGATGACTCAGTGGTTAACTGTCATAAGAAAGACATTCCATCTGCAATGTTTGTCTCGATCAATGTCTCCTAAGCCTACCGGTTGATGACAAGTCGATTACCTAAAATTATCCTATTGGATTAAATACTAGTATATTTTCCTTGTAACAATATTTAGTGTTATTTAAAATATATGGAACACGCGAAGTTTGAATTAAGTTCGAAAAAGATTAGACCTAGCCAAAATATAGTAAGCTTAGTTGTTCAAATGTTAGAAAAGGAAAAATGATTAAATTTATTACGGCATTTTGTGTAATGAATTGGCAGTAAAATAGAGGAGACTGTATTTCCTGCATATGCCGTATAATTTAGTGAGATAATGCTATAAATGGTCAGTGAGCCTCCTCATTTCCCTTGGACTAATATAATCTTCTCCTACTTTGAGGGCATGACAGCAAAATCTAGATCAGGTAAAATGGGAGTCAAATGTGTGATCTATGAGAGAAACCGATTCTATATGAAGTCAATGCAAAGCTTTTGAGGAAGATATCTTAAGTTCACACTTTGTGATAACCTCAAATTGACCATGTCTCCGCTTATTTTGACCATATTATTCTAAACATTTGTCTCGATATACACTCATGATAGATTTGTGATTCAAATAAAAATGATAACTAAATACCAAGATAAATGTGCATTTCATAACTGAAGTTATCTTGTTTAACGGAATAAGTGATTTTTATAATCACAATAACAATAATAATAATAATGAAATAGTATAATATTGTTTGACGTATATATTTAATGACACTTGTACACAATAATCAAGTAGAATTATGCTGTATTCCAAACAATTGTATCACATAAAACCATAGTGTAAATATCTGTTCAAAGTCGCAGTCAATATTAATTAGAAATAACTACCAATTATCTGGTCTGATCAGGGCTAACTAATACCTAACGATAACTACCAATCCTCTGGTCTGATCAGGGCTAACCGTTACCTAACGATAACTACTAATCCTCTGGTCTGATCAGGGCTAACCGTTACCTAACGATAACTACCAATCCTCTGGTCTGATCAGGGCTAACCGTTACCTAACGATAACTACCAATCCTCTGGTCTCATCAGGGCTAACCTTTACCTGACGATAACTACCAATCCTCTGGTCTGATCAAGGCTAACCGTTACCTAACGATAACTACCAATCCTCTGGTCTGATCAGGGCTAACTATTACCTAACGATAACTACCAATCCTCTGGTCTAATTAGGGCTAACTATTACCTAACGATAACAACCAATCCTCTGGTCTGATTAAGGCTAACCGTTACCTAACGATAACTACCAATCCTCTGGTCTGATCAGGGCTAACTATTACCGAACAATAACTAGCAAATGACCCATGATTGTTAATATATTTCAGAACGGTTTGGGGTGACTGGTTTAGGAGTATGATACAGGTTTAGGTGACTGGTCTAGGAGTATGATACAGGTTTAGGTGACTGGTCTAGGAGTATGATACAGGTTTAGGTGACTGGTTTAGGAGTATGATATAGGTTTAGGTGACTGGTCTAGGAGTATGATACAGGTTTAGGTGACTGGTCTAGGAGTGTGATACAGGTTTAGGTGACTGGTCTAGGAGTATGATACAGGTTTGAAGACTGGTCTATGAATATAATACCGGTTTAAGTGACTGGTGAACAGTAGGTGAATGATAAGTATTTAGGCGTTAGAGACACATACGTATTGGACATATTTACGTGCTAGAGACATGTATAAGTGTACGAGACTGGTCAAAGGGTATGATACGGATGTAGGTGACCGTGTAGGAGAATGATAAGAATTAAGGCGTTAGAGACATGTTTAAGGGTACGAGACTGGTTTAAGGGTATGATACGGGTTTAGGGGTAAGGGGAGTCAGAGGAACGGTTTCAAAGACGCTTCCACTGTTGATTATACGTTCCCGCTTCTCGACAAAGTGCTTCAAGTAGGCCAAGGTACTCTGGCGTCCTTGCTGAAATGGAAAGCTTGGTATTGTACAAGTGCTAAATACCTGTTAAATAGAATACATTCCATCAGAGAAATACTTAAAACGTCATCATGTGTTTTAAATTATCCGAGGCCTTTGCTCTGCCATAGTTCTACGTATGTTGCTATTAATGTAATGTTTTATTACGTAACACATGATGTTTGTATATTTCATCTCACATAGAACCGCTATTCTACTCTAATTTACACGTGATGTACTTTTGGAAGATTCGGGATAATTATCTACAACATTAACATACTCCCAACAATGTAATGTATGTTGTTCTAACAACCTTACCCTGAGTAGGAAGTCGATATCTTTTTCTTCCAGGTCATAATCATTAGATCCGACGTATCCAGTGTAGATTCCAATGGTCCGATCAAGATCATCACCCTGTTAAAGTATTATGCTCACTATCCCAGTATTTATATAATATTGATTCGTTGAAGTAAACTTATATTACGGATTTATTGTAGTAAAATTATTATACGGATTTATATTAGTAAAATTATTATACGGATATATATTAGTAAACTTATAATACGGATATATTGTAGTAAAATTATTATACGGATTTATATTAGTAAACTTATAATACGGATATATTGTAGCGAGTTTATAATACAGATTTATTGTAGTAAAATTATTATACGGATATATTGTAGTAAACTTATAATACGGATATATTGTAGTAAAACTATTATACGGATTTATATTAGTAAACTTATAATACGGATTTATATTAGTAAACTTATAATACGGATTTATATTAGTAAACTTATAATACGGATTTATATTAGTAAACTTATAATACGGATTTATATTAGTAAACTTATAATACGGATATATTATAGCGAGTTTATAATACGGATTTATTGTAGTAAAATTATTATACGGATATATTGTAGTGAAATTATAATACGGATATATTGTAGTAAGCTTATAATACGGATATATTGTAACGAGTTTATAATACGGATCATATATTGTAGTAAACTTATAATACGGATATATTGTAGTAAAATTATTATACGGATATATTGTAGTAAACTTATAATACGGATTTATTGTAGTAAAATTATTATACGGATATATTGTAGTAAACTTATAATACGGAGATATTGTAGCACACTTATAAACGGATATATTGTAGTAAATTTATAATACGGATATATTGTAGTAAACTTATAATACGGATATATTGTAGTAAACTTATAATACGGAGATATTGTAGTAAATATACAATCTGATCTATTGTAGTATGCTTTTACTGCTGATACAGTGTTGTATATAACAGTCTTCTTTTTTCTTGTTATAAAATGTCTACAGAACAATCTTTATACAATAAATACCTCCATGAATATTCTGTTGGCGTTAAGGAAGACGGCATTAAGACAGGTGGAGAAGAAGGATGTCATACTGTCTATTTCCTGTCTTTTGTAACCAGTATATAACTGCTGTAGATCTATACCTTCTCGCTGCTCAACAAAGTTCACAAGCTCGTTGAAAGTCACCTAAGCAGAAACAAATTATGGAGGGAAAATAGAAAATTTCTCTTGTACCGAAATATCCTTCCTGGAAACTTCTTTGGTAAATGCTTTGGAGAGTTACATTGCTATTTGCGGTGAACACGTGCATTTTGAGCGTGATATAGAAATAGACTGGTAGACAATATAAAATAGACATTCATTAGTAATTGTGTTTTGTATATACCCTTGTATATATATTCACCTGGCCATCGCTATTAGAGTCTAGCAGATTGAAAGCTTCCTTAGCGTCACATTCCCTTCCATGTCCAAAAATAATCCGCTTACTCTTGTTGGAAAACCCGGACTGGAACAAACAAGATTTGGTCGATAATCCCTGTGTAAAATGTTCTACTAATGGTATCGGTGACCTTATTTCTTTCTGGAAATGTAACACTCCTATAAAAAATGACTGAGTATTACAAACTACATTGAAAATATCCGATGGCTAACTTATTATATTGTGAAATAGATGTTCAAGCCTCTCTATGTTTTTGCTTATAAAATTAAACTTTATCATGATGACTCTTTAAGTCGTAGATGATAGTGTGGTATAATCCCACCATTTTCTTTGGCTTCTCGACATCAACCTGTAAGTCTGATCAACTTTGTGCTACTGATGTGTGGCTTTGATTGTTCGCTCCACCATTCTTCAAATCGAACCAGTTTGTGCACTTTTCGCGGCTCATTTACATATAGAGAGTGGAGCACCACATTAGAGATTCACCATAATCAGTGGGTAGTTTCCCGGTCTTAATTGCAATTATAAAGAACTACGGTATTTAATCTCACATGATATCATTATAAAAGTATAATTTATCATTTAACATATTTTCGTAATTTGTCATAACTTATACAGTATATTACGAAAAAAGACAGGCTTTAATAGAAAACTTATATCACCTGATATCTAACAACAGTCAAGATTACCGACATAATAACAAAACTGTAAATCTGACTCAAATCACACTAAGACGATACAGATTTATATGTGGATCATCGAAAAAGGAGAACAAGACCAAGCGTCTTTATAGATGATTGTACAAAAGATACAATGGTAAATAACACCTTTATATAGAGAGGATTGTACAAAAGGTACACAGGTAAATAACACCTTTATATAGAGAGAATTGTACAAAAGGTACACAGGTAAATAACAACTTTATATAGAGAGAATTGTACAAAAGATACAATGGTAAATAACAACTTTATATAGAGAGAATTGTACAAAAGATACAATGGTAAATAACAACTTTATATAGAGAGGATTGTACAAAAGGTACACAGGTAAATAACACCTTTATATATAGAGGATTGTACAAAAGATACACAGGTAAATAACACCTTTATACAGAGAGGATTGTACAAAAGGTACACAGGTAAATAACACCTTTATATATAGAGGATTGTACAAAAGGTACACAGGTAAATAACACCTTTATATATAGAGGATTGTACAAAAGGTACACAGGTAAATAACACCTTTATATAGAGAGGATTGTACAAAAGATACACAGGTAAATAACACCTTTATATAGAGAGGATTGTACAAAAGATACACAGGTAAATAACACCTTTATATAGAGAGGATTGTACAAAAGGCATTGCATACGTGAGTATAGCGTGAACCGATTTCGTAAGAATGTAAACGTAGCACTCCGGATAACAATACACACAACCACGCAAGTCCCAAAAGAATTCAATTCAGAATTCAATGAAGTAAACTTACGTCAGCAAATACGTTTTCCATTTCAGGCATGTCAATCTTACCGTCCCCATTGACGTCATGTTTCCTCAAAACCTGTTCATCCGGAATAACGAATCCCGTGGTAAAACAGAAAAACGGTACGGAGATCATTACAAGAGCTACTGGTACATATGTATGGTCCATCAAATAATTGTACAGAATACAAACAGGATATAAACAAAAAAAATCAATTCAACATCAAAAAGGCACTAATGGGTTTCTATGGGATATGCCACGGAATGTATTTTTGCAATGGATTGGAGCAAAATGCCTTGGAGTCCCATCGGAAAAGTACGAAACAAAATGACAGTGGAAAGGAAAGGTCATACATAAAGCTTCCCGGAACATTCTTCAGGGAAACAATTGATAATAACGATAACATGACTGGCAAAATGTAAAGGATAGTTAATAGAAAGTGACAAACCATATAGTAGTAATGCTCGCAGTATTTCTCAACAATGAACAATGTCGTAGATTTTGGTAGTGAAATCACCATTATGAAACAGGGAAGTATAGTTCGGCAATATTTTCTCACACTGTTGGTATTCTACAGTAATTAATTGGTAATTCAGACTATTTTTTCTTGTAGAAAAAATTAAAATCAAGTGATAAGATGGCTGTTTTGACAGTTATCATCGTCACCCTGTATGTAATAAGATGACAGTTTTCATCGTCACACTGTATGCAATAAGATGACAGTTATCATCGTCGCCCTGTATGTAATAAGATGACAGTTATCATCGTCAACCTGTATGTAATAAGATGACAGTTATCATCGTCAACCTGTATGTAATAAGATGGGTTATCATCGTCGCCCTGTATGTAATAAGATGACAGTTATCATCGTCAACCTGTATGTAATAAGATGACACTTATCATCGTCACCCTGTATGTAATAAAATGACAGTTATCATCGTCAACCTGTACGTAATAAGATGGGTTATCATCGTCACTCAGTATGTGATAAGAATTGTAATTGTAATGTATTGTATGAACCACTAGGCCAAACTGATGTCTGTTATTGTAATGGTACACCAGACCGAGGTGATATATGTTATTGCAACACTAGACTAAGGTGATGTCTGATATTGTAATGAAACACTAGACCGAGGTGGTGTCGGATATTGTAATGAAACACTAGACCAAGGTTATGTCTGTTATTGTAATGAAACACTAGACCAAGCTGATATCTCTTATTGTAATAAAACACTAGACCGAGGTGGTGTCGGATATTGTAATGAAACACTAGACCAAGGTAATGTCTGTTATTGTAATGAAACACTAGACCAAGCTGATATCTGATATTGTAATGAAACACTAGACCAAGGTGATGTCTGATATTGTAATGAAACACTAGACCGAGGTGATATATGATATTGTAATGAAACACTAGACCGAGGTGATATATGATACTGTAATGAAACACAAGGCCAAGGTGTTTCTGATATTGTAATGAAACACTAGACCAAGGTGATGCCTGATATTGTAATGAAACACTAGACCAAGGTGATGCCTGATATTGTAATGAAACACTAGACCAAGGTGATGTCTGTTATTGTAATGAAACACTAGACCGAGGTGGTGTCGGATACTGTAATGAAACACAAGGCCAAGGTGTTTCTGATATTGTAATGAAACACTAGACCAAGGTGATGTCTGATATTGTAATGAAACACTAGACCAAGGTGATGCCTGATATTGTAATGAAACACTAGACCGAGGTGATGTCTGTTATTGTAATGAAACACTAGACCAAGGTGATGTCTGTTATTGTTATGAAACACTAGACCGAGGTGATGTCTGATATTGTTATGAAACACTAGACCGAGGTGATGTCTGATATTGTAATGAAACACTAGACCGAGGTGATGTCTGTTATTGTAATGAAACACTAGACCGAGGTGATGTCTGATATTGTTATGAAACACTAGACCAAGGTGATGTCTAATGTTGTAATGAAACACTAGACCAAGGTGATGTCTGTTATTGTTATGAAACACTAGACCGAGGTGATGTCTGATATTGTAATGAAACACTAGACCAATGTGATGTCTGTTATTGTTATGAAACACTAGACCAAGGTGATGTCTGATATTGTAATGAAACACTAGACCGAGGTGATGTCTGATGTTGTAATGAAACACTAGACCGAGGTGATATATGATATTGTAATGAAACACTAGACCAAGGTGATGTGTGTTATTGTAATGAAACACTAGACCGAGGTGATGTCTAATATTGTAATGAAACACTAGACCGAGGTGATGTCTAATGTTGTAATGAAACACTAGACCAAGGTGATGTCTGTTATTGTTATGAAACACTAGACCAAGGTGATATATGATACTGTAATGAAACACTAGACCGAGGTGATGTCTAATATTGTAATGAAACACTAGACCAAGGTGATGTCTGTTATTGTTATGAAACACTAGACCAAGGTGATGTCTGTTATTGTTATGAAACACTAGACCAAGGTGATGTCTATTATAGTAATGAAACACTAGACCAAGGTGATGTCTGTTATTGTAATGAAACACTAGACCAAGGTGATGTCTGTTATTGTAATGAAACACTAGACCAAGGTGATGTCTGTTATTGTAATGAAACACTAGACCAAGGTGATGTCTGATGTTGTAATGGAACACTAGTTCATGCTGATGTCTGTTATTGCAATAGGACAACTTTCGGATACTGTACATTTATAAACTCGTCCACGGCTTTAATGATGCATTCTTGTATTTTTTCTCTCCTGATTGCCTTTCTCAAGTCCTTCCTACAACAAAAATAAATAAAAGTGTAAGGATTGTTACCCAATGATTGTGTAAATAAAGATAAATTTCTTATTCAGCCTCCATCATTTACATCCCATATATTACCTTTATTATATTTAGTTTAAACTGTATTTTATTTGACAATTTCCATTCAACTACAGTATTTATACAACATATATATTAAAAAAGGAATCAGAAACAAGTGACAAGGCATATCCATTTCATTGGTATACTATTTACTTATATATATATATATATATATATATATATATATTATATCAAATGCCTATCTAACTTAACTTATTACAAAACTTCTCAATGTGTCTGACCTTTTGTATCCATATCTCCCATAACGATATTTGCGTTTGTCCTTTTTTACAGATGAATTACCCTGTAGAAAATGTGTTATGTTTACCTAGCGAGTTTGGAGTCGGGTACTGGTGTGTTTGTGATCCCAAACTCGTCCTCCGTCCTGTCTTCAAGGTAGTATTTATACAAATCGGGCCCCTCATCAGACGTCTACAACAGAAAACATGAACTGCGATAAGGCCCGCTTTAGTGATTAGTTCCGAACCGTCACAGCAATCTAACACAACCCCAGGGAAATCAGGCACTGCCCGACTTGTACACGTACAAGGGGATATTTTCCACGACCACTGCATATCTCAGACTATCCATACAAGACGATATATGATATAAGACTTTTGGGACGAGGGAGCCAACAGGTTCATCATCGAACATTGAACACTCCAAAAGGAACTAGAATCCCCCAATGGAAACGATTTATTGTAAGATTTTCTGTTCCTAGTTGACATTTGTAGTCTTGATCTTGGGAATAATACCTTAAATTCCTATTCAAGAGAAACACTTGAAACTTGAGCCAGCGTCAAAGACTGGGACAGATATGTTATTTAACATGATATGACAATAGTGTCGTTGTCTTTTTGCCACTATTAAACTTCAACTTCAACCAGGAATTCGACCATTTCATAAGTACTCGACCTCATCACATTCAAGACAAGGCATGTTACAATATATGTTCTAAAATCAAAATAATCACAACTATTTATTGCATCACTGTTTGGGGGGGGGGGGGGGGGGGGGGGGGGGGGGGGGGCGATACAATGAACGCGACGGAGACGTAAAGTTTAGTCTCTATGACATGTGACGTCTTTCAACCAATCCCTGATAATTTCATTGATGACGTCCAATTATAACTTCTCTATGATCAAACATTGGTCGTCCTTGTCTCCATTGACACTTCACCTCACGTTTGGCATTTAGTTGGGCGTTCGCCTATGGGATGAAGGCTTTGGCTTTGTTCGTTGGCCGAGACATACCAGGGATAAAAATGACAGTTGTTACTCCTGATTAACGTTCCACGACCTGTTCATCCATTGTGCCCGGATGGGGTGTCCTGCTGGTTGTCTTCAGCAGTATATTTCAGCAAGGTAGCACTGTTAAATCGGCATCAGTTCCGCGCCAGTCACCAGGAGGATAACACAACAAACTGCAGCCTCCTAAACCTCACTCACCACACATGTATCTCGCACACATGAGAGGCCATTCTTAAATGACCTTAGCTGTTGATAGGACGTCAAACAACATAAACCAAGCCATACCCACACAGGGGAGGTCGTCCTTAAATGACCCTATCTGTTGATAGGACGTTAAACAATACAAACCACACAGGGGAGGCCGTCCTTAAATGACCTTAGCTGTTGATAGGACATTAAATAAAATAAACCAAGCCAAACCCCAGTGTATCAGCTCACGTTATTCCATTAAATAGGCAACGTTGTGTAATTACCCGGTCTAATGACTGTACAGTAAGTATCCTTGCTAACAAGAACACGCGTGTCCACATCTACCATGGGCTTCAATTTGACAACATTGGTTTCAACAACTGATAAAAGGCCCAAGACTTGAAGTACATTATATGAGTCAGTCTGTCTACAATAATCAATATGCATATTGTTTGCCAGATGGATCCGTCAAAATCAGCTGATTCACAAAAAAGTGACAGAGTCCTATGTAGCTTCAGTGACAAGGAGGCTTATCAGTATATATTTACCATTAATATTTGATCATCTTTATTCTAAACATGAGGAGACAACTGGACTTCTCGTATAGCTCTGTCATATTCCACGTATCTTCAGACTACCGATAGTTCTCAAGTCTTCCCAGGGTAGTCTGGGTTGAAGGCCTTATCTTCGTAGTTTTGAAAACCGAACATGATGATTTATTTATTCATCTCTTGGTATTGTGTATAGTGTGATCATTGAAGTGTAGACACCAATTAGGGGTATATGACATGAAGAATATGTCGTCTGCAAGATGTTTCTTAATCACTGTAAGATTTCATCATACTCTGGGGAAATAACAGGTCAAAATACACAAACACCAGTCCACTCATTAACCGGTTGTATTCGGCAGTAACAAGTAGGTATAGATGGCAGTAGCCAATTAATGGGCTTGGGGCAGTGACGTCACGCTATGACCTCATTCCTGTTGATGATCCATTTGTTGAAGATATAAGGATCTATACTTGGCCCTCAGGGGAAGCAGACTGGAGCATAATCTATGGTTTATGAAACTCCAAGGTTTTATGACAATTCTTCTATGCGGGTCGCTTTAAAATGGAGTGCGATATTGGCCTCAGCGATTGAGAATGTGATGAACTGTAGATTAGAAATGTGAAAAAATTAACAAAACGTTCCAGACAGTGATAAATAATTTATTTTTCAGCCAATCACTGTCGCTTTTAATCACACGGACAGTTTTCTCTACGACGGATACGTGGCTATAACTCTTGGAATGGCGTCCAAGACCGTAGATAAGACATCACTTAACACCAGCTGACATTTTTTTTCCGAAAACCATTGTCATGACGCCCACAATTCGTTCTCGACTTCCCGTATTCCCATGCCAGCCTTCACAGGACGAATTACAACAACACGAAAAAAATACCAACGTAAATCTAACACGCAGTATGCCTTGTTCGGAAAACATGGCCACATTGCCGTAGTATGTTGACGCCAGTAAGATTTTAAGCGAGGCGGAATTCCATTTTTTCACACAATTCGAGATCATACTATTTTTGGTGACGTTGTAGCGTGTACTTTGCAAGTACCGTGAGAATTGCAAGCGCGCATGTGCAATGAAAATTGTCATTTCCGCCGTGAGAGTTACAAGTTTTCAGATCATAATACAAGTATTTCACTGTTAATGATGATAATCAAATGTGTCAACATTCGAAAACACCACAGTGAAGATCTTGGAATCACATAATTATATTAAGTGTGTCGGGAAACCCGCGAATACTACGCTAGCATCTGTAAAACGTTGTCTGTGAGCGGCGTATGTTACACCTCGTTTGCATACAAGATGTAAACAAAGATTCAACGCAGAAAAAAATATAACGGTTGGGAAAGCAGGTGTACCAAAATTAAAGGTAAGTATAGCAGAAATGTACTGTGGAATTTACTGCTTTATTTTATTATTTCCTTATTCCTTGGATGAGCATAGGTGCTTAGCACGTGTACAAGTAAAAGATAATTTCCCAACATTATTGACATAGGCAATTTAAAGATAGAAACAACAAGAAGCTAACCTAAAACATACTATTCAATGAGCAACCGTCCATCTGAAATTATATAGTTTGTGTATTTTATAAGTTATATCTTAAATATGTTACCAGGTAAATATACGGCCATGCTGCAGATAATATTCCCATGATAAATTACATGTATAATTATTTTAATGCTTTTACAATTAAGGTACATGTAGCAAACGATAGGGACCTCTGCATGACTAACAAGTTTTGTGACAGTGTTTTTGGAAAATTTCAATTGACCAAATTATGTTAAAAAACATGGCCTTCTTTCATTAGTATATCCAGGGACATCTTATTATACGTCCCTGGTATATCATGCTTACAAGTTTCATAATGCAGTTTAAATTCTAGATGTATATATCATGGCACACACACCAATTTTTACCATTAACTGTCCTCTTCTCTGATCAGTAGTTTTCTGTAAATTGCCATTTTATTTTTTTGTGTTTTTTGGAAGTTTTAATCAATGGACACAACTGGGTATTTATAATGCCTTTTTGGGGAAAATAAGGCTAAAACAGATGGGGAATGGAGTCTTTTGCGCACACAGTTATACAGACAGGAAAAACACTGTATGCATGCTCATTATATACTCCTTCTCAAGTTAAAATGTTTCCTTGATTTTCCATAAGTTATAGAGATGTTTTTAAATGTAATGCAATTCATTATTCACGAGTCCATACTTGCAGCACCTAACTGAGAGCTAGGGATCAAACACAGGACCTCTGGCTTACTATATATAGTTATCGTTGACTCAAATTAAACCAATTGACCCAATATTATATATACTTTTCTGATTATGGTAATTTTATACCATGTAAAAATATTATCTTGTAATAAGCCTTTCTGACCAATAAAAAACATTAACATAAAGTATAGCCACAGTAAGTTTATGACAGGGCAATCTTAAGGTACATGTATTTGTAAGCATTTTCATTAAACTACAATTGACGTGGCTGGGATTATTATTGGGCATGGGCATTTTGCAAGATAGATATGGTCATTTCCTTTAGCATATATATACAATACTACTTTTACTATTTTATACGATTGAGTATCATCAGCCAGTTATTTACAATAAAGTTTTGTACTTTCTTCAATCCAGACTTATAAACTTGTTGATCTGCAGAAACTGAAAGGGCCAACTTCTATGTTATGTGTTGAATTTATGAAGAATGGAAGGAATGTATGCATGATGTATGAATAAAATTAAATTGTAAATGTATATGTGCTGTTGAAAAATCTTCAAAAATGAAAAAAATCTTCTGTGTTCAAAATCAATGAAATCAGTCCTAAAGTTACATCATATATATATATATATATGGGGCAAAGAAGTAATTCAAACAGTGTAAACAATAAGGCTTGTTAAATTTTCGAGGCAATCCGCCCCTTTATCAAAACACAAAAAATTACAAATACAATCACATAATCTATATAAGAAGTACTGGAAATACAATAAAATACAATAAGAATAATGTTTTAGTAACTGGAGAAACCACAATGAACCCTTCGGCAAACGTGGGCCGAAGGCGGATACTAGCGTGACTGCATCATGTTCAACACTAGAACGCTATGCGACCAACGGCAGAGATATTTTGAATTCCCCCGCACGTGAAAGTATATCAAAGAGTTCAAAGAGTGTTATCTGGATTATACTGTTCATATTACTTCTTTGACCCTTATATATATATATATATAGCTTAGAAACACAAATGACGAAGGAAGCTAGACAACTTTTTGACTCGTGCCCTGACCGGGCCTCGAACTCACGATCTAGGCACCCAATCGCCTAGGCAGAAATATCCGCAGCCTATACCGCTGCGCCACATCGGCGTTCTTAAAAAAGAACGTTTCAATGGTACAGTGATGGTCGGCCTGATACCCTGACATGATCATTGTGGAAGTCGTATATTATATATATATATATATATATATCGTGTACCTTTAACAACCCATTTTATTATGGGCAGTGTATATGTATATCAAACCTTTATGACAAGTTGTAAAATTGTTGAACATTCTTGAAATGAATTATAAATTGTCAGTTACTCTCTGTAAGTTCATATACTTTCCAATTATCTTACCTGGAAGACTAGTTTATAAACAGCACACAAACTTTCCAATTAATATTAATTTGGGTTATTTCATTTTAGATTTCATTTAAACCAACTTCATCAGCACAAGAGAACTTGATTTGATTCCTAGAAACAAATTATTTACATGTACAAGATTATATGTATCAATTATGTAGTATCAGTGAACTAGATCTTTTAAAATCAGATTAGACCAAAATATTTTTTCAAAAGCTAACACTTTTATCTTTAAATGCTTTTCAAATATAACTGTTGAACTGGTTTATTGTGGTCATTTTGAGGTGAGCTCACCTGATCCAGCCATGAGAAATGCAAGCACAAGTTCAATAGGTCAAATATCACTGTTATAATGATTTATTATGGTCATTTTGAGGTGAGCTTACCTGATCCAGCCATGAGAAATGCAAGTACAAGTTCAATAGGTCAAATATCACTGTTATAATGATTGATTATGGTAATTTTGAGGTGAGCTTACCTGATCCAGCCATGAGAAATGCAAGTACAAGTTCAATAGGTCAAATATCACTGTTATAATGATTTATTATGGTCATTTTGAGGTGAGCTCACCTGATCCAGCCATGAGAAATGCAAGCACAAGTTCAATAGGTCAAATGTCACTGTTAAAATGATTTATTATGGTCACTTTGAGGTGAGCTTACCTGATCCAGCCATGAGAAATGCAAGCACAAGTTCAATAGGTCAAATATCACTGTTATAATGATTTATTATGGTCATTTTGAGGTGAGCTCACCTGATCCAGCTATGAGAAATGCAAGTACAAGTTCAATAGGTCAAATATCACTGTTATAATGATTGATTATGGAAATTTTGAGGTGAGCTGACCTGATCCAGCCATGAGAAATGCAAGTACAAGTTCAATAGGTCAAATATCACTGTTATAATGATTTATTATGGTCATTTTGAGGTGAGCTTACCTTATCCAGCCATGAGAAATGCAAGCACAAGTTCAATAGGTCAAATATCACTGCAGTTATAATGATTTATTATGGTCTCTTAAATCCAATACCAAACAAATATTAAGTAAATTTCATATACAGGCATGTTCTCTTTACATTGAGTCTCGGTGCTATAATGACATTACGAGATTTGAAAGAATTTGTACTGTACACAGTCTGTAAAAAAATAATGTAGAAGATGAGATGCACTTTATACTATTACGTCCAGCTCATTCAGAGTTCAGAGTTAGGTTATGAAACAATATTATATAGACACCCAAGTGATTATAAGCTTATAGAACTAATTTAATGAAAAAATTATAACAACTTTTGAGTAAATTTGTTTAATATTTGATGATGAATAAAAAAAACTTGAAACAGTTGTATTAATTAAAGCTTTATGTTTATGTTTAGATTTCCCCCTGTTTTATCCAACAATTTCTCTTTTGATGTGCCATATCAGCCAAAACTTCCATTTTAAGAGTTCAAAGAACAGAAGTACATATATATAATATTTATTGAGAGTAAAAATATGCACCATTTTTGATATGCATTTATATCAAAAAAATAATACAAGGATAGTAAGTGTTATAAATACTTTCATGGAAAATTGTACCATGTGTCTTATAATAGAGTGATAGATATATTTTGGTGTGAGATTTCCTAAGAAAGTGTTTGTATGTAAATGTAACTCTTTCAGAAGTTGCATTTAAATTTGATCTAGTTTGAAATAAATTTAAATTTATTTATTTCTTAATTCTTGAAATAGCACATTAAGCGCATGTTGACCTATATGCCAAACATAACACATAATCAATATGTGTGTAAATGTCACCCTAATTAACTGTAACCCTTGATATCTCAGGTGAGAATCATATAATTGGCTATGTTTGGTTAAAAAAACAAGTCATTGTTCTCCATAATGGGAGGTGGAGCTGTAGGGTAGAAGGGGACCAGGAATCACTTACCTGTGTAATATTTGTATCAATTATTAAACCACTTTGGGGTTTCCTTTAGCTCTTGTCCTAGACTTTTCGTCTGCCATGTTGTATATTCCATTTGACAGCATCTTCACTGACAGTAAAAACTAATTTGACAGAATCAACCAATCAAATTCTTCTAGAAAAATATATGATATAAATGTTGATGCTCCTATCGATTCTCAATGACATCTACAACATGGACCCAGACGAGTATCACGATTTAGTCTGTTTTCTTTCATCCACCTGTAGTTCTTACCCAGATGATCTCAAGGACAGCTCTACAAAGTTTGCCAGAAATAGAAGGGACAACTTTAAGCTAAAAGCCAGCAAGTTCTTTCTGAGAGGTATGTGTAACAAACAGTTATATAAAATATACAGTCAATATCAGAATTTCTCCAATTTTTTTGTCTGAGAACTTTGAAATCAATTTCTAATAAAATAGCTTTATCTAAATAAGAAAATTAGACTAAACATTTTTTATAAGAAATTTATCAATATATTTAAAATGAGACATCATCATCCTACTAACTATAAAGGAAATACATGGTAAAGGTTTGGTACTTTTTACTATATTGTATTTGTCATGTACTTTATTATTAGACCTTAACAAAATTTGCGAATAAATATACATTATTTCACAAAGAATCAGAAATATAATGCATATATCCCAGAGTACATGTAGCCTATAATTTATTTTTTCAGGCATAAAAAAAACCCTTCCAAAATTGGTGTTGTTTTGTCATTGTTTTTCTTTCTGGTTTTGAAGAAATTCTGATGATGGCTATATATATTTTGCAATAAAAGCAGGAACATCCTTGCATGTGATTCATTTGAATGAGAAACACATAGTTAATTTCATGTACATATATCAATGTAAGCAACTGGGTTAAACACCAAATTGTTCATTAATTAACCTTTTCATATAGTGAAGCAAGAACATTTCAGCACATGGTTCCTGTTACAAATTTAGCTTATGACTGATGGTTAATTGGATTTTGTTTTTTAAATGTGTTCAATTCACAAAATGAAGTTGTACGGTTGTTGAGTTTATGCTGTATTAAACTGGAATGTACTTATTTCCATTTATTGTTATATCCACACCTAGCTATTTCAGTTAACCTTTGATTAGACTTTGTTGATTATTTGTACAATTACAATGTTGAAGTTTTCCATCTAGTTGAGTGTAATGAAGCAATTAAATTCATGCATTGCCGCATTTTTTGGTTCTGAATTATTTTCTGTTTTTTGTTTTTTGTTTTTTGTATTTTTTTTTTTTTTGTATTTGTTGAATGCTATGAAAATGCAAATAATTAATTTATCATACATAAACAATTTAATTCTCACACATTTCCTTTCATTCAATGAATATGAAATGATATTAAACAGCAGGTTTTAGTATGGTTATGTCAAATTGACCCACTATTGAAGTCTCAATTATGTCTGTTTTATATAGATACATAAGTAAATATGAGCATTGTTTAGAAGTGATTGAAAAAAGAAAAGAAGGCACTATATATATGTATAGAGGTCTTAGATTGGAAAGTAAGATATATGAGAGAGAGAGAGAGTTCAAGTAGTATAACTATGTATATGAAAATATACATTTATAAAATATTTTAAAGTTATGTGTTCATATTTTGGCAAAAACTGGGGACAGGGTATAACCATGCAATATTAATTAACTTTTCCCATTTTTTTGATCCAGTAAGAAATTTCAATAAAGATAATTCACCTTTGTTTGAAGCAATACGTATATATACATTTCTGAGTATGATATGTACATGTATCTTTGATAAGGTTCTTAAGTGCAGCTACTGACCGTGATGTTATTGTTTTATAATTAAAATTATGGTATTACATTACATTATCTACTCTACAACTAATACTATTTTGATTAAAATAAACCAAAAATGCATGTTTCCTTGTTTAAACCAAAAGGGATGAACTGTGCCTCAAGAAATAACTAAAAAATATTACGTTCCTCTTTTATGCTTCTGAATATTTCTAAGTTTAAGGATATATATATGGATAACTAATCAAAGTATTTAAAGTATTGGACATACGGTATGCTTTTTTAGTGTTAGTAATATCTTGAAAGTTAGCTTTTAAATCATGTTTTTTTTAAATTCAACAAAATTATACTTCCTAGAAGAGTTAAATTTATCTTTAAGTTAGTCATTTATAATTTTTTAACCATTGTTTGTCAAATAAACTCTAAAATATTTAATAAACTTAATAGGTATTTTCAGTATATTTTTTCTCTATTATTGAATCTTCTTAATCTGTTATTTCCCTCCATGACTTGAACACGTCTTTCCGGAAAAGGTTTTTACACTTGAATAATCAATTGGTAAACATTCTGAAAGAAAATTAAATAAAACTTCCTTAATAGCATATTTTTTTCAAATAACACTACGTATCCAGGTTAGTTAAGTTTCAAGGCTTCAATAAAAGACTTGATGTTAATCATTATAAACCATTAAACCAGTGATATTAGTCATATTTAACACTGGCTTACATTTCTCCTGGCCAAATCATGTGTGCTCATTCCTAAATAACCATTATAAACCATTAAACCAGTGATATTAGTCATATTTAACACTGGCTTGCATTTCTCATGACCAAATCATGTGTGCTTATTCCTAAATAACCATTATAAACCATTAAACCAGTGATATTAGACATATTAAACACTGGCTTGCATTTCTCATGGTTGGATCATATTAGCTGAGTACTAAATAACCATTATAAACCATTAAACCAGTGATATTAGACATATTTAACACCAGCTTGCATTTCTCATGGTTGGATCATATTGGCTGAGTACTAAATAACCATTATAAACCATTAAACCAGTGATATTAGACATATTTAACACTGGCTTGCATTTCTCATGGTTGGATCATATTGGCTGAGTACTAAATAACCATTATAAACCATTAAACCAGTGATATTAGACATATTTAACACTGGCTTGCATTTCTCATGGCCAAATCATGTGTGCTCATTCCTAAATAACCATTATAAACCATTAAACCAGTGATATTAGACATATTTAACACTGGCTTGCATTTCTCATGGCCAAATCATGTGTGCTCATTCCTAAATAACCATTATAAACCATTAAACCAGTGATATTAGACATATTTAACACTGGCTTGCATTTCTCATGGCCAAATCATGTGTGCTCATTCCTAAATAACCATTATAAACCATTAAACCAGTGATATTAGACATATTTAACACTGGCTTGCATTTCTCATGGCCAAATCATGTGTGCTCATTCCTAAATAACCATTTTAAACCATTAAACCAGTGATATTAGACATATTTAACACTGGCTTGCATTTCTCATGGCCAAATCATGTGTGCTCATTCCTAAATAACCATTATAAACCATTAAACCAGTGATATTAGACATATTTAACACTGGCTTGCATTTCTCATGGCCAAATCATGTGTGCTCATTCCTAAATAACCATTATAAACCATTAAACCAGTGATATTAGACATATTTAACACTGGCTTGCATTTCTCATGGCCAAATCATGTGTGCTCATTCCTAAATAACCATTATAAACCATTAAACCAGTGATATTAGACATATTTAACACTGGCTTGCATTTCTCATGGTTGGATTATATTGGTTGAGTACTAAATAACCATTATAAACCATTAAACCAGTGATATTAGACATATTTAACACTGGCTTGCATTTCTCATGGCCAAATCATGTGTGCTCATTCCTAAATAACCATTATAAACCATTAAACCGGTGATATTAGACATATTTAACACCGGCTTGCATTTCTCATGGTTGGATCATATTGGCTGAGTACTAAATAACCATTATAAACCATTAAACCAGTGATATTAGACATATTTAACACTGGCTTGCATTTCTCATGGTTCAATCATATTGTGCTGCATTCCTAAATAACCATTATAAACCATTAAACCAGTGATATTAGACATATTTAACACTGGCTTGCATTTCTCATGGCCAATCATGTGTGCTCATTACTAAATAACCATTATAAACCATTAAACCAGTGATATTAGACATATTTAACACCGGCTTGCATTTCTCATGGTTGGATCATATTGGCTGAGTACTAAATAACCATTATAAACCATTAAACCAGTGATATTAGACATATTTAACACTGGCTTGCATTTCTCATGGCCAAATCATGTGTGCTCATTCCTAAATAACCATTATAAACCATTAAACCGGTGATATTAGACATATTTAACACTGGCTTGCATTTCTCATGGTTGGATCATATTGGCTGAGTACTAAATAACCATTATAAACCATTAAACCAGTGATATTAGACATATTTAACACTGGCTTGCATTTCTCATGGCCAAATCATGTGTGCTCATTCCTAAATAACCATTATAAACCATTAAACCAGTGATATTAGACATATTTAACACTGGCTTGCATTTCTCATGGTTGGATCATATTTTGCTGAGTACTAAATAACCATTATAAACCATTAAACCGGTGATATTAGACATATTTAACACTGGCTTGCATTTCTCATGGCCAAATCATGTGTGCTCATTCCTAAATAACCATTATAAACCATTAAACCAGTGATATTAGACATATTTAACACTGGCTTGCATTTCTCATGGTTGGATCATATTGGCTGAGTACTAAATAACCATTATAAACCATTAAACCACTGATATTAGACATATTTAACACTGGCTTGCATTTCTCATGGCCAAATCATGTGTGCTCATTCCTAAATAACCATTATAAACCATTAAACCAGTGATATTAGACATATTTAACACTGGCTTGCATTTCTCATGGTTGGATCATATTGGCTGAGTACTAAATAACCATTTAAAACCATTAAACCAGTGATATTAGACATATTTAACACTAGCTTGCATTTCTCATGGTTGGATCATATTGGCTGAGTACTAAATAACCATTATAAACCATTAAACCACTGATATTAGACATATTTAACACTGGCTTGCATTTCTCATGGCCAAATCATGTGTGCTCATTCCTAAATATCCATTATAAACCATTAAACCAGTGATATTAGACATATTTAACACTGGCTTGCATTTCTCATGGCCAAATCATGTGTGCTCATTCCTAAATAACCATTATAAACCATTAAACCGGTGATATTAGACATATTTAACACCGGCTTGCATTTCTCATGGTTGGATCATATTGGCTGAGTACTAAATAACCATTATAAACCATTAAACCACTGATATTAGACATATTTAACACTGGCTTGCATTTCTCATGGCCAAATCATGTGTGCTCATTCCTAAATAACCATTATAAACCATTAAACCAGTGATATTAGACATATTTAACACTGGCTTGCATTTCTCATGGTTGGATCATATTGGCTGAGTACTAAATAACCATTATAAACCATTAAACCAGTGATATTAGACATATTTAACACAAGCTTGCATTTCTCATGGCCAAATCATGTGTGCTCATTCCTAAATAACCATTATAAACCATTACACCAGTGATATTAGACGTATTTAACACTGGCTTGCATTTTTCATGGTTGGATCATGTGTGCTCATTCCTAAATAATCAGTATAAGTCATTAATTAAAACAGTGATATTAGACATATTTAACACTGGCTTGCATTTCTCATGGTTGGATCATATTGGCTCATTCCTTAATAACCATTATAAACCATTAAAACAGTGACATTAGACATATTTGACACTGATTAGTCTTTCCCGTTGGCTTCCTATTACTGTATTGAGTTGATATACTGTCACAGTCCATAAATAATTTAATAGTGTGTTTTGAGAATTATCTTTGATATTCACTAAGTTGTTGGAAATGCTTGCTATTTAACAGGTGATGTCTTGTATCGGTTTATACCTGGAAATGTAAATGGAGCTGAAGTACTTCTAAGGGACAGAGTAGAAGCCATCCTAGCTGAATTCCATGGTAGTGCCTTTGGTGGACATAGCGGAATAAACAAGACTATCCAATCCATAAGGGCCAGATATTGGTGGTTTGGACTAACAGACACAGTGAAAGACTATGTAAGTAAATTGAATATAATGCAGTTGATCAGTTTTGTAATTTGGTTATTACAGTATGTTTCAAATGGGAATTAAGGAAGACAATTAAATATGTATTTTGATTGATTTTTTTTTTAAGTCTCTGATCTGGTATTGTCTGAGCTTGACTTCTAAACTTTTGACATTATTTGATGAAATTATAGCATGATCACCAATTTGCAATGAAATGACTTTAGGTCACTGTGACAGGTAAAATATGTGCAAATAAGTTTTAATAATAACGTCTCGTCCAGATAAAAGGATATAAGCTTAAGGTCATTTAAGATGTAGCTTCATCACCCTTTCTAAAGTGAAGTGTCATTGGAGTTTGGTGACCTTGATCTCAAGGTCAGAGATCAAGGTCAAAGGTGTGACTTAAATAATTGCTACATGTAGTATATCTAGTACACTTGTATATGTACTTCATGTCTATGCTGTAGACAACAAAAACGTCCAACATTGTCGCTTAATCTCAAATTTCATACGTAGCTTCCCCTTGTTTGAAAAGTACTGGAGGGATGTTTCTCAATTTACACAGATTAGTAATATATTAGAGGAAGGGAAAAATAGAGAGAAGATCAATCTGTCATGAAACCTATAAAGATCATTCAATGGTGGTCGCCAAGATCCCTCTGGGATCTCTTGTTTTCAAATATACAAGTTTCCTGAAAATATGAATCATTTTTTGTTCACTGAAATTCACTTGCACACATCTATATATGGGCATATTAAGATTGTTTTCAGTGCTCAAGTGTCTGCATTCCTGGATGGAGTTTGTTCTTATTTCAATATTAGAGTTCTGTTAAAAAGTAAAACAAAGATTTTTTATCACACAGATCAAGTCATGTGAACCATGCCAGAAGTCAGACCCTCTGAAGCCAGGACTGAAACCTGAGTTAAAGCAAATCAAGGTATTTTAATATGAGATCTCATTGTTTAACTCATTTACTCTCTGATATAGGTATACTCATGAAATGGCTAAAACTCCCTAATGATGTCAATGAAGGGAATTGGCTGTGTTGTTACCTCGTACCCTGGCTCACATCACTAATTGAAATTTACCCTCTTCCTTATGGCAAAAATTGTCTTTAGGTGCTCAATCTTCACAACATTTAAAAGACATAATACATTACAGATTTCACAAGATATAGTAATGGCATTGATCATTGAGTTAATAGTACAACATTTTTGATGGATTCAAACAATACCTTGTAATAAGAATTAAGCGGAATGAGTAGCTATAGTTTTTATTAGTAAATGAGTCTTTTGGTATATTTTGAAGTTCAAAACTGTTTGGTTGGAATTGCATTTCATATGCTCAACAACACTTTAATATATATCCTATATCAATCTTAGATACTATTAAAGATAGTGACAAATCATAAAATTTGTCTCACTAATGCATGTTTGTACATAAGAATTTCAGAACACATTATTTCTTTGTAGGTCTCTAGCCCGTTTGAACTGGTTGGTGTTGACCTAGTTGGACCTCTGACTGAGACAGAAACTGGCAACAAATACATATTCACTGCTACAGATTACTTCACCAAGTGGGTTGAAGCTTTTCCAATACCATCAAAGCATGCCACTGTTGTTGCCAGATGCTTCAAGCAGCTGTTTGCCCGTCATGGAGCAATGAATGCCATACTAACAGACCAGGGAAAGGAGTTTGTGAACCAGGTAAACGTTATGTCTATTTTTAATTTTTCAATTTTCATATCTGGCTAATTTAACTCACTGTAACTCACTGTAGTTGAGGTCATTGTTAGTCTTCGACTACGATCGACGCATCTACTGTAATGACTGGTGTTGACTTCTGGTCATTTCCTACCATATAGCATACTGGATTGAATTTTCCAAGGTGGTGTCTCCAAGTTCGGTTCAGGCCTGATTTAAAGCTTTTCAAATTTTGAAAGTATTTGATGATATTAATTTGATGTAAAAGCAAGGATAATCTATAAGAGGTAGAATTTACCTCTCCATTTAGGAAAGCTAGATTGACTCTGATCATTTGTTACAAAAGTACAATTAATTTCATTATTCTGAAAATAACCTAATAGGTGGGATATATATATATGAGTTGGCCCGCAGATGATGGTTCTAGTTGAATCTAGGTGATCCATCCCATCAGTCAAAGTTGATATTTCCAATTAGTGGTTAAAAAGAATAAAATACCAAAGGAAAATATATGTTTTGGCTCTATCTCAAACACTACCAGTTAATAGTCACAGGAATATTCATATAAAAAATGTAAACATAAAAGTACCGATTGTATGAATTACATTTTAATAAACCTTTTTGTCTTTTTCTGTCAGGTGAATGATCAACTCTGTACCGAATGGAACATCCAGCATAGAGTAACGGCAGCATATCATCCTCAGACCAATGGACTAGACGAAAGAACTAATCAGACATTGAAGGCGTAAGTTTTTTTGACAAGACTATTATTGTTTGGCATTGTTTGTCTTTTCAGTGCAATTATTTTTTTTTACCTGGAGATCACCTTCATTTTACATTAAATAATTTATCATCATGATATGTAGTAGAATTTTTAAAGAAGGCATTTCAATTAAAATATTTTTTACAGAAAGGCATTTTTTATTTGAGTATTTAGTTTTACTATTATCAAACATAGGAATCTTATTGATCTTGTCTGTAGTTTCTCTCCAGGAGGGATATTTCTCACTTTTAAAATGTTGATTCTCCTTGGTCCCTATGTAGCATGTTTCATTTTGAGTCTGATTTGAAAACAGAGTGGCTGACAGGTAGCCATTTTTGATTTTGACATTTTAAGTTTGTTATGATTTTTTCAAAGTACTTGAGAACTGACAGTTTTGTGTTGTAACACAATTAAGCTATGTTGATCAGAATTAAAGTAGTTTGCCAACTAAGCTCTTGGTGTCAAAGGTCAAGGTCAAATATATGTATCTCTTACTTATAAACATTAAATCATATGATGAAGCAAATACACAAGATGTGAAAGATGTGAAATACGCAAGATGTGAACTGATCAAAGGTCAAAGTCATGGTGTAGAGGTCAAAGTTACATTTTTAGGTCACATGAGACAAAGTCTCAAGTGACCTTTTCTAATCGCCTTTTATCTGCCGTCGTCTGTCGTGCGTCGTGTGTCGTGTGTCGTCCATCCGTAAACAATTTACATTTTCTTCTCCAAAACCACTGAACCAAATTCAATGAAATTTGGCAGAGAGTTTCTATGGCTAAAGGTCAACTAAAATTGTGAATTATATGGTCCCCATCCCCCAGGGGCCTGAGGGGCAGGGCCAAAAAGGGTCAAATTGACTAAAATTTCAAAAATCTTCTCTCAGATAAGGTTGAATCAAACACTCTTCATAGAGTAAACTTTACTATAGTTTGTATAGGGAAATCACATTTTGGACTATTATTTCAAAAATCTTCTTCTCTACTCTCAGATATGGTAGAATCAAACACTCTTCATAGATGGAAGGGTCTTGAAGGTGCTTTACCAAAATAGTGAATTTCATGAACCTGGGGTCTCACGTTTGCCCCTGGGGAGGGGGTAAACTTTACTATAGTTTCTATAAGGAAATCACATTTTGACTATTTTTGGTTGGATTTGTATTGGAATTCATTCTAACTTGGTTCAAATTATTAGCATAGGATGACAGTTTGATGGTATGTACATGTTGGCCCTGGTTGACGCCCACGGGCTGGTGGGCATGCCAAAAAGGGTCAAATTGACTGAAATTTCAAAAATCTTCTTCTTACAACCCAATTAAGGTAGAATCAAATACTCTTCACAGATGGAAGGGTCTTAAGGTGCTTTACCATAATTGTGAATTTCCTAGCCCTGGGTTCTCACATTTGCCCCATGGGAGGGGATAAACTTTACTTTAGTTATAGGGAAATCACATTTTTGACTATCATTAATTTTGTTTTAGTTGTTTTGAAATTCACTATAAATTTGTTAACATTATCAGCATGGGTGACTGCTTAATGTTATGCACATATTGGCCCTGACTGATCCCAAAAAGTGTCAATCAAATTTACTGAAATATTTAAAAAAAATCAGGTGACCGCCTCTTGTTTGTGTTATCACTGATTTACATTTTTCATGAGATAAGAAATGAAAGTTGGTTTGAATGTAAAAAAGGAATCCTTTTGCCAACTGTCACGGTCACTGGGTCAAAGGTCAAGATCTAGCTTTTTATTAATGACCATTTTGCCTAGACCTTATACAGTAAGCAAACTTAGTTGGAATTAAACAAGGAATCAATTGTCCAAAGATCAAGGTCACTGAATCAAAACCAAAGGGCAATTTAGTTGGAAAGTTCAAACAATGAAATGTGATCAAATTTCTCTAGGTTTGCTTTTGATCTCTGCCCCTATTTTTAGGTCAAGTTCAGTGACCATTTCTAATTTGGAGTTGCCCATCATTAGTAACCATTTTCACATTTTCATCTCTTTCTCAAGAACTTTTTCACATTTTCATCTCTTTCTCAAAAACTCCTGAACCATTTTTGATGAATTTTTTACAGAAATCTTTATTGGCTAAACAATTTAACCAAAATTTTAAATTGTATAATCCCCACCACCCAGGGCCCTCAAGGTGGGGCCAGAAGTGGTCAAATTAACTGATATTTCAAAATTTTCTTCTCCCAGACCCAGACATGGCAGAATCAAATATCATTGGCATTGGTTTTTCAATATTAACATTTTGATGCAAGTGTTTAAAGGCACATTTATATGTGGTGTCCATGCAGTGTTATACTATCCCCTTTCAGAGTTAACCTTACATTTTTTTGGAAAAAAAACCCTGCTTTTTGATATCTTTTGGTGTTAACAGGCATTAATGCAGCATTTAAAATTGTATTAGAGTACTGATATTCGACATCTGTGTCCCTGTGGGGTTTAACCATCACATTCCTGAGTTGAACTGAAAGATATTTTGTGAATTTAATATGCTTTTTGACATGTTTGGCAAAACAATACCAATTGATATATTTAAATCATTTATTGACAAACATTTGCAATATGACTTATGTTGTTCTACAACAGCTCTTGTTAGGGATAGAATATCTTACGGGTATCTTATAGATATCTTCTGGTGTTTTATCGAAATTGTGACTTTCTTGTATATCCTACAGTAAATTTGGACTAGCCCCTCGATCCTTCAAGGGGATGGGGAGAGGGTGGATGATGTATATCCACTGCTCATACATAATTGACATAGAATCTTATCCCTAATTTCTCAACATCTTAAATCTTTATTTTCATTTCATGATGTCATCCAATCGAATATGGGTGTATTACATTATTTAACGGCAGGATGGGTCAGTTATGTGATAAATTTGTATAATTATTTCAGTACTCTGCGTAAGATGGTCAATGAGCATCAGACTAACTGGGATGCCTTTTTGGATGGAGCTTTGTTTGCCATGAGAACCAAACCACAATCCAGCACAAAGTACAGTCCATTCTTTCTTCTGTATGGCCGAGAAGCAAGGTACCCAAGTCAGCTCCCAAAAGACTTTGGAAACAACTTACAGGTTAGTTCTAGTACACTTTCCTGTTATTTTCAGCTCACCTGGCTTGAAGGGCCAGAGAGCTTATGCCATACAAAGTACAGCATATGTCAACATTTAAATCACTACTTGTCATAAAGTAATATATAGAAATTTAACCAAATTTGATCAAAAACATCCCTGGTTTGGAAAAGCTTCCTCTTCCAATTTCTATTAGGACTGGTCAAATTTGATGAATAATGTGTTATGGTGTAGTTTATCTGTCTGTTAATTTTTGTTATCTCCTACATTTTTCTAACAATCTCTTTGAAACTTGGTATTCATTATAATTATGATAGGAAATTGTATTACCCTGAAAAGGTTTTAATTTCATTATTTTTGAACAAGTTTATTTCAGTGATGAAAATTCTTGTCACATCATTCCTATTTTTATCCTGCCATCATCAGATGGTGGACTATTCAAATCGCCCTGCATCCATCATCTCTATGTCCATAACAATCCTTGTTATCATTATGTCAAAGTACTGGAGGTACATTTCTATAACATGATGAGTAGGTTCCCCTTAGTTCCCAGTTGTGTTAAAACAAAATGACTGACAGGTGGCCATCTTTGATTTTGAGAACTAGAAGATTTTTGTAGCTACATTGTATTAAAGTACTGGAGGAGTGTTTTGCAAACTTCACTTGTTCTTGTCATCAGATTATGAAGAGGGAAAAAAAGAAATGGAAAAGTAATGAAATCAGTCTGACATAGAACCATTAGAGATTGTTCAATGGTGTACACCAAGATTCCCCTGGTCTCCTGTTAATTAGAAAAATGGATATAAATAATTTCTTGAAAAGTACTGAAGGAATATTGCTCAAATTTTGCTTGTAGGTTCCCATTGGTATCAAGTTGTGTCAATTCAATTTAGATTTTTGATGAGAAAAATAGAATGGTCGTCAGACACCCATCTTAGATTTGAAGAATTAAAGTTTGTTATATTATCACTATTTCTTGAAAAGGGATGTTTCTCAAACTTCACATGTACATGAAGGTTCCATTTGTTCTTTGAATCAGAATATTAAGAAAGAAAAAATAAGGGAGAGTTATAGAAGATCAGTGTGACACAGAACCGATCATTGAATTGTGGGTACCAATTTTCCCCTGGGATCGCTCGTTAGCCTCATTTTTGAAAATTAATTGATAGGCTTTATATAAGATATGAAGTTGTTTTTGCGTTATTGCTCAATAATGTAAAAAAAAATATTACAGTTATATAAACCCTTAAATTTAAAAATTCAGGCTATAATGAAATCAATTTTTTAAAAAGATGTGGTATACCTATTATTAGTTTGTATTTTTTATCCCCCACATAGGAAATGATGATGTAGGTTCTATTCTGCAGTCAGACATAGCCAGAATGAGATAATTCAGCACTATCAGGGTATTGATTAATTAATAAATCTAATTTACTGAATTTGAAAATACTTCCTACACATTGACAGAACTAATGGATGGCAGTGCATAAAGTAACTCGTGTGACACCTGAGACAAAGTGCGACATCTCTTGTGCATCCATAAACTATTTACATTTTGCCTTCTCCAAAATCACTGGAACAAATATCGATATGGGTAAATTATTGTCCATTTCGGTAATTAAACTGACAGTTCATACAGCCGCTAATTGTGAATTCTTAAGAGAGAGAGAGATCGAGAGAGCATGTGATTTGAAATACTTCTTGGTCAAATAAACACAGCATATATTTTACATATACAGTGGGCATCGAAGAACATATTTGAGTTCATTCTCTCTGAAAATGATGTAAATTCCATGTTTTTTTCGGTCCGTGTCTGGTAACATGAATGAAGAACTTGTATCTTTGGGTGACAAAAATGCAGTGAAATGTCCTTAGACATGGACAATTGATTTTTTTTTTGTTGGCGACTTGCAATTCTCACGGTAACGGCAATTTTTATATAACATTTATATTTTCTAAAACAGATTTTTGACATTTAATTCAACTTGTGCTTGCATATGCATCTCTATTTGAATACAGATATCTGAATTAAATAGGTAAAAACCCAAATACTATTTTTTGTAGCTTGTCATAGTTTATACTCATGGTACCAGGATTTAATGTGGGTTATTGTTTTCAAATAATATGAGAGCTACATGTATCACCAAAACAGCTATGTCCTATGCATCATGAGGTATGCGATTATTTATTTAATCCTTTCTATTTTTATTTAAAAATGATTTACAATTCAGTAAACTGTGTTGTTTATAAATATTCATTTGGAATATGTCCATAAATACTTTCATCAAATAAAGAAAAACAACAGATTTTGGCTCATGTAAAGTATACAGTGACGCCCACATGTGACAGGGATATATAACAAGTGTCGCTGCCTGTGGTGACACCCCCATCATCTCGACAGTCCGATTCCTGTTGTCAGGGGTAGGCTATTGATCATGCTGTTCCGGGGGTTCCCTCCCTCTGTCTCCTCAGGCAAAACAGCAGGTAGAATATATAATTATCTGACCAATATTTCACGGCAGGTAAGATTACCCTATGGCGTAATTTAGAGTATATTTAACTCCGATCGATATGCAGGTACAGTATATTGCCTACACTGGCTATTTTGTACACAGTCATTCTAAAAACGCAATGACAGTCGCCGCCGACATTGTAACGCGATCATTGTAACAGTGCAATATCTGTTAACATATTTAATGACGTAAAACACACAACTCATGACCTGTTCCAATGACAAACTGTTCTGGCTTGCAAGTCTCACGGTTCTTGCAACTCTCACGGCGACCGGTGCCCCCTCCGTGAAACTTACAAGTACCGGAAGCGGAACTTGCAACTCTCACGGACTTGCAAAGTACACGCTACAACGTCATGATGATCAATTCCAAGACGTGTCGAGGTCATCCGAGGTCATTCCTGTCATCGACGTTTCTTACGATCACCATCCTACCCTCCTTTGAGAGATATGTAAAAGGCTATAAAGATGTAAACAATTTCGATTGAGGTAACAAGTAGCATATTGAATCCAACACCTAATCAAAATGTGCTTTGTATACTCATAAGCGTGGGTAAATCTCCTATATAGACTATCTTCAATACACAATAATAAGATAATAGACACGGGTCTACGTAAAGGGGAATAACTCGTATTTGTTTTAGTTCTCCAAATTATTTTCTATTACACCCCGTTGACAGGGGAACTTTTATTCTTATCAGCTTGACTTTAATCAAACTCACGTAAACAGGTAGACTTTGATGAAACTCAAGTAAACAGGTAGACTTTGATCAAACTCAAGTAAACAGATAGACTTTGACCAAACTCAGTAAACAGGTAGACTTTGATAAAACTCAAGTAAACATGTAGACTTTGACCAAACTCAGTAAACAGATAGACTTTGACCAAACTCAGTAAACAGATAGACTTTGATCAAACTCAAATAAACAGGTAGACTTTGATCAAACTCAAGTAAACAGGTAGACTTTGATAAAACTCAAGTAAACAGATAGACTTTCACCAAACGCAGTAAACAGATGACGTTGAATTATACCCGGTACAGTGTAATGTCATTTGAATCCTGCTGTCTACTTCGCAGTGAATAAATTTTGGTATCACGAAATAGCCATTAAGAACCAGAAGATTTCAGTTCCTTAAATACAAACAGACATACAAACCCTCATCTTCGGATACCCACGGCGGATTGCAATTATGAAAAGTGTAGCGTATCATATTGCAATCAACCTTGGGTATCCGACGATGACAAACCCTTGAAACAAAATACAAAATTAGTATTATAAACAACTATGATCTTGTATGTAGTCAGTAATTAAGGAAGCTACCCAAAGTACCAGTGATATGATACATATAAACATCCATTGTTGGGACAGTATTTCACTTTCCACTCGGTCGTGAGAAGTGTAAGAATATGCCAAGAAATCTATGTATTCTGTTCACTCCAGAATTTACTCTCGAATGGCGCGGAGTAAAATAGTTTAGTTTAAATCGTAAAAATGACCCTAAAACCCATTCCAAACATTAAGACTTATACGTCCGATGTCATGTGGCGAGGGGCACATTCGGGGAGTTCCGAGTGAGTCTTACCAGACAGAAACCCAAAGTTGTCAGGTTTCTTTCGCCAAATCGGTTTCCCTTGCTTAGTAGTTTAGGTAGATCCTGGATACTTTGAATCCTCTTCAAAAATGAATCTTGTGGTTTCATTGATAGCCACCATCCTACAAGATAAAAGTCATATTCTGATAATGCGAATTTCTGCTACTAACTTAAGAACTTAATAATCATATTCTGATGGCGCGAATTTCTGATACTAACTGAAGTTTTATTTTGCCCATGTGTTAACCACTATAAGTTTGGTATTCTACCACGTTTGCTATGCAACACCAGTTTTGATTGGTTTAAAACTGTGTATAATTTGCCAGTAATCCACTCTCGTGTCAATAATACACGCTCGTGAGTCACGGCTGTTACAATCTTTCCCCTCCAAAATCGTGCATTTGTAAACAAACATGGCGGCGCCAAAACGTTTGAACGTCGGAGACCGTGAATTTTACAACGGAGAAATTTGCCAGATTGTTAATTTCTATCAACACAGAGCAGAATTTGCTAAACAATATGCTGTGAGGTCTATTTCCACAGGCAACCTTTGGAGAGCATTTCTACATGAATTGCTGACCGACATCCCCGAATTTAGGAAAGTTCTCGTAACGTTGCCGTCAACTGGCTTGGGATTGACGTCAGCTTTTGAATATTCATTAGAACGCGCGCCTTTATCATTTCTTGTGAATTGTAACAGACATGTAGCGACACATTTCCCGGGGTTTCTTTGCCGTTTTTAGCTCTCTGGACGGAGTCCAGGAGAGCTTACGCAGTCATTCTCATGTTTTTGCCGGAAGTAGAATTATTAAAAGTTTGTGGACAGAGGATATCAGAAACAGTGGGACTGTCAGAATGGATTTCAAGACACATGATTGGGGTCGACACGAACTAGATTTGACAAGAAATTTGAGTTGTTAAATGATTTCATTTTCGAGTAATCGTCAATTAACGGTGTCATTTTGGACATTCTCGGTGTCACAGGGACATGCCGAACGTTATTCTGAGGAGTTATGTGGCAAAGTTCCTATATCAACCCACTGTAATGTGTATATAACAATGTGCTGCAACACACGTATCCCTGTGACGCTGCAAAAATTTGCTGCTATGCGTGTTACATTATACACATTATGTCGTCTGCTACAGTGTACAGGGTGTCTCGCGAAGTATATGTGTATACGTCCCTGGCAAACACTGATATGGAATATTACTATGTATTCTTAGTAGTTCCAATTGTTTATCTTCTCTCATAATAATAACTTGATTTCTTGAAAGCATGGGAATGGAGCCCTATCTTTAAATCGGCAAAAGTTCCGGCCTATCACAAGGAGACTTGACACGAACACACCGCAGCCTCCCAAAACACACATATGCACTCACCACACTCATACATGTCGCACGCACGGGAGGCCGTCCTTAAATGACCTTAGATGTTAAAAGGACGTTAAACAAAATAAACCAAACCAAACCAAACCAGAGCTATTACTTAGTATTTGAAATATGTCCTGTTACCCAGTGTATAGCTTTAAATCACTAATACATGTAACTGTTGACAAATGTGTTTTGGGTATAAAATGTACCATGTGTAAATATGGTAAATATCAGAAAACTTGTGATAATTTAAATCAAATTTGGAGAGAATATAGGTTTCTAATTGATTATAGTCATATGCATATATATTGATGATTTGTATTATGTAGTGATAATGTGCAAGCTGAAAGTATGTCGCATTGGTACTATATTGATGACCAATTTGACATGTGACCTTTGGTGACTAATAAATGAATAACATTTCTCTAGTCATATACATCGGAAAACAGTGAAAATATTATGAGATGAAACAGGACACAATTCTCTATAAGAGTACAAAATTTCATTTGAAACGATCTATACACAAAGTCAGGAAAATTCATTGAAAAAGTTGAAAATACAGAGAATATATAGCAAAATTAAAAGAAAAATAAGACTGAAATTGGCAAGGAACTGTATATACAAACAAGCTGGATTTCTAATCAACGTCCAGAGAGCTACGAGGCCCTTGGCCTCTTGTTCTATTAGGAAGAGGTATATCTCAGAACTAAACAGTACATGGTAGAATAGAAATAATCAACTTTGACTCGTGTATTGTTGCAGGATATACAACTCGGACTCGGAAATTTTGCAATTCTGCGGCCTTCGTTATTAATTTAATTGCAAAATATCCTCGTCCTCGTTGTATATCCTGCAACAATACACGAATCATCGTTAATTATTTCTTAAATAAAGATAACATTCCAGATGAAATGTAGACAAGAAATAAACAATGGGATTCGACGACGCTTATAAGGGACAAATCATTTCATTATGACATGTAGTATTGCTGATAAAATGTTTATATACACGTAATAATAACACTACATTTTAAATTAACTTCGCGAGTTTCCCCCGAAAACTCTCAAGCTGTATCTATCGTCTACAAATCAAAGAAACTAGACTAGGTGTTAGATCCATTTCGATGTTATATACCCAAAGGTACACTTGATGACCTGTTAATGACGGGGAACGTTATCTCTGATACAGATATGTACCACCGACATACCAATAACATACAAACAAAACGATACTAGATTGCTGTCAATAAATACTTGGAAATTTCGGGAATGTCATGAGAAATGGGTAGTGTCGGTACTTTTATGTCGACAGAGAGTCCTTAAAAACTGTTAACAACTTAATGCGAACCGTTAACACAGTACACTCTGTACCACCATAGCAAGTTACTGTCGTTTATGTATATTTTGTACTTACCATCAAAACAGTGGAGTGGGTAGTTACAGAACAGCGCACCGTCTACGTAGAAGTCTGTTTCACCACTCGGTAAAGTTTTCGTGATAGGTTGGAAGGCACCTGTGGAGGATTAAAAACAATAAGACTCGTAGCAGTATGGTTAAATATTACATCAACAAATTGGCATGCTTGCTGACCAACTAGAGAGGTAGCTGGCCAGGCTGCGATATTGAGATTATCGTTAGAAGTTTTGATGGGAGTTTGATGGCGAATGATGTATCATACCAGCATTTTTGTAACTTCTGATGGAGTTTCATGCCGGGTTAACAATCATCATTGCATTTCACATGAACGATATGGTATTTTAAATTTACTCTCACCTGGTGCCATCACGGAGTATGATGTAATAATGTATATGGCTTGTTATACAAGCATCACATTCGATATGGTGTTCATGTTTCGCGTTTGAATGCAAGTGGTGTTAACACAAACGTATTATTAACAATAATTTATTTAACATATCTCTACAGCCTTTCTGGGTTTTTATAATAGCTTCCAAATAAATTGGAATAAAAGGATGTGCAAAGTCGACTATGGTGTGGTTTTGACTAAACTCAGACCATATATTTCTAATAGCTTGTCTCAGCCCGTAAAAGAGTGTATGAGATGGGGAAAATCATATAATCTGTAAAACTCTTCATAAGAATAAAAACAGTTATTATTTTTATACATCAAGTCCGACAGATATCTTACTCCTTTAATCTTACTCCTTTATCAAACCAAGTTTGATAAAAAAAACTGGGGTATTATTCAATTTGACATACATAACCTGATTATACTCATTGTTAAACACTATCAATGAACAGCGTGTTAAAGGGGAACAACTCATGGTTGAAAGTGTAAAGAGAATACTTGTGGACTATTACAATATGGGAAAATATACATCAACCATAAATGGTAGGTACACTGTATTCACTCACAAATGGAGGCTTTTTCGTAATCTTTTTGATCAATAGACAGAAAGAATTGATTCATGCATTTTGTCATCACCTCTATCATATCATTTTATACCATATGCTGCCTTCTATGAAAGGTTTTTTTCTCCATGTATTATTCACCTATTAGTTATAGCTAAGCTACATACCCTGTTTTCAAGTTATATATATATACAGTATGGGTATGCAAGTGTGTGTGGAAGTTGTCTTTGTTTCTTTCTGTATCACGTAATTACTTTATGTGGAAAATCTGAACAAAAATATTAAAAGTAAAAAACAATAATTTATTTTAACAATATAAATATATACATGTTTATCACTAATTCATTCGTAAACCATTGTTCGTTAGTGCACTCTACGAAAAAACACTCTTGTAAGTGATATTTGGTATTCATTAACACTCGTGAAAAATCTAAAGGTAGTACAGGGTGCTTTAGAAAACATATCCCCAATTTAAACCTTAATAAAATGGAAACGCACATTTATAAATTGTAGAATTTTCAAACGATGACATCAATACAATTTGATTACAATATAACTTAATCTGCAATAGATATATGTTTTATTTCTATTTTTAGTTTTTATTGAGATTTAAAGTGGGGACACTGTTTTCTGAAACACTTTGTATATACAATATGACAGGAAATTACATTATATTGACAATTTTCAGAAACAAAGATTATCTGTGAGCCCTGGTAATCCTCGATCCTTGAAATAAAACAGTTACATGTACAAACGTTTATTTGCCACGGCTATTTTCGTTTACCTGGGTAGGAAACAGACATGCGCAGAGCCCGGCGGACACTCATTTTCGGAGTTGTTTTTGGGTGACAATACTCTTCCTGCATGTTATTTACGTTGATGATGACAATACACAGTTCCTTGTCGTATTTCTTATAGACCTAGAATACACAGCATAAAGTATTAAGGTATGTATATCAGGTAGCAGGCTAATGTATCACAACACGATTACATTACCAGTTCACACCTTTGGTCAATGTAACGTTAATTCTTAACATTGGAGAAGTTTTGGAAAGACGTAATGTCGTATGAATAACATCTAGTGGCCACAAATAATAGCGCTGTATCTATGTCTAAAGCCATAGCTGAGGGCGATATCCATGTTTAAGTCTTACACAATCATTCTGACAACTAATATATTAAAACCATACATTTTCTGTAAGATGTGCAATAATAGAACATCTATCCTGCCAATGATGGCTACTTAACCTGTTCGAATGTGACGTCAGGATTCCCGGTCTTCTTCTCCAGTATGTAACCGAAGTAGTCGTATAGTTTGTTACCCGGATGTAAACCATATCGCCGTATAAGGTTCGGGATAAAACTAAGGTAGCTACAGCGGGCATCTGGAAATCAAGATATACAGTTATAAGCTTCACACACAAAGAGTTCTTACGCGATGAACATTGACAAAAGAATATTTTAGGAATACCGAAGAAATTTACTTAAAATCGATAAAGCCATAGTACAGTATTAATATAGTGTTGCCCCTTTGAAAGCTGTTCACATACAGTGTCTTGCATTGTCCTTTCGGCCATTTGTAATTATATGTAAAAATGAAAGATATTGCTAAAGAAATGAAGTAGCATTTGTAATACGTATTAAAATAATTAGTTATTAATCATATTATTTTTTGTTTACATTCATAACATCAGGTTCCCTTACCAAACAGAAGCTTGCTACTAATATCCTCTCTAACTAAGTGTTCCATTTCCTCCACTGTGTAAACCCGACTGCCAGAGTGGTCGCAATGATAGCCCCAAAACTGGTGCCAGCGAACCGCTTAATGTTCTTCAGAATACCAAGTCCTTCCAGAACCTATCAAAATGATATCAACATGTTTATCCCAGACTGTTCATCACGGTTATGGTATATTGGCGTTGCTGCATCACAAATACATTCCGTTTCCAGTGATGCCAAATATTACCCCTATTATTCAGTATGGATGACCCAAAATATTACCTAAGATTACTCCTATTATTCAGTATTGGGTATAACGAAATCTTTAAGGTATGGAAAGCTGTAGGAATATTCATTACTTAAAGTCGTAAATTCCTTAGATAATCTTTATCATATGCAGGAAACTAATTGCTATCCCTATTTGTAAATCTGGTGTGTTCCTTATTGACGCCGAATGTACAATGTAAGCACGTGCTCGCCTTACCTGAAGGCCCCCAATATGAGCAGCACCTTTGCTACCTCCGCCCTCAAACACTAGGTTCTCAAACGGAAAATCCTCATCCTTAAGGAAGCAAAAACGTGTCTCTTTACACTCTTCACATTTTGTCGATGTCCGCTGTTCTGAGAAACAAATAGGAATTTGGGAGTTTGAGTGTATTTGTTAAGTTTTAAAAAAAAATGTGTTTTTAAAACGATAAACATAAGAGATTACGAGGTTGAAGCAATTTTAAAACATGTGCTGATTTGTATTAATCGCATTTAAAATAGAAATAAGCTAATCAGTAGAAAATGTCTTTCTGAATATAAGAAATGAAACCCTAAATCAAGTGTGATATTTAGGTACCATCTTACCGATTTGTTTTTCTATGTCATTTCGGTCTTCTTCAGTTAAAACTGAATCGAAATCAAGGCCCGTGTCTTCTTTTGTCCCCACACTGTAACTCCCACCCATGTTTTACGTGGATCAGTACCAGTGTCCAGTATGGTCCACGATCGAGGAGTCCTGCATATATACGAGAGGATACACGCAAACTGGATGTTACAATCGTAGCTTTAAAACTACAAATGAAAAAGTTAAACTTATGCGAAAATTCAAAGTTGTAAGTTATTATCAACTCAATGGAGGCATGTTTTATAATGACTACAATGAAATACATTTATTGGTCACGTGAATCATAAAAAACTGGACATTCTGGACATTAGCCACTTACGCTAATCACATGGGTAGCGTACCTCCTAGGCTGTATGATAAGCGGGATCATTTCAATTTTCCTTATGTTAATTTTCCATTTCTAGATGGTACAAGATTTTTTGGTAACCTTATTAAGTTAAATTGTACGTACTAAGAAAATCGCATGCCATCTCCGCAATGTTAGTCAATAATTATCATGTCAACATCCCCATGATATCTATGTAGTGCAAAATAAGTTATTTATGCAAATCAGGATATATTATCTATAGCAAAACATTAATCACAATAATCCTAACGAAAAGACAAAACAAATGCAAAATTCGATGTTTAACACTTCATATTCAAAACTGAATTATTCGCCTAGCGTTTCTCTCCACAAACATTTTTGCTATGCCAATCAAGTTTTGTTCTCCAACAACGTTTGTGTGCACAACGCACAGCATACAATTGTTCAGTCGTTCATGAGCCATGGTCCTACGCAGATAAGTCTTTAACCGTCGGCAACCTTTCTGGAGAAGCTGTTGTGACCGGGATGGTCAGATATATTCCGACAAAAGGCGCATTGTCGCTGTGTGCGAGTTCTAAGTTCATTATTAGTTTGACCGACGTAAAAATCACCACAATGAGAACAAAGTATGGCATATATACATTCAATAATCATTGGGAATGTACCCCACATAGGTGTCTTACATTTGGACACCCTGGGAATTACTGTCAAATTTAGAACATGCCAAAAAGATACGTTTGCCCCCCCCCCCCCCCCCCCCCCCCCCCCCCCCCCCCCCCCCCCCCCCCCCCCCCCCCCCCCCCCCCCCCCCCGCTTCCTACGCCACTGTAACACATATATTCCCAAAGTGCCAAACAGCCAGTTCCAAATGTCGCGATTTCCGCGACAGATGTTGGATGCTACAGCAAAGTTATGAGAGAAGCAGGCTGATGTAAACTCCAGGGCCTGGGTTGCTGCATATTTATAATTATATGCTGTGATAAAAAATATTGAAACAATTACTTTACAAACTCTGTATTGTCTTATTGTCTAATTATCAAAACAAAAAGCAACAACTTAATAGAAACACATTTTCACTTTAAATATATTATCAAGAAGCCTTTTAACCCCGTAACCACATCTTGAATAACAGTACCGTTATTAATACTGTAGATTAGAATAAAACACTTACCTTGATGGTTCCTACACAGGAATATGACGTTTATTTCTTTATACACCGACAACTATGCATTTCCTCTTAGTACATTCTCAAAGGGAAATGATAAGACGATTCCTATTGTACACGGATACACGTAGAATCCGGAATGTGTTTATCAATTAAGATACTACTGGGTGTCGATGGCCTCTCAAGGTATCTCCTGAACCCAGCTTTACGCAAACAACCATCATTTCTATGAACCTCGACAACTGAATATGTCAGGAATACTGAAGAAATGGAAAATAAATAAATTAAAAGAACAAAAAACAAAAACAGAATTCCATTGTGTAAATATAAAACCGTAATTTTAACATAAAATCGCAAAAAAAAAAAAAACGAAGGCAACATGTTAATAAAATTGGAAAAACGACTCTTATGTCGTAAGGATGTTAAAACCTGGATCGTAAGTGGCATTAAAGTCAATGTGATACACCAAATCAAAGTAAACTGATGATTCTGACCAGGGCGTTAATATAGCAATATAAAATACTGGAAACATGTGTTTTATAACGCAATGAAACAGGATATCCATAATATGATTGCAACACTGGGAAAAGATGTCCCTTCATATGCTACACTGAAAAGGTGGGTGGCGGAATTTAAGCGAAACCGTCAGAGCTCGAGGATTTCATTCTGACCGAGGATCTTGCATGGGAAAGCTTTCGGTCCGATGGGTACCAAGACTTCTGACAGTTGATCAGAAGCACACCAGGTGCACATCATCGCGTGTTAATCTTAACCTTTCTGAGGAAGGTCCTGCAACATTCTTTAGAGATTTGTCACTATGAATGAAATATGGGTCCATTATTTTACCCCAGAGGCCAAACAATAATCGAAACAATGGAAGCACCATGGCTCTCCTCTGCCAAAGAAGGCAAAGACTATTCCATCAGCTAGGAAGATTATGACCTCGGTCTTCTGGGATGTAGATGGTATTTTGCTGATAAATTATCTCCAAAAGGGACAAACAATCAATGGTACATACTATGCTTCACTTCTGAGGCAGTTACAGAAAAATATAAAAAATAAGTGCTGCGGAAAGCTCACTGAAGATGTCATTCAATCAGGACAATGCTCCTGTTAATGCCTCTGTCATTGTCATGACTGCCATCCACGATGGTGGCTTTAAATTAATTAAATATCTGCCTTATTCACCTGATCTCGCTCCACCAGACTAAGCTATTTCAGACACCCGCTTTCAGTCCGATGTTGACATCGTACATGCAGTGGATCACTTTCTGAACAGCCAAGAAAAGCAGTTCTATAAAAGTGGCATGTTGAAAAAATAATACAATATGTCCGGCAAAATTCAAATCCTTCAATATGAGGCTCACAACTTATCAATCAGCCCTCGTAGTTTTACCATCTACATGACACCGCCTACAATCACCACAATTCGTCGAATACACTAAATAATAAATATAACATCGAATGCATTTAGGATCATGATTTTCTTCTCTCACTTCGTTTCCAAACAATGTCTTTATAATTACCTCTTAATTGCCTTTTGTATCAATCGCCTTTTTTTGGTTTCGTCCTCTGACCAAGACAACTCTTTAAAACAGTGCTTCAGCTTAGCCGACTTCTTTTAACCGTAAAGCATTGGAAAGAGATGAAGAGGTTTTGGTTAGCTTTAGTATTGTTTAACGTCCTATATACATGTACATATATGGGCATTATGACGGTCTCCCCTGTGTATTGTTTAAAGTCCTATCTACATACATGGGCATTATGATGGTCTCCCCGTGTATTGTTTAACGTCCTATCAACATCTATGGGCATTATGACGGCCTCCCCGTGTATTGTTTAACTTCCTATCAACATCTATGGGCATTATGACGGTCTGCCCCTGTGTATTGTTTAACGTCCTATCAACATCTATGGGCATTATGACGGTCTGCCCCTGTGTATTGTTTAACGTCCTATCAACATTTATGGGCATTATGACGGTCTGCCCCTGTGTATTGTTTAACGTCCTATCTACATATATGGGCATTATGATGGTCTGCCCCTGTGTATTGTTTAACTTCCTATCCATATCTATGGGCATTATGATGGTTTGACCTGTGTATTGTTTAACGTCTTATCTACATATATGGGCATTATGACGGTCTGCCCCTGTGTATTGTTTAACGTCCTATCAACATCTATGGGCATTATGACGGTCTGCCCCTGTGTATTGTTTAACGTCCTATCAACATTTATGGGCATTATGACGGTCTGCCCCTGTGTATTGTTTAACGTCCTATCTACATATATGGGCATTATGATGGTCTCCCCTGTGTATTGTTTAACGTCCTATCAACATTTATGGGCATTATGATGGTCTGCCCCTGTGTATTGTTTAACTTCCTATCCATATCTATGGGCATTATGATAGTCTGCCCCTGTGTATTGTTTAACTTCCTATCAACATTTATGGGCATTATGACGGTCTGCCCCTGTGTATTGTTTAACGTCCTATCAACATCTATGGGCATTGTGATAGTCTGCCCCTGTGTATTGTTTAACTTCCTATCAACATTTATGGGCATTATGATAGTCTGCCCCTGTGTATTGTTTAACGTCCTATCTATATCTATGGGCATTATGACTGTCTTCCCTGTGTATTGTTTAACGTCCTATCTACATATATGGGCATTATGACGGTCTCCCCTGTGTATTGTTTAACTTCCTATCAACATCTATGGGCATTATGACGGCCTCCCAGTGTATTGTTTAACGTCCTATCTACATCTACGGGCATTATGATGGTCTCCCCTGTGTATTGTTTAACGTCCTATCAACATCTATGGGCATTATGATGGTCTGCCCCTGTGTATTGTTTAACATCCTATCAACATATACGGGCATTATGACGGTCTCCCCCTGTGTATTGTTTAACTTCATATCAACATCTAAGAGCATTATGACGGTCTCCCCGTGTATTGTTTAACTTCCTATACACATCTATGGGCATTATGACGGTCTCCCCCTGTGTATTGTTTAACTTCATATCAACATCTAAGAGCATTATGACGGTCTCCCCGTGTATTGTTTAACGTCCTATACACATCTATGGGCATTATGACGGTCTGCCCCTGTGTATTGTTTAACATCCTATCTACAGATGTACATCTACGGACATTATGACGGTCTCCCCCTGTGTATTATTTAACGTCCTATCAACATCTATGGGCATTATGACGGCCTCCCCGTGTATTGTTTAACGTCCTATCAACATCTATGGGCATTATGACGGTCTCCCCTTGTGTATTGTTTAACGTCTTATCAACATTTATGGGCATTATGACGGTCTCCCCCTGTGTATTGTTTAACGTCCTATCAACATTTATGGGCATTATGACGGCCTCCCCGTGTATTGTTTAACGTCCTATCAACATCTATGGGCATTATGACGGTCTCCCCTTGTGTATTGTTTAACGTCTTATCAACATTTATGGGCATTATGACGGTCTCCCCCTGTGTATTGTTTAACGTCCTATCAACATTTATGGGCATTATGATGGTCTCCCCTGTGTATTGTTTAACGTTTTATCTACATTTATGGGCATTATGATGGTCTGCCCCTGTGTATTGTTTAACTTCCTATCCATATCTATGGGCATTATGATGGTTTGACCTGTGTATTGTTTAACGTCTTATCTACATATATGGGCATTATGACGGTCTGCCCCTGTGTATTGTTTAACGTCCTATCAACATCTATGGACATTATGATAGTCTGCCCCTGTGTATTGTTTAACGTCCTATCTATATTTATGGGCATTATGATGGTCTGCCCCTGTGTATTGTTTAACTTCCTATCAACATCTATGGGCATTGTGACGGCCTCCCCTGTGTATTGTTTAACTTCCTATCAACATCTATGGGCATTATGATGGTCTGCCCCTGTGTATTGTTTAACTTCCTATCAACATCTATGGGCATTATGACGGCCTCCCCTGTGTATTGTTTAACGTCCTATCTACATATATGGGCATTATGATGGTCTCCTCTGTGTATTGTTTAACGTCCTATCAACATATACAGGCATTATAACGGTCTCCACCTGTGTATTGTTTAAAGTCCTATCAACATCTATGGGCATTATGATGGTCTGCCCCTGTGTGGGTTTGGTTTAGTATTGTTTAACTTCATATCAACATCTACAGGCATTATGATGGTCTCCCGTGTATTGTTTAACGTCCTATCTACATCTACAGGCATTATGACGGCCTCCCAGTGTATTGTTTAACTTCATATCAACATCTAAGAGCATTATGACGGTCTCCCCTGTGTATTGTTTAACTTCCTATCAACATTTATGGGCATTATGACGGTCTCCCCTGTGTCTTGTTTAACGTCCTATCAACATTTATGGGCATTATGACGGCCTTCCCTGTGTATTGTTTAACGTTCTATCTACATCTAGGGACATTTTGACGGTTTGACCCTGTGTGGGTTTGGTTTTGTATTGTTTAACTTCGTAACATCTATGAGCATTATGACGGCCTCCCCTGTGATGTGTGAGGTGACCGTGTTTTAGGAGGCTGTGATCATGTTACTGGTTGTCTCTTTGTGATAGTGCTACCTCAATGAAGCATACTGCTGAAGACACTTTGTAGGACATCCTACATGGTCACATTATAATGACAACGGGTGAACCACTCGTCCCATTCTCAAAATTCTGAGTACTGAGCCAGTCTGTACATACATAACTACCATTTTTATAGACTCTGGTATGTCTCGGCCAGGGGACAGAACCCAAAGCCTTACTCACTAGAGTGAACGCTCAACTGAATGTGAAAAGTGAGGCAGTGATAAGATCCCAAATGTAGTCGCCTCTTACAAACATGCAATTGGGTACAGCAGGTACAATTCTTATGACGAACCTGCCGGGCAAGTTGAAGAATGGAGAGGTGTATTCAGGGTATCAATTGACAGGACTGAGTATTGTGCTTCTATGTCTAGGTACGACATTTTAGGTGTGATGATGTATAAAGTAGTTGAAAGGTGATGGCGGATCCAGATTTTTGTTTAAAACTAATTCCTATAGAACAGGCAGCACTGGTGTCAAAACAAAAGATAAAACAACAAAAGATACAGGTTGCCATCACTTTTTTATTTAAATTTGTCAATGGAAAAAATCTGGCATAGACATGCATGCATTTAGTAACTTCAAATGCTGGAACTGTTATCAGTATAGGTAATTTGATGCCTTCAATTGAATTAACTGATAGAAAAAACAGTCAATATAACCGGTTATACATACATGTTGTATAAGACTACAATCAGTGTCTGTAATGTTCATGAAACATTTTATCTATTATTTTATCTGGTGGGTGTTCTCAATGAAACAGAAGACGGTCACTCCCCTGAAACACCTGGTCTTATTCTCCTTGTACTTTTACAGGAGTCTCCATACAAATTGTAATTTTTGTTTATAGTTTGCCCTGGTTTAATCACTCTATGAATTGTGAATTGTGAATTATGATTTTTCTATTGTGTATGTAACCTTTGTTGTTTTTAAAAAGATACATATTATCAACACTAAGACAATACCTTGGCATCATTATTAAGCAAAAACTATAAAAAAAATTTTTTTTAGTATAATTTTACAAAATATTAATTTTAAAAAAAAAAGAAAAAAAAAGGTGGATATCAATTGAAAAACAGTTAATAATTTGATGTAAGTTGTTATAATAGTAAACAATGTAGATCTAAATATCTATATCAGTAAATTAATCAGTTGATTTGGGCTTGTACGTGTTGTTTCCTGACCATAATGATCTAGGTCAATCAGATTAGAGTTTTTAAGATATGGTATAAATAGCTGTTTACCTTAGGCGTCACACCCGTAACTGTAGGTAACTTTCACTAATTTAAGCAGGATTCTTCACATGATTATAGGATAAACACTTCAGACTAGTTGAAACATTCTAAAGATTTAATCTTTGTCTTGAGTTGGACCTTTGGGTGTATACAGACAGTAGAAATTTTGGGTTTTACAAATTCTCTTAAAGTTATTGATGGGAAATAACCTTACCTGTCCGCGGAGTTCTAATGTGGGTTTAAGGAAGGCACTAGATGATGCTGGGTTATTGTAAGGCCTGACAATAAACCTTGGACACTTTTTACATTATATCATTCCTAAACATCCCCTTGCCTCCAACCAAATCTTGTAGGAATTGCTCCGAGAGAAAACACTCGAAATTATCTGTTTCTAAGATTGTGTACTCCACAGTCTGTTGCGTAATACATCCAGTACAATTTACTGGGGGCTGTCTTGGTCCTTTATATCACAACCAACATTGTGTCTTTAAACTGTTAACACATCCTGTAGTGCTCTACCACATAATGGTCTCCTATTATATAGTCATTTAAAGTGAACAGTCATACATAAAAAATGTACAAACAAAATTAAAGATAATTGTGTAGATTGTAAAAGTGTTGTTGAGGTCAGACAATCTTAGTCTCTGTAATTGATAATACATGTACTCTTCTACAGAGGATTCGTAATATTTTGCATTATTTTTAATAAAATGTCAACAAATAAATAATAATGACAAAAACATTGAGAACAGGGTCTAAGTCAATTATCCAATAAGAACAAAATAAAGTTGGATTGAATTGAAGTCAATGAGAGGAAATCCACTTCAACTTTCTATAAATAATCCTGAGACATTGGCACCATACGCACAAAGCATGTGGATCGTATTTACTAGGCACCATACGCACAAAGCATGTGGATCGTATTTACTAGGCACCATATGTACAAAGTGTGTGTATCGTGTTTACTAGGCACCATACGTACAAAGTGTGTGGATCGTATTTACTAGGCACCATACGTACAAAGCGTGTGTATCGTATTTACTAGGCACCATATGTACAAAGCTTGTGTCTCATATTTACTAGTCACCATACGTACAAAGCATGTGGATCGTATTTACTAGACACCATACGTACAAAGCATGTGGATCGTATTTACTAGACACCATACGTACAAAGCATGTGGATCGTATTTACTAGACAACATACGTACAAAGTGTGTGTATCGTGTTTACTAGGCACCATACGTACAAAGCGTGTGTATCGTATTTACTAGGCACCATACGTACAGAGCATGTGGATCGTATTTACTAGACAACATACGTACAAAGCGTGTGTATCGTATTTACTAGGCACCATAAACATGTGGATCGTATTTACTAGTGGAGATTTTTAAATACAGCAGAATTGACAGACAAGCTTGAAACATACACATCTAATCCTCCTTGTGATTACACAATACACGAACGATCGACACAGAGCATTACAACAGGTATACACAGACATAGGTAAATCATTCCCTATCAGTCCTCAGATCCACAGAGACACTGGCAAAACACTGTAAATGTGACAATCACTTAAGAATATTTAATTCCACGTTTAATCATCTACCTCTGGTGGTAGTTAACAAATCACCTGCTGACTGACAGTTACAATACATTTTTACAGTACAGAGTGATTTTGTACCCTGTAGAAGCAAAATACTCGAGTGATAGGGATTCAAAATCAAACTGCGATGTCTCAGGATGGTAACTCTTGCAGAAATGGCAAGCGATGAAGATTAGTGAGTTTATCTTTAAATAATGTAGATTGTCTTATGTCCGAGTAGCTGGGACTCAACTGTCTTCGATTGTATTACGTCCAAGGATCTGGGATGTGACAGTCTTAGGAGCCTACTTATATGAATAAGGACCATTTAAATTTACCTTACCTTCATAATTTGTGATTTATTGATCTCAGAAAGATATCTAATGGATTAATAATTCTATCTACCATCACAGTGGAATAAAATTCCTGGGAGTAAGCTTTAGGGACATAAACCATTACCAATTAAAAATACTACATACTACATATGATAATGTCACAACATGAAACATTGATTTGGGGCATTACATGTCCAGGAAATATTGGTAAGTGGTACACAAGGTGACAACCACTTATAACACAACAATGATGATTCCTGTGGTCAGATCAAAAGTCAGTTATTAAGTGCACAATTCAGAAATATTCAGAAATTCCTTTTTTGAAATGACATGCATTTCAAGCTGTGTAAAAGTTTAATGACAGATATAAGCTACACGATACAGTCACAACAATTATGTCTATCAAATCTTCTCAAGATTTCATTGATTAAGACTCCCCACTGGCCCCTCCCTGCTGACTCTTCAGGTACTTGCTGTATGTCTTTTCCTGAGCTTCATACATCTTGGTGAGTTTTTTAAGGGCTGATTTAGCGAGCTCTTTTCCCTCAGCATCATGGGTTGGAATTCCCTGTTAGAATAAAGAATATTTGTTTCAGAAGTCTACAACTATGTCCTAAGTTAAGACACAACTCTTCAGAAGACAAGAAAGCTTACAGGCCACAACGGTATTACATATAGCAGTCTCACTGAAAAAATGTTTGTGTTGCCAGGAGTGCTTATAGAAATATTAATCTGTTAATATATTGATAAGACCAATATGCCAATTATATAATTCCGCCTTTCATTCCGCTCATACCCAGTGATACATAATTTACTACATTCACATTTCTCATAATTACGCTCCATGATAATTTACCTCCATTTCTTATATGTCTCAAAGACAATATTCACTCCCTCTTTTTACCACCCTCAGCCATCCTGTCACCTCCTCTATTGTAAACCATCTTATACTGGGAGCGATACCTGTGTATTTTTAATCATGGATACTTGAATTTAGTACCTAAACGACTCCTCAATAGTCATTACATAGCCACTTACCTTGTCATCAAATTTAGAGTATTTATCGGTCTCCTTCTTGAAGAGTTCAGAAGGAGGAATTCGTGCCTGTGCTTCCTTAGCCTCCTAAATACACAAAACATCAGTATTATAATCAAATAACTGCTAACAGTAATTATCAAGAAATACTGACTGCTTCAAAAATATGAAATGTATACGTATCAATTTTACAATAATATTACAGAAAACTCAGGAGAACTGAGCACCAAGATGTTTTCGGGCAGGTTATCTTTATCTTTCTTATATCTAATTAATTTTTGGTAGAAATTAATGAGCATATAAATCAAACTAAAACTAGCCTGCCAATCTTGGTAAAAAAGTTTTGCTCATAATGATTCCAAAGTTTGAACATACAAGTATTTTTTTGTAACAAAGCAGCTCGAGCATCAATTTTGTAATCGACGATCATCCTAAAACCATTGAAGATGGAGAAACAGGTATATATCCTAGCGATGCAGTAATAAATTGTGATCATAACTGACAGTATGAACGCTGTTTTTATGACCCTGATCAGGTGCAGAATGTTTTTATATTATTTATTCAAGACTGAAATTGTATCTCCACATTTTACTTACTTTATAAGGAAGTTGAGGACATTTCTATCCTACTACTGATACCTCTACATTTTACCGTACTACAAACTTCCCATGACACTGGGTATAAATACTGATACCTCTACATTCATCATACCACAAATCTCCCATGACACCAGGTATATTTTACCATATTGCTACCTCTTCATTTTACCATACCATAAATCTCCCATGACACCGGTATATCCTACAATACTGCTCCCTCTACATTTTACCATACCACAAATCTCCCATGACACCAGGTTATTTATTTTACCATATTGCTACCTCTTCATTTTACCATACCATAAATCTCCCATGACATCGGGTATATCCTACAATACTGCTCTCTCTACATTTTACCATATTGCTACCTCTTCATTTTACCATACCATAAATCTCCCATGACACCGGTATATCCTACAATACTGCTCTCTCTACATTTTACCATACCATAAATCTCCCATGACACCGGTATATCCTACAATACTGCTCTCTCTACATTTTACCATACCATAAATCTCCCATGACACCGGGTATATCCTACAATACTGCTCCCTCTACATTTTACCATACCACAAATCTCCCACGACACCGGGTATATCCTACAATACTGCTCTCTCTACATTTTACCATACCATAAATCTCCCATGACACCGGTATATCCTACAACACCGCTCCCTAATTTGGAAACTTAATATGAGTGGGATGTTAAATAGACTCCAAAGTCCAGATCATTTATACCTTAGCTGCTTCAAGTTCTCTCTTCTTTCGTTCCTTTTCTTTTCGTTTCAGTTCTTGTTGCTTGAGCTTTTCCTCCCTCTCTTTCATGAGAGTTTCCCGATCGACCAATTTAATGGCAGTAGGTCTATCTTCATGGTCCTCTAGACGAACTCCGAGATTTGGCAGAGTATCGTCACGAACCTGGTCACAAATCTTCAGGATGTCAACCACTGGCAAAAGCATGCAGAAAAGTTAATTAGCAAATTTTACTCAAAATCCCTTCATTTGTTCTCGAAAAAGTAGGCTTTATATTAGTGAAAACTTGGATACCAGAAATGTCTGATATCAAATCATCTCTACATGTCACCTGATAATTACATAACGTTTAGATGGATTTTGTTAGTTGTGGCAAAGTGAAGATTTCAAAAACTTTTTATCGATTAAGAAGTATTTGTTTCTAGCTTGTAGACAAATATTATCAATAAACAGGACAGACAACATGCCATAATGCTTCCTGTTAAGTTGGGCATTTAAAAAAAAAACTTAAACTTGTACGATTTGATTAGTCTGTAATACACAGCGGTTTACAGTAGTAACCAGTGTGGAGACACCAACCTTTCTGTTCCCGAGAAACTTTCCTCACATCGTCACGGAACTGGGCAAATGCTTGGAGATATGGCATCACTGTCCCTTCCAACTACAGTTGACAAAGAGCAGAACATCAACGATCATAATAAGTCATTAACACTACAGTCGACAAAGAGCAGAACATCATAGATCATAATAAGACATTAACAAGATATGATTTATAACAGCTTCAGAGAGATCACAGAGATACAAGGTGTACCTGATACACAACAAAATACTGATGTATTGGGGAAAGTGTACGTCCAGATAAGGTGAAAACCCATTGAACCTGGCAATAAACCATCATATAAAAAAATGTACATTGTACCTCCTTGGAGTAACTTTTGTGATCGAATGACACTGGGTCTGACACCCAGATAATTTTGGTAGGGGGTACCTGTTGTGAATGACACTGGGTCTGACACTCGGATAATTTTTTAGGGGGTACCTTTTGTGAATGACACTGAATGGGTCTGACACCCAGATAATTTTTTAGTAGGGGGTACCTGTTGTGAATGACACTGAATGGGTCTGACACCCAGATAATTTTGGTAGGGGGTACCTGTTGTGAATGACACTGAATGGGTCTGACACCCAGATAATTTTGGTAGGGGGTACCTGTTGTGAATGACACTGGGTCTGACACTCGGATAATTTTTTAGGGGTACCTGTTGTGAATGACACTGGGTCTGACACCCAGATAATTTTGGTAGGGGTACCTGTTGTGAATGACACTGGGTCTGACACCCAGATAATTTTGGTAGGGGGTACCTGTTGTGAATGACACTGGGTCTGACACTCGGATAATTTTTTAGGGGTACCTGTTGTGAATGACACTGGGTCTGACACCCAGATAATTTTGGTAGGGGGATACCTGAGTCTGACACCCAGATAATTTTGGTAGGGGGTACCTGTTGTGAATGACACTGGGTCTGACACCATAGTAACCACAGAGGACACCAAAGATCCCTGAGAGATTTAGACTAGACAGACAGTGTTGTGGAACTGAATATCATTTGTTACCAATGTACTTCAGTTATTATCGTTCTTAAACATATCTAGAAATAATACTTATAATAGATCAGTCTCTTAATTTCCAGCCAGACTTACATCAGTACCACCAGTTCCACCCTGGGGGAATCCAATCACAGTCTCGGTCTCTATTGCACCATAAATCTGAAAGTAGTGGACATTGTCAACAATCAAAAGTGTCTTGTAAAAATATAGGGATTTCTACAACATTTCATAGGTACATAAACACAAATTAGTAACTAATTACACATTGTTAATGACTTATTACACAAATTAGTGACTAATTACACATTGTTAATGACTTATTACACATTATTAATGACTTATTACACATTGTAAATAACTCATTAAGGTACAGTTAGATGTTGGCTAAATTTTTTATACAGTACGTATATTCTCCTGGGTGATTAATCTGCAATGAAGTTTGCAGTAACATTTGATTTTTATATCGTTCAAATACTGATGTGAAATCAAGATGTACCATGTTCCCAATTCTTAGAAAAGTGCCCACTACCTTTTAGGTATGAATCAAAATGAAATCAGAAATCAAGTCAATAGCAGCCACGACAACTGAATAAAGACATAAAAACCAACATATCACATGTTTCTGTTAAATGCAGCGTTACCTTCAGCATGTTAGTGATGTAGGTAGCCATGTTTTTCAGCAGCATACGATTGGGGAAGCGTTTATCCACCTTACACTTGGTGATGTAGATATTACAGGCAGATATGGCTTCTCTCATCACTTCTAAAGTCTGACGGGTGTTGATGGAATCTGTACAAACATCAAAAATGTCATTTTATCTTCAGACAAACTCAATACAAATCTATTAAGACATACACCAGAATTATGTTGTATAGCTGGGTTACCAAGGATTATACTCATGCATGCATATATGTAATGTTAACAACAGAATTACAGAAGAACGTACGTACTTGGAGAACAAAATGGTATTTTTGGCACCATCGTAAACCATCGTAATTGAGGAAGTTTTATATGTTGGACAAATAGGTACTATACTATATGATGTCAGAATCAGTGTGACATTTGCCACAGGTATCTTAGTTTGAATGAACGGTTGATCAATGTTAGCCAAATGTGTTGGTTGTGTTTCAAATGCCATTTAATAACATTTTGGTGCGTGACCAGGATGTCATGAGTTGGACAAATAAACACAAAAAAAAAAATTTACAAATATTTCTCATATACTCACCACACAAAGCTGCATGCACATCTCGTCTCATGGCCAGATAGCTGAAACAAGGAAATAAATCTGACAAACATTTCCCTCTACAAGAAGTGGAAGACCATGCAGTTGAACATCAGTGATATGAGATTCTTACATATGTTAAAGATTTTATTTTCTATTTGTGAACCTGTATAGATTGTTCATGGAGGTCTACTTATGTTAAAGATGTAATTTCTTATTTGTGTACCTGTACAAATTAACTCTAGCTTATTAAAACAGACATGATCATGGAGGCCTACTTATGTTAAAGATGTTATTTTTTCTTACGTTTCATTCATCGCTACTTCGTCTTCGGTCCACTTTTCAAAGGCTGCTACGCCAGTGCTAGGGGTCAATCTCAGAACGTCTTTAACAGTGAGGAAAAATTCCTGCACACAGAAAAGGTATACTTAAATTTTCATTTGATAAGTATGAGGCACAGATGAAAGCCTTGTGGTTGTCACATGGTGCTTTGCTGAAAGAATGGCTACTCTGCCATTACTACATCAATTTTAAAACACAAATGACAAAATGTAACATGCAACACATGTACACTTTACAACATGTCTTCCATCAAATTTCTTGACCTCAGTGGTACTTACATTGAATGTGTGTTGAATTACATACATTAAAATCCTTATAAATATCTATCCAATTTCAGCACAAAACTTTCAGCACTTCAAAAGTCCCAGACAAGGAAACAGGGATTTAAAAAGTGTAATCACCTGCTTTAACTTAGGTCTTTTCAGGCCTTTTTTGGTGATATAGCTACACAACTTTTTCTGTCGTTACCTTTATACTGATAAAATTACTCTAAATTTCTTGAGAAAGGGTAAAAGTGATATGATAATAATTGCATTTGCCACTCAAAATTTATTTTTGTACCTATTATTGCACTTCTCCACCTCCTTCCCTGGTATAATTTGGTACCTACATTGACATTCTTTTCGTACTTGAGAGCGACCTCCATGCTGTTATCACCGTAGTCGAGAGTATCCTTCCAGGCGTGGAGAAGGAAGAGCAGACGCAGCTGTTGAGATGTGTGTTTCTTAAGAGCTTCCTTTATGGAAATGAAGTTCTTGAGTGACTTGGACATTTTGCAGTTGTCGATGGTCAGATGTCCTGTGTGGAGGAAGTAGCGGACCCAGTTGTCGTTTTCGTAGTAGGCCTGTAAAGGTAATGATAGACCACAATGAATATCACGACGTACACAGCTGTAGATTATACTCAGAACAGGGATCAGAGTGGACGTGATGACAGAAAGGAAAATTAGCAATCGTCCTTCAAAGAAACTTAAAACTGGAGTAAAATTATTTACAATGCAGCATGCAGAAAATGAAAATAGATCCTATGGGAATTAAAACAAATGAAGACAAAAAAATCCCAGAGTTAGATGTATCACTAGAATTCCTCGGAAGTGGATGTGTAGCCTGCACTGAATATTAGGGTGATTACCAGCATTATTGCATGGAAACAGAATTTCTATTTATAGTAACAGTAAGCTTGACCTTCGAACCAGTAAAAAAACAAACCCATGCATGCAAGCACTTGTGGTAAGGAAAAACTGCATAAAGTTTGAGTTCGATAGGCCAAAGGGAATTTGAGTTATTGCATAGAAACAAATTTTCTATTTTCAGTAACTGTGACCTTGACCTTTCTTAACATTGATGCTGATGAATGACAGCAAAGGAACATCATATCCTCTGTTTCTTCACTGTGCGGTTTATTTGTTTGCTGGGTTTATTACCTGTGAACAGCCAGAGTCATTTTGAGGCAGAGTCTCCCTTGTAGTAGTTGGTGACTGCCTTACTGAATAACATATAGGAGGCCTGTCACATGCCATCCAGGGCAAGTAGGGTAAAAGTGTCTTGCCCAAGGAGAAAACCTTGACAATTAACATAGAGCTGCCTGTATCTCAGTTTCCCAAAAACACAAACATATACAGGAAGGGAGTGTCGAACCACACACCTCTGATCTTCACCTGAAGTTATGTGGTCGGTGCTCTAACCAACTGAGCGATATTGTGTCCCCTTCACTGTGGGGAAAAAAGAGAAAACCTTTCGCATTGGATGGATTTTCTTCCCTTACAAAATGGTTTATAGAGTAAACTGCCTCAACCAGAGTATAACCATGTAGATTACAAGGTTCCACTACAAACCTCAGCCTGGGCCAACTCATTGTCATGGTGAGGGAACTTGAGATCAAATCCTCCAGTGTGGATATCCAAGGATTCTCCCAGAATGCAACTTGCCATTACGGAACATTCAATGTGCCAGCCAGGGCGTCCCTGTAAGGTAAAATCTACCTGTTCACTCTGGCAGTATTTAGTAAGTGGAGATTTTCTTTTTATAATGAAATATTTGTTTATAACTCTGGACAATAGTATATGCATCGTTTAATTCCAGGTGGATGTCTAATCAAGTGGAAAATTAACAGTTTTATCATCAGAAACATTATGGAAAACTCATAGATGTGTAAATGTTTGATAATATCAGAAAAGATATATTTGTTTGTATTCAAAAGGAAAAATTGATGAAAATTGAAATTGTTGTTGTTTTGAGAAGAATTAGACACATTCAAAATGACCAACCACACACCTTTCCCCAGGGAGAATCCCACGATGGTTCACCTGGTTTTGAAGCTTTCCATAGAGCAAAGTCACTCTGGTTTTTCTTCTGTCCGAGCTGAGATTCAGAGACACTAAGTTCACCTTAAAAAACCCAGGTAAATTGTACGACTATAACAGGTAAAGATTAATACAGAGTATAACAGAGAAAGTCCTACCTGTACAACTAACGTATCACACAGGTAAAGATTGATATAGAGTATAACAGAAAGTCCTACCTATACACCTCAAGTCCAATACAGGTAAATTGAAGAGATTCAAGATTTTTATTAAACAACAGGAATTCTCACTACATTAGCTTATCTATAATCCTACATACATTCTATCAGGTCTATCAATTTTCCTGTTTGATACTGGAACAAAATATATTCAATGGTCTCATAGAAAGCAAGGAGTTACCTTCCCCTTCATTCAGAGCATTGGCATCACCGACAGCCTCTGGTACTAACTTGCCGTAGAAATGTCCATCTGATTCTGAGAATTCAGATGTCCTGAAGTACACAGAACCATTGGCTTCATATCTGAAACAAAACGATTCATAAATTATAACTGGAAACCTTATCAGGTTTAGTACATCTCATTTTACGCCCTCTATAACAAGAGGCTCACAGGGCTTGGATACATATACAACTAATTCAACTTACTGGTACATATAGGTTAAGTTAAGGACAATATCATAGTTTAATAATTGACCTATGAACTTTTGTTTAATAACCTGGTACTAAAAGATAAGTTGTCATGAAAGTTTATTGTATTTTCTCCTCAGTTTTCGAGACTATATTTATGTCATACAGTGATTGATGTAACCTATAGTATTGATGTATTTCGACCAATCAAAAGAGCTAAACTTTAACCAACCACAAAAGGTGTATTTTAACCAATCACAAAGACTATATTTCCACCAATCAAAAGAGGTATGTTCAATCAACCACAAGTGTATTTTAACCAATAACAAAGAGTGTATTTCCACCAATCAAAGGAGGTTATTAAATGTATATACATTAGATAGATATGCATGCATAATCAAACTGAACACAACAAAAGAATACAACTTACGCATAATTATTGTCAATGATCTTCTGGACATAATCAATGACCTCAGGTATGTACTCTGTGACCCTTGTCAGGACGTCGGCTGGTAGTACCTAAATTAATAGGTTAAAGAGGATGGCTATAGAGCAGATATACTTGGATACCTGGTCAATAAAGGGTAGTAACTTCAAGTGAGGTACAAGATCTTAATTCAGTACTCAACACAATGTCACAAATCACATCTGTACAAACATATGAAATATAGAAGTGCAGATATTATGCCCCTGTGTATATATAGTAATACTTACATAAAGAGATTCCATGTCATTGTGTATAGTAAAAATTACTTACATTAAGAGATATTCCATGTCCCTGTGTATAGTAATACTTACATTAAGAGATTCCATGTTCCTGTGTACAGTAATACTTACATTAAGAGATTCCATGTCCCTGTGTATAGTAATACCTACATTAAGAGATTCCATGTCCTTGTGTATAGTAATACTTACATTAAGAGATTCCATGTCCCTGTGTATAGTAATACTTACATTAAGAGATTCCATGTCCCTGTGTATAGTAATACTTACATTAAGAGATTCCATGTCCTTGTGTATAGTAATACTTACATTAAGAGATTCCATGTCCCTGTGTATAGTAATACTTACATTAAGAGATTCCATGTTCCTGTGTATAGTAATACTTACATTAAGAGATTCCATGTCCCTGTGTACAGTAATACTTACATTGAGAGTCTCCATGTCTCTGTGTATAGTAATACTTACATTAAGAGATTACATGTCCCTGTGTATAGTAATACTTACATTAAGAGATTCCCTGTTCCTGTGTACAGTAATACTTACATTAAGAGATTCCATGTCCCTGTGTATAGTAATACTTACATTAAGAGATTACATGTCCCTGTGTACAGTAATACTTACATTAAGAGATTCCATGTCCCTGTGTACAGTAATACTTACATTAAGAGATTCCATGTCCCTGTGTATAGTAATACTTACATTAAGAGACTCCATGTTCCTGTGTATAGTAATACTTACATTAACGGACTCCATGTCCCTGTGTACAGTAATACTTACATTAAGAGACTCCATGTCCCTGTGTATAGTAATACTTACATTAAGAGATTCCATGTCCCTGTGTATAGTAATACTTACATTAAGAGACTCCATGTCCCTGTGTATAGTAATACTTACATTAAGAGATTCCATGTCCCTGTGTATAGTAATACTTACATTAAGAGATTCCATGTCCCTGTGTATAGTAATACTTACATTAGGAGATTCCATGTCCCTGTGTATAGTAATATTACCATTAAGAGACTCAATGTCCCTGTGTATAGTAATACTTACATTAAGAGATTCCATGTCCCTGTGTATAGTAATACTTACATTAAGAGACTCTATTTTCCTGTGTATAGTAATATTTACATTAAGAGATTCCATGTCCTTGTGTATAGTAATACTTACATTAAGAGACTCCATGTCCCTGTGTATAGTAATACTTACATTAAGAGATTCCATGTCCCTGTGTATAGTAATACTTACATTAAGAGATTCCATGTCCCTGTGTATAGTAATACTTACATTAAGATATTCCATGTCCCTGTGTATAGTAATACTTACATTAAGAGACTCTATTTTCCTGTGTATAGTAATACTTACATTAAGAGATTCCCTGTTCCTGTGTATAGTAATACTTACATTAACGGACTCCATGTCCCTGTGTATAGTAATACTTACATTAAGAGATTCCATGTCCCTGTGTATAGTAATACTTACATTAAGAGATTCCCTGTCCCTGTGTATAGTAATACTTACATTAAGAGATTCCATGTCCCTGTGTATAGTAATTACTTACATTAGGAGATTCCCTGTTCCTGTGTATAGTAATACTTACATTAAGAGATTCCATGTCCCTGTGTATAGTAATTACTTACATTAGGAGATTCCCTGTTCCTGTGTATAGTAATACTTACATTAAGAGACTCCATGTCCCTGTGTATAGTAATACCTACATTAAGAGATTCCCTGTTCCTGTGTATAGTAATACTTACATTAAGAGATTCCCTGTTCCTGTGTATAGTAATACTTACATTAAGAGACTCCATGTCCCTGTGTACAGTAATACTTACATTAAGAGACTCTATTTCCCTGTGTATAGTAATACTTACATTGAGATCTTGAGTCTCCATGTCCCTGTGTATAGTAATACTTACATTAAGAGATTCCATGTCCCTGTGTATAGTAATACCTACATTAAGAGATTCCATGTCCCTGTGTATAGTAATACATACATTAAGAGATTCCATGTCCCTGTGTACAGTAATACTTACATTGAGAGTCTCCATGTCCCTGTGTATAGTAATACTTACATTAAGAGATTTCATGTCCCTGTGTATAGTAATACTTACATTAAGAGACTCCATGTCCCTGTGTATAGTAATACTTACATTAAGAGATTCCATGTCCTTGTGTATAGTAATACTTACATTAAGAGATTCCATGTCCCTGTATATAGTAATACTTACATTAAGAGATTCCATGTCTCTGTGTATAGTAATACTTACATTAAGAGATTCCATGTCCCTGTGTACAGTAATACTTACATTAAGAGATTCCATGTCCCTGTGTATAGTAATACTTACATTAAGAGATTCCCTGTTCCTGTGTATAGTAATACTTACATTAAGAGATTCCCTGTTCCTGTGTATAGTAATACTTACATTAAGAGACTCCATGTCCCTGTGTATAGTAATACTTACATTAAGAGACTCTATTTCCCTGTGTATAGTAATACTTACATTGAGATCTCGAGTCTCCATGTCCCTGTGTATAGTAATACTTACATTAAGAGATTCCATGTCCCTGTGTATAGTAATACTTACATTAAGAGACTCCTTGTCCCTGTGTATAGTAATACTTACATTAAGAGATTCCATGTCCCTGTGTATAGTAATACTTACATTAAGAGACTCCATGTCCCTGTGTATAGTAATACTTACATTAAGAGATTCCCTGTTCCTGTGTATAGTAATACTTACATTAAGAGATTCCCTGTTCCTGTGTATAGTAATACTTACATTAAGAGACTCCATGTCCCTGTGTATAGTAATACTTACATTAAGAGACTCTATTTCCCTGTGTATAGTAATACTTACATTGAGATCTCGAGTCTCCATGTCCCTGTGTATAGTAATACTTACATTAAGAGATTCCATGTCCCTGTGTATAGTAATACTTACATTAAGAGATTCCATGTCCCTGTGTATAGTAATACCTACATTAAGAGATTCCATGTCCCTGTGTATAGTAATACTTATATTAAGAGATTCCCTGTTCCTGTGTATAGTAATACTTACATTAAGAGATTCCATGTCCTTGTGGTAGTCTTCCTCCCAGTATTTGGGTAGACTTAAAAAGATGGAGTTGTCTGTGACCTCTGACCCATGATTTTGGTCCAACCAATCACTGATAATGTCCTTTGAGGACTCCAACAGATTCTGTGTTTAGAAGTAATAAATCTGATAACACCATAATATCAAACAGTGATGACAATTTCTTAACTGATCCCCTAGCTTCCCTCTCAAAATAATTAACATATACATTTTAAAATATATACAGTATCATAGTAACACAAATAATGACAGAGAAGACAACTTTATGACTCGTGCCGTGATCAGGCCTCAATTTAAACTCACGATCTACAGCACCGAATCGCCTAGCCAGAAATACCTGCAGTTTTATTTATACAACTGTACATGTATATATATATATATATATAAGGGTCAAAGAAGTAATATGAACAGTATAATCCAGATAACACTGGATCCTCACATAAATGTATGGAGGATACGAATTACTTGTAATGATTATATGGGGCAAAGAAGTAATTCAAACAGTGTGAACAATAAGGTTTGTTAAATTTTCGAGGCAATCCGCCCATTTATCAAAACACAAAAAATCACAAATACAATCACATAATATATATATAAGAAGTACTGGAAATACAATAAAATACAATAAGAATGTTTTAGTAACTGGAGAAACCACAATAAACCCTTCGGCAAACGTGGGCCAAAGGCGGATACTAGCGTGACTGCATCATGTTCAAACACTAGAACGCTATGCGACCAACGGCAGAGATATTTTGCCGAAGGGTTCATTGTGGTTTCTCCAGTTACTAAAACATTCTTATTGTATTTTATTGTATTTCCAGTACTTCTTATATATATTATGTGATTGTATTTGTGATTTTTTGTGTTTTGATAAAGGGGCGGATTGCCTCGAAAATTTAACAAACCTTATTGTTTACACTGTTTGAATTACTTCTTTGCCCCATATATATATATATATATATACATGTACATATGTAACGTACACATGTGTGTATATATATATATATATATATATTATTTCCTTTGCTAGGTCTTGAACACAAGAGTGGAAACTTTCTGGTCAATTTTCAATAGAATTTATTTTGTTGTTAGCTTATATTACTGATTGAAGAGAAAAACAGTTATTAATTTTGTTGAAATAAATTCATACAACTCGGCTCACCTCCCGTGCGGCCTGAATGGCTGCCTCGTCTTTTGATTGGTTATTCATCACCGACTCCAAGTTGTTCACAGCTGCGTCAACCTTGGCTTTTTGTCGCTCGTACATAGCTTTCTTGTCCAGATCTGCTTCTTTGGTCAACTTTACGGAGAACGGCTGGAAAGTACAGTAAAATATATCAAACGAATTAACTTAATTTTCTTTACTAGATAAGATTGCATAGATATAGATGTTTTCAGATATTACAGTTTGGAGCTGCACACAGTATCCTGATGTGTAGGTTTATTATACATTCTTACTTAATTATAAAAATGATAACATCTGTGTAATGAATATTATATCATCTAAACTCTAATGAGATATGGTATTAAATAATACCACTTCAAACATTTTATTTCCATCCTAATATTAATGTACATTTCTTTAATGAACAAAACTTTTTTTTTAGGGACAAATGAATCAAATGTCTTTTAGTTTATAATTTGTTGACTGGATCCACACTATTAGTACACTCTACAAGTTACACAGTATTTATTGTCACAATACCACTACTTGTGACCTTCACCTTCATGGCCAGCAGAGTATCGTCCATGACCTTTTTCCATGGATGACTTTCCCCCATATAGTTTTGCCAAAGATAGTTCTGTCGTGCCCGTCTGATAATCTGTAACAAGGAAATGTTTATGGTATATACAGAACTATACAGGTGATATAAATTGTATGTAACGTACACATGAAAGGTCACAGAAAATAACGAAAGCGATTATAACGATAAAAATCACTAGGAGAAAAGATATAAATGTGATATTTTCAAACAGTTTGTTACAAAAATAACCCTTTCTATTCATTGCTAAAATTAAAAGTGACTGCAAGTAAGTGCAACAATTCTTGGTTGATATCTAAAAAATAAAAAAAAAATGTAAACAGAGTAGTTGTGATAAAAAACCACATTTTCTTTTTCTACGGATGTAAATGACCTAGTTACATGATGAACCATATGACCAATTTGACTTTCTTCACAATGAATTGAGCATGATCATGTTTACAAGTGAACAATGTTTTAACCCCGAAAATATGTACAAAAATAGCGAAATGGATGGTAGATATGTGTATCGTGTATTATGGGTATATTTGATATTATATGTAGGCTGAACTTTCGGTTTCCTGAGAGTAAAACCTAAGGTAATAGTCGCTTTAATTTATATACATGTATATAGGTGGAGTTATATACAGTAGAGGTAATGATACAGTAAAACAAGTTTAGTACGAACACGCTTATAGCGATTTTATGGATATTGCGAACTGATTCTGATTCCCCGGCAATTCTCCCTCTTACTTCTATGTAATTCTATAATTATATTGCGAATTTCACATAGCAAAATTTTGTCTATAACGAACCTATTTAGCAGCCCCCTTGGCTGAAATTCTGTGTTATTTTAACAGTCTAGTACGAATTACCCATCTTTCGAAAGTCGGAAAGTCATGCGCTGGTGATCACGACCGACGTTTGTAGTGGAACCTTGTAATCTACATGGTTATACATGTACTCTAGTTGGGGTGTGATACAGACATGTTAGGGTGGGTAGGGGCTATATATTTAGGGTGACTGGGTGATTAGGAATGGAGTCCCTTACCTTGTCGTCGACATCAGTGATGTTCATACAGTACAAAACATCGTAGTTAAAGTAGTCCTGCATCACCCGCCGCAGGATGTCGAAGGAAATGTACGACCTACAAGGCGGGATTATAAGATTAAATTTTCTTCAGTTTTAAATCAATTATTGAACCATCAAATCTTTCAAGAATTTGAGATACAATGTTGTACGTACATGTACATGCTATGTAGGAGGAGATATTTGGTTACTATGTAATTTGCCACAAACTGCTGTTCTATTGCCCTGTTACATATGTAAAGTTAAATCAACAGACTAGCTCATTGTATTTATAGCAAAAACATAAAGACAATAGAGATGCATAAAGGAAATTAATTTTAACATTTATCTGGAAATCATCATGTCTGCCTGGGTAATTATTGTTCTTGGCTTTCCTTGGATTATAACAATGATTTTGATTGGTGGTTATTGTTCTTGGCTTTCCTTGGATTAATATAACAATGATTTTGATTGGTGGTTATTGTTCTTGGCTTTCCTTGGATTAACATAACAATGATTTTGATTGGTGGTTATTGTTCTTGGCTTTCCTTGGATTTTTGATTGGTGGTTATTGTTCTTGGCTTTACTTGGATTAATATAACAATGATTTTGATTGGTGGTTATTGTTCTTGGCTTTCCTTGGATTAACATAACAATGATTTTGATTGGTGGTTATTGTTCTTGGCTTTACTTGGATTATAACAATGATTTTGATTGGTGGTTATTGTTCTTGGCTTTCCTTGGATTATAACAATGATTTTGATTGGTGGTTAAATCTATTGGTTGATGTAAATTAGACAGCACCCTTATTTTCTGATATGATGAAGTACGTATAACATGTACATACCTGGCATGACCCATATGGGAGGCATCATACACGGTAGGACCACAGCTGTACCACAAGACACGGCGGCCATTCTGGGGCACAAACACCTCCTGTAACGAACAGAAAACAAAACTTTGAGAATGCTGTACCACAAGACACGGCAGCCATTCTGGGGCACGAACACCTGTAACGAACAGAAAACAAAACTTTGAGAATGCTGTACTACAAGACACGGCGGCCATTCTGGGGCACGAACACCTGTAACGAACAGAAAACAAAACTTTGAAAATGACAGAACCTATAATGGTGGATTATTTATCTCAGAGCTAGTTTGGGGTTGATTTAATTGTTATACCTAATTTATAAAGAATGAAGTGTAGTAAGGGGCAATAACTCTGTTTCAAAACATGTTTCAAAAGTTATTTTTTATTTGAGTGATTTTTACGCTGAAAAGATGGGGATACATTATTATTGCACTGAAATTAAATTTTAATTATATTGTTTTATATTTATTGTGGTGTACTGCCAATTCATCAATGAGCATTTGATAAAAGGATAACTTTTAGTAAGCAGAAATAAAGTATATTGAAATGAGGAAAAAAAAAAAAAAATTTAAAAACTAATTCACATTGGCTAGCATTCAGAAAATGATAGTATATACATGTATATATATTGAGTCCCATGTCATTCTTATTCTGAAAACTGCATCAGTAATGGTCTTCCCCTAACATAGGATATTATTGAAAAGTCAGTTCATTAAACTGATAACTACTGCTAGTTTTATATGAACTTTGTAAATTTTCTATATCAACTCTTGATTGGTCAGAGCTTTTTTTAATCATAATGATTATATGACACAAAATAATGAAGCTGGTCAAAGTTGCGTTCATCTCCGGTACAAAGTATGGAACCACTTCATGTATGCACAGAAAGAAAAGAGACATTATACACACAACCTACAAGTCAGGAAACTTGATTATTACTTTCATTCAGAAATACAATAGTCAATTTATGCCTTTGTGTAATAATCAGCAAATATATACTGTACAGTACTTAGCTGTACCAACAGTTAAACAATAACGAGGTACAGATCGGGTGGTTATAGTACTCGAGCAATTAAAATCACCATTTGCTCTTAGATCACAATAGTTGACAAACAGGAAAATACAGGAGGAAGACATGTGTCACAGTAGGAAACCTTGGTCAGGATTTCCTGTGTATACTCCACAGATCTCCACACGAACATCGGAGACACAGAACACAGACTACCCAGGAATACCTGTATACACTCCACAGATCTCCACACGAACCTTGGAGATATCGGAGTACAGACAACCCAGGAAAACCTGTGTATACTCCACAGATCTCCACACAGACATCGGAGACACAACACAGACTACCCAGGAATACCTGTGTACACTCCAAAGATCTCTACATGAACTTTGGAGATATCGGAGTACAGACTACCCAGGAATACTGTGTATACTCCACAGATCTCTACACGGACATCAGAGACATCAGAACACAGAATACCCAGGAATACTGTGTACACTCCACAGATCTCCACACGGACATCGGAGACATCAGAATACAGAATACCCAGGAAAACCTGTGTACACTCCAAAGATCTCTATATGAACGTTGGAGATATCAGAGTACAGAATACCCAGGAATACTGTGTACACTCCACAGATCTCCACACGGACATCGGAGACATCAGAACACAGACTACCCAGGAATACCTTGCACTGGAGAAAAGCTTTAGACAACACCTGGTCTGAGGTAGTGTTTACCTGTTACAGTCCTAACATCAATCAGGTAATCTACCTGGTCTGAGGTAGTGTTTATCTGTTACAGTCCTAACATCAATCAGGTAATCTACCTGGTCTGAGGTAGTGTTTACCTGTTACAGTCCTAACATCAATCAGGTAATCTACCTGGTCTGAGGTAGTGTTTACCTGTTACAGTCCTAACATCAATCAGGTAATCTACCTGGTCTGAGGTAGTGTTTATCTGTTACAGTCCTAACATCAATCAGGTAATCTACCTGGTCTGAGGTAGTGTTTATCTGTTACAGTCCTAACATCAATCAGGTAATCTACCTGGTCTGAGGTAGTGTTTATCCTCTACAGTCCTAACATCAATCAGGTAATCTACCTGGTCTGAGGTAGTGTTTATCTGTTACAGTCCTAACATCAATCAGGTAATCTACCTGGTCTGAGGTAGTGTTTATCTGTTACAGTCCTAACATCAATCAGGTAATCTACCTGGTCTGAGGTAGTGTTTATCTGTTACAGTCCTAACATCAATCAGGTAATCTACCTGGTCTGAGGTAGTGTTTATCTGTTACAGTCCTAACATCAATCAGGTAATCTACCTGGTCTGAGGTAGTGTTTATCCTGTTACAGTCCTAACATCAATCAGGTAATCTACCTGGTCTGAGGTAGTGTTTATCTGTTACAGTCCTAACATCAATCAGGTAATCTACCTGGTCTGAGGTAGTGTTTATCCTGTTACAGTCCTAACATCAATCAGGTAATCTACCTGGTCTGAGGTAGTGTTTATCTGTTACAGTCCTAACATCAATCAGGTAATCTACCTGGTCTGAGGTAGTGTTTATCTCTACAGTCCTAACATCAATCAGGTAATCTACCTGGTCTGAGGTAGTGTTTATCTGTTACAGTCCTAACATCAATCAGGTAATCTACCTGGTCTGAGGTAGTGTTTATCTCTACAGTCATAACATCAATCAGGTAATCAAGTAAACATTCCTTATTTCATTGTTGGTTTAGTTGTATGAACTGTTTAATAATCTTTTAAGATCTGTTGAGACATTGACTTTGCCCTGGGGAGCCTAGACATTTGTATACATCATGATTTAAATAAAAAGTCATAATGAAATGAACATTAACTATTATATAGTATTTCATCATTTATCATAGGGAAAACTGTCTGTATATTCAGAAAGATATGGATATGATCAGGGTATGTTATTATAGATATGATGAGGGTATGTTATGGATATGATGAGGGTATGTTATTATAGATATGATGAGGGTATGTTATTATAGATATGATGAGGTATGTTATAGATATGATCAGGGTATGTTATTATAGATATGATCAGGGTATGTTATTATAGATATGATCAGGGTATGTTATTATAGATATGATGAGGGTATGTTATTATAGATATGATGAGGGTATGTTATAGATATGATCAGGGTATGTTATTATAGATATGATCAGGGTATGTTATTATAGATATGATCAGGGTATGTTATAGATATGATCAGGGTATGTTATAGATATGATCAGGGTATGTTATAGATATGATCAGGGTATGTTATTATAGATATGATCAGGGTATGTTATTATAGATATGATCAGGGTATGTTATGGATATGATCAGGGTATGTTATGGATATGATCAGGGTATGTTATGGATATGATCAGGGTATGTTATGGATATGATCAGGGTATGTTATTATAGATATGATCAGGGTATGTTATTATAGATATGATCGGGGTATGTTATTATAGATATGGTCAGGGTATGTTATTATAGATATGATCAGGGTATATTATAGATATGGTCAGGGTATGTTATTATAGATATGATCAGGGTATATTATAGATATGATCAGGGTATGTTATTATAGATATGATCAGGGTATATTATAGATATGGTCAGGGTATGTTATTATAGATATGATCAGGGTATGTTATTATAGATATGGTCAGGGTATGTTATTATAGATATGATCAGGGTATGTTATTATAGATATGGTCAGGGTATGTTATTATAGATATGATCAGGGTATGTTATTATAGATATGATCAGGGTATGTTATTATGGATATGATCAGGGTATGTTATTATAGATATGATCAGGGTATGTTATTATAGATATGGTCAGGGTATGTTATTATAGATATGATCAGGGTATGTTATTATAGATATGATCAGGGTATGTTATTATAGATATGATCAGGGTATGTTATTATAGATATGGTCAGGGTATGTTATTATAGATATGGTCAGGGTATGTTATTATAGATATGATCAGGGTATATTATTATAGATATGATCAGGTAATGTTATCATGGACATGAGTGGAATTGAGATTCAAATCAGTAATCAGATGTCTGACAGATAGCTATAGATAGAAATACATTTTCTGTTCCACAGCTGATGTTTCTTAGTACAGGGCCCTGTATGATTTTTTCTCTCAGTTCCACAGCTATGGCGCAGAACAGGGACCTAAAGTATAAGATACTTTTTCTGTTCCACAGCTATGGCACAGTACAGCCCCCTATATGATATTTTTTCTGTTCCACAGCTATGGCGCAGTACAGCCCCCTATATGATATTTTTTCTGTTCCACAGCTTAATAATGGCGCAGTACATCCTCTATATGATATTTTTTTTCTGTTCCACAGCTATGGCGCAGTACAGCCCCTATATGATATCTTTTCTGTTCCACAGCTATGGCACAGTACAGGGCCCTATATGATGTATTTTTTTCTGTTCCACAGCTATGGCGCAGAACAGGGACCTAAAGTATAAGATACTTTTTCTGTTCCACAGCTATGGCGCAGTACAGCCCCCTATATGATATTTTTCTGTTCCACAGCTTAATAATGGCGCAGTACATCCTCTATATGCTATTTTTTTCTGTTTTACAGCTATGGCGCAGTACAGGGCCCTATATGATATCTTTTCTGTTCCACAGCTATGGCGCAGTACAGGGCCCTATATGATATCTTTTCTGTTCCACAGCTATGGTGCAGAACAGGGACCTAAAGTATAAGATACTTTTTCTGTTCCACAGCTATGGCGCAGTACATCATCTATATGATATTTTTTCTGTTCCACAGCTATAGCGCAGTACAGGGCCCTATATGATATCTTTTCTGTTCCACAGCTATGGCGCAGTACAGGGCCCTATATGCTTATATACCTGATGAAGAAGCCTACAGTTACATGGGGCTTCGCATCAATGACTGGATAGACAAAGTGAAGGACGTGGGAAATGGCTGGTTTATGGGGTTTAACACTAACACTGGGGACTTTGGAATATTTCCTGCATCTTATGTTGAAAAGGTTGAGAAGCTGACTGTAAAGTCGGATATAGCAGGACGTCTCATGCTGCTTCCCGACAATCCAGCGGCTCTTCCAAGCCAAAAAGTCCGAGATGAAATTCGAAAGATGAAGGAAGCAGTGAGTAATGATCAAATGGTCAATGTAGAGGCAAGGTCAACCATCAAAATCGAGCCCAGTCCTGCTTCTGAATCTGAGGAGGGTACAATAGAGAAAATAGACATGACTGCTCTAAAGGCTGAAATAAATCGGCAGTTGATGATAAAAAAAACTATAGAAGAGGAACCAGAAACCATCGGCAACCAGAACCCAGATCACACAGACATGTCTCCTAAACCACTTATCTCCTCCCCAAAACTAATAGATTCATCATATAACCTAGACATTTCTGATACAAAACCCAAAATAACAAAACCTAAGCCAGTGATCTCGGCACCAAAACCTTTAATCTCAAAACCCAAACCACTGATATCGGCACCAAAACCGTTGATTTCAGCACCCAAACCACTGATATCGGCACCAAAACCGTTGATTTCAGCACCCAAACCAAAGATAGCCACATCCAAACCACAGATAACCTCATCTAAACCACAGATAACCTCACCCAAACCACAGATAACCTCATCCAAGCCTTTGATCTCAAAACCCAAACCTTTGATATCTTCACCTACATTGATTGATTCGACTTCAACACCAGTGGAAGCCTTACCTATTGTTTTGTCTACAAAACCAACATCACCAGAGTTACCAGTTCCTCCCAAGGTGGAAATGGTGGAGCAACCAGGGGACATTCCTTTTCCAGAACCCCCTTCCCCTATTCAACACAAACCCCCTCCCCCTATTCAACACAAACCACCTTCTCCTGATCACACAAAAATAGTTATTAGCAACCCTGTTCTCCAAGAGCCTATATCTGATAATTACCCTGTACCTCTACAGCCCGTTGGTAACCATGACAACTATCCTCCGCCTCTACAGCACGTTGGTAACCATGACAACTATCCTCCGCCTCTACAGCCTATTGGTAACCATGACAACTATCCTCTGCCTCTACAGCCTATTGGTAACCACGACAACTATCCTCCACAACCTTCCATGCCTGCTGTAAGTGTCCCTCCACCATCCTCACCAGTTCCATTTCCTCCTGCTGCTGTCCAACCAGGTTCCCATCCCACAATAAGTGAGCCTATTCTTCTCGAGCCTATTGATGATAAGTATCCAGTACTGCTAAGGCCTATTGGACAAGATCAACCTATTGCTCAGCCTCCTACTGTCAAACCTAAACTCCCTGAGCCTTTGATCGCTGAACCTATAATAGAAACACAATCTCCACCTGTTCAGGACCCTAACAAACCTATCATAAGTGCGCCAATCCCTATTGATGACCCAAGTCGACCGGTTATCAGTGCACCAATCCCTATTGATGACCCAAGTCGTCCAATTATAAGTGCACCAATTCCTATCCCCCTTACTGGCCACCAAGCTCCTGACTTCGAGGACACTGTTGTTGTCCCTATATCGGATGTACACATGGAAACGGACAAAGACACCAATGTACTCATCAATGATCCAGAAGTAGTTACGAAAACCGAAAAAAACAAAGGAAAAGAAAGTGAAAGAAAAGAAACCAAAGAAAGTGAAAGAAAAGAAACCAAAGAAAGTGAAAGAGAAGAGACCTCCATTTGACTTTAAAGGGCGTTTGTATGGCTGTATAGCAGACTGTTCAGCCAAGAACCCTTTGAAGACAGTCTTTCTAGGTATTCTTGGTGGCCTTATATCTGGTGGGATAGTGTTTGTCCTTCTAGCATTCAGCTTCAATTATGACCTTGACATAGCGGCCTGGATAACTCTCGGTGTAACATTGGTCTTTTCCATCTTCCTTGCTTTGTCAGCAACATTCCGCTGTCTCGTTCTCCTCATGCTTCCAACACTAGTGACAGGCCGAGGTCGGACAGCCATTCTAGCATTCATTTTTGCGATTCTTTTGACTGGACCCATAATAAATATTTCATCGAATGCTGAGGAAGTTTCTGATAGTATGGCCTGTACATCAGAACTGATCTACAACCAGTCCAAAGCTCTGAAGCATCAGTTGGTGGAACCCCTGATCAAGATTGCACAAAGGATCAATGAATCGTTCACAGAAGTGAAGGCACTAGCAGAATCTCTCTTGGTAGTGATACAGCCAGTCATTGATACCATTCAACAGTTCCAGGATGCAGCGCAAAAGGCATTTGATAAACTGAAAGAGCTCTCTTTGGTAAGTATACTCATATAGTATTGATGACAGCATAAAAAAACACAATCCATTTACCTAAATTAATAAAAATCAATTTTAAAGCAAAAAATTAAAAGAATTTTTTGTTTGTTTAACTATCAACTTACAAGGAATTAAAATGATAATTACTGCCGATGATACTAATGTACATATATGCTTTAAGCCCAATTTATCTCTTTATTTGGAATGCCTATGTCTTTGTCTATTTAACAGAAGTACAAGCCTCATTTCTGTACCTATTTGACCCATGTTTCATTGTCAGGAATGTAAGCCTCATTTCTGTATCTATTTGACCGATGTGTTTCATTGTCAGATCGTAAGCCTCATTTCTGTACCTATTTGACGGCTGTGTTTCATTGTCAACAATGTAAGCCTCATTTCTGTACCTATTTGACGGCTGTGTTTCATTGTCAACAATGTAAGCCTCATTTCTGTACCTATTTGACCGATGTGTTTCATTGTCAGGAATGTAAGACAGCTATCAATGGAGCCCACACTAAGTGTGTATCTGGTATTAACTCAGCGAAGACTGCCTGTGAGGACTACTTCAACTCTATTGACCCAACAGATGACATCGTTAATGGTTTTAAAGACCTAGGCAAGTCACTCGGATTTGGAAAACGAAGAAAACGTGCTGCAACTGATCAACTTTCAATCAAACAAATATTGCTGCCAAGGAATAGAAACATGATGTTGCCAAAGAGTGAAAAACTGATGCAGGTTCTTCAGTCGGAGATAGAACAAGCATGTAAAACTGAAATAAATGCTCATGAATGCATTGAGGGATATGTCAATCGTTCCAGGTATGTTTTAGATGGCTTTATGTAAATAAGCTTCTCGTATTTGGTTATAGTCCTTACAAATATGTTTTGGAGTTTCCCCTGTAAACACACTTTCCTTTAGTGTATTACATATTAGGGGTCGTTAACTGGTAAACACATCTAAAACCTACTAGAGATGGAGTTTATATAGTCAGTATATGTCTATAACTTGTATTCAAATATATACAAAATTATGAACTATCTGAAAGCCGTCAGTCTTTACCACAAGATAATAACTATATATATACCCACCTTTATCCTTTCACAGTATGTATACATGTGTACCAACATATTTTTTTATATATATTTTGTTTGTTTCATTTAAAAAAAACCTGTTAAGTGTTTATGGGCTGTTAGAAATATAATTAAATTGAATTAAATTAACACACAATCTAATTAGTCAATGTATGTAACTCTACACAAACTTATGACTGACTAGAGTTGTTAGAACTTCTATGGTAAGAAGAATGACTTTGTATTTTTATTTGCAGGCGAGGAATCCTTGAAAACGTTTGCGTGGTACTGGACATAAGTGGACTATGTGGCGCAATCAACATTGCAGGACCTGTTTGTGGTATTTTGGATACCTTTGCAAACCTAGCAAATGATTCTGTTCAAGAGATTAAAAGTCTTCTTGACAAAATGACCAATTTCTTTGTGTTTGGCCTGAATACCACCTTTGACATCAGCGGTGATATCAATTCGTCCCAGACTAGTGAACAGATCATCAATAACGTAAAGGCAGACATTTTATCAAAGACGACTGTTGTACTCTATTACGCTAAGATCATCGGACAAGTGCTGGCATGTTCACTTATCTTACTACTTCTCCGGTCGTTTTTGTATCTAAGTAAATGGAGAGCAAAGGAAGCATACGACAACATCTACATCACTAAAGAGTTCGCAAGATATGATGCGAAACGCAAGAATTCAGGGAAGGAACATATCCTTCCTCTAAAACAAAGAGAGAAACACAAATACATTGTAACCAACTCCATTCTGATGGCTCCGTTGGAGTTAAAAACATGTCAGAAAGGAGCAGTCATGATAGGACGGAGTCTTCTGATATCCACAATTATTATCGCCATTGACTACGCTCTCTATTACCTTCTGGTCCTCATTGAGACCTACGGGAACATTAACGTCAATGTGTCCGGTACAGGTGTCATCATGCTGAATGTCGAAGGCAGCAGCATCATGGCGGTAATTCTACGCCAACTGGCGTCGGCTGTTGCCATTGACTACGACTATAACATTGACTTTAACATGACATATTGTTTACCAAACCCACATGAACCTGACACAAGGACAATCTACCTTGTTGTTTTCTTATACCTGATGGCATTTGCAATGATGTTCATGCAGGCGTACGGTTTACGCATCAGAAGAAAAGTGGCAGCACATTTCTATCCGGAGGTCGAGTTCGACAGAATACAATATCTTCACTCCAAGATACGCATTAAAAGAAGAACACTGGTGGGTTGGATTGCCCATCTCCTGACTTCACGGAGGAAAGAGAAGGATGTTTCCGAGAGGATGACCTTGGGATCCTGGTTTTATTACACCTGTCCATTCATGGCCAGTATGTGTGATTGTCAACCAGCAAAAACTATCTGTTTGAATTGTGACAGGGAGAGTGATGGTTTGTTAAAATTCCACATTTGCCAGACTAAGGGATGTGATTCTGTCTACTGCACACCATGTTTCAGGGAAATGAATGAAATCTGTCAAGTTTGTAAAAAGAAATACAACTTTTAAATTGGCATCATTAAAATTTGTCAGATTATGTTGATGTGTGAGAGTTAGACACTGTGGGGGACACAGCAGATTAGTTAACATAATGATGTGGCATTTTACTCTTATTCATTATATAAAATATGTATTATCGTTTTGCTATCAGTAAAATAAAGTACATTATATAAATATTGGTAAACATTTCCTGAACTACTGTCTGTATCAGTGAGGATGTCAGTACAGGTACAGGACATTGTCTGTACCAGTGAGGATGTCAGTACAGGTACAGGACACTGTCTGTACCAGTGAGGATGTCAGTACAGGTACAGGACACTGTCTGTACCGGTGACGATGTCAGTACAGGTACAGGACACTGTCTGTACCGGTGAGGATGTCAGTACAGGTACAGGACACTGTCTGTACCGGTGAGGATGTCAGTACAGGTACAGGACACTGTCTGTACCAGTGAGGATGTCAGTACAGGTACAGGACATTGTCTGTACCGGTGAGGATGTCAGTACAGGTACAGGACACTGTCTGTACCGGTGAGGATGTCAGTACAGGTACAGGACACTGTCTGTACCGGTGAGGATGTCAGTACAGGTACAGGACACTGTCTGTACCGGTGAGGATGTCAGTACAGGTACAGGACACTGTCTGTACCAGTGAGGATGTCAGTACAGGTACAGGACACTGTCTGTACCAGTGAGGATGTCAGTACAGGTACAGGACACTGTCTGTACCAGTGAGGATGTCAGTACAGGTACAGGACACTGTCTGTACCAGTGAGGATGTCAGTACAGGTACAGAGCACTGTCTGTACCAGTGAGGATGTCAGTACAGGTACAGAGCACTGTCTGTACCAGTGAGGATGTCAGTACAGGTACAGGACATTGTCTGTACCAGTGAGGATGTCAGTACTGTCTGACTACCAGAGTCGATGTCAGTACAGGTACAGGACATGTATTTAGAACAAGTTTGACGTATCATTACACAAGTGTTGTTACAGTTATATAAAATACTCTATAGATATCTATATATATATGTAATAAAGTGATGATTATTTTTTGGTAATTAGTAAAAAACACCATTATGCTGGGTAATGATATCAACATGGTACAAACCATGGACAGTCATAATACTAAAATGTTTTCTATAAAAACATCCACCAAGGGAGATGGCATGTGTTCTGAATTAAAATTATCAAAAAAGGACAGTTCAAAAACATTTGACAAACGTATCAACGTAAAATTTAAATACAAATATGAAGTCTGATATTCAACTTTTAAATGAATTGTGATGTTTTGCGAATCAATCTTGCACAGTATGTATTTTTAGCGATCAGGGTAAGGCATTCACTTTTATATAGTACATATTTTTTAACATAATTGATGATGATGCTTTATTGCTGTATGACTTGTTTGTGTCTCATAAGCCAATTAATGACTAGGTATTTTAACCAAGCTAGTTTTGTATAAAGATGTGTAACATATTTAAATAAAATATCCTATTGTATTACATGTACATTGTACCTGGATTTTTGAAATTATGATTAATGAAAATGTTTTACCTATAATTGAATTCATATATATCATAAAATCTTCTTCCAAAATAGGGAGAATTGGCAAGTATACAATTAAGTACAATGTAATATATGAACAAATGTATGTAAAGGGAGTTAACTGCTTTAGGACTATAACATGATTGATCAAGGGGAGGTAACTATCATATTGTCATGATTCTCACAACTACTACTAATATTACAAATGTTTCTAATTAAAAATTGTAGTGTGTTATGAATGTTTCTTATTTAAATATTGTAATGTCTTAACAAATGGTTCTAACCTAAATATTGTTATGGGCTACAAATGTTTCTTATTTAATTATTGTAATGTGTTACAAATGTTTCTTATTCAATTATTGTAATGTGTTACAAATGTTTCTAATTTAAATATTGTAGTATGTTACAAATGTTTCTTATTTAATTATTGTAATGTGTTACAAATGTTTCTAATCTAAATATTGTAGTACAAAGTAATGTATGTTACAAATGTTTCTTATTTAATTATTGTAGAGCATTACAAATGTTTCTTATTTAATTATTGTAATGTGTTACAAATGTTTCTAATTTAAATATTGTAGTATGTTACAAATGTTTCTAAGTGAAATAATGTAATGTGTTACAAATATTTTAATTCTAATATTGTAGTACAAAGTAATGTATGTTACAAATGTTTCTAATTCAAATATTGTACATGTGTTACAATTATTTCTAATTCAAATATTGCAGTATGTTACAAATGTTTCTAATTTATAATGTGCTACAAATGTTTCTAATTAGAATATTCTAGGTTACAAATATTTCTAATTTAAATATTGTAATGTGTTACAAATATTTCAATTTTAAAGATTGTTGTATGTTAATTAATTTTTTACATAAATCTGTAATGAAATCATGTAAAGAGTATACTCAGTCATAATAAATTGGTATATATATAGTGCTTGTCCCCAAATTGTTATGTTTTACAAGGGAGGTAACTCCAACCTTCTTAACACCACAAATGCTAGAGAGACGAGGTATCACACCTTCACATTCATTTCAGCCATTATCATATTCATTTACTCTCCTTCAATGACCCTACATGACTGAGTTTGTGTGGATTTTATAACTCCTATTAAACAAGCCTACCATTAAATTACATATTCTCTACTGAAAATACAGGACAATACCAGGATTGAGTAGCAAATAGGAAAACATTGTAAAATCATTATCATATCACCTAGAACAACAGCCACACCCTTGAACTTTAAAATCAAACCATCCCCACACCTTTGAACACACTAACTTTTTAACATATCCCTCAAGATCCAACCTGTCCCCTATCATACACACTAGCATAACCCCCCCCCCCCCCCCCTCCCAACCAAGCCCTTTCTACAATACCATCCACAAATAACAAATAACTGCCATCACCCATGCACAAAGCCCTTTCTCAATCACCATCCATAGTTACCTCCAACTCTTGCCCTTTCTCGGTCACCATCCATAAATACCCCCAACCCTTAAATACCCCTTACCCTTAAATACCCACCCCTTGCCCTTAAATACCCCTTGCCCTTTCTCGGTCACTATCCCCAGTTTAATCACCATCTCCAGTATATGATTGATATCTACCAGTGGAATGAACGATCAACAAAATTTACATGTTTGAATAATTCATAACATCCATGTATGTAAACAGCATCCTCAGATGTTATCACTATACATACATAGTACCACATCAATAAACAACATCCATCTGTAAACCAACAAACTACACTCTACTCAGACTTCTATTACTATATATAACACACCTACATAAATTATATACAAGTCATCCCAGAGGTATCTTAGTGCCTCCATTGAACGATCATCATCGGTTCTATGAAAGATTGATTTTTTTTCTACTTTTCTTTTCTGTCCTTTTTTAAAATCATTTGATGATAAAAACAAAATGAGTGAAAGCTCATATAGATACACCACCCAACCTTCTTCATCAATAAAATAAATCAGACCATGGTTTCACGAGATATGGGAAACAGTCGTTTTTAAAAAGTGGTCAAGTACACTCCCAGGCCAATTTTGTTTTCCAATCATTCTTAAAATTCAATATGTACAACAAGGGACCAAAGGAAACCTACATATGGAAGGTAACAAAGATTGTTTACAGGCGAATGATGGATGATGGATGGATGATGGACGGAGGATGGACGGAGGATGGACAGATGAAAGACGGACTAACACGAAGGGTGAATTAAACAGCCCACCATTATCCGGCTAAAAATTGAATGGCCACAACTAAGTGGAATCCTCCCTATACTTTCATTGTCAAAATCAAAGATGGCCATCTGTCAGCCATTTTGTTTTTCTGATCAGTCCAACAACTAGGGACCAAAAGGAAACTATAACTGAAATTCGAGAAGATCCATTCTGCACTTTTCAAGAAAAAGCAATAACAAGAATTGTTTGAGGATCACAGACCATCAGATGGTTGGCAAAAAATAACATTCCACTTTCTCAGTAATACCCACTAGACTGTAAGAAATGTGTAGCTGTTTATTTGTCCAATTTTGTGAAGACAATTGTTGACATTGATCATTTTGAACTTTTGTTTATTTGTTGAAGTTAGTAACTATGACTTAAGTTAATTTGTTGATGTAGCTAGTCACTTCTAAATTTTATTTACTTGTTGATATCAATAAGACATTCGACCAGCATGTATTCTGGGGAATTCGGGGACTATATAAAGCCCCTATAATCAGGCTGTCACAACCCAACAGTATGGCAGCCAGCTATTGTCACAAGACATTTACTGGTCTCCATTGTGGTCAGTTCCTCTCCATCAATAGAACTGTGGATTTGTTGATTCTATAACAAAATAGCAATTTGATTACTTAATTTTGGGAGTCATTGATGAGCTGAAGTGATTTTGACTGGTCATTATATACTCTGTCAGAATCATCCCTGGATGTCCATTGTACTACAGAATGGTCAATTCTACTGTAGCCCTTCAGACCACTTGACCGTCTGATGACACTACAGACTGACCATTCATAAGATTTGTATATATCTGGTCACAGCCACGCCTTGGTTTTGATTGGTTAAGCTATGTTACTCAACAGCCCGCTGGTGTCAACAGCTGTAACATTATGGGTATACCACAGACATACAGTTACGTTACATGATTCGAATTAGTAGTCCTATCATTAATCAATATACCACATAACACTCATCTGTACCCTGGAAGTGAAGAGCATGTCTCAAAATAACGTACCGTATCTATTTATTCTAATAAAGGTAAAAATTATTTATTTTACATCAAACAAGTTATATACCAACAATATTAATCAACCTTCTTGGTCCGAATGACAGCATACAAGGTGTCTGACTGGGGGAGGAAACCTGAGTTCCCAGACCGAATGACAGCATATGAGGTGTCTGACTGGGGGAGGAAACCCGAGTTCCCAGAGAGAACGACAGCATACAAGGTGTCGGACTGGGGGAGGAAACCTGAGTTCCCAGAGAGAATGACAGCATATGAGGTGTCTGACTGAGGGAGGAAACCTGAGTTCCCAGACAGAATGACAGCATACGAGGTGTCTGACTGGCGGAGGAAACCCGAGTTCCCAGAGAGAATGACAGCATACAAGGTGTCTGACTGGGGGAGGAAACCCGAGTTCCCAGAGAGAATGACAGCATACAAGGTGTCTGACTGGGAGAGGAAACCCGAGTTCCCAGAGACAATGACAGCATACGAGGTGTCTGACTGGGGGAGGAAACCTGAGTTCCCACAGACAATGACAGCATACGACGTGTCTGACTGGGGGAGGAAACCCGAGTTCCCACAGACAATGACAGCATACGAGGTGTCTGACTGGGGGAGGAAACCCGAGTTCCCAGAGACAATGACAGCATACGAGGTGTCTGACTGGGGGAGGAAACCCGAGTTCCCAGAGACAATGACAGCATACAAGGTGTCTGACTGGGGGAGGAAACCTGACTTCCCAGAGACAATGACAGCATACAAGGTGTCTAACTGGGGGAGGAAACCCGAGTTCCCAGAGACAATGACAGCATACAAGGTGTCTGACTGGGGGAGGAAACCTGAGTTCCCAGAGACAATGACAGCATACAAGGTGTCTGACTTGGTGAGGAAACCCGAGTTCCCAGAGAGAATGAAATCATACAAGGTGTCTGACTGGGGGAGGAAACACGAGTTCCCAGAGAGAATGACAGCATACAAGGTGTCTGACTGGGTGAGGAAACCTGAGTTCCCAGAGAGAATGAAAGCATACAAGGTGTCTGACTGGGGGAGGAAACACGAGTTCCCAGAGAGAATGACAGCATACAAGGTGTCTGACTGGGGGAGGAAACCCGAGTTCCCAGAGACAATGACAGCATACGAGGTGTCTGACTGGGGGAGGAAACCCGAGTTCCCAGAGAAAATGACAGCATACGAGGTGTCTGACTGGGGGAGGAAACCCGAGTTCCCAGAGATAAAGACAGCATACAAGGTGTCTGACTGGGGGAGGAAACCCGAGTTCCCAGAGACAATGACAGCATACAAGGTGTCTGACTGGGGGAGGAAACCCGAGTTCCCAGAGAGAATGACAGCATACGAGGTGTCTGACTGGGGGAGGAAACCCGAGTTCCCAGAGAGAATGACAGCATACGAGGTGTCTGACTGGGGGAGGAAACCCGAGTTCCCAGAGACAATGACAGCATACAAGGTGTCTGACTGGGGGAGGAAACCCGAGTTCCCAGAGAGAATGACAGCATACGAGGTGTCTGACTGGGGGAGGAAACCCGAGTTCTCAGAGACAATGACAACATACAAGGTGTCTGACTGGCGGAGGAAACCCGAGTTCCCAGAGACAATGACAGCATACAAGGTGTCGGCCTGGGCGAGGAAACCCGAGTTCCCAGACAGAATGACAGCATACAAGATGTCTGACTGGGGAGGAAATCCGAGTTCCCAGAGACAATGACAGCATACAAGGTGTCTGACTGGGGGAGGAAACCCGAGTTCCCAAAGAGAATGACAGCATACAAGGTGTCTGACTGGGGGAGGAAACCCGAGTTCCCAAAGAGAATGACAGCATATGAGGTGTCTGACTGGGGGAGGAAACCCAAGTTCCCAGAGACAATGACAGCATACAAGGTGTCTGACTGGGGGAGGAAACCCGAGTTCCCAGAGACAATGACAGCATACGAGGTGTCGGCCTGGGGAGGAAACCCGAGTTCCCAAAGAGAATGACAGCATACAAGGTGTCTGACTGTGGGAGGAAACCCGAGTTCCCAGAGAGAAAGAAAGCATACAAAGTGTCTGACTGGGGGAGGAAACCCGAGTTCCCAGAGACAATGACAGCATACGAGGTGTCTGACTGGGGGAGGAAACCCGAGTTCCCACAGACAATGACAGCATACGAGGTGTCTGACTGGGGGAGGAAACCCGAGTTCCCAGAGACAATGACAGCATACGAAGGTGTCGGCCTGGGGAGGAAACCCGAGTTCCCAGAAGAAATGACAGCATACAAGGTGTCTGACTGGGGAGGAAACCCGAGTTCCCAGAGAGAATGACAGCATACAAGGTGTCTGACTGGGGGAGGAAACCCGAGTTCCCAGAGAGAATGACAGCATACAAGGTGTCTGACTGGGGGAGGAAACCCGAGTTCCCACAGACAATGACAGCATACGAGGTGTCTGACTGGGGGAGGAAACCCGAGTTCCCAGAGACAATGACAGCATACGAGGTGTCTGACTGGGGGAGGAAACCCGAGTTCCCAGAGAGAATGACAGCATACGAGGTGTCTGACTGGGGGAGGAAACCCGAGTTCCCAGAGAGAATGACAGCATACGAGGTGTCTGACTGGGGGAGGAAACCCGAGTTTCCCAGAGAGAATGACAGCATACAAGGTGTCTGACTGGGGGAGGAAACCCGAGTTCCCAGACAGAATGACAGCATACGAGGTGTCTGACTGGGGAGGAAACCCGAGTTCCCAGAGACAATGACAGCATACAAGATGTCTGACTGGGGGAGGAAACCCAAGTTCCCAGACAGAATGACAGCATACAGGGTGTCTGACTGGCAGAGGAAACCCGAGTTCCCAGAGAGAATGACAGCATACAAGATGTCTGACTGGGGGAGGAAACCCGAGTTCCCAGACAGAATGACAGCATACAGGGTGTCTGACTGGCAGAGGAAACCCGAGTTCCCAGAGAGAATGACAGCATACGAGGTGTCTGACTGGGGGAGGAAACCCAAGTTCCCAGAGAGAATGACAACATACGAGGTGTCTGACTGGGGGAGGAAACCCGAGTTCCCAGAGAAAATGACAGTATACGAGATGTCTGACTGGGGGAGGAAACCGGAGTTCCCAGAGACAATGACAGCATACAAGGTGTCTGACTGGGGGAGGAAACCGGAGTTCCCAGAGACAATGACAGCATACAAGGTGTCTGACTGGGGGAGGAAACCCGAGTTCCCAGAGAGAATGACAGCTAGCATACAAGGTGTCTGACTGGCGGAGGAAACCCAAGTTCCCAGACAGAATGACAGCATACAAGGTGTCTGACTGGGTGAGGAAACCCGAGTTCCCAGAGAGAATGACAGCTAGCATACAAGGTGTCTGACTGGGGGAGGAAACCCGAGTTCCCAAAGACAATGACAGCATACAAGGTGTCTGACTGGGGAAGGAAACCCGAGTTCCCAGAGACAATGACAGCGTACAAGGTGTCTGACTGGGGGAGGAAACCCGAGTTCCCAAAGACAATGACAGCATACAAGGTGTCTGACTGGGGAAGGAAACCCGAGTTACCACAGACAATGACAGCATACAAGGTGTCTGACTGGGGGAGGAAACCCGAGTTCCTAGACAGAATGACAGCATACGAGGTGTCTGACTGGGGGAGGAAACCTTTGTTCCCAGAGACAATGACAGCATACAAGGTGTCTGACTGGGGGAGGAAACCCGAGTTCCCAGAGAGAATGACAGCTAGCATACGAGGTGTCTGACTGGGGGAGGAAACCCGAGTTCCCAGAGACAATGACAGCATACGAGGTGTCTGACTGGGGGAGGAAACCTTTGTTCCCAGAGACAATGACAGCATACAAGGTGTCTGACTAGGGGAGGAAACCTTTGTTCCCAGAGACAATGACAGCATACAAGGTGTCTGACTGGGGGAGGAAACCTTTGTTCCCAGAGACAATGACAGCATACAAGGTGTCTGACTGGGGGAGGAAACCTTTGTTCCCAGAGACAATGACAGCATACAAGGTGTCTGACTGAGGGAGGAAACCTGAGTTCCCAGAGACAATGACAGCATACAAGGTGTCTGACTGGGGGAGGAAACCAGAGTTCCCAGAGACAATGACAGCATACAAGGTGTCTGACTGGGGGAGGAAACCCGACTGGGGGAGGAAACCCGAGTTCCCAGAGAGAATGACAGCATACAAGGTGTCTGACTGGGGGAGGAAACCAGAGTTCCCAGAGACAATGACAGCATACAAGGTGTCTGACTGGGGGAGGAAACCCGACTGGGGGAGGAAACCCGAGTTCCCAGAGACAATGACAGCATACAAGGTGTCTGACTGGGGGAGGAAACCAGAGTTCCCACAGACAATGACAGCATACGAGGTGTCTGACTGGGGGAGGAAACCCGAGTTCCCAGAGACAATGACAGCATACAAGGTGTCTGACTGGGGGAGGAAACCCGACTGGGGGAGGAAACCCGAGTTCCCAGAGAGAATGACAGCATACGAGGTGTCTGACTGGGGGAGGAACCCGAGTTCCCACAGACAATGACAGCATACGAGGTGTCTGACTGGGGGAGGAAACCCGAGTTCCCAGAGAGAATGACAGCATACGAGGTGTCTGACTGGGGGAGGAAACCCGAGTTCCCAGAGAGAATGACAGCATACGAGGTGTCTGACTGGGGGAGGAAACCCGAGTTCCCAGAGAGAATGACAGCATACGAGGTGTCTGACTGGGGGAGGAAACCCGAGTTCCCAGACAGAATGACAGCATACAAGGTGTCTGACTGGGGGAGGAAACCCGAGTTCCCAGAGAGAATGACAGCATACAAGGTGTCTGACTGGGGGAGGAAACCCGAGTTCCCAGAGACAATGACAGCATACAAGGTGTCTGACTGGGGGAGGAAACCCGAGTTCCCAGAGAGAATGACAGCATACAGGGTGTCTGACTGGCAGGAGGAAACCCGAGTTCCCAGAGAGAATGACAGCATACAAGATGTCTGACTGGGGGAGGAAACCCGAGTTCCCAGAGCAGAATGACAGCATACAGGGTGTCTGACTGGGCAGAGGAAACCCGAGTTCCCAGAGAGAATGACAGCATACAGGTGTCTGACTGGGGGAGGAAACCCGAGTTCCCAGAGAGCAATGACAAGCATACGAGGTGTCTGACTGGGGAGGAAACCCGAGTTCCCAGAGAAAATGACAGCATACAAGAGTGTCTGACTGGGGGAGGAAACCCGAGTTCCCAGAGACAATGACAGCATACAAGGTGTCTGACTGGGGGAGGAAACCCGAGTTCCCAGAGACAATGACAGCATACAAGGTGTCTGACTGGGGGAGGAAACCCGAGTTCCCAGAGAGAATGACAGCTAGCATACAAGGTGTCTGACTGGGTGAGGAAACCCGAGTTCCCAGACAAATGACAGCATACAAGGTGTCTGACTGGGGGAGGAAACCCGAGTTCCCAGAGACAATGACAGCATACGAGGTGTCTGACTGGGGGAGGAAACCTTTGTTCCCAGAGACAATGACAGCATACAAGGTGTCTGACTAGGGGAGGAAACCTTTGTTCCCAGAGACAATGACAGCATACAAGGTGTCTGACTGGGGGAGGAAACCTTTGTTCCCAGAGACAATGACAGCATACAAGGTGTCTGACTGGGGGAGGAAACCTTTGTTCCCAGAGACAATGACAGCATACAAGGTGTCTGACTGAGGGAGGAAACCTGAGTTCCCAGAGACAATGACAGCATACAAGGTGTCTGACTGGGGGAGGAAACCAGAGTTCCCAGAGACAATGACAGCATACAAGGTGTCTGACTGGGGGAGGAAACCCGACTGGGGGAGGAAACCCGAGTTCCCAGAGAGAATGACAGCATACAAGGTGTCTGACTGGGGGAGGAAACCAGAGTTCCCAGAGACAATGACAGCATACAAGGTGTCTGACTGGGGGGAGGAAACCCGACTGGGGGAGGAAACCCGAGTTCCCAGAGACAATGACAGCATACAAGGTGTCTGACTGGGGGAGGAAACCAGAGTTCCCACAGACAATGACAGCATACGAGGTGTCTGACTGGGGGAGGAAACCCGAGTTCCCAGAGACAATGACAGCATACAAGGTGTCTGACTGGGGGAGGAAACCCGACTGGGGGAGGAAACCCGAGTTCCCAGAGAGAATGACAGCATACGAGGTGTCTGAATGGGGGAGGAAACCTGACTTCCCAGAGAGAATGACAGCGTACAAGGTGTCTGACTGGGGGAGGAAACCCGAGTTCCCAGACAGAATGACAGCGTACAAGGTGTCTGACTGGGGGAGGAAACCTGACTTCCCAGACAGAATGACAGCATACGAGGTGTCTGACTGGCGGAGGAAACCCGAGTTCCCAGAGAGAATGACAGCATACGAGGTGTCTGACTGGGTGAAGAAACCCGAGTTCCCAGACAGAATGACAGCATACAGGGTGTCTGACTGGGAGAGGAAACTTTAGTTGCCAGAGATAACTAACATGGTTGGGCAGGTGATTCCATACCTCTTCACATCCAAAAAGGGAAACGAAGCCCCAGCCGCCTATAGGTAAAGGGTTCTAAAAATACCATGTTACACTATAGCAGATTGTTCACATGGCTAAAGATTTCCTTAATTAATTAGCAAAAGACATGTACAGGGAAATTCGGTAAATGTAGATTGGACTGAGAATGAAACTAAAAGTGCACACAATAGCATGAGTCAAGGCCGAGATATTCGTGGATAAACAATCTATAATGTAATCAGCCTTATAGTGCAAAAATATTACAGATATTTTTATAAAAGTTTTCATCTTCTTCCCAGATAATATTCATCTGAAGATTCCATGTGATGGATCTCCGACACAGCTATGACAAAGGTCTGAGAATTAACTTGTTTGAGACTGGCATTAATAGCCTCTCAGTAATCAGCAGGAAAACACACACAATGCAGTATGCAGTCATCATCTGTTATCTCAATTGAAATTGAAAAAAAAAAAAACCACTAAAAAACAAAAGAAATAGAGATTTCATTTTTATCTCATTTAAACCGTGGTTGCTATCAACATAACATCTACAAACAGATTTTTGTTTCCACCAATAATCTTTGGTAAATCTAGTTCCTGCTCCAGGGACTCTGTTGTACAGTCAAACCTGCCTAAGTGGCCACTCTTTCGAGCAACTGCTTCTCATATGTAAATATATAACTATACTAGTTACCTGAACCTGGGGTAAGAGACCACCTGTCAACTGTGACACTTTTATATTGCTTTCCGTGGAAGGTCACATTAGACAGGTTTGACTGTACATACATAACAATGGTCACATTAGACAGGTTTGACTGTACATGTATAAGGAAGTTCACATCAGACAGGTTTGACTGTACATGTATAACAATGGTCACATTAGACAGGTTTGACTACATGTATAAGGAAGGTCACATTAGACAGGTTTGACTGTACATGTAGAAGAAGGTCACATTAGACAGGTTTGACTGTACATGTATAACGAAGGTCACATCAGACATGTTTGACTGTACATGTATAACAATGGTCACATTAGACAGGTTTGACTGTACATGTATAAGGTCACATTAGACAGGTTTGACTGTACATGTATAATGAAGGTCACATTAGACAGGTTTGACTGTACATGTATAAGGAAGGTCACATCAGACAGGTTTGACTGTACATGTATAATGAAGGTCACATTAGACAGGTTTGACTGTACATGTATAAGGAAGGTCACATCAGACAGGTTTGACTGTACATGTATAAGAAGGTCACATTAGACAGGTTTGACTTTACATGTATAAGGAAGGTCACATTAGACAGGTTTGACTGTACATGTATAAGGAAGGTCATATCAGACAGGTTTGACTGTACATGTATAAGAAGGTCATATTAGACAGGTTTGACTGTACATGTATAAGGAAGGTCACATTAGACAGGTTTAAATTGACTCACTGTGTCAGTTATGTATACAATACAACTATCCATATGTAATGTCTATAAAACAACATAATTTAAGCATTTCAGCATTTCGACTCAAATTGTTCAAATAACCCGAGGGAAGATAGGGCCATTATATTTTGCTGTACATAAATCATAAGAAAACAAATGAAGCATAACTATAACCAGTGTTGCAGTGATGGGAGATGCATCAGTTGGGTTGACAACAGATGTGGCTCTGTCACCATGTACTGGAAGGTACCACGTACTCATGAATATTGTACAACCCACAGCTACAAAACACTGTCTCTATATAGCAGTGAAAACAACATGATTAGTACCCTAATGCAATGTCTAAACACGTGCCTCGCAACACAATTCTGTAAAATAATGTTTTTAAGCTCATATGTAACTAGAACACATTCAAGATTTGAAATACTTTAAGATATTCATTGCATAACTTAATTCAAAGCATCTGAAAAAAAACTATCACAAGGTAATTAATGATCAATTAACAAAATTTCAATTTACAGCAAACAAGGGTTACCATGGTCATCCAAATGCAAACTTGAAAATGCTCTAAGGTCATTCAAATACAAACTAGAAAATGCTCTAAGGTCATTCAAATACAAAATGAAAGGGGACAGACGGATATTTGGTAACACACTTACAAATATGGATATTTAACAAAATAATTCCTTATCTATCATAATATAGCTGAAGTGTGATATTAAAGATTATATATATAGTTCTGAAATGATAATATTAAAATATATGATTAGTTAATGTAAATGGTCATATTTTAGTGGTAATCTTATTTTAACGTTTTTCAGCTGAAAGCCTTCTGCTAAATTATGATCGTACAAATTACATTTTCATTTTGGTGTTTTCTAAGACAAGCATTTTTGGGTTTAATTCATCATTACCATAATCTGTTTATATCCTGTTGTGAAATAACATTTGAATGCACCAAATAGTTAAGTACCATTGCAGCATTAGGAGAAACCAGTTGGAGTTCCAGTCAGTACTTTTACCTGGTTTGTATAAAAAAAACACATATCTAAACACCACCTGAAATTTATTTGAAAATCCCCACCAGTCCCAAATAATCATTCATAATTAAATATGATCAAGGTAATGTCTAAATGGATTCCATTGATACAGTATTGTGAAGTAGGGGAGACAACTCTGGAGACACTGACAGGACTGCTATAATTGATTAGTGTGGGAGAGGGCTCAGCTGGGCTATCAGTACAGAGCAGAGAATGTTGGCTTCTGATTGGTCGCTGACATACACATGTTTGAATGTGTCCTATTATTAAACAAGGATAGCACATGGCCTAGTCAGTCACTGCCAGTCACAGTGTGTGTAGTAAAAACTGTCTGTGAGAAAAATACTCTCTATCAGTTCCTACAATACCTGTCTATATGTAGGTGTACAGGAGACGCAGCAGGGCTGCCACACTTATTTTATATGTAAAAGTTGATTATATATTTTGATGTTGTTTACTAGTGCTACTCAATGTATGGAAATCCTACTTGTCTGTTTCCCCGCCACCTAATGGATTTAATGCCTATTCTCTGGTTTTTCGTGTTACTTTCCGTGGACGTTACTAAACAGGATCGCAGCGATGACATGTGGGATGCCCTAACGTGTAAGTAAACATCACCTCAACAAACAAACAAACAAACATACAATTTTCTTCACTGTCAAATACTAGTTTGACCTATTTGCGGCACGATGGTTGACCGCTTGGAGGGTTTTTGTTGGGGTTAAATTTACCGTGAGATTTGTTCTCTTCAATATTATTCAGGTGGAATAATGATGTAACGTCCTGAAAGCCAATATATTACTGGTGCATATCTGTTTCCTTAGAGTGGCAGTACGGAGCTATAAGGACCGCTCGGGTATCGACTCCAATCTAACGCCCCGATATTGATTGATTTGGTATGCATATAAAGGTGTCAATATGCGTTTGTAATGGTATAAATATGATAGATGGGACAGATCAGGACCACACTCCAGGCATCCGACTACACAGCTAAAATACCGCAGTATGACTATAATAAAACACTACAGACCATAACAATTCTGTATAACTACACAAACAGACTCCAGTCAATATCACTACAGTATCAAATAGGTAAAACACACACCTTCAATTTAATGTGTTTTTGTTTAGTGCGGCAGCAGATGTTGTCTGTACAATATACAGCTAAAGAGAAACTACACTGGCCAGTGTTATAACACCTATGGGTACAGTCATCGGTCTGATCTATCTGGTACCACCAGTTTACACTGGCTACTAGATTATCCCCTCTAGTTACATAACATGTCAAAATACATGACAATATCTACATGGGTTGTGGTTTTAATCAATAACTAAAATTAACTCCTACTGTACAGCCTTGAGGCTCAGTTTACTGGTTGTAGTACTAGTAGAAACAGTCAAATTAACAACAAACGATTGATGTTTGGCAGAAGTCAATTTCTGCTTCACATAATGGTAATTTTCATAATTATCAGGCAATTTCAGCAAGTCTTATATGCATTAGCTGTTCTTGTACATCATCTTTACAAGATCTTAAATGTTATTAACTACTGTATATGCGAACGCCATCACATGCAGCATCTTTTATATATCTAAGTTGAACATTACCATCAAAACATATCTCAGCATTCCTGTGTAACACACGACTGTTATAATACACATTTTTTACTGAGAATGTTTGATAGCTGGAGAGAACATTTTGTTTAGCATTATGGAAAATATAAGATGATTTACACAAGGCTGATTGGTTATCTATCATGTGACTACAGGCCATGTGATGGAGTCCAAGATAGATATACTGTCCCAGGTACACAACAATACACCTGGTCCTGACTGGTATACAGGTACACAGGTACACAACAACACACCTGGTCCTGACTGGTATACAGGTACACACCTAGTCCTGATCGGTATACAGGTACACACCTGGTCCTGATTGGTATACAGGTACACACCTGGCCTGATTGGTTTACAGGTACACACCTGGTCCTGATTGGTATACAGGTACACACCTGGTTCTGATTGGTATACAGGTACACACCTGGTCCTGATTGGTATACAGGTACACACCTGGTCCTGACTGGTATACAGGTACACACCTGGTCCTGATTGGTATACAGGTACACACCTGGTCCTAATTGGTATACAGGTACACACCTGGTCCTGACTGGTATACAGGTACACACCTGGTCCTGATTGGTATACAGGTACACACCTGGTCCTGGTTAGAGTTTTTACCAGCATGTTACATTATAGTCTTTGAATGTACCTAAATTTGAAGTTTGTAGAGAAAATGAATTCAAAAGACCAACCTTAATACCTTCAGAACTATATTGACAATAAGGAGAGTTATGATTCAATAAATCAAATGAAAGCATTGATCACAATGTTTTCTACAATTTCAAATGAATTACCTTTTGTTATGTTAGCTTATACACTGTATATGATAAAATGATAATGTTGACAACAAATAACATTGTACCTGTATAGGTAGCTTTAAAAAATACAGGTACTGTACAGGTAGAAATCACAGGTAAAAACAGAAAAGACCGGATGACAACTTTGATGACATAATGACTTAACCGACCCCAAACACCCCAAATTTTACCTCACTGACGCCCAAAATGATATCAATACCCGTGGTTATAACACAAAGTATTCAAAATTACAAAGGTGTTGTTCATGCTGTCTGTGTCTTAAGGTTGTAATCATAGTAATTTGTATTAAAATTGGAAATATAAGGAGGGCACAGTACTCAGCTCAGTAACCACCGGGCTGGTCATAAACAAAAATCAGTGTCTGGTAAGTTAAAAATATGCTTGTTCTTTTGTCAGAAAGTTGTTCTTGTCAATAAGACCTTATGACTTTTGATATCTAAATTAGGTTGAAAACAATCCACTTCAATTACTGTATCTAGATTTGGTCAAAAACAATTCCACAAGACCTTTATGAGCTACAGCTCTGGAAGTTTTTGAACTTATTATAACTTAATTGCTATTTAGTTTGCTTGTATATAATGTACATATTAGAAGGCCATAATAACAAGTAGATATACCAGAACATCTGTATATAATTGGATTACCTACAGCTTAGCTTCCCAGTGTTTTTGTTTGTTTGTTTATTTTATTGTTTTTTTTAAGGAAGGGAGATAATTTTTCCTGGAGTATATATGTCTCTCGGATGAGATCCACATTTCATTTTTTTAGTGTCTATACAGTGAGAAGAGGTGAAGGTTAGGTATTGTTCTCCTGTGTTTCTAGTCCCTACAGGACATTGGAGAGTATACCTCTGTATCCATACCCACATATCTACCACCTCTTTTGACAATCAACATATTGTGGTAAATTCAGGATCGTCATGACAACAGAGTTTTCAAATTTGCCTCCTGACATAAGTCAGACTGTCTTCAAAACAAATTTGAATATTACCCTCTAGAGTAATGATATTTAAAATACAAATACCCTGATATCGTAAATTAATCAATACTTTTATTAGTTTGTATCATTTTATCTCCATGGCAACCTTTTAAAAATGACATTTTATATCTGTGTAGAATGGTGATGTCAGTAAGTGCTGCTGTGAACAGCTATCATACTCCCTCAAATCTATTGTAAAATTCATGATATAACCAAAACAATCACTTCCAGAATATATCTTCAATCATTTATGTGCTGCTAAGTGCTTGTTAGCCTCATTCACTCACAGATTAGCTCCAGGACCAATGTTGTAAACATTTACACTTCATTATTTAGGATTAAATCATGTAACACAATTTCCCTTCCACTACAAACGTATTGGTGATGTAGAAATCGACAGTGGCAATATAAAGTTCTCAGACCCTGATAAGCTTCTGTAATCCTTCCTAAAACAAAGATTTGTTTGGTAGCCAATATTTACATTAGACAGGTTTTAGTCTGACAGGACCAGCCAGTACTCATGTTGTAAAAAATTGTTATTATGACCACCACCCAAGCTATGAAACAAAATCAATACAGGCAAAATATGAGTACCGTAATTCCCTTTTACAGTGAATTTTTATTACACCAAATGAATAATTACACAAGATTAACATGTGTGCTCATCAGTAACATTACGCTCGTGCCATGATATCCCCGCGATACCTGATCACCAGGCCACAGGATAGACACAATGTTTTGCTCCAAGACACCGAAAACTGAGTCAGTTATATCAATTGCAGTTAACAGCGCAAGCACACAGCAACGCATCTGATCCGGAGTCTCAACAAAAACCCAAATATACAGTTTCAATAGAAATGACGAGGAGGATTGGGAATGAATTATTAAAAACACGATGAGAGGATGATAAGCTTAATCCAATGCAGGCAAAATGTGTTTAGCTTGTGCTTGAAAACCAAGAGAAAAATCAATGGAAAAGCAATCCAATTATGTGGAGAGAATTACTGTATTCCTTCACCAACACCTGAGGGTCAGAAGATTGTATCGCTTACCTGATGTTTACCACGACATCTAAGTAAACCTTTAATTTGTAAAAACTATCTGTCCATCAGGTCTATTACAGACCCTCCTGGACAAATAAACATAATTATCTACAAACATTATCTTAGAATAAACTCGTGCTTCCAGATTCAAAACAGTAATTTTCATATTGATTAAAACATTCTTTCTTTGATTCTAATACAGAAATTAAAAATTACCGAGTGCTACTAATTTCTTGGTTGATGTTGGTACAGGCTCAGCATGCACATACCGTGTATACGAAACAATGTGGATCTTCATTGTATCTACAGCTTCATAAAAACAATGGAGTCCCATGTTAAAACCAAGTGAGTCAGCACTTCTATCTATATTGAACACAATTACTGGGTATTTTCTCCCAAGATTGGGTAATTCAGAGTGGATGAATGGCTTTATTAGAGAACCACTTTATAAATGGCTTTAACTGCTTCAATGAGCTCAATGTCATTAAGGAATCAATTTTCTTATGAATTTAAAGCAACCTTTTGAACTGTGTTGTTTTCCTGTCAATATTCGTACAGATGATTGGATATATACCCATGTACATTGTCATTGTTATTTCAGTATCATTATGACCTGGACCTATATGAATGTTGTCCGCTCTATAAACTATTAACCTTTACTCAAAACATGGACCTTAAACTTTGAATGTTTCCTACCCAGATATATACAGAAGGATGAACCTTGACCTGTGTATGTTTCCGTAACCTAGTTTTATACAGGACTGACCTTGACCTGTGAATGTTATCTACCTAGTTTTATACAGGATTGACCTTGACCTGTGAATGTTTCCTACTCAGATATATACAGAAGGATGAACCTTGACCTGTGAATGTTTCCTACCTAGTTTTATACAGGACTGACCTTGACCTGTGAATGTTTTCTATCTATTATTATAAAGGACTGACCTTGACCTGTGATTGTTTCCTACCTAGTTTTATAAAGGACTGACCTTGACCTGTGATTGTTTCCTACCTAGTTTTATACAGGATTGACCTTGACCTGTGAATGTTTCCTACCTAGTTTTATACAGGACTGACTTTGACCTGTGAATGCTTCCTACCTAGTTTTATACAGGACTGACCTTGACCTGTGTATGTTTCCTACCTAGTTTTATACAGGACTGACCTTGACCTGTGTTCGTTTCCGTAACCTAGTTTTATACAGGACTGACCTTGACCTGTGAATGTTTCCTACCTAGTTTTATACAGGACTGACCTTGACCTGTGAATGTTTCCTACCTAGTTTTATACAGGACTGACCTTGACCTTGACCTGTGAATGTTTCCTACCTAGTTGACTGACCTTGACCTGTGAATGTTTTGTACCTAATTTTATACAGGACTGACATTGACCTGTGAATGTTTCTTCCTTATACAACTGGGAAGGTAATGAATAAGAGTATGTTTGTTAGATCTGGCATCAGATAAGATCATATATAATTCATAGTTTACCACAGGTAGTGATAATCCTGGCTCTACTGTTTAAGTCAGCTCATCACCATCTTCAAACAGGTACAGATTACCCACAAAGGAAAATGGCTGCCCTAGGCTCTTAATTGTCAACATCAAAGAAGGTCTAGTGGATTTTTTTTAATCTTCTTCACAGATCGAATGGTTCTGCATAAGACTTAATAATACAAAAAAAAAATCTCCACAGCATAGTTTAATCACAATCTTTAATGCTCTATAGAGTAAGGAAAAACTAACAAATCCTCACAGCATAAAATACATACCACTATATGACCATATACAGTGTTTTCATTTAGAACCGGTCGCCGGCCAAATTGACCCGTTAGAATGGTGTTTTGGCCGGTTCAAATGACTTAATTCACTTTTTAAAAAATGTCTAAAAACATATTATCGTAATCCTCAGATACATGTATACCTGCTACTATTCATTTGTAGCCTTTTACAAATATTTTTATTGAAAACCCTGCATATAGGATACTGATATCACAGACAGCATAAAAGCTTATCTCTCCTAGAAAGTTCACAGTGTTTATTTTGAAATGCTCTGGACATTTATATCTAAATGTAAATTGTAGAATGGATGATTGTAGACTGTATGTTCCCTTTTGTAAACTGCTAGACCTACACGTCCTATAAATCTTTGTAATACATGAGAGGTTGACATCAATAATTCAACAGCTTTACTACTCAAACTCTGAAATATTACTAAATGATACAGATTCTGTTGCCTCGGAAATGTCTCCACTCAAAAAAGTTTTACATCAAGTTTATAACAGCTTTGATTTAAAAAGCATCTTTGAAACATGTTTTACAGAGTAGTTCCTTTTTAAACAGTCCTGTACCAATGTATCATTATTTTTCATATTCTTATTAATCATTGTGTTCACTAATGATTAAGGCTGCTTGTTTTGGTTTACAGAGTAATCTCCCTCGTGTAAATTTTATTTAAATTTTCATTTGTAACAGTCTTACAATGCGTCAAGCCTTCATAATTGGTTGAAGGTTACTTGTAGCAGAATAAACAGAGAAGTCTGCAGGACAAACCAAATAACATTCAACACCATAATCACACATCCTTTAATCCTTCGATACATAATGTAGCCAGTTAATTTTCCCTTCGAGACATATTAAAAACCCAACATATTTTCATGGTTCTCGTCACCATGACAACACAGCCGGGACCGGGATACTGAGCCTCTGTCAACTGTCACGTAATGAGGACTAAACTGCATCTCAATGGTACCCAATGGGTCGTCAGGTGCATCCATCAAACTTTTCAAAATGCGACAATGAATTTCATGAGGGTCCCTTATAATGATAAAACGGCTAGTTCACCGTATCAAAAGAAATTTTATGGAAGAAACTCCACAATATCTGACTAGTGACAATACAATGAAGAGTTTCTAGTCTTCCTATGGGACAAATTTCATGCCAATTCACGTGAATACTGTTCCTTTAAAAGAAGGCAATCAAGTCAATATGACTTGAAATATCTGGATGATTTTTTTCATAAATGTGAAGACAGTACTAGTGGAAAACAGCCTCTCAGGACAGGCAGGTTTTACTAGGAATGGGGTCTATTTGTGAAATTGAAGAAATGAAGTCGGGTTTATCCCAGACTTTGGCATTAAAATCAATTTAAGTGACTCCTTCATAGAAAGTTCTGTACTGCAAAGTAATTTGGCGTAAAAAGATTATAGATCCATATCATCTCCATAGACAATATATGCTAACTGCATGGCTGTGTTAGCATACGGTTACGTCCCTACAGTACAGGAGTCTAAGGGGGGCAGGCAGAATGGGAAACAGACACAGCAGCTACAGGGGGTCAGGAAGGGGGCTAATGGGGTGGGACACAGGGACAGCAGCTACGGGGGTCTGAAGGGGGCTAGTGGGGTGGGACACAGGGACAGCAGCTACGGGGGTCTGAAGGGGGCTAGTGGGGTGGGACACAGGGACAGCAACTACAGGGGTCAGGAGGGGGTTAATGGGGTGGGACACAGGGACAGCAGCTACGGGGGTCTGAAGGGGGCTAGTGGGGTGGGACACAGGGACAGCAACTACAGGGGTCTGAAGGGGGCTAGTGGGGTGGGACACAGGGACAGCAACTACAGGGGTCTGAAGGGGGCTAGTGGGGTGGGACACAGGGACAGCAACTACATGGGTCTGAAGGGGGTTAGTGGGATGGGACACAGGGACAGTAACTACAGGGGTCAGGAGGTGGTAGGTGGAGTGGAACAGACACAGCAGCTACATGGACAGAGGCAGAGGCAGGCACAGGAACAGCAGTAACAGGGGTCAGGAGGGGGTAGGTGGGGTCAGGAGGGGGTAGAATTACAGCAAAGTAAGGCACTAATAACCAAGGGAGAAATCAAAGGAAGTACATTTACATATATTATATATGTCAATGAATGACCTATGACCTTTTTGCATCTTTCAGTAGCTGATGTTAACATGGATACACGTGTTAGCATATGAGAGGAATTCAGCATGTAATATCAAAAATCATATACAGTTTTCCAATCGAGTCCATACATAAAAAGTATATGTATGATGTATATGGACCATGGGTTAGGAAATTCATGCCAACTGAAGTTACACTGACTGTCAATTCAGGTATGTAAAATACAATTTCATTGGATGCCCTGAAAAGCCAGGGTTATAATTTGTGACAATGAAATGGGAACCCTTACAGCAGATGGTTAAATGTACTTGTTGGTGCTTGTACCAAATATACTTTCATGCAATTAAAAAGTCACTTCAAATCATTTGGTTGATTTCTTTGTCTGTGAGGAGGCTGGTCCTGTACTTTAACAAAGTTTGACTGTCGGCAGTGTACTTGTGCTCAACGGTCAAACGTATATTTTCCTGATTATTTTGGTTACTGTAAATGTTTCGCTATATATGGAGTAGTCGGCTCTGTATAAACAATACAGATGTACTTCCAATTACATGTACTGTCTGGCTACGGTCAAATCCATAGTGACCTTGACCTTACTGACCCTTGACTTAGGTCATTACTATCTATCAAGTTAGGGCTTCTATGTCCATCCATCTGCACTTCTCTCTCGGAAATCATACGTTTGGTCGTGATGTGAGCGGCTACTTGGCAAAACTACCAATTTTCTAACTCCAGCAGGGCTATTGGAAAAGTCCCCCTGGCATTATTTATTACCTTACTCAGAATGGCAGTAATGTTCCGTTTGTTTTCCCTGGTCACTTCACAATGACCACCAAAATGACCGATCCAAAACAATTGCTGCCAAACTATGTCCACCTCCTCCACCAAATCCTTATCTATCCGCGTTCCGACAACAGCTGATGCCCTGTTGTTGACTTCCCCGTGGAGCCAGCATTGATTGTCCGAGAGACAGGACGACTGATTGGTCGACATCACAGACAATCGACACGGAATTGATCTCTGGTGCCAGGAAATTACAGGAAGGGTAGTTAATAATGAGCCAGTACTCGCCCCATTGTGCCGTGTGTTTAGGGGTGAAAAGGGTCCTATTTTAATCACTAAACTGTACAAGTAAATGAGAGTGATACGCCTATCACGAGGGGGTACTAGAGCAGAAGAATGGATGAATAGGAGAAAAAATAAGGAGAGGTCAGTAGGAACATCAAAAGACAGCAAAAATTAATTTCCCATATTAGTACAATAATTACTAAGTTATTAAAAATGTCGGAGAGGACATGCAGAGCTTGTGTTTTAATAGGTGTGGCAGGACGAGACTGCTTGGTCAGGGAAAATGGTGAAAGCTTAGAAAAAAAATTAACATCCCCTATTAATAAAATGATGACGGCTTGGTTATTTAAATTAGCGCAGCAGGAAGATGCGTGAAATTTGTCTTTTATTAATGGGATATAGAGAACACAAAAAAGTCCCTGCATGGACACTACAGATAATTGAAACACCCTGATAAATATCTCAAATAGGGTTAAATCATAATTTGGGCCCAGATGGTGATTCCTGCACATGACTGTTTCTGTGTTGGAAGGGTTTTGTGTGGATCAATAAGCTATTAGAAGGAGTACTTGTAGGGATTTACTGCTGCTCCCTAATTCTCTAAATTACATATTACTTGGTGCCAATTCACAAAAGGCCCTCGGGGTGTTGTTACTGGGGATTTAATCCATTGCTGAGGACGAACAGCACTCACCAAGATAATTCATACCATCAAAAAACTCAACACCAGGACATTTTAGATATCCTGTACCTCATGGTTAGATATGGAACAATAAGGGTCCTACAATGACCCCATTTTGATACAGAATTCAAGGTCATATCATGCTCATGCTTTCCATTTAGTAAGACCTATTCTCATATGAATAGTTTGGCCAGATCTGGCTGGAAACTTGTACATGTGGTCAAGGTCAAAGTTATTAATAGACACACACAACATAGTGTCCTCTCATGCTATAACTATATATACATACAAATTAAATCTAAAGTGTCAAACCTAACAGTGTTTGAAATGCATATGCATTCTCAAAATCTTTTTTTGTGACCTTAAAATGAGGTCAAGGTCAAAGTTATTAATAGACACTTGACACAGTGTCCTCTCATCCTATGAATATATATACCAACTAAATATAAAGTGTCAAACCTAACAGTGTTTGAGATGAATTCACAAAAACTTTATTTTGTGACCTTAAAATGAGGTCAAGGTCAAACTAGATAAAAGTCACTCAGTGTGCTCCCGTTTTGATATTAAACAATACGTAACTTTCCATCATATAATCCATACCAAGTCTATAAAGACAAAGTCTTAAGTAAGGCAAACAACCCTTATCAATTTGCAGCATGGACTGCAATGCAGCATATGCTGGAATCATGCTGCTTTAATGCTGGCATCATGCTGCTAGTTTCACAGCATGATTGCAGCATGTGCTGCATAGCAGCATGGTACCAGGCTTCTGTACAGCATGTACTACAACCATGCTTTAAAAATTGAGGTAATTGAATATCTGAACTGTATCATGCTGCAATCATGCTGTGTCGACTTAGTTAATTTATCATATGCACTGTATCATGCTGCAACCATGCTGCAATAACTTTGCCAGTTTGGAAGTCTTAAGTAATGCTCAAGGTCCAGAAACTGAGACGATTACAAAAATATGTAGAATACTATATACTCTGTCCAGTCAGGGAAGTACAGATGTATAGAGTGACTACATGAAAATCTTAACATTTGTTAGAAAATAAAAAGTACAAGAGGCCATGAGAGAAAATACATGTTTTATTGGTTACAATTATAAATTCCCTGAATCTTCCCTAATAAACTACAGATCCTGGATTCTGTGTTATACAGCACTATGGACATAGCCAGGGTCAGCAGTATACCAGTCTGTAACCATTTCTAAGACAGACAGTTACATCCCTAAGTTTACTTACAGACATGATTGATTTTCCCCAATTAGAAGGATGGACTGACTCCATTAACCATCCTCAACATGCTGGTCTACAATGTTAGCTTGAGGACTTCATGCAGATAAAGTGATTCTGGAAACAATTCCATGTATTGTTAGTTTGAATTTCTAGATTAATGTGTTCTTAGCTCACCATCATGGACATAGATATATATTTTTCTAATCAAATAATTTGATAGCTTCAGTATTTATGTCAATTTACCATGCTGAACATATAAATGCAAATCTACTATTTGCTCCAGAAACAGAAGCTAAAACTGGGGCATGCTGGGAAATTCTAACACCATTCCCAAAACCGAGGATAAAACTGGGGCATGCTGGGAAATTCTAACATCATTCCCAAAACCGAGGATAAAACTGGGGCATGCTGGGAAATTCTTACACCATTGCCAAAACCAAGGATAAAACTGGGGCATGCTGGGAAATTCTAACACCATTCCCAAAACCGAGGATAAAACTGGGGCATGCTGGGAAATTCTAACACCATTCCCAAAACCAAGGATAAAACTGGAGCATGCTGGGAAATCATAACAACTGCACTTCTTAAACTATATAGGCTAACATATCTTTCCTAGGGGCCAACACATTAACTTGGAATTGGGCTTACTGTAGGACAATGATAGTATTTGTTTTCATTTCTACTGAACTGCCATAAAACAGGCAGGGTTATTCTGACAAAATGGTAAGACATATGGTATAGTACAGGGAAATATTAACACCCTGTTTACTGCCCTCACAGGACAGTGACCTAAACTTCTCATATTATTATGTCTTAGCAGTCTGTGCATGGTCACCTGTCAGTAATCACTGTGGTCACTTCCCAAGTGGTCACCTTGGCTGACCTGGTCAAGTGTGTGTTTTACAATCTGTAGGATCCCCCATTAGTCTGTCTGGCTCAGTGGATAAGACCCAGTCTATGTTGGTAAGAAGCTTGTTTAGTAGACTGCCAGAAACACTACTATGTATCGTAACGAGTATACACTAATATTACATGTTGTTTGTTAGGTGCTGTCAGCTTAATCTATAACAATATCGGCCAAACTGAAAATATGTAATACAGCTGTTAATTCCGGTCGATTCCATCAGTTTCTATAAAATTTCAAAACAGTCTTTTTTCCTAATCCTTACAAACTTCACCACGACTTAGATTTTACATGAATGGAAACAATTGAAGTAAGAAAGATCTATAAATTTACTTTCCCTACGGACAACTAATGTAAACAATGCAGTCGAATAGGACTGCTACAGGTTCTCGATGACAATATAAGCACAATACAGGCTGCTAAAGTCGACTATAGGGGCTAATTCTTTAAACACACATCTCAACAGAAAGACTAATGACAGAATAAGTGTTGTTTAAAGGGATTACAAGTTGTTTTATAGAACCAGGGACAAGTGTTTGATCAACAAAGTCCTGTCCATAGTCCTGAGTAACGGTGACATAACACCCATGGCCAGACGAATGTGATACACCTCCAGGTGTCCAGCTAAGTTTTAGATCCAAATCAAGCAATATAAGAGATCTAATCTGTTAACAGGCTCTCTGTGTGCAAAGCTCTGGGGGTGGTCAAGCTTAATATCAACAGAACTGTCCACAAAATGTCTCTAGACATGACAGAGAGTGGGAGGAGACATTACAAGGATACCATATAACTGAATTCTTGTAAGATCAGATGATGAAATACAATGTACATCCCAATAAAATACACTCTAGGTGTTCTAGTGAAAGGGTTGGGTGGGCAGATGACAATGCCACAGGACATGTACAAATGACAATGTTATCACAAACCATCTTCCATGCATTGAGTCAAAAATTTTACAGATATAAAATACAACTGGCCAGGATTCTGACAGGAGACCTGGAGTACTCGACCAACACTCAAATTATCAGCTAACTGGACATCTGACCATCGGTCATTTGGTGATTGACCCATCCCATTGGTGGAGGGCTCAATCTGCTCCACAACAATCTCCAGACAGACACACCACTATATCTATATTGTGACACAGCCTCAGTATCATCAACACTCCCTACTGGGCCATATAGACCTGGCAGCCATTTTTATGATACACTGTTCTATTGGGAGACATAAAAGTGTAGTCATTGATCAAACTACCCGTACTGACGCTGGTGGTTCATCTTGAGTACATCCAACCTAACATAAACGTCCACTTATTAATATCAAATGAGGTCTCGGTTCCATTAAATAACATCTAATGAGGTCTCGATTCAAAAAATTTATACCTGGACATAATCCCAGGGAAAGTCTGTTTATATTTCATGTTCTAGGTTGCCTGGTTTACTAATGGTTTAATACTATTTTTCTGTAAGTGTATGCATTAATAATAGTGGTCTTCACCTGAAAATGGAGAAGACATTTTGAATAGCAGCAAACAACAGACAGACATTTTGAATAGTAACAGACAATTTAACAGACAGACATTTTGAATAGCAACATAAAACAGATAGCAGAGAGACATTTTAAATAACAACAGACAATAAACAGACATTTTGAGTAGCAACAGACGACAGACAGACATTCTGAATAGAAAGTAGCTCATGAAAGGCAGTCAGCATACGAGAAATAAAAACATAATATTCATATCTGAATTGCAGACAAGCGTTTCCGATAATGCTATGGGATGATACCTAAAGCCAGGCATGTGAAACAGCTTGAAGGCAATTGAGCTCTTTCTGACTAAAATCTATTTCATACAAGGAATTGATTGTTTCTAGGGAACTTATTGGTGTCATCTAAAAAATCAAGAAAAATCCTCTATTCAAATAATTTCTAATAGCTTTGCTACACATACTGATACATTTGGTTTTATATCATGTGCCATTTCAAAGATAATAGCTTGCAATTGTAGGCAGGCATTAAAATTTGCATGACAACGGAATATGTTGCCAAGGAAACAGCCCAGAAAAGTACATCTCCTCGCTGAAGCACAACATGGTCTAATGGAATGCAAATAAGACGGGGGAAAAAGTAGTATTGTACTCTTATTGACGAGTATGTTGTATGATCTACTATTATTAAAATGTACAGGACTGTTATAGGATTACAATGATAAAAATAAACAGGTCAAGCAATTTACTGAAACCTGTACTTTTCTTTTACTAAAATTTGGTGTTATAGTTTTATATGTTAAATATGGCACATTGTATTTTTGTCATTTTATTTAATTGTGTGATGTTCCCAGTAGGTCTCAGTGTGCCCAAAGACGTAAATACATTAGAGATAGCTGTATGCTGTACATTGGTTTAAGTGTATGTGTCAGGCACCTCCAGTTATAATTATACACAGGTTACCTGTACTCATACAGCTAGGTGTAATCCGGGGATCAGTGCATGCAGAATTGCTCACAAAAGTACATGTGAACTTTTCAAATCTGGGCGTCACATAAATATCTTATCATGTATATGGTATATACTGCTATAGGTTTTTCCATTTTCTTGGTCTACCGATTTGAAAGGGAAATATTGATTCTAAAATTAGATCTCTGGGTTATTTTCAGAGTTGTTGCAAAATAAAAAATTGGTAAAATTTCCCATAATAGTACATCAAAGATGACTGCCATAGGTAGATGATTAAGGCACTATTAAAGGTAGTTATAATCTAAACGAAGAATTACAGGGTGATGAGGACCTTAACTTGCTCCCACTACCTCAGCAGTAATTAATCTGTAAATGAGATTAATTTGGCCATCCTGTATACAAAATTTCTGTTGATGACATAATTGACTGATGTGACCTAACATAATTATGGTCATGAGACAATCTGATTTGTGAGACAAAGATTGTAATAACCTTACACAAATGACGGAGTAAGCATTTTCTAAGAGAAGTACATTTTCAGTGATTTTCTCCCACCAAGTGATTATCTCGAGATCCCTTTGAAGAGAATATCACCTTCTTTGACAGATTAGCTCCCCTTGTGGTGAGTTCCAGGGAGCACTCAGTAAAGACTGTACAAAGAAATGTACAATATAACCAGTGTTACTCTGTTTTCTCTGACTTATGTACAATATAACCTGTGTTACTCTGTTTTCTCTGACTTATGTACAATAAAACCAGAGTTACTCTGTTTTCTCTGACTTGTGTACAATATAACCAGTGAAACTCTGTTTTCTCTGACTTCTACTATAAGGCTATTCCATTTGATAGTCAAACAACCATCGTTCTTTTAAATGATTCTTCCTTATACCAACACAGTTAAGATCCCCAAAAGGCAAATATGACATCTGTCAGAAAACCATAATAAGGAATTAGGGACCTCATAAATCGACCAAGACAACACCATTTCATATTACCTCTCCACTGCAGATACAACACCAGTACAAAATCTCTACCATTAGCTATGTAACATTTGGAAGATAGGCTATAAAAGCCAATGTATCCGAGCAGATTATTCGCAACATTTCCTGAAAAAGTGTCATTCTCTTACGTTACAGCCCCCAGTGGATGAAACTATTCCTGATATGAGATAGCTGGTGATACAAATCTATCGTTTTATTGCAAGTTTTATTCCTCTACGTTATTTTTTATGGTTTATTTTTTCTGTAGGAGAGCGATTTCCATGAATGTCTACATGATCCTTGGTAAATATCACATAGACACAGATCACAGGATTTGGAAAATGGCAGAAGCAAATATATTTAATAACACCAAATTTTCATCTTAAAAAACACCTATTTATTTAAGACCCTGGCTGATATTTGTCATTATAGTGTTTCAATGCAAACAGAAAATGCATATTTTTATTTCATTAATGTTAATATTGTGATTTCTCATCATCATGTGGCCACCACACCAGTTAGTAGTGACGCTAATTTTTCTCTTAAAATGTAAATGAACAATGGTAATTTCAATTCCAAACCATATTTGCTCCTAAAATCTGCGTTCCATTCTTGTTGCGATATTTTTGAAGAGAAATTTAGTGAAATCATTGTGAAATAAAGCCTTAAATTCAATCAAGTTCGTACAGAAAAATACTGTGAAATAACCAAGAGTTAAACCTCCAGTGTATGGCTGATGCACACTAAAGTTCTTACATTATGGCTTCATATGGCCAGGTCCCTGTAAGATTTATCAAGCAACATTGCACATGCTTTTGATAAAAGTTTGCTTTCTTCTGCAGCAGAAAATCATGTTGAATGGTGTCCTTCTGTTGGTAAATCAGGCGTGCTTGTCAACCTGAATTACAATCATGGAGACCTGCAGGCTTGGTAGGTCCATTGTCAAACCCTACAAACCTCGGGTTACTCTAGATCCCTCAGACAAATCACCATGACAGTATGATTCCTATGCTATAAAACACAATGATCATCAACTGCAAGCTCCCCAAGTCTGTAGTATGGAAATGTCAGTCAGGTGTGATGCCTTGTAAATCTTTCTAATTTGTCTCTAACACATGCGACCCAACAAAAAAAGCAGAGAAAATATGAAAGTACACAAGATAAAGGTGGCACTCTGACTGTTCAGGAAAGATACCAGCATACTGGTGACTGCATCTCCAACACATACCCGTCCCTCACCAGTAACACAGGACACAATTGTGAGACATAACTCAGTTAACATGTCCCCAACAAGGAAGTTCAGTTAGATATATACATGATCAGGGTATATCTTGGTCCATTGGGGGCCCTAGTGACTGTCAGACCCATCATTTTGCCATTGTTTTTTCTACCAATAGGGTTCATAAAGAATCTTAAGTGACATTTAATAGCATACTTACACCAAGGGGGCCTTGAATTAGTCCAGAAAGACTGTAGTATTTTTTTGCTCTCTTCCTATGATTAGGAAAATGTCCACCAGAACCCAAGACTATCTAATAACATGTGTAGGTAAAAGTATACCGCTACTCAATCATTGCAAGTCGTCACATGGTTACCATCTAATATACTTGGCAACCTTCAGAGTGAATTATTGTAACAATAGATATGTTGTACACCAACCTTCTTTTTATAAATTTGTGATATATTTCATTTTTCAAAGCCTATAAACCATTTTTTTCAATATGTACAATATCTCGATAAAGATTGCCATATCATCACCATGGTGACATCAGCTCCCAATGCTATATACAAATTGTCGTATTATCACCATGGTGATGTCTGCTCCTAAATTATCACAATGGTGACATTTCAATGCTATAAAGATCGATTGCCATATCATCAGCATGGTGACATCCAAATGCTATATAAAGATTGCCATATCATCAGCATGGTGACATCCCAATGCTATATAAAGATTGCCATATCATCAGCATGGTGACATCCCAATGCTATATAAAGATTGCCATATCATCACCATGGTGACATCCCAATGCTATATAAAGATTGCCATATCATCACCATGGCGACATCCCAATGCTATATAAAGATTGCCATATCATCACCATGGCGACATCCCAATGCTATATAAAGATTTCCATATCATCACCATGGCGACATCCCAATGCTATATAAAGATTGCCATATCATCACCATGGCGACATCCCAATGCTATATAAAGATTGCCATATCATCACCATGGCGACATCCCAATGCTATATAAAGATTGCCATATCATCACCATGGTGATGTGTGCTCACAATGCTATAAACAGTTTGATGTCTATCCACTGTGTTCTAAACCGTTATGCTGATCTCTGTTGAACCTGTTAGGAAAGTCATGATCAGAAACCAATAATATTTTGTTATTGGTCTTTGATCTTGGCTTTGGTTTCCTGGAACCTGCCATGACACTTAGTAAACAAACATGTATGAAGGTGTTGGTGATGTAGACAAGAGAAACCTAGTCTCTATGGAGGGAGTATTACACGGTCTACTACAGTAATCAATATTACCACCCTAGGTATTAACCTTCATTGGTCAAATCCTCATCATATCTTAATATCCACGGAAATTATCATTTTTCCAAACAAACTTTGTCTGCATTAGGATAAATGGTGGATATTTGACTAGGTTTAGTGTAGGACTAAGAAGAGTTAGTTAAGTGGTTGTCATTAGGATAAATGGTGGATATTTGACTAGGTTTAGTGTAGGACTAAGAAGAGTTAGTTAAGTGATTGTCATTAAGATAAATGGTGGATATTTGACTAGGTTTAGTGTAGGACTAAGAAGAGTTAGTTAAGTAGTTGTAGAGAAGAACACTGATTGTCAATAATAACTTCCTGATCAGATTCAATATCCGAGGCCCGAGTACACGGCATGTTTACTGGCGCAAGGATATATTAAACATTGTCATATCATCCTCCATGCAACATGAGACCAAAGAGTTGGATGAGCTAGATATAACCCTTGTCATCTCATTAATGTAAGGTAATGTTTGTCATATAAATAGACACATAATAGCCATGTTTTTTTTAATTATAATGTACATAGAGGCTAGTCACTACACAGGTATGAGTTACAACCAAGTCTTAGGGACTAGCTCTAGAAGGCTGTGATATTAGAGGCGCTGTAATTATCCTGGTTAATATACGGCTCTGTGGGTATGCAGATAATTCACCTTAATGTTAAAGAACAATGAAAGGCTAACCAGCAGTTGCTAGACAACCGCCAAAAAAAAAGTGAAAAATAATTTTCTCTAGAAGCCAAATTTTATGGAGGTTGAATGAAGTATGATATTCTGATACATTTTCCTCAGAATTTGAAAATTTTCGTTTACATAGGGTAATAATGTTTCTGTTAGCAGAGATCACATCAGGAAAAAATTAGTATAAAATAATGAGGGACGCGGAACAGAAACATCAGCACACAGAATGAAGGTCGCAATGACAATAAATAAGATATTAAAGAAGTTTAAGATGACATTAAGGTAAATTACAAACAAAATATTTAGTGCTGATGATCACATGATTCCCCCTCCCCCCCCTGTACTAGTTGACAAGGGAATACAAATATCAGGCATGAATATTCACGCAGAAAAATTTGTTCAGCGGATTCCATCCAAAACTAATTTCATCAGACGTAAATTTTCTCTTTCAAAAGCAAGTGCCGACAAGAAATGTGTTTTCTGTAATGCCTTCCGATGATGGGAAGTTACAACCATTCCAAACATACACACAGAAATCATACAACCAATTTCATTCAAACCTTAAACCAACTGTCCAATTTTCTCAATCTTAAAAAAATTCATCCTATCATGTAGAAGATTTCCAAACGCAATGTAATTAAATGTGGAGAAGAAACCATAGCCTTTGAAAAGCCCTTTACATTGATTTCTGGTATGTCTCCAAAATGTCTACCCCATTAATATCTGGGTCCTGTACAACGTTTTTATACATACTATTTCATACGGTTTTTATCCCACCTATCGCTATTTGACTTGTTCTAAGAATACACAGAGAGCAGTATATGTATTCGTTAAAGCTATCTTACACTGACAATTTGTATATTTTTTATAGCTGTATATATATATAGCTGTATATATATATAGCTGCAGCCATTTTGCCAAGTGTCATGTCGAAAAGTCTAACACAATGCTATACATATACTATACATCACATTTAGTGACTACTTCAGCTTCAGTATCTTTCTTCGAATGGCTTTTACTGTCGTTGAACCTTATCTGTGGACACGGAAGTATATAACACTATACCGTATCAATAGTACATTAGCCAATACAAATAAACTGTAGCTTCACGGAGTGAAAGGTTTCCTCATTGGAAAGTTCCATTAGATGTGAAAGGTTTCCTCATTGGAAAGTTCCATTAGGTGTGAAAGGTTTCCTCATTGGTCAGTTCCCTTAGGAATGAAAGGTTTCCTCATTGGTCAGTTCCCTTAGGAGTGAAGGATTCCTCATTGGTCAGTTCCCTTAGGAATGAAAGGTTTCCTCATTGGTCAGTTCCCTTAGGAGTGAAGGATTCCTCATTGGTCAGTTCCATTAAGAGTGAAGGATTCCTCATTGGTCAGTTCCCTTAGGAATGAAAGGTTTCCTCATTGGTCAGTTCCCTTAGGAGTGAAAGATTTCCCCATTGGAAAGTTCCCTTAAAGTAGGTAGGGCTTCAAGGCCTCCAGAGGACACCGACTTGTTGTGCGCGCGTGTTCGGCTGTGACCAGGGGTTCCCCAGGTAGGGAGAATTCAAATTTGCAATATTTGCATTAATTGATTGTTTATACCGAAGGTTGATTATTTACTAGGAAGCTTCTTTCAGGTTGAAAAAAAACATATTGTTGCTCATTCCAAACAATATAGACCGAGATGAAGAATATTCGTGACTACAACATCTTTTCGGCTTGAATAATTTGAGTACACATGCATCACAAACATTTTGGGAACAACACCTAGCGGGCCCTTAAAATGCTAGATATGATCATAGTGAATTTCGCGCCAATTCCCCTTGGATGTGATTATTACTTAAAATTATATATTAACACATAACAGCTATGGACATGACGTTGGTGGTCATTCAGGGGCTCAGAAAACCTGGTCCTATGAGGAGGGGGAGCGAAATTTATCTAGTGGTCCAGGGAAAGGATTGGGACTCCTAGAGAGGGGATGAGGATGGGAATCCTAGAGAGGGGATGGGGATGGGAATCCTAGACTAGGGATGGGGCTGGGAATCCTAGAGAGGGGATGGGGCTGGGAATCCTAGAGAGGGGATGGGGTTGGGAATCCTAGAGAGGGGATGGGGTTGGGAATCCTAGACTGGAGATGGAGTTGGGAATCCTAGCTATATCCTCTTAAGAGAGGGGATGGGGTTTGGAATCCTAGACTGGGGATGGGGTTGGGAATCCTAGACTGGAGATGGAGTTGGGAATCCTAGCTATATCCTCTTAAGAGAGGGGATGGGGTTTGGAATCCTAGACTGGGGATGGGGTTGGGAATCCTAGACTGGAGATGGAGTTGGGAATCCTAGCTATATCCTCTTAAGAGAGGGGATGGGGTTGGGAATCCTAGACTGGGGATGGGGTTGGGAATCCTAGCTATATCCTCTTAAGAGAGGGGATGGGGTTTGGAATCTTAGCTATATCCTCTAAGGGGCTGGGAATCTTGAAACAAGGGATGGGGTTGGGAATCCTAGAGAGGGGATGGGGCTGGGAATCATAGACTAGGGATGGGGTTGGGAATCCTAGAGAGGGAATGGGGCTGGGAATCCTAGACTGGGGATGGGGTTGGGAATCCTAGAGAGGAGATGGGGTTGAAAATCCTGGTCCTATATACATGAGAAAAAGGAATGGGGATCTGTGGCCATGTGAGGAGGGGGACTGGGAACTGTGGGGGACTGGGAATCATGGCCCTGATTATTACCTTGTTTCTCAGTGATGTCAGCCTCCTGATAAGATAGAGCGGGGATTTATCCCTAGGTGATGATAACATAACACCAGGCCTTCCCTACATGGCACCGAATCTATCACAGCCTACAAGCCATGACAGACCACAGTCAGACATTTGTATCATTTGATGGCCACCATTTGTATCCTAATATCTCCTAGTCCTGATGAAATATTGCTAGTCTACCAGCCCTACACAAACAATATGCTGTCAGCATCCCAGCAAGAATGTCTCTCTTAAATGCCAGGATGAAAGGGAAAACCCCTGTTTCTACATCCAGTCTATCTATCACCAAGTCTGAACTGATTGGTGACCTGGTGTTGAGGTCATGACCTTGATCAAGTTCTGGTAGGGTCATGAGTCAGACAGTGATTCTATCAAACCTATCTTCTTACAGTCAACTCAACTTTAATTGGCCGCAGTCAATCTAGACAAAATATCAGGATGGACAAGGTGCTGTTTGTTAAATAATATTTTAAAAGAAATTTCTCAACATTCTCTGTAAAGAGATTTTGCAGGATAATTTCCAATATATATACTCCATATATCTCCAATCAGTCACATATATGTACTGAATATCAGTAGGACATAACAATGGATTCCCATGAAATATTACATACATTTTGTTGTACAATGTACTGATATTTTCACTTATTCTTTGCACTCATGTAAAATATCAATGTTCCTTCATACTTGAAAAAAATATGTGGTTGAACAATTTAATATCCTGTATCTACAAAATACACATAGGGACATTTGTTAAAAGCTGTCATTCATTTCTGGGTACGACTGTAAGAAGTAGTCATTTTAGGGCAAGGTTTTAATCCAGCCAAAGTGACTACCATGTCCAAGCACATTCTCACCGACTCCACAATTAATGGCAGCGCACCACATGTGCCAGGGTAGTTAATATTGATATATAACGAGGGCGGTATACAGTACTGGTATATGTTGGCAATTGATATCGATGAGGAAGCAGTGATGAAACTATCTCAGAAATCTTCCTGTCATTGTGATCTGTAATCTACCCTGTAACAACCAATCGAGGACATGTCCACATTTTTCAGCGATAGGAAGACTACAGATTTGCCTATGATTTACTTAGATGTGTCACAGTGTAAATGTATTTCAATAGCTACTCAAATCAGGGCAGGTTATTGCCCATAATTACTGACATGTACATATGACTAGGGGCTCAATATACATAGATTTGGTAGAAAACCTAACCGAGTAATGAGGTGTAATTACCGGAGGGCCCCTATCCTTTACAGATATTCTGCCAGCCTTTACTAACTTTCTGATATCTCTTCCTACCCAATCACCACCATTACTGATGGCTTTCATACAGTTCTTTTCCAGTCCCTCCTAAACAAATTACATCAAAATAAATACAGTCGTTAATAACACAATTACAGTTGGTTACTCTCCTACCACAGGAAGTGGTCTAAGATACGCTCCTCCATTACGGTGACGATCAAGCCTGATCAGCAGAGTTTAGTGGCTCTAAGCAGAGAACAGGAAAGAAATCAAATTAAATGACTATACAGAAAAAAAAAAAAAAATGGTTATGTTTAACCGTTTAACTGTATAAAGATTCTGCTTAAGCTTTTTAACCCTTTTCCCTTGCCTTATTCTACTGAAAGTCTCGGAGAACAAAACAATGACATTATATTCTCTCACCAATCACTGCATGTTTAAGTGCTCAGCTCTTGCTCTAAAGGCTGCGGAATCAATCTTCAATCTTTTATTCCAATGCACTTGTTTCTCAGAATTCTAAGCCTGATGAATTGAGTGCTTTACCTGGTTTACAGGTTCGGGAAAAGCGCAATGTCGTCTAAACTTTTGTATAGAATAAATGTAATATGTCATAACGGACCATTTGTACAATGTGTGATATTCGATATTATACAAGTGTATTTATCAGAAACCACATGTCATGCCTACAGAAACATTTGATACCATTAGGGACAGAATTTCTGACTATGAAGCTGATATCAATTCACAGTACTGTTAATATCCCTAAATAATAAGACATTTATAAGCACCCGACGATATAGATGTCACACCTATAAACCCGTGAACTGACCCCAGATTGTATCGGGAATTGGCTATAGTTATCTTTTCACATCTCAACATTTCACCATCAAACATACAAAATAAAACTCTTAAGTGTCAAAACTTATATTGAACTTTTTAGAAATCAGTCATCCGTACCAGTGTTAATTATCGTTTTACACAAAGTCAGAGAATCACTCCCAGGTATATATAGCTGTCAAGTATTACATCGTATTATCATTACAATACACATACCTGTGCAAAGGTGTGAAGAATTTTAAATGAAATATCTTGAGAGCCTCCAGGTAAGTCTGATAGACTGTAGATAATATAAATGATCTAGAAACTCAGCGATAGGGTTCTCAGGTAAATCAGATTGATGTAGCCTGCAGTGACTTAAATAGGCTCCCTTTAGTTTTAAGGTTACCACGTAACTTGGATTATACTACAGAACTCCCTTGTTATACTGGCACTATAGGTCTTAAATCTTAAAGCTGACAGTGCAAGTTAAAAAGCATCCAATTGAGATTTAAAAAAAAAATACATGTACAGATTTCCAAAAATTGTTACCGAGACATTCCCCAGTTATGGTAGTGTCGTATCTAAGGACGGGCAGACATTTTTTGTTTGTTATGCGTGGATACAACCAAGCCGCCGCTGCTATAAAAAGAAGGTGCTTCGTCGCACTTGCATTCACTCTAACCTCAGGTGTTCACGGTGACACACCTGTATCACCTACAGTACTACGCATACACTATATCTGTACACCACGTGACCTACAACTGTATTTGCGAACGACACCATACAGAAGAAGCACTTACCTGTAACCTGAGCAGAAAGATGGTCAGTGTCTCTCAATTATCTTGTTCAAAATAAAGTCTCCAAATAAATGCTGAAAATGCATAACGAATTAATCCCAAATACTCTATCATTTTCTCACGTGTTTTTCGTGGGTGCAGCCATTTTGATAACAAGTAAACTGTCCGAGGATTGAGTTCTGATTTTTACTCGCGTCTACACTAGCACTTGGAAATCCTCGGATGTATTCATATTGTATACACTACACTAGGGCTGTTGTAGTGCGGTATTATCACGCTTTAATTGCGTTATGACACGTGCACAAATGATACGAAGACACAGAAAATATTTCAATGGAAACTATTGATATTATACTGTAACAGTTGTAAAGTTATTCTTGCTGCATATCCCACTGGAAATACTGGTAGGAATTTACTCATATTTACTCTGGTTATAATTTTATTAGGTGCATGTTTTGTTGAGGCCCAAATATTTTGTATTGTCAATATTTTCTTTTCTTTCTTTTATTGTAAAATAAATTATATATGTATATAATTACCTCTTCAAATTCCGTATCCAAGTTCTGCAATTGCGTTCAATGTAAACAAAAACCTGTTGGCGTGTGTATTGAGAACGTATACTAAGATGTGTCGCTTTGCACATGTAGCGATAGACTGATACTTGTCTCTCAATGAACGCACAGGCTTTTATAGCGGTTCGTATCCACCGTAACAAAAAAGAAAAATGTCTGCCCGTCCTTAGATACGACACTAAATAACTGGGGGATGTCTCGGAAACGATTTTTGGAAATCTGTACATGTATTTTTTTTTTTTAATCTCAATTGCATGCTTTTTATCTTGCACTGTCAGCTTTAAGGTTTCAAAGTACAGGTGTATTGATTAACATTTGGAAACACAGAAAGATGACATTTTTAGAAATCAGGGAAAAAGACCTAAAAACATGTGGTGTACCATAATCAACACATATAGCCAATAAAACCAAGGATTATATCGTACCAATATAATATAGCAGGCTGTTATTATATCGTACCAATATAATATAGCAGGCTGTTATTATATCGTACCAATATAATATAGCAGGCTGTTATTATATCGTACCAATATAATATAGCAGGCTGTTATTAGTTCTCAACAAGGATAATGGTAGGTGAAGTTGTCTCCCCTTTAAAAACATGAGTTCTCACATTGGCTCTATAATGAAATGAATAAAGATACAAATCGCTGTGAATGATAGACGGTGGCCTGTCCTTTAAACTGTCATCATGGTGGCCTGTCCTTTGAACTGTCACCATCTGATCTGTAATCACCATGTTAAGAGGTATTTTTGGTGATGAAGAGGTGACTGTCACCAAGTTTATACCTATCAACAAGTAATGCAGTTTTCATGTTAGCGACTTCCACAGACATTTGACGATGACAACACGACTTCCACAGACATTTAACGATGACAACACGATTTCCACAGACATGTAACGATGAAAACGAAACTTCCACAGACAAGTAACGATGAAAACACAATGTGAGCATGTTGTATCACTTTGAGATGGATATTTTTTTCTTTATTGCCCATGTTTTCCATCAGGTATGACTGTTTTCACAGCTGGATGATGATGAGAGTCTAATTTCTCCTCACTGCGGGCAGGTGATTTTATAATCCAATAGGTCATCAGGATGTTTTATTAGATGGTATATGCAGTGTGTGGGGGTGTTCCCTTTTAGCAAGTCATGTGAACCACCGGCAACAAATTGGAATGCCATGTTCTCTAAAAATATGTGATCATGTTGAAAAAGAATTAAAACAGGCTAATGTCGTTGTAGTCCTCCATAATGGCTTTCGATTCATATCCCTAGGAAACGGCTTCTGCTAGCATCACATATCTCAAGTTTCACATTGTGGGAGGCATGTCTAAAACTAAAAATGGCTGCCAGATAAATTTCCTGTTTAATGATATGTTTCGATACAACAAAAGAAGGAAAATAATGTAAAGTGTATTTAGCCTTAGGTAAAAATTTGATATAAAGGCTAAAATTAATTCTATGACAATCTTTATGCCATCAGGCCCAATTAAGATTAGCAGAAACCAGTCATGTTATGTAAATTAAGTGTGGTGTTTTCTTGGCTCTTTACTCAAGTGTTCGTCAACATGATATAGAAATGGTAAGTTAATCACGGTAAATGAGGATGCCAATAATTAACTGTTGATCTCATCCTGGATGCCAATCTGATCAGGATAATGAGAGTGGGAACAGCCACAATCAAATAAAAATAATAATGTGGGAAAGACAGGACATGATTCTGCAGCACTCTCAATAGAGGCATGACCAATAACAGTATACACACAAACAAAGGCCACATGTTGTCCCGAGTAATTAACATGGAGAAGATTCCACCGCCGAAATGTCTCTGCATGTGCATCATGTGCATACTGCTTGGCACGTAAATTGGTGCGACAGTTGGAAATGTCTCCAGGTTGGTGACAGGGTTTTGTCACTCAATCATAAAGCATTTTTCACGGGTGATGTTTTATGGAACAGCAAGGAAAGGGAAGAATGTTACTGAGTTTTCCATGTGTGCCGCCAGTGTGCAGCATGTCGTGAACCCATGAGGGAAAAATCTGTTAATAGTGATTTACGACGCAGGGGTATCCGGTCTGAGGGGATATTATAATGATTCAACCTTCCTAATCTGGGCAACGGGTCTCCGAATGGTGTGCAAAGCAGGATTTCAACGTGTGCAGGAGACAAAGGAAATTTCCAAAGGGGCTCACTAGGGGACATTGTTAGTCAGGATTACACAAATAAACTGTTTTATTAATTTTATTGGTGGTTGAGGACCTGGGATTGTGTTATATAAACGCTGGTCTTGAGGACTGTAAACACTTCAAAGTAGATTATGATTGAAAAAAATTATGTACCGATCCTTACAGGTATTTTCTATTTAACATAATGTATGTATTGATACATGTAGATATTATCTATTCAACAAACACACATTACAGCTTGCCCTGGAGAAAGAACATCTGATCTGAAAACCTGGAAATAAACTTTTCCTATATATTGAAAAAATATTTTGAAAAACATTTTACAGCTTTCTTATAAATACTATTAAGATATGAAAACATTTAATTTTTGATTCACTCATTATCATACAATTTGATTCGCTGTGAATGTGCCCACAAATTTTATTAAAACATATATTGAGGTGGTAATCAGATATTTTTTATTGCTGATAATCCATCCAAGCTTGAATTTTTCCCTAACATAGTGTAAACAATGACAGAAGCCCCCCCCCCCCCCCCCCCCCCCCTTGAAAGCCACAGATGGTTACAGACATTCCATCACTGTCACACTAATTATTGGCCAATCAAAATAAAAAAAATCTAATTTCATTGTCAGAGACAGTAAAAAGCCTTGGGAGGTCACATGACCATGTTGCACCAATGCCAAATTCCACTTCACCATAGCGACCAGTGCATCTGGATACAGTCAGCAACAATGATGACAAAACATTACATGAAATCTTGTCTGCTACCTCGGGCAATTTACTGGTGAGGCATACGACAGATGGACTAAGAGACAAAATTAGGGATTTAGGGGAGTCACGGACTGCCGCTGGTCATTAAAAAATCACTGGTGTGAATACACCTCTGCTTCAGTGGCTTCACAGCTATCTCTCAACTGTATGCGTGCTCTATCAATGTGCACAAATCATTAATGCAAAAATTCAAATGGCTATTTCTGGCATTTTCTTTCACAATATTAATAGAAAAAAAGACAGCAAATCATTGAAGAAAATGTTAAACTAATCGGAGAATCACTTTTTCAGTTAGAAATCAGATATGTGTTAACTAGCCTATATGTATCTGTTTATCATAACAGGATTACTGGTGTGGAAATCTAAAACCTTATAACGTTCGATATTCTAACTTTTTCACTTCCTGATGATGCATGTAATGCACATGCATACTGATAAGGAAAAGATTTTTATTCATTCTGAGTTCAAAAAAATTATCTGTCGTCTGCCATATGTGTGCAGTCAACTACAGTGTGGTATGACTTCACATCAATTAGACGGCAAATTCATGGGGCTGTCAAAGATGTCAAGGTCACATTGAGATTAAAGCTGTCCATAACCATCATAATGAACTGCTTCATCAATGTCACCTAAATGTTTGTTCCTTCAAATTACATCCGAGAAATAACAGATTGATAATAAGGTTATTTTTAACATTGTCTGGTGACATATTTCATATACATTTAATATGGCTTTATTCAACAGATTATAATGTTTTATGATGTTTTCTGTATTCATCAAAAACTCATTAATGAAAATAATTCAGAATATTTTCTCAAGTTGTCTGTAACTATCGTGACTTTCTTACTTTCACTAATTCTTTAATCATAATCCCTTTATTTTACTTTAGACTGGTCTAAATCAATTTATGAGGTCAGGTCTATTTTTGAGAATAGGGAATACACTTCATGATAATGTAATTTGTAGGTAAGTGACAGTATTACATGTTTACGGGCAGACATTTGTGGTTATCAACAATAAATGGCTGCTTGGCATGAAGTAGAATGAAATTTGAGAAATCACTGAATCAAGAACAGATGTTAAAGAACATGTTGGATATCTAAGAAATCATTGGAACCTTTAACAGGCTGTGCACATCAATATCAGGAAATAATTTAATTACACTCCAGTTGTTAAATAAAAGAAATATGATAGAAGCATTAATATTTCTCACTTAATTACAAATTTAATCACGAGAACATTACAAGGCTTCTTGCTTTATAGATAGACCTAGTATTAACGGGTAGTTGGCTGGCTCCGGGGATAACACGCTCCGGGGATAACACGCTCCGGGGATTACACGCTCCGGGGATAAAACGTGTCACGAATATAGCCAATGTCGGGTCAGATTCCCAGATCAGATGTGAAAAGGTATGGGGGTCACCTGCCTGGCCAGGTGGATTTTATCCAGTTTCTCCGATTGCCACCCTCACAAAAAATATTTGCCGAGCCAATAACAGTGTTTGATATAAAATACTTGAGTGTGTCCAGTCTCACCCCCTTTCTCCAAGATTCACTTGTATAGTTAGAAGTTAGACACTTTGGGCTTTACCAATATATACATAATAGGCTTGTCTTATTGAAGTTAACACAACATTGCATTCAATGGCCAAGAATCCGGAGTAGCCTCCAAGCAACTTAATGATCTTTGTTTCAGGGAGCGTGTTTGTGACAAATATGGGTAGAGCGGTGACAAATGAGGGGAAAATTGGACAAACCAGTCAGAGAGGTTGTATCCTTTACAGGCTTACATAATAACAAGTCTCCTAGCCATTCCTATTACTCAACTACACCTTATAACAGCCCCAGATCACAGTGTTACTATAGAGTAGCCCAAGGGGGTGGTAACCCCAGGTCACCGTGTTACAAGAGTAACCCCAGGTCACCGTGTTACTAGAGTAACCCAAGGTCACCGTGTTACAAGAGTAACCCCAGGTCACCGTGTTACTAGAGTAACCTGAGGTCACCGTGTTACAAGAGTAACCCCAGGTCACCGTGTTACAAGAGTAACCCCAGGTCACTGTGTTACTAGAGTAACCCCAGGTCACCGTGTTACTAGAGTAACCCCAGGTCACCGTGTTACAAGAGTAACCCCAGGTCACTGTGTTACTAGAGTAACCCCAGGTCACTGTGTTACTAGAGTAACCCCAGGTCACCGTGTTACAAGAGTAACCCCAGGTCACTGTGTTACTAGAGTAACCCCAGGTCACTGTGTTACTAGAGTAACCCCAGGTCACCGTGTTACTAGAGTAACCCCAGGTCACTGTGTTACTAGAGTAACCCCAGGTCACTGTGTTACTAGAGTAACCAGAGGTCACCGTGTTACAAGAGTAACCCGAGGTCACCGTGTTACAAGAGTAACCCCAGGTCACTGTGTTACTAGAGTAACCCCAGGTAACCGTGTTACTAGAGTAACCCCAGGTCACTGTTACTAGAGTAACCTCAGGTCACTGTGTTACTAGAGTAACCTCAGGTCACTGTGTTACTAGAGTAACCTCAGGTCACTGTGTTACTAAAGTAACCCTAGATCACCATGTTCTGGTCACTGTGTTAACATGACATGTCAGTGTTACTACAGTAACATCAGGTCACTGTGTTACTATAACAACCCATGGTTTAAGTGTTTAGGTAGGTACATTTATATTTTTTTACTCCGATCATATAGTTAACATGTCACTACACTACAAGGTCTATATATAAAAATCAGTTAGGAAACGGGCTGTAAGTGTATAAAGTCTACCTTGGAGTTAAAGTAAATAGAATGATTTCTCCCCTGGAGATAATGATTTCTCCCCTGGAGATAAAGCAAATAAAAAGAACTGGATGGAAATCATTCAAATCATATGGGCGAGATTTTTTTTTATGACAAAGTGCCGTATGGCACTGAATCAAGCTATGTTTTAATTTTGATTCTTGTTAATATTATACAGACAAATGTGACATATGGTTATGATTATAAGTACAGTAAATAGACCAGTATCTAACACTGAAGTGGTAAAGTCATCACGTTAACAGGTAGAGAGTACTATGGTAGATATCCTCTAATGTTGATGTCATTTAAAATAATACAACTTTAATTTTACAGAGGAATCTATATAATAATAATATATTCCACAACAAATATGAAATATCATAATATTAATGTATTCCCCTCATTAAGACTAATTCTTAATACAATCTAACATTAAATTTCCTTCACTTGACTACAAGTTTGAATCCATGAATATCAGTCACCATTCTTCACAATTCCATACCACAGAACTGACAACAGTAATAAACACAGCTAACATTACACGAGGCAACAAATAGCCTTTTAAACAAACTTGAACAATTAAAACAAAGTGGATCAATACTGGGTTTTAAAGTGATATGTCAAGGACAGTTTTCTTGTGTTTTTTGTGGATTTCATGGTTTATAACATATAAACTACAGAAATAAGTAACATATAGCAACACAATGGTGGGAATATAAGCATTTATGTCTACCGAAACAAGTACAGATGTTATATAATAAAACATTGATGAGAATCAAGTCAATTATCAGTGGTAAAAGCTAACATATTTCTACTGAAGTTTACTGGTCGGACACCTTCAGGCCAATGTCCAGTGATTTTATGGGTGAACATTAGATTTGTAATGGTCAGTGACTTTCCCAGTACAGATCTTTATTAGTGACCATTTGTCACAGTTGTTGGTCAGGAATCAATTGTCATCTCCTATACTGACCATGTTATCAAAATAGCCCTTGCCTAGAGGTCAGAGAAATCACTATCCTTGTCTGGTCTGACTCTTTGAAGTAGGATTCAAATTTTGTTACAGATTTTGCTTTAAGCAATAGTTGGTCTTGTCCAAACACTAAAATTGCCAATATTGCTTGGCTGAAGGAGGCTTTGGCCATTGTTATCTCCCCTGTATTGACAGGCTCTTTCATATGCTTGTAATTAGTAATGAAATCATCACACGGTACTAAACATCCACTTGAAGTTTGTCAGGCATGGTTGTAACACTGGGAAATTGTGTGGGATAAATGGCAGAGAGACTATAAAATGTGAAGAATTCAAGTCACAGTGTCCATCTGTGCCATCTTTATACCTCAACAGAAAACTGCTGGGTGGAGCTCACTTGAAGTTTTCAAAAAGCTGATATCCTTACAATTAACTATTAAACTGCTTGTAATTCCTGACAGATCACTTCAATATGTGTTTTACTGATGATTTTCTGTATAAAAGGCAGAACTAAACGATTCTTTTAAGCAGAGTACCCCCCCTCCCTCCAATTGATCATGAGTTAAGATGAAGCAGTAAGAAGAGTATGGCTTTGACAAGCTTCCCACTTTTATCTCCACTTCTAACCCTTACTAGGGTCTAGGAGGGTGCAGGTACCTATCAAAATAAGAAACCTATCCTACAACATGCAATTGAAATTGCATGGTACATCTCGTGGGTTGTCATGGTTATCAACCGACTGATCTAGATCCCTCACATGTTTGTAAACTATACATACACCCAGTGTATCTAGTAAGACCTTGTAATAACAGCTTACGAGAGACAGGGAATTCCTGGCCATAGGGTGCATGTCTATTTGAAATAAAGCGTAAAAATAAATTGCTTCTCTCTTGAAAATCCATGGGTGTCATTTTCGTTCCACTTTTTTTAAACAATACAGACAAGTCTTAAACGCACTAAACAAAAATGTCTAGGGAGCCCCAAGTAATTGCCACCTGCTCTAATCTTGGGAAGAGATCAATCCGAGTTGCTTCCTGGCTTTCCTAGTGCCTTGAATTCCAAACAAGGTGAGGACTAAACTCATTGAGTGGCTGCCTTTTTACGCCACTGTTCCTCCATTGCCTTGTCAGAGATGTCGGCAGTCACAACATGCATAATTCAAAAACTTAAGTTCAGTCGTATTGATCCGTGGTGATTTTTTATCAAAAATTGTTATGAAACAAAAGCAATCATTGATTCATGAAAGGGATTTCCTATATATATATGACAGCAGAAGAAACAGGCAAAACAATGGTTTTATGAGTTAATTTTTCAAACCAGCAACACATGATATACAAATATTTGAAAGCTTCACTAGCATAGCACGAAGAACGATTGATCTGCATAAACATATTTTTTTTTATATATATTTGTCTAAGAAATTGATTTAGTTTGCAGAAAGGACCAACAGCAGGTATCCTAAATGTCTTACAAAGTGTTGGGAATTTTTCTACCCAATATGAACTTTCTAAAATGGCATTTCCATGAATAACCAAGATCAGAGAAAAAATTTGCAATTGATATTGGGTGATAGAATTGGTGATAGAATTTCTTTTAATTAAGCTAACGAAAAATATAAATTTTAAAATATCTACTGACTGCATTTTGAAATTTTGATAATGTTTTAGAAAAATAGTACAAGTCAGAGCTGAAGTTATGAGAAATAGAATACTAAATTGTAAGACAGGCTGAATCAGAATACTGATGTGTAGTATGTTGCCATGAGGAAGAGATAATCCTGTTGTACTAGTGGCTGTAGAAATATTGCAATTTCCCAGACCAGTATGTACAAGTGTGACCTCCAACACTTTGAGGACAATTTTGTATTCGGAGTCACTTGTGTGAGAAGTCAAATCTTCTCTGTAATAGGACTACAGGGGAGGGAACGATCCCTTTGCCCTTTCAATACCACTTGTCCACAGCTTTAGGCTGAGGTGATTTACACAATACAGGATCATAATATACCTAGGGGAACACTGTGTTCCATGTTGGCTCCATAAAAAGGCAGTGCCGCCAGAAATATGGGTTCTTCAAACTGATATAAGCAATTTATCGAAAAGAATAAAAAGGTACACAGGACTTACTTCACTGCTAGGTCTGATACAATTGTATGAATACTGGTGATCCTCATGGTAGCAGGCCATGTCACAGCCTGTTATAATATGCCAGTACTTTTAGGTGCCATGACACCACATCAGAATGGCGAAAGGTTTAAAACATGACCAAAGCTCTACCATATCTTAAGCCATAAAAAAATGTCAAGACCTCTTTCCTTTTTGTCACCATCTCTTTCCTTTAGTTTTTATGTGTGGATAAAATACAAGTTTAATGCCATACAACAAAGGGAAAAGGATTGAAGCAATTCCTCCGGGAACATAAACATTCTTCACGCTGATGCCAAAAACATCTGCTTGGAAAATGATGAAACATTTGATTTTGTTTTTATTAATCACACTTAAAAGCTTAATCATTCAATATCATATTAAAACAAAAAAACTGACTTCATAGTTATGCATGGTTTCTATGACTATAGTATATAACGATGGCTCTGATTTCTAGCACTACCTTTTGTAACAAAATGACTCTGATTTCTAACACTATACCGTTAGTATAAAAACAGTTCTGATATTTTAGACTACCTTAAATTTTGTAAAGAAATGGCTCTGATTTCTGAGAGTAACATTTTTAGTACTAAAATGTCATCCTTGTTTTCTAAAGAAAACAAATATGAAAATCTTATTATATTCTGAGCAAGTTGTTATGCTGTAAGTCATTAAAAGTCAGATCACACTACTTCAAACTGAGGGGATTTGAACTCCCTGGGCTAAAGTATTAATATAGAAATATCTGTTACGACCGTCACTGTAGTAATAACAATGACACAGCAAGCTAATCAGAAATTACAGTCCGGACCTAATCATATAGAATCCATCAAATATTAATTGTAAATTGACAAAAATGTCTGCCAATTTACAAACACAAAAAAAAAACTGTAATACATGTAACAATATTACGCAGATAACTGAAGGAAAGATTGAAAACCTGAAATTATATTAAGAAGTATACTTCCTGTACAGAAATGAAGAGCCACAATAATTTCTGTTGGTGGCAGTATCATCCCATTGTCCTTAACATACAAACTTGTGTTCTGGAAATCATTGGAATTTTCTAGAGGGCATGGAATTTGAGATAGAAATTTAGAAATTACTAAAAAGGATACCAAACTCAAACTAGAGATTACTGACAGGGTAATTCATTTTGCTATTTAAAATAAATCTTGTTATGACTGTTTGTTTCTCTAAGGCTAGAAAATGTTATAAGAAAAAGTGACTTATATAACATAGGAAAATGGCTGTGATGAAAATTGCTTCAGATGTATGTAACCTCCAGAACTGTCTGTATCACTGTAATCCTGTAATAAATATCTGTTTTCCTTTTATGAACTGTAGCATGTTAGCTTTGAGCTTCTAACCCTACAGCCAGACCTATGGTGCCAGAAAATATATGCATATTGGTTGTATCAGGGGACTTAAGTCCTAAAGAGGCCTCAGTTTCATATCAATTATATATAGATTAATTGTATAGCACATCAGAGTATGGAGTATAGGTCATTTTCTACCACGGGAATACAAATCTTCCACCAAAACGTTGTTTATGGAACAGTAGTATTGGCAACAATTTGATATATGATTTTTAAGCGTTTCCATGTGAACTAGTTCTCCTATCACCTCTAATAATGTCAGGGAATTCCCCAAAGGGAACTCTCCAAAGGGAACTCCCCAAAGGGAACTCTCCAAATGCCTTCAGACTGCCAACGCATTTTCTTTGAAAGCCAATGGCCTGGGCAAGATATGTCATTGGGCAGGGAGAGCAATTCTCTGAAATCATTCTACTCAGCATAAAAGTTTCCATATGCCCATCAGACTAAGAAATGATGTTTGTTGGACATCTTCGTACTGCTTGGGTAAAAACAGTTTTCCAATGCCCTTCAGGATCTGCTCGAAATACTTCTCAAGAATTTTCCCCAATACTTCAAAATTATAACAAAGAAGCATTCTCCATGATAATTAATAAAATAATTGAGGAAGGAGCAGTATAACAGAAACCAAAAGCTGGTTCACACTTTAAGAGATGTTGTTTACATGTCTTTTAGATGGGATTCCACAGTATCAGGGTCCTTCAACACTATAATTCTAAGCAGGTCTGCCATCCAGTCAGGAAATTTTAATCTGAGCAGTTGTACTTTGACTGTACATTGTACCACAATGTCTACCAGTGGTTAAGATGGATGGGCTGTCAATGGGGATCCACAAGGAACCACAGTGAACTTGATCATTGTTAAGGTGTACAGAGGCTGAGACATGACCCAGCTTTTACACACTAGCAAGAAATCCCTCGTAAGAGACCAATAGTTGGCATGATCAAGGGTTACTGAGTGACAGTGAAGTCCAAGACAACACAAATATTTGATAGCGTTAAAGAAATCCGCAAAAACTGGGATTATATCCAAGCTTATCAATGAATTCATGCAATGAGACAAGTCTTAAAGAAGAAGATGGAAATGTAGTAGGGATACTGCAGTAGCCCCGAAAGGGAGCTAGTGGAAACAATGAAGAGAATTGAATGGACAAAAAGGGCAGCATTAAGAAAATTTCTGTGACGGACAAAATGGTGTAGGTAGCCGACAAAGAACAAACAAAGAAAGACGTTTTTATGAAAAAGAGAAGATGATTTTGACATAAATTGTTGGCAGCTGATTTTCATTCTAGATTAATGCTGCATTGGAATGTGTAAAAACATTGTGTAGATACCTATAAAATATATGTCCTATATAATGTAAATCAGACACACTCTCCTCGATAATCAGATACACTCATTCTCTAATAAGGCATATGGTTTAATGGTAGATTGTGGCTGAGAATATCCCACTAATCCTACAGCATTGTCTGATTGTGACTATATATTAAAGTTATAAATGTAGGAAGACATCGCGATTCTGTATTAATACCTGTACAGTTGTCTTAATGGATTAATACCAGAGAGTAGTTTTATCATGGTCTTATTAGAAAGCTCCACTGATGATGGAACTACGGCATATACTACAATGACACACTGATGTCTCATCTTATCAGACGTACCAAATACAACACATTCTATACTACAACAATATTTCAGTATTTTTAAATACTTCTGCCTCATCCAGAATCCTAATAAGTCATGATTTTCCCATGGTAAATCTTAAAATATATTATCAATATATGGTTTCCTACTGAGGAAACTTTTGTAGCTGAGGGTTGGTACTGACAATGCTCTATATTTGTGGAAGAGAACCAATCCTATCTATTGATTTTTCTTGTTTACACAAGTGACAATTTATAGATACAAAATGGCTGCATTGCATGTTAGGAAGACCTGGTCTATATATACCTTCCAACCATCCATCCTTTTGATGTAGGATCTAGCTTACGATCATATTAGTAAAGCCGGTGTTCGAAATTAAAATTACCTCACCTTAGACAGATTCTAGCTGCGTAAATTTTAAACATTTCTATAAATTCTACCTATTTCATGCAAGAATGCAACTAAATAATAAACTGGCACATCACCATCATTATCCTGATATTAGCAGATTACACCACCAGGGAGCCGTGATGTATATAAGGGCAATTTGTATTTTAAGCTAGATACAATTTTTTTTTTAATTCAATATGTCATTGTCTATAACATCAAACTAGCTCTGACAGTAGAACAAAAACAAGTCCGCCTGCTGCAGGACATCAAAGGTACGGTAACAAATCCGTGACCCACGCTATGATGTCGCTGAGTTACACTTCAGTTATAACATTAACACTAGATGTAGTCACAATCATGTGAAAGACAATATGCATATTTTTTTCCTCTTTGAACATTCAAAGAGATTTTTTGAGCTTTCATTTTGACAATCTGAAATTAAAATCAGAAAGTAGAGCTTGGCACTCGGATCAGGTAAGAACGTAACAATTCACCATTACATTACATTGGTCTGTGACAGGTACAATCTGATAACAGAGCTCTCTATTGTTTCATGTCAAGCTAATTCTGAAATTTGTTGATTAACTTGGTTTGTCAAAAAAATATCAATCTTAAGTAGAAATGGATTTTTTTTTTTAAATCGAAATGTCAGTGTCATGATGTCAAATCATGGTTGATGAAATGGTCATATCACTTCTATCTATGATCAAAATAGTACATGCTATGATTTCACAATACAAAATTTGACTGATATGTTTCAAAATCATCATACTGTTTCATCAGTTTCAGCCTAGCCAGAGAGTCTTAGCTTGTCCAAGGGGTCATTCTGCCTAGTCATAGTCTTGGTTTGTCCTGGGTCTCATTTTGCCTAGCCATAGAGTCTTTGCTTGTCCTTAGGCTCATTCTGCCTATAGCCATAGTGTCTTGGTTTGTCCTGGGGCTCATTCTGCCTAGTCATAGAGTCTTAGCTTGTCCTGGGGCTCATTCTGCCTAGTCATTGAGTCTTGGTTTGTCCTGGGTCTCATTCTGCCTATAGAGTATTTGCTTATCCTCAGTCTCATACAGTGTAGTCAATTTATATTTCCATGTCTAACGATGGCTGTAGTGCATGTGGTCAACTCCCTTGGAACAATTTAATCATAGTTTTGCAGAAAGAAAGTGTGACCAAGGTTGATTTCAGTATTGATTAAAACAAAAACAGCAGACAACAGGATTGAATGATGCCCATGTTACTATTCCCAGGAAACAGTTTATGCAGTAAATAGTATTTTATCGGCACCATACATGACCAATTTCATACATATATTGTTAATCATATGCTGCAACACCCAGAGGTCTGTGTTCAGAATAAAGTTATAAAATCAAAACTCTTGTAATCTACACCTTCGCTGACTGGGAAAGGTCAGCTCTCAAAGCAGGTAATCTGTTATGGCTGCTATGGATATTGCTGAAGAAGGTCAACACTGCTAGTCTGAAGGCAGTCACTTCAAAGAACATTCTTTGGTCAGTCAAGTCAGTCAGATCACAAAAAGTTGCATTTGTTTAATCTTTCAAATATCAAAAATCACCAAATATTTATCAAAAAATTTAGAAATCCTTTAAAAGGCTCAAATGTAGTTACTTTGAGATGAACTCATAACAGGGGTGGTTTCTCTAGAGATGTGGTCTCTTGATAAAGATGGTCGCTTAACAGAAACGGTCTCTTTACAGAGGTGGTCTTTTAACAGGGGTGGACACTAAACAGAGGTAGTATCTAATCATTGATATATTTGTATGTAGTAAACTGCTGTGAGGCTGATGTTGGACATAACACCTTAAAGAACCGTTCCACATTCCTAAGCATTCCTAGTATATAGTCACACTTCCTGTTTCGTTTCAGTCTAGTATCCTGCAGGCAAGCTTTTTTGCATGCAAAGTTTTGACCATCTGTGACCTTTAAATTTCATTCAAGGGCGGCAGGTGGCGGAGGTCAGTCCTCATTATGCAAAACTAACTGGCAAACTTGGGAGCCAATCTCGGGGAAAACCCCAATACAATCGTAAGTAAACATTGTACGACTGCCAAGCAGACGACTTCCTCTTGCAAGCAGATGAACTTGCAATTGTCCCCAGTATTAGGTCGCTTGTGTCCCTCAAGGAATGGTTATCTCAATTACCAAGTCCTTTTCAGCTCTTGTAAATCCTATAGTGTCAATGGTTAGCCTGTCACTCAGACGGGTTTCCTTTGACAGTGCCTCCCGACGCCTAACATAGGTGGTGTCCATTTAAATCACATTCAGCGCTTTTAATGCTCCAATATATCAATACAAAGAAATGTAACCAGCACACAGTTTTGATCCCTAGAAAGGTGACTATGAAATTAAGGCAACAAATATATTGACACCAATCTGAAATAAGAGACATTGAAAAATCTTTGTTGCTGGTCATATACTGCTCTTATGCCTCATATCAACACATAATCACTAGCCAATGAAAATCTCATGTTTAGAGCATTTAGCTCAGCGATATACAAGTTTCAAACCTAAGAAAGTAACACCCATGTTTCCGCCTTCAGTAATAAATCTGGGAAATCTTAATCTTTAAAATGATATTTTACTAACGTTACATAGAAAAGGAATCACCTTCAAGGTAGGCACAAAAATAAAGGGATTGTAGGGGTCGTGGTGGGGTTAATGTTAGGGTTAACGGTAGGGTTAACATTAGGGTTAACGGTAGGGTTAATGGTAGGGTTAATGGTAGGGTAAATGGTAGGGTTAACGGTACGGTTAACGGTAGGGTTAACGATAGGGTTAATGGTAGGGTAAATGGTAGGGTAAATGGTAGGGTTAACGGTAGGGTAAATGGGAGGGTTTATTGTATGGTTAACGGTAGGGTAAATGTTAGGGTTAACGGTAGGGTTAACGGTAGGGTTAATGGTAGGGTTAACGGTACGGTTAACGGTAGGGTTAACGATAGGGTTAATGGTAGGGTAAATGGTAGGGTTAATGGTATGGTTAACGGTAGGGTTAACGGTAGGGTAAATGGTAGGGTTAACGGTAGGGTTAATGGTAGGGTTAACGGTAGGGTTAACGGTAGGGTAAACGGTAGGGTAAATGGTAGGGTTAACGGTAGGGTAAACGGTAGGGTAAATGGTAGGGTAAACGGTATGGTTAACGGTAGGGTAAATGGGAGGGTAAATGGGAGGGTAAATGGTAGGGTTAATTGTATGGTTAATGGTAGGGTTAATGGTATGGTTAACAGTAGGGTAAACGGTAGGGTAAACGGTAGGGTAAATGGTAGGGTAAACGGTATGGTTAACGGTAGGGTAAACAGTAGGGTAAATGGGAGGGTAAATGGGAGGGTAAATGGGAGGGTTAATTGTATGGTTAATGGTAGTTTTAACGTTAGGGTTAACTACCAGGGTTAACTACCAGGGTTAACTACCAGGGTTAACGGAAGGGTTAACAGTAGGGTTAACATTAGGGTTAACAGTAGGGTTAACAGTAGGGTTAACGGTAGGGTTAACGGAAGGGTTAACAGTAGGGTTAACGGTAGGGTTTACAGTAGGGTTAACATTAGGGTTAACAGTATGGTTAATAGGGTTAATAGTTCCACAGAAGGATCACCATAGAAACATAGAATCAGGTGACAATAGATATAGGAGAGAGTTCCTAGAGTAACTCCTTGACCCTTACCAAGTCCTTTGGTTGACCTTTATACATTACTCTGTCTTCACCTGACCTGCTTCATTTTTTAATCACTTTCTAATCAATAAATAATGGCAGGCTAATATTTAATTTGGAGGACTTAATAATAAATGGATAAACTTAATGTGATTACCTCCAAAATATGTTAATTTAATTTCCGAGCCAAACACGGAATCTGACACCTAATTTACATCCGTTAAACTCTGTGTAATTTTTTCTCTACACAACGTGTTCAGAACAGAAATTATGTCTTCATGATTAACGTTTAAATGTTCCTGAGTACATCCGAACCTGTTATTTCTGTGACCACACAAATTCTCAACTAGCTGTGGAGGAAAAAACCATACATCAAAGCCATCCAATGACAGATGCTGTTCCATCATATAGCCTTTCTGAAATCAAATTCTTCTGGGTTAACATTAAGAGGCAAGTTAATGATAGGTTAAATTTATGTGACCTTTCAAAACAAAAAGCATTCAATTGAAACTATGAGTTTAAATTTTTTTACGATTCTACATGATGGTGTCAAAGTTTTCGACAGCACAAAGGCATAATAACATTACTGGCTAAAACTGGATCATGATGTAGAATACCTGTATTTATACTACAGTAATTAAACCTGTAGTCATAGTACAGTAATTAAACCTGTAGTCATAGTACAGTAATTAAACCTGTAGTCATAGTACAGTAATTAAACCTGTAGTCATAGTACAGTATTTAAACCTGTAGTCATAGTACAGTAATTAAACCTGTAGTCATAGTACAGTAATTAAACCTGTATTCATAGTACAGTAATTACACCTGTAACCATAGTACAGTAATTAAACCTGTAGTCATATATAGTACAGTAATTACACCTGTAACCATAGTACAGTAATTACACCTGTAACCATAGTACAGTAATTACACCTGTAGTCATAGTACAGTAATTAAACCTGTAGTCATAGTACAGTAATTACACCTGTAGTCATGGTCATAGTATTTGGTCTGAAAAATTATGCGTTGCAACCCACAAGTCAATCAAGAGTTTTGAAAATTTGTTCTGACTTTTGTTGATTCAAGCTGTTGCTAAAAAGAAAATGCACAGAGAGGTCTACAGAGGAATTGTGGCAAAAAAAACAAGATTAAAATATCATGTCTCATATAGGTGATGGAGATATTTTGATGGAATGAGGATTGGTAATACACCCCATAATTACGTTGAGCGAGTACTGTACAGTTACAGGCAAGACAGACAGGTTTATATACCATCTGCTAAATTACGATATAACTATATAATTTTGTAGCCTTTATGGATAAAAATCATGTTACTGACACATAGAAAAGATTGCTACAATAATTATATTGTATGTGCAATCAAATAAATGGAACTACAATGTGTAGATGGAATGAAATGGATGGATGGACAGACAAATTAAAAGTTTGATGTCTATAACAGTTTGGGTGATCTATTTCATCGTAAAATCTTGTAAAACACACTGAATCGTGTAGGAAAAGGAATTAATTGAATTTTTACCAAATGGCTAGACACATAGATGGACAGGGTACACATCCAGCCAAATTTTTCGATATACAATGAAATATAACCTACCATTGCATGTAAATTGATACACTTTTGAAACCCCACAGGAATCGTTCAACCATGCCTATTAATCATTTAGCATTCAAAATGTTTAATCAAGATAATGTTGAGCTCAGTGCTATATTGACCATAGCTCATGTCACACCTAAGTACGATATGGTGATCCACAGCCGCTACGATCACATGACCGATGAGACGTGCGACAATTGGTATCACACTTAACAAACCACACAGATATCACCTGTCTATCAACCAGGTGGACATACATCCAGAATCTCGAGTCAATATGGCCATTATCAGCCTCTGTAGCAGGACGAAAACACAATTAATGTTGATGTACCATAAACACTACAATGAACCAAAATCCTCAAAACATTATTTTTATTCCCCAGATAGAACTTCATTCTATTTACAAACATTCCGGAACATGTGACTCCCATGGTAGATGTTGTGTTTAGATGTCTGTTTAGCTCTACCATTCTCACACTCATAAACCACCTAATGTCCTATCAGACAGAGAAAATATCATTAATTTATAGAGAATGTATCCCAGAATTTTAAATGAACATTTCTGAGTAAAAATGGGTATGATGACGATTCAGATAAATAAAGAATATACATATTTCATAAATATTTCATGTCTACAAAACTATAATTAAGGCACCTTGAGAAATGTATTTTGTCACAAAATTGATGTCATGACGTATGCAATTATTTTCAATTATTAAAATGAATTAGATGAGTGAACATTTCATTGTCTGTGTTTGGGGTTTGTTCTAGCCATGGTATCATATATAGGGTAGAATTATCATAGACATTTACCATCATAATGGCATTCATTGCACTAATGATACACAAACCATAACACAATATAGATTACACCAGTTACAGAACATTTATCAATTTTCAATAGATATCATCAAAATGTTCCTGCTGGACACACCAGGTTTGCACAAACTTGATTGAAAATGATATTTATTAGAAAAAGCAAAGCATGGGATTCGCATTTCTTTCAATTTTCTTTTCCTCCTATGACTATAATAGTCATTCAAGGCCATACTGTATATGCCCCAATACCATCCTCCTCCCAGCTTTATAACAACAGATACCACATTATGACAGATAATTCCAGTTATCTATGGGTATACCACACATTCACCATCAGTGAGGATCGAAATTAGAAATAATTCAATTTGCGAAAAATTCCTATCATGATTACTTGTTCAAGGTTTCGTGAGACTGTGATTTACTTGTTCAAGGTTTCGTGAGACTGTGATTGTCAATACCCAAACGAATGAAAAAAATCTGCAGATCATTGCGGTGTATTCTCTATATGTAACTGGAAACAAAAGTGAGATAAATTACAAACTGTTTTCTAACATTATAAGGACAGCAGAAGGAAAAACAGTTCTTTACAAAATGAGATGGCAGTGAGTGGTATTTACAACAGTCAAAACTAGGTTGATATTTCTATGTAATTATAATACATTAACATATATGGCAGGGAATGGCATGGATTTAATTTAATTCAGGTTAATAAATTAAATAAAACACAACCAAACCAAAACAAATTAATTTGGTCATCAATGACATGAATAAGGTGTCTTGTAAACAGAACGATTCAACATGGCTTGTTTTTTACTACAATGGCTGTTAATCTGAGTAAGGTATCGATGCAATCTTCATGATGCAATTATTAAAAAAACAGCATTACTTCTGAAAATGAAATTTTCTGGAAAGAATAGACTTAATACTTAAGAAAAACAAAATTCAATTTTGGTGCATCAAATTTGCTTTCATAAATTCACTGATCCTAAAATGAAAGTGACGCTTTTAATCGTGTTTTCTGATTGACTGAGTACATATCACAGACCGTTAGAATCCTATACCGCTGTCAGCTGAAATTGGTCACACCTTTTCCAAAATAAACGCCTCAGAAACAAAGAATAGCACCTATCAAATTAGCTTCTCAATAGTCAGAGCCTGGCAAACCAAAATCAGGAATGAAGAAATTTGTCAACATTTCCGAGGCACAGGTGTGGATGTGGACACTTTCCGTAAGGTTTCCATGGAAGTAAGATGATTTGATTTTCAATCAGTAATGTTTTTTTCTCCGATTACATCACAGAAATGTGAGGCATCTGTCTTTTAAGAGATGTGTAACTCCTGACAATGTGCCACAGACGTCTTTCTAAATTGTAACTGAGTACAGCTTTAATTCAATCAGAAATGTTGGAACAATAAACTACAGCTTTTATCCAATCAGAAATGCTGTTACATAACTACAAAATCTTGAAATCCTATTAGTAAATCTGAACCATACAAACAAGGGTTAATGATAATTCTATGTCACAAAATAACGAGGGACAGCGAGTTCAGATTAATAGAGGTCAAGTGAATCCGACATTCTCATCACATTCTCATCGGGACAACTTTTAGCAAGTAATTAAGATACCTCACTTTTGAATCTATCGGCCATTTCAGATAATTTCACGTTAACCGAACCTTTACATGTAGACCTACTACTGGATTCTTGAATGGGCTTGTTCACTCCAAAATACACTTCCTCCCGAATGTGTAAAATATATCTGCTTCAACTATCTATTTCACAAGTTAACACTTCTAAGTACTGACAAGACCAAAGCAGAAACAAAGATGAGTTTAACGGAGTATAAAATGAAATGACAAAGAAGTACCTCGGGAATATCTAAGTACTAATAAGAAATAATGTCTTTGTTATATGTCTTTGATTAAAACAATAAAATAATCTTTAAATTCAATTACACTGTAACATCTCTCACACTCTCTTTATGCCTGAAGAAAGAAGACCCATTTGGAGTCCTTCCGAGTGCTTAATTGTTAATTTTTACACAAAGACATATCTCAGAAGTCATGGTTTCCAAGGCAACCTGACACAAGAAACTCATCACATTTGAATATTAATCCATTTAAACTACCACCCTCGACCCGTGCCCGAGCGGACTACCAATCACCCCCCGCAAGTCGATTACTGTCACAACGCTCTACAAGTTAAACTCAGATTGTTGTCTAGTTTCCAATATGTGCGACCAAGGTTCTTTAATGAATACTGGACAAACATGAGATCAAACATGAACCTTTAATGAAAATTGATTCTGTATCGGATTCATCAGCAGAAAGCGATATAGACTGGTGTCCAGAACTGGACATTCAACTGACCACCATCTGGTGTAGAGAGAAAAAAGAAATCCTCACTTACAGCCACCCCCCAGGGTTAGATTTACAAAGTAGTGATAGCATTATGGGGAATATTTCACTCACAAGATGAGCTAGAGAGATCTGTAGCATGTAATTATCACAAAATTTGCAATCAACCGTGAGACAAAGGGGAGGGAACTGGGCTGTCTGAATTGAGGAAACCTCTTATTATCAACTCGGTAAAGCATGAGGGGAGTGCATCAATTTTCTATTGAAACTATCAGGTTTCCCCTCCAAATGCTTAAACTGATGGACAATGGATTTCAAACAATTAGCTGGGTACCAGTAACAAAACATGACCATCACATGGATTGGTTGAATGCCCTTTGTGTTGTCGTGGAGATGGGTGGAGATGAGAAGTTAGGAGAGCTTACGTTGATAGACAGACAGACACGTTAAAGCTGACATATGACAAGAGACCTATATTTCGTGATGGTGACAGAACATTGATCATCAATTTCCTCCCTTGCTTGTAGTGTTTCCCCCCTTTGTTGAGAGTGTTGTCGTGACGACGTCCATGCCGTCCATGCACCAGTCGGTCCCCATTGTAATGTCATCCAGTATGAAACTGTGGTCATGTCAAAAAGAAATGTGACAAAAATTTTGTGAGAATTTTTTCTTCTTCATAAAACAGAAAACTTGTGTGAACAAGTAATTTTACAGTTAACTTCTATGAACTACACAAAATATTTGTTTATATCAAATTATAAAATAAATTGTTCCAATTTTTTTATGTTTTTATGCCATTTGATCAGCATTACCCTCTGTTTATTTCTTTGCAAAAACATCAAACTCGTCATGACTAAATATTCCAATGAAATCCCATACCTGTGTCTGCTACATGCTATCAAGGTGTACTCCACTACACAATTATCTCACAGCGGTTCTAGGATCTGACTAAACCAGATGGGTTTCATACAAGCAGGAAATAGTTTTCCAAACCAAATATTAATTTGGAAGGAAATTATTAAGGATTTGATTACATTCTTCATTTAAGATGCTAGGATATGGTTGGAATCCAACTATAGACTTCAAACAGCATTTTCACACAAAAATTGGCATGAGCTATAAAGCTGAAAACATGGAATACTTTGACAAAACTAAATTGATTTATTTTCAAAGCAAATAGGTTTCTACTACACTTGAATAACTAAGACCAATGATCTCTCTCCCATTGTGGAGACACTTTGACCAATATCAAGATGAACTACATCACAAAATACTTTAAGACTAAATTCTAATTAAAGCAGTTGACCCTAGTGATGACTTGTTGGTACAGTGTAGGTCAGACTTTTCCAAGTCCCAATCCTGCTAGTAAGCCGATTATAATACCTTATTCATCCTCAAATAAGCCACCACCATCCTCAATATATATAAGTTTTAGACTTATAGTTTGGGAGGGCTTATTTGTGAGCAACTTCAGCCTATTTTATTATTGATGCTTCTGCAATAATGAAAGGGGCTTAATTGAGGACAGGGGCTTAATTGAGGACATGGGCTTATTTGAGGACATGGGGCTTAATTGAGGACAGGGGCTTATTTGAGAACAGACCAATGCCTATTTGCAGATAAATGCAGTAACTAGTCCCCACCCAATTTGTCTGGTGTGTGTCATCGATAGCATTGAGCACACACTTCCACTGTATTTTTGACCTTCAGTTTCATTAGAAGGTCATGGACCAATCTTTTCTGTCCAGGAGAAATATTTCCAGAAAGTGAGTGGGAACCTTGAAAACTGTTAAAGTATAGACTGTTATGTGTAAATCGGATGGAAGTGGATTAAGCTCATTATAGATGGTTTCTTGACAGAAACAAGTTCAGTTCCATGCTTGCCTTGGAATTAACTGTTGAAAATTTAAAGAGAGCTTCAATTTTATTTGTTACTATAGAAGTATTTAAAGAAATTGCTTCCTGACTGGAGCAGACTGTCCTAAGAAAATTTACTTTGATTTGTCACTATGCAGTCTATTAGAAGAAAAACTCGCGCAGACTGGACAATTGTCGTCCTACCAACTTGTAAATGTATAAAAACAGATATCTGTAACCTTGAGAATGATTTTGTTTTATCGGACTGGTCAATCTATTCTCGGGAGACATTCTATAAAAATGTAGGTGGCAGCACTCATGTTCTGATTTTTTCAAATCAACCTTGAAAACTGTTAGCATTAGGACAAGAGCTAACTGTCCCGCCGTTTGTCGTACAACTGATTTTTAGGATAGTTTTTCATTTGTAACCTTGGAAACTGTTAAAACATTACATCACATGATGTTAAGTCCGCACCAAGGCCGCGCATTAGAAAACGCATTAACCAGCATGCAATACGGGATGGTAGTGCCAGCCCTGTTAGAGGTTATTGAGGCCCGTTTTATAAGGTCTCTACACTTAAATCCTGCCTGTACTCAAATGGAGATTCATTTCAACTATAATGGAAAATAATTAAATTCTATTATGAAAACAAGGCATTTCTCCTACATAGCACCTACTCATGCAGCATCGGATTGTTATATAGAACTGTGGATGGACGGACATTGTTTTGGATTATCGATCATTATTCTTATGCAAATGAATGTTACAATACCTACCTTTGACATTTATTGAGGGATTGGAAAATTAATAGATCTTAGAAAATTCTTCAGATTAACAATACATCCTGTTTTTAACAATGACATTAAAGAATTGGTACATTTCAAAGTCACAATGTAATTCGAGACCAATCCCATCGTTTTTGATGACGTATGGTAACTATTCCCCGTTCATCTGACACTGGTAAACTGTAAGACCATAGATACAATGTAATTTCTATTAAAGAGTTCCGATGTTTGAAATAATACAGCATATTTTATTGTATGTAAAGGTCATACACAGACCATTGACGCCTTTGAGGGTTGATAGTTCTGAGAATCAGACATCTTATAATCCCACACATCACGATGAAGTACTTTAGAAATTAATTCCATCAAAGAACATAAGGTTTGAAAGTCTTTAGAAAATCTCTCTGAGCAGATTCAGTATACATAGCAGACTTTGGGTTTGTCAACAAGCTACATGGTGATAAGTTCACACCCTTGGGACCAGATATTGAATTGCATAATATGAAGATAGTTTTATAGCCGTCAATAATTGATATGTTAGCTGCCATATGATTGGTTTTAATGATGTCACATGATGCCAGGGTACATTCTCCTTCATCCCCATTCCTGTTATATCTACTCCAGAACGGCACACTTTAAAATCATCATTACTAATTCAGGTTTTATCTCAACAATTCAAAATAATAATCTGCATAATCCAGATTAATCCTTCAGTTTCCTGTTGATAATTTCTAATTCTTTCAGAACAATGGATTATTGTCACTAAAATCTGTTGTGATTTTGGAAAATTTCACTAATTACAGAAATAATTGTGATCTATTAGCAATGTGAAATTTTTTCAATGCTTCATAGATTTTGATGTTTTCTCCCCTATACACGATCACTTTATTACAGCGTAACTAGCATTATCACAAGTCAGTAATTCTGTATTCTGAGTCAGCTGTTTCTCGCAGATTTCGAACTACTCGTGTGGGCGTGCTTGTATTCTGTCTGGATTCTTGATTAGGCTCCTTCAAAATTAATATACAACAGACGTCCTGAAATATGCTTTATGTTTAAAATATTTGTCATTTGTGAATGAAAGAAATGCTATGAGACACTATATTATATTGCTTCAGGCTCACAGAATATTGATGATTCCGTCAACAACCAAGTACTTTAATGTATTACAATATCAAAAGCATGCATCATCTTGTTCAAATAATTTTTCCTTATTGTCAAATATTCTGATGTTCACAGTGATGTTTTTGTGTTTGAACTTATGAAAATATTCCATTATTGATATTGAATGCAGTATGCTATAATCATTAAACATTGAAAAGACTTAAGACTGATGTAAAAATGGTATGAGATCATCTAATGAGTAGAATAACGATAATTAAAGGTGACTGAAGGAATATGGTCTACCAAGTCCGATTAATAGGTACCTGATTAGAGAACAGGACCAGTGTGTTACTATAGTAACTCTTCAGAGATAAAATAATAATAGTTTGTAACAGAGAGCGGAGAGCGCGTAGTTGGACTATTTCTATGAACCAAACTCTATTGAGGTACATTACTGCCTGTCCTTACTGAACAAAGTCAACACACACTTAATTTGAGCGTCCTATAAGTGTATCATTTCTACTGTACCTAACACACCTAACCTTACTGAACAAAGTCAACACACACTTAATTTGAGCGTCCTATAAATGTGTATCATTTCTACTGTACCTAACACACCTAAACCTTACTGAACAAAGTCAACATACACTTAATTTGAGCGTCCTATATACATGTATTATTTCTACTGTACCTAACACATCTAAACCTTACTGAACAAAGTCAACATACACTTAATTTGAGCGTCCTATAAGTGTATCATTTCTACTGTACCTAACACACCTAACCTTACTGAACAGTGTACCTGGGATGCCATTCATCACATTTACTTTAGAACAATATGCCCTTTAAAAGTGCTACCAGAATAGTGTATTTGTAATGGGGGGACCCTCCAAATTACTCCGTTAATTCAATTTTCCTAATAAAATTGCAGGAATCATTTTACAACAGTGCTGTTGCTTCCTGTGAGAGTGGTAGCTGTAATACTCCTTTCCTTCCTCGTTGTTCAACTGTTGGATCAACTGTTGGATCAACTGTTGGATCAACTGCTGTTTTGCTACCATTCTCATAACAATAGATTTTACCCAATATGTTAAACCAATAATAAAGTTAAAAAATATTCCTAGTTTAATACAGCCATAAGTTGGTTGTTTTTTTAAGCATTTATAGGTTCCATGAAAAACGATCTTGGCAGGTTTTCAGCTTATTCAAGTGATAGAATGTAATTTCAATATATGTACGCAATGAAGTGTTCAATTGGCGAGAGCCTCGCTCTTATGAGTCACAGTAAATTGGAACACGAGGACTACATTGGGGAATGGTGAGATTCTCCGTAACAGTTGAGTATATAATGTGACTATTACACACCTACTTGCATGATGGCTAATTCTTGATTTAATTTGCATGGAAGGGGATCAAATGAGGATCCCTGGGGTTCTAAAAGTTGGTTTCTTATAATACAGTGAACACTGCTATTTTCATTAGGCATAAACAAAAGGGAGCGACAGAAATATCAATATAGGCCGAAATTCATTCTGAGGAAAGTGGAAGGTTGAATTGAAAAAACTACTGTACTAACTGATTTATTTGATTAACTTTATATTAGGGGCATGTGTGTTCTGTCCAAATCTAGTCAGTGTTGTGTATTTGATGTGGCAGGGAACTACATGGGACAAACCAAAAAATCTATGTGTCGACCAAACCTGTTCAGACACTCTGATAACACATTGTAATGTATAGCGCCCTGTTACACACATTCTGTCCTAACATATAGGAAACGGTTTTTATGGGTATTGTCATATCTTTTGAAGTTTATTAGAAGATTCTCTTATCTTTGGTCTAGTTGTTATGTCCATATCTTTGGTCTAGTTGTTATGTCCATCTAACGATTAAAAATCATACACTATATCGGGAGGAGTTTGTTTTTGTAAAGTACGTTGTTTTAAAAACATTTCTTCTTTCTGTAGTGTATATAACAAGTGACCATTGCATAACTTAAAGGATTTCAAGTTTTTGCCAACATCAAGCTGACAAGGCTTTGTAACTAGTCAACTTACTGTTCATAGCATTGTTAGCATACATTCAATTTGATCATGATGACAAAGACAGTTCTACAATTTAACTTCGAATTGTTTTATAGATTAATAGAAAATCGACATTCCTTCCTGTTCTGGTATCCAATGTGGTCTGAGCTTTAAAAATGAGGAAACGACAACCGCTTGTTATGCTAATTATAAGTAATGTTTCAAAAAATGCTCAGTAGGAGCTACGTTGAACTAAATGCTAGCCTCTAAAAGCATTTTAAAACTGTCACATACAATCCCTTTCTCTCAGACATAAAACTTAGCAGATGAGTACATTATGCCAAAGGTACTGGAGGAAGTTTTGACAAGCTACCTACATGATAAGCTGGTGTCTAATTAACCATGGTCTGACTGACATGATGGTCCTGTATTCCCCTTATTGGTATTTTGTTGCTAGGGTTCCATGGTAGCCTGTAATTTGCATGTGAACGGTACCCTTGAACTTGTGCCAATCTGATGTTGGTTTGGCGGAGACCAGACGTCCAGTCGACCAATCACTAGCAGGCTGGGTTGCTCTTCATCCGACTATATCATAGTATATTTGACAAAATAGGCTGGGTGTTCTCCTCCCTGTCTGATGTGAGTCTGTCTATCTGGGCTACCCTACCATCATATAAATGTAAATATACTGCCAGAAACTTGTAACCCATTTTGGTCAACTGTTCTTATTATGTTTAACAGTAACTAACTGTCTTGGATTTCTAAAAAGATTTTTTTTTCAATTTTAGAGATTTAGCGACATATGTTCACCTACTAGAATAAAAATGTTTGAGGATAAGCTCAGCATAAATAAGAACTGTAGATGAAGAAGGTCAGTGTATTTAACCATTTATCAACTACTAATGAGACAGATTCATTGCTTGGATAATGTGGTACAATGTATAGAACTTCATATTACTATTATTATTTTATATTAACATAAAAAGATTTTTTGTCCCAATTTAGATGACATCCAAAAGCAATAAAGAAATTTTGCAATCCCTTCTGCAAATAATTTTCGACCAGACTAACATAATTCGAGAAGGTATCCCTCAGTCTGGAATGTTTAAAAAGCTTAGGCATCAAAGAAAAATGAATCTCAATGCCACCAGGAGTGAGGTTTTTGGGGGTTAGTCAACTCCCTGTCTTATCACTTATATATCTTAATGTAAATGGGCAGCCATTCACAATCCAATTTATACCTGCCATTTTTAATTTAGATATGTGGTCACATGACTGACAAGATGTCAGATATGAGGTCACATGATTTCTAAGATGTTAGATATAGGGTCACATGACTTCTATGATGTGAGATAAAGTGTCACATGACCACTAAGATGGAGGAGTTTATAATTTGATTCACGATCTTCATATTCTTGTATAATTTCCTGAGATAAGATGTAGAGAAAAGGGATGAGGAGGCTGTTGATAAAAAGTGGGGTATCTTATAACTCAGGTGTCAGCTGGCCAGTATAGTCAGGGCAGAACACCCAGACAAAACTCAGATTTCACAAAAGAGCAAGGCTAACAGGCCTGGTTAAATGAATGAATTATTGGTGTATTTTGGGAGGTGGATTTCCTAATTCCAATGTCTTGTACCATTATATTTAAGTACATGCAATCTAATGTCAATAGGAAATATCATTGTCCAACACCTGTCTCTTAGTGTTTCTACGGTGATATCCCAACACCTGTCTCTTAGTGTTTCTACGGTGATATCCCAACACCTGTCTCTTAGTGTTTCTACGGTGATATCCCAACACCTGTCTCTTAGTGTTTCTACGGTGATATCCCAACACCTGTCTCTTAGTGTTTCTACGGTGATATCCCAACACCTGTCTCTTAGTGTTTCTACGGTGATATCCCAACACCTGTCTCTTAGTGTTTCTACGGTGATATCCCAACACCTGTCTCTTAGTGTTTCTACGGTGATATCCCAACACCTGTCTCTTAGTGTTTCTACGGTGATATCCCAACACCTGTCTCTTAGTGTTTCTACGGTGATATCCCAACACCTGTCTCTTAGTGTTTCTACGGTGATATCCCAACACCTGTATCTTAGTGTTTCTACGGTGATATCCCAACACCTGTCTCTTAGTGTTTCTACGGTGATATCCCAACACCTGTCTCTTAGTGTTTCTACGGTGATAACCCAACACCTGTCTCTTAGTGTTTCTACGGTGATATCAAGTGATACAGAGTTGCCTTCCATTGAAAACAGTTTTACAATATCAATGAAGTTGTCATTCTTGTGTCAATCATAGAAATGTTAGCATCCAACAAAAATCCTATAATATGAACCAGTATCACACATCCAACAATAACCCTATACTATGAACCAGTATCACACATCCAACAATAACCCTATAATATGAACCAGTATCACACATCCAACAATAACCCTATAATATGAACCAGTATCACACATCCAACAATAACCCTATAATATGAACCAGTATCACACATCCAACAATAACCCTATACTATGAACCAGTATCACACATCCAACAATAACTCTATAATATGAACCAGTATCACACATCCAACAATAACCCTATAATATGAACCAGTATCATACATCCAACAATAACCCTATAATATGAACCAGTATCACACATCCAACAATAACCCTATAATATGAACCAGTATCACACATCCAACAATAACCCTATAATATGAACCAGTATCACACATCCAAAAAAAATGTATCACATTCTTGCTTCAACATTAAAATTTAGCCATTCCATCTGACATAAAATTTGCAAAACATCACAACAATTGGAATCAGATCAAGAACTACACAGAAGAACAATACCCTTGTCAATTCAAAGTACAAATGTTGCTGTTGTTTTCTGACAAAAACCATGCCACTATCAAGCTGACAGGGGATCACCCAGCTTAAATGAATTACACCATATTCAAAAGGCTGTAAATCTAAAGTTATCATGTACATCTTGTCACGGTCTCCCTGAAACCACAGATTTATCTGTTACATAAACCAATGTTTAAGTATTTTGGGAGTTCTAATCACAAGTTTTATAATCCTGAAATTCAACGGTCATCAGCTCCCGGTCTGCTGTTACAAACACCACAGAATGTGGATGATTTTTACAACTACCATGACTGTCAAAATGGTCTCATAAGGTTGAATGAATAAAAAATCAAAAAGGAAGAAAATTGGCAGTTGGAAGCTTTTATATCTCTTGGGTGTGATCATGTGGAGTAACCTCCCTTATCACCAGGTCCATCCCTAGAAAGGGTTTGTGGGGTAATGCTCCTTAATAAGTGACTACTGTATTTATCAACAAATTACCTTACTACAGAAACAAAAGGGTTTGTGGGGTAGCAAGCCAAGGTTAGAGACCAAGTAATGTTTAAAAGTTAGTTCTCCAATATGGCTGATATTATCGCATCTGTATAGCTGATAAAATATCAAGATGATATGGGGAAAGAAAATATTCCCCTACATTTGATGTAATATGTTATAATGACCCATTTCAGGAAAAGTCCAGACAAAAACAAAAATTTTTTACAACATTTATATAATTTTGCTGTTCCGCCACATGAATGTTAAATATGTAAGATATAGAGTTCTGGAAATGTTATGAGCCATGGAACTGAAATTGTTCAGCATAGTAAAACCATCTACTTTGCCCTGGAATCTGTGATAACCTTTGGAGATAATCAAATGACTATTTTTTAGATTCCCCGAGCCTGACAGCTAGGGTAAACCACTTAGTTCCTGGGTCATATAGGGTTACCCTGTAATATCTTCACCACAAGGAGATCACTACTCCCAGGAATGTTGACTTTGGAAATCAAAACGGCCATGAAATGGGATAACAAGGAGTACATAAGGGTACTGATGCTGGCTGATCAGGCTTGTGGAGTAACGCCTGATCAGGCTCTTAATGTCCAGACGTGAGCTTGTAATGTTAAAGATGATGGACACAGGCAAAATATGCCTCCATATCTGAATAATGTCAATTGATTCAATACTCAAAACTACATCAGATGCATAATTGAAAATTGCAGGAGTAAGGCTGGAAACCAATCAGGCTGCAACCAAACTTGATTTAATAGAATTATGGTGAGGAAGTCAGATGTAATGTCGCTAAAATTGCTAGGTGACAAGTGTCAGCACCTGTAGGAACAGAGTTTTAATGAAGCAGAATTTCGCAACTGTGCATGAGGTCAATAAATACTCAAACACAATCAAGCTTAGATAACAGACTAGAGTTTAAAACCAGATCTGAAGAATGAAAAGCAGGCCTGAGGAAGCCACACCTAGGCTGGGAGTTTTACTGTACATCTCAGGAGGAGTACATGAAACCTTATTTTACTTGAATCGTGATCCCCAACATCTGTTGCTCGTACCTGGTAGATATTGGTCAGGTGAAACAGACAATTAGCACCAAACACCTTATACCAATGTGCCAAAATAAACACAACCAGTTCAGTCAAATTATTTGGTTTCAAAATAAACTTTGAAAAAGTTATGAAGAATCATTGTTTTCAGAAATAACTTCCTTCAAGAACATGAATGCAAAGAAATGTCAGCTTATAAACTTCAGCTGAGATCTGGTCAGAGTCAATAGAGTTAGGATCATTAGTTGGTTATATAACACCCCTTTGGATCAACAGTTGGTTATATAACACCCCTTTGGATCAACAGCTGGTTATATAACACCCCTTTTGGATCAACAGTTGGTTATATAACACCCCTTTGGATCAACAGTTGGTTATATAACACCCCTTTGGATCATTAGTTGGTTATATAACACCCCTTTGGATCAACAGTTGGTTATATAACACCCCTTTGGATCAACAGCTGGTTATATAACATCCCTTTGGATCATTAGTTGGTTATATAACACCCCTTTGGATCAACAGTTGGTTATATAACACCTCTTTGGATCAACAGTTGGTTATATAACACCCCTTTGGATCAACAGTTGGTTATATAACATCCCTTTGGATCAACAGTTGGTTATATAACATCCCTTTGGATCAACAGTTGGTTATATAACATCCCTTTGGATCAACAGTTGGTTATATAACATCCCTTTGGATCAACAGTTGGTTATATAACACCCCTTTGGATCAACAGTTGGTTATATAACACCCCTTTGGATCAACAGTTGGTTATATAACATCCCCTTTGGATCAACAGTTGGTTATATAACATCCCTTTGGATCAACAGTTGGTTATATAACATCCCTTTGGATCATTAGTTGGTTATATAACACCCCTTTGGATCAACAGTTGGTTATATAACACCCCTTTGGATCAACAGTTGGTTATATAACACCCCTTTGGATCATTAGTTGGTTATATAACACCCTTTGGATCAACAGTTGGTTATATAACACCCCTTTGGATCATTAGTTGGTTATATAACACCCCTTTGGATCAACAGTTGGTTATATAACACCCCTTTGGATCAACAGTTGGTTATATAACACCCCTTTGGATCAACAGTTGGTTATATAACACCCCTTTGGATCAACAGTTGGTTATATAACACCCCTTTGGATCAACAGTTGGTTATATAACATCCCTTTGGATCAACAGTTGGTTATATAACACCCCTTTGGATCAACAGTTGGTTATATAACACCCCTTTGGATCAACAGTTGGTTATATAACACCCCTTTGGATCAACAGTTGGTTATATAACACCCCTTTGGATCAACAGTTGGTTATATAACATCCCTTTGGATCAACAGTTGGTTATATAACATCCCTTTGGATCAACAGTTGGTTATATAACACCCCTTTGGATCAACAGTTGGTTATATAACACCCCTTTGGATCAACAGTTGGTTATATAACACCCTTTGGATCAACAGTTGGTTATATAACACCCCTTTGGATCAACAGTTGGTTATATAACACCCCTTTGGATCAACAGTTGGTTATATAACACCCCTTTGGATCAACAGTTGGTTATATAACACCCCTTTGGATCAACAGTTGGTTATATAACACCCCTTTGGATCAACAGTTGGTTATATAACACCCCTTTGGATCAACAGTTGGTTATATAACACCCCTTTGGATCAACAGTTGGTTATATAACACCCCTTTGGATCAACAGCTGGTTATATAACACCCCTTTGGATCAACAGTTGGTTATATAACATCCCTTTGGATCAACAGTTGGTTATATAACACCCCTTTGGATCAACAGTTGGTTATATAACACCCCTTTGGATCATTAGTTGGTTATATAACACCCCTTTGGATCAACAGCTGGTTATATAACACCCCTTTGGATCAACAGTTGGTTATATAACACCCCTTTGGATCATTAGTTGGTTATATAACACCCCTTTGGATCAACAGTTGGTTATATAACACCTCTTTGGATCAACAGTTGGTTATATAACACCCCTTTGGATCAACAGTTGGTTATATAACACCCCTTTGGATCAACAGTTGGTTATATAACACCCCTTTGGATCAACAGCTGGTTATATAACACCCCTTTGGATCAACAGTTGGTTATATAATACCCCTTTGGATCAACAGCTGGTTATATAACACCCCTTTGGATCAACAGCTGGTTATATAACACCCCTTTGGATCAACAGTTGGTTATATAATACCCCTTTGGATCAACAGCTGGTTATATAACACCCCTTTGGATCAACAGCTGGTTATATAACACCCCTTTGGATCAACAGTTGGTTATATAACACCCCTTTGGATCAACAGCTGGTTATATAACACCCCTTTGGATCAACAGCTGGTTATATTTAACACCCCTTTGGATCAACAGTTGGTTATATAACACCCCTTTGGATCAACAGTTGGTTATATAACACCCCTTTGGATCAAAAATTGGTTACAAAAAAAATATAGCACCCCTTATCAAGAAGTTAAAATGAGTTTTATTTCCTAAAATTCATATTTACTTTAAATATCTACACTGCTGGCATGTACAATGGATTAACATATTCAAAATCAAAGCAAGGACTGCATATCGACTGGTGATGTCTCTATACAACAGAAGTGTGATCCTCTCAACAATTGTCCTATCTACTGACACCAATGTCATTATCAATCATTATTGATCAGACAAACATTCCCTTTTCATGCACAAGATAGCTCCCCATTTCACACAGTGTAACCCAAACCCTCTGATCAATTCTATTTCCTTTGAACACAAACCCAAAATTGGTCACAATGCAAGCCAAACGCTTTACTCACTTCATTACACAATATTTTGGAGTATTTGCTGTAGCACTGGAAATATTAGCTGTTAATTGTCGAGTGTTTATTCTCAGGCATACTCTCCTAATTAAATCAATGCTTCATTTAATGTCTGTACCCAAATAAAACTGTTGCACAGTGGTCTTTACAAATAAAACTTCCCTCAAGCTCTCGAGTGATGCAGAGCAGCATTGACAAAAACGACCTCCCAAGCTTTATAGTGACCCAGTACAAAGACACCACAGGTCTCGTGTTGTCGCTTCACTAAAACGTTTGCCTCAAATGATTTCTTTTATACCTATCTGCTCCTCTTCCCTATCCTCCTCCCACCATAACACATTGACTCGAAGTTATGACAACCTCTGTAATGTATCTGACCAGTTTATATGGTTTACATTTATTTAAGACAGCAATTAGTTTAATTTTCAAAATGGTTGGCACATATTTCTAGTTCTGTTTTTTTTTTTTTTTTTTTTAGTATTTCTTGCTCATATTCAAGTACATTGTTACTTAGTATTTCTTGCTCATATTCAAGTACATTGTTACTTAAGTACATGTACCGGTTAATTTAACTAATTTTGGAGAATTTTCTTGAAAACTCAGGAATCACAACCCATCACACCAGAGAGCTATCTGAACCATATATGGAGACCAGGAGTTATTCCTCACAAACAAGCTGGGACCCTACTAATTGGGAATGATCTATTATCTGGTACCTCAATTCAGATCCCTTCATCTACCAAATTAGAAAATTAGGAAATCGTCCAATCAGAGAGGTCAAGACTGTAGGGTGATTGATCAAGATTACTGGCTGTAAAATCAATCATGGCTCGATTTGTTAAATCTGTTCAGTGCAGCGGCAATTATGGTTGTGTTTGACACTGTGACATGGTATAGTATAAAACATCTCCCTATAGGATGTATCAATCTCCATCCTCTTATACACATCAAATATATAAAACCTGGCAGTCTGATCACAATTAATCATGGCGTGTGTCAGTCACATGAGGGTCATGTGACAGGACGTACTTGTTGATATGTGGCAGATGATCCAGAAAAGTGATGGTTCTCTCAAGGATAACACTGATCACACAGGGAAAATTATAGATTCTTTTTTGAAAGCGGGAAGAAAACTCTGGTATCGATTGTTGGGATGAGATCTGGTGATTAGTAACTTTTTTTTATCAAACACCCCATTATGCTATTCAGTGTCACTATAAATATAACTTTATGAGAGCTTTGTTATTTGAACCAGCTCAGTGGAACAAGTAGTTAAACCTGAGACGGACATGTCAGAAAAGGCAGCAAAGCATACCATGGCTAACATGGTAGGTCACATGACAGCTTGGTTTCCAGGTCACATGATATGTTGATGATCCAACTCCGACATAAAAATCTCATTATGAGATGAAGATGTCAATGACTTGATGTGTTATACAACACTATCAGAATCTAACACTGACAAAGCTGGATGCTGTAAGCTAAGGTCAAGAACATCAATGTGGTTCTATACAGAGTGATATGTATGACAGTATCTGACCTGTTGAAGGATGCTGATCTACAATAAGGTCATTACAGCAAACATTAAGCAACATTTTTAAAAGTCACTTTTTCTTCATTGGGTCCCTTAAAAATACCTGAAAAAGGATTTGTGTGTGTTTCTGATACAAAATTGTGTTTACTGAAAACTGACTCACATTCATGGTGCTTTACTTGTTGTCATGGGTCGAGAAAGATTCACACCTTGAACCAACACACTTACCTGTAAAGACAAAAACAGAATAAAACATATATTAGTGCCTAAAATATTCCAAAACAATGACAATGTGATGGTTTAGGTGACAATGAGTGACCTAAATATAAGTAGGTCAGAGGGACACAGTGACCTGAATATAACTAGGTCAGAGGAGATCACCTTTCATTTTCTGAAAATCACAAAACGCTGGTGTTGGAATGATCTGAATTAAGTTCCTTCATGTGAAGAAAAATAATGTTATTAATAGAATGTATTTCAATAATTCCTTTGCTGTTTATTTTAGTAAATGCACAAGCTAAACGATTTCTTTAATAAGGTGAGCAATATAGGCCCAATGGGTCTCTTGTTCAGTAGATAAGGTGAGCAAAAAAGGCCCAATGGGCCTCTTGTTTAGTAAATGTACCAACTAAACAATTTGTTTGATAAGGTGAGCAATACAGGTCCAATGGGCCTCATGTTTAGTAAATGCACCAGCTATACAATTTATCTGATACAACTTTGTAGATAAAACAAGGGAACAATTTATCAGCTCAGGGGAGATAACTGAAATACTGAGCTGTTTTATCTGTCCCCGTTAGACTCATCATGAAGGTCATCACCTTGCCCCTTATTGATACCTAATGGTAATCACAACCTAATACAACTGATGAGATCAGTGCCTATCCTGGTAATGCTGCATATACCAGTCATTATTATAGACCTACAGGGAAATTTAAAGGTCAATCTTTCTTTCATCTCTAATTTCTATAATAAACATGCTTCAAATGTAATGAGTAATCCTATTAGTGAAGACAAATTCTACAGCACACGTATCTCTGTGTTATAATGGCAGGACAACTCCATTTATATCTAGCAATGAGACAGACATGTCTTCAGGTTTGTGATTTTTGACACATATAGCTTGTAATTACTAAGATGTACGAGAGTTATTCCTAATTGACTTAGATGACCATATTCTTATCTACTCATAAACAACAGTTATAGAAGAACTACCCTCTATACTGGACATCAACTGAATATTGCATGCTGCAATATCAAACCAAACACCACAAAACTTGATTACAAGAAAGCCATATTTGAATGCGTTGCCATCATAATTTCACAATATGTGTCTGTAAATTTTCACAACTCTTGGTAACCAAGAGACCTGTCTGCTATCTACCCTCAGTGCACTGCTGTCTGGCCCCAGGCTACATCAGTCAAGCCATAGTACTGTGAAGTGGTACGCTGAATTTCAAAATTTATTTGCTGTGGGATTCAGCACAAGGGCGATTAGACCAATGGATGACCATCATAAAACACTTTTTCCCAGACAAATCACAATCGGTAACAGAAAAATACAACGCTCTCAACTCCAGGTTTTGTTCCATCAATATCCAATGATTCATGGTCCAAGTACGTTTTCACAACCTTTTTAAATAGGTCAAGGATGAATGTTTCACTTCTACTGATTTGTTGAAAGGTGAAAGGTGAAATTTCAGTGATCAGAAGACCAAATATTCCTTAATATCAGATACATTTACAAATCTTAGATGGTAAATGGTGAGCTTCAGAAGGGTCTATGATAATCATGTAAATAATATAATTATCACTTCAGAAGGGTCTATAATAATCCTGTAAATAATATAATTATCACTTCAGAAGGGTCTATGATAATCATGTAAATAATATAATTATCACTTCAGAAGGGTCTATGATAATCCTGTAAATAATATAATTATCACTTCAGAAGGGTCTATGTCTAACCATGTAAATAATATAATTATCACTTCAGAAGGGTCTATGATAATCATGTAAATAATATAATTATCACTTCAGAAGGGTGTATGTCTAACCATGTAAATAATATAATTATCACTTCAGAAGGGTCTATGATAATCATGTAAATAATATAATTATCACTTCAGAAGGGTCTATGATAATCATGTAAATAATATAATTATCACTTCAGAAGGGTCTATGATAACCATGTAAATTATATAATTATCACTTCAGAAGGGTCTATGATAACCATGTAATAATATAATTATCACTTCAGAAGGGTCTATGATAACCATGTAAATAATATAATTATCACTTCAGAAGGGTCTATGTCTATAATCATGTAAATAATATAATTATCACTTCAGAAGGGTCTATGATAATCATGTAAATAATATAATTATCACTTCAGAAGGGTCTATGTCTAACCATGTAAATAATATAATTATCACTTCAGAAGGGTCTATGATAATCATGTAAATAATATAATTATCACTTCAGAAGGGTCTATGATAACTATGTAAATAATATAATTATCACTTCAGAAGGGTCTATGATAACCATGTAAATAATATAATTATCACTTCAGAAGGGTCTATGATAATCATGTAAATAATATAATTATCACTTGAAGGGTCTATGATAATCATGTAAATAATATAATTATCACTTCAGAAGGGTCTATGATAATCCTGTAAATAATATAATTATCACTTGAAGGGTCTATGTCTAACCATGTAAATAATATAATTATGACTTCAGAAGGGTCTATGTCTATAATCATGTAAATAATATAATTATCACTTCAGAAGGGTCTATGATAATCATGTAAATAATATAATTATGACTTCAGAAGGGTCTATGTCTAACCATGTAAATAATATAATTATGACTTCAGAAGGGTCTATGATAACCATGTAAATAATATAATTATCACTTCAGAAGGGTCTATGATAACCATGTAAATAATATAATTATCACTTCAGAAGGGTCTATGAAAATCATGTAAATAATATAATTATCACTTCAGAAGGGTCTATGTCTAACCATGTAAATAATATAATTATCACTTCAGAAGGGTCGATGATAATCATGTAAATAATATAATTATCACTTCAGAAGGGTCTATGATAACCATGTAAATAATATAATTATCACTTCAGAAGGGTCTATGTCTAATCATGTAAATAATATAATTATCACTTCAGAAGGGTCTATGTCTAACCATGTAAATAATATAATTATCACTTCAGAAGGGTCTATGTCTATAATCATGTAAATAATATAATTATCACTTCAGAAGGGTCTATGATAATCCTGTAAATAATATAATTATCACTTGAAGGGTCTATGTCTAACCATGTAAATAATATAATTATCACTTCAGAAGGGTCTATGATAATCATGTAAATAATATAATTATCACTTCAGAAGGGTCTATGTCTATAATCATGTAAATAATATAATTATCACTTCAGAAGGGTCTATGTCTAACCATGTAAATAATATAATTATCACTTCAGAAGGGTCTATGATAACCATGTAAATAATATAATTATCACTTCAGAAGGGTCTATGATAATCCTGTAAATAATATAATTATCACTTCAGAAGGGTCTATGATAATCATGTAAATAATATAATTATCACTTCAGAAGGGTCTATGATAATCCTGTAAATAATATAATTATCACTTCAGAAGGGTCTATGTCTATAATCATGTAAATAATATAATTATCACTTCAGAAGGGTCTATGTCTAACCATGTAAATAATATAATTTTCACTTCAGAAGGGTCTATGTCTATAATCATGTAAATAATATAATTATGACTTCAGAAGGGTCTATATGTCTATAACCATGTATCTCTGTCACTGTGAGGGCTCCAGACAGTTTCAGGGTGGTGAGATTCAGTACTCAAAAAATATCTACCTGATACAGAGGATACAGCGAGTTAGTTTTACACATTACATTATTTTTCTTAACCCTCATGAAGACAAAGTGATGCGAGTGTTTATATATACACTAACCTCTCACCCAAACGTTTCCTACATTTAAGATAAAAGGTTCACTGATAGCTGACAATACATATACGTCTCCTAACTAAACGATAATAAAAATAAGGATGATTTCTGTGTTAGGATCTGACTCCAGTGTCTTATAATAGTCTTCTATGTAAATGACCAAATCTCAACTGTCTGAATCACCGATTCAATGTGTGTGATGTGACAGAATTCTTGACAAGGGCATTGCTTTCGGTCTTGTTAAATCTGCACTCATCTTTCCATTTGGTGGCACGGCTATTTAAAAACCCTCAAAATTACAGCCGTTGTTCTGGAGACAACTCTGTTGTCTGTGTCCCTTTATTATGTCTCAGATGATTAATCAGCATCACACATTCCAGTAGAAAACTATCCAATCAAATGAACTGATGTTTTACCCAACAATCAGTGCTAATAGTTTATCCTCTCAGAGCAGCTCTATCCCAGGTCATTGAACATATAGCCTCAACCAGGTCTTCCAATAATAGCCTCCAACACCTTGACCATCATCCCTTTTAGCATATTTTCCTCCCTTCACCATGACGATTAATCAACACATTAAACGTGCCTCCCTTTATCTCACCACATCCCAGTATATAAATGTCTCCTTTATCTGACCACACCCCAGTATATAAATGTCTCCTTTATATGCACTTCTAGCCCTACACTGACCACCAGCCCCTACACTGACCACCAGCCCCTACACTGACCACCAGCCCCTCCTTTTTTGTTAAGAATTGCTCAGCTGAGTTCTAATACTAGATTATCTCCCCTAGTTTGAAACTTCTAGAATCACACATATCCTTGAGACTGTTATATCAGAAAGCTCAGTTTTATTTTTCATTACAATTTTCAAGACCAATATCAGGAAGCTCAATTTAATTTTTAATTTCAATTTTCTAGAGACATTTAAAAAGAGTCATTCTATCGAGACCCTACAATTGTGACTGTCTCTTTGCCTTGGCCTACTGCGACATGAAGGAAAACCTCTAGCTTAACTCACTGACCTCGGTAAACGTTAGGTTACTCTAGCTCTTACCTCTAACATATACCCTCTGACCTGTAACCTTAGTCTTGGTCCTGTAACCTCTAACCTAACACCTTTGACCTCTGAAGTGTTATCCTACCCTACATATCTGTACAGAATTACTAATACTCTATGTTTTAATATATTTTTAACATCTTCTAGAGACTTAAGCAGCTAATTTAATGAGTCCCCAGGGGTTAGAGCAGTATGTTAAACTGTTATATCTGAATACATCTACACTTTGACAGGAGAAAATACATTTGCTGCATATGCGAGGCAGTTTACAACCAGCACCTCTGTTTAAAACTCAATTTTAAAGAAATTCCACCACAGCCTGCTTGGAAGATTTGATTGGCTTCAGATTCTACTGAATTATCAGAACAATTCTAAAATCTGACAATACCATTACAAGTTTTTACCCTGTTTTCTGTCTAATAAACACTGCCTTTAATGTCATCTGGCAGCTTCAAAATGGGCCTTAGTTCAATTAGCTGTGAAAAATGCTGTTTCAAACAGAATAGAGATTATTTTGATTTTATAAACTGTCATATTATCCGATAACTTTATCCTGCTTTACCAATTAAGTTGGGGATTGATAGCAGACTGAACATGCCTGTTGTCAATTTCGTCGGGGAAGGTTAAATAGAATTGTAATATTTTGTAGTAATGCTGAGTTTCTGTGACATTACTTGACTCACACTTTCGTCACTATTTTTCACAGCGATTGAAGTAACATGTCTGTAATATCTAGCTGTCCTGTTTGATATTGATGTCGGTACATGTACATTTGTATACATTAATGGTTTGGATTCTACATGATCAATCTATTTTGTTTGCAAAAACACAGAATTGAGCTATACTGTATTACTTCTTATATGTTCACCATGTAAATAAGCCTTATAAGACGGCAATAAGTCTCCATTTAAGGTATTAACATACTGTGAATAACGGCTCCCTGGCTGATGGAGATACAAGTCTCCTGATAGATTCAGACTAGGCCCACAAGTTATGTGTAAAACAAGGTATTACCAATATTAATTTGTTTTCTATGTAAATATGAATATCACAAGTCCTAATTAGGATGTCGCGTTGTTGATCACAGAACACGCCACAATAAACAGCTCCATTTGTATAGACTTGTCACATAGACAATAATCAAGACAAAGATGTAAATTCTATGTTGAACATGAATTTATTTTTATAATCATTTCTTTTCTATGTAAATACAAAGATGGAAAGTCCCATCAGCATGCAACATGGCCACTTATTCATTAGAGGTATGCAGTAAACAGTGCCTTATATAACAATGATATATAGAGCAAGCCGTGTGTTTTCCCCATGTGACTATTTGCCCATCCATTCGTCACCATCAGAGAACACATGCGTCGCTGACGGAACACATGCGACATTGACCCAATGCGGGATATAAGGAGAGGACGCACGAAGAAACCCCATGAAAACAGATTAGTACTAACACTGCTATGGAATCCTGCTACGACCAGGTCTATACAATCACAAGACAATTGGAGACATGATAGAATCAACTGGCAGACAGCAAATGTCTCGTCACAGCAGTCGTAGAATACATATCAATGGCATAAGTCATATCAACTTATTTACATATCCATGTGTCATTTTTTATCGGGTGGTAATTATAGAGATCAACATAAAATGTATAGCTTGTGTTGTACGGACTGGCTGCCCGATACATCTCATGTTTTACAGTGACTTTGCATTATAGTAGGATGATGACGGGGAGACCAATTTGAGATCAAATCATCGTTGTGTCGGACAGTAATGCGACAGTTTGTTACTGTGTATGTTTGGTCGGTTATTGATGGCTTGAAACCTGACATTTACATCAGAAATTATACCATTATGTACGATACCATGAACTGCAGATATACATCTCTGATAGTTTTCACAGACGTTCAGGGTTGCCAACTCACGCACGTGAGACGAAAAACTCACGTAAAAACGGCCCTAAAATGTCCCTTCTCACGTTGAAGCAATCCTCACGTAACGTGAGGTACAAATCTCACACATTGATTAAGTTTTCTCAAGTTGCCTCACGCGAAGCCATGAAATCGACAACTTTAGCTTGGGACTGGTCAAAGTGGAATAACTCTTACAGTTTTTGTAAAGATTACACCAGGCGTCGCGCTTCACATCCGGTCGGTAGCGACGGAAGCATGTTCGGAGAGCTGACTTCTAAACGCGATAATTAAGCTTAGGCCTACAAAAATAGTGAGTAATATTCACATTCTCAGTTTATAACTGAACAATCCCTTTGATATTTCGTGAAATATGCCGTCGCCTAAAAGGAAAAAGATCGATATCTGGTCCACTAAGCCTAAGCTCGCCAAGTTCAAAGAATCGCCATGGGGAAAAAATCACGATTGGTTTTCTAAACGTGTTTTCGTAAAGTAAAGTAGCATGCCTATTGCAAGTTGTTTAAAGCCAAGTTTTCGATCAGATAAGCGTAGTATGTGATATAAAACGCCACATTTTGTCAGTTGGCATTGAGTTTGTTTTACAGGTAAAGGTTTATATAATTACCACAGCTAAAAATTAAACTCTTGACAGATGATAATTAATAAGTAATTGCATTTTATTTTTACTTTTGCAAGACAGTCGGGGAATTCTATATGGCAGTGACGGACAAAATGATTGCAAAGTTCCCCCTGCATAATCCTTCTTTGTCGAATTGACATGGATTTTTTGGTACCTAGCCATAGAGCTATATACATGTACTTTATATTATCTACTAGAAATTAAATCCAAAAATCTCAAACGCCTACATGATATAAATAGAACAGTTATCCATTGCTTCAAAACATTTTATAATCTTAACCCTAAAACTATTAATAATCAACTTACAAAAACTATTGGAACTTATTTAGTTCTTTAAGTTCCATAACTGGCAGCTAGATTACATATAATGTCACCAAGGATAGAAGGATTCACTTGAGGAGAAAATTATTGACTATCAGCTTGCTCCAAAGGAGGAGATTTCAAAGCAAGAAGATATATTAAATAAATGGCTTAAATATGTGTTAATGTCTGATATTTTTTCTACAACATTTAATCAAATAATAAAACGCCGTGATGCCGTGACGTCGTAAAAAAGTCTCACACATTGCAAGAGCCCAATGTGGGAGATCTCCCACATTGGGCTACTTACAGGTTGGCAACCCTGGACGTTTCCGGTGATTTCTATTTCTGGAATATATACTTTCCTGTGCTTGTGCTTCTATAAGAAGCAATACATATGCAGTCAGCGAAGAGCTTTAACTTGATACAACATACTGCCCAGATATGACATATACAAGATAAAAAATGTATAAAAGATCTAGAAAAAGCTTTTACTGCCAGTATTGTATGTAGTTATCCCATAGTTTTTATTATCCTGTCTGAAGAGGTGTGAATGTACGAAAAATTAGTACAGCAATAAGCAGCTACTCAGTGTCAAGGGGTTGTCTCAAAACCTAAAATGAAATCATTTCTGAAACATACCTAGCACACCACGGAGGCTAACAACTGGTCCTATCAGCTCTATCTAACCCCTTTTGTAGTAAAGCTTTGGAATAAAAGTAACTTTGTTAGATATTCTGACAAGGCTGTTAAACTATTTACAAGGCATATAAAATTATAACATATCTTAGCTATCTTAATCAGCATGAAAAGTTTTCAAATAAATATTTTATAACTAATTGAAATATTTAATGGACATGTACTCTAAAAGCGAGTAAAATGTTTTGAGACAATCCCTATAGCAAACACAAAGGTTTTGAGACAACCCTTAACAATAAAAAAGTCACACTTTTCCCTAGAAAACATCATTAGCTCGCAGGAACAGGTGCCATGGTGTCATATGGCGAGGGAATAAAATCTCTCTGCCTGATACAATGCCCTGGAACATGTAGAAACACTAGCTAGAATTGCAGCAGCTAAGCCAATACCGCACAGATCTACTATAAACGGCACCGTTTTTATAAACACAACCATACAACCATATTTAGCTATTAAAACCCTAAGGATCTCGCCTCTATACCATTACACAAGACAAATAAAAAGCACCAATATATAGCAAATACTGGTACACATGCAACCACTGTAATTTGACTAACAGCACTAGCAAATAACAGCATGGTGGCGTTTTATACTGGTATATATAATATCATATAATCCATAGATTTTATGCAACATTGTACAGTGTCAATTCTATATTTTCCTGTTTAAGGATTTCTGATTGTGAGATTTTGATATGCTTGTCCAGTATTCAAACAGCTGTGTTACGACTGCGATGGAAGCATATAAGTGGAAATTATCAGGTCACTTGACTAGTTCAGTATGTTTGGATTTACCCTTTAGCCTAATGGTAGGATGTTCGAGAGCAAGACGTCACTAGTTCGAGGCCTAGTTGATCGATCAGCCCTTGTGTTTGCAGGATATTTTTCATTACACATAGACCTTATTGTAAACAATCTGGGTTTGTTCTACACCAGAGATAGTAGTTACACAGATGTAATTTATTTATAGATTCATGTAAATATAAATATAAACTTTATTTATTTTACAACAATTGCGAAACAAGTTATATAACTTATATTAATCATGCTTGTTAGCCCGGATGGAAGCGCGCATATAACTTATATTAATCACGCTTGTTAGCCCGGATGGAAGCGCGCGAGGGGTCTTACTGTGGGAGGAAACCAGAGTACCCGGGGAAAACCCATGTGGTCAGGCAGGTGACCCCATACCTTTTCACGTCCGATCGGGGAATCGAACCCCGGCCGCCTAGGTGAAAGGCAAGTGTGTTACCACTGTGCCACCCGACCACCTCATTCATGTTCATGCAAGATTCATGTTTTTAGTATGATTAAATTTGAATACATTTACATAAGTATCTCTAATTAGTTTTTGTCCAGATAGTAACAGGTGTTTCATAGCTTCTTTTAGACTCATCATAAAATAAAATGAAGCAACAAAATGTAATTTATGGCACAGAGTTATTTCCCCTTAGTTTTTTCGTCTTTCTTTTTGAAAGGCTTTCCTTTGAAATACCATGATAGTAGAAATGAAACATACAAACAGGGTCATTTTCAAAACTTCCCAATGGAACAACAGCTAGATCACATTGAGGACTTCCCAAGTTATCGGCGACTACAAGTTTGATTTAATAGGAACTTCAAAGGAATATTGTCAATATTGGAAATGATTTTGGACACAGAGTATATTGGAGTGATTGGTTTATATGTACCATGCTGTACCTTTTGCAAATAACAATTAAAACAATTAAGTTATAATTGACATACCTAACAGCAATTTTATGCGTATGTATTAATGTCGAACAGGAACTCAATCAACAAAGACAAAGAAAATTGAGTCAACAGAGGCTTGAGACATTTCCGATTACCTAAGTTCCCAGCCTGGATCATGAGTGGCAGAAGCATATATTTTTATAATGTTCAGATGTTTGTCACACGTGCTGAGTTTCTACAAAACAAACATAATCTTGTCTTACAGCAGCTTAATGAATGCAAGAGCACTTTGATCTCAAACGTTAGCTTATCAAAAGTAATTGATACAATTTGTAAAAACAATAGCCACCAAACATTGATCAATGACAGGGATGGAAACAAAAACTAGCTGTAATGAAATCAAATCAAGGTCAGAAAGATGCTTGAGAGCGCAAGGAGCAGTAGTAACAGAGACAAGATTACACGCGATGTGGAATCAAATCGACCACCAGAGTGGCTCCACTCCACCTCGGAAATGCTTCTTGCATATGTCATTTGGAAGGCAAACTTGACACGTCTACTTTATCGGTACGGTAGCAACAGAAACAATTCAACAATGCAAAGAGAGGAAGGTTCGGTCATGAATGATACACACAGGCCTGTAAGGAGGCTTGTTCTAATAGTTGAAAGGCCAGCATCAATCTGCTTATGTGTTTTTCTACATGTGCCCATTACAACATGGAGAGTGTACTGTTCTGATGCTCCTGTCCCTGTCAACAGCCAATTAAAGGCTTCCGTCTGTTGGCAAATGTTCTCACTTAGATATGTAAATTAGTCTAATCAATAATCGGTATCAGTTCAAAGAATTCATTAACCAAGACATGTACTTGACACCTATGTACCTGAGAACCTGTGATCATTCTGAACACAAAGGTTTCAGGATTAGTACTGAACATCCTGGATTCCGTGATGACTATACACTGATTTTAATGATAATGTACACAGATATCGATGGGCAGGTAAAAATGATACACCTGTTCTGTTGATGGTGAAATCGTTAATGACAATACTATAAATTGTGTTGTAAAGTGATCCTTATCATTTCATAGCGGATTGTTTAAGGAATATATATAGATATATTGATCATTATACAAAAAAGTTAGGAGATATATTAATATTTATTCTGTGTACAAATTAAACCGTCAGTGCTGCTATACAAAACTATAATCTATCTGGTTCCAATGGCACGGCCCTCACTGTAAATGATATGATACCTAAGGTTTTAGTTAAAACTATTAAACCACTTAACGAAATCGACAGGCCCATTAAAACAGAACACTTTCTGTCATGGACAGGTGACATGTTGAACTTCCTGTCATAAGGAGTGACATATTCCAAATGATGTTCTGAGCTCAATATGGCAATAATAATATAGGGAAGATGCGTAAACCCCACCAAATTGTCTCAGACCTTGGATTACGGATATGGTTTACAGCTAGCAGACTCAGTAATACTTTGACTTTTCAATACTAATCAATTCCCTACTCCCCTGGCTCTACCCTGGCACTGGAATGACAGAATAAACCCATGCTGGAGAAGACATGACGTGATGCTTTACAACAAGATGAAACAAACGGTATCATCCATGTCGTATGCCGTCTGCTTCCTCTGCCGTCTGCTTCCTCATGTAACAACTTATCCACAGGCGTCCAGATTTACAGTCTGAAAAAAACTTGTATGAAATTGATTTTGATTGTCGTTTAACACTGTAAACCTGAAGATGCTTACTATATCAGGATTTTTTGTGGGACTAAAATTAATATATCTGCATGGGCTATTCCATTGTATGTATCTATTAAGATTGATCACTACCATAATGTAGTTGTGATACCAAACACACGCTATGGAGCCTCTCATATTCAGAGACTTGTCATCCTGTACGTTGTGGTATGACAATCGCTGTACTATGTGAATGATTTGCCGGGAGTATAATACTGTACGCAGCCTCTGTATGACGAGCTTTTATTTCTGCTATCCGTCAAGCCCTTTACACACTATCTGAATAAGCCCCCAGAGGGACTTGCAGATACACTTTTGTGTACGACACTAGATTTTTTTTTTTTTTTCAACTTTAGCAACCGAGGAATTTATTGATCACCATGGTCTATAAACCTGAGTTTGATACCCTGTAAAACCAAACAATACAAAAAATGGTCAGGTTTGGTTTTTGCTTTACAAATTGATATGTGCTATATTTGAAACAGTCTCGTATTGACAATGGAATTAAAAACACATCTCTCTAATCCAGTTTTAGTGGCGGTAATGTCTGCCATCTTTATACCTACAGTAAGTAGTGTTAAAGCTTTGTAGTCTTCAGTCTGATAGCAGGTTTTTACATACAGACAATATGGCAGCACACAAAGAATGGTAGGCTATTGCTGACCAATCAGCTTGGACACCAGGGACACTTGAAACTGATGATAGGACATATACATGCATACATATATGTTCTTACAGTCAAAGATGTTTGGTAGACAGCACAGATTTGTGAAGAATTGGACACTTCTTATTCACAAAATTATTCACTTACAATAATATAGTTACTCTTATGCTTTTTGTGTGTACACTTCAACCTTATAAATTATTGAAACCTTGACAGCCAGTTCTGACTGCATGGTGTCATGATGCTGACTTTGTAAATATGTAATAGTTGCTGTTTTCTGCTGGTGAAAATAGTCTCAAAAATGTCCAGCATGTTAAATAAGTAGACTTGGGTTTGGTGTGCCGTGTTTTTACATGTATTTACCCTCTTGCTGGTATGGCCTGTATGCTAGTTCAAAAGGATGTTGTTATTCATGTCAAAATATTTCAATTTTTTTTTTATCAAACACTACCCAACCCCAAAATATTTCTTGTTTATCAAACACTACCTAACGAAAAGCTGTCAGAGTATGACATCAAAGACTTCCACAAGCCTAAACAAATTCTTTCGAGGTTGAAACTGATTTAAGAAAATTTGTCAAAACTCTGGAGTGTCTATCTAGTTGGTATGGTAACACCAGTTACTAAGACGGAGCTCTCCTGTGACCTGCATTGCCTGGTACTGTGTCTGGTTAGATTAACTCACAGTCCCCGACCTGAAGTTCTAACTCACATACGTTGTCATAGAAACGTTAATGGGCACTTCAGAAGCCTTAATTACCATGACACAAATTAAAATATGTAAATCTACTATTCAGAAAAAAAGTACAGAAAAAAACCTAAAACAGAATGTGAAGAAGATGTCTAGGCGTCAGCCCACCACTAGACATGGAAGTACTGGAGGAAGAGCTAAAGCACTCGACTGAATAATGTATGATCTGGCCGCAGAAATTCTAATCCTAAGGAAAATTGAACAAGCATGAGGGGTGTTTGGTAATTGATTTCGCCTCCCTCCTCCTATCTTATTCCCCTTACGATGACACTTTCATCTTACAATGGCTACTTGATACAGTGACCTCAGATACACTTTAATCTAAAAATCAAACACTTGGTTGCAATAAACTTGGCTAATGTCAACTCTCCACTGGACTTTGTGGTATACAGGTTCATGTTTTAAGATGCCCCAACCTATCACCTGGCTGATTTTCATCATTATCTATGTATACTTGTGTCTGTGTAGAAGACTCTTGTGACATCACATGTTGTTAGCAGGCGTCTGTCAAGAGTACGTGTGACCGAGATGTCAAGCTTGCCCTCATGAAGATGCTTACATTGATCTGTATCAATACATATCCCTTGATGCACTCTAATTAAGGATACACTATCTTTCCTTTTTTGTGTGAGGTTTTAATCATGGTTTAATTCAAACTCTTTGTCCCTTCGTGGCGTTCCCTTGACAACTCAGTTTATATTAATTGTTACATACCCTAGGTAATGAAGATAAAGTATGTTTGAAGTATATCAACAATTACATAGGAGAGTTCCATGTCAAGGGACATTATTCCTGATATACACCCTCTTTGAGGAAAGGAAAACAAGTGACAATTAAGTATAGGAGTTGCCAATCTCCTTAAGCTGTGTCCCACTGGCTGGGTTGTTAGTCTTCGTTAATTTTGAAACAATGTTTTTCTGTCTACAAGAGGTTTGGTGTTGGAAGCGAAAGCCATTAATATTGTCCAGTAGTCTAGACTGGTCTTCAGCACCAGATACCCTGTGTCCTGATAAACCATTATCACAGCTGTACAATACACACTTCAATATGATATCCTTATTCTTCAAAAGGAGAGAAAAAAAAATCAGAAAAACACCTAGAGATGGGACAGTTTCTAAAGCAATATTACATTCACTGTTCCCAATTCAAGAGATATCATATTTATCTGACAATAAGCCCACATCCGGTAATAAACATAGTATCAATGTCTACAATAATTGAGTAAAAAGATGCTTCCATATCCTAGTCCTGTAATAGCCCCTCCCCCCTCTCCTTTAAAACACTGTGTGTTGGCCCCCTGGACTTATCAGTTTTCCAAAGCAACAGTTACAAGTACACAATTTTTATGTAAGGATGAAGGGTCAATTCTGGACATCTATTCAATACTGCACTACATGTACACTTGCTCAGACAAAAATAAACAAGATAGCTTTAATTACCTATCATATCCATGTGTACATGTCATTCCTTACACAGTAAAACTCCATGCTCCGTAGCTACAGCGGTGTAGATGTTTGGATGTTTATGAGGTACTAACGACAGCTTACGATCTCTCTACACTAAATATATGTAGCAGTAAACTAACTTAACATCCCAGCTAATCACAGGGACTTTACGTTCATGTCTTTATGTTGTACAATAAGTTTTTGCCATGCTATATAGGGATGTCCAGTAACTCCTGGCAGTGTCTACCACAACTGTCCCTCTACCTGCACTTGATTAGAGGATATCAATAATGTAGTGCGCTAAGTCTGGTCCGGATGATGAGGTGTGATCGATGATTAAGGCGGCCATCGGCCATTGTGTCCACTATACTGATTACGCCAGCACACACAGCCCTAATCATTGGCCATGCGACTCCTCTACACCTCTTCCTGTCGTAACTACGGTAAATGCCCTCCAATGTCATCTATTTCCTATGCTTTCAATTGGCCAAAGTGCTTGTCTTACATCACGCAGCAGGAATTATACGATTACTGTACTTACAAAACAAATATACAGTTCATGTTTTCTGTTCACATAGTTTTCCTGGTCTCACACATGAACTCACTAAACAGCACTTATAAAATAAAGTGTCTATTCTGTTGAGGAAAGCTCCCTAATACCTTGTTTGAAGCTATCATGATTTGGGAAAGTTTTCCACAATAATAATTTCCACTAACCAATCTCACAACAATAACACCACAGAAATGTTATTGTTATGGACGATTACTAACATTTATTCCTACTTTCCCCCAAAATATGCTCTTTGCACTTCCTGTAGAAAGCCATTTTCATAGGTGTTAATGTGGTAGAATGATCAGGGTTAATGATATCCACCGATAACCATACAATTATTGGTCTGTCTATTGGTCGATGGTAATGGACGAGACCTAATCTCCAAGTCCGTTTCTTGGCAAGTAAAGAAGACATAAAGTTCGGAGGTGATAATGTGCAGAAATATATGCACAATTTATACCGCATTGGGTAATTATATATATAAATGAAACATTAAGGTTTCATACAAAATGAGAGATAAGTTCATCTGTATAGCAATCAACCAGCTCTCTTCCCTCTGTAGTACAGCGGAACTTGACTGGGCTCAGCGCTGGTGGTCAAGTCGCTCAAATGGTTAGAGTGTCTGTATAGAGTTTGGAGGTCCGTGGTTCGAGTCATGACTGGAGATTGGAGGTCCGTGGTTCGAGTCATGACTGGAGATTGGAGGTCCCCGGTTCGAGGCATGACTGGAGTTTGGAGGTCCGTGGTTCGAGTCATGACTGGAGATTGGAGGAACCCGGTTCGAGTCATAGTCTGATCTTTACATTTTCCTTCTTCTGCTACATTTGGTGTCAAATCAAAACACTCAATGTTGGTACACTGTGTTTAATTGGGTTGAAGACTTTGTTGAAGGCGGGAGAACTATTGCGGAACTTGACTGCGCTGAACAATGGTGACAGCTATCTCAAACTGTTAGAGTGTCTGTCTGGAGTTCAGATGCCAGGGTTCGAATACCAGTCTATGTAGTTGCATTTCAATTTCCTCTCTTGGTTTACAGTTGTATATAGTACTTGAATAGCTACTATGGTTAAAAGTCTGCAAGAAGTGTACTATATAAACTTTACTAGAAATCTACCACTGATATTATGTCAGGCTCTGTAATCAAAATTTACTTCAAAATAACAGAATATTCTATACAACCAACCAATATCTTGGCAACAAGTTCATGTAGATTCCTAACCCAGCCACCACTTCAACAAGTATATCAAGTCTTCTATATTGGAAATAAAATTCAAGGCCTTTTACAAATAGGATATTAAATATGAATTTTTAATATTTCTGGAATGCACAATCCTTGCAAGCGGTATTAACAGATTCACAACACTAGAGTCCGTGATCAATTGTCTGCCAATATCATTCTCCCATTTGTCAGTGCTCTACCAGACATAACTCAAAGTCCAGTGTAAATGCTAAATGTTTTAAACCATCAACACAGTAGAAAATGCAGAATGTTGGAAGGCCAAAGGTAGAACGCACTCCCTCATTAAGTGTATATTTTATGATATATAATGTAACGGCGGGGGTCTGTGGTAAATATCCTGTATTTTCTCAAGTCTTAATTACAGTGTTTTCCAGTACTATTATAATCATTTATATCAATATAATATATAGGGCTACTGACTGCAAATTCTAATGTACATATTTAAAGTGGTGCCAATTAATATCACTTCACATCAATATTTCAATCTTAATCAAGCTACAGGGCAGCATTATAACAATAAGTCGGTAAATGCCAGTAAGTTTTGATAAGCTTTAACACATATATCTGAATTCCCTCAACTCCCAGTCCACATAGTGCCAGGTGTTTCCCTAAATAAAATGTCCACATCTTAAACTAAAGTTCCAGACAAGGCAATAACTATGTACTCTGGGATTACAGGATTCATGATAATGGCAAAATCAAGGAATATACATCAAACCAAATTACCTTAATTAATTGAACTTTTAAAGGTCTTCTGGACTATCAAATGAAAACAATTTCAATATACTTCGCATTTCACAATAATTTGAGTAACCTAATTAAATTATATCTCTTTAAAGTGCAATTACTGAGCAACTACGAGAAAATTTCAATTAAAGTTCACGTCATAGATGCAAAAAATCTTGAAACCTCAACAGATTTATGGGAAACATAATGATAATTTATCAATACAATCTCCAATGGAAAGCAATTCTACATCAAGTGGAAGCATTCAAACAAATTATCCAATATCCGTAAAATTATTACATGTCGTAATTTTTTGAACTTTCAATAGCCATGGATAATGAAACCTACAGAAAACCATCTTATTGGTGTATATATAATGTTCTATAGGAATTTTAAACGTTAATTTGAGTAGGATTTATCTGTTAGCAGTCCACGCTCCAGTGACAAGGGCAGTAAATACAAGGCTGTTTACTTACTCATCATTTATATAATTTATCACCCAAAAACTAAGGAAACCAGGATCAATTATCACAACATTTTCAGAGTTAAGAATGACAAAAGAAATGTTACAGATAACAGATATCCTAATTAAGATAAGTGAAGGAATAACTAATATACTGCAGGTATGACATATTTCATAATATAGTCTACACCTGAGTTTGTAAGATAGTTGACACATGAGTTTGTATGTAAATGTAAACTTTATTTATTTTACAACAATTGCGAAACAAGTTATATTAACTTATATTAATCACGCTTGTTGGCCCGGATAGAAGTGCGCGAGGGGTCTTACTGTGGGAGGAAACCGGAGTACCCGTGGGGATAGAAGTGCGTGAGGGGTCTTACTGTGGGAGGAAACCCACGTGGTCGGGCAGGTGACCCCATACCTTTTCACGTCCGATCGGGGAATCACTGTGCCACCCGACCACCTGAGTTTGTAAGATAGTGTACACCTGAGTTTGTAAGATAGTGTACACCTGAGTTTGTAAGATAGTCTAGACCTGAGTTTGTAAGATAGTGTACACCTGAGTTTGTAAGATAGTGTACACCTGAGTTTGTAAGATAGTGTACACCTGAGTTTGTAAGACAGTGTACACCTGAGTTTGTAAGATGGCCTACATCTGAGTTTGTAAGATAGTGTACACCTGAGTCTGTAAGATTGTCTACACCTGAGTTTGTAAGATAGTGTACACCTGAGTTTGTAAGATAGTGTACACCTGAGTTTGTAAGATCGTCTACAGATTTTATCTGATTAAGACATTATATGAGATTCCAAACTCTGGTGTAGTATGGGTGTATCCCTGGTGTAGTATTGGTGTATCCCTGGTGTAGTATGGGTGTATCCCTGGTGTAGTATGGGTGTATCCCTGGTGTAGTATGGGTGTATCCCTGGTGTAGTATGGGTGTATCCCTGGTGTAGTATGGGTGTATCCCTGGTGTAGTATGGGTGTATCCCTGGTGTAGTATGGGTGTATCCCTGGTGTAGTATGGGTGTATCCCCTGTGTAGTTATGTTAGTGGGTATCCCCGGTGTAGTATGGGTGTATCCCGGTGTAGTATGGTGTATCCCTGGTGTAGTATGGGTGTATCCCCGGTGTAGTATGGGTGTATCCCGGTGTAGTATGGGTGTATCCCTGGTGTAGTATGGGTGTATCCCCGGTGTAGTATGGGTGTATCCCTGGTGTAGTATGGGTGTATCCCTGGTGTAGTATGGGTGTATCCCTGTTGTAGTATGGGTGTATCCCTATGTTATGCATGGAGATCTGGGAAATATTAGATAATAAATTATTATTCCTATCTGAGCGGTTGTATAAAATGTAACTAGTGTATATTGTAATGATGTGTGTTTATACTGCTGTGTAGTATGGGTGTATCCCCTGGTGTAGTATGGGTGTATCCCCGGTGTAGTATGGGTGTATCCCTGGTGTAGTATGGGTGTATCCCCGGTGTAGTATGGGTGTATCCCTGGTGTAGTATGGGTGTATCCCTGGCGTAGTATGGGTGTATCCCTGGTGTAGTATGGGTGTATCCCTGGTGTAGTATGGGTGTATCCTGGTGTAGTATGGGTGTATCCCTGGTGTAGTATGGGTGTATCCCTGGTGTAGTATGGGTGTATCCCTGGTGTAGTATGGGTGTATCCCTGGTGTAGTATGGGTGTATCCCTGGTGTAGTATGGGTGTATCCCTGGTGTAGTATGGGTGTATCCCTGGTGTAGTATGGGTGTATCCCCGGTGTAGTATGGGTGTATCCCTGGTGTAGTATGGGTGTATCCCTGGTGTAGTATGGGTGTATCCCTGGTGTAGTATGGGTGTATCCCCGTTGTAGTATGGGTGTATCCCTGGTGTAGTATGGGTGTATCCCCGGTGTAGTATGGGTGTATCCCTGGTGTAGTATGGGTGTATCCCTGGTGTAGTATGGGTGTATCCCTGGTGTAGTATGGGTGTATCCCTGGTGTAGTATGGGTGTATCCCTATATTATGCATGGAGATCTGGGAATTATTAGATAATAAATTATTATTCCTATCTGAGCGGTTGTATAAAATGTAACTAGTGTATATTGTAATGATGTGTGTTTATACTGCTCATACGCAATGATTTATGACTCGGGTAATGTAGCTCTCTCAAGGCTACACCCTTCATCAAATTATGACATATTGCCAGCCACTACACTATGGTTTAAATGATTAAGTTATAATTTGAACTGTATTGATGGGTACCCTGTAGTAATGACTATACAGCCAGTCTTATAATCACTGCCACTCTCTCACCAACATCTCCACCGTTCAGATGATGAGAATTGTTTGGAAGCCTTGAATTATTTAAGGTACAATCTACTGTCTTGTTTGATGGCTGAGGGATGTTCTGCCTGTGTAGGACAAGGTTGCCTAATTAAGCCCTGTAACCAGAGTGATTTAGGGAGAAGAAGCTGTGTGGCATTGTTTTATTGGTAGGACTTCCATCCCTTATCATTCTCCGACCTGTGGCTCACATTCATTGTCACCACACCCCCTTTTTACCTAGTTGTTCTCCATTAGGAGTCTAATGAAACCAGGAGGTTTAAGGAGGTTCAAGAACATCTAAAATATATAGATGTCCTTTCCGTGAACCTATTTTCTGATCACTTTTCATGGATATAAATGTATTATTCAGCTTTTTTTTAATTAGAAGATACTGAGTAAATCTAGATACACACCAAAACTGTACTTATTCTTCGTTGACAAAAGCTAAACTGTCCCACTAAAAAACTAAAGAGTTAAAATTGAGCAATTGACATCGACTACAGTAGAAAATTGACATTGACTATAGTAAACAATCGATACAATCGACATCGTAGTAAACAATTAACATTGACTGCAGTAAACAATCGATACAATTGACATCGACTATAGTAAATAATCGATACAATCGACATCGTATTAAACAATCGACATAGACTACAGTAAACAATCGATACAATCGACATCGTAGTAAACAATCGACATCGACTACAGTAAACAATCAATACAATCGACATCGACTACAGTAAACAATCGCTACAAATGACATCGACTATAGTAAACAATCGATACAATCGACATCGTAGTAAACAATCAACATCGACTACAGTAAACAATCGATACAATTGACATCGACTATAGTAAACAATCGATACAATCAACATCGTAGTAAACAATCGACATAGACTACAGTAAACAATTGATACAATTGACATCGACTATAGTAAATAACCGATACAATCGACATCGTATTAAACAATCGACATAGACTACAGTAAACAATCGATACAATTGAAATCGACTATAGTAAACAATCGATACAATCGACATCGTAGTAAACAATCGACATCGACTACAGTAAACAATCGATACAATTGACATCGACTATAGTAAACAATCGATACAATTGACATCGACTATAGTAAACAATCGATACAATCGACATCGTAGTAAACAATCAACATCGACTACAGTAAACAATTGCTACAAATGAAATCGACTATAGTAAACAATCGATACAATCGACATCGTAGTAAACAATTGACATAGACTACAGTAAACAATCGACATCGACTACAGTAAACAATCGACATTGACTCTAGTAAACAATCAATACAATTGACATCGACTATAGTAATTGATCGACATTGACTATAGTATCAAAGACAGTATAAAATCAAATAACCGTAAAGAAACAGTATCCACGTAGTCAGGATCTTCTTACTGGACTTCAGAAATGCCATGATTTCTTTGGTATAATTAACTGTCTAGTTGGAATTCAGACAACCTGTTTTTCAGAATGCATTTGTGAGGAGAGCAGGGTATTAGGGATCATGTTTTATTGCATGGTAGTGAACTAAAACCTTCCCTGTAACTTGAAGTGGAGGTCAGAAGGACCCCAACATTAAACCTGACCCACCCTCAATTACGGGGGCCACCATATTTCTGTTGTCACAGTAATTCCAGGTCATAAACATGGTTACCAAAAGCCCACTGTAAAACTATTTCACCACTCTAACGCTTTCAACATTTTTTCAAAAAGATTTTCTTGCTAAAAAGAAACCCAAAGAAGAAACTAATCTGACAGCTGACATTTCAAAATTACTAGACAGTGCTGACGTTTCCCATAAACCTGCATTACAGTGAAAACATAAAACTAACAGGGCCACTTGAGTATGTAACCCCTTGAGACAAAGCGTGTCTGAATATGAGGATACACTGGATAGCAAGTTTCTCCACTGTCCACCGGAACGCTACATGTCAGCACCCTTTTTGTCATCAAAAGCATTCTCAGTGCATCACAAGTGAGAACCGTCACATCATTATGGCCGAGCTAAAGTGGGGAGGTGTACTTTCCCCCCAACACTGTAATTATACCAATATCAACTTCAAATATATTGATCACTAATAAAGTTAATGCATCGTTGCTACCAAACTTGACTAAATCTGATTATCTCCCCTCTATCCTTCCACAGTAATTACAATGTTGGGGTGTTATTGATATAAGACATTTATATCACAGCATTAATCTAAAAAATATCACAGTATCATACAAACACATTTCAAAATAGAGAGAAGTAATACATTTACAAAATTCAAATTACTGTTATGACAAATTTCCTGATGGGAACTAGTTAATGTTACTGAGAGGGAACGTCGATAGAGGTGCTACACTGTTGAGGGAAACAGTAATTCTATTATCCTCAGAATTTATGAATAAATGATGTCAATACAACAGAGCGTTAACTATGAGAAAGGAGACACAAGTTAAGACTGATGGTCGTAAGGAAATGAAAAGTCGTAAGTTTAAAAACAATTCGGGTTTTTAAGATGAAAATATTAAGAATAATCAGCATGAATTGGATTATTTGTTTGTATCTCCCAGAAGTCTTCATTGAAGTAATGACATGAACATTATTGGACTTGTCTTTATTTGATTTAGGATAAAAAATCAGAAGCTGTAGTGTAGTCAACAATGTGCTGTGCAGGTCATTAAATATTCTCCTACCAATTAAGGTATCTTTCTGTTACTGGAAAACACATCAATATTCTTATTAACCTAAAGGAATAGCAATTTGCTAACCTTTTGAGTTAATCAGATGTAACCAACAACTATTACGTATAAAATTGGTCTAGTATCTGCCCGGAGAAGATCTCTGTAACGAAATCACCAGCCAATGACTGTCAAAATTCATTTGGATACATTAAGCCATAAATACAAATATTTTTGGAAGGTCCGACTCCATAAAGTGTAACAGTCATATAGGCCAGAGGACATATCAGCTGTATCTATCCATTGTTAACATCAGTATATCTAACGGAAGGTTAAAATACCGTCAGCATAATGAGGAATCTACACATTTTGTTAAGTACACTGTATACAGATCTCAAGAATGCTGAAATTGGAAGCCAAACTAATTTCTATGAGAGTTCAAAATGTTTAAAAGAGATGGGATATACAAAAATGTTTTTATATTTTCTGATATATTCCTGATAAAAAATTCAGACCTGCCAACCTTTCAAATTCAAAAATAGTAATTTGGCCCATTTTTGAGCAAAAAAAGAGTAATTCTTAACAATTCTTGCCAAATCTATTGCATCAAAAAGAGTAATTTGCTACTATTTCGAGAGAAAAAAGAGTAACGACCACCACAAAATAGTAAAGATTACTATAAAATAGTAGTAGTTGGCAGGTCTGAAAATTGGTTCAACATTTTGCGTTAAAGACTTGTCAAGTTGATAAGACTTGGAATAGCGATGTCTAGATTCCATTAAAATACTAAAGAAACCATAAACAAGCAGATCACATTTATCTCTAAGAAGGAGCTGCCCTCCTGACGTTCACCAGCATCTAAAGTGCACAAATCCCTAAGGCATCCATCCCATAATATCCAGCATCTTCAGGCTATACCAGGCTATCCTTTGAACCCAGTGTCATGTCAGGAAACCTATGGGAGTCAAGATAGTGCATGTAGAGTATCCATTGGTAGCCATCAGGAGATGGGATATTTAATTAGGGATAGATATTAACAGTAGTCAGGGACCATTATCCCCCAGTGGTGGGATAGAACCCCTCCCAAGTGTGGCTTACAGGCTAGGAACATGTGATAAGTGTCTTTGTATCAGTAAATAACTCTAGGGAGATTTTCTCTCCGACTATATTCCTTCCGATCTGCTGGGGAGATTCTCTCTGGTGCCTTGGCAGTTTGTCTGAGATTTGACTCATAATGCTTCTAATATTATCCAGAGGTAGGGTCAAATGCAGATTAATTTGACCAATCAAATTTCAGCACACCATTTAGTTCATTTGATATGCATAGACATTGGTCCCCTGACATATAATTTCCCTAGTATTGGTATGGTCTTAGGTCCATGGTAAGGCTGATACACTGCCCCAAGCAACATTTGATTTACTTAACAAGCACTAATCATTTAGACCGAAGGTCCCTGTGACTCTTTCTCTGTAAAATGATGGGTCATTACCATGGAAACTTCTTCATGTGTAAAATAACCCAAGACAGTCTGTTGTGTGGACAATATCATCCTGCACATGTTCTATTGTCAGCCATATTGTTTTTTTATTCCACAATATCTGTTTGATTGTAGCTAACAGCTGGACTTGGTTATTAACAAGTCGTTAAACTTTGATAACTCCTCTGATTTATCATTTCACATTTAACAAATTGATTCATACGGCCAACATCACAGTGGGCTTGTGAGCTCCAGGAACTAGTCTTGTCTGGGCAATAAACATCACAATTTTATCTTCACATCCAATATGACATGATTTTGTGCTCTAGTGTGATAAATTCCAGAGGCTGATTTTGAAATAAATCTGAGTGCTTTTTTAAAACTTCAAAGCTTGGTAGAAGGTATGAAATCTTTGTCTTCAAAGCTTGGTAGAAGGTATGAAATCTTTGTCTACAAAGCTTGGTAGAAGGTATGAAATCTATCTGTCATAAATAAGTGTATAGGTAAATATGCTGTAGTTGTCTGCAGGAAGTTGTAACATTTTTACTGGTTTTTCTACAAAGATTGGATCCTACAGAAATATCAGTCACTTGGTGACAATAGGGTGTTGAATGATGATATCGACAGCTAAAACAATCCCCTCATGTACAATAATGACATCCTCTTCCAGACTAGTGAAAATTTGTCTGAAAATGGCATTGCTTTCATTTGCAGGAATAAACTGCCTGAATATATAACAATAGCATTCATAAATACATATTACATGTACACTACATCAAAATTGAAAGGAAACGCACAATCAAAACCATTCAATGATCAGATGTAAAATTTCAATCAGCATTTCCATAGCAACACCTGTTACCATAGCAACATAACATGAGGGCATGACTTGAACACTTACAGATAAGTTTAGTGTAATACACTGATGGCGTCACGGTGGCGTCACGGTGTCACTAGATCATTGAAATGTTTGAAAGGAAGGATGAGGATTGGACATGACAGGTAACACAGCCAGCCGGCTGTCCTGATTGAAACACACAGCGTAATGAACCGGTTTACATGCAAAGATAATAAAGTTCATCTATTCTAATGGACAAAGCAACAGAAAATGCAGATTATAATGAATGCAAACAATTTAAATTACTCGAAAGTGTTGTTGCGTGATGCAGATGATACATAATTCCTGCCAGCGAGAAAGAAATGTTTACATTAACAGAAAAAATATCTAACAACAATTACACAAAATTGTCAGTTTTTCAATAATTGTGTAGAGATTATATTCATAGAAAATTGCTTAAAAGCCTCATTATCAGTTATGTATGGGCGATTTGGAGGAAATTTACATAGGAATTTTTACAGGACATGAAAGTTTGGTATAATTATTTATGGACAATGCTGGTAAGCGTGGACTTATCGGATGTTTATGACAGGAAACAGGTATAAATGGTGTCTCACCAAACATCCGTAATGATTGATCACAGCAGGTGTGACTTACGACATAAAAATCGGTTGTGTAAAAATACTATTGATTAACTCATTATGACCTGGGCATATCTAAACTGACTAGAACAAAAATGTTTATAAGTATCAGAACAGTGCTGAAGTCGATACAGCATACACATACTCAATACAGTACAGGTTTCTCTCCTTTTTGAGAGGTTTTATACAATTACTTTATTGTGACCAAAATAACTGGAAAATGTCTAAAAGACATAAAAGCCCGCTGCCACTTGACACCTTAAAACACAGTTTGGTGAGAATCGACACATCAGCAGTTCCTGAGATTAGTTAGTTACATTGCATCTCAGGGGGACATATTTATTTTAAAACTTGTATCCCCCCTTTCCTCTGAGGGATGTTCAGCATTTTGCCAAAAAAAAATATGTGTTCTCTTTCTTACTGAGTTTTAGACCTTAAAAGTAATTCACTAATAATTTCTGCTTTACACAACTTTGACAAAAAGGTTTTGTTTGTGTGTTTCAGTACGCTACAGACAATGGGTGAAACTTCCACGGACATCACACGAGGCAGAGAGGCAGGGCTACACTCGACAAAACGATATATGTAAAAGTGAGTATAATACAGTAATAAAACTGTAAAACAAATGTCTTGTCGATCATTTTTCAAAATACCAAGGAAGTAATTTTTTTCCGGGATTGGGTTTTGATGGTGGAGTGAAATGTTGGTCTGCCTATCAGATAATTTCTGATTAACCGATCATACTGTTATAATTATCTCCCTTTTCTATGTACATCACAATACACTGATGTATGTAAACAGACCGCAGCTCTATAGGTCACTCAAAAATAGGACCTAAATTAAACCATATGACAATTGTTGTCTCGCCTTCCTTGATAAATAAATCATTTCACACTGAAGTATATATATTCAGGTATTTGACTGCCTCCTACAAAATTCAAAATTTGATGTAGAAGTGACATGTTGTCCAGGACAATACTATTGAATAGGAATTCCCGAGAAGGAGCAGACGGCAAAGCTACACGCTATATTAGTATTAGATCAATGGAGATTGCAAATGGCATCTTCTAGAGCAAATTACAAATTAAATTTAAAATGTATGACAGGAAGAGAGGTTTTTTTGTGTGAATGATCAGGTGTAAGATTGTTTTCAGATTGTAGCGTGTTTAACTTCACAAAAATCTTCAGGAAGACAATGACTACAAAATTGATAGAAAAAAATGTCTTCCTTTTAAATGAGCTTTAAAAGCTATGATTTTTTGTGAAAGTGCAGAAATGATCTAGAATTTGATGGGTTATCTCCCTTTAACAGACAAATTTATCGATCAATATATGATTTTATTAAAATAATCTTATATTGCCCTTGATTTTCTTGCCATAAAAAGTTCAATATCTTAAAACACTCGATACATAAATTTCAAGAATGCTGTTCCTTTGGAAAATTTTTCACGTAAAGAATGAAATTTTCTACAAATTTTGTTAATCTTAATTGGATCTAGAAAAAATTGTACACATTAAACGGTATCTGTTAATGATAAAGTGATTCAGTCTTTAAGAAACAGTTCAATCTATATTTTAATGGTCACACTAAAGACACGTCCATGTTCTCTTGGATAATGCCTGACAAGTTCACTTGTTGGAGAGAGAAGTACAATAATTATAACATGTTTCCATGGCAACCTTATATTCAGAGTGGATTTTTTCACTTAAAGGTGTTGAAAATAATCCAAGCATTAACTAAAGCATACAATGAGGTCATGATATCCATGGAAACTATTAAACATCAATACTTTCCTTAAAAACATCCATCTATATTACTGACATTAATCTAGTCTGTAATTTACAAACTGTATGCATATTTGTCTTTTTGGACATTTACCGTAAGGTATTAAAGTTTGTATCAGTACGTTCACATAAACCGTGAAGCTAACTTATCACCGTAAGTTTACCCGGCCTCCCATCTATCAGGTAGATCTCTGTGAAGACATCAATCCTTATACAAACCAATACTTTCCTCATCCCCCACTTTTGTGTGGAATACTTGAGACTTATACTAGAAATCACTTTACGTACAATGATAGATGAGGATACAAGCTCATCCATTTGGTTGCAGAATCCAACATGTATAAAAGACAGACAAACATGGCTTTTCAGTTCAAATATTTGTGTACAGTTAAGAAATGCTGTCATAAATCAGCTGGCTTCACTGAAAAGTTTGGCACCACTGTGTTTTGGCCAAATTGAGCCACTTTAGTGGTAAAGCTGTACGACTGTAGCCAAATGGAGGCTATTTCAGTGTCTCTGTTGACGGTATACTTGCGATCAATTCCCACCCATTTCCTTTTAGTATCGCCTACTACACAGCAGACAGCATCTCATAAGAAATGGTCTCTACATGAAAATGTTTTACTGGGAAATTGAATCAAACGTGATCTCTATTGACTTGTGTTGGTGTGGACGACGGACACTGCAATGTTGGTAGACAGTGGGAGCTTGTCTCTGGTCAGATCATGGAATCAAGAGTCCTCTATAAGTTGGTGATTGGCCAGTAAATAAAAAACAAGCATCTGTGATGACAGGTCTTTCATATACAAGTTACATACTATTTTGATAGGGCTTCAGCACAGAGGATTGTTCCTAGGAGACCTCCAGGCCAGCCACCTCCTCCCTCAGAAATTCATTTAGCCTTCATTGTCTGTTGTCTTACCAATCAAATCTAAGCTAGGAAAACCAAAACAATATCAACTTATATGGTGATGAAGTCTTTACCGAAGTTCAATATCCTGTATACCAATTAATTCACGAACCTCACCAGTAGCACCTTAATGCCTAGCAACAATTGTCAGAACAATTACAGGATAGGTCAAATACAAAGTAGCTCAACATGTATAACTTAACTTCTTATCCAGCAAGTTAATTTTGTTATTACATTGTAAAAAACAAAGATAAAAACTGAATAGAAAAATATTCTTGTAACAAATCATCACTCATGTGTAAAGAAATTTAGATACAAAATAAATGGGTTGACAAATAACATCTATGAGGACATAAAAGAACATACCTTTCAGTATTTAATCAGGTACAAAAATAAGGTGTGCTGCAGGTATACATAATATTGAAAAATATTGATGTCTTATTGATGGTAAAGGACAAATGACTAGGAGGCAGCAACACTACAAAGTACACCGTTCCTGTATGCGCCATCATTAGGTTGCCTTCAGATTCTTTGTATCCAATCTTGGTCGCTATGGTGATTTCTTTGAATATGAGTTTAGATGCTAGGGTTAATCATATAAGCCCCAAGACAATGGCTATAATACAGGGCAATTCTGTTATGACAGCGGTCGATCAAAGAGTGACGCCAGTGCACAGATCTGTTTTCATACTACAGGGTATATATGTATGTACGTATGTTAAGATATTAACAGTAAGCCACAGTAGACACTGTACAGGTATTGGAATAGGCTGATGTCAAAAAAATGTCCGATGCAATCAACTTTACCTGGTAACCATGACACCAGAACGCTGATCTACTCCAGGGTAAATAGGAATAGCTTCATAAAGAATTCACTGGAATGGTACATTAAGGATATGATCAGTGTTTCTATAACACCGGTTAAACCAGTACATGGTGGTTATATAAATTATAAACATGGCCGACATGAACAGTTCCCTGATGACTCAGTCTCTGTATGTTATATAAAGTAGATCAGTCCCCCATTCCATCTTTGACCTCTCTACGTCAACCTTTGACCCCTTTTATGTCAACCTGTGACTCCCTCACATATGAGAACCATTTATATCAGTCTTAAAATCATCTCATATCTACCTCCCTACATCAATCTGTGACCCCCCTACATCAATATGTGACCCCCCCCCCCATATCAATCTGTGACCCCCCTACATCAATCTGTGCCCCCCCCCCCCCCCCCCCCCCCCCCCCCCCCCTCTACATCAACCTGTGAACCCTTCTATGTCAACACTTGTGACAACTGTATGTCAACCTGTGCCCCTCCCCATGACCCATAGATCTCTAAACCTGTGTAAGCATTCTCTCTATCATTAGTCTCCCCCCCCCCCCCCCCCCCCCCATATATTCCTACATCACCCCTACCTTTACTAGTATTCACCCTAACTGATGGCTTCAAAATGAATTGCTCCGAAACACAAATCGATCTTGTCTATATGAGTAATGGTAGTATATAGATAAATTGGGAGGATACCTCAAGCAATTTACACAAAATTTGGAGTCAGTTTCCTAAACAATTAATCTTTACACAAATCTAGACAAAAGGCTTGTGATAGATGTAACAGAGATAATTATGCCTATTAAGTTTGAAAAATAAACCCCAACATACATCACAATTTTGAGAAAACGTTTAATAACTTTTATCAACATCAGATCAGAAGCCTTGTAATATGTCTATAGAAAATCTATCCAGACAATCCTAGCCTGCTGAATAGACTCCCGTAATAAGGCAGGATTAACATCTACAATTTCCTTACATCAACAAATACAAGGCATATCAAGCAGGGGCTTTCAATATGTAAGCATAATTCTATAAGACATCAATACGGGAAACATATCAATTTCCCTGACTTTTATAACAGTTACTAAAATGACAATCCTGTATCAGACCATATACCATACAAAGTCTTATTGATATTTAATGATGTCTAATGATAAATTTCTGGTACAGGATATAGTGTATCCTCTTCACCAGACTCGGTACATGGTAATGTATTGAAAGGATACGGAATGGATTTATGGTAGAATTGTGTCATTTAACCTTATCAGTTTAAGAATCTCTGAAATTTAAGGAATTCAAACAATGATAGTAAGAGAAAGTTTCCTCCTTACTAAACACATTACTTGTGGTACATGTTTCTATGACTGTTTCATTTTCTCTTCCTTCCGTTTTTCCAATATTTCCCTTGATAAATACTTAAGTCAGGACTTTTTTCTTCACAAATTAGATATTTTTATAATTCATAGAAAGGGTTCTTTTGATGATAAATTTATTTTTTTTTTTTTCTTTTCAAAAAAATTCATAGCTCGATTAAAAATTTCGTAACAATTTAAATGAAAAAAAAAAACCCAAAAAACATTATATTCCTACTGGAGTTAATCTATAAATGTTGTATCATGTCACTCAATTACTCAAATCAATGTATAGCAACAGACATGACAATAGATCTCTATGAGAAACCAACTCAAGTAATTTCACTTCGATATTGGAATTTAATTTTTGACAACCTCTCTCATTTCTTTTTCTTCCTCATGAATGCATGTCTAAATTGTCAATTAATAATAATTTGTGGCCTTTATCATAAAACATGGTCAGACTAGACAAGAGCGATGAGCTAAATGAAATAGAAATCCCTAAAGCTTTACGTCAACTTCGACAACAATGTTGCAAGATAAAACACAAGTACAGGTCCATTACTGACAGCTTCTTTGTTGGTGACAGTTAACCCAGGCGCCAGCACAATGGTAACTGATATCGGTGACAAATTCATATCAAACTTCAAAAAATTAATTACTGGCAAAACTGTGATTTCCTTAGCTAATGGACATAGCAAAGAGCTTAATTTCACTGTGAAAGAATCGTCTTGGTTTTCGTTAGTTCAGATATAAGGGAATCTCTAGGAGCAATAAATGAAATATTCACGTTTGTCTGCTGTAAAAACATGAAGACGCGTGACGGGACAAAAGCCGGTAAATCAGAGACGTATCCCGGCCAATCTCGGCCTTTTGTCAGATTTTATTTGTGAAAATAATAGGCGATTATGCTAATTGCGACAACTCTGACTAACACATGTGCTTCAGCTAAAATATCGAGAAGATATCAAACAACACACTTAACCATACAGAAAGGTTTTTATATTTTGAATTCCCTTAGAGCCATGATTATCACAGTTACCAATGCTGGCTTTTCATCAGCCCTTGGAAACCACGGTGACAAAGCAGAGTGATATCACATATTTCCACAAGATAGGGTTATGATTATGGGAGCAAAAATTACAGGAATCCTGCCAAGATCACACCCAGTAAATTTCAGCTGGTTTTATTACAGAAAGACAGCTTTTGTGTTGTGTCATGTATTAAAATCATATATTTCCTTTGACAATCGATTGGATGAAAAAATTGTACACTGTGGCTGCCATGGTGATAAATCATTTTAAATTTTTTTTTCTTCTCTTCTTCATAAAAGTGATAAAGGAAGCCAGAAAATATGAAATATTAATGTGCTAATGTAGAGTGTGCTTGGCTTTTAGAGTTGAACATATGGTAGCAGCAGCTAGTGGGGTGAGGAGAAAATTGATATTTGACTGCTATCCGATGCCCTCTAATAACTCAAGACTTTCCTAGCAAATTGGTTACAGGATTGTAGACAAAAAAATGCTTTCATGAATGAGTATGTCAATACAATACTGAACAATAGACTCGTAGATACATTTTTAGTGTGAAATCGGCATTTTTAGAAATGACTTTAATTTTCCAACTTTTTCAATGACTGGAACATTTTGTGTTAAGGGTTAGCATTGTTTGATGTCAGTTGTAAACCACAGGTGACACCATACATATATATGTACATTATACAATATTGTGAAAATTTGTCATCCTGTATATTTCTTTTGTCTGAACCACCTAATGAATTATGGTGTCTTTCTTTGTTAAATTAAAGGTCCAGGTATTCTTATATATTATAAATCATTCACAAAACACAGAGCTTATCTGAAGGGACATGATGGGTGTACAGTAAACATATTGTCATTATCTTTTGTCAAAAAAAAAAGACTGGTAAAGGGAAATAACTCTGCAATGTTTTAAAATCAATATATTGATCGAAACATCTGAAACACGAACATCTTGTAATATATTTCCTTAGTAAAACGACAGATTTATTTTCTGTCAATGGCTTTTGTTAGACGAATGAACTGCATTGTGAGTTGGATGGACTTGACAATAAGCTGACAGCTCCCGGACACTATTTTAGGAAGGAAACCGTCCATTCACTAACAAAACAGGATGTCATTCCAACTAGGTGTACTGACCCAATGAGAAACTCACTGGAGATCGCCATGATTTCCGGGGGGGCTAGCGCGGCACCATTCACTATGCTTAGACAAGTGGAATGGTCCGTTAAACATGGCATATTCATAACACTGTTTTCACATCCTCAATATGTCTGTAAAGAAAGCCAATTGGCAGATCATTCTGTATAGATACCATTCCAATGTCTATCTATTTGTATATTTCTAATATGAAAGGCACAATTTTTTAAGATCTTAAAATGCAGCTCTATCATTTTCTTCTCAAAATATCAGGAAGCTATATACCATTCAATTCTTTTATTAAAAAATCTCCAAGATTAAAAAAGAATTTTAAAATTTGACCTTAACTTGTTTAAATTCAATAATGACTGTTACAGTGGTAAGAGTCACTCCGATACCATTATTACTACAATCACTATAATAAAATACCCTGTGTGTCTCGACACTGGACATCAGTATAGAAACCTGAGTCTGTCTGGAGTATATAACAAATGATAAACCATTTGTTTCCCGGAAATAATGTGATAGATCGTTGTTTTATAGGAAATGCTTATAACATTTTGTTCAGACAATATCTTAATCGTCTGCGAACAATCTCTGATACAGCCGAATAACATATGGACACAACCAGGCAAACAATCCAAGGACTATAAATATGTTTTCTATTTTCATCCTCAGGGCCCCTGGATGATTTCTGTAATAGCTGATACACAAACTTTAAAAACTTGTAAATTTTCTGTAATTAATGTCATCTCCAAATAATATGGCCTGTTATAAGGAAGGGGGGCTATACCTTCGAGCGTTGCCCATATTGCTATTGATTTCGGTACTTGGCCGCAGCTTAAATATGTATTGTCGTGTGATCGTGATGTTCAATGTGGTACTACACTGGTAATTGTAATCTTCCTCCAAGGTCGACTCTGTATCAGTCGAATGCTTGTATGTTATACAACCGATCCCCCTCCTCTTTTACACTCTCCAAGGGCAAAACATTTCCCAAGGTCAATAGTCATTTAATGAATAGCCATACCATGGCCATCACCTTAATTCTGCTGATACAATTAGATGTTTTGGTGTTTGAGGAAGCATCAGCCGCCCTTGACTGACAGAGGAAGTACAGCAGTATGTCTTTGATACAGAAAGATTTCCTCTCAATATCAAAGCAATACATGATCCAACTCCGGCTCTTGTGCTCAAACAAAAAAACAACTTGTGTCCTTCAATTATTAGAACTGACAAATATATCAATTCCTAATGTTCCTTAAGCACCGGGAACATACTCTTTACATCAAAGCAGTTCTGTACTCCCGGTGAGATACGGACTGAGACAGGTAGAAATTGATGTTCAGCTTCAGATGCTGCTGATACTGATTTTTGTCGAACCAAATGACCCCAGTGAAATCAATTGCAAGGCCGTATATCACTCCTCTAATACCCAAATATGTAAATGACAATTTAATCACTGAAAGGTTAGCAATACATGTCTTAGTGAAGGCCAACTGTGATGATCAGCTGTGTCACTGACACAAAAGAAAATAAATTGAAAATATATTGTCCCTTTGATGAGGGATTTCTGCTGTATACATCAATATATCTATTATGGAACATCAAAAACTAGGGAATGTTTACCGTACCTTAATTTATATGAATTATGGAACACCAAAACTATGGAATATTTACTGTACCTTAATTTTACATGTATATATATTATGGAGCGACACTTTATCACTAGCCCTCCACCTCTGGGTTGCGAGTTCGAAACCTACGTGGGGCAGTTGCCAGGTGCTGACCATAGGCCGGTGGTTTTTCTGGGGGTACTCCGGCTTTCCTCCACCTACAAGACCTGGCACGTCCTTAAATGACCCTGGCTGTTAATAGGACGTTAAACAAAAACAAACCAAATATATATTATGGAACATAAAAAACTAGGGAATATTTACCGTACCACTAATTGATGTATATTAAAAAGCATTATATATACTGTACATTAACTTTGTCTATTTATGGTAATTCTACTCCAATATTTGAAACTTCCTTAAGGCATTAGTATCACTGTATTACTGGATTATTCAATTAATATTCAACATTGAAAATATCCATATGAAAATAATATATCTAAACTATTTATTCTGAATCATAACCTATATATTATATATGTGTGTTTGTTGGTAGGGGGCAGTGCTTCCTTTTCCTCCACAGTTAATATAAGGGTAATTTTAAATAAACAGATCCAATTAAATCAGATATGAGGACAAACATAGCAAAATAAGGAACAATTATGTGTCATTCATACCCACATTTTGATCGTATCATCCTAAACATGGAAAATTATAAATAATAGCACCAAGTACATTCAACTAAGCCTTAATGGTGCCAGTACAGTACGGTACCAGTGAACTAAGTCTAACGGTCAGGTACAGCATGGTACCAGTGAACTAAGTCTAACGGTCAGGTACAGTACGGTACCAGTGAACTAAGTCTAACGGTCAGGTACAGTACGGTACCAGTGTACTAAGTCTAACGGTCAGGTACAGCATGGTACCAGTGAACTAAGTCTAATGGTCAGGTACAGTATGGTACCAGTGAACTAAGTCTAACGGTCAGGTACAGTACGGTACCAGTGAACTAAGTCTAACGGTCAGGTACAGTATGGTACCAGTGAACTAAGTCTAACGGTCAGGTACAGCATGGTACCAGTGAACTAAGTCTAACGGTCAGGTACAGTATGGTACCAGTGAACTAAGTCTAACGGTCAGGTACAGTATGGTACCAGTGAACTAAGTCTAACGGTCAGTTACAGTACGCTACCAGTGAACTAAGTCTAACGGTCAGGTACAGTACGGTACCAGTGAACTAAGTCTTAACGGTCAGGTACAGTACGGTACCAGTGTACTAAGTCTAACGGTCAGGTACAGTACGGTACCAGTGAACTAAGTCTAACGGTCAGGTACAGTATGGTACCAGTGAACTAAGTCTAACGGTCAGGTACAGTATGGTACCAGTGAACTAAGTCTAACGGTCATGTACAGTATGGTACCAGTGAACTAAGTCTAACGGTCAGGTACAGTACGGTACCAGTGAACTAAGTCTAACGGTCAGGTACAGTATGGTACCAGTGAACTAAGTCTAACGGTCAGGTACAGTATGGTACCAGTGAACTAAGTCTAACGGTCAGGTACAGCATGGTACCAGTGAACTAAGTCTAATGGTCAGGTACAGCATGGTACCAGTGAACCAAGTCTAATGGTCAGGTACAGCATGGTACCAGTGAACTAAGTCTAACGGTCAGGTACAGTATGGTACCAGTGAACCAAGTCTAACGGTCAGGTACAGTATGGTACCAGTGTACTAAGTCTAACGGACAGGTACAGTATGGTACCAGTGAACTAAGTCTAACGGTCAGGTACAGCATGGTACCAGTGAACTAAGTCTAACGGTCAGGTACAGTATGGTACCAGTGAACTAAGTCTAACGGTCAGGTACAGCATGGTACCAGTGAACTAAGTCTAACGGTCAGGTACAGCATGGTACCAGTGAACTAAGTCTAATGGTCAGGTACAGTACGGTACCAGTGAACTAAGTCTAACGGTCAGGTACAGTATGGTACCAGTGAACTAAGTCTAACGGTCAGGTACAGTATGGTACCAGTGAACCAAGTCTAACGGTCAGGTACAGTATGGTACCAGTGAACTAAGTCTAATGGTCAGGTACAGCATGGTACCAGTGAACTAAGTCTAACGGTCAGGTACAGTATGGTACCAGTGAACCAAGTCTAACGGTCAGGTACAGTATGGTACCAGTGAACTAAGTCTAACGGTCAGGTACAGTATGGTACCAGTGAACTAAGTCTAACGGTCAGGTACAGTATGGTACCAGTGAACCAAGTCTAACGGTCAGGTACAGTATGGTACCAGTGAACTAAGTCTAACGGTCAGGTACAGTATGGTACCAGTGAACTAAGTCCAACGGTCAGGTACAGTATGGTACCAGTGAACTAAGTCTAACGGTCAGGTACAGTATGGTACCAGTGAACTAAGTCTAACGGTCAGGTACAGTATGGTACCAGTGAACTAAGTCTAACGGTCAGGTACAGTATGGTACCAGTGAACTAAGTCTAACGGTCAGGTACAGTATGGTACCAGTGAACTAAGTCTAACGGTCAGGTACAGTGATGTACACCTCCCTGTACCAGTACATTACTTACTTATCCAGTTCTTGTTTTACATACCACCTCATTGGACCAAAGATGGAATTAAATATCTTATTTTAGCAATATACATTTAAAGCTATCAGGACCCCCAGTAAACATTATCATTAGCGAGGTTCCAGCGAAGATTTATAACAGAAAAAGAGCATTTAAATGATAGTTAGCATTGTGTTTATGAAGGGCATTTGCATATAGATCTCTAGGCCTTGGAGGAAAACGGCAATTCACCAAATTACACATAATGACCCTTCTTAGCACTTACAAGTAAATGACTAGGTATTGATTGTGTGTGGCACTAAGAAAGCTTGTGAGCAGTTATCATTGTACAGCTTCCATTGTGGCCCACAAATGTGGACATGAAAACATCGACATTTTTACATATATACAGTGCAGTGATAGGTTAAAGTCTACTCATTCCTCAAATGAACTTTACAATATTCAGTGTAGTTTGGGGAATTTAGAATTCACATTTACATCTTTTTAGAACTCTGAATATTTTGAATGTCAAGTGTTATCAAGACAACTGTGCTTTCAATTTTGGTGAACTTTAGTTTCTCCGGTAGAACGTTTATGCCTGTTGGTGTATATACAATAATATGTAAATTTGAATCCACCACACATGTACTGGAAGAAATAGTTTGTCTGCAGTTTCATCTTGCTTGCCATCTGAAGTAGTTCAAACAAAGAATATATAACTCATATCTATAAAATTGCGAGCACTATTAGGCAGCATTAGGGCTGTAGCTGTGATTGGACCAAGTAGAAACAATCATCTGTATTCAAATGATGAAGTTACAGGGCCCCTTTACCCCTACCCCAGTGGCCCCTCGCTCTGATCCCTCAATCCCTGGTGATTTGTAGCTATTATCATACTAATGGCTAATCTATACAACACACTATCTCTGCAAGTCTGTCAAACAGCAAGGAAATGCTCTTGGTCGTCAAACACCGAGAAGATCCAGACTGAAGATTTGGTAGGACATATTAACCATGTGTTGCTGACTCTATTGATCCCTATATAGATGTCAAGACCAATTCTACAAATCCAAATCAAACAAATGCTTTTTATATTTCTTCCTAATCTTAAATCTGTGTGCCTTGAATGTAAACATATTTGGTATTCAGTTAGCACTGCATGCTAACTTATAAAATCCTAATACACATCCCAGTTATATTTCATTTGTAATTGGAAGGAATAAAGAATAATATCGTCATTATCTTGCCTGGGCTTGGCCTTGAACTACTTGTAGCAACCATTCCTCTCACAAAGGAGAAATCCTTCCATTATTATCTTCAGGGAAATTCTCAACAGCCTGAGCTTAAGATGTCTTAACATACTCTCCATATTTACACAAATATCTCCTGACATACTGACTGACCTTCAAATGAATAGTGACTGACCTCCAAATACATACTGACTGACCTTCCAATAAATAGTGACTGACCTTCAAATAGTCGTACTGAATGACCTTCAAATACATACTAACTGACCTTCAAATACATACTGTCTGACCTTCAAATACATACTGACTGACCTTCAAATACATACTGACTGACCTTCAAATATATACTGACTGACCTTCAAATACATACTGACTGACCTTCAAATACATACTGAATGACCTTCAAATACATACTGTCTGACCATGAAATACACACTGACTGACATTCAAATACATACTAAATGACCTTAAAACATATACTGACTGACCTTCAAATAAAAACCGACTGATCTTCAAATGTAATACTGACTGACCTTCAAATTTTAAGACATAATACTATTAACAGTTACTGCACCTTATGGATCTGAACAGCATTCCTATGCCACTTTGGTGAGGGCAACTGCAAGATAGCAACTTCTCTGTAATAAATTTCTGGTAATGTCCATACCAAGGTATATTATTTCTCATTGGAATGTGTTAGCTATGGTTGGCTTATTCCTGTGCTGTCTAGGACTGGTGAAGGAATCTATGATCTTCATCACACAAACACATTAGTGTCACTCAAGACAAATTACTGGCAAAAACCTTTCCAAACATACCTACAAAAAGTATTTTATGACCCTATTTTCAGCTTGGAGGGATAGCATGTTTACAGCATTAAAAATATTTAAAGGACTTTTTATCTACCATTTTTAATCTGCTGATCTATTGATGAATGATTATGAACAAAATGAAAGAGGACGTAGATTTGTGAAAATGTCCTCTTCAACAGCAGCTGTTGGTTTTGTTTTTGAAAACCTGCTGATACCCTGGTGACATGTTTAATGTCAAAATGTCATAACATCATATGATGGCTGAAATGACCCGGCCAAACCAGCGGCCAAACCAGTGCAGTATATACTATAGCTATTTTTAGATAGTGATGACTATTTTGGGAAATGATCATTACAAGACCATGCAATGTGACTATATTCCACCCTGGTGACTCCTGCCCAGATGAATTACCATTCTACACCAAACTGTTCCACTGTACAGTAACTGAACCGACAGACAAATGCTGTAAAGGATATCAATTTAACCCCCGTAACTGATGTCTGCTATTGAGCTTGACCCTCAAACGCCTCGTGTCCAGTCTATCATGCCCAATGGAATACCAGGACAGTTTATGGTCAATCACAGAATGTTTTGGATCCATGTCCCTGGACACAGATCTCCTAGCAACATGTAACCTAGGATATATCTGCCAATAGGACAACCATCATAGACATTTCTGTTTTGTCTTTTTCTTCTGAACACAAATTAATGTACATTTGACATTAAGATCTCCTGATGTCCTCCACTTGTCTCCTGTTGATCCTTCAGCCCTACAGGGGACAGATGCCCACTGGGTTATCAAAGACGTAAGACAGTGTTGTCATGGCGCCTAGAAGGATGTTATGAGACAGTTTTAAACAAAACTTTCCCAAGTTGACCACAAAATTCTACAATGTACAGATGCCCATTCAGGTGACGACAGACAGGAGCCGTAACACAGAGAAAATGACGGAGCTTCTCTACAATACTTTTTTTTGTCTGAGAATCATGGAGACTTCTGATAGTTATTGGTACTTAATATCACTCTTGTGTAAGCAATGTAGGAAGGGGACTTGATTTACAATCCTGAAATATAAACTCAAGTGTGATGATGGCTTCCTGGAGAGCTTACGTTAGGAGTGTATCTCTGAGAAGGTTGTAAGACTTTGAGGAGGGTCTAATGTTAAGGAGAGTGTGGGACCCCACAGCTGCATCAGAAGGATGCTTAAGTTTGGCATAGTTATGGTGGGTATTTAACACTATGCATGCTGATTAGGATGCATAGAATGGGCAATAAAACCAGAGTCTGCAAACGCTGATGCTGAAAATCCTGATGCTGAAAATCGGCTGTAGAGATACTGTCACCAATGGTTACATAATAAACCCATAAAGGCCGTTGATTCATAGCAATAATATTTTAACCCTAAAATAATATGAGAGTCTTAACCTCTGCTAATTAGCATGGCAGGGCAAATCCAAAGAAATATGCAAGCACAGGAGAGATATGACTTTGATCATGAAAAAAAGCTATTTACGGACAATGTAATTAACTGTTAGTCATAGTTGTCATTGAGAAACCCGAGAGATATGGGGCCCGGTTCAACTTTGGCACAATTTGTGACATTGATCAACGTCCTTGACATTGATCCCTATTCACAAATAATTGAAACAAAACAATACCTTACTGCAGAAGTAATATTCTGGAAAACTGATACCGAATATTCATTTCTTAATTACATTTTTTTATAACCTTACTATTTGAATTCTGCGCCATATGGGGTCTATTCTGCTCATTGGGCATCTCGGAATGATTTAACTTGGTAGAAATCTCTAAATGACTCCATGTTTTGTGTATGTTGGCTTGGCAAGTGAAAAGTTACCGATTCAGACACCTAGGTGTGGCTGTAATGGTCCCAGACAGACTAACATAAAACCGACAATTGCATAAAAAATTTAAACACATACTGCTGAAGCCAAATGCAAAATGATTTGCATTCAATTCTGGGAATGAAGAGTATAGGCAGGAATCCACTTTTTCTGTTTAGTATGCAGATATGAGAACTAAAAAATACTTTTTTTTTTTAAAGTGTAGCATATGTGTGTAGACAGAATCGGCTTATGACATGGGGCGAGTGTTTTAGATCCACCTGCTATCGGGAGATCTGTGCGATAACAGAATGTTATAGCTGCATCAAGATGCTCATCTGCATCCTACAAATGTTTTGCTTCAGGATTAATTATAACCTCAATACACAAGCACTAGTGTGACAGAGAATAACTAGGTTCAGATCGGGACCCCTGTGGATTTGTCTCTACCAATGACGCAATATCCAGCTTGAAAAGATTTCTTTAACTCCAGGGTTCTGATAATTCAGGATAAAATGTTCGAAAAATAATCTTAGGAAAATATTAGTTGAAAATGTACAGTATTTGAAACATGGAGTTTACTCTTGCAATAAAAAGCGGGGTGCCTACAACTGACCTCATTATTTTTTTCTTTTTATTGTCTTTTCAACAACAATGAAAACATCTGAAACTGCATGCCTTCATCTTTCATGATAATAGCTTTTGACCTGTTTGTGTAAAAAGCTACATGCACCTCTGCCTTGGTCGTTTGCTTTAAAGTATAATTGGGATTTTGTTGGCAAGGCATCACCTTCCATGATAGCATATTGTGAGGCCCCACAGCTAATCAAGAGTCGCCTTTTGTACTGGTAAGTGGGAAGATTCTTGGGTCATAGTTTACATCAAGTTTCACACATTTTGGACTGTTTTCAACAGTTTGTGAATCAGAACGAAAAGAAGACTCAAAACTATATTTTTATCAGTGAAATATCAGGTTTAACTGTGAATATATATATTTTTTTTCTATTGGGACAATTCAAACAACAATCGTCCTCATATTGAACAAACCAACAAGAATTAGTGTTGGTAGGAATTTCGGTTTATAGTCTACAGTGATAGGGTGAACGATTAGGGAACATTACAGTAAGTCCTCAGAGAAGTCCCTGCATGCATTGGCAGCGTATCTTTTCATTACTCCTTCCTATTACATAATAGCGCAATAAGATGATAAAGTCAAAAGCAAGAATCGTTCAGACAGAGTCATGACTACTTTTTGTTACATTACCTCATAAAGGTCATGGCCAAATAGCTTTTACAAAACAATCACCATAAAACACTGGAATGTTTTATAACCAAGGGAAACTACAAAATATGTTCCTTTAAACCATTCTAGAATAGGGATGTCGTGTTAAAACACCAGGTAAGGTGTAGCAGTTAACTTAATAAGCCAGTAAGTAGTTGTGAGGTATCATATGAGCCTGCACTAGGACATATTACATTGGTGTAGGCCAATAGACCAATGCTGGTATTACTTCCCACAATACATCTGGTATTACTTCCCACAATACATCTATTTACAGGAAGTTCTGACACCTGTTCACACCATTAATCTTATTAAAATGTACAGGATTAAAACAGTGAGAGACTGGATCTGATCCTATAGGCATGGCTCTCCCAGAAGTTTTTATTTCAGTATCATATTGTCATGTCTAATTAAACAGTTTATTAACAGCTAGATGGAGTTGACTGTACTGATAAACGTCAAATGTCCTTCTGTTCTGAGGGTACAGCAGTTGTTTAGTTGGTATAGCTAAACGCCATGTGTCCTTCTGTTCCGAGGGTACAGCAGTTGTTTAGTGAGAAGATATCAGCCATTGTATAGCCATAATGTCACCTTTTTGTCCAGTATGGTTATGATAAATACCAGGTACATTTTCGATCTTTAAATCTCCATTTCAACACTTATTGATATTCTTATGGTGTCCATCTAAAAATGACCCTTCAATTTCTGAACAAATATCAAATTATTATTGAGAATGATTTGAATATAGCAAAAAGTAATAAAAAAAAAAATTAGTAAAAGTTTTCTTAAACATTTAAATCAATAAGGTTCAATTCTGGACCTGACCAGATCTTGTGACGGCTAATTCAGATGATAATTTTTTAAGTCATCATTCTGGCATTATTAAAGTTCTTTAGGTTTACAAACTCTAGAGCGAGTCATAGACCTGTATCAATAACAAAACAGGAACCAACTGTTTACACATACACAAACTACTCGTACTTTTATTTAAAATAAATCATCATCGCTGGATTCAAATAAATGTTTTACGTTTTATATTATATTTTCATAGAATATGAAGTTTTAAACATATTTCTCCATATTTTACCTTGCAAAATTGTCAAAATTAAACTAGCTTTAATTCACACAAGATTCACTACCCACTCACTATCTCCTCACATCAACAACAGGGATAGAAAATCATTTATTGTTACTTGATTTGAAAAAAGCGATGCCGATCAGGGTAATTATCTGATATTTAGTGTGTGCCAACAGCATCACATGTGTTTGGAATCTGTAACACTGCTATAAAAGTACCTAATAATAGCTTGTAGGTAAGCCGAAGGCGGGGGACAGGTGCTACACAGACCTGTCATCACCTTAAAGGTAGCTGGGGGGGTCATGGACAGGTGCTATAAGACCAGTGATTAACAAAATTGATACTACGCTGCCATATCGTACATTAACCAGACCATGTTATGCCAAGTGATGGGCGCTTTACACTCTAATAGCCATTTATAGCCCAAATCCATCCATATTTAAATGATAATTTTCCTCTTTTATTGTGACAACACTGGGCGGGGTGACAGTCTTCGGAAATCTCACCGATTAGTTCCACTGTGCATGTATGACTTAAAGGGATATTTAACTTTCATCTCTCCCTACACCCAATTTTATATAGCATTCTTAATTCCTACACTAAAGCTGAAAATAGACATCATAACACAAGGCCTATGGCATTGGCGGACATCGTGTCTGTCAAATCCCATTATCAACCCCAAATATGAAAACCTTTAAGAATGAAATAAAACCTATGTCAGGTAATTGCAGTACAGTAAAACTCAATTGACTGGCAACATAAGACTTCAGTAATGAAATGAGATTGAAAACAATGGAGATTAGAAACTTTAACAAAACTATCAGGAAATTACCGAACCATTAGATATAATATCCCTGATTTATCCATCTTAATTGGCCTTTTAAACCATAGCGATATCATCAGTATCTCTTTAATTGATGCACCCCCTAATAGTATCAGTCTGTTAAATGTGATTGTCTCTAATGTTATATGTGCCAACCCTCCATTAATTGGAGCCTAATGACATCTTTAGATCAGTGGAAAGGTGTAAATAAAGGGACCGGACTGTAGCACACCGATGATTCAGCCACAACTCTAATACCAAACCTTATTCATAATTTAGCCTGGGGATCCAAAGCCTAAGAATTCACACCACAAAAATGTCAATGTTCTCAAATTTCGATAGCAAAATTTGGTTTCCAGCCTGCTTTAAGGGAACTTCTTACTATTCATATTTGATGGTGTATCTAGCTTTGATATTTGTATTTATTTTTCAATTTTTCATTTTTCAAATATTTTTTCTAAAGGATCTTACTTTTTTCAATATTTATTTCAAAACAACATTTCTGATGTTGAACAAAAATGCTGGGTGTTTTTTCTCCCCTAACAATTTTGAATTTACCGTAAACAGAAAAACTGTATATCTGGTGGAAGTATCTTTTGAATCTTGTTTATCTTTCTTCTAACATCAGACTAACTGCTGTTGCCTATTACACCCCCACTGCATAACACACACTAGAAAACCTAGCCATTTATCATCTCATTTATAAAAATGTGATAGTAGTCATCTGACAGGTGATGTAGAATGCAGAAATAACGGCAGCCATCTTACAGAAAAAAACAGCCATCTTACAGAAAACAAACGTTTATGATTTTAATATATCTAATTCACACAGAAATCAATGAAAAAGATTTCATTATTCTCCTTGCTTCTGATTATTTCTATATTTTTAGTTAAAATCACCATTTTGTAATGATACACCCATATCATGTCATCTGCTCACATTGGAATATTGTGAGAGTTAGACAGGAGCTGTTAATATATAGAATGCAGGTTATTGTGAGAGATCCTGGGATCGTATGTGATATATGTGAATTGACTTGATATCTATTTCATAACAATTGCATTGTTATATATGTTAATCTATATCAGTCACTCATGTTGACCTCGGTGAAAGTGTGTCAGGGGTCACACGTTTTGAGGAAAGGAATTATACCCACATAGCGGGACAGGTGCCCATGATACCTTTAAATTTCACATCCAATCAGGGAATCATACCCTCATTGACTAGGTGATTTAAAGCGAGTATATTATATGAGTATGGTTCCTTTATACTTTTTTGACATACACAGCTTTGAAAAAATTGTCATCAGAATTTACATTATAACTAAATTCAAAGTCGATTCATACACCAGAAATAGCACCTCGGCAACCATTGCCTTAAAGTTCCATACATTCCTCACACATGGAGAGACGATGAGAGAAAGCAAGGGTCCCACCTACCAGTAAATCTATCATATACCGCAGACAATTGGTTTTGACAATTGTAACACAAGTAATAACTATGTAACACAAACGTCTAATTATCAAAATTCTCTGCAGTACAAAAACGGCTAACTGTGAATACCACGCAAAAACACAACAGTAGAATGTGTTTATCATTAAAACCAGAAACAAGTCTATTACAGAAAACAGGAGGGTTTAATTATAAACAGATAATTGTCGTTACTGGCAGTATGATACGTAGGTATGAGTTCACCACTCCATGTCACTGTTAGCATAATTTATGTTAATGACATCTGTCATATTAATAGTCAAAAACAATACAGGGAGGTGCCAAACACACACACAATTACATCTAGAGAAGCACAAAAGTGTTTTCTAAACAGTCGGAAGACATTTTCTGTCTGAGGTACAAGTCATTTGCATTAGCCAAGGCGTATACAGATTGTCATGGCAAATATCCCTATTCTCATCATTCTTAGTGACAAATGATATAATATGACTACCCTGAACACATGCTTTTTCAACTTGCATGCAGGTCCAACTGAGGGTCACTATGAACAGGAAATGTTATTTTGCTATACTTGTGAATCAAAGTTATGAAATACCAAACCACACCAGATTTTCTGAGTTATACCAGATGCTTTCCCAGATATTTCACCCTCAATTAATAACACTTATGGTAAAATATGCCTGTCTTCAATGCAAACCCTCAAACACTTTCATTGATGCGAGACCAAGTGAATTAAGGACAATTATTCTGATAAGTTGTCTCAAAAGAGACATACAACAGGTCTCTCACATCAGTGATATTCAATATATGCTTGCTAAGCTTTTTTTTTTTATAAATATTTGTTCCAACATTATAGGCTGCTGTCCTGTCCCACATGTCCAAGTGAATTGAATGTCAGATACACATCCTTCATATTATAAAGTCCTCCACTCGAACAAGAACTCGAAACACTAGACAGAAATGACTTAATTATCATGGCTAAAAAGATTCAATTAGTCAAGTAATCTCCTCATCACACTGACAAAGCCCAGCCAAGTTCAGCCAATCACTGAACAACACAACAACACATTGTCAAGCATCACAATGACTTAGATTTCCAGCACAAATAACATATGTATTCTACAAGACACAACTTTATTGGAATTCTATCTGACCATAAACAGAGACTTCTAGAGATAAAGGAACCAGCTGGTCCCAAACAGCAACCAACTCACCAAGCAAAAAGTACTCACACAGGAATCAACTCACACAGGAACCATTGCACAGGAACCAGTAGTCACACAGGAACCATCACACAGGAACCATTGCACAGGAACCAGTACTCACACAGGAACCAGTACTCACACAGGAACCATCACACAGGAACCAGTACTCACACAGGAACCATCACACAGGAACCTTTTAGTACTCACACAGGAACCATCACACAGGAACCATCACACAGGAACCATCACGCAGGAACCAATACTCACATAGGAACCATCACATAGGAACCATCACACAGAAACCATCACACAGGAACCATCACACAGGAACAAGGACTCACACAGGAACCAGTACTCACACAGGAACCATCACACAGAAAACATCACACAGGAACAAGGACTCACACAGGAACCAGTACTCACACAGGAACCATCACACAGAAACCATCACACAGGAACAAGGACCCACACAGGAACCAATACTCACACAGGAACCATCACACAGGAACAAGGACTCACACAGGAACTATCACACAGGAACAAGGACTCACACAGGAACTAGTACTCAGGAACTAGTACTCACACAGGAACCATCACACAGGAACCGTCACACAGGAACCACCACATAGTAACCAGTACTCACAAAGGAACCATCACACAGGAACCAGTACTCACACAGGAACCAGAACTCAAACAGGAACCAGAACTCAAACAGGAACCAACTCACCAAGGAACCAGTACTCACACAAGAACCACCACACAGGAACCACCACATAGGAACCACCACACAGGAACCCCAACACAGGAACCCTCACACAGAAACCACCAAACAGGAACCACTAAACAGGAACCCTCACACAGGAACCCCCACAGAAACCACTACACTGGAACCACCACACAGGAACCACCACATAGGAACCACCACACAGGAACCCCAACACAGGAACCCTCACACAGAAACTACCAAACAGGAACCACCAAACAGGAACCCTCACACAGGAACCCCCACAGAAACCACCACACAGGAACCACCACATAGTAACCACCACACAGGAACCACCACATAGTAACCACCACACAGGAACCACCACATAGTAACCACCACACAGGAACCACCACATAGTAACCACCACACAGGAACCACCACATAGTAACCACCACACAGGAACCACCACATAGTAACCACCACACAGGAACCACCACATAGTAACCACCAAACAGGAACCCTCACACAGGAACCCCCACAGAAACCACCACACAGGAACCACCACATAGTAACCACCACACAGGAACCACCACATAGTAACCACCACACAGGAACCACCACATAGTAACCACCACACAGGAACCACCACATAGTAACCACCACACAGGAACCACCACATAGTAACCACCACACAGGAACCACCACATAGTAACCACCACACAGGAACCACCACATAGTAACCACCACACAGGAACCACCACATAGTAACCACCACACAGGAACCACCACATAGTAACCACCACACAGGAACCACCACATAGTAACCACCACACAGGAACCACCACATAGTAACCACCAAACAGGAAACCACCACACAGGAACCACCACATAGTAACCACCACACAGGAACCACCACATAGTAACCACCACACAGGAACCACCACATAGTAACCACCACACAGGAACCACCACATAGTAACCACCACACAGGAACCACCACATAGTAACCACCACACAGGAACCACCACATAGTAACCACCACACAGGAACCACCACATAGTAACCACCACACAGGAACCACCACATAGTAACCACCACACAGGAACCACCACATAGTAACCACCACACAGGAACCACCACATAGTAACCACCACACAGGAACCACCACATAGTAACCACCACACAGGAACCACCACATAGTAACCACCACACAGGAACCACCACATAGTAACCACCACACAGGAACCACCACATAGTAACCACCACACAGGAACCACCACATAGTAACCACCACACAGGAACCACCACATAGTAACCACCACACAGGAACCCTCACACAGGAACCCCCACAGAAACCACCACACAGGAACCACCACATAGTAACCACCACACAGGAACCACCACATAGTAACCACCACACAGGAACCACCACATAGTAACCACCACACAGAAACCACCAAACAGGAACCACCAAACAGGAACCCTCACAAAGGAACCCCCACAGAAACCACCACACAGGAACCACCACATAGTAACCACCACACAGGAACCACCACATAGTAACCACCACACAGGAACCACCACATAGTAACCACCACACAGGAACCACCACATAGTAACCACCACACAGGAACCACCACATAGTAACCACCACACAGGAACCACCACATAGTAACCACCACACAGGAACCACCACATAGTAACCACCACACAGAAACCACCAAACAGGAACCACCAAACAGGAACCCTCACAAAGGAACCCCCACAGAAACCACCACATAGTAACCACCACACAGGAACCACCACATAGTAACCACCACACAGGAACCACCACATAGTAACCACCACACAGGAACCACCACATAGTAACCACCACACAGGAACCACCACACAGGAACCACCACACAGGAACCACCACATGTAAGAACCAGTAGAATATTACTGATCATTCCTTAAAATATAAAATCATCTGACTTTACACACTACAGCTTTACTGCCTTAAATCCAAGTTTGGAACCAACAGACAGGTAGTCGTGCTGTAACCATGATGATGGATTCATGTAACACAAACGAGCTAACCTTAATTAATTAAAGAAAACATTAGTCAGCAAAGGTATCTAGTTTGAAAACGCTTTAATTAAAAAGTCAAAATAGAATTTGAAATAAACTCTTTTTACTAATTTGTAACATAATCAATTTTGCTGAAGGCAGAAATAGCCTGAACTAATTGGTAAAACATTAACCATCTGTACCCATAAAAAGGTTAAATAAATTTCTACTTCTACTAAATTTCTGCTTCCTGTTCTACAATCTACAGAACCATCTACACGACCTAAATCACACTGTCATACCAACGACAAATCTTCAAAAACTTACAATCAGTTTACTTGTAAAATGTTAATTAAAGTAATTACTAGTTCTATTAACGAATTATATAACATAGCTATGTAAGATGGCAATAGTTTCCCTATAATGTACATGTCAGTGATGAGGATGTGACAAGCTATAATAATTGTGACACTGAAGAGACGATCGTTAATCTATTACCTCTCTTTCTCATAATGAACTTGAGAAAACGATTTTCTGCAAGAAGTTGAGATCAAGAGCCAAAAAAAGATGATTTTTTTTCATCATTTATATGGACAAGATGACAAATCATGACCAGCGTGACCTAAATTGTGATGGATTAGATTTCCCATACTTGTAGGTAGTAATTAGTTATGAATTACATGAGTTTTATAACAATTTGTAGCTGGCGGGTCTCTGTGCATGTGCTGCACGCAGACACTTCAATAAAGCACCAAAAAATAGCCATTACACCAATACAAATTGATTGAATTTCCAAATACACAGCCAATTTAACTTTGGGAAAGGGCCTGTTGTGATTGTGTTTTCTCAATAATGTTCCTAAATAGACGACTCTTTGTTCCTGCTTCCAAGATCAACTTCTTCGTTTTTGCCTCTTAAAACTGGAGTTAAAATAGATTGCACCATCTTTCTTCAACAACTCGTTTAAAAAATATAATGGCCTGGATGTTAAAGGAGGAGTCACCAAGGTTTTCGTAACAGTCAATCAATTCATTTTAGAAGGGTGCGTTTTTTACCGCTGACTTCTAAACCTCGGTGCTCTTTCGGGGATTACAGCAAGGGAAACTACTCCATACCAAATATCAGACTTGCTGAAAGCCATCAGGAGATCGTAGTAATGGACTGATCTTGTCCATGTGTTCTCAGAGTTTAGCGACATTTTTGCCAATAGCACTAACAGCAGAGGTGAAAAAGCAATCTAGTATGTAAAACGGTGAACAACAAAACTGGTCACCTTTTGAACTTTAAAAACACATTCACTTCTGCAGTAATCACGAGATCTCAGACATGTAATTTGATTTTGTGGGGAACAAACACATGTCCTATCAAAAATCTTACAACTGTAAACAATCCCATCCCCTAGTAATATCTGCCATTATTAAATAATCAGACATATTATTTAATTATAGTAGAAATATGCATATCCTTCGGTAAAATCTAACAGTTTATAAATATGCATGACAATGATTAATTATACTGCCAGAGTACAAACACCTAGAGGACTTAGATCAAATCTGTATCACAGAAATGTTTTCCCCAAGCAAACAAGATATTGATGATAAAGACAACACATATTCATTCCAAAACTATGATAATATACCATCACATTTATGTAGTGTGCCAGGCCCTATGGCTCTCCAACACAAAGTATCGCTGCTTTAAGGTTAACATGAGAGGTTGAAGTCTGCGATATAGTGAAGGCAAAAAACAGCAAAACATATCAAAAACGTATGTTAGATTTTCAGAACATATATTACATTGTGTAAGTTGGAGAACTGTTTTAATATTGTATTTGACCCAAGCACTCAAAAAAGTAGCCTTTAGAAATAGTTCAATATGATGCATAGTTTAGTTGTTTAAGTTGATATAATTCTAAGGGTTTGGCTAAATAACGACTGATAAAGATATTTAAGTTTAGTGAATTTGGCCATCGCTCCTTAGGTACATGTTTATATTGGCCATGGCTCCTGGTGTACTGTTAATGCATACAGGGAAAGTTAGAATAAATTCAAAAACCATGAAATTTAAAAATTGTGATTCAATAACTGAAATACAAGCATGATCCAAAGTGATGCACTAGGGATATATTTCCCCCCTACAGGGCTAACTTTCTGACTCTAGGCATGCACACAAACATGATAACCTTTCTTAAATATTCCCACGAGCACTTCCAAAAGATAAAAAAGCATATCTTAGTAATTCAAATTAGGATGTTTAGGCTAGATCTGATAAAAAGTGCATAACCTTTAAAAACAGACATTAAATTTATTTAAACAGGTCTTATCCAAACAACAGCATTCTCAGGAACAAAAGTTATCTGGTTTTTTTTTAAAGAGAATCTTAAATATTTATAAAGCATTTAAGTTTATTGTTCAAGTTAATCTATGCAATTGCATACAACAACTAATTTCATAAAGTAGTTATTTTGTTCAAAATTTAATGTTGCTTGACAAATACAACAAAAACACGTACAGCTTACAAAGCTCTCATTCCAAAATTTCATTACCATAATTGAATTTTAAAACAATCTGGTTTTGTGAACTTTTCAATATTGAATCTAAAGAAATTTACATGTAATAGCAGGAAACAAACCAAGTACTACATACACTTCAGTATACTGTAGGACATGTTGAAATTTGAGGGATTTAAATGAAAAATACATTTTTACAATTTTTGTAGAGATTATGGTTATAATAGTAAGCGATATTCCTGATTGTCTGACCAGCAGATTGGATGTTGCTGTGTTGTGATGATGTGTTCTGATCTGATGTGTTATTAATGTGTCATTAAATTGATACAGGTACGCTGTACAGGTATATATATACTTAACCATTATCCTCATCCTCTATAATGTACGCTGTACAGGTATATATATACTAAACCATTATCCTCATCCTCAATAATGAAAGTCATTAGAGGGAAAACCAAACAACTTTATGACAGGGATATGAGCTGGCCCTGATCAGATGATCCCCAGTGGTAAAACAAAAGGAAATAATTGTAGAGCTGATCAGCCTGGTAGCTGTGGCATTCCAACAGATTGGGATGGCCATATCTATAGAATCTAGCTTGAAAACTAACATGGTGACCTCACCCAGTTAAATGTTAACCAGCTCAGTAATCTTGATCATGATAATGGCAGATGAATATTAACCCATACTTTCAACAAATCAGAAAGTTAAAATGTGGGAAATTTTAAGTATATGTTGTCGCGTGCGTATGTACATATCTACGTACATATGTATATTTATTGCATTTCATCCTGTTGATCCTGTTTAACTTAGACTGCTTGCAGATTTAAATTGCATTTCCATAGTCAAAAAAAAAAAAAAAAAAACTGCATTGGTTGCCAAGCAACAGTGGATATACCCTTGACAGAACATGTATCTTGAAGCTTTCAATTAAAACACTTCTGATTTATTCTCTAAACATCATAAACATTTTTCCATGTGTTTAAGAAGAAGAGGTTTTTCTGTTTTGAATCCTTGCCATGTAATTAATGCTCTACAATTTACTTTGGATTAGGCAGAAGACAGATTTTACATAATTCTTTAATTTAGTTCCTACAGATATAGGTCTTAATTGGTGGTCTTCTTAATGAAATAGACACATAAATATTTCAGGGTACTCTCGGTGATATCCAGGAATGTACGATAATCCTCAGTTATAATTATATAATTACCCTGTAAGTACAAGTACACAATTTATACAATTTAATGATAAACAGTTGTCAAAAAAGATTTCTTTCTGAGATAATGTCTGCAAAACAGTGACAGGAATCTATAAATGTATATTTTTCATGAGAGAGAAGGAGCATAACTGATAAAGTGAAGTATTGCATCATAAAATCTGTACTTACTCGAACACATACAGGAAACTACTTAAAATATCATCAACAAATCTTAAGTTAAGGAGACAGCTATTTGAAGATTGAGATGATGAAGTAGAGAACAGGAATTTGTTATTTAGTAATAAAAAATTAAGGCAGAAATTTTTAACAGAAAGGAATTATATACTCTTTAATACGATCAGTCACATGGCGTCTCTCCCAGCAGGTCAGGGCTGCACAACTTAATCCGGTTATAATGGCACTGCATAATTAACACTGTATTTTGTCTTTAATTATAGAAAACTAATAGAATCACAATTCAGTGTTAATGGCTCACAAATACAGGAGAAATACAATAAGGTCATCAGGTCAAGGTCACAAAACCAGGCGACAGTTTCAAACAAATTGGATCTAACAGTCTCTATTATGACACTCAGGACAAACGGTTCTTCAGTGTCAAACACAGTTCAGGTCCTGGAACAAGCTGTGAGTCAAAAAGATCGTCCACTGTCTAGGGAGATTAATTACCTAACTGTTTTGGGTAAATTATTCATTGTTTTGGTGAGAACTTTGTAAATCACCTTACCAGTACCACTTTAACCTTACTGTTTTTACACATCACCATCATTTTGGTGCATTACTTGGTTTTCAACCTTTTTATAGATTACCAAATTTTTCTGGCATCCTACTTTTTTCATAGCTTACCTGACTGTTTTTTGTGGATTACCCAACTTTTCTGGCATCCTAATGTTTTCATAGCTTACCTGACTTTTTTTTGTGGATTACCCAACTTTTCTGGTATCCTACTGTTTTCATAGCTTACCTGACTGTTTTTTGTAAATTTTCCAACTGTTTTGGAGGGCTGCATTAAGTGACTATATTTATGGCTTTTTAATACAATTTATTTTCAAACGGGGCACAATTTGTAGTCAGATTTACAACAATTTGTAGTCAAATAGCTCTCGACAGCTACCTGTTACCGCCATTGTAATCCTTTTATGCATATGACATAGGGGCGCTGTGTTAAATCTGCAACCTTAATCAAATCAATAGTTTCTTCCTTCAAATAATGTAAATCTATTCTCCCTTGATGCAAACCAGTTTGAAATCAGAATTTATATGTTTAAACGAGGGATTTGGTATCAAAATTAATGACGGAATCTCAGGTATATCTCTCCTCTGATTGGTTAATGCGAACCCTTGATGAACAGTTTAAATTAACCAGAGTAATGTCCCCTGCCAAGTGCTCTCCCATAGAAGGATTGACAATTTCCTCACAATTAAAAAGGCACAATCAAAATAAATGTCTCTTCATTATAATTTGATATATATATTGCATCTGGTGAAATCCCTAACAACTGTGACTATGTAATCGTCAGTACAACCCACAGTCAAGCTAAAACAAATCCACTGTTAAAATATCTATAATCAAACTACGTCTCAGAGATAATTACAGTTTAACAAATACCTCTCAAGGTAACCAGAATTCACTAGAAAAGAATTGGACAAATTCATTCATCCTTTACTTTCGTTTAATTGTTCCCAATCACAATCACTGAGATTTTTTTGTTCAAATTGATACTGAGGGAAAGGAATGAAACTCTTAAAACAGCGAATAAAATCTAACGATCTTCTCAATGGCAGTGTCTGTGTTCATTACTGCTTGCTTTAGTTTTAGTCTGATCAAGTGTACTGGACAACTGGCAACTAAAAGGAACTACAGGCTCAAGATTTGATTCCTCCAAAACAGAGAGAATAAATATCAATATAGAATTAATCTCTAATAATGATATATAAATGTGACATTTGATTGGAAGTGTATTTCAAATCATTAACTTTTCATCTCTGATCACCGATACTGTACAACTGACCTCTATCAACTCTACATGATTACAGATATATAATCATATGAAACCAGCAAGTGTATAAAACAATCAATATCAAAAATGAAACTTATCCTTTATTTATATTTTTTTAATTTTTTTTTTTTTTTTTTTTGGACGAATTTCTGAAATCATCCTGGTATCAGTATAACAAATGATAGTGAAAGTTTGTCAGAAATATTACCATATAACTACGGTATCCCCAGGTGGTCGTGATAATATCATCAGGTTCACAATAATGCTTGTAATTGCATACGATGTAGCCACAACACAGTAAACTATACAGTCGGGTTATAATGATTACTGGAAATCAATATGCTAGAAAGGTCGATAAATCTTTCTAGTCAACAATATTTGGTAACAATAAATAAAAAAAAATATTTAAAAGTACACACACATCATCAGAAATACACAATGGTATAGAAAACTATAAAAAAAATCTCCATACCAGACAATGTATTACTGTAGTATATAATCTTATAACAATATTAAATTCAGGACTTTATACTTATAATTATAATCTTTATAATACTTATTTGAAACCATTGTTGGCAATACTTAAAAACATTATTTAATTTTCAACAATTGCATTCAAGTTGTAATATACAGTATCAAACATAGATAGGCAGTTATTGTTTCTTCTGTTGTATGCAGCAAAGCCTTAGTGATAATTAGCAATTTATATACAGTTTTCAAAAGCATTGTGAAACAGACTTCCTGGATGTATATGCCCTGGTGTAATTGCCATGTAATGCATAGTGTACGTGTTATTGCAAATGGCGGGTTGTATCCATACTCTGGAGAAACACGTAAATCAGAGAGACACTTGTCTTGGTCACAATGGAGAAATCCAGACTCCCTTGTGCTCCTATTTACATCCTGGTCATGTTTTTATTTCATTTTCACAAAACTCTTTTGTCTGTTTTCTTAAGAAACAGATTAGACACTGGACAATGACCATTTTCCATATACAGCGATGTTCATGTTTCTATAGGAGAATCATATTGATTTTTACGAAACTTACAAAGCAACTTTTTCTACCAATTTTTCTGCTCTATAGCAGTTGAAGATTTACAATTTGTTCCTACACAAATTCCAAAATCTTTGAATACATACAAACACATTTATTATACAAATACAGAAATATTACCCTAACGTTTACCAACTGTTTTATGGAGCTGTTCATCCAGAATAAAATTCTATACAAACTGCTATAAGATAGGAAATTGAGGAAAGTATGAATGGCTCGCCTGCTGAAAATACACAGAAGGCATGAGCCCAACATTGTGACAGAGGTAGAGAAGAACCACAGCATCCCATTCTGGTGCTGCTGTGACTTAAATAGAGCTTCAACATCACTTTTCAGGCTGTTCTTTACGGCAACTTTCTAATTCCTTTTCTTAGCCACAGATTAAGAGTTTATATGAACCCTGGCCTAACAGTGCAAATCTACAGAGGTTTTACCACTGTTAAAGATCTCTCTACCATCTATAGAATTTACTTTACAGATACATTGTCACACGATTCCAGGTTATCCTCAATATTCCTCGGGTATTTTTTTAGGTTTTATGAAGGAATCAAACATCATGTGCTATTTTCTGAGTTTCTATCATAGGAAAGCCTTTCATGTTTTATTTTTGTCCTTTTCACCGTTAGGAAGGCTTTCAAATGGTTTTCTTTTTGTATGTAACACAGTATTTCGTATACATCTGTATATATTTTCGAAGATTTTAATCAGTAGAGTCGGACCGAAACATGTTATAATGAGCTAGCTTTCCTGTATATACAACAGCTCAATAGGAAATTAAAACACGAGAATATAACGGAAATGAATTTGGTTGCCATTGATCAATTAATTTACTCAAAATGGCATAAGCAGGCAGTGTTTCAAAAACTGATACAGAATTTCAGAGAATATATATATCAATTTTGCTATAAATCATTGCATGCTTGTCAAATGATCTCTGTGAAGGTTCATAATGGGTGAGGTGGGAATTGAGATTAAACTGAGAGTATAGGGTTCACACTGTGGCTTCATCTCTTTTATATGGATAGTTACATTAAGCTATAGATGATCATGGTAAATATTCCTCTTTGTTGATTCTGTAATTTACTGACACATTAATTCATCACATTATTTAATTGCTCTTTTTGGGAATGAAAAAAATTCTAATTCTAATAATGACTTTAATCAAAATGTATGGCAGCTAGGTGATAATCAATAAAGTTATATCAATATAATCAGCTAGGTGATAATCAATAAAGTTATATCAATATAATCAGCTAGGTGATAATCAATAAAGTTATATCAATATAATCAGCTAGGTGATAATCAATAAAGTTATATCAATATAATCAGCTAGGTGATAATCAATAAAGTTATATCAATATAATCAGCTAGGTGATAATCAATAAAGTTATATCAATATAATCAGCTAGGTGATAATCAATAAAGTTATTTCAATATAATGTAGTTCATGTAAAATTAAACCATTGACATCTATCAAAAGTGAAGATACCTTTAAATATCCAAATTATGAGACAATTTTTAAGCTTCATTTTTCGTAATTACTAAAACAGATTTGAAAATAATTTTTTACTCTAGTACTTCTTTTGTATATATGTATAATTTTAACAATTTAAATACCTTATTTTCTATACTGAAATCAATGTGTCCATTCTGGGAACACTTGTATTGAACAACACCAAATTTGATTGCTATATAGATAATGGTCTTTTGCATGGATAATGATTTAGAGGAGATCCTCGAGATCCCCAGTGGAGGAGGTCCCCTGTGATTACAGGTAATGGTGGCGTTATCATGAGAGATGAAGTCATCCTTCGTCATCGTCATGCTCTTCGCACCTCCAGGCACTATCACATGTTCAAAATAACTGTTTACAAACAATTTTAAAAATAGGTATGATGACTAGTGATAATCTACAACACATTGCGTTCGGTACATATGGTGTGTAATCATGTAGACTGTTGTAAAACTCGGGTGTGAAGATCTGTGTGTATTGATATCAAACAATTGTATTTATCAACTTAAAAAATAAACTTTGTTTATTTTGATAAAACTGATTTTGCAACAATTATTGATTGAGGCATATCAACTTGTTTTAATCAGTTTTGTCAGCCTGAACGGACATTGTCGGTCTATTTTTGAGAAATATGAAAGCCAAGTGTACTTTATGTACTGTACAGCACCCATCACCATAGAAAAGCTGGGTATGATATGGACCTAAGATTCCATCCTTTTCTGAACTCCTCCAATACTTTACATTTAGGATCAATGACATCATGTACATACACTCTCATGTCATTCTGGACTCCTCCAAAACATACATTAAGGATCAATGACATACACTCTCATGTCATTCTGGACTCCTCCAAAACATACATTTAGGATCAATGGCATACACTGTCATGTCATTCTGGACTCCTCCAAAACATACATTTAGGATCAATGGCATACACTGTCATGTCATTCTGGACTCCTCCAAAACATACATTTAGGATCAATGGCATACACTCTCATGTCATTCTGGACTCCTCCAAAACATACATTTAGGATCAATGGCATACACTGTCATGTCATTCTGGACTCCTCCAAAACATACATTTAGGATCAATGGCATACACTCTCATGTCATTCTGGACTCCTCCAAAACATACATTAAGGATCAATGACATACACTCCCATGTCATTCTGGACTCCTCCATCCTTTACATACATAAACATTAACAACTGCCATGCCATCCTGAACTCCCCCATGTGAAGCTAGCTATGACTTCTACCGCAGTATCATCCTGAACTTCTCTGACTTGTTCATATCCAGATACTGCAAATGTCATCCTAACTCCACACTAAGTTATCATCCTGAACTCCTCTATATTGTACAAATGTAATTAAAAGCTCTGACATACCGCTTAAACTAAACGACACAAAAGAAACAATTAGATGATTATGTATGGAACCGAGTAGAACATTTAAGGTAGGTTTATCAGAAGGTAAGATAAACGTTTAACAAAGTAACATTTACAGCAGAAGACAATTTCAAACTGTGTCCATTCATCAGCTCAAACAATTAAACAAATTATCAAGGGGGTCTCTATCTAGATGTAGGCAAACAATGAGATTGGCCATTTTGATTTCTCTGTGTCTCGTAAGACATTTTTGGCCTGTATTTTCCAGCCATCTTATAGGAGGAGAACAAGAAAACTATGGTGTCAGCTAGTTTACCGTGATAGTATTATAGAGGCCCTCCATCTCCAGGGAGATGTCTCACAGTCAGCGCCACACAACAAGTGTAGGAAAGATTTAGTAACAAACATAAATATTTATAGAAAACACATCTTTGTAATTCAATATAACTGTGAGGAGGGGACCCAGGAGAGGACGCTCACTCAGATAACATCTTTTTCTTTCTCCTAGGGAACATTACAACACAAACATCAAGTCTATCTAAAATGTTTCGCAAGGCTGTAATGATCAATTCCAATGAACAGATCAAACAGTCATTTTGAAGATAAAAAATATTCCCTCTCACAATTAGCTGTAAATGTCGGTTATTTTCCATCCACTAGAGAGAGAAGGATTTTCTTTCCTTGCTGTTTTCTAATCATACGACAAGTAAGCTACAATTTCACCAGAAGTATAGGATATTATTTTGCTCTTTCTAATATTTTTTTTTGTATTACCTTGATTGCATTTGTTGCTGGAAGCATAAAATACAAGTTTATATTACCATGTTCTGAGAAATATTAGTCACCATGGTGATAAGCCAGAGAGGATGCGTATGTCCTAGGGATTTCTAATTAGACAGAGAAAGTCTACATATACACCTTTATTGTCAAACCCATAGGATATCCTTCAAATTGTCTCCGAAAAATTTCAAATTTGTTCCTTTTAATTCTTCCTTGGCCTTAAAAGCTTTTCACAGGCAAAGAACTGAAAAGTTGAGAGGAGTGACAAACGATTAGTGTAGACAACAAGGTATTGGAATCAGCTACGTGTAGCCAGGTGGTGGGGAAATATTCTGTATACCACCATAGCTCTTATCAATATTAGATGAACACAATCTACTTAGTCTCTGTAAAATGTGCATGTGGTGTGGCTATGTGCATGCTTTTCCAGGCCTGATATATGCTAACTGTATTTGCTAGAACATCTTGAGAACTCCTTAAGGAGATAGATATAACAGGTCAAAGGTAGAAAACTACAATAAAGATTTTTTCACCATTTTTTCAGTAATTTTCCTTAGTGTTGTTGCAAGAACCATTTACACTTGCTCCATTAGGGCAGAGTAAAGTGCATCTCAATTAGTTGAGTACCAGCACTGATAGGTCAGTATCTGGCCCTGCCATTATCCTTAGAGACCTGAATTTAATGAAAAATCTACAAAATAGCTATTAGCTTCCCACCTTGTGACCATATATGGACATAAACTGCCTTTAATCTAAATCGTAATGGAGCTTGTTGGCCTCAAGCATTTCTAACATGATCACTTAGATGCTTTATCACCGAGACGATACTGCACTTAAGTTTTTTTTTTCATCACTGATTATATATTTTCTTGTGTAAAAGATTATTACAGCCACAAATCAACAAACTGAATGTTTTTTGACATGAAGTTACTGAAAAGATTTGATTAGTTACATCATATAACTTATGCCTCTGTCTCAGACCTAGGACTGATTGTTCTGTAACCTAAAGAAGCAGCTGTTCATCACTGTTATTTCCTCCTTGATGATGATAGTAGACCTGCAATTTGAGATGCTATAGTTACTTTTATAGATTGCTTAAATTTCACAGGAAATATTTTCATTTCTGTTTTGTTTTATTTTCAGCAAATTCTGTCAGCAAATACCATGGTTTTCTGTACAAGCAACAGGATGATACAAAAGCACTTCCAATTTACGACCTTAATGGGTGGATAGCCGGCATACAAGCAATGGTAAGGCTCACAGAAACCATTTTCTGGGATATAAAAATCAACAATTGCCAATCCTTTATATATGTATTAGGGGTACACCACTAGGTAACATACACTAGACTTTAGAGGATCCTGTGTATGTGTTAAGGGTGTATACACCACTAGGTAACATACACTAGACTTTAGAGGATCCTGTGTATGTATTAAGGGTGTATACACCACTAAGAAGCACACACTTGACTGAATTCTATCAAGAATTCATCATAACATTAAGGGATAAAATTAGCTGAAGTTGACTGTTGAGAAGGCTAAAAAATGTTCTTCAGCAATTAAGATTCTATGATTAAAGAAGTTAAGTTCTACCACACCTAGATTACAAACTGATCTAACTCAAACAGGTGTTCTATCAATGTTATAAACATCATCAATGATTGGAAATCTGTTTTCTTCTACTATATATACCATATAGACTTGAGATAAAGTCATTCTTGCAATGGCGGATATTACTCAGGAAAAGACATCTCCTGCGTAAGTGGTCCTTATATCAATAATACAAAGAATTAGCCAATCTGAGTCTGATCTAATCATACATTATTGAAGTCTGGTCATTGCTTTGATGGACAGTCATATCACCAACACATGTCTCCTATAGAAACTACAAAAACATTGCCCATCCTGATGATGGACTAGACAAGAAGATCTGAGCAGGTGCTTTAGTCGTATGTGATGGACAACTCTCAACCTGACATGATCTATGCCTATTTACATTTGTCCAGATCTCTTGATATTTAAACTCATCTTTGTGTAATTAATTTGCCCTCTCTATGCTGTTGTGTTGACCTAGAGTGTAGAGATAACACTGTCTGCAGATGTTCCAGGCGATGATACATTGTCCATTCCTTGGCACCAGTAAACACCCACTTCTCTCATTACAGATGTGTTTATATCCAGGAAGTGTACCAATATTTCACCCTGTCCAAAAATGCCAGATTTACTCATTAACTATACTAGTATTTGAATTATTTATTTATCTATCTAAATTTTACATCTTCTGATAAAACTCATCATGTCTGTTGAACAAATTTGTTTAAAAACTCTTTCTAATTTTCCAAGTGTTCCATTAGTCATTACCCAATACCTCCACTCATTGTTTGGAGATTTCTTTTCCATCAGTCTCAAACGGTGAAATGTATCCCTATTTTAAATCAACATGTTGATTAGAAAATTATTCAGAGTTCAACTGTGATCCATATTTCATCACTACTCTGATGAGATTGCTATGAACTTTTCTAGGTTATTAGAATCCATTCATTATTACCTGGTCTTTAGGCTTCCCAGGTATGAGGCCAGGAGTATAACTACTACGGCTAAACTAAAGGAATGGATGTAGAGCCCCAGATCAGTCACCTAACTTAGGATAGAGAGTCCAGGATACAATTAGTAGCACATCAGTCACCTAACTTAGGATAGAGAGTCCAGGATACAATTAGTAGCACATCAGTCACCTAACTTAGGATAGAGAGTCCAGGATACAATTAGTAGCACATCAGTCACCTAACTTAGGATAGAGAGTCCAGGATACAATTAGTAGCACATCAGTCACCTAACTTAGGATAGAGAGTCCAGGATACAATTAGTAGCACATCAGTCACCTAACTTAGGATAGAGAGTCCAGGATACAATTAGTAGCACATCAGTCACCTAACTTAGGATAGAGAGTCCAGGATACAATTAGTAGCACATCAGTCACCTAACTTAGGATAGAGAGTCCAGGATACAATTAGTAGCACATCAGTCACCTAACTTAGGATAGAGAGTCCAGGATACAATTAGTAGCACATCAGTCACCTAACTTAGGATAGAGAGTCCAGGATACAATTAGTAGCACATCAGTCACCTAACTTAGGATAGAGAGTCCAGGATACAATTAGTAGCACATCAGTCACCTAACTTAGGATAGAGAGTCCAGGATACAATTAGTAGCACATCAGTCACCTAACTTAGGATATAGAGCCCCAGATACAATTAGTAGCACATCAGTCACCTAACTTTGGATGTAGAGCCCCAGATACAATTAGTAGCACAACAGTTGCCTAACTTATTAATCTAAAAACCAGTGCTGCTCTTGTGTAATTTTACAAGAAATTTCATAAATAAAATTAAGAAAATCAAATTTTGATACATCTCCACTCAGACAAATATTTGTTTATCAGAGAAATTTTCCAGCTACTGTTGTAGAACATCTAGTGGCCTTCTCTCTATCAAGCAATCTCTCAAATTGAATTTTCTGCTCCAACTGCTTCAGAAAATATCCATGAAAATAGCCTGTAGAAAAATTTACATTTTAATCAAGAGTTTTACTGATTTTCTGGGAAATTACACAAACGAGTCACTGAGAAGCTTGTTTCCTTCCAGCTATGGCTGTTTTTTTATATTACTTTAATTCTAGTTCTTCTTACAACATTATGTAATTTGAATTTTTTAGCAGTAAACCATAATTACCAGAGAAAATGTTAACCATTTTTATTGCAGTGATTTATTTTTTTCATTTATAAAAACTGAATCTCATATTTCTGATTATATAACTAATTTTAAAAGAAAGTTCTGAAACTGATGAGTATTTGAATATTAATAAGATTTTTAGATTAATTTAGAAAAGAAATAATGGAGGACTATATAATCAGAATATTGCACTGCTTCAAGTTTTTAAAAACCCGATATTTTTAAGAACAAGTAGGTATTCTTATAAAAAGAAGTGAAAACTACATCAATGGAGGTTGATTTCTTTGGAAATCTTTTCCTTCTTTCCATGAGAAATAACTGTTAAGAACTGGAGTCAAAATGTGATGCTATCAGCATAGTTGTTACAATGACTATCTCTGTAAGCTAGGACGTATGATATAATTAAGATTATATCATTGAAATGGAATCAACTCAAATCCTTCTCATTGAACTCCAGAAAAAGTTAGTCCTGAGAGAAGTTCCCTTTAATGAATGAAATTGCAGATAAAACAAAGTTGTTTTTCACCTATGTAACTTTTCTTTTGGTAGATTATGTTTCAGTCAATAAGTATTAAACATTTTTATTTTGTAAAATCTTAATGTGTTTCTCTAAGCCAACCATAGCATGACAATAGCCCATTTAGCTTGCTTTCACACTTGCTAAAACTAAGTCTGAATGGCGTTTCACACTTTAGGAAGCTTTCACTGCTAAAAGCAGATGGTTCCCCAGATAGTGGAACATACCAATAGAAATGCTCCGTTTCTTTCCGACATCGATACTGCCTTCCCTTTGGACAGTTTACGTATTCAGCTACCGCAACCGTGAGAAGCCTACAGGAGCTGCAATCTTCAATCACACAAATTAATTAGAAAGTGTATTGTACACACTGAAATATACATATAGTACCCTGGGGAACGAGATTTCATTTTGTTTTAAATTAAAATCTATCATTGTGGACAAAAAAAAAAAGTCGACGAGAACCATACAGAATGCTTCAGACACCTTTTCATAAAATTATCATGGCATCTCATTTTTGGCATATCGATCAGCAATATCTAACTCTTCTCACCAAACCCACTGAGACGTAAACTTTTCATTTCCCCAACAACAAAATGGACATGAAATAAAAAACGGGACGATACATCAAGTACCTAAATGACCAAAACTGGTTTGGTCTCATCTACGTAGAAAAAAATGGCAAAACTACTGCAGTTGATATCAATAAATTTTGTATATAACAAAATCAAACAGAAATGGCCAAGGAACCAGAGCAAATGATGTCCATTAAGGGAGTATAAAACAAAAAACAGCCAGCCGAAACCAGTGGCTGTCAAACCTGATCCAGGCGGTAATACAGTGACTTATCAAACATCACAGCAACATGAAGCCACCATGCATCAATGTTTCAATTACTGGATGATTAGACTCTATTTTTGCATCATATTGTACGGGTTTTTATACAGCAATACTAGATATTTGTCGGTGATATGATGTAATTGTACTGAGATAGCACTTAATGGAGACTAAATAATAATGAATGAGAAAAGAAAACCCAGTCCATCCTTCATATATCAAATTTTCTACGAAATATCGCTTTGGAATTTAGGGTTTTTGCTGCAGTAATCAAATTTTCATGCACATATATGAGCTGAATAAAAATCTCGAATCACTTTTCTCCCCTAATATATTTTTTTATTTACATTTCATTAATAGAATTTTAATGATTTTTAATTTACAAGTACATTGTACATTGTTATGAACTAATCCACTCACCTTATTATGGCATTCATTACATAGATGTTCACTTCAGCCATTCCAGTTTTTTTTAAGATGATTAAATTTCAACAACTACAATAAATGAATCACAGTATTTCTTTATTCCATTTTTTTTTTCTATGCTGAGCAACTTTTCCTGTAAAATTGAAATATGCAGACTAACAAGATAACCCTGCAACCGATTCACTTCCAGTTCACTGTAAACAGATCATCCCCAAATTGACCACAAATGATTCCCTTCAATAAACAAATGTAATAAGCTGCCACATTGACCAGACAAACGAGACAAATCAACCATACTGCACTTATTCCTATCTCCTTCAATCGCTGCAAGTAAATATTCATAACGTATTTATCTCAATAGGAAGCAGAATGTTAGCTGACCACTTGGGGCTAAAATAACTGGCCCTTCTTTATATTAAGTTAATTATTCCCCTCCTGAAAATCCATATTTACTACGGTGTATTGATCTGAGCAGTTCTCCATGTATCGGCAGATAAAAAGATGAATCACCAAAAATTATCTGTCCTGCTTTGCTGTCATATTGATCATTTGTATATTACGTAGGTTATTTTACATATGGTAACAAACTATCATGTACACTAGACGTTAAAAACATCTACATACTAACTTAGATATTTCTTTCTTAATCAAAAGTAAATACCCTTATTATTACCCTTATTAAAAACTGGTGCGAGATATATTACTGCTCAGAAAAACTCAAGTCAAGACGACAAGTCTTTATTTTATACATATCAATATATTTTATTAGGAATCAAAATCACAAAATTTATGATTCAATTAAGTATACCAATAATTTCTGTTGAAATTCCAATACAATCAGTAAAATATTTCTAGTTTCCATCTACAATTTTGTGTAATGGTTTACATTTTGTGAAGTTCTTGGTTTTCTGCACATTTGTGAAAACTATTTTCCTTTTTGTGACCTTTATATTCCTTTTTGTGACCTTTATGTGACCTTTATATTCCTTTTTGTGACCTTTATATTCCTTTTTGTGACCTTTATATTCCTTTTTGTGACCTTTATATTCCTTTATGTGACCTTTATATTCCTTTTTGTGACCTTTATGTGACCTTTATATTCCTTTTTGTGACCTTTATATTCCTTTTTGTGACCTTTATGTGACCTTTATATTCCTTTATGTGACCTTTATATTCCTTTTTGTGACCTTTATATAGAGTTGTTCACTTGTTATCCACATTTTTGTCTTTTCTTTCTCTCCATTATGTCAAAAAGGAAATAAATGTTTAGGAAATAAAGGTGATCGCATCCCTCCAAGACTCTAAGTCCTTCGGGTCTTTCGAAACAGTGTCACAGTGCCCAATCAGCTAAACCAAGAAAAAGCTCTTTGCCAAATACATTAGAAAAGGATTTTACCAAAGGTGATAAAAACAAAAAAATAATGAAGAAAAAAAATGTTTTTAAATGGATGAAACTATTCTGATTGGAAAGAAAATTAACAGTTATTATGAAATTTTCTTAAAATATTCCACTGGTCGCTGCAGCCATCCTGATGATTTTTACAGGCCATTCATCCTGGTTTAGCGTTAGTGGTATCCACAGTCCATTATCTTAATTGTCTGCTAGCCAAACTGGGAGGTAGAAAGGATCAGGGAGAGTTTTCAGACCTTCGGAAACTGTGACCTCCAGGGAAACAAGGACTTCTTTTGTGTGAACATATAACACCACTACCTCATTTACAAGGCACTGCTGCATTAGATATGTTCACAGTTCAACCCCAAATACAGCATCAAGATTCTCTTCAAAAATCACTTTATATGTGGCTATAATGGCCTCCTAATCAGACCCAAGACAAATATTTGGACACTGCTGTCATTATGTCTCCCAACATGGCCTCGGGAGGCAGGGTATGAGGACCGAGTAGAGAACCCCCAGCTGTTGACTCCCATTATCCATCCATATTAATTCTATTATCCCCATCGACAAATAAACTATCAAGGAATTTGTCCTATTTTCACAATGAAGTGACACACAGCATGCAGATACTTGAATTTGCATGCTTTGCAAGTTAAACAGCCGACTTTCCATCAGTCATTTGCCTTTAAGTTATAGATTCAAGGATGAAATATCCTTAAATACATATTAGCAAGAGAAAGGGGGCAGCTATTCAGCTTATTTGGAAATATGAAAATAGTACATAAGCATAATGCTACAGATTTATATATACAATTTATTTTTTTCAAAAATATGCAACACCAGTATATAATTTTTTTAAAATATATAAAGAATATAATAATATTAACATTTGGCAGTTAACCAGAAAGTAGAAGCATACTTATGTCTTATACAGCACCAGTAGAGTGTCTTACACAGTATCAGCAAAGTGTGCCTTACTCTGTCTTACACAGCACCAGTAGAGCCTGTCTTACACAGCACCAGTAGAGTGTGTCTTACACAGCACCAGTAGAGTGTGTCTTACACAGTATCAGTAGAGTGTCTTATACAGTATTAGTAGAGTCTGTCTAACACAGCATCAGTAGAGTCTGTCTAACACAGTATCAGTAGAGTGTGTCTTACACAGTACCAGTAGAGTCTGTCTAACACAGCATCAGTAGAGTCTGTCTTACACAGTACCAGTAGAGTGTGTCTTATACAGTATTAGTAGAGTGTGTCTTACACAGCACCAGTAGAGTGTGTCTTACACAGTATCAGTAGAGTGTGTCTTACACAGCATCAGTAGAGTGTGTCTTACACAGTACCAGTAGAGTGTGTCTTACACAGCATCAGTAGAGTGTGTCTTACACAGCACAAGTAGAGTGTGTCTTACACAGTACCAGTAGAGTGTGTCTTACACAGCACCAGTAGAGTGTGTCTTACACAGTACCAGTAGAGTGTGTCTTACACAGCACCAGTAGAGTGTGTCTTACACAGCACCAGTAGAGTGTGTCTTATACAATATCAGTAGAGTGTGTCTTACACAGTATCAGTAGAGCCTGTCTTACACAGCACCAGTAGAGTGTGTCTTACACAGCACAAGTAGAGTGTGTCTTACACAGTACCAGTAGAGTGTGTCTTACACATCACCAGTAGAGTGTGTCTTACACAGTATCAGTAGAGTGTGTCTTACACAGTACCAGTAGAGTGTGTCTTACACAGCACCAGTAGAGTGTGTCTTATACAATATCAGTAGAGTGTGTCTTACACAGTATCAGTAGAGTGTGTCTTACACAGCACCAGTAGAGTGTGTCTTACACAGCACCAGTAGAGTGTGTCTTACACAGTATCAGTAGAGTGTGTCTTACACAGCACCAGTAGGGAGTGTCTTACACATGAGCATCAGTAGAGTGTGTCTTACACAGCGCCAGAAGAGTGTGTCTTACACAGTACCAGTAGAGTGTGTCTTACACAGTATCAGTAGAGTGTGTCTTACACAGCACCAGTAGAGTGTGTCTTACACAGCACCAGTAGAGTGTGTCTTATACAATATCAGTAGAGTGTGTCTTACACAGCACCAGTAGAGTGTGTCTTACACAGTATCAGTAGAGTGTGTCTTACACAGGACCAGTAGGGAGTGTCTTACACATGAGCATCAGTAGAGTGTGTCTTACACAGCGCCAGAAGAGTGTGTCTTACACAGTACCAGTAGAGTGTGTCTTACACAGTACCAGTAGAGTGTGTCTTACACAGCGCCAGAAGAGTGTGTCTTACACAGTACCAGTAGAGTGTGTCTTATACAGTATTAGTAGAGTGTGTCTTACACAGTATCAGTAGAGTGTGTCTTACACAGTATCAGTAGAGTGTGTCTTACACAGTATCAGTAGAGTCTGTCTAACACAGTATCAGTAGAGTCTGTCTTACACAGCACCAGTAGAGTGTGTCTTACACAGTATCAGTAGAGTCTGTCTTACACAGCACCAATAGAGTGTGTCTTACACAGTATTAGTAGAGTGTGTCTTACACAGCACCAGTAGGGAGTGTCTTACACATGAGCATCAGTAGAGTGTGTCTTACACAGCGCCAGAAGAGTGTGTCTTACACAGTATCAGTAGAGTGTGTCTTACACAGTATCAGTAGAGTGTGTCTTACACAGTATCAGTAGAGTGTGTCTTACACAGCACCAGTAGAGTGTGTCTTATACAATATCAGTAGAGTGTGTCTTACACAGCACCAGTAGAGTGTGTCTTACACAGCATCAGTAGAGTCTATACAAAGATTGGGGTTCTTTACAAGATAAGATTGTGTAACATCTGTTATATATAAAGATATATATATGTTGTCTTCACTTTTGAGAAAATTAATAATCAGCTGAATGGCTATAATATGATAGAACATTAAAAAAAATTCTTTTTCACAAACAAATTGACAGGTCCATAAAACTGAAATAAATGTTATTATTTGCTTCATGTAATATTTTTAATTCACAATCAAATGGATTCCTGGACAGTGTAGAAAGACTTCTATGTATCTAAGGCAGCAACTGACCTTTGTCCGCTGTCAACAAAGTCATTCAACTTCCTCTAATCAATTTCAATCAAGCATTGAAGCTAGGAACAGACAATGGTTCCGAAAATACTTCAGGGCAAAGTTGATGAACCTTTCTGATCCGAATAAAAATGCCCTTAGCTAAGAACTGCTGATCAAAGCATCAAATTAATGAGAAAGACTTCCAACCAATCTCCAGACCCAGGTGCTAGTAGAATTTCTAATAGGAATAATACTGGTGTCATGTTTTCTGATACAATGATAAAATTGTCAGTATTGTTGAAAATCATTCAAGCTCTTTTTTTGTTCAATGAATCAGGCAAATGCAGCATGTTTTAATTGTAAATTAAATACCTTTGCTAATGACCAATTAGTTTCTGTGTTTGAACGTACTAAGTTAAAATTGCTTTCATAGGGACTAATTTTGATAATTGATCTGGAAAAAATTGAAGCTAAAAGGTATTTTGACAAGTAAGGAATAAAATGGCAGTCTTTGATGCTTTAGGGTATAGTACAATGTGCAGACCTTACAGTGGCCTTGAATTCAAACGTAAAACACAATTCTGTCTTATGATAAACCCAACCAGCGTGTCTGTTGACAGAACCACCGTGAACTATTATCAATCACATCAATGTCTCAATATAATCACACTAATGGCAAAATTTTCACTTTCATCTTCAAAGTTGAAAACAACAATGGCTCAGTCCGCCCCAAATATAGTCTAATTATCCTTGGGATTTTCTTTTTAAAATTTCATGAATTTTTTCTCATTTTGCCCTTAAAAAATCTATGACACATCTTTGTTTTATCATGAATCTGCATCTAAGAAAAACTTAACTTTCAGCATAAGGCTTTTTTGATCATTGAACCAATGGCTATATATAATCTGATGTTTGCATGGTGCTTGTCTCTTGCTAAATTCCATAACAAAACTGAGTTCTTATGTGTTTTTTTAAAGTTTTTTTCTTGCTTTTTTCTTTTTGGGGAAAAGGAAAAATAATCTTAGCTAAGTTTTTTGGAGTCTTGGCTAGAAAATACAGTAATGTACACAATGAGGAGTGGATATAATGGGCACTGACAACACTTTTCAGTCTAGTCATCTGGCTTCCTTAAACCCCATGATTGCAAATCATTTTGAAATTAATTGATATGACTTGACCACCATCTTGGAATACCATGGAGAAGACTAGAATTTGACATTAAGGTACATTAATAAATGATGGTGTTATGAACTCTGTCTCGACCAGAAACAAAAACCGGACCCCATTGTCCTGAGATTCCATGCTGAGACAGAAACCTCTTGTCATGGAAATGTCATCTTTAAAAATCACACCTCAATGTTAACATTTCCCAGAGACAAAAAAACACGCAAAAATGGAACTGTCCTTCATTAAACCCCCTATAAGGACATGGAACACTAGGTCCTTTGAGGGGTTGGATCATGACTAATTATGTCACTTTATAAAGTACAAAACGCTGTGCTCCCAGGAGCCAATCACAAGCTGGATGACATTCTTATACCCTCCTTTGAATTCTGTTACAATTATCTTGATGACTTCTCTGAATTCACTTCCAACATCTAAGATTGCTAAAAGGCTTTGTGAAATATGAAATTGATCAACTTGCATGTAAGTGATCAATGCAGGTGTAGAAAAATGTTGAATGTTCTACATACATAAGAAATTTTTTATATTAAATTCCTGTTGGGAATATTCTTTCCATAGTGTTTCCTTACACTTGAAGAATTTCTCTTTCCTTCGATTCTATCTTCTTACAACTTTTAAATATGAAGTTGTATTTTCTCATCTATCCATCTTCTTTCACCAGACAACTGATTGGTAGTAAGGACATAGACAAGATTGTTTTATCGATTTGGTGCCGTCTTAATCTAACGACGGCAGGTGACCTTTTCGTTATTGTTTTTGTGAAGAGAAATTAGAGATTAGCAGCAGGTTCCATGTACTTACCTAATTATAGGCCAATATTGGCGGCCACCTACCTGGCAGTAGACAGCCATTTCTCTAGGGCCTGTACAATTAAAATCTCACAGCAACCATGTGGTATCACAGGTGATTATATAGTATGGTACGCTCAGAAACACGAACATTGTACTGTAAGGTACGCTCAGAAACACGAATATTGTACAGTATGGTACGCTCAGAAACACGAACATTGTACTGTAAGGTACGCTCAGAAACACGAACATTGTACTGTATGGTACGCTCAGAAACACGAACATTGTACAGTATGGTACGCTCAGAAACATGTACATTGTACAGTAAGGTACGCTCAGAAACACGAACATTGTACAGTATGGTACACTCAGAAACACGAACATTGTACAGTATGGTACGCTCAGAAACACGAACATTGTACAGTATGGTACGCTCAGAAACATGTACATTGTACAGTAAGGTACGCTCAGAAACATGTACATTGTACAGTAAGGTACGCTCAGAAACATGTACACTGTACAGTATGGTACGCTCAGAAACATGTACACTGTACAGTATGGTACGCTCAGAAACATGTACCCTGTACAGTATGGTACGCTCAGAAACATGTACCCTGTACAGTATGGTACGCTCAGAAACATGTACATTGTACAGTCAGGTAGTATTTCACACACACACACACCCCCCCCCCCCCCCCCCCCACCCCACTTTTTTTTTATTTGGTAAAGTTCCGAGTTATTGGAATTAAAAGTGATAACATTGGAGAGTAATCTAAGTTAATCAAGTCTACATTAATACAAATGCAATGAAAAATCAGTGATTTCATATTTACTACACCTTAACAAAACAAAAATTTATATTCCAATGATAGTAAGATCACATCTATAATCAGAATGATCTAGACGGTTATCAAGGTCAATTGTATCCTGACCCATTCTTTGTTCTACGAATCATTACAAAGCTGTTCTGATTACTCTCAACAATTCAGATCAGATACGAGTAAAAGCTTAAAACGACAACATCACTGTGTCGTACATTATTACAAATTCTTCAAAGGAGCACCAGAAGGTTACTTAAAAAAAACCTATAATTGTTGAAAATGGAGATCTTTGGCTTTTTAGTTAGCAATGATACTATCCCTTTGAACTTACAGATATTGATGTACCTTCACTTCTTAATCGGAATAAATTAGAGCACTCAAGCAGCATCTTAATTGGAGAATCTCATCACAGCTATGTTAAACATCAGATTTGAAGTCAAACGGAGCACTAATTTAATTAGATGATTAAATAATTCCATGCTGAAATATCGTACCGATGCCCACCTTGTTAGATACTACCCCCAATAGTGGCTCCGTACTGACCCCCACCTTGTTACATACTACCCCCAATAGTGGCTCTGTACCTTGTTAGATACTACCCCCCAATAGTAGCTCCGTACTGACCCCCACCTTGTTAGATACTACCCCCCAATAGTGGCTCCGTACTGACCCCCACCTTGTTAGATACTACCCCCAATAGTGGCTCCGTACTGACCCCCACCTTGTTAGATACTACCCCCAATAGTGGCTCCGTACTGACCCCCACCTTGTTAGATACTACCCCCAATAGTGGCTCCGTACTGACCCCCACCTTGTTAGATACTACCCCCAATAGTGGCTCCGTACTGACCCCCACCTTGTTAGATACTACCCCCCCAATAGTGGCTCCGTACTGACCCCCACCTTGTTAGATACTACCCCCAATAGTGGCTCCGTACTGACCCCCACCTTGTTAGATACTACCCCCAATAGTGGCTCCGTACTGACCCCCACCTTGTTAGATACTACCCCCAATAGTGGCTCCATACTGACCCCCACCTTGTTAGATACTACCCCCAATAGTGGCTCCGTACTGACCCCCACCTTGTTAGATACTACCCCCCAATAGTGGCTCCGTACTGACCCCCACCTTGTTAGATACTACCCCCCAATAGTGGCTCCATACTGACCCCCGCCTTGTTAGATACTACCCCCAATAGTGGCTCCGTACTGACCCCCACCTTGTTAGATACTACCCCCCAATAGTGGCTCCGTACTGACGCCCACCTTGTTAGATACTACCCCCCAATAGTGGCTCCGTACTGACCCCCACCTTGTTAGATACTACCCCCAATAGTGGCTCCGTACTGACGCCCACCTTGTTAGATACTTACCCCCCAATAGTGGCTCCGTACTGACCCCCACCTTGTTAGATACTACCCCCAATAGTGGCTCCGTACTGATCCCCACCTTGTTAGATACTACCCCCAATAGTGGCTCCGTACTGACCCCCACCTTGTTAGATACTTCCCCCAATAGTGGCTCCGTACTGACCCCCACCTTGTTAGATACTACCCCCCAATAGTGGCTCCGTACTGACCCCCACCTTGTTAGATACTACCCCCCAATAGTGGCTCCGTACTGACCCCCACCTTGTTAGATACTACCCCCCAATAGTGGCTCCGTACTGACCCCCACCTTGTTAGATACTACCCCCAATAGTGGCTCCATACTGACCCCCACCTTGTTAGATACTACCCCCAATAGTGGCTCCGTACTAACCCCCACCTTGTTAGATACTACCCCCAATAGTGGCTCCGTACTGACGCCCACCTTGTTAGATACTACCCCCCAATAGTGGCTCCGTACTGACGCCCACCTTGTTAGATACTACCCCCAATAGTGGCTCCGTACTGACCCCCATCTTGTTAGATACTACCCCCCAATAGTGGCTCCGTACTGACCCCCACCTTGTTAGATACTACCCCCAATAGTGGCTCTGTACTGACCCCCACCTTGTTAGATACTACCCCCCAATAGTGGCTCCATACTGACCCCAATCTTGTTAGATACTACCCCCAATAGTGGCTCCGTACTGACCCCCACCTTGTTAGATACTACCCCCAATAGTGGCTCCGTACTGACCCCCACCTTGTTAGATACTACTCCCAATAGTGGCTCCGTACTGATCCCCACCTTGTTAGATACTACCCCCCAATAGTGGCTCCGTACTGACCCCCACCTTGTTAAATACTACCCCCCAATAGTGGCTCTGTACTGACCCCCACCTTGTTAGATACTACCCCCAATAGTGGCTCCATACTGACCCCCACCTTGTTAGATACTACCCCCCAATAGTGGCTCCGTACTGACCCCCACCTTGTTAGATACTACCCCCCAATAGTGGCTCCGTACTGACCCCCACCTTGTTAGATACTACCCCCAATACTGGCTCCATACTGACCCCCACCTTGTTAGATACTACCCCCCAATAGTGGCTCCATACTGACCCCCACCTTGTTAGATACTACCCCCAATAGTGGCTCCGTACTGACGCCCACCTTGTTAGATACTACCCCCAATAGTGGCTCCGTACTGACCCCCACCTTGTTAGATACTACCCCCAATAGTGGCTCCGTACTGACCCCCACCTTGTTAGATACTACCCCCAATAGTGGCTCCGTACTGACCCCCACCTTGTTAGATACTACCCCCAATAGTGGCTCCGTACTGACCCCCACCTTGTTAGATACTACCCCCAATAGTGGCTCCGTACTGACCCCCACCTTGTTAGATACTACCCCCCAATAGTGGCTCCGTACTGACCCCCACCTTGTTAGATACTACCCCCCAATAGTGGCTCCGTACTGACCCCCACCTTGTTAGATACTACCCCCAATAGTGGCTCCGTACTGACCCCCACCTTGTTAGATACTACCCCCCAATAGTGGCTCCGTACTGACCCCCACCTTGTTAGATACTACCCCCCAATAGTGGCTCCGTACTGACCCCCACCTTGTTAGATACTACCCCCCAATAGTGGCTCCGTACTGACCCCCACCTTGTTAGATACTACCCCCCAATAGTGGCTCCGTACTGACCCCCACCTTGTTAGATACTACCCCCAATAGTGGCTCCGTACTGACCCCCACCTTGTTAGATACTACCCCCCAATAGTGGCTCCGTACTGACCCCCACCTTGTTAGATACTACCCCCCAATAGTGGCTCCGTACTGACCCCCACCTTGTTAGATACTACCCCCCAATAGTGGCTCCGTACTGACCCCCACCTTGTTAGATACTACCCCCCAATAGTGGCTCCGTACTGACCCCCACCTTGTTAGATACTACCCCCCAATAGTGGCTCCGTACTGACGCCCACCTTGTTAGATACTACCCCCCAATAGTGGCTCCGTACTGACCCCCACCTTGTTAGATACTACCCCCCAATAGTGGCTCCGTACTGACCCCCACCTTGTTAGATACTACCCCCCAATAGTGGCTCCGTACTGCCGCCCCACCTTGTTAGATACTACCCCCCAATAGTGGCTCCGTACTGACCCCCACCTTGTTAGATACTACCCCCCAATAGTGGCTCCATACTGACCCCCACCTTGTTAGATACTACCCCCCAATAGTGGCTCCGTACTGACGCCCACCTTGTTAGATACTACCCCCCAATAGTGGCTCCATACTGACCCCCACCTTGTTAGATACTACCCCCCAATAGTGGCTCCGTACTGACGCCCACCTTGTTAGATACTACCCCCCAATAGTGGCTCCGTACTGACCCCCACCTTGTTAGATACTACCCCCCAATAGTGGCTCCGTACTGACCCCCACCTTGTTAGATACTACCCCCCAATAGTGGCTCCGTACTGACCCCCACCTTGTTAGATACTACCCCCAATAGTGGCTCCGTACTAACCCCCACCTTGTTAGATACTACCCCCAATAGTGGCTCCGTACTGACCCCCACCTTGTTAGATACTACCCCCAATAGTGGCTCCGTACTGACCCCCACCTTGTTAGATACTACCCCCCATAGTGGCTCCATACCTATTCATTGTTTGTCACTCTATGTCGACATTGTGAGGTGAGTCAGACCCGGTAATGTATGATTTCAGTAGCAGTACATATCACAACCTTGTCCAGATAAGACCGTAATAATCATCTAAGTATAGGGGGTTCGAGGGGTTGTCAAGTATCTTAAAAACCAATCACTTCCTAAATCCTCACCTGTTAAAGAGAAAATTAATTTTCTCAACATTATATAACTAAATATAAGTTATGTTGCCAGCTGGCGTGTAAAAGCAATCGCAGATTGCACCTATCTCATCCCATCCTGCACCCCTTTCAATCAGTAAACCACCATAAATTCCAATTCCTCTATATCGATAGGTGTGACATTCACACATGCTTTGATCTTCAATCAATACAAATCAGAGATTTCTGTTACGAAAGAGCTGCCAGCTGAAATTAGCCAGCCCTTGAGGAAATCGGTGTGTAAATATTCACCCAAAACTGACTGATACCAAACAACATTGACAAATTGTTTTTAAATTTGCTTTGATTTCCTGACGGGATTTTATCGAGTTTCAGTGCCATTTTTACAATTTCCAGGATTCAATTGCTTCCTGTCTGCAATTGAACTTCCCAATTACTTGATTATTACTGTTTTTGTTCTTTTTTCACCAAATAATTTTTCTTCGTATCAGAGCCAATCTGAATTGCTTAAGTAAAATGGAACATATAACAAACGTACTCCAACATGTGTATCTGGAAGAATTTAGTAATTGTGTCGCGCCAACTTACAGATTCCCTGTGTCACGCTGCCTAGTGTTTGAGGAATAGAAAACAAGTGGTAATTACAAAAACTAACAAATTGATCAAGTTTTCTCCAGCTAATCTTCCGTAGCCTTTGAATTTTTTCTGTCCAATTTACCAAGAAAATCTTGAGTGATAATCTCTTCTGATCATAAATAAAATTATTTTCCTGGTAATTAACCAATTGCAGTTGACAATTGTATGGACACATAATTTAGAATCTGTTGAAATGCATTGTTTAATCACCACTTGAAGAATTATTCAAATTCATCGGCTTCACACATGCAACAGTGATCTCAATTCTGCTCACACCAGGAGCCTTAAGCAAACTCCAATGTTAAAATACAGATGACACTTAACTACTATAGTATCTAATTTCTTTGTGTGGTACAATATGGAATGAACTGACCCCTACAGTATCCCATTAATGAACTGACCCCTACAGTATCCCATTAATGGACTGACTCCTACAGTATACCATTAATGAACTGACCCCTACAGTATCCTGTTAATTTTACTGACCCTTAAATACATTATCCCGCTAATGAAATGACTTCTACAGCATCCCGTTAATGAACGGAGCCTTTCATTATCCTATTAATGAACTGACCCCTACAGTATCCCATTAATGTACTGACCACTATCGCATCCCATTAATAGACTGACGTCTACTGTGTCCCGTTAATGAACTGACCCCTACAGTATCGCGTTAATGAACTGACCCCTACATTATTCCATCAATAAACTGACCCCTACAGTATCCCATTAATGAACTGACCCCTACAGTATCCCATTCATGAACTGACCCCTACAGTATCCCATTCATGAACTGACCCCTACAGTATCCTGTTAATGAACTGACCCTAACAGTATCCTGTTAATGAACTGACCCCTACAGTATCCCATTAATGAACTGACCCCTACAGTATCCCATTCATGAACTGACCCCTACAGTATCCTGTTAATGAACTGACCCTAACAGTATCCTGTTAATGAACTGACCCCTACAGTATACCGTTAATGTACTGACCCCTACAGTATCCTGTTAATGAACTGACCCTAACAGTATCCTGTTAATGAACTGACCCCTACAGTATCCCGTTAATGTACTGACCCCTACAGTATCCTGTTAATGAACTGACCCTAACAGTATCCTGTTAATGTACTGACCCCTACAGTATCCTGTTAATGTACTGACCCCTACAGTATCCTGTTAATGAACTGACCCCTAACAGTATCCCGTTAATGAACTGACCCCTACATTATTCCATCAATAAACTGACCCCTACAGTATCCCGTTAATGTACTGACCCCTACAGTATCCTGTATGGCCCCGAAAGTATAATTCAGTTAATTCCATTGTATGATTCCAGTATTGAATTCCCAATAAAACTCTACCCTCTCTACTTGTGGTATAATATTGTCACAGAGAATATTGCAGTATAACCAAGGCAATAATTCTAAGAACAATGAGCACGAAAATTAAACCTGCATCATGCCTACTTTTACTGATGGAAATTTAAAATTGATGTATTTGTGGAAGATGGTTCTAGTTTAAAACTAATGGTTTCCCACTCCATACACAAGCCTCAATGTCTTAAATGGCTTTTTTCATTGAATTTGAAATTTCCCACAAATTCAACCCACACGAGTAACATAATTACCAGTATTGTTCCTTTAATGTACACTATATATCTTGAGCTACCCTATAATTGTTGTTATACATATTGAAGGTGTAACAGAACTGTAGAGAACCATTTTAAGCCTACATTAAGTTACTCAGGGCGTCCATGCCTGCATTTAGAGCTTAATAAACTAGTCAGCATTGTTTTTTCAAAATTTCTGTTGTATTCTTCAACATCTTTTATTGATTTTTGTAAAAGTTACAACAGCTAACAATTATATGCCATATGTGCCATTCAAACTCATAATTTAAACGTTGAGCCACTTTATCTTCAGTGACAATACCAGGGCCATGAAAATGGGCTGAATCCTGGTTGATATTTTCCCGCAATGTTTTTTCTCAAAACATACATTATTTGTTGTAAATTTTATGATATTCATTCTAATTGAGATTTGATTTTTTTTTACAGATACCCGGGAATATGAATGGATTTAACTCTATGAATGAGAGTATACCTCTTCCACACATTGATGTGATGCCACCCATCATGATTGGGGATATAGTAGATGGCATTCAGATGTACACTGTGACAGGTTAGTTAAACCACACCGACATTATAACCACACATGACGTGGCTTAAATTAGATGTACTTCAAAAAATTAAATGTTATCATAAAATTGCTGCCAAGTAATGCCAACACAATCTGAATCACACAGAAAAACAAAAACATATATATATATATATATGTATCAAGTAATGCCAACACAATCTGAATCACACAGAAACACAAACACATACATATATATGTATCAAGTAGTGCCAACACAACCTGAATCACACAGAAAAATAAACAAGAATGTTGTTTTTTTTTTGTTACATTTTGCTACCTGAGAAGACATTATTGTATTTATCTGACCATAAGCCCACTCATACCCCCCTTGTAGTGTAATTGTGCTGGACCGCTGGGTTTAATTTAATACAAAAATAAATATGGTTACCTGGATACTCCACTCAGACTTGGAGATCTGCAAGTGTAGCAAAATAGTTCATTACTGATCATGAGGGGCAATAAGGCCATAAATGTGACCATTTTGGCAATTAGCTACATAGACCTTTGACCTTTGATTAAGAACACACAATATTTCTGGGACAGACAAACCGACCAACTGACGCCTCAGTGAATATATTTACAGACAGATAATCTTTCTCTTACTAATTACAACTTTACCCTGCAGATGGTCACCACCAAAAATGATGTGGTTCACACCAAAATATATACCTAGACCTGATCTATTACAGCGTTGCCAAGGAACTCTTCAGGGAAATACTGTTTCCATGGCAACCCCAAGTGGTCAAAGACAGGGGTGTGAAATCCAATCGGACAGATTTTAGGTTGGAAGCCATCTATAATTTTTGCCAACAACACAATGCCAAATTCTTCCTCATTACATGACAATGATGAAAAATTACCAACCCAAAAAAAGTGAAATTATAAGGGAAACTGATTGCAGCAAAAATAAGCCAATGTCACTGGCTTGAAATTGATACGTGTATTTCTCTTTCCACTAGAATTTATTCATCGGAACGTCAAGTAAGGAAACAAGATCTATTGCACCCATTAGTAAAAATTTATAATTACTTCTCAAGCTTGACAGGTTTTAAGGCGACATGCATGAAATTTAATGGCAGTAGTAGGTTTCAACTCATCAGTTTCAATCCCAGACAAAAACTGACACCAACTTTGGAGGATAGTAGCATAATCACATTCATTTATTTGTCACCATTTGTGAATCATGAAACAAAGACATAAATTATATTTGATATTATTATACGTCTTGGCTGAGGATAGAACCAGCCTCATCATCTTTTGTGGAATTTCTAAAATTAATTTTCATTTGTAAAGAGATTAGAAGTTCCTTATAATTATGTTAATGTTTCAATCAATAGCATGATGGACACAGTAGTAGACAGCTGAAGGAGGCAGGAAAACAGACAGAGACAAAATAACGATGACATTATCTATACTCCTCTTCCGTGGATATCTAACATTGTTTATTTCAATTTGATATCAGGTTATAAATCTGGAAAACCTATATTGCTAGCTATATGTATATAGATTTCTAGGGTCAATTTTCCGAAAAAGCTGGGGTTTTGACTGCTTTTTTTTATTTATTTATTTTTCAATTTTTAAAAGAGTTAATTAAATATGTGATAGTTTGTGAACACATAAGGAAATTATCCATTTTAGAGTTAATAAGAAATGCTGGATGCTGAGATTTTGAGGAGCACTTTGTTGATTTGTTCGTGGAATCAATCACAGATACAGCATCTATTTAAAAGAAACAAATATTTTGTTGAAATCAGTGATACAAGTCTTCAGGCAAATTTGGGGGATATTTCCAATCTCTGTTCATCAACAAATAAAAAAAAAATTTTAAAGAAGAAAACTGGACATCAAACAGCATACATTGTTAATTACAAAGTGGTTTTAAGTGAAATCTTTTATTACTGATTAGCTGGTCTCTGTAGGAGGTTGTGTGTTGTTTACATCCTCCGTTCAATACACATGGGAATTAATCAATAACCCCCAAAGGCATTTCATACATCGTATAAAGTTATCTCCCTTGCCTAGGTAGAAAGATTTTCACATAATTACTTTGAAATAAATTATTAAAAGAAAACAAAACAAAAATATCAGAGAACCATAAACACCTTACAGGATATCTGTTTTACAGCTTCTTGACGTGTAAAACTTCTAAGTCAGACAAATGTTTGCTGGCTTGGTGTAAATGTCCATTAGATACTGGTCTACAGTTAAATTACCTCCATCCCTGAATCACGAAAAACAATGTTACACAACTGTATTTGTTCCCAAGGGCTACGAACATGTAAAATGCATTCAAGTAAATCAACTGATCATTTTTTTCCATTATATTGATACAATTTGCTGCTGAAATGACAGATTTAATCTCCATCTGGAGGGACTTAATCCGAGTCTACGTAACCAACATCCTTTCGACTCTTCCTAAGCAGACATTCTTCTGAATCCCATGTTTGATATTTCATTTTTGAAATATTCAGCAATCACATAGATATAGCACAACAGGATATATTCATTTTCACATAAACTCTGTCCAGTTCTTGTCAAAACAGTTTATCAGCAAGCATGTGAGGATTTAATCAAGGTCAAACAAAGGTCACACACAATTTCATACACATCTAGAATATAAAAATATTGTGATGAGCTGATTGAATGGTTTTTCAAATGGAAATTCACTGTCTGCAACCATTCATGGCATATTTATCATAGGAAAAGCACTTAACAGTTTTAGCATTTTAATAGACATCTACAAATTATCAACACAACTCTCACAAAATGTCTGCCACACAGCTGCCATCCACCGTACATTTAAATTTATAGCTTCTCAATATGGTATTATTAATTTTTGCGGACAAGCAGACATGTTTCTATCAGCCCTATCTCCGACCTAATAGGCTTATTAGAATCTCTGAAAGATGGGAAGAAGAATGATTTTTTACCACCAAGAAATGCAGAGAAAACAATCAAATAAGTCAGAATTTGAAAATGTAGATTTAACTTTTATTTTCAGTCAGAAATCCTATAACCCATATTTCCCATGGTACTTACAAGTTCTTATCTAGATTTGAGCATTTATTAAAGAAGGAAGTTTAAGATGAGAAAGAAAATGTCCAATTATAAAGCTGATGAAGTACTACCCACATAGGAATATACAATCACGTGTTTTCAAATGCAATTCTTCTGACATTTCAAAGTGGTAATTCTGCACTGATAAATACTCCCATACAAAATTAATATTAATGTACAAATTATTGATGGGTAAGATAAGCACTTTATATTCATTATGGTATATATATACAGCTGGTTCACTACTGGGATGGTCAACAGGTGAGACATACCTGTAATCAGACGCCCCTTTGATCTTCCCCAACCTTAAATTCCCACTAACAACACCTCTATCCATTCATTGATAATGATAATTTTCATTTCTACAAATGTGCTGAAATGACATTGAGAAACAACCTTTAATTCAATCTACTAATTTATCTTTTTATTCAATAGATTTTAAATTCAATTAGCAATTTAGTTAGCATTGGGTATTCCATTAAGATTACTGATGAAATTATCTTTTAGTACTTCATTGCTAGAACCAGTAATTGCTTCCTGTCTCAGTATTTTAATTAAAATGAAGATTTTTTAAAGATTACCACTGAAACTTTTGATGTTTACTGTATATTTGTATAAATATTTGTACCAATTCAGAGCACATTTTAGTTTTTTTTCAAATTCAATGCAATAACAATTTCTTATACAATAAACTTTTTATCCTCCCTATTCTTCAGCTTATTTCAAACACCCGAAGTTGATCTGTAACCCTATTGCAAGGATTGGTATAACCCTCGGGAAAGGGCTCTACATACAGATGGGGCCAGACCCAGTCACCATGTATCAACAGATTGCGATGCACGCCAAGGATCTATCCCCGATCTGGAAACCAGGAAGCTGTATACCTTCCATGGGTAAGTACATCATAAGCTTCATACCTTCCATGGGTAAGTACATCATAAGCTTCATACCTTCCATGGGTAAGTACATCATAAGCTTCATACCTTCCATGGGTAAGTACATCATAAGCTTCATACCTTCCATGGGTAAGTACATCATAAGCTTTTAATTCACAGGCAAAAAAATCCCATAATTATGTTATTAAAACTTAACCGCAAATGACATGTACATTGATTGCGTTGATTTCCGAAGCCTTTCAAGTCATTTTACAAAGAAAATGTTACTGTATAATCATACGACCAATTCTCTCTTCTCATAAGGTCTTGTTTAATGACTATTTGCTTACAATAGTACAATGGCGATAAATACAACAACCAAGGGAAGTAACTCTGGTGTAAAATCAGTAAAACAGGATTCCAATATATTGTTCCACAAAGGAGGTAACAGATACGGAATTCTCATCATTCTATTGTTTTCTTTAAGAATGATGTTTTAACATCAGAATATGTACACAAAACTAATTTAATAAGATCACTTAACTTAGAAAGTCATATTTACGGACTCTGACCACTAAAAATTACATTACAATGTACATATTAAAAGTGTGAATTACATATGTAATTATATACCATAGTCAACTCCGATATAAAATCTTTCCTTCATATAAGCTTCTTCTGGAGAAAGCTTGTATCACCTAGTCCTAACACATGTTAATGATTCATATCCTCTAACATAACATACACTTGGCCTTGACATTACCGGACATTAAAAGGTGAGAGATTGATTATCTCACACAAACGTTACAGTAATTATTCGAATGTGTCCTGCCTCCCATCCTCAATCAAATCTGGGACCAAATTTTAGAAATGTGACATAATTATCCGACAGCAGGTGCCAATCAATGTCCATTCTGCTTGTCAAAAGATTAACATGTGACACCTCGGAACTCCCTCTGGAGATCCGTGACTGCCAGGAGAACTCTCCAGGCAAAGAAATCAACCTCAATATTCATGCTCACACTTACATTGTAAAGTTCTTTATATTTTATCCATGGGCTCTTTCTGTCCAGAAAGGACATAAGGATGAATTATACATCATAACATTGCAATTCATGATTCTCTTTCATCTTTCAATTAGCACACTATCAATTATTTACTTATAGTGCGACATGGTAACCGATAGTTACAGATGATAATGCCCGACCAGCCTCAAACAAGGCCAAATAATTCACCCCCTCATGAAATTTAGATTTGACAGGTGACCATGCTTTACAGCGACCTATCATGTGACTGCAGTTTACTATACAGGGGCGAATACTAATGTAACCTATGTCAATATCACAGCTCCAAAAAATATGAGAGAACACTAGTCTTATACTCTCCGGCCTTGTAATGGCCGACCAACATGCAAAGGTCTACCGACACAGGCCAATTGGTGGTTAGGATTAGCCCCTCTTGGTTTAAATCATCCCAACATGGAGCAGAAGTTGAGCAATGGATGGCTTTCTCACTTCTTTCTCTTGGCATCCTCTACGTGACGCATCGTTATGGAAATAGGAGAGTTCTAAATTCAGAGATCAGATGTAACAAGTACCAGTTGCCATTCAGCGGAATCAGAATCGGAATCAGAATCAGAATTGTACATTTTTAAGACACCATATCTGATAGACCTAAACAGAGTCCTGATGTAAGGATGCAGAGAAAGGATATCAAATTCAATCTGTGAATTATTTAAGACATACGGTAATGATATTTCACATTAGATAGAAACCGAATATAAACAAGAATGTATCTAATCATACTTTGTGTAAGAGTACAAACTCTAAAAATGTTAATTTGCATACAAAAACACAGAAAAATATAATTAAGCAATTGCAGGGTAATTAATGATGTCACGAACATAATTATAAGGTGAGAAACCTCTTGGTTTTCTACGGAGAAATACAGATCCTCATTTAACTCATCAGCTCAACATTTAGTTTAAGTAATTTGTGTACTTCATGAAAATAGAGTTCCAAATTATAATCGACAGCAATCTTCCTGAGAGTAATATTTTCCAGGGATTCAATTAAAACATTTAAAAGTATTCCAGAAAGTGGATAGTGGTGCTGTTAGGAGATAATGTTAAACTGCAGACAAAGAAGATTGGCATTACAGTGACAATAACCATATCATAGAATTGTTTATTTAGAAAATTCACTTGTTCTTCCAAATACATTCATCAATTCAATAATAAATCAACCCAACCTAATTAACTCCGATATGCATCTGGCTTACCCAGTATAGTGACAGAGACCAGGCTACAGCACTATCTCTCAGCTAGTTTTAATAGCAGACAGACGTCACTTTATATTCTCTTGCTTATATTCCTTATAAAACTGATTTGTAGACAGAGATAGTTAATTGTAAAACTCTACCTAAAACATTAATATTTATTATTTCAGAATAATTTTGAATTTGATATGTTTGAACAGAAGAATGAAATATTGATTGCAGTCTTTCTGAGGGTATTCTTCAGCATGTGATGAGGAAATGGCAGAATTAAAAATTGATATTTAATTTAGATAAGTATGAATATCTTTAAGCCTTAAAATGATGAATTCTTAAATATTTGTTTAGACAGATAAGAGAGTTTTAGAGGGCTTTAACTAAATGATATTACACATGGGTTATTGTGCATTTATTATTTACAGTTATGAATCCTGGGGCGTAATGAATCATGCTGGATGACCTCAGTGACGCGGAACATATTGTCGCCATACTAGACTGATTTTAAGTGCATTAGAACATTATAAATGAGGCAGATCTGACAAAGAAGCTGTACCTTTGAAATCTAAGCCAATTTTATAAAAACAGAGTTCAATCAACTCCCCAGCACATGCACATATAATGTTATCTGTAGGTGATCGCACGAAAACTTTTATTGTGAGTTACATTCAGCTTCTTAAATCAAATCAAAAGGAAAAATATCAAATCCCAATAAACCTAATAGGATCTCAGAAGATAACACAATATGTGTTAATTATCAATATATAGAGGCTCTTGTCCTTCCATTGTCAGTATTGTTTGGCTTGGCTCAATGCCAGTCGACACTGTAAATGCAGGAAGTTCTGTTTCATATTTCGTATTTCGCTCTCGGCAATTGACAGAAGGTTGAATTTGTCTATGTTAATTACATATAAGTGGTTTGATTATATAATACAGAATGATAAAGCGTATCTTCGTAATTCTGATTTTTGCTACAGTTGCTAGGATACAAGACCAGAAAAAATACATTTAACCCATTTTCGAAAAGTCAAACTTAATTACTGGGTCATGTGTGTGAAGGACAAATAGTCTCTTGAAAAGAATCCAATTGAATGTGGTGACTTTGACAAATGAACAATGTTTTCATGTAAAATTCTATCACACAAACAAGAGGTAAATCTCTGACTATTTCTAGCCTTGTACTATCAACTCATGCTGCATAAAAAATAGGAAATTCTGATAACTGTGTCTACTCATTAATCTTTCCACACAAATCTTTTGTCATACACAATCAGCGGAGCTAATGAGAAAGTCTTTCCTTGTTTGTAGCTAAATTTTCGGTAGATCATTAATCTAGCTCCAAAGGCACATCAGTGATAGGTAGCTACTGATCAGATACATCAACTGCACCACAGCAACCAACTAACCTGAAATATATTTTGATCTATAGGCCAATTATCAAACCTAAATCTCATTACAAGTTTATAGGTTTCAGCCATTTTTTCTTCTATCTAGCACAAAAAATATCCCGAAAGCAGACTCGAATGTGAAAATGACAAAATGGTCACCATTTCAAGTAAGATTATCAGGTATCACTGGGAAAGTAAAGCTGTCTGTACAGAAGAGAATCCGTCAGCTGTGTAGATATTAGGAGGAACACACACCAAAATGGTCGGCAATACGATATTTCTCCAGAGAGCCAAACAGCGGATAATTTTGAACAATTCATGACAAATTACAGCCCGATTTCTAGTTGAAGAGATGACAATGTACAGCAATGACTCTTCAATCAGAGAGAAAATAATTACACCACGAACCACAACAAATAAGACAAACCCCTCATCTTCGGGTGAAAAATGTATTATGCTTGATATCTGAACAGAAAGAAATAACTATTTTTGGATACTGACACCACTAAAGACATGAATAAATCATCCACTAACTTCACCCTCATGTATAGAGAGTTATCCTTCACAACTGGCCACGGATGTAACGGAGGGGCCTCCGAGAAACTACTTCATACATGTATTACAGTGGGGCCTCCGAGAAACTACTCCATACATGTATTACACTGGGGGCCTCTGAGAAACTACTCCATACATGTATTACAGTGGGGCCTCTAAGAATCTACTCCATACATGTATTACGGTGGGGCCTCCGAGAAACTACTCCATACATGTATAACAGTGGGGGCCTCCGAGAAACTACTCCATACATGTATTACAGTGGGGCCTCCGAGAAACTACTCCATACATGTATTACGGTGGGGCCTCCGAGAAACTACTCCATACATGTATTATGGTGGGGCCTCCGAGAAACTACTCCATACATGTATTACAGTGGGGCCTCCGAGAAACTACTCCATACATGTATTACAGTGGGGCCTCTAAGAAACTACTCCATACATGTATTATGGTGGGGCCTCCGAGAAACTACTCCATACATGTATTACAGTAGGGCCTCCGAGAAACTACTCCATACATGTATTACGGTGGGACCGCTAAGAAACTACTCCATACATGTATTACATTGGGGCCTCCGAGAAACTACTCCATACATGTATTACAGTAGGGCCCCCGAGAAACTACTCCATACATGTATTACGGTGGGGCCTCCGAGAAACTACTCCATACATGTATTACAGTGGGGCCTCCGAGAAACTACTCCATACATGTATTACGGTGGGGCCTCCGAGAAACTACTCCATACATGTATTACAGTGGGGCCTCCGAGAAACTACTCCATACATGTATTACAATGGGGCCTCCGAGAAACTACTCCATACTATGTATACTCACTAAATGATAAAACTATGCAATATACACAATTACAATTAAATGACAATCATTTTTAAATTTCATGATAATATCATCCAACATTTTAAAAAGTTTTATACAAAGATAGAAATGACAGAAGACAGAAAACGGCAAACATATCCTTATCTTCTTCGGGACTACCATGATGTTTTCAGCACCAAACCCTGACGTGGCAGACTGCTGGCGGGGAAACACCACTTGTTTCATATCTATGTATAAATACACACCTGAGTAAAAAAACTACTGATTTATAACTTGATATGATGATGATAACTTGTTATGATGATAACTTGGTATTATATCTCAGGCTGTGCCAAGATGTCAACCTAATGAACAGGAAGTTCTCCGAGGTAGAGAACCTGTGCAGACATACAGCATCTTCCTCACACCAATATTTGATACCATTTATCTTATCTTTGCTGGTCTGCTTATTGTTTAAGACACGACAGGTAGTCAAAAGTTGACTGATATTCATTAACTCTTTTAAAATACACAGATTGTATCAGTATATGTGTAATGATATGTCAGGAAAGTGACTCGACTTACTGAAGTTTGCAAGATGATCCGATAAAAATAACAGGATTACGTAAAAAAATCACAGGCCCTTCTGATGACCTTGATACAGAACGGTTTCAATATGATACGAGTTCCGACAGAAGAAAAGGCAAGTGTTTGCTTTGACTCATTCAAGAGTTTATTTTTCAATGATAAATTTCCTGTACAGTTGTATAAACAAAGGATTGCCAGTTCTCAGCCAGTGCCATTATGTAAGATTAATTAACATAAAACAACTGGAAAGCAGTTTCACTAGTACAATAAATAACAGATATCCTAAACAAAACTTAATGGAAGGATGTATTTATAATCAGGTTACTACTTCTGTCACTTTTAGACTAAACAACCATCACAACATCACGGCCAGAGTTCCCATGTATATATGCCATATCCTCCTAGGTCCCTGTATAGGCAATGACAACCTTACCAGGGCTGAATATAGAACTTAGTAAACTGATGTGAAGTATCAACATTATATATATCTGTAGGTACCTCAGTAAACTGATGTGAAGTATCAACATTATATATATCTGTAATACCTCAGTAAACTGATGTGAAGTATCAACATTATATATATCTGTAATACCTCAGTAAACTGATGTGAAGTATCAACATTATATATATCTGTAGGTACCTCAGTAAACTGATGTGAAGTATCAACATTATATATATCTGTAATACCTCAGTAAACTGATGTGAAGTATCAACATTATATATATCTGTAGGTACCTCAGTAAACTGATGTGAAGTATCAACATTATATATATCTGTAGGTACCTCAGTAAACTGATGTGAAGTATCAACATTATATATATCTGTAGGTACCTCAGTAAACTGATGTGAAGTATCAACATTATATATATCTGTAGGTACCTCAGTAAACTGATGTGAAGTATCAACATTATATATATCTGTAGGTACCTCAGTAAACTGATGTGAAGTATCAACATTATATATATCTGTAGGTACCTCAGTAAACTGATGTGAAGTATCAACATTATATATATCTGTAGGTACCTCAGTAAACTGATGTGAAGTATCAACATTATATATATCTGTAGGTACCTCAGTAAACTGATGTGAAGTATCAACATTATATATATCTGTAGGTACCTCAGTAAACTGATGTGAAGTATCAACATTATATATATCTGTAGGTACCTCAGTAAACTGATGTGAAGTATCAACATTATATATATCTGTAGGTACCTCAGTAAACTGATGTGAAGTATCAACATTATATATATATCTGTAGGTACCTCTGTTACAAAATGCTTACAAGCCATCATCAATGGTTATAATTCAAAATCTCATCAAAGAATATGTATCATGTTACTTTTTTACTTTTCAGGTCTTCACTACTTTCGAAATCTTTCTAAAGACTTGCCGTGTGAGAAAATATACCCCGTGTTCCTGATGTATGATACAGAAGGAAAGCTTGGTGCCTTTGGCTGGTCCTTCCAGGGAAAGCCGATGGATGTCTCCAGCAGCAAAATCAGTTGGTTTCGCATGACTCCACAAACGTATGCTGTAAGTGCATGTTATATCTGTCAACCTTCGAACTTCCAGACACAATGTATTTACCAGTATAATCTGTGACTTGCTTGTCAGAAATTAACTTAAATTAATGCTTAATTGTTCTGAAGGTTATGTCAACATTTGCTGAAGGGTTAAGAAAACCACAACTTTTGATAAGTTTTCTATATACAAACGTATTACATAGTCATATGGTAAGTGGTGAAATGCTACTTGGTGACATGGTTTGCGGTAAAATTATACCTAATGACACATTTTTTTGCTATTTATTGCATCAAGTCACATGGACTTTGTTCCTCGCTATGGACTTTGTTCCATCATTACCAAAACAGCTACCAGGACTTGACACCCAGTGTTTACCTAAGTTAAAGATACTATAATAATAATATGTTGCTCAATGATACTCAAAATAATCATTTCTGTGATTTGTTAAGCATTGCCGAACTCGGTCATATTGTCATGACCAATTGGTCATATTGTTATGTCCAATCGGTCATATTGTTATGTCCAATCGGTCATCAAAGTAACAGGGACTTGTTTTTAACAATTAATAGTCAAATTAACATGGTCTTTATTGTCTTTATTGCCTTATATGCTGATCAAATCTGCATGGAAACTTGTTCGAACTAGTTAAATCACATTATTTTATTCAAGTATAAAGGTTTCAGTAACAGAGCTGCTCCAAAACACACATTTATTGTGTACCCATATCCCTGGAAGATATCCCTGGTAACGATTAATTCATCACTTGAATCTGGTATTGTGTGGCAACCCTCAGCACAAGGTCAGGAATTTCAAGCATATGTCATTGTCGAATTATCCTGAACTTTGACCCTTATTACTTCTTATCAATATGCATCTTTAACCACTAATGGAGTTGTGTCATATCCAAAATGATGCCTTAAGTGTTCCACCCTGAATAAAATTTGAAACCAGCAAAATGAAAACCTACACAAATTAAACATGTCATTGAGATATATTCAAATTTCCTCTAATGAAATTAATCAGAAAGAGCAGGATAACTTTTGTTTGTCTATAACTCTATTTATACGGCCATTCTCCATTGTTCTTCATTAAAGATAATAGAGAGAGAATGTATGTAACATCTGTCGAAGATTAGATACCATGGTAATCCTAGCTCCAATTAGACTGCTGTCATTACACACCCAGATATCAGCATGATATTTCTCTTCATCGTCAAAATAAATTTCCAAATGTCTGCTCCATTTCTAGACATGTAAAAATCATATTTCCAGAAAACACTTCTTAAATTTCGCCAAAATGTTATGACTTCATTAATGGTGTTAAAGTTGACTGCCGTTAAAATGTCAAACATCCGTGTGCTTTTGGTCTGAATCATCAACAAACTTTGAAGTAATATCTTTACTCAGACATAAGTAAGTTTGTGTAGATGTTGACCTTGACCTTCACTAAGCCAACTCAACAGTAAGTGTCAGGTAATGTAGATAATCTGATGATGTGTTGAATTATAGGTGGGTTTTTTTATCTCTCCAACACAGGACAAAGTTTGATATGTCCAAGACTGGTTCACTCATATCAAATCATCACATGTATCTAATATTTTTATTTATTCATTTGCAAATAATGTAATGTATAGTTGTATACAAATGACAAGCATTAAGGAATATCAAACAAATATTTGTGAAATATGGGGCCCCATGCAATTATTTTTATTTTGATACAAAAATGAGGTTCGTGTAGCCACTGTATGATAAGTTTATGGGTATGAACGTTTTTAAAAGATAAAAATCAAGTATTAACCAAACAAATTATGTGTTTTTTCACTACTTTTCATAACTGCGATATACCCACTGGAGATCAACTCCCAATTTACAGTCAAACCATGTATCGTAAATCGACAATAAATTTACCAGATGAATAATGGAGTTCATAGGTCATAGAGAGGTCTAAGCAGCCTCCCATCCCATAATATAGGCCCTAATGGTTATTAATTCATATCCACAGAGGTGATTCCAATATGATTAATCAGAGATAGGATAATAAAAATGTCTCATACATCAGACAGTCTCGGCCAGGTCCTGTTCCTCAGACCCCCGGCTTTTACTTCACTGAAAGGTTTCTGTCGGCCATACCTACCCCAACAGGCCCCTATACCATCACCATGTTCAAAATGTCAGCAACTTCCAATAATCTACAATTTATCCATATAATTTGTTCATCTCAATTTTCTGTATAAATTATTTATCTACTTTATGTCCTTTCGTAGAGCTGTTACAAACATTTTATTGATGTGACAAATAATTCATCGTTCAGTCAGATAATCTCTAACCAAACAAAACCATCCAAAAACAGTGAAATAACCATGGAATCATAATTCTAGGCTAAATTAAGAGTCTCTATAACGTAAGTACAGATAGGTTCAGACGATAAAGTGGATTCAAAGGTGTATATCAAACAATTACAGGCCTCAATAATATTATAAATGTAGTGTTATAATCCTTTAAAACCTTAGTATCAAACTTAATGTGTAAAACTAACTCAACACCTTTCCAATGATATATTTTGAATTGTAAATGTATAGCTATCCATAAATGAATCCCTCATATATTTTGTTTTGTACAAAGTTGAATTTATTTTCATAATGTGAATGTATGTATCTGACATATAAATGAACAATGTGGTTATCTCCCTTGAACCTATTATGTGATAACAATGTACATTGTCTCTTCCACATCCTGTGGCCGTATTATACATAACCAACAGACACTTCATAGCTTCTCGTAATCACCTGCACTTCCATGTAAAATGCCAAAAACTACAGAGAACGGTTGACCAGAATACATTACATACAGTACGTTTAATGTCATTTCGACATCCAGGTCACATTTATTGTGAAAAATAAAAGTGATTTCAACAAACAGATGACAGAAAATATTATTTACTGCCAGGAAATGGATATTTTGTACACATACATCATACCTTGTGAGGTACTTCATGATTTTAATTGAACTAATTAAGTCACATATCTTCCGTTTCTCATCTGTATCACGTTTTTGGAAACAATTTTTCTTCCTGTAGAGTTCCCTCTACCTCCTATTTGTCTTAGAGATTTATTCGCTGGGTTCCACTCTGAACTTCACTCTGCATTTACAAGGTAGCAGGGCCCAAATTCATCGTTCTTAAAGACAAATGCCCATTCGACTCCAGAAACTTTCGTAAAAAAAAAATGTGTTTTTATTTCACCATTTAACATCCATACTAGGTACGTGACTCGATTAATAACCTTGAATTTTAAATTTGCCATCAAATAATTTTGATTTTACATTAGTTACAGTTATAACACTAACTTGTATAGTTCACTATTTCGGTCTTCTTTGTTCAAACTTACTAATCATCAGAAACATCAATTCAATTATTTACAAGGGAGCTAAAAGAAAGACGCAGCATCGTATGACTGTTTTAAAATTTCCTCACACAGATATATAGATGAAACAAGATTTTGATGTGAAGTTGGGAATAAGTTATTAAGGAGAATTCAAAAGATATTAAGCCATTTCATTAAGATGAGGTATGACTATGCAATTCAAAGTGTCAAGAACATTTAATTTCATGAAGAAAATTAACAATTTTCATCAGTTATATTGTTATATTTTGAAATGTTGATAGAAATTGCTATTTTAGTCAATATTAATATTACACGTCTTTCATAAATACGCGTCAGGTACATAAACCGTGAGAAGTACACCTACGATTTAGCTAGATTTTCTATTATCCTTTTGTAAAGATCCACATGTAATGACATAGAATGATCTCGGCTGTTCCAATGAATAATAGAAGTAAGGGGCATTGCACTAATACATAAATTCACTTTCCTCCGAGAATATCGACCTTTTCAACCACTACCTAAGAGTGTTGAATCACCCCTGGGTTCTAGCTAAGTTGTGCAATCATACGAAGTCGAGAAATTAGATTTATATTTACGGCAAGGTGTCAGATTACTTATTGGAAGATTTGGCAACCAAATAAGGCTGCAAACACAATATTGGTACAAGTACTACTAATGGCCGCCATGGGTCCTGCATCGCCACGGTAACAGACCAACATTTGCATTCTGACTTTGTTAGTTCCTCTCCTCAGATCTTTAGGCGAGATAGTAAACCAGCAAAGCTCACACAGTCATCCCAAGGCATAATGAAACATCTAATGATCTCCATCACAAAAGTTCATTAACCATTTAATTTCCTTAGATTCTGAAGCTCTTTATTTCAATATCAGTAAATGTACAAGTAACTAAAAATCCTTCATGGTTTTCTACTGTTTTTATATCATTTTCTTGAACCAACTTTAGTTTTAAATAATCTTAAATTGCTCTTTTATCAATTTGACAGCATTTGGAGGCAATTTCAGATATAGAAATGCCTGTGTGAATAAGAACTAAGTTGGGATGGTGAGAGGAAGAGTTGATCAATGTAGACATTTCATTATATGTATCTTCTACATGACATTTGTCTGATCTGAGAATTGATCAATATAAAACATTAAGTGGAAAGACTGATTTAAGTTGGAGATCTAATTTCTTATTGGTAAATGGAAGTCCACACTTTATCATTGAAGAGTACTAGGTTGATCAGGAAAGCATTTGATTGGTAGAGAAACAGTTGGCAATAAATAGCTTCACCTTATGCAGACAAGTACATGTACTTAGACTTGAGAATTAACTACACACAAAAACTGTCAAGCTGTTTTACAGAGCACAGCTTCCATTTTAGACCAGATGTACCGAAGTAACTCGGTCTGTATCAGACATATTCAATCCACAAATCAGTGATTCTCCCCACACTATAGAACATGTTGACCCTTGTCCAGGACAGCTGTCTGGCATTTATCCATCAACTGGACATGGGTCTTGTAGCTCCATTACTTCACTATTTTCCTGTAGTTTTGTTTTTAAAGGCAACCTTGTCTAGTCATCACAGAAGTAACGAGGAATCATAGTTTATCACAGAACGGCCATAATGATAAATATTTATCAATGGGTAGAATTCACCTTTCCCAGCAGGGGCTCAGTTTGGAAGTAATAAAATATGTTCCTGCCTATATAGCTACACAATTCAAACACCTAGGTTAGAGTTATCAAGAGGACAGTGTGTTTGCTATGATATGTTTGATTTATCTCCCTTTAATTAAGTTAATTTCAATACATTGAATACCTGGATATCATAAGTGTTATTGCTTCATTAATTTAAAACTAAAACATTTACTAGTCACCAATGCACTTAAACCATCTCTTCCAATTGTGATACCACGTATTCTAGTGGCTGCCCAGGTAAAGATGTGATTGGGACTGAGACCATCTCTTACTATGGCATCAGGAACTGACGGGCAGAATGACTAGGTTCTGAGAAAAAAACTGATAAAAAATTGCTGTAATTAGGGTGAAAAGAAACTGATTAAAAATGGAGAAAAATCAAACAGATTATTCAATGAGTGGAATAATTAAAATTTTAAAACTCTGAGTCAACGTTGGATGGATGGGTGATTAGGAAAGGAGATACAGCTAGATTAGACAATAGATACAGACATCAACAGCAGAACTTTACTGTTGTTTTACCTGTATCTAACGATGTCTTACCTGTATCTAACGTGAATCACTATTTAGATACATGATATATGAAGAGTCAGACTTGAAGGTCCTTTCACTGGACATAGTCTTTGATCTGTACATGAAAAGTTCAATGTGATCACTCACAGCTCAAATACCATTCTACAGGTGTTGGTACTTATACAATCTTTATCTACAGGTGTTGGTACTTATACAATCTTTATCTACAGGTGTTGGTACTTAAACAATCTTTATCTACAGGTGTTGGTACTAATACAATCTTTATCTACAGGTGTTGGTACTTATACAATCTTTATCTACAGGTGTTGGTACTTATACAATCTTTATCTACAGGTGTTGGTACTTAAACAATCTTTATCTACAGGTGTTGGTACTAATACAATCTTTATCTACAGGTGTTGGTACTTATACAATCTTTATCTACAGGTGTTGGTACTTATACAATCTTTATCTACAGGTGTTGGTACTAATACAATCTTTATCTACAGGTGTTGGTACTAATACAATCTTTATCTACAGGTGTTGGTACTTATACAATATTTATCTACAGGTGTTGGTACTAATACAATCTTTATCTACAGGTGTTGGTACTAATACAATCTTTATCTACAGGTGTTGGTACTTATACAATCTTTATCTACAGGTGTTGGTACTAATACAATCTTTATCTACAGGTGTTGGTACTAATACAATCTTTATCTACAGGTGTTGGTACTTATACAATCTTTATCTACAGGTGTTGGTACTGATATCAAAGAGCAGATATTCCCTTGTCAATTGCGTAGTATACAGCATGTTCTATTGGTTTTCATTGTCAATTTTTAGAAAGAAAGAAATAGAATGCAGTAACTTAGATTACCTGTAACTTGTAATTGCAGTAACTTTGATTATTTAATTTGTCATTTTTAAAACAGATTACTTCTTTGCTAATTGGTCCATGTTTTTGATATCTTTGCAGTTCACATTTGATACCAGAGTGTTACCAACATGCATGTTTCACGAAGAATTCCGGATATTTGGGATACACATATGGTTACAACCACACGACTCCCCGAAAATGACATGCCCGTTGGTGATACAGGAGCCCCCCACCGGGTCGCCAGTGCACAAACCCAGCACCATCAACTACACCAACGGACCTAAAGATCCTGTAATCACATCTCGGCCAGTTGACGACACAAATGCAGCCCAATCTGTGTCTAGGTTGTCCTCGTCGATGATTCTTATAAGTGTTGCTACAGTAACTCTGTTACAATTCGTAACTTTCCAAGCCAACCTGCTATCATAACAGTAGATTTCTGGTTTTTTGAAAACCAGTCATGATTGATTATTGAAAAAAAAACATCTGTTTCTGGTTGTTTCAAGTCTTTCAACAATTAAGTCTATTATGACTGTTACTGACAGGAGCCGGCATGTGCTGAACATCTATTACTGACAAATCTTTAATGAACTTGTTTTGGACATAAATCTATTGTAAACATTGTGTTTGGACATATTATAAGTCTGCTGTGAACATTCTTTACTGAATCATCAAGTAAATGAATGTTTAATATTGACTATACAAAATGTTCAATATTGATAAAATATTAATAAATGTTCATTATTTGATTAATGCTGGAGATTTCAAAGGAATGTAAATCATCGGAAATAATAAGAAATTTCTGAAACAATTTATCTTGTACAATTACTGCTAAAGGTTTGCTAGCACTTAAATAAAATTCAATTTTAATTCAAAAGTGATAGCAAATGATCAGTTATAAAATTTAAGATATGATAATTAAAAATTCTTTTAAGTATCTGAGTATGATAATCGTGATGTATGACATGTTGTAATGTCGTACAGAACAATGGGGCCGAGGTTAGCCTGATCAGCTACGATAAAAAGTGAAACTAGGAGGAAGAGAGATAACTCTGAAAATACAGAGATTACATTGACAGAGGAAAAATGGACTATGCAGTGAAATGACAGAATTACTAATCTTGAAAAAAAAAGGTTTTAAATGTCATCCATCAATTAAAATTATACAATGGCGATGACATCAATGTCAAAGGTCAATTGTAAAAAAAAAAGGTTTTTGTAACAGTCTAGTATATATATAAGATTCAGGAAATAAATCCTACATGGATGTCTGTTTAAATTATCGATTTGCCTAGAAATCATGTAATCATTCCAATGTAGGGCTATAATTCATTCCTCTTTCTGTGTATACTATACATTCATCTTTTGCTAGCATGACAAAATTATTTGTCAAGAGTGAAGTAAAGGAAGTTCAGAAAGTATATATATATGGCTTGATTGAGAAAATCATGTATTCAATATTTCACCAGTTTTCAACACTGGAAACATGTCCTTGTTTCTGTTATCGAATATCAATTCAGATTTTAAAATGCTATATATCCAAGAGACATCATAACAGATTGAAAATGTCTTTGCTTCTGGGTATATAAAGGTGTATTTAGTTACAAGTGACCAGGGATTATCCCCTGATAGTTGACACTGTAATATCTATCATTGTACCAGATATCGATGGTGCTATCCTGATGTGACCATACGTCAAACATATTCACTGATTTTTAACTTATTCTTCATCAAAATCATTTTTTCTGTAATTTGCATAACTACATTTCAATGGTCACATGTCTGTAATCATCACTAATTAGATGACCCTAATTTGGATGACTTACTAGTAATTAGGCCAATTTGTGTCCAGTAAGTTTTCTTTAACATTGATTTTCTGGGTCACCTGTTTTAGATAAGAAAACTAAACAGATTTATTAAGTTCATGCACCTTTGACTATTTCAATCATTAACCTAGTTAGAGTCATATGACTACTAATAAAAAAACCTAGGTTTTAGCTACACTTCAGATATGTATAAAATATAACAAAGACGTCGTCTCGTCTCTTTTTTAACAGATTAGCATAATAGTCTATTCATCAAAGATTGCTACCTGACATTTTGAATTGGTTGTGAAAAGTTGAAACATCCAGATCAAAAAGTTAAGTTATGTTTTTTATCATGTATAAACTGCTAAAATGAGGCGGAGAACTTGCAGTTTAAAACCAGGGAAAGGATATGAACTTGTAGTCATCTTCGCCTTGTGCTTTTCATTTATCAAACGATCAGTGATCAAACAAGTCATGAATTTATCATCCGAGTAGACGTAGCGTTATGCATGGTAACTATTTGCCTTCACAACACTGTCTGTTCTATAGTTTTCTCAAATCTCACTTCTCATAATTACAAAATAAATTTTACAAATCATACCTCATTATACATAAAGCTATGTACCTGTAATGCATTCCAGAAACTGTACAGAAAACAAAATTGCAAAAAAAAAAATTGAATTGTTACACCATCAGAGTTTTCATCAATTAATTTTCTTACTCGTATATATTTACTGAAAAATCAACAGTATTCCATTAATTTTTCAAACAGAATTTTTACTGCGGGACTGCTAAATATACATGCACAGTGCCTGGCAACGCCCATTGTTCATGATTCCACAGTGTGGTGTTGAACATTATCACTGCATGTGGTGGAAATAAACGTGTTCATATGGCAATTACCAACCAACACTATAATCCTGCAGTTATACAGATGAGCATGTCTTTTAAAAAAAAAAAAGAATCTTACTGGTACTTAAATAGAAACGGTAACATAAGAGGTTAAAATGTTTGTATTTTGTAACTGTCAGAAAGATTTAGGAAGACCCCGGACAGATAGAACTATGTTTTGTAAGTGTCCCCACGTGTGTTATCCTGATCCCTAAGTGCCCACTACTTTCCAGCGACCACTCAGTACACCATCATCTTCATAATGTAAATTACCCATCTCTTATCATGTCATCATTTCCCATAATACACTTGCATAATACCCATTATCCAATTTTAACTAATATGTCAGCATCTGTATATATTCCATATGTTTAAGTCAATGTTTTTTAATGATGTTTATTCAGAAAAGGACCAGTTTTTCTTGAAGTTGAACAATTTATTCTAAGGCGCCAATATGAAAATATCATTATTTTCAATTACTAATATTATTTGCAAATTTTGCCAGGCAAATTTAGGGTCAAAGGGAAATAACTTGTACAATATTGCAATGTCATTAATAAACAGAAATCAAATTAGCTGCTCGTTATTGTTACACCTAATTCTGATTGTTCATCAATCAAATTAATGCAATAATATTAACTATTTCTTAAGAACATGAATATAATTCATGTAAGTAAAAATGTCAATCATCTATTAAAATTATTATTTACATTTGAGCAATATCAAAACTTGAAGTATAAAGTTCAGTAATTCCCAATGACAATTTATCGTGACCCTATTGGTACCAATCTGACGGGTTTGAGTGTAGACAAAGTTGTACACTGACAATGTCAGAATATCAAACATGTAGGACAATACTGGTGAATTGTACATAGCTGTTTATCATCATACGTACAACGAGGTACCGATATTGAACTGCAAATTATTCTGCCTTAGCATTTTATTTATCAACATTTATTGAAACTACAATTATCATTAGTTACTGGAGATGATGTTCATCTTCAATAATATATCTCCAAGAGAGTTTTTGTTCCTCTATGTATACAAAATTAATGTTTCAACTTGCTCCAAACATTTTCAGATAAACATGGGTATCATATTACATAGATATTTATTTACATGGAATTGTACATTGGTACAATATATCAGTTTGTTTTCTATTTTATGATGACCAACGTAGAATAGTTAATTAGGACACTATTTGCGGAGTGTGATGTTGTTGATTCTTACAATTAGTAGCAAATTTATTAAAATGTTCAGTTATGTCAGAGCAGAAATGTCAACTAAATTTTCAAAATAAAATTGATTTTACATATATTTCCAAAATGGAGGAGAGAAATATCAATGCTAAGTTTCAACAGAGCAAGTGAAAAACAACACTTCGTATTACGGAGGTTAACACAGATTCCTAAACGTTTATTAGGAATTTTTTCTTTTCTATTGAATGTTTTGAAACTTTCTTGATGTAATGTCTGTGTTTGTTTTAATCATGCTTTTTATTTGATATTTTGTGACATTGCATCTACTTAAATATATCGTCTGTGATATTGGACCCTTTTTTCTCTTGATATTCTGTTTATGTGAGGATTTCAATCAAATCCTATTTACTATCGATGCCTACAAAAGGTTATGTAATATATTGTGAGAAAGTAATGTTCTTGTGATTGAGTTTTTTGTTTATTTATCAATTGTGAAATTCATCAATTGAAGATAGTGTCAACTGAAGAAACACAATAACATCTTAAATATCTTAAAGTCATTAGCTCCATTCACTGGAGTCTCACTCAAATAACTCACGTCATCATGTGATGCCTTTGCATCAAAAATTATAAAAAAAACAGCTTAGCTTTGAGATAATAAAATAAAGTATTTTGAATTAATATATCTGTTGGCTGTGTGTACTTTTGCCTCCATCTTTAACCACTATTGCATAAAATCATTTTCATCGTGAAAGAACACAGCTTTTACATAAAAAATGCTTTTTCAATTTTAAAATAAAGATAAACTACTGTTTTAAGGTAAATATTTTCCAAAGTCAGTTACAGTTTTGATCTACAGGTACATATAACTTATAGACAAACATATTGTGGGCAGAAACATTAATATCAGTGATAGTCACCATGTATGTCTGTCAGTGTGACTATAATTTACCGTAGTGTTGATAGTCACCATGTATGTCTGTCAGTGTGACTATAATTTACCGTAGTGTTGATAAAGATACCTTGATGGTATTGGACTACAAATCTACATAAATACTTGACACTTAGCATAACCTTCCAGGGTTGTTTTACAGAAGGTAGGTCAGAAAGTTTATCAACCAAGGACACAAGATGGCAGGGTTTATGATGTCCTATCACGTCTAATTAAACACAGAAGAAATACATCAATTTCTGTATCTAACAACAAAATACATCATATTTCAGAATTTAAAATATGATAAAAAAAAAATGTAAAAATATGCTCACTCACTCGAAATGTGCAATATATATGGAACTTTACATAATTAAAACCTTGGTAGGAATTTTTCTTTCATAAAATTTTGATTATTTAAAAGATGGAGATTTTAAGGGTGATAATCACCAATGCTCAACAGCCTTAATGACTATGATCAAGTCTTGTCATTAGGATAAAGCTGGGATGGTATCTGTTTTGTTAAGTGTGTCTTTCATAGTAGTATAAATGTAATAAGTTTGTTATATATATGTATCTGTAATATCAGAAGATATATGCAAAATCAGAGCTCAAATAGAATTAGAGAAAATATACAGTGGGTGATGGTGAGAATTAAGTCCTGTCATGTAGTACACCGTTCAATGCTGCAGGACCTTGCTATACTGCCATCATGTGTATGTTAAAACCTTGTTATACTGCCACCATTGTACAGTAAAACCTTGTTATACTGCCACCATTGTACAGTAAAACCTTGTTATACTGGCACCATTGTACAGTAAAACCTTGTTATACTGCCACCATTGTACAGTAAAACCTTGTTATACTGTCACCATCGTACAGTAAAACCTTGTTATACTGCCACCATCGTACAGTAAAACCTTGTTATACTGCCACCATTGTACAGTAAAACCTTGTTATACTGCCACCATCGTACAGTAAAACCTTGTTATACTGCCACCATTGTACAGTAAAACCTTGTTATACTGTCACCATCGTACAGTAAAACCTTGTTATACTGCCACCATTGTACAGTAAAACCTTGTTATACTGCCACCATTGTACAGTAAAACCTTGTTATACTGCCACCATTGTACAGTAAAACCTTGTTATACTGCCACCATTGTACAGTAAAACCTTGTTATACTGCCATCATGTGTATGGTAAAACCTTGTAATACTGCCACCATTGTACAGTAAAACCTTGTTATACTGCCATCATGTGTATGGTAAAACCTTGTTATACTGCCACCATTGTACAGTAAAACCTTGTTATACTGCCACCATTGTACAGTAAAACCTTGTTATACTGCCACCATTGTACAGTAAAACCTTGTTATACTGCCATCATGTGTATGGTAAAACCTTGTTATACTGCCACCATCGTACAGTAAAACCTTGTTATACTACCATCATGTGTATGGTAAAACCTTGTAATACTGCCACATCGTACAGTAAAACATTGTTATACTGCCACCATGTGTATGGTAAAACCTTTTAATACTGCCGCCATCGTACAGTAAATCCTTGTTATACTGCCATCACTTCAATTTTCAATTTCGAGAAATTTTGTTGACATGGAAAGAAAGTCAATAGGATTAGACATCAGGCAAAGCCTATCTAAGTCTTCTCCTTAGTAACAACAGGTGGTAAGAAATACAGACAAATATATACATGTATATATGTACACATTGATATGACAAATTGAATTAAGCCATCACTTGTAGGGTAAAACCTTGTACTGTCACCATTGAACAGTGAAACCTTGTTATACTGTCACCATTGAACAGTGAAACCTTGTTATACTGTCACCATTGAACAGTGAAACCTTGTTATACTGTCACCAGTTCATTTAAACCTTGTTTCACCGTACTGCTACAATTTGTCAAATGAGCACAAGACTTATGTGGTCGGATGGTACATGAACCCATCAAAATAGTTAGGAACCTGGACAAATTATCAAGGTGGCAAATGGCATAACATTGAGACTGTTTATCACCTCTATCAAATACTGGGTACTTCAGTTTCCACAAACTATGTGGTCACTTTTAGGACATTTTTGTTGGGTTTTTTTCACAATTGACTGTATTTATAAATGTGTATCATCACATGTGTATTCAGTAAATTGATTTTTTAACTAAAAACAAATCCTTTTATTGAATATAAATCATGACAATTAAAAAATCTTGCAAACATTTATGTTCAGCAATTGGAACAGTGGCATGAGAATTGATAATGATTACATATATGTATACGTTTTTATTAAAGTGTAATTTATATAATATGAATCTAGCTTAGTTCAATAAAACCAATACTAATTGACCTAGTTTTTAATAACAAAGTTTGGTGCAAGGGACATATATAATATACTCATTTACAAGACTGATTTGTGTAGTCATGACAATTGTTGTATGTTGCTTAGAATGATTCCGATCAGACAAACACACAATTTTGGTGTGATGTAATCCTACACAGGGTATACTGGTATATACTGTATACATTGTAACCTTTATATACGATGTAATCCTACATTGGGTATACCTGGGTATACTGTATACAGTTAACCTTTATATACGATGTAATCCTACATTGGGTATACTGGTATATACTGTATACAGTGTAACATTTATATACAATTTAATCCTACATTGGGTATACCTGGGTATAATGTATACAGTTAACCTTTATATACGATGTAATCCTACATTGGGTATACTGGTATATACTGTATACAGTTAACCTTTATATACGATGTAATCCTACATTGGGTATACTGGTATATATACTGTATACAGTGTAACCTTTATATACAATGTAATCCTACATTGGGATACTGGTATATACTGTATACAGTGTAACCTTTATATACGATGTAATCCTACACCGGGTATACTGGTATATACTGTATACAGTGTAACCTTTATATACAATGTAATCCTACATTGGGTATACTGGTATATACTGTATACAGTGTAACCTTTATATACAATGTAATCCTACATTGGGATACTGGTATATACTGTATACAGTGTAACCTTTATATACAATGTAATCCTACATTGGGTATACTGGTATATACTGTATACAGTGTAACATTTATATACGATGTAATCCTACACAGGGTATACTGGTATATACTGTATACAGTGTAACCTTTATATACAATGTAATCCTACATTGGGTATACTGGTATATACTGTATACATTGTAACCTTTATATATACAATGTAATCCTACATTGGGTATACTGGTATATACTGTATACAGTGTAACATTTATATACAATGTAATCCTACATTGGGTATACTGGTATATACTGTATACAGTGTAACATTTATATACAATTTAATCCTACATTGGGTATACTGGTATATACTGTATACAGTGTAACCTTTATATACAATGTAATCCTACATTGGGATACTGGTATATATACTGTATACAGTGTAACCTTTATATACAATGTAATCCTACATTGGGTATACTGGTATATACTGTATACAGTGTAACATTTATATACGATGTAATCCTACACAGGGTATACTGGTATATACTGTATACAGTGTAACCTTTATATACAATGTAATCCTACACAGGGTATACTGGTATATACTGTATACAGTGTAACCTTTATATACAATGTAATCCTACACAGGGTATACTGGTATATACTGTATACAGTGTAACCTTTATATACAATGTAATCCTACACAGGGTATACTGGTATATATACTGTATACAGTGTAACCTTTATATACAATGTAATCCTACACAGGGTATACTGGTATATACTGTATACAGTGTAACCTTTATATACAATGTAATCCTACATTGGGTATACCTGGGTATACTGTATACAGTGTAACATTTATATACAATGTAATCCTACACAGGGTATACTGGTATATACTGTATACATTGTAACCTTTATATACAATGTAATCCTACATTGGGTATACTGGTATATACTGTATACAGTGTAACCTTTATATACAATGTAATCCTACATTGGGATACCGGTATATACTGTATACAGTGTAACCTTTATATACAATGTAATCCTACATTGGGTATACTGGTATATACTGTATACATTGTAACCTTTATATACAATGTAATCCTACATTGGGTATACTGGTATATACTGTATACAGTGTAACATTTATATACAATGTAATCCTACATTGGGTATACTGGTATATAATGTATACAGTGTAACCTTTATATACAATGTTATCCTACATTGGGATACTGGTATATACTGTATACAGTGTAACCTTTATATACAATGTAATCCTACATTGGGTATACTGTATACAGTATAAACTTTTAGATACATTTCCAATGAAGTCTTCATGATAACAAAGTTTTAAGTATTTCATAAGATTGGTGTTTAAACATATGAAGGTGTTTATGTGTATAAACAAATTTCATTAGCTGATATATTTACACATTGACCAATCAATAGTTTCTTATAACTTGGCAAGATTTTGTGATGCTATTTTCAAAATGTGTGTCTGCCTTAGCTGTTTGGATGAATGGTTGGTTGCTGACCCTAAGCACGTGATATATTGTATGAATGGATGTAAAGCGAGCTTGTTGAATATTTGAATGAGTGTACTGGGAGATTGTATTTTAACGCGAATTCATGCTAGTTTTTGTTACCATGTGTTTGTAAAAATTAAAATCAAGTTGTGGATATATAACGTTGTATATGATTCGAGGATATGTGAATAAACTACAACTTTACATAACAAGTTTGATGTTTTCTGTGATTGCTATTCTTGTGTCAGTTATGGGTTTAGTTCGTAATTAAATCGGGGCAAGATTGGAAGTCTAATTATTTGAAAAAGGATGAAACAAACATATTGCAATATATAGCAGCACATATAAGCTCCCTGCGAGCACATTTAGTACGGAAGGACTGTTGACATGCATGGATTTCATTGGCCAAAGGAAACTCAACCTATTGTGAAGAAACCACTTTACTTTCAGTGGTTATAGTGACCTTGACTTTAAGATACAAAAACTTCTGACGGTTTAATTCCCGAAGTTTTTTTTTTGTTTTTTTGTTGGACTTAAACGAAGGGTTCAATGAAGAGTAAATAAGTGTTCAACACAATGCAATGAAACATTCAATCAACTGACTTGCTCTACATATATTTACGAATAATATTTTCCTTATTCATCTACTAGGATTTTGAGAGCAATCGTTATCTAAGGAGTGTTCAGAAACTTATCCGTTTGAATTTGATATCAGATTGTTTGTTAGAATGATACCAGGTATCAACAAGCCTACTGAGTATTACTAAAGCAATACATGTCCCCTACCAGCCCCTGCTAAAAATAATGATTGACCTTGACCCTGACCCAAAACCCCTGAAATTTCAAGTTGTCAGAGATATGATGATTCTTTATCATTGTGTGAAAATTGATCAAAATCCTCATGGAATGAAGACACTAAAGCACTGACAAACTGGTGTAACATACATACGTACAAGACAGACAGAAAGGAAACCTAGAGTCCATTCCTACCCCCCTAACCCCCATCCCTGGTAGGGACTAATAATACTATCTAAAACATCTACCAATAACTGTTTTCATTGTTATGGTATTGCATGTCCTTTTAAGGTACATTGTATATATACAGTAAAACTTTCTTAAGACGAATCTGCTTGATACGAATTTCTGCTTGATACAAAGTAAATTCAAATCCCCGGTTTTGGCTCCTCTTTACTTATACTATTTTTTGCAACGTATAACGAATTCGCATATAACGAATTATCTTTTGATACGAAGTGATTTCGTGGTCCCGTCAAGTCAATATTTGCGTCTATAACAAATTTTCCCGGCACATTTTTCCGGAAGTGCTGAGTTTGGCCTCGTTTCAAAGTGAAACCTGAGGCCATAAAGGGGAATCGATCGACACATAACTAAATACGATCGAACGTGTATACAGGTAAGTTCGCATAGCCCGGGGACATGAAAGTAACACAGGTACATGTAGTCTCAGGTAAACAGTATTCACTATTGTTTCATCTGTCCAGTATGTGGCGTATAAGTACGTTTGGCTATTCAAACTAATCAGCCATTCGTAAATAAATCGTGCTTTTCTAGGTGGTTGACAGAAAACGCTCCACAAGAACTATTCAGCAACTTATCAGCATTCGAAGCATACTTTGAAAAAGTCTCAGTCAAAAAACAAGTCAAAATTACAGATTGGTTTAAAAAGATGTAAGCTTAAGAAATAAAATGAGTTCGAAAAAAAAAACGATGTCTATTTATGAAATGAAATATTTGTAACGTGCAGTCGTCTTTGGATGTGTTTATGGACTAACATACGTGGAATCGGGATGGAACTAAGCTTACATATGTATAATGTAGGCCTATATGACTTTAACGTTTAGTTTCAGAAACTCTATAACGAATTTCTGTTATAACGAATTATTTCTCCTGGTCCCATGGAATTCGTTAAAGCAAGGTTTTACTGTATATGAAGAAGCAAGACACATCTATTAAAATCCAAGGAAAAGCGACGAAACACATCTTCTAGTAAAATCCGAGGAATAGCGAAGAAATACATCCAGTCAAATCCGATGAATAACGACGAAACACATCTAGTAAAATCCGACGAATAACGATGAAACACATCTAGTAAAATCCGACGAATAACGACGAAACACATCTAGTAAAATCAGATGAATAGCGACGAAACACATCTGGTAAAATCAGATGAATAACGACGAAACACGTCTCGTAAAATCCGACGAATAGTGACGAAACACATCTTCCAGTAAATCCAATGAAGCTGATGAAAAATTTCTTCAAAACAAATCCAGGCAAATAAAGATAATTCTCAATACTTACTGGAATTTAAATTTAGTCTGCAAACTGAACAACATTGCGCTAAATTCCAACTTGGTGTCCTAAAAAATAATTGCACAATGGGTGAGGTTAATCTTTGGCCATGTGTTCTATGCTTGGGTTAGACCTACTGGTACAAATTAACTGTCTTACTTACCTTTTGACGAGTCAGGCTGTTGTAGAACTTGAGCTTTACATCATCAGTACCCTCAGGGACTTTCCATGGAGGCTGGACTCTCTTACCTCAAAAAACAAATTGTCAACATTGACATTCAGATTATTTTGAATAGAAAACAAAATTCTTTTGTAGTTAAAATATTGACTACCATCAGTCAAGTTTGGAAAGGTCTTCAGAAAGGCAATGTCAAATCTGAATAGGCTCATTGCAGGGATTCTGGGTGGTGGGACAGTCCACAGAAATTGGTACCGCACAGTTGATAATCATAGAAAAGGCTCTGTACAGCAAATTCAATAGTCATAGAAAAGGCTCTGTACAGCAAATTCCATAGTCATAGAAAAGGCTCTGTACAGCAAAGTCAATAGTCATAGAAAAAGCTCTGTACAGCAAAGTTGATAGTCATAGAAAAAGCTCTGTACAGCAAATTCCATAGTCATAGAAAAAACTCTGTACAGCGAAGTCCATAGTCATAGAAAAAGCTCTGTACAGCACAGTCCATAGTCATAGAAAAAGCTCTGTACAGCACAGTCCATAGTCATAGAAAAAGTTTTTGTTTAATGTCCTTTTAACAGACAGGGTCATTTAAGGACGTGCCTGGTTTTGGAGGTGGAGAAAAGCTGGAGAACCTGAAAAAAACAGACATAAGGTCAGTACCAGGCAACTGCCCCACATGGGTTTCAAACTTGCAACCCAGAGGTGGAGGGCTAGTGCTAAAGGGTCAGGACACCTTAACCACTCAACCGACTTAACCGTGGAAAGTCTGTAAGCAAAAATACAATGTATAATCAAATTACTGAGTACAATTTTATATATACATAAGCTGACAAAACAATCAGGTGAAATGTATAACAAACAGTGATATATCATATATCAGCACCCAGGGTTTTTACCAGTTGTCTGTAGGGTCCGGTATAAGACCCCATTCCTAATTGAATTACCAGTTGTCTGTAGGGTCCGGTATAAGATCCCATTCCTAATTGAATTACCAGTTGTCTGTCGGGTCCGGTATAAGACCCCATTCCTAATTGAATTACCAGCTGTCTGTCGGGTCCGGTATAAGACCCCATTCCTAATTGAATTACCAGCTGTTTGTAGGATCCGGTATAAGTCCCCATTCCTAATTGAATTACCAGTTGTCTGTAGGGTCCGGTATAAGACCCCATTCCTAATTGAATTACCAGCTGTTTGTAGGATCCGGTATAAGTCCCCATTCCTGTCTGTAGGGCCCAGTATAAGACCCCATTCCTAATTGAATTACCAGTTGTCTGTAGGGCCCAGTATAAGACCCCATTCCTGTCTGTAGGGTCCGGTATAAGACCCCATTCCTAATTGAATTACCAGTTGTCTGTAGGGCCCAGTATAAGTCCCCATTCCTGTCTGTAGGGCCCAGTATAGGACCCCATTCCTAATTGAATTACTAGCTGTCTGTAGGGTCTGGTATAAGTCCCCATTCCTGTCTGTAGGGTCCGGTATATGACCCGATTCCTAATTGAATTACCAGTTGTCTGTAGGGCCCAGTATAAGACTCCATTCCTGTCTGTAGGGTCCGGTATATGACCCCATTCCTAATTGAATTACCAGCTGTCTGTAGGGTCCGGTATAAGACCCCTTTCCTAATTGAATTACCAGCCGTTTGTAGGGTTCGGTAAAAGACCCCATTCCTGTCTGTAGGGTCCGGTAAAAGACCCCATTCCTGTCTGTAGGGTCCGGTAAAAGACCCCATTCCTGTCTGTATGGTCCGGTAAAAGACCCCATTCCTGTCTGTAGGGTCCGGTAAAAGACCCCATTCCTAATTGAATTACCAGTTATCTGTAGGGTCCGGTATAAGACCCCATTCCTGTCTGTAGGGTCCGGTATAAGACCTCATTCCTGTCTGTAGGGTCAGGTAAAAGACCCCATTCCTGTCTGTAGGGTCCGGTATAAGACCCCATTCCTGTCTGTAGGGTCCGGTAAAAGACCCCATTCCTGTCTGTAGGGTCCGGTTAAAGACCCCATTCCTAAATGAATTACCAGTTGTCTGTAGGGTCCGGTATAAGTCCCCATTCCTGTCTGTAGGGTCCGGTATAAGACCTCATTCCTGTCTGTAGGGTCCGGTATAAGACCATTCCTGTCTGTAGGGTCCGGTATAAGACCCCATTCCTAACTGAATCCTAAATCTTCCTAATCATGTACACTAACAAAAGTGACAACAATACCCTAAACTAAATATTCCATACTGGAATGTTATATATTCTGATAATAACAATTAGGAACTGGTTAAATAAAACTGTCAAAACACTCATCTATGTTCCCCAGTGTAAGAAACCCCATTCCTAATTGAATTACCAGCTGTTTGTAGGGTCCAGTAAAAGACTCCATTCCTAATTGAATTACCAGCTGTCTGTAGGGTCCGGTATAAGACCCCATTCCTAATTGAATTACCAGTCGTTTGTAGGGTCCGGTAAAAGACTCCATTCCTAATTGAATTACCAGTTGTCTGTAGGGTCCGGTATAAAACCCCATTCCTAATTGAATTACCAGTCGTTTGTAGGGTCCGGTAAAAGACTCCATTCCTAATTGAATTACCAGTTGTCTGTAGGGTCCGGTATAAGTCCCCATTCCTTATTGAACTACCGGCTGTCTGTAGGGTCCGGTATAATACCCCATTCCTGTCTGTAGGGTCCGGTATAATACCCCATTCCTGTCTGTAGGGTCCGGTATAAGACCTCATTCCTGTCTGTAGGGTCCGGTATAAGACCCCATTCCTGTCTGTAGGGTCCGGTATAATACCCCATTCCTGTCTGTAGGGTCCTGTATAAGACCCCATTCCTGTCTGTAGGGTCCGGTATAAGACCATTCCTGTCTGTAGGGTCCGGTATAATACCCCATTCCTGTCTGTAGGGTCCGGTATAAGACCCCATTCCTAACTGAATCCTAAATCTTCCTAATCATGTACACTAACAAAAGTGACAACAATGCCCTAAACTAAATATTCTATACTGGAATGTTATATATTCTGATAATAACAATTAGGAACTGGTTAAATAAAACTGTCAAAACACTCATCTATGTTCCCCAGTGTAAGAAAAACTGATGATAGGCTACAATGATCACACTTACAACCCATTATCCCAAACTGTTATGCTTATAAATAGTCTTAGCATATTTGTTCAATACCAAGATTTCAATGGTGTCAAAAAATTCTTACTTCTTGTACTTTGTATGACATGGTTCTTACAATCCTAAATGCAGTTTAATTATACATAATCAGAGTTTGAAATTTTGAAGATATAAAATCATCATTAAAAAAATTATGTGTTGTTCCATGTCCCAACTAATCACCAATTTGAACTGACGAAGGCTTACATCATACCCTCATGATACAACACAAGAAAACCATGTATAGAGCACACTTATACATTTTGTTGGGTTTTTTTTTAACTACTCACTAGTCATCTTTGACCTTTTCCAATTTGCCTGGATCTGTTTCGTGCAAAGTGAGTTTGCAACCACAATAGTTACCACTGGCTTAAAAGTTAGTGGGGAACGGTGAAATGTCTTCAATAGGAGTGCCTGCAATGCCATCAATTTATTAACACCCTGTAAAATAAAAAAGAACATACCTAGTAAAATACTTGAGATCAGGCTAATACAAAATATGTGTTGGTTTCCTGTAATCTATATTCTTTTTTTTTTGTCCATCCTCAAATATACTGATGTATTTCTGGAAATCTTTTTTAATACAGCCTTCCCAACATTTCAAGATGGTAAAAATCCAGGTTTAAGTTGATTAAAAAGACTTTATAGAATATATAATTTGAATTTGCAACAAATGTTGTGCATGTGTTTGATATATTGTTTCAAAATTGACATTCTCTGTGATTTAAGTTAGTAAATTAGCATTCTGTTTTGTTACCAGTACTTTCAGTCTTTTTATCACTTACAAGTAAGTAAGATTGACGATTTTTTATTATAACCCATATTTTGTCGAACATCGGGAAAAAAATTAATGTTGGGCTATCAAAATTTCAAGATTAGAAACTTTCACAAATACAATGATTTTAAAACAGTTAGCTAAAGCGGTTGCTATAAGTCTGTCACTAAATTCAAGACATACATTGGTAGCCAAATCCACAATTGAGAAAAGACAAACACTTTTTCTTTGTTGTTTTCCCTTGTGTCAAACAATGAAACAAAACAGAAAAGAAGTGTTCTTTATCAACTTTTAGAGTTTAACAGGACGGTTTTTTCAATCAGAAGCAAACATATTTATTTTAAAATACCAAAAAAAAAACCTTTTGACTACTTGGAATATCACGTTTTGGTTTTACAAATAGCACCTGTTGCTGAAATAATGAAAGTCTAAATGTCACACCTTTTAAATTTGTTGGAAACAAAATTTACATCAAATCAATGGATATTTTTCATTTCACTACACACACAAACAGTTGTCACGTGTTTCGGAAACTAATCCGTTTCCACTTCATTATCTACATTGTATATAGGCATACGTACGCTAAGTACAGCCTGTACGCCCTGTACACCTTAGCAGTTCGCAACTTCTTCAGTACTCGACATTACGACCGATGGTAACCAATAGTCTACTTACGTTCAGCTCCATTCCGCATTTAATCATACTTACTCCAAAAAACACTTAAATGGAACTTCGGAAAGTTTTAAAACCGAAACTACACAAGGAGGACATCCACCTGTCCACGTTCGTTATTTTCCAGTAACGGTAGATTACGAGGGAATGATGCAACATTTCTGAATAAATTAGGACATGATCTCCTCAATACTAGCTAGGTCGGCTGCTCCAGAGCTCTTTCTACTCACCCTAAGTGTTTGTCATGCCTGCCACTACTGAATACGGGTTATGGGAAACAACTTTTATATACCGCCAGATGTAACGACGTGAGGTGATGAAACCAAGACACTTCCGGTCCGGATATAGTATACGGCGCTAGTACATATCTCGCTGCTAATTCTATATCAGTATCGTTCTTTCTTCACTAATTTTAATGCTAAATGAATGCGTAAATACATTAAGATATTGTTCTTCTAGGAAAATAATATAAGTATACATTTTCAAGTTTTTCTTCGTCGCCATTTAGTAATTTTGGAAAAATGATACATCTTAACAACCCGTTCAGCATCACATTCGGGTTACCTCTCCTCTATTAAAAGGCTGTTTTATACGAATGGAAGTTTTGCGCGGGAAAATTAAACAGTAGTTAATTTATAGCAATACGTCCAGTTAAAATCTTTTATGTCAATAATAGTGTTGTTCAGGATAACATTTGTATATAGATAAAAACAATCAGTGATTAGATGTACTGAACATTAAAGGAAAAAATGAACAAATTCTTCAATTAAAAAAAAAAGTACTAAGTACTAGTATCAGAGACATATATATATATCAGAGACATATATCTGTATATATGTCTCCTAGTATATAGGTCTCTGATATATATGTCTCCTAGTATATAGGTCTCTGGTATAACTAATCACTAGTTTAATGTTTTGTTGATAATAAGATCTAGATATAAAAGCCTATCTTCAAATGTAGATTAGGTGTATACCAAGTATTTCTTTAATTTCTCCAAATATCAATTTCATTCCCCTTACAATAATATTTTGAGATGTAGATCTAAATAGAATATTAATAAGAAGAATGATACCATCATCAGCGACGGATCGAGGCGCCCGTTTACACTGCCTACTCACACGTGCGACATGACCAGACGAACCGAACGAGGTACACACGTGTGCGAGGACAAACCGTGGTTTGACCCTGAGTTAAAACGTTTATTTTATAATTATAAAAACTCATTGAATATTTTCAATAGATGTAAATCCATAAAAAATCATAAAATATTAGTTGATAGGAAAAGGCTCAAGTTATATAAACTAGCCGAAGCTACAGTGCACTACGTTTAAACTAGTAGTACACTACGTTTAAACTACAGGTAAACTAGTAGTGCACTACACCCAAGAGGTGATGAACAGGAAAAACCCCCATACAGGTAATGGGCAGTACCCAAGGTTACCTGTGATTTTTACCTGTACTGTATTCAAAGAGTTATTAAAAAGGTTTTGGAAGTTTAAGTTGATGTTATATATACACTGTAACTAAGTTAAGACAGATTTACTTTAACTAAGTTAAATTGTTCAACCCAAGTTTAATTTATCTTTTGTTACTTTATATTTTGTATTGATTAATCAGTTACATATTTCACATGTTTAATTCTAGTAATTTTGTTTTTATCACATGAAAGTATATAATAAAACATTTGAAAACAATTATCGTTGCTTGAACATTTTCAATTTGATACATTTAATTTATATTGTAGTTTAATGTCAGATTAAATTAAAGCAGCATATTCATAATTTCATTTTTTATGTGATAGTATGCTTATCAAAACCTAATCCAGCCCATAATATATGTTGTACATTCTATGTGTATGCGTCCATTGTTTAAAGTCAGAAACCTGAACACATAAAGAAATTAATTAAACATTGATTTAACATGTAAAGAAAGAGATTCTTTGAATGTACTGATAATCAAGTGATCATAACAGTTCTGCATTTCAAAATTTTAAGTTTATAAAAGGTATATGTTACTTGTAATACACCTTCCATCTTCCTTTACTGAAATAGTGAAATTTCTGTACATGTACCCGTGTGCAGGTATCTAATACTTTAAAGGAATTTCATTATGCGAAGAATAGGCACAAAATATTTAAAAGCAATGCTAACCGTAAAAACTTTATTAAGAAAAGTAGAGAGTACAGGAAATTGATAAACGCAAATTATAGAAAGTATCGAGAAAAAACCAAGAGTGAAATGAGGAATACTTCTATGTATGAACCAAAAGCATTCTGGGATAACCTTAATAGAATTGATAGGCCAAAAAATACCCATAAAGTTGATTTGTCAATTGATGAGCTACACGACTATTTTAAAAATTTGAATTTTTATAATGGAGAAGAGGAAGAATTAGTAGTTCCGATTATGAACGAAGGTCAATATAATAATATATTAAATGGTCATATCACTTCCGAAGAGATGGTTAACTCGGTGAAAAAATTAGATAATAATAAAGCATGTGGTATAGATAACATATATAATGAGTACATTAAGAGTACGATTGATACTATGTTACCGACATATGTGAAACTATTTAACATTGTACTAGACACGGGTATAATACCAGAAAGTTGGAGTACTGGGATGATTAAACCCATATATAAAAACAAAGGTGATCGTAAGGATTTGGATAATTATAGGGCAATAACGCTTGTTTCATGTTTGGGTAAAGTTTTTACATCAATTTTAAACTCGAGATTGTACCAGCTGTCGGATGAAATTAATCTTATCAGTGACGCTCAGGCGGGTTTTAGAAAAGGTCATTCAACCACGGACAATATTTTTATTTTACATGTACTGACATCTATTTACTTGTCTATGGGTAAAAAACTTTATTGCGCTTTCATCGACTTCAGAAAAGCGTCTGACTATGTGTCGCGTATATATAGGTTTATGGCAAAAGATCCTCAAAAGTAAGATAACTGGCAAAATATTTAATGTCTTATATGGTATGTACTCCGATACCAAATCTTGTGTGAGAAATGGAAATGATGTATCTCAAATGTTCACGTGTAACATCGGGTTAAAACAAGGAGAAAATTGTTCACCTTTTTTATTTGCTTTGTTCCTTAACGACCTTGAAACTTTTTTTGCTGAAAAAAATGTTGAATGTTTAGTTAAAATTGATGAATTATGCCGTGACAATATTGGTATGTTTGTAAAAATGTTTGTTATTTTATATGCCGATGATACAGTTTTAATGTCGGAAACAGCAGAAGGTTTACAAACAATGTTAAATAAGTTCAACGAATACTGTCAAATATGGAAGCTTACAGTTAATTCTAAGAAATCAAAAATTGTTATATTTTCTAAAAGAAGGAAAAAGACATTGCATAATTTTTTATTCGGTGATCAGCAATTCGACATCCAAGACACTTTTTCATACTTAGGGGTATTTTTCAATTATAATGGAAAGTTTACGACGGCTAAAAACCATTTATCTGATCAAGCCAAAAAAGCACTTTTTGCTGTGTATCGAAAAATAAGAAATATAAATCTACCAGTTGACCTACAATTAAAATTACTCGATTCATTAGTTGCTCCATTTTTGTTATACTCGTGTGAAATATGGGGATATGAGAATGTAAGTCAACTTGAAATAATACATCTACAATTTTGCAAACGAATTCTCGCTTTAAGAAAAAATACATCTAATTTTATGATATATGATGAGACAGGAAGGTATCCAAATACAGTTAATATTTGATATTAAATTAAGAATTATTAAATTCTGGTATACTCTTATTAAAAGTGAAAATAAACTGTCTGGCCGTATGTACCAATTGATGTATTCTCTCCATGAATCTGGTCAAATCAAATTTAAATGGATTGATTATGTTAAAGATATCTTAGACAATGTCGGAGTAAGTTTTGTGTGGATGCAACAGAAAATATGTTTACCTGATATTAATCACTTAAAAAGAGTAATTGCACCAAAATTACACGATCAGTTCATTCAGACTTGGTTTGATCAGCTGTAAAACTCGCCACGAGGGCAAACTTACAGTATATTTAAAGACAACTTTGGCATGGAAGATTACCTTAAACGATTATACAAAAAGGACAGAAAGGTACTTCGTAAATTTAGAACATCCAACATAAAGCTTCCGGTCGAAACAGGAAGATGGACAGGCATTCAACGACAAGACAGAATATGTCCACTTTGTTATACCGGTATATAGGAGATGAATTTCATTTTTTATTTATTTGTAATAATTTTAACGTAATACAGTTAAGACGTAGATATATTCCTGCCTACTTTTACAAAAAAAATCCAATTCTTATAAAATGAAAGGAATGTTTACAATCTTTAATAAAAAAAACTGTTAATAAACGTAAGCCTATATGTCCAAAAACTATGTAATATGTTATGATGACATCACAGTAATTAGTTGTACTGTTTTCCTTTTTTGCATTCAGTTTATTTTCACCAGTTCTAGCTATATAACATTTTAAATGATTCCAATATTGTAAGAAAACTACATGTATTAATATTACCTGTCATGCTTGTAACATGAAAAAAATATTTGACCTCTTGTTACACACGCTGTGTGTCAGAGTGAATAAAGAAATCTTGAAATCTTGAAATCTTGAAGATCTAACATATTGGATCTGATTCCAGGTACATGTAACAGTTACAGGTAACACAGAATGAGATAATGGCCTGAGGGGACAAATAATGACAATTTTGTTATGAAATACATATACTGGCCATCTGGGGAGGGGGAGGGCAACAGTTTTAAGCTTATATAACACACATACATGCTCATGTATCTGGAGCTGTACTTGTCATACAACATTTAATTGAGTTATACAACACTTGTATTTGTAATTTCATAATTTTCTTCCATAAAGTTATCTGCTAACAAATATATTATATACACATGTGGACCTTATGCCAAAGTGTTTTTTTACAGTTCACACCAACATGTTTTTTTGTAATATTGTTTAAAAACAAAATTTTGGGATACATTTTGATCAGCATTTAAGTGTTTCCCTACTGCATTAAGAAACTTATAAATTGTTCTTTACCTTAAAATGTATAACTGGTAGGGATTTTACCTCTTCTTGTAATTAAAGAAAATCAGCTTATAAACTATATTTATTGAATATCTTTATTGTGAAGAAAAATGTATATAAAAATTACTTATTTTTTGATGATTCGCAAAAAAAAAAAAAAACTCTAAATTTGTGAAAAACATCCACAGGTAGACTTTATATATGGGTAGTGTTACTCTTGTTAGTTGTATGGGTAAGTTGTTTACATCCATACTGAATGAGCGTTTAGTCAAGTGGAGTAATGAGAATAATATCATAACAGATGCACAATTTGGCTTCAGAGCTAATCATTCTACCATCGATGCAATATTTGTACTCCAAACACTTATTAACAAGTATTTAAATAAAAAGGGCGGAAGGTTATTCTGCTGCTTTGTCGATTACAAGAAAGCCTTTGATCTTATTGAAAGGTCTCAGTTATGGTGTAAACTAATAAAACAGAGTGTGAGGGGAAAAGGTTACGAGTCATTCAATCATTATATAATTCAGTTAAATCTTGTGTGAAACATAACGGTTATTACTCTGATTTCTTCTCCAACACAATCGGTCTCTTCCAAGGCGAAATCCTCTCCCCGATTTTGTACTCATTATTTGTAAATGACTGTGAAATGCATTTCATTAGTGAATGGTGTCCATCAATTGAACTTAACTTAATCAGTATTTTTCTTCTTATGTATGCTGATGATACAGTGTTATTTGCAGACTCTTCAGAGAATTTGCAACAAGTCTTAGATGCTCTCAAGTCTTATAACAATAAATATAGTCTTAACTTGAACACAGAAAAGACGAAAATAAAGGTCTTTAGAAACGGCGGGAATATTAGAAATAACGAAAAGTGGGTTTACAATGAAACTGAACTACACATTGTAAACCAATTTAATTATTTAGGGATGCTTTTCAATTATAATGGTAAATTTTATGTTAAAGCATTTGGCTGAACAAGGCAATGAAGCATATTATGCTATATATAATAAGTTCAAAAATCATGATTTTAACAAATACACAGTGTTCTGTGTTTGACACATATGTAAATAGCATACTTAGTTACAGTGCCGAGGTATGGGGTTTCCACAAAGCCGTAGATATTGAAAAGATACACATTATTTTTTGTAAAAAAAGTACTTAGTGTGAAAAAAATACATGTAATAATTTAGTATATTGTAAATTCGGAAGCTTCGCATAATTAAGTACTGGTTGAAACTGCGGAATTCAGATAATTGTATTTTAAGAAATTGCTATGAGGAAAGGATAAGATCAAATGACAGTTGTATTTTAAACATACGAGGCGAATTAGATAGATTAGTATTAACTTATCTTTGGAACGATATAACATGCATGATAGGAAGGCTTATAAAATTATTGGAAATAGATTTTACGACGTTTATCGTCAAGAACTTTTATCAAACATACAAGCAATTCCAAAGGGTTTTCTATACAGACATCATATTGATAATTTTACACTACAATTATATTTAAGCAAACCTATTAGTAGTTCTTACAAAAATACCACGTATTAGACTAAGTTCACACAATTTAAATGTTGAGCAAGGACGGTATAGAAACCGTCCTAGAGATCATAGGATATGTGAAGTATGTAATTCTAATGATATTGAGGATGAATTTCATGTTCTTCTAAGGTGCAACTGTTATACTGATTTAAGGCAAAAGTACATTAAGCCATATTATTACAGACGTCCCAGTGTTTTTAAGTTGATCCTTCTGTTAAATACCCGGAATATTGGAGATTTAAATAAGTTAGGAAAATATATATCTTTGTGTTTTAAGCGCCGAAATAATTATACTTAGTATATAATTTTGCCTTAAGATAGGTTGGTTACAAACACATCAGAGCTGTACTTTCATTTAAATTGTATATCAGTTGAAAAGACATGTCGAATGGTTGAGATTGTATAATTATATGATATCAAGTATATATCACTGTACTTTCTGTCTACCAATCAGTGGTCCTTATAAAGCAAATATGAATAAATATGTAAAATCGTATATGTATAAAATTAAAGTAGGCAGTGGCAATATTTACCGTTTCTGTAGTACTAGTATCTCATGCTTGTATTATCAATGAAACATATTGTATACTGTATTAATTTATTATGCATTTATGATAAATGTATATGAATCTTATTTATACTTAATCAATATGTCAGTGTTCAATTTTTTTATCCTGGGGCTTATACAGGATATGTATGAAGAATTTCTTGTGAATTTTTCTGAAATGAAAATATAGTGGTCAATGTAATGAATGATAAAGTACCAATACATAAATACTGTGATTATCATTTAATATGAATGACATCATTTAAGTAAATGTATTGCGTTTTGCTATTATTTAATGATATACCATGTAATGTGTTCTATTTTATAAAGATATATATATTGTTGATTGATATAATGGTATGATTGTCCATCACTATCTGTACTATTGTATTATTGTATATGTATATGTCTACTCTCCAATGTGTCTTGTAACACAAGGAAATAAAATAATCTGAATCTGAATCTGTTAGATGCTAATTACAGGTAGGTAAGGCAGAGGAGCTTGGCACAGCATGCTATAAATGGACCCCTGTGGTTGGAGGGTAATTGGGAACTTAACAAAACTATAGCCAGGTGTTAAAATAGGCACACCTTAAGACTGATCCTCATCTGATACATTCAATTTCTTTATTGACTGTAGGCCATACGGCCCATAAGTACATATTATAAACAAAACAATACATGATAATGGCATAGAACAGCAATGCTACAGTACAAATACAAAGTGGAGTACGGATTAAAGATATAAAGATAGGATTTTGTTTGCTTCGAATATAAATTTGCCTAAGCGACTTAGTTCTTTGATATTTTGTACACTTAATAACTGTATCAATTTGAACATTGAAGGCTTTTGCCAATAGTATTTCTTAATGAGGCGTCTTCTTAAATTGGTATACTTATTACATATTAATACAAAATGGTATTCATCTTCTATCTCAGTCGTTGATTTACAAATTAAACAGTGTCTCAAAATTCGATCAATATTGTTAAAGCGGCCAGTTTCGATTGCTAAGGAATGCGCAGACATGCGTAGTTTTGATAAACATATTCTGAATTTCATAGGTATATACTTAGTTAAATAAAACTGAATAGAAAAATTATCCACAATATGTTTATATAAAACACATTTCGAGGACTTTTCTAATGCATCTCTCAAATACTGTTGGGCTTGGTCAAAAATTCTTTGTCGTATACAAGGTAAAATAGTTTCAGAGTTATTTGGTGATTGACAGAACCATATTTCGCCGAAACCTAAAGAGCATAATAACTCCTTTACACCGTGTACCCAATTAAAACATAAACCAGTGTTTTTACTTAATAAAAAATCATATGCAGTATTCAAAATACAGTTTTTTGTGTCGAGTAGTTTGAACCAATATTTAATAATTCTATATCTGCGTGTATATTCTAAGGGCAAACGACCAAGTTCCCAGTAAACTGTTACATTATTTGTTGATTTTTTAACCTTAAGTAATTTCTTACAAAAAAGAACATGTACATTTTCAATATCTGGTCCTTTGGTCGAGCCCCACACTTCACATGCATAAAACAGAATACTACTTACATAAGTATCAAACAAGCTCAACATGGTTTTACAATTTAAACTCATATTTGAACATTTAGAAAATAAAGCAAACATGGCTTTACGTCCTTGGTCCGCCAATTTTTTTTGTAAATTCGTGAATTTATTGTTGTATCTAAGGTTTACACCAAGGTAAGAAAATTCGTCAACACTATCAAGTTTTTTCCCGTGGTAAGTCCACGATTCTTTATTTCGAATTTTACCGCCTTTACGGAAAACCACAACTTTTGTTTTTTCACTATTCACAGTTAATTTCCATTGTGAGCAATAATCGTCCAGGTTATCTAGTAGGTTCTGTAGACCTTCGACAGATTCCGAAAACAGGACTAAATCATCAGCATATAACATAAGAAATAAACTTAACTCTTCAAAATCATATTTGCTGTTGCATTTAGAGATGAAAAAAGACTCAAAATCATTAACGTACATAGAGAAAAGTATTGGCGACAAAATTTCGCCTTGTAATAAACCGACATTGTTTTCAAAAAATTCAGATAAGTATCCTTTGAATTTTACACAGGATTTAACATTACTATAAATTGATTTAATAACATGTAAAAGCTTGCCTCTGACTCCTAATTTTGACAGTTTATACCACAGGTTTATTCTGTCTACACTATCAAACGCTTTACGAAAATCAACAAAACAACAATACAAGCGTTTATTTTCACTAAAAGTTTTTGTTATAATTGAATGTAGAGCAAAAATCGCATCTACCGTACTGAGACCACTGCGAAAACCAAACTGAGCATCCGTGATAACATCATATGATTCAGACCACTTCAGGAGTCTCGTATTTAAAATAGATGTGAACAATTTACCAAGACAACTCAACAGGCTAATGCCTCTAAAATTATTAGGGTTTGTTTTTACACCTTTTTTATAGACCGGAGTTATAATAGCGACGGACCAGTCAGTAGGGAAGCATCCGGAGTCCAAAATTTTATTAAATAATGTACATAAGGCAGGCAGTAATAAATTTTTACCAACTAAAAAACATTCATTCAAAATTCCATCAACTCCATGTGATTTTCCCCGATTCAAATTACGAATAGCTTTATCAATTTCATCCATAGTAATAGGGCAGTCTAATTCTTCAAACAATGGCACAGAGCTTTCATTTGGATCGTTTACAAAAATATTCGCAGAACAAGTTTCATCTCTTGCCTCAGCAGCCAGATCTTTAAAATGATTATACAAAACACTCATACTCATTTCGGGACCGGATGCTTTAGAAGTTGAAAATTTATTGAAGAACTGTTTCGGACTAAATTTCCTCATGTATTCCAACATGTCCCCTTCAAATCTAATATAGTTTTTCTTTTTAATGACTTCGGTCGATTTATACAACCTTTTTTTATCAATAAGATTTTTGTGATTTTCTGTAGATTTACATTTGTTAAATATATTCAAAGCGTTTTTGTAACTATAAAATAAACGTTTTAAGTCAGAGTCAAACCAAGGTTTGTCCTCGCTGATGTGTGCGCCTCTAGACATATTTGTCTTGTCACGCCTCATTGCACCCTCGGTATTTCGGTTCGAATTTAACACGGGCGATAAAAGGATTCATAGCACAGTTTAACTCCTTAGTAAAGCGGTCAACACATGTATCGATATATTGCTGTGTTACCTCACCGGTCAGTGTAACGGACGCGTTAATGTTTTCGATATTATTTGCTAAAGTATTCAAAAAGAGTTCGCTATGGTCGTCATTCCAGTTAAAAGTTGTCATCTCGGTACACATGTGCGCGTCCGCGTGCGGAGTACTGTGCTCATCCAATGAGAATCGAGTAAACATTTGCAAATGCAAGGGGGCGTGGTCAGACAACACATTGAAATTACACACTATAAAGTGTTTAATAACATTAAAAAGAATCGGTTTTAATAACAAATAGTCAATTACACTCCAACCATTATGACCACAATATGTAAAATCATTAGAAAAACCATCCACATCCCTGCCGTTAAATATGCGTATACCTGTTGTTTTGCAAAAATCGATTAATCGATATTACATATACAAAAGGTAAGGTGTTATGGAGGTCCATAAGGTGGTGGTGAGTTGGGGTTTGGGCCCTGGGGCCCAGGTGGCCATGGCAACTGGCATGTCCTGAGAGTACCAATTATACATACAGGTACATGTATATGACCATGACGGGGTGTATCTCTGAACGCCAACATTTTGAATTTACCTGTAGGGCAGTTTGTTTCGATAGTGATTATAGTCATTTCCCTAAAAGGAGTCTCAATGCCAACAGGTAAATTTACCTGTAAAAGTTATCTTTTGATACTCACCTCTAGGTAAAATGAAGGATTTTAAATTAAACATCATGTTCTTATGTGTATTATGCTTTTTTAAATTCAATATATCATTTCCAAAATAAAAATGTAATATAATATTATATTTGAAAACATTATTTTTATGTAAAAAAAATTTATTTTAATTCATGAAAGTCTTAAAATTAAAACTGTTTTTCAAAAAAAAAAGGTTTATTGAGATAAATGAAAAAGTTAAATATATACAGCTTTATATAGAAAAGTGTGTCCAAACATCAATAAACATATACACTATGTACATATAGGTTGAGTGCAAATTCGTTGAATTTTGATACTGGTAGATACGCCATGTGAAAGTAATTAAGTTGCAGATAAAAATTATCTTATATTGTTGTGTCAATCTTATTCAGAATCAAGAGTGACATATTTCAATTCATACTTTTACCGCTGACCATCGGTTTACAAAATAACTGAACAGGAATAAAATTAACTTTAAGGAATGATTCATGCTACATTTAGTAGAAAATCACTTTTAAATAGACAATACATCATTCGTATTTGCCATCTTTTTAACGTAATGTATTTTTGTCTTGTTGTTTACAAATACAAGATGCTTATGCAAAGCGTACGATTTTCACATGAACTCCATTTTGACATTTCATTAACATTTTCTTTGGAATCTTTTATAATAAATATTGATAGATGTTTTCCTACTTTTCAAATTGTCATTATGTATGTTATTCATTACTTAAATGAACTTTGTACGATCCCCATAATTATCGACCTATTACTTTGATTAATATTTGTCTGGGAAAATTGTTTACAGCTATAATAAACGAACGTTTAAATAAATATGCTAACGTTCAACTCATTCTCGAAAATCAGGCAGGGATTCGATGAATTATTGCGCCTTTATAGATTTTGAAAATGTGTTTGATAGTGTATGCATATTTGGTTTATACAAGTGACAAATTAGAACAAGAATTGAATATATATTGATATTGTATGTAATGCTGTACACGGATGACACTATAATATCACTGTCAGACACTTCTGAAGATTTTCGAAAGCAGCTTAATACATTTTTGAAATATTCTTACCTTTGACATATGAAAGTTAATACCAGTAAAACCAAAATAATGATTTTCGGAAGGAAAAGAATATTCTGATGATCTGAATTTTACATGTGGTGAAAATAATCTACATTTTTTAAATCAGATAAAATATAAGTTTAAAATAAGTTTAATTTATCAAATCAGGATAATTGTATTTTGAATTAAATTTACAGATTTATGATACTAGAAACTGAAAAAAGCTTATCTAAAAAGTAATTTGCTGCAGTTTGTAAAACAGAAACTTTTTGAACTAGGATTAGGTGTTATATGGACGAGACTTGCTCCTCAGTTTCCCTTTATCAAAGAGCGTTTAGAAGATCAGGCTAAGCAAACCTTATTTAACTCTTTGAAAATTTCTTGTAAATGTGATCTGTATAATAAGTTTATAGACAAAAGCTAAAAAAAATATATAAAAAAGACGGAAAAAAACTTAGGTTATTACATGGTACATTGTATCATATATTTGTTGAATGCGTGCATGTACAAAAAGCTGAAAAAATACAATTCTGATATATGCCTAGTGAAACACAGGTAAATCTCAGATGACTTTACAGGTAAAAAAAAGGACATTTGGTTTAATAGGAATATTACTATATCAGGTAAACCAGTTTTTTACAATCAGTGGTACAGAAAAGGAGTAATAAATGTAGTGGATATGTTGGAATCTGATAGTATTGAATCTTTTCTAAGTTATAAAGATTTTGTTCAAATATATGATATAACAACTAACTTCCTTCAATACCAAGGACTTGTATCTTCCATTAAAAGATTCATTGCTGATAGGTTACCATTTGAAAATACGGTTGTGCGGCCAATAATACCTTTTTATATTCAGATTATTTTGAGGAACCAGAAAGGTACAAAAGGTTTTTATAAAGTGTTAAACATAACTAAAGCAGAACCAACTGGTAAAGCAAAATGGGGGGGACAATTTGAACTAACTCGTAAAGATTGGGAAAATATTTACAAATTACCATTCCAGGTAACAAAAAATACTAAGCTTCAATGGCTGCAATACAGGATTACTCATAACATTTTAACTACCAATTCAAGACTGTTTAAGGCAAGACTAGTTATCAGTCCCTTATGCAACCTATGTAACTATGAAAGAGAATCAGTCAGTCATGTTCTATGGGAATGCCAAGAAGTTCAAAAACTCATACAGACACTAGAATCACTTCTTGATGCATTGTTTATTCCCTTTTCTATCAATAAACAATCCTTTCTGTTTGGAATTACTAGTTACAATAGCCCAAGTGTTCGAGTTGATAATGAAATAATTTTGATAATTAAACACTACATCTACACAACACGATGCCTGCATAGTTCTCTGAATATCAATACTTTAGTAAAAACTATACAAAGTCATTATTCTGTGCAAAAATATATTTCAAATAGCAAAAATAACACTTTAAGATTAAAATTTATGAATGAATGGAGAAAATGGGAAAATCTTATTAAACTTTAAATCTAATCCTGACATTGTGCTGACAATAACACCTGTACACTGTAATTCGGATAAGAAGGAATTCATCATCCCATGACCTCACTCTATCTCTCTCTGCTTTATCCCTTTCCTTTTTTGTTGTCTCCTTTTTTTTATTTTATTTTTTTTTTTGCTAAATGATTTATATATAAGTCAAAATATCAAGTAGACTATTAAATGCAATTATGTGTGAATATGCATGAGTATGTGTGTGAGAGTGTATGTTAGTGTGTGTGTGTGTGTGTGTAGGTAAGGTAGTTAGTTAGTGCACATTTAAGTAATTTTGAATGTGTATACATATGATATTGTTTTGAATGTGTATGTGTGTTTTGTGTGTATATGCTAGATTTAAATGGTGCAGTCAGTGTGGAGCCTGGTCAATGGTGCCGATGACTCAGTTGATGTGGCAAGAGTTGATATGACCAACACAGAAGCTGAGCCCTCGACAGGATTGATCAGGCTACCAGGAAACTGAATATGTATGTAGGTGTGGATGGATGTATGTTTATCAGAATATGTATACAGGTATAGGAGTATGTTTGGTTTGTATGTATTTATCCTTGTAGTTAAATTGATGTTGATGATGAGTATGATGATGATGATTATGGTTATATGATGATTAGTATGATGATGAGTAAAATGATGATGATGATGATTATGATGATGACTATATATACATGATATCATGATGAGATTATGATGATGATGCTGATGATTTAAGGTTTATTATTATCATTATGATGATGAAGAAGATAAGAATATGATGATGATGATGATGACTATGATGATGATGATATCAGGATGAGATTGTGATGATGACTAATGATGATGCTGATGATGATGTTATGATGGTAATGATTCTTAGGATGATATGATTGTGAAGATGAGAATATGATATAATGATGCTGATATGATGATGATGATGGTGATGATGATTTTAGGATGGTTATGAGTATGATGATTATGATGATAATGATTTGTAGGATGATTAGTATGATTATGATGATGATGATGAGATTATGATGAAGATGCCTTTGAGGATGATTATGATGATGATGATGGGGATGAGTATGTTGAAGATGACGATTAGTATGATGATGATTAGTATTACGATGATGATTTTAATGTTTAAGTAGGATGATGAGACTATGATGATGAAAAATATAAGTAATGATGACATTGAAGATGATATTAAGAATATATGTGGATAACAAACCAGTCATACTGGAATCGATGTGCGTTTGTGTGTGTGACTTTTATATATTTATGTACTGATAATGTCTTAAAAATAAAACAAATATAAAAAAAAAAAAAAAAAAAAAGGACATCTTATATGAAACAGTATATAATTGCATCCCCATTGTTTCCTGAAACAACACCTATCTATTGTTTTAAAAAATGTTGGCGTTCAGAAAACACCTCCCATGGGGTGTGTAGATATTATATGTCTCTTACAAAACATAAATGAGAATATAGGAAACTTCTGATTCTTCTGACTTGCAAAATATGTTGGATAAACTTCGAAACTAATCTCAAACGTGGAGCCTAACTGTAAATGTGGAAAAAACGAAAATAGCTGTTTTTAGAAAAAGTGGCAATTTACATAAAGATGATAAGTGGTTTTATAATGGTGAGCAGCTCCAAGTCGTCAACCAGTTCACATATTTGGGAGGTGTTTTTGTATTCAACAATAAATTTAACCCACTACAAAATCAGCTATCTGATCAGAGGTGAAAAGCTCTATCTATGCAATTGAACTGTGTTACACTTGTAAACCTGTTTGAAACAAATATGAAATGTATACTATGCCATGCAGCTGAAGTATGGGGTGCCTGCAAGGCTATTGACATTGAAAAGATACAACTTGAATTTTGTAAAAGGATATTATATGTTAAAAAATCAACATGCAGTGTTATGGTTTATTTCGAACTGGTATTTCAAATCGTATATACCTAGCATTATAATTTGATTAAGTATTGGTTTAGCTATTAAACACTAAGAACTGTATTCTCAAAACTGCGTATGAGGAACGAGCTAATGTATATGCCAAAAAAGAATAATGGTTTTAATTGGGTAACTTTTATGAAAGATACACTTTTTTCACTTGGCTTAGGTGAAATGTGGTTAAATCAAAACAATCTTAATGCTTCTATCGATTTGTCATGTATCAAACAAAGAATTTTTGATATTGAAAGACAAGACATGTATAAGTTATTAGATAGTTCCTCAAAATGTTATTTGTACAGGCATTTAATAGATGATATCTCACTACAATATTATTTATGTAAAAACATCCCAAAACGTAATAGAATTGCTTTGGCTAGAATTCGTCTATCGGCACATACCCTTCATATTGAAACAGAACGTTATCGAAATATTGCAAGAAATGAACGTCTGTGTAGAGTCTGTAACTCTAGCGACATAGAAGACGAGTATCAGTTTCTGTTAATTTGCCAATTCTTTCAAACCCTAAGATCAAGATATCTTAAAAAGTACTACTGGAAAAAAACATCTGTATTCAAGTTGACCAAATTGATATGTACAACTACTTTCAAAAATTTATCAATGCTGAGTAAATATATATATGATGCTACACAAATACATGATTTAATGTATATCGCCTAATTTTGAATTGTTCATTCTCTACACAATTTATTTTCTTTGTTCTACACTGCTATCATGCAGTGCCCGCCAACTGTACAGTGTATGAATTGTTATACATGTTTGTACTGATGAGCTGTAAAGCTCAAGGTCAATAAACAAATTGAATTGAATTGAAATTGAATTGATTCTTGATTCTTGATTACGTACTATGAAATGATTTCATAGTTGAATCAACAGATATTAATGAAGTAACAATACATTGAATTTAGAAATAATTTTGTCTGATAAAATAATAAATATTAAAATATATGTACATAGTGTACTTGAGAAAAAAATCTACAAACAGTCATCAAGGCCTAAGGTAGAATTAATCAATAATATAAAATGGATATTAATTACATCTAAAAAGCATCAAAATTTGAAATCAGGAAGATAAACTTAATTTTACACTATAGTGCAATCTTTAAAAAAAAATAATGATAACAAGAAATATCTTTAAAAAAAGATAAACGGCATAGTTTTAATCCTGTTGGTTATAATGTAAAACTGATGGTGAAATAAATTAACGAACGTTTTAGCACGAATAACAAAATTATATCAGTCTGAATCATTTTTGGTAATAATAAGACTGCATTTGAATCAGGAATATAATTTTATTAATGTGTCATTAAAAAAGATCATCTACTTATTCAGCTTGCATTCAATCTTTTCTTTTTTTTCGTTTTTAACTGGACATCGCATTTTGCAGTTACCGCTACATTGACCAATCACATCCTTCATCTTGACCAGTAACGCCACCTGTCGCGTCATATCTGGGGCCAAAAGAAAATCAAACGGCTATGCCAAAAAAAACCCACTACAAATCAAATTGATAGAGTTTTAATTCCACTTGTGCAATATATCATATATGAACCGCAGCCAATTTTATTTTTTGAGTTAATATTAGATAAAATTTTATCAACATTTAAATATACCTGGTAAAGTCAGGATGACAGATATAAGGCAGTCAAGTTACACAGGTCTGTATATGTAACAACTACAGGTATCTAACACAGGTGTCCAGTGGCACTGTCCATTACCTGTATAGGGGGATTTGTGGTCACACCTGACTGGACGTAGTGCACTTCTAGTTTACCTGTAGCTTAAATGTAGTGCACTACTAGTTTAAACGTAGTTCACTGGTGCACTAGGAGTGCACTAGGGTGTAAAGGTTAGCTTACACTCAACTGTACAAAGAAAAGAATGTATATTAGATTTGAAGGGGATATGCTTGAATACCTAAGGAAGTACAACCCAAAACAATTCTATAAAAAGTTTTCATCTTCTAAGACATCAGGCCCGGAAATGAATATCAGTACATTGTTTAAACATTTCAAAGGTTTAGCCACCAATGATGGTGATGAAACTGATATCTTCTGTAATCACGATTCTGATGAAAACAATGTCCCATTATATGAGGAATTAAACAGTGCAATTAGTATTGATGGAATTAAGAAGACTATTAATAATTTAAATCGTGGCAAGTCGCATGGAATAGATGGAATTTTGAACAAATGTATTTTAGTTGGAAAAGTAATAATTATGCCTGTTGTATGTACACTTTTTAGTTGGTAAAGTAATAATTATGCCTGTTCTATGTACACTTTTTAGTTGGTAAAGTATAATAATTATGTCTGTTCTATGTACACTTTTTAGTTGGTAAAGTATAATAATTATACCTGTTCTATGTACACTTTTTAGTTGGTAAAGTATAATAATTATGTCTGTTCTATGTACACTTTTTAGTTGGTAAAGTATAATAATTATGCCTGTTCTATGTACACTTTAGTTGGTAAAGTATAATAATTATGCCTGTTGTATGTACACTTTTTAGTTGGTAAAGTATAATAATTATGCCTGTTCTATGTACACTTTAGTTGGTAAAGTATAATAATTATGCCTGTTCTATGTACACTTTTTAGTTGGTAAAGTATAATAATTATGCCTGTTGTATGTACACTTTTTAGTTGGTAAAGTATAATAATTATGCCTGTTCTATGTACACTTTTTAGTTGGTAAAGTATAATAATTATGCCTGTTCTATGTACACTTTTTAGTTGGTAAAGTATAATAATTATGCCTGTTGTATGTACACTTTTTAGTTGGTAAGGTATAATAATTATGCCTGTTCTATGTACACTTTTTAGTTGGTAAAGTATAATAATTATGCCTGTTGTATGTACACTTTAGTTGGTAAGGTATAATAATTATGCCTGTTGTATGTACACTTTTTAGTTGGTAAAGTATAATAATTAAGCCTGTTCTATGTACACTTTAGTTGGTAAAGTATAATAATTATGCCTGTTGTATGTACACTTTTTAATTGGTAAAGTATAATAATTATACCTGTTCTATGTACACTTTAGTTGGTAAAGTATAATAATTATGCCTGTTCTATGTACACTTTTTATTTGGTAAAGTATAATAATTATGCCTGTTCTATGTACACTTTAGTTGGTAAAGTATAATAATTATGCCTGTTCTATGTACACTTTTTAGTTGGTAAAGTATAATAATTATGCCTGTTCTATGTACACTTTAGTTGGTAAAGTATAATAATTATGCCTGTTCTATGTACACTTTTTAGTTGGTAAAGTATAATAATTATGCCTGTTCTATGTACACTTTTTAATTGGTAAAGTATAATAATTATACCTGTTCTATGTACACTTTAGTTGGTAAAGTATAATAATTATGCCTGTTCTATGTACACTTTTTATTTGGTAAAGTATAATAATTATGCCTGTTGTATGTACACTTTAGTTGGTAAAGTATAATAATTATGCCTGTTCTATGTACACTTTTTAGTTGGTAAAGTATAATAATTAAGCCTGTTCTATGTACACTTTAGTTGGTAAAGTATAATAATTATGCCTGTTCTATGTACACTTTAGTTGGTAAAGTATAATAATTAAGCCTGTTCTATGTACACTTTAGTTGGTAAAGTATAATAATTATGCCTGTTCTATGTACACTTTAGTTGGTAAAGTATAATAATTATGCCTGTTCTATGTACACTTTTTAATTGGTAAAGTATAATAATTATGCCTGTTCTATGTACACTTTTTAGTTGGTAAAGTAATAATTATGCCTGTTGTATGTACACTTTTTAGTTGGTAAAGTATAATAATTATGCCTGTCGATGTACACTTTTTAGTTGGTAAAGTATAATAATTATGCCTGTTCTATGTACACTTTTTAGTTGGTAAAGTATAATAATTATGCCTGTTCTATGTACAATTTAGTTGGTAAAGTATAATAATTATGCCTGTTGTATGTACACTTTTTAGTTGGTAAAGTATAATAATTATGCCTGTTGTATGTACACTTTTTAATTGGTAAAGTATAATAATTATGCCTGTTCTATGTACACTTTTTAGTTGGTAAAGTAATAATTATACCTGTTGTATGTACACTTTTTAGTTGGTAAAGTATAATAATTATGCCTGTTGTATGTACACTTTTTAGTTGGTAAAGTATAATAATTATGTCTGTTCTATGTACACTTTTTAGTTGGTAAAGTATAATAATTATGCCTGTTGTATGTACACTTTTTAGTTGGTAAAGTATAATAATTATGCCTGTTGTATGTACACTTTTTAGTTGGTAAAGTATAATAATTATGCCTGTTGTATGTACACTTTTTAGTTGGTAAAGTATAATAATTATGCCTGTTGTATGTACACTTTAGTTGGTAAAGTAATAAGTATGCCTGTTCTATGTACACTTTTTAGTTGGTAAAGTATAATAATTAAGCCTGTTCTATGTACACTTTTTAGTTGGTAAAGTATAATAATTATGCCTGTTGTATGTACACTTTTTAGTTGGTAAAGTATAATAATTATGCCTGTTGTATGTACACTTTTTAGTTGGTAAAGTAATAATTATGCCTGTTGTATGTACACTTTTTAGTTGGTAAAGTATAATAATTATGCCTGTTGTATGTACACTTTTTAGTTGGTAAAGTATAATAATTATGCCTGTTGTATGTACACTTTTTAGTTGGTAAAGTATAATAATTATGCCTGTTGTATGTACACTTTTTAGTTGGTAAAGTATAATAATTATGCCTGTTGTATGTACACTTTTTAGTTGGTAAAGTAATAATTATGCCTGTTCTATGTACACTTTTTAGTTGGTAAAGTATAATAATTATGCCTGTTCTATGTACACTTTTTAGTTGGTAAAGTATAATAATTATGCCTGTTCTATGTACACTTTTTAGTTGGTAAAGTATAATAATTATGCCTGTTCTATGAACACTTTTTAGTTGGTAAAGTATAATAATTATGCCTGTTGTATGTACACTTTTTAGTTGGTAAAGTAATAATTATGCCTGTTGTATGTACACTTTTTAGTTGGTAAAGTATAATAATTATGCCTGTTGTATGTACACTTTTTAGTTGATAAAGTAATAATTATGCCTGTTGTATGTACACTTTTTAGTTGGTAAAGTATAATAATTATGCCTGTTGTATGTACACTTTTTAGTTGGTAAAGTAATAATTATGCCTGTTGTATGTACACTTTTTAATTCAATTTTGAACTCGGGTTACTTCCCCTCCGATTGGTCTGTGGCAAAATTCCCGTTCATAAAAAGGATGTGAAAACTGATGCCTACAATTTTAGAGTTATCACCTTGCTAAGTTGGTTTGGGCAAACAATTAAATCAATTGATAAGAATATTAAATCCTGTGTCAAATTTAAAGGTTGTTTATCTAATTTTTTCTCAAACGGTATAAGTTTAAAAATGCAAGGCGAAACTTTTCTCTGATATTATTTTCCATGTACGTAAATGGTTAACCAAAATTTCGATTTTGGCGGTTTTGGCGAATTAAGTTTATTTTTTAGTTTAAACATATTTTATTGACATATAATAATGACAAAGGGATTAGTCAGCAAGTTTTTCCAACTTAAAGACGACTTCTCCCATAATAATAACAAAATAATTAACAATAACATAGTCACATGATGGCATATACAAATATTCAGAAGTTCGATAACGAAACGAAAATATAAAATATTTAAAAAGGCGACTATAGCTGTAGATTTCATACTCATTAAAGCGACTATAACTGTAGATTTCATACTCATTAAAGCAATATAACTGTAGATTTCATACTCATTAAAGCAATATAACTGTAGATTTATACTCATTAAAGCGACTATAACTGTAGATTTCATACTCATTAAAGCAATATAACTGTATATTTCATACTCATTAAAGCAATATAACTGTAGATTTCATACTCATTAAAGCAATGTAACTGTAGATTTATACTCATTAAAGCGACTATAACTGTAGATTTCATACTCATTAAAGCAATATAGCTGTAGATTTCATACTCATTAAAGCGACTATAACTGTAGATTTCATACTCATTAAAGCGACTATAACTGTAGATTTCATACTCATTAAAGCGACTATAACTGTAGATTTCATACTCATTAAAGCGACTATAACTGTAGATTTCATACTCATTAAAGCGACTATAACTGTAGATTTCATACTCATTAAAGCGACTATAACTGTAGATTTCATACTCATTAAAGCGACTATAACTTGAGATTTCATACTCATTAAAGCGGCTATAACTGTAGATTGTATACTCATTAAAGCAACTATACCTGTAGATATCAGACTCATTAAAGCGACTATAACTGTAGATTTCTTACTCATTAAAGCAATATAACTGTAGAGTTCATACTCATTAAAGCGACTATAACTGTAGATTTCATACTCATTAAAGCGAATATAACTGTGGATTGTATACTCATTAAAGAAACTATAACTGTAGATTTCATACTCATTAAAGCGACTATAACTGTAGATTTCATACTCATTAAAGTGACTATAACTGTAGATTTCATACTCATTAAAGCGACTATAACTGTAGATTTCATAGTCATTAAAGCGACTATAACTTGAGATTTCATACTCATTAAAGCGGCTATAACTGTAGATTGTATACTCATTAAAGCGACTATACCTGTAGATTTCATACTCATTAACGCGACTATAACTGTAGATTTCTTACTCATTAAAGCAATATAACTGTAGATTTCTTACTCATTAAAGCGACTATAACTGAATATTTCATACTCATTAAAGCGACTATAACTGAAGAGTTCATACTCATTAAAGTGAATATAACTGTAGATTTCATACTCATTAAAGCGAATATAACTGTAGATTGTATACTCATTAAAGAAACTATAATTGTAGATTTTATACTCATTAAAGCGACTATAACTGTAGATTTCATACTCATTAACGCGACTATAAATCTGGATTTCATATCAGTAATAATTACCATAACTTTAGTATGCATATTCATCACCTACACCTATCTTTGTATCCCCCCAAAAAAAGATTAAAAAATCCTGCCCTCCCTACCGTCACGTGACTTGTATATTAATGATAACACAACAGAGAAATCTCCCTTCCTATTCCCTTTATGGCACTTGGTGATGGCTGACGGCTCATCGTTCGGGACTATGACGGGGTTCGTCTCATGAGCGTTCCCATCTCTATGGAGAACGGGACTCTCATGGTGCCTGTTCCCATGATCGTTCCGGATTCGCTGTACGGTACTGTAGTTGTAATCATGACGAGTCTCATGACAGGGTTTCTCTAGCATCTGGGCGACCCTCTTCTTCCCGTAGGAAAGATTTGTCTTCATCTTCTGGCAAGAGAGGGAAGCAGATTGTAAGGAATGTTGCTCCCGGCTCTGAGTCGGTTGTCAACTCCGTTGTCCCTATCTCGGGAGCTCTCGTCTCGTCGGGTTCGTCTCGTGATGGGAGGGCGGTCCTTCCCATTCAGAAACTCCCTGGAGTAGGGAAGAGACAACCCGACCCTGGTTTATCTCTGCCCATGGTCAAATTGGCTGATAATTACCGTAGGCTTCAGAGCTTGGCTTCGGGTAGGGACCTTCAGCCGCCTGTCACTTTTTTGGTCAGTGATCTCGCAAATCCAGGTGGTATTGTCGATGGGGGCAGTTTTGATGCAGGGCCTGTTCCTCCGAGTTTAGGTCCCGGGGTTACGGATTTTCTTGCGGGATTGCCCACTTCCACTTGGGTAAGGGATGCGCAGTTTTCTTATTCTTGCATCAATTCTGGTTCAGCTTTTCATCCTGGCCAGTTACCCGGCCCTGGTTCTATTAGGTTCAGCCCGGAATGCTCTTGTTCGGGTTTCCCAGGGAAAGGTTTTGCTGGACTGGCGACTGGTTTTCGGGCACAGTTTCCTCCTGGCTCAGGGTATAAGGGTGCCTGCGGGCAACCATCCTTGGGCCGCCCAAACCAGCCTGCGGATGGTTTGGGGTTTCGTCAACATCACGGCAGTTTCGGGCCTAGCCCGCACATTTCCAGGTTTCTACCTGATGGGAGTGACGGTCCACTTTTGACCTTTGGACTGGGTCGACAGCCCCAGTCTCAGGAGGGTCGGTTTGACCAGTTCTGGTGTCACTCCCATTCCGCGGGACTTTTCCCATTTCCTCAGGGATATGGTTTTAACCCCATGGTTTTTCCTGCCTATAACCCTTGGAGTTTGGCCTCCCTCTCACGAAAACGTTGTAGCAGTTCCGCTCTCCCTCTCCAGCACTTTGCTTCTTCGGGCGCCACTGCGACCGGTCCTAAGAAGGCTTGCCGCACCTTCAGGACAACTGCCTCGCGTCCGGACTCGTTTGTGTCCGGGTCCAAGGGCAAGGCTGTGACTTTTAAGTTTTTTTAAGGTTTTTAGGTGATTTTTATGCCGTTTTGTGGAGCCCCTTCAGGATTCTCATGAGTTGGTTCCTACGGCTGGCCCGTTGACTCCAGTCGAGACTTCAGGTCCCGCTAGTGTGGAGGCTATTGACTGTAAGGACGCGGGTATGGCAGCTGAGGAGGATGTCGTTCATCTCTTTCCTGGGAGCTCGGACATAGACGCCGGTAAGTCAGTTGATCAGGTGGTGTTTTGCTCTAAAGAGCACCACAAGATGGAGAGACTGCTCCGTCTTTCTATCCAGATTCTTTCATATACAGACTGTCTGACAGTTTGTCTGTATAGGGTTTCCGATGTGCCTGAGGGTCGGGTTTCCGGGCATCCAGGACAGGATGACCTCTGCCCAGAACGGGGCATTGAGAGCTCTGGCAGCTTTGCAGGTGTCTTTGCTTTTCAGTTTTGAAGAACCGCCCGGTTGATGAACCTTACCGTTCCCGGTTGTTGACTGCCCCCTTCTCTGGGTCCACTCTTTTTGGAGGGCCCCTTCCTTCTGTTTAGAAGGATTTGAAGGAGGACTCTGTAGCCTCAGCACTTTTGGTGAAGAGGATTCAGGCTGAGTAGGCCCGCATCTCGCAGGGGTCAGCGCCTCCTAAGAAGAAGGCAAACCTTCGGCTTCGCAGTCTTTTGCTCAACCGAAGGCGGCCTTCCTTCAAGGGCAACAAATGGAAGGTGAGAAAGGGGAAGAACCCTCCTGGGGCAAGAAGAAGAGTTCCTGACTCTCTTCTACCCTCCTTGGTCCTTTCAGACGAGGGGTTTGTTCGGGAGGAGTTCAGTCTTCCCGTTTCAGATTCCGAACTATCTCGTAGGATTAGGATCCGGCTTGGCAGACGACTCTCTTGCTTGGCAAGGGCTCGATCTGCCTTGGCCAGATTTTCCTGGGGGGGGTATCCGCCTTCCTCCCAGAGTGGAGGGATATCACGGAGAACGACTTGGCCTTGTCTGTGGTCAAGGAGGGGCTAGGCATTCCGCTCTTGCGGTATCCGCCTTTAGCGTCAAAGCCAATCTTTTTTCCTCCTCCCGGGGATCAAGGAAAGGCTTTGACTCTCCAGGAGGAAGTAAGGACCATGCTTTCAAAGGGCGCGGTCGAGGAGGTACCCTTGGCGGAGTGCAACCCCAGCTTCAATTCCAGAATGGTTATGGTACAAAAGAAGTCCGGGGCGTGGCGCCCGATCATAGATCTAAGTGCCTTCAACAGGCACGTAGAATTTCCTCATTTCAAGATGGAGACTCCCCGGGGGCATTATCGCTTCCGTGAAAGATGGAATGTGGGCCGCTTCAATAGATTTGAAGGATGCCTACTTCCACATCTCCATCAAGAAGTCGGCAGGGAAGTTCCTCCGTTTCAGTTGCAACGGGAATGTCTTTCAGTTCCGGGCCATGCAATTCGGGCTCACGACTGCATCTTTGGAGTTTACCAAGCTTCCGCAGGTGGTCGTGGGATTCCTGTAATGTCGGGGAATAGATGTTCACATCTATTTCGACGATTCCCTCATGCTTCACCTAGTGAGGAGATCTTTGCTGCAGGACACCCGGTTGATCCTAAAACTCTTCCTAAAGGCCGGTTTCATTCCATCCAAAGAGAAGTCGGAGGTGACCCCATCTCAGGATTTCGTTTTCCTGGGAAACCGTTTCAGTACGGTTCGGGGCATTGCCCTTCCACCGTTGGAAAAGTTCTAGAAAGCCAGGGATCTCGCCCTGACTTTCATCGGCTAGTTACGGGTCCAGGTACGTTTGTTTCTTAGTTTCCTAGGGTTTCTCAACTCCCTGGCGGATGTGATTCCCTTGGGGAGAGTTCACATCAGACCTCTCCAGATGTTCCTTCTTGGCAATTGGGTCCCTTCCTCAAGGGACTGGCAAGCTTGGCTTTCTGTGGACCAGGGAGTCAAGGGCTTTGTATGTTGGTGGACCCTTCAGAACAACGTTCTCCATGGGATTCCTTTGTTCCCACTATAACCCAGTTCACGGATGCTTCCAAGACGGGTTGGGAGGCGTAGCTCGACAGACTTTGCAGGTCGGGGGAGTGGTCTGGGGAACAGCGCTTCGAGCACATCAACGTGCTCGAGGTGAGGTCTATTCTATTTGCATTGCAGTCTCTGCGTCTCGGGGGATCTTGCAATCCAAGGTGATTTGTATGGCTACCATTGTCGCGTATATGGAAAGGCAGGGGGGCAATTAACAATTCTTGTCAAGCATCTTCCGGGCAGATTGAACGTAGTAGCGGATACTATGTCCAGGCGCCGCCAGCCGGTTTTGACGGAATGACAACTGAATCCTTCGATTTTCGAGGGATTCTGTCAGGTTTGGGACATACCTCACATAGATCTGTCCCTGAACAATCAGTTGCCAACGTGTGTGTCTCCAGTTCCAGATCCGAAGGCTTGGGCCGTGGACGCTCTATCTCTAGACTGTGAGGGAGGCATGCGTATGTATTCCCTCCCTTCAATATGGTGGGCAGGGTGTTGCAGAAGTTTCGGAAGCATCATTGCTCCCTGCTCCTGATAGCACCCCTGTGGCCGAGGCAGCCTTGGTTTCCGGAGCTTTTGTCGTTTCTGGTGGAATATTCTATGGCTCTCCCACCTAGAACGAACCTCCTTCGCCAGCCTCAGTCCAAGACGATGCACTCTCGTCTGGAGATACTCCACCTTCACGCGTGGAGGCTGTCTCAGGAGGCCTCGCTCAGGCGGGCTAGAGACGTGTCAGCTCGCATCGTTCGATCGATTGCTTAGTAGGTCTTCCTCTTCTGCCGTCTACCAATTTAAGATGGAAGATTTTCTGTTATTGGTGTGTCGGCAGGAAGGTTGATCCGGTCAAGGCATCTGTCCAGGTAATTGTCGATTTTCTTCTCTGGCTGTTTAGGGACCGCGATCTTGCCCCTGGCACAATTGCTACTTATCGTACGGCTATTGAGTGTACTTTCCTTTCATGGTACACCAGAGGTGAGTTCATCCTCCTCTCTATTCGCTCTGATTAGGGGGTTTGGTCTGGACAGACCTAGGGTACGGCGGTTGGTTGCACAGTGGAATCTGTCTCTGATGCTCGATTCCCTTACGCGTGCACCTTATGAGCCTTTGGAATCAGTCTTTTTGAAGTTTGTTACCTTCAAGGTGGTGTTCCTCATTTGGCTTCAGGTCGTAGGAGAAGTGAGATCAATGATTTGTCCTCTCACCCTCTTGCCTCCGTTCCGTTTGACTAGGGATTGTTCTGCTGTGACCCTACTCACTGATCCCGCCTTTTTGGCCAAGAATATACTCTCTTGGCCCGTTGGTGGTTGTACAGTCTGTGGCTGTGTCTCCACAGTAATCAGTAGGGTTTTTAATTTTTCATGCGATCAGGCATCACAATGGCACACCTGCTCTGCATACGCGGAGGTAGTTGCCATTTTTTTTTATCCTTGTCGGCAAATGTTGGGGAGTTCCTTGAAACTGTTTATCTACCTATCTTGTTGTCTCTGAGTTGCTGTGCCGTCTTCATGGGCTGCCTGGCTTCGAGTCTCCACTACGGTTAGACGAATTCGCATATACTAAAGTTTTGGTAATTGTTACTGAAATGAAATTGAGGTTTTTAAAGTAAAACCAATTTTCATGAGGTAATACGTACCATAACTTTATGGAGTCCCACCCTTTTATCCTCCCCTTAACTCATTGTCCTGGCTGCTCCTGTGACTCCATAAAGGTTTTTGAGGAAGGGAGATCACTCTGTTGCGTTATCATTAAGATATAAGTCACGTTACGGAAGGGGGAGGGGCGGGATTTTTTAATCTTGTTTTGGGAAACAAAGATGGGTGATAAGTGATTAATATGCATACTATTAAGTCATGAAAATTGGTTTTACTTTAAAAACCTCAATTTCATACTCATTAAATCGCTTGCGGCGTTCCGCCATTTTATATGGACTGTAAAACCCGCCGTTGCATTGTGGGACTAATTTTCAGAGAAACTTTGTCCGGCAGCCACAGTTATTATTTTTGGGAATTCCCCGTATACTTTCATAAATACACATTTTCTTTCAATTTCTGTTTCACGATAATCTGTTAGGTACAAACATTGTATGTATCAAGTCCGAAAACTGTAAAAAGCTCAAAATGTAAACATTGATATATGTTTCTTCGTGAGTATGTGGCTTTAAAAGTCAGCAGTCATCATACAAGGTGGGTCCCTGTGTCGGAAAATACATGTACTCGTTTTTAATAAAGATTAATTAATTGGTGTAGAAACGTCAGAAAAAGGAGCGCTAGTAATTGATTCCAAGATATCTATCCCTATACAAGGGGATGGTATGGTATATGTTTTATTAGAAATACAAGTGTTGGTTTACAAGATTTACCGTAGTTACACTACGAGTGGTTGTTTTATATGGTATTTCTTTCACTTGACTTAGTTATTTTTCAAAAGTTGCAAAAAAAACCACAAAAAAAAACAAAAAAAAACACGAGTTTTAGCGAAGGTTTTTTGTAACTTTAGAAAAATAACTAACGAGAGTTAGATATGAAAAACCGAGAATTAATATGCAAAACTGGCAATTTCGGAAACAACTGCTAGCTACCTCTTGTGCATTATCGTTATCGGGATCTTTAGAAGCGGCCTTAAAGTGTCGATCTACCTTAAGTTATATTTCAACTATTTTCCTACTTTTGAACTGCCTCTCTAAACAATGGCTCAAACTACAGGTGGACAAAATTGAAAGAGAAAACGTATTGTTTTCTTTCCTATATTACCCCTATTGGAAGGTTCCCCACCCTAAGGGTGTCACATCCTTCATTCATACAATAAACAACACTGCCAAATAATTCTTCAGACCAAATTTCAACAATACCATTTAGTTGTTTAGGACTAGTAGCGGTTTAAAAAGATTTACCCTTCGGCCCAAGTGAACCAAAACATTGTTCATAATAATATTATACAAAGGGCAATAACTTTGTAAGTTTCCGTCAAATAATTACCATTTTCGAACTTGTTCGAGATCTTGACGATATATGACTACATACAAAGTTTCATCAATTTGGGTTGACATTTACTCCAGTTATCGTGTTCACAAGGTCCAATAATAATATTATACAAAGGTCAATAACTCTGTAAGTTACTGTTGAATGATTCCCATTTTCAAACTCATCTAAGATCTTGACAATACATGACTACATACAAAGTTTCGTGAAACTTGGTTACTATTTACTCCAGTTATCGTGTTCACAATGTCCATTAATAATATTATTACAAAGGGCAATAACTCTGTATGTTACTGTCGAATAATTCGAATTTTTCGAACTCGATTTATATTGGCTACGCTGTACTACCGTTTATTTGATGAATTGGACTAAGTATCGGACCGGTTTGTAACATCATCACATTAAATACACCTGGTCGTAATGGACCTGTTCATTTATCGACCCATGGGTAATGGGTTCACTTATTGTCATTAGTATCATTTGTCTGGCAAATATAAAGCCATAGACTAATTTTGTTAAAAAGCAACACATTTACGTCATCGATTGCTCGGAATACCAATAGACTGTGGTATATAGCGTGACGTTTAGCTATCATTCTCTCCGACATCTTCGTCAGATTAACTGATCTCTGATTGCTAATCGACAGGTACTTTTCGTCCACACTATAATCGTAGAAGTACTTAGTAATTGGAAATAAGCTGCACTCCGGCTTTCATGGGCAATCCTAGATAAAACCAAAAACAAATTGTAGTCAAAAATAATAAAGTGAATTGTATAACCAACCGTGAGCACAACAACATTAATGTGATACTTTTTATAAATTATTTATCATTATTTATGAAGAAAATGTTGAAAATATTGTGTGACATTATGTGATACTATGTACTGTACTGAATGCTTTGCCCGAATAAATGAAACAAAATAAGTACTTGAAAAGTGTACGAGTCGATGCGCTGCAGTGGTTATTTGTCTGATGGAGGTGATAGTGTAGTCACCGAAACGTCACGCTCAAATCATATACTGGTTGTGATATACCAAAGTCTATTACTGGTCATTTGTCTGATGAAGGTGACAGTGTAGTCACCGAAACGTCACGCTCAAACCATACACTGGTTGTGATATACCAAAGTCTATTACTGGTCATTTGTCTGATGAAGGTGACAGTGTAGTCACCGAAACGTCACGCTCAAACCATACACTGGTTGTGATATTCCAGAGTCTATTACTGGTCATTTGTCTGATGGAAGTGACAGTGTAGTCACCGAAACGTCACGCTCAAATCATACACTGGTTGTGATATTCCAGAGTCTATTACTGGTCATTTGTCTGATGGAAGTGACAGTGTAGTCACCGAAACGTCACGCTCAAACCATACACTGGTTGTGATATTCCAGAGTCTATTACTGGTCATTTGTCTGATGGAAGTGACAGTGTAGTCACCGAAACGTCACGCTCAAACCATACACTGGTTGTGATATTCCAGAGTCTATTACTGGTCATTTGTCTGATGGAAGTGACAGTGTAGTCACCGAAACGTCACGCTCAAACCATACACTGGTTGTGATATTCCAGAGTCTATTACTGGTCATTTGTCTGATGGAAGTGACAGTGTAGTCACCGAAACGTCACGCTCAAATCATACACTGGTTGTGATATTCCAAAGTCTATTACTGGTCATTTGTCTGATGAAGGTGACAGTGTAGTCACCGAAACGTCACGCTCAAATCATACACTGGTTGTGATATTCCAAAGTCTATTACTGGTCATTTGTCTGATGAAAGTGACAGTGTAGTCACCGAAACGTCACACTTTTGTCCAATATTCACATTCATGCTTACTAATCTGAAGGATGTGTTTCATAATACTCCGGACAGTTTTGACCGGGTGATACAACATATCATATAAACAATTAAGAATATCATATCTATCATGTATAGAATACATAGGTACTTAGGGACTGGGAAGTACACATATGGCATAGCTACATAACTACATTGGCAAATTATAGACTTTTTCACGGAGTACACACATTTATTGAAAATCCATCTAAATTGTAGGAAAAACATTTCAGAATGCATTAAGTATTCTTATAGAATTATGTATTTAATGAATATTTTATTTGGCATCTCTAAGTCTGAGCATTGTTACAGTCAATATTTTAGCTAATGTCAACAATGTTAATGGAAGCTTTGAGTCGTAGTCTCCTTTACGTCACAGCTGGGCGAAATAAAATACAGTACAAGAGGACAACACTAAATTTAATTATATTGGGTCAAGTAACTTAAATAAATGGTAAGTCTACTCGGCCCTGTTTCCCAATCAGGTAAGTGAATCATAAACACACCTTTTGTCCTGCAATTTCGGCGGACAATAAGGATCATCAGAGATGACAATTCAGTCGTCATCGTTAAATCAATTTATCAATTTTCATTATTCTGTTTCACTATAAAATCGACTAAAATCGATTAAATATAGACCTAACATTCCTTTATCAACTGTAATGAAGTTAAAACTCTGTTAACTAATTGATTGACATAATTACTAAGTGCAGTGCTCTTAGATATCACGCCTATTTCTTTAACTTGCAAATAATGTCATTTCCTAAATAAATGTGTTTTGAGGTTGTTTTTTCATTTTTCACTGTGAAATCATTAAGGGCAGAGCTCATTTCATATAAAGTAAGTGTCATTCCTGAATAAGCATTTGTACTTTATGGTTTAATGATACTATATGTAATTTGACCCCTTAATCAATATAAACCATTACTGGAAAGAGAACTATTGATCGTTGGAATGTTGACACATTAATTATGATTATGTATGATCCTATCATGGGAACGATTCCTGACCCGGTTATTAGACTCATTATGTCATGTCTAGAACAGACAAAGCGACACTAGAGGAGTCTGCTACAACCATTTAACAAGGCGAGGCTGCTATGGGAAGATGGAATATCGAAGTGTTTCGTTTAGTGGATTTTCGTCCCTCGTTTTAATACTGTTAAACCATGCCTGTATTGGAGTGATGTGCGGTAATTCGACATACAAGACAATGCTAAACTCCGAGCTTCTGACCGGATACAACCCCAGTGTCCATCCGGGTCACCAATACTCGGGGCAACTTCTCAATGTAAATGCTAGCTTCATGTTAAGGAAAATCCAAACATTTGACGAATTGACAAGTACATTCGCTATTGTCGGTGTTTTGTCTGCATATTGGTATGACGAGCGATTGGATTGGACTCCGACAAATTATAACGACTTAAAAGTTACTCATTTCAAACTGAAAGAAATATGGACGCCTCCATTTGTCCTTGGCAACAGCCAAGACGACATTGACTTAATTGGAAATGGAGACATGCACGTTGCAGTAACTTTTGCCGGAGTTGTAAACTGGCTTGTGCCTATAAAAATATCTACCACGTGCGATGCCGACGTTACGTATTATCCATTTGACCAACAATCCTGTGTTGTGCTACTGTTGCCATGGGGTTACGATGCAAGCCTCATTCAGCTCAACGCAATCGGCGCGACACTAGACCTGACAAACTACGCAGAGAATCCAATTTGGAATCTTGTCAGCACTAGTCTACATTCTGCTCAAACTCCATCTCTGTATTTAGGAATGAGAATCACATTTAAAAGAAAATCTATGTTTTTCGTGATGAATTTCATACTACCAACCATTTTAATGTGCTTCATTAATGTATTTGTGTTCATCCTCCCGGCGGAGTCCGGCGAACGTGTTGGCTTCTGTATTACCGTGTTGCTGGCCATCGCCGTTTTCCTATCCATCGTGTCCAGTGCTCTCCCACAGACGTCCACTCCACAAATGGCCATTCTCTGCTACCTTCTTGTCGTACATATAGTACTAAGCATAATGATAATGATTTGTACGATATGTGGACTTCGGTTTCACTTTCGATCTGAAGAAGATCAGGTGCCGAGTTGGATTGCTAGACTGACACGATACGTCGGCAATGTAAGAGGTACTAATTTGAACAGGTCTAGCGTGTCACCAGACTCAACGGATCCGGTTTCTGTAACTGCAAAGACCGACGCTGATATTATTGGAGTGGATACAAGTGTTCTATCTGAAGTGTCCTGGAAGCACGTCAGTACTGCCTTCAACAGAGTGTGTTTTGTGTTCTTCATAGTGACTGCCATGTCATGTAACATTGCTTTTCTGTTTGTTTTATCGGTCTCGTAATACCACAGTATGTGTTCATTTTATCAATAGAAACTCTAAGTTTTATCAAGTTAGAATGGAACATGTGTTAAATGTATTTCACATAGAAATGAAATCTGACAGCCCATTGGATAACTAACGTCACGTGGTGACCGTCTCTATTTTTCTGGTCGGAAGCGTGCAATTATATAATCTACATTAAACTACAATCTCTTTACGGTCAGTGTTGTATCAGGACTTTTAACGTCCTTCTTTGCTGTCTGTACGTTAACTGGATTACTACCACACGTTTAACGTGAAATTAAGGCATTCTATTCGGTAAAAAATAATTGTACAGTTTTTACATGTAACATATTCCTATAACGAATGACTGATATCTACAATCTATACGATGTGCGTTATGTTTTGTTTCCTTTATTTTGTTGAACCAGAATACATAATGAATGTCCTCCAGAAAAAATCCAGTTATTTGTTTATTTACTTCAGTCTGTGGAAACTGTGTCGTCGGATGTACCCGAGTTTCCTCTGGCCCTGACACCATGTCTGGTATAGGGGCTCTGGTGTAGGGCCCCTACACCAGACATGGTGTCAGGGCCAAAGGAAACTCGGGCTAGTACAAAGAGTGTCTCGCCCTTGATTACCTGTGAATTGACATAATATTATGCTAACATTGAATAACCAATTAACTGATGATATTTGCGATCGGATTTATAAAGAATGACATAATTATTATGACAACGGTAATAAATATTATCATGCTTATTTAACAAGTAATTAAAATCCTCATTTGTATGAAAATTCCCCCATTTAAATATGATAGACAGTAGAAGCTTCAAACAGTCTGTAGTGAGTAGAAAATCCAATGCAAATCTATAGAAGAGTTCGATAATGACATTTTTTTAATGACAACTTTTAATGTAATTGATTTGATTGGACACTTATATATATATATATAATTACAGTGGCATGTTACAGTCGAATCTGTATCAAGTATATTGACTAAAATTGCCACATGTAGGCAGTCGTGTGGATAAAGTGTTGTTCTGTTATGACGTCATGTTTACATTTGCTATTATTTTGAACAATGAAAACTTATTGAGCGATGCTTTAGCAACATACAATAGTTATGTTTGCGGATGCTGACACTAGCACAGCAATAAGATAGAACTCTACAATATACATCACTTGACTCGGTGTTTTTAATTTGTTTTCATGTTAGTGGGGTTTTTGTTGTTTTTGTTGTTTTTGTTTTTGTTGTTTTATTGGTTTTTGTTTTTGTTTTGGCGACTTTCATCGCCATTTGATAGTTTTTATATGGATGTCGATAGAATAAATATTAATCACAGAAAATATTCACTGAACGTCTCCAACTCTAAACTATCCTTTATGGCTCAGAAAACCCAACATTACTATGAATAGCATATTACCTATTAATCCCAAACAAACAAAACAAACAAACAAAGTAAGCAATTTTTTTTAGCAAAAGCAAAACAATAAGCGGATAGCAACCATGCATGATCAAATATAACAAAATGAAAAGCTGCAGACAAAAATGACATAAAAATAAAGCAAAAAAAAAAAACAACAACAAAAACAAAACTGTTTACACCAATGGTGCAAAGAAAAAGTAACAATAAGGTTTTAACACCAATGGTCCAAACGAAATGTAACAATAAGTTGCTTCCCATTCTACCTAAGGTGGGATAATTCAACCCGACAGCATACCACCGTGACAAATGCGCCCTCCTACACCTTGTCTGCCTAAATTAGACAGGCCTTAAAAAGTGATCAACGTTCAGTGTTTAATGTCCTATGGTAAAATGGTCGACTTAAATGTGATTGACTTTATAGTGTATTATCCACGAGAGGTTCATTTCATTTGATTAGAACATTTTATCACTTTTAAGTTAAAACCATGTTTTTTCTTAATACCTACGTATTTCATTTTAATTGTTGATCTCATAAATTAACATTATCAAATCGATTGTTATCCTTAGTTTCTGCATTTTAACTTCTTTCATTTCATTTCAGCTCAACACGTTTTGAAGCATTCTCAGTATGGAAAAATAACAACTTGGAGATGATTTCTTGAAAACAACGGCATTTTTTCTCGTTATTTTACATTTCAAAGGTATTCTTGAAGATATAACACCATGAAAATCCCTTAAAATACATCAACATGTTCCTAAACCCTCTCATTTGGTTTGTAAAATCCACTAATTGGCATCAATACAGAATATGTTAATGTTCAATGAAAATGAAAACAGAATTTAATGTATGAAACTGATAATATTGATAATATAACTTTAATAAGATGTATACGTGTATAATATATATGTATGGTATCAATGCATATTATATATGTATAATGTGATATAATGTTGTTTGGATACATGTGACCACATAATGACAAAACGCAAATTTTGACGTGATATAGGCTTAGTTACATATATGTCAAGGAGAAAACAATAAAAATTGAAGACTTGTTCAATTTTTTAAGTTTACATTTTTTGTTCGAATGAGAGTTGTCTCCCTGTAAACATTCAAAAACATTTTGCAAAGGTACATGGTAACAATACAAACCAGATACACCATAACAATGTAAACCAGATACACCATAACAATACAAACCAGATACACCATAACAATGTAAACCAGATACACCATAACAATACAAACCAGATACACCATAACAATACAAACCAGATACACCATAACAATGTAAACCAGATACACCATAACAATACAAACCAGATACACCATAACAATACAAACCAGATACACCATAACAATGTAAACCAGATACACCATAACAATACAAACCAGATACACCATAACAATGTAAACCAGATACACCATAACAATACAAACCAGATACACCATAACAATGTAAACCAGATACACCATAACAATACAAACCAGATACATCATAACAATACAAACCAGATACACCATAACAATACAAACCAGATACACCATAACAATGTAAACCAGATACACCATAACAATACAAACCAGATACACCATAACAATACAAACCAGATACACCATAACAACGTAAACAAGATACACCATAACAATGTAAACCAGATACACCATAACAATGTAAACCAGATACACCATAACAATACAAACCAGATACACCATAACAATACAAACCAGATACACCATAACAATGTAAACCAGATACACCATAACATGTAAACCAGATACACCAGAAACAATGTACAAACCAGACTACACCATAACAATACAAACCAGATACATCAATAAACATGTTAAATCGTACACCATAACAATACAAACCAGATACACCATAACAATACAAACCAGATACACCATAACAATGTAAACCAGATACACCATACAATACAAACCAGATACACCCATAAGCAATACAACCAGATACACACCATACAATGTAACCAGATACACCATAACAATACAACCAGATACACCATAACATTAAACCAGATACACCATAACAGAGTACAAACCAGATACACCATAACAATGTAAACCAGATACACCATAACAATACAAACCAGATACATCCATAACATACAATGTAACCAATACACCATAACAATGTAAACCAGATATCCATAACAATGTAAACCAGATACACCATAACATTAAACCAATACACCATAACAATACAACCAGATACACCAACATACACAATACACCATAACATACAACCGATAACATACAATACAAACCAGATACCCATAACAATCAAACCAGATACCCATAACAATACAACACCAGATACACCATAACAATGTAAACCAGATACACCTACAATAAACAGATACACCATAACATGTAAACCAGATACACCATAACATGTAACCGATACACCATAACAATGTAAACCAGATACACCATAACAAGTAAACCAGATACACCATAACAGTGTAAACCAGATACACCATAACAATACAAACCAGATACACCATAACAATACAACCAGATACACCATAACAATGTAAACCATAACCCATAACAATGTAAACCAGATACACCATAACAATGTAAACCAGATACACCATAACATACAAACCAGATACACCTAACAATTAACAGATACACCATAACAATTAAACCAGATACACCATAACAATAACCATAACCCATAACAATACAACCAGATACAACCATAACATTAAACAATAATACACCAAACAACGTAAACCAGATACACCATAACAATGTAACCAATACCAAACAATGTAACCAATCCCATAACAATCAACCAATACACCATAAAATACAACCAGATACACCATAACAATGTAACCAGATACAACCATAACAATACAAACCAGATACACCATAACAATACAAACCAGATACACCATAACAATGTAAACCAGATACACCATAACAATACAAACCAGATACACCATAACAATGTAAACCAGATACACCATAACAATACAAACCAGATACACCATAACAATGTAAACCAGATACACCATAACAATGTAAACCAGATACACCATAACAATGTAAACCAGATACACCATAACAATAAACCAGATACACCATAACAATCAAACCAGATACACCATAACAATGTAAACCAGATACACCATAACAATGTAAACCAGATACACCACTAACAAGTACAAACCAGATACACCATACCAATGTAAACCAGATACACCATAACATACTAAACCAGATACACCATAACAATGATAAACCAGATACACCATAACAATACAACCAGATACACCATAACAATACAACCAGATACACCATAACAATGTAAACCAGATACACCATAAAATGTAACCAGAATTACCCCATAACAATGTAAACCAGATACACCATAACAATGTAAACCAGATTAAACCCATAACAATGTAAACCAGATACACCATAACAATGTAAACCAGATACACTATACAATACAACCAGATACAACCATAACAATACATAACCGATACACCATAACAATACAAACAAGATACACCATAACAATGTAAACCAGATACCCATAACAATGTAAACCAGATACACCATAACAATGTAAACCAGATACACCATAACAATGTAACCAGATACACCATAACAATGTAAACCAGATACACCATAACAATACAAACCAGATACACCATAACAATACAACCAGTATACAACCATAACAATAACCAATACCCATAACATAACCAGATACACCATAACAATGTAAACCAGATACACCATAACAATGTAAACCAGATACACCATAACAATGAACCAGATACACCATAAAAATTTAAACCAATAACCATAAAAATAAACCAGATACACCATAACAATACAACCAGATACACCATAACAATGTAAACCAGATACACATAACAATGTAAACAATACACCATACAATTACAACCAATACACCATACAGTAAACCAGATACACCATAACAATAAAACCAGATACACCATAACAATACAAACCAGATACACCATAACAATAAACCAGATACACCATAACAATTACAACCAGATACACCATAACAATACAAACCAGATACACCATAACATGTAAACCAGATACACCATAACAATGTAAATCAGATACACCATAACAATGTACAACCAGATACACCATAACAATGTAAACCAGATACACCATAACAATACAAACCAGATACACCATAACAATGTAAACCAGATAACCATAACAATGTAAACCAGATACACCATAACAATACAACCAGATACACCATAACAATGTAAACCAGATACACCATAACAATACAACCAGATACACCATAACAATGTAAAACCAGATACACCATAACATGTAAACCAGATACACCATAACAATACAAACCAGATACACCATAACAATGTAAACCAGATTACACCATAACAAGTACAAACCAGATACACCATAACAATACAAACCAGATACACCATAACAATACAAACCAGATACACCATAACAATGTAAACCAGATACACCATAACAATACAAACCAGATACACCATAACAATGTAAACCAGATACACCATAACAATGTAAACCAGATACACCACTACAAACCAGATACACCATAACAATGTAAACCAGATACACCATAACAATGTAAACCAGATACACCATAACAATACAAACCAGATACACCATAACAATGTAAACCAGATACACCTTAACAATACAAACCAGATACACCATAACAATACAAACCAGATACACCATAACAATACAAACCAGATACACCATAACAATGTAAACCAGATACACCATAACAATGTAAACCAGATACACCATAACAATGTAAACCAGATACACCATAACAATACAAACCAGATACACCATAACAATACAAACCAGATACACCATAACAATGTAAACCAGATACACCATAACAATGTAAACCAGATACACCATAACAATGTAAACCAGATACACCATAACAATACAAACCAGATACACCATAACAATACAAACCAGATACACCATAACAATGTAAACCAGATACACCATAACAATACAAACCAGATACACCATAACAATGTAAACCAGATACACCATAACAATACAAACCAGATATACCATAACAATGTAAACAAGATACACTCTAACAATACAAACCAGATACACCATAACAATGTAAACCAGATACACTATAACAATACAAACCAGATACACCATAACAATGTAAACAAAGATACACCATAACAATGTAAACCAGATACACCATAACAATGTAAACCAGATACACCATAACAATGTAAACCAGATACACCATAACAATACAAACCAGATACACCATAACAATACAAACCAGATACACCATAACAATGTAAACCAGATACACCATAACAATACAAACCAGTTACACCATAACAATACAAACCAGATACACCATAACAATGTAAACCAGATACACTATAACAATACAAACCAGATACACCATAACAATGTAAACCAGATACACCATAACAATACAAACCAGATACACCATAACAATGTAAACAAGATACACCACAACAATGTAAACCAGATACACCATAACAATGTAAACCAGATACACCATAACAATACAAACCAGATACACCATAACAATACAAACCAGATACACCATAACAATGTAAACCAGATACACCATAACAATACAAACCAGATACACCATAACAATGTAAACCAGATACACCATAACAATGTAAACCAGATACACCATAACAATACAAACCAGATACACCATAACAATGTAAACCAGATACACCATAACAATGTAAACCAGATACACCATAACAATACAAACCAGATACACCATAACAATGTAAACCAGATACACCATAACAATGTAAACCAGATACACCATAACAATGTAAACCAGATCTATACACCATAACAATGTAAACCAGATACACCATAACAATGTAAACCAGATACACCATAACAATACAAACCAGATACACCATAACAATGTAAACCAGATACACCATAACAATACAAACCAGATACACCATAACAATACAAACCAGATACACCATAACAATGTAAACCAGATACACCATAACAATGTAAACCAGATACACCATAACAATGTAAACCAGATACACCATAACAATGTAAACCAGATACACCATAACAATGTAAACCAGATACACCATAACAATACAAACCAGATACACCATAACAATACAAACCAGATACACCATAACAATACAAACCAGATACACCATAACAATGTAAACCAGATACACCATAACAATGTAAACCAGATACACCATAACAATGTAAACCAGATACACCATAACAATGTAAACCAGATACACCATAACAATGTAAACCAGATACACCATAACAATACAAACCAGATACACCATAACAATACAAACCAGATACACCATAACAATGTAAACCAGATACACAATAACAATGTAAACCAGATACACCATAACAATGTAAACCAGATACACCATAACAATGTAAACCAGATACACCATAACAATACAAACCAGATACACCATAACAATACAAACCAGATACACCATAACAATGTAAACCAGATACACCATAACAATACAAACCAGATACACCATAACAATACAAACCAGATACACCATAACAATGTAAACCAGATACACCATAACAATACAAACCAGATACACCATAACAATACAAACCAGATACACCATAACAATGTAAACCAGATACACCATAACAATGTAAACCAGATATACCATAACAATGTAAACAAGATACACCATAACAATGTAAATCAGATACACCATAACAATACAAACCAGATACACCATAACAATGTAAACCAGATACACCATAACAATACAAACCAGATACACCATAACAATGTAAACCAGATACACCATAACAATGTAAACCAGATACACCATAACAATGTAAACCAGATACACCATAACAATGTAAACCAGATACACCATAACAATACAAACCAGATACACCATAACAATGTAAACCAGATACACCATAACAATACAAACCAGATACACCATAACAATACAAACCAGATACACCATAACAATGTAAACCAGATACACCATAACAATGTAAACCAGATACACCATAACAATACAAACCAGATACACCATAACAATACAAACCAGATACACCATAACAATGTAAACAGATACACCATAACAATACAAACCAGATACACCATAACAATGTAAACCAGATACACCATAACAATGTAAACCAGATACACCATAACAATACAAACCAGATACACCATAACAATGTAAACCAGATACACCTTAACAATACAAACCAGATACACCATAACAATGTAAACCAGATACACCATAACAATGTAAACCAGATACACCATAACAATACAAAACCAGATACACCATAACAATGTAAACCAGATACACTATAACAATGTAAACCAGATACACCATAACAATACAAACCAGATACACCATAACAATGTAAACCAGATACACCATAACAATACAAACCAGATACACCATAACAATACAAACCAGATACACCATAACAATACAAACCAGATACACCATAACAATGTAAACCAGATACACCATAACAATGTAAACCAGATACACCATAACAATGTAAACCAGATACACCATAACAATACAAACCAGATACACCATAACAATACAAACCAGATACACCATAACAATGTAAACCAGATACACCATAACAATGTAAACCAGATACACCATAACAATGTAAACCAGATACACCATAACAATACAAACCAGATACACCATAACAATACAAACCAGATACACCATAACAATGTAAACCAGATACACCATAACAATACAAACCAGATACACCATAACAATGTAAACCAGATACACCATAACAATGTAAACCAGATACACCATAACAATACAAACCAGATACACCATAACAATGTAAACCAGATACACTATAACAATACAAACCAGATACACCATAACAATGTAAACCAGATACACCATAACAATGTAAACCAGATACACCATAACAATGTAAACCAGATACACCATAACAATACAAACCAGATACACCATAACAATACAAACCAGATACACCATAACAATGTAAACCAGATACACCATAACAATGTAAACCAGATACACCATAACAATGTAAACCAGATACACCATAACAATACAAACCAGATACAACATAACAATAAGCAGTAGCAGGCCAAAACAGCTGTATGATGTCTCTTTAATACCACTAACAAGATCTAGAAGGACGGAACAGTCGCATGACTTGATTTTTGTCAAAACACCACTTGCATTTTTTTGGGAAAATGTATATACGTGTATATACCTTAAAATGCTATACAATTCTTGACATCAATTATGTGCATTTATATTTGATCGAAAAGAGAGCTATACATATCTATTAGAGAGAGCTACTGGAGGGTGTTCGTTCTGATTCGTGGACCTACAATGTACGTAATGCTCATTTAATTAGCATGACAGATGCCATAGTGTTCTCAGTTTGTTTTTCCTGCAAGACTGTGACATTCTCCTCAGCTGTAGTCGTAAAGGAAAGCAGAAAGGTATAATGATGCACTACGTGCTTCTCAGCCTTTGTAAATGTTAAGTCATTAAAATGAAATATATTGACTCTTATATTCGAAAAAAATGCGATTGGATACTAATCCGTGGAGAGATGTTTATAGTTGAGTTATCACGTGATCAATTTATTGCTACACTCGTGATTCCCCATGGTACATCAGTAGATCTGTAGACACGGGTTAAAGTCAAGGTCACGCGAAGACTCGTGTCAAGAATACGCCAATAGAATAAAAATATGAAAAAAGACACAGAGCCTAGACTAGAGGAAAGAAAGACGGGGGGAGGGGGGGGGGGGGGGGGGGGGGATAAACACCCTACCTAGGATGCTTGGGTAAGTGCTTCATCGACGGCATCCTCCATACAAGGCTAGAGGTCGTGGTGACAACGGATCCATCAGGTTTATCAGCAAAATCGCAAAAAGAGATAAGGATTTTTTCTAATGTCAAAGTCCTTGAGCTCGTGCAGGAGCGAAAAATGAATATAACTGCTATATATCACTGCATGTCGTAAGAGGCGTCTGATTGTTGGGTCCCTGTGGGGCTTGGTGTGGTTTCTCCTTTGTCTTCTATTCAGGCGACATTGGAGAGTCCCAAGAATAAGGCCTGCTGTATCCCCAATAAGGCCTCTTATGTATCCCACTGCCTGTTGATCGTAGAAGGTTATATAAAGTGCCCCCCCCTCCCCTCCCACCACACGAAGAATCGGGGATATTCTCCCGCGTGTTCTATCTAGGGGGTTGAAGAGACCAGAATAGACCCCCATTATAACACTGAAGATATTAAATCTTACCTTACTGATCTGTATGTCTGTGCTTTGTTATCCTTTATAGGTGATTCATCTTGGTTCCCGTCCTCATATGACCCTGACTGTTGGTGTGACCTTGACACCCGTCCTCATATGACCCTGACTGTTGGTGTGACCTTGACACCCTTCTTCATATGACCCTGGCTGTTGGTGTCTCCTTGACCCCCGTCCTCATATGAGCCTGGCTGTTGGTGTGACCTTGACACCTGTCCTCATATCACCCTGGCTGTTGGTGTGACCTTGATCCCGTCCTCGTATGACCCTGACTGTTGGTGTGACCTTGACACCCGTCTTCATATGACCCTGGCTGTTGGTGTCTCCTTGATCCCCGTCCTCATATGACCCTGGCTGTTGGTGTGACATTGACACCTGTCCTCATATGACCCTGGCTGTTGGTGTGACCTTGATCCCGTCCTCGTATGACCCTGACTGTTGGTGTGACCTTGAAACACGTCTTCATATGACCCTGGCTGTTGGTGTCTCCTTGACCCCCGTCCTCATATGACCATGGCTGTTGGTGTGACCTTGACACCTGTCCTCATATGACCCTGGCTGTTGGTGTGACCTTGATCCCGTCCTCGTATGACCCTGACTGTTGGTGTGACCTTGACACCCGTCCTCATATGACCCTGACTGTTGGTGTGACCTTGACACCCGTCCTCATATGACCCTGACTGTTGGTGTGACCTTGACACCTGTCCTCATATGACCCTGGCTGTTACGAGGACGCTTAACGCCTAAAAACAAACACGATGCCCTGGTCATTGCCCTGCAATAATACATAGCCATATTTCTTTGTTGAGACATGTTTTAAGCGTTTGCATATATTTTCATTCTGTGTTGCATATGTCGTCAGTAAACCATATTGTAGTTATGAGATTGCATACTACAATTAACATTGATTCGGTCAGTGTAGGATTACAGCTCCAGGTGTTCTAGGTAAAGCTCCAGGTGTTCTAGGTAAAACAAATTAAATATGACTGCCTGTTACTTTCGGTATCAACCGGCCGAAAGAACTTTCGAAATCTTTCAGCAAAGAGTCACACAAACCACCATAAAAAATACAGCAACTTGACAAGTTATGACGCTCAAGATTTATCATAAGCTATGCAGTTGTCACAAAATTATTATAAACTCTTTTAAAGACACTAATTTACCAAATTGTCTCATCGTCAAACCCATATGGGCTCGTTTCCGAATTTTTCATAAGTCTAGCATTTGTAAAAACCTTGTGAAAATCGGGGATATATTCACTGATGTCAAGGGCATACCTTTCTCCAAAATTCGAAACCGAGTCCCCTGAGCCCCGTTCGATTTGCACTCTTCTAAGAAGAGAAGCTTTCTAAGAAGATCGTATTCCGTTATATGTAAATCGAGTAAACCGGGAGAATAAAACAAAAAATAAGCAAGTTTTTAAGTTTTCTCAAACACGATGACACAAACATGTGCATGTATGTGTTATAAATCCTTCTCTAGTGAAACTCATCACTCGCACACTTAAAACATGGTCGCCGCCATCTTGGAAGATAAATCTTCCAGCTTTGAGACGGAAGAGTAGAAGATCTTCCAGAAGCAGAAGAGCTTCAAATCGAGTGACCGGAAGATATCTTCTAGAATCAGAAGAGTGCAAATCGAACGGGGCTCTGAAGTTGAACATCGTCTGCTAAGTTAGCGACACTGATCTGACCAGTTAGACATGGAATCTGTGTCGAACGAAATATCATTGGAATCGTTGTCACTTAATGTTAAGACGAATTTCAATCGAGTCTATCCGGTACAATACCCGTTCAACGCCGCATCACTTCTAACGGTATATCATTGTACAGAAAAACGGCATTAATTTCAAACAATCAGAAATTATGCAATTGTTAACAACTCTGCGATATCTACACACGTATGTGGAATATATGACACAGCTAAATGTGTGTTAAACCCATTTTATGAGCGCGCCTTTTACGACGACACAATGAACAATATTATTTCTTCTGGAAAACTGACGTCAATTATACGTTTGGTTTGGTTTGTTTTTGTTTAACGTCCTATTAACAGCCATGGTCATTTAAAGACGTGCCAGGTTTTGGAGGTGGAGGAAAGCCGGAGTACCCGGAGAAAAACCACCGGCCTACAGTCAGTACCTGGCAACTGCCCCACGTAGGTTTCGAACTCGCAACCCAGAGGTGGAGGGCTAGTGTTAAAGTGTCGGGACACCTTAACCACTCGGCCACCGCGGCCCCTCAATTATACGATAAGCGGGGAATTCAAACTCACATTTTTGCTTTAATAATAAAAATGTATATTCGGCACACTACAACTGCGACAGGAAATTCGTATCTTTAACCTTCAGATCAATAACACTGTGCAAATATAAATAATAAAACCAGAAACACTCCGATTAGTAAATCATAAGTGCTTTTATATGAAATCTCCAGAAGCTAAATACAAATGTACAAATACATGTAAGTTATACTGTATAGTTATAAGTAGTTACACTTACTTACAAAGGCATGCTTATTCATAAATCTATATGCAAATTATGTTTTTGTGTTATAACACCAATAACAATGCATCTAAAGTAATGTGTACAAGTCATGTCATCTAGTAGGCGATGTGTCGCCATGATCAGGGTATCGGGCTGACACTCACTGTGTCATTGGTGCAGTGGTATCAGATGCGGGTATTTCTGGCTTAGCGATTAGGTGCCATAGACCGTGAGTTCGAAGCCCAGCCAGGGCAAGTTATAAAGTTGTCTTCCTTCGTCATTTGTGTTACTGATATATATATATATTACGGCGATGGGGCGCAGTGATATAAGCTGCGGGTATTTATGGCTAAGCGATTGGTACCGTAGGTCAAAAATTCGAGGCCTGGTCAGGGCATGAGTCATAAAGTTGTCCTCCTTTGTCAATTGTGTTACGAACTTAGTAACATATATGTATAAATCATCAGATTCAAAACAAGTATTTGAATGAGAACTTTTTTTTTGTTTACATCAATAGCCTATATATTTCGTAACTAACCTGTCCATGTGCAGATCCATTATTACGACAGCTTAACGCAGTGTCGTATCATTTAATGGCCTCTAACAACTCACCACTTTATTTCTCTAATTTCAATATCTATTAAAGCTAGCTTTTTAAAGAAAGTTTTCTTTTTGTATATATTTCGGAATCCATATATAACATGTCAGTTGGATTCGTTTTGATCAGAGGCCGATAACGTGTGTAACGACATTGCTGTCTCTCTGCTTGATTCAATGTCGTGTGTATATTTAGTTACTTACAGGGACTAAATGGTTAGATTTCAATAGTTTCTTCATGCATTTGATTATGCATAGGTATTTGTTTACACACATCAAAACATAATAATATGAAAGAGTTACAAGGTTGTTCATATTTATTTATTTTTTTCATTATTTTTAAACAAATTGTTATGGACACTTTTGAAATGTATAATTAACATAAAGTGCATAACTTTTTACATCATTTTAAATCGTATACCCCTTTTTATATATTATCTAAGTGAAAATCTAGCCATTTAGTCCCTTTAACCTATCTATCATTACATGACAGTGTGATAACTTTCTGGTTTAAAGACAGGTATCGAATAGCTCGATCTATAGTGTTGTACGCTAGGGATCATCAAAGAGGGGTATCGAATAGCTCGATCTATAGTGTTGTACGCTAGGGATAATTAAAGAGGGGTATCGAATAGCTCGATCTATAGTGTTGTACGCTAGGGATAATCAAAGAGGGGTATCGAATACCTCGATCTATAGTGTTGTACGCTAGGGATAATTAAAGAGAAGTATCGAATAGCTCGATCTATAGTGTTGTACGCTAGGGATAATTAAAGAGGGGTACCGAATAGCTCGATCTGTAGTGTTGTACGCTAGAGGTAATTAAAGAGGGGTATCGAATAGCTCGATCTATAGTGTTGTACGCTAGGGATAATTAAAGAGAGGTATCGAATAGCTCGATCTTTAGTGTTGTATAATTCTTATTTTTTTCCCAAAGGGAGAGTATTACATTGAGTTTATGGGGGATATCTTAGTTATAGAACCTTCCTTTAAATCTGTACTGCGTTCCCCTGGAAACTTTTAAGATAAGGAATTACCTAAGCTCATGAAAATGACAAACACTTGATCACGTGACAGTTGAAGTAATGTATCTGCATACTTCATTATATCGTTTGACTGTGTATAATCATTAAACATTTAAATTCTAGATACGAGCTCTACAATTCATTTCAAATAGTATGTATCCTTTATAAATCATATAATCGCCTGTAAAGCTTCTATAATATAGATAACTGATTTGCCTTCATACGTACATGACATTTAAACAAAGACCGTCCTATTTGTGACTGATTTCCGTTGTTTTGAGATGATAACACTAATTCAGTACCTCCATTTCCGGGACTATACCGTCAACAATGTCAGTGTACAATGGATGGAAGGAAACGCCATATAGATGTCTGTATTAACGTTAAAGAAACCATACACTTGCACAACATTTTCCTTTATTTTTGATCATATGTCCTAGCATAACAAATAATCACAGGAGATATGGTGCCTACCGGATCCTCTCGGAAGCCGCCCTGAATAGGATACAACCCACTGACCGTATCAAACTTATTGTAAGCGTGTAGCATTCAATAGTGAAAGAGGATTATCGCTTAGTATAATGAATATTGGCCAGAGTGATTTCAGTAATTTCAATAATCTTTATCATGAGGACACAGATAGCATATGATGGCCGTATAAAATGTAGAAAACCTTATGATCGATAGACGGCAATACGAAACGAGTCTGCATTTCTTAGATATGTATATTCACATGGAGCATACAACAAACAAAGCTCCATTGAGTAATAACTGATCCGTCGGAATACCAATATGTAATGCCAAATTAATATGCAAGATGAATGGTTTAATTGAGTCTCGTTGGACGTCGTTTTGAACGAAAAATGAAAATGATTAAAACTTCTGAGACCGCGTGTTATGCGATTTTAATTGATAACAAAACAAACAAAGGAGATAAATGCAACCATTCCAAAATCAAGTTATTGACAGTACCTTCAAGGACTTCTACAAAAACTACGAAACTACAAAGTCAGGCGTGTTCGATATGAAGTCAGACGTGTTCGATGTAAAGTCAGACGCGTTCGATACGAAGTCAGACGTATTCGATATGAAGTCAGTCGTGTTCGATATGAAGTCAGACGTGTTCGATGTTAAGTCAGACGTGTTCGATATGAAGTCAGGCGTGTTCGATATGAAGTCCGGCGTGGTCGATATGAAGTCAGGCGTGTTCGATATGAAGTCAGACGTGTTCGATATGAAGTCAGACGTGTTCGATATGAAGTCAGACGTGTTCGATATGAAGTCAGGCGTGTTCGATATGAAGTCAGATGTGTGCGATATGAAGTCAGGCGTGTTCGATATACCTAGAGTAAGTGTTAACCATCCAAATTCCTATTTTTAGCTCACCTGCCCGAAGGGCAAGTGAACTTATGCCGTGGCGCGGCGTCCGTCGTCCGTCAGTCCGGCCGTCCGTCCGGCGTCAACTTTTCCATTCAAGCAACTTCTTCTCAATAACCAAAAGGCCCAGAGACCTAATATTGGGCCTGTAGCATGCTAGGGTGAAGGGCTCCCAAGTTTGTTCAAATGAATGACCTTGACCTTCATTCAAGGTCAAAGGAGTCAAAAAGACTAAAATCTTTAAACAACTTCTTCTTAATAACCAAGAGTCCCATAGAGTTGATATTGGGTCTGCAGCATGCTGGGGTAAAGGGCTACCAAGTTTGTTCAAATGAATGACCTTGACTTTCATTCAAGGTCACAGGAGTCAAAAAGGCTAAAATCTTTAAACGACTTCTTCTCAATAACCAAGAGTCCCAGAGACCTAATATTTGGCCTGTAGCATGCTGGGGTAAAGTGCTCCCAAGTTTGTTCAAATGAATGACCTTGACCTCCTTCATTCAAGGTCACAGGAGTCAAAAAGGCTAAAATCTTTAAACAATTTCTTCTCAATAACCAAGAGTCCCAGATAGTGGATATTGGGTCTGTGGCATGCTGGGGTAAAAGGCTACCAAGTTTGTTCAAAAGAATGACCTTGACCTTCATTCAAGGTCACAGGAGTCAAAAAGGCTAAAATCTTTAAACGACTTCTTCTTAATAACCAACAGTCTCAGAGACCTAATATTTTGTCTGTAGCATGCTGGGGTAAAAGGCTACCAAGTTTGTTCAAATGAATGACCTTGACCTTCATTCAAGGTCACTGGAGTCAAAAAGTCTAACATTTTTAAACGACTTCTTCTCAATAACCAAGAGTCCCAGGGAGTTGATATTGGGTCTGTAGCATGCTGCGGTAAAGGGCTACCAAGTTTGTTCAATTGAATGACCTTGACCTTCATTCAAGGTCACAGGAGTCAAAAAGGCTAAAATCTTGAAACGACTTCTTCTCAATAACCAAGAGTCCCATGGAATTAATATTGGGTCTGTAGCATGCTGGGGTGAAGGGCTACCAAGTTTTTTCAAATGAATGACCCTGACTCACATTCAAGGTCACGTCGATCAAGTATGCTTAAATCTTTAAATGACTTTTAGTGAAAAGTCAAAGTGCAGAGAGACATTATATTGGTCCTGTAGCATGCTTTCAAATAACTGCAGGATCCATATATGAAAAGATCACTGCATTGCAGGTGAGCGATTTGGGTCCATTGGGCCCTTGGTGGGGATGTGACCTAATAAAGATTTCGTCTAGTTTTGTATGGCGGCGCCGTCGATGAAGTGGAAGACGCTTCCCCTCCGGAACGCATGGTCCTATTCTCCTGGTACTTTTTCAAGGGTCGACATGTAAATCTACTTAATTCTTGTTTCGCCCTCGTCTTGTTTGTTTTCGTTTCTGATCATATGTAATTATAAACGTTTGTGATTCATTTAAAGTGACCATGTGATTTGTATTCAAGACATCCCTCTAAATAATTTTAATAATATATTATTCTTTATTATTTTGATATAATTTGTATAGTTGGGTCAATTAACCTTATTTGTTAGTTTACTTCCGACTTGTTCATTCTATGTTATAATCACTATGATACTGTTGATACTGTATGATACGGTCTAATTCAGAGAATGGAAGTTTAAACCATAGACATAATAGTTTGGCACTGTATCATAAGCTGACTCATTTAAAGACATAAAGGAAACAGGGGACACGCCAACCTGTGTACAGTGTTGAACCAATGCTTTGTTACTTATTATCTCAAAGAAGATCATTTGTGAATTTGTCAGGTGATATAAGGGATATTTGATTTTTTTTAATCCGTCTCACAAGTCGATTTCTAACTAATGTTTTATCCATGTTCGGGCTGTTATACTGTATGGGCTAGCCACTAGTTTGCAGTTCCGTTCACAATAAAATATAATCATATATATGTAGGTGTTATTTAAATTATTTTTGAAATCTATTTTAGATTGGACTATGTTGTTGTAATCGTGCTACACTGATCTGACTACAGAGATCGCTATCAGAACAATTTTGCATTGATTTACATCCGGTGTTTGTGATAGCCAGTAGTTAGACACAGGTTCAATGTAATTCAACTGCAGAAATGTATCAAAAATTGAATATTTATAAAACTAGTCAAATTTTTGTGCTAATAAATATTCTTACTTTGATGATCAGAGTTTTAATATGCAATCGGGCGTATATTGATCCAACTAGTACAGTACTTAGCAGTTGATTTTGATTGCGTATCATTTGTTATCGACAAATATATACATGTACTGTACATAAACTACATCAATTAGGTAGATCCAGAATTTACTGAATGGTATTATCAAATAGAAGACAACTCAAACAAATTTGATGGCCAATGACTTCAACCACGCTAGCTAATGAAGTTGGGGAGGAAACTGGGAGCAGAAAATTCCCCCCCAAAATCATAGCAGATACTAACCAATACTATTTGATATCTTTTGAAATCAAATTTTAAGTCAAAGTTCAAAAAACATGTAGCAGCAATCTGTTGTGCAGGAGAAACTCAGCTACCTCATGGTCTGTGGTCGAAGTCTTGACGTTTCCTTAGTGAACCCTGCGAACATACAATTGAAAAAACCACAGCAGACCCAGATTTCCGCCTAAATTGGGAGGGTGGGAGGGCATTTGTATCTCACATGTTAGCAATGGCTCCAAATATCAGGAACTGCCAAGGGCGATAACTCTAATTGCAAGTATGGAAATAAACTACCAAACCAAGGGAGGTAACCGTACAGGATAAAACAAACTATATTGCTACCTAACAACAACTTACCAATGAAGAAATTAACAAGCAGTCTTCATTATGATAAATTAAATTATATTCTAGGAATAATTATCAAATAGAAGACAACTCAAACAAATAACAAACAAACATTACACATTTTATGTTGGGTTTATTTTTTGCTAACTGTTATGATTATGTGGCAAATGATGGCCAATGACGTCAACCACGCTAGCTAATGAAGTTGGGGAGGAAACTGGGAGCAGAAGGATCCCCCCCCCACACATCATAGCATATACTAACCAATACTATTTGATATCTTTTGAAAATCAAATTTTAAGTCAAAGTTCAAAAAACATGTAGCAGCAATCTGTTGTGCAGGAGAAACTCAGCCAAATGGCAACACAAGCAGAATGCGAGTGCTTGCCACCGCCACAACAGAGTGCGAGAGAAAAGCCTGGTTTGTTAAATTTTGATGTTTTAAACAATCAAAAATTTGGTGTTAAAAGGCGACCAATTTTCAAAAACAAAATATTCAGCAGCAACTGAATAGCAAGTAAACAAAGAACACCACAAAATCGGTGCAACCGTGACGCAAAAATCAAATTCAAAAATATATTCAGCAAAAACTGAAAACGATGGTGGGGGGCCCAAGTGCCCGGCTGAAAAAATGTACGCCAATGTACAAAAATACTGCATTCCAATTGCAGTATATCAAGATTAAGGAGCCGACCCAAACAAGATTATGGGCGATTTGGCATCCTCCAAGATTTCAGCAAATACATCACGCCAAAGTAAAAAAACAGTCACGTAAAAGCAAGACAATTAAATAAAAATCAGAAACAAATTTTAAGATACTTTATCAAATGACCAGGCAATGCTCTCACACATCTTAAAAGTTAACTGTTTGCTGAACAAAATAGCACCCAAAATTAGCACCATAACCATGGCCCCCTTTCCCCAAAAACAGGGGTCATACTAGTATTAGTGCCCAATAATGCCTGAAGACCCTGCTGTAGCCTGTATAGGAAAATATCGTTTCCCAAGTTACTTAGATGAACCCCATCCAAGAATAGACCCGTGTTCTCATCTGTAATCTCTGGGTATCTTATATACCCGCCCCCATTCCTAATTAGGTAAGAACTTATTTGACTGTTAATACGTACAGGTATCTTACGAACTGACTGATGTTGTAAACCCCCCCTCCACTGTAAACGCGGTAAAATTGCTGACCACACAATTCTCGTGTTTGGGAACATAGTTTGTAAGGTTTCCAGATCTGACAGCATTTTATACCTCAATGATCCTGAATTCACTTGACCCACATCATTGCCTCCACAATGGATGACTAAAATGTCTGGAGGATTCCCAATGGGGAGTAAAAGTTTAATATGACGGATAACACTGTTCCACCTTAAACCTCCTTTGGCATGCCATAAGATGGAGGCACCATAACGACCCAGGTCAAGGCATGATCCTTCCTTGGAGGCCCGTGCGTGACAGAAAGCTCTTCTTATAATGGATGAACCAACTATCCAAATTCTTTTGTGGTACTCTGTGAAGACTTAAACTTACAATAAGTTACTGCAATTGAGCCAATTTTTGATGATGAACAGAAAGCTACTCTGCATATGAAATTCTTTTCCTTGGTACAATGTTGGGAAAAAACCTGGTATTCTGACTACAATTGAATTCAAGTGATCTACAATAAGGATACAGTTGAAATTCGAATGTATTTTTTATATGCTCTCGACTCCCAACGACCCATTTCCTTAATTTTTTCATCAGAGAAACCCTTCAACGAAGCGACGGTAGCTGCGCCCGCCCTAAAGGAGTGAGACTTGTAACCACTTGAATGAATGCCAATTACATTCAAAGCCTTTTTCAAAACTGCTGAAAACTGATAGCGAGTCACCGGAACATTGTTACAGTGACAGAAAAACACCCCAGGGGCATGGCCATGGGAGGCTATAAAATTCTTAACTAACCTAAATGGGCAAACGGTTTCCTTGTTCTCCTGTAGTGTTATGACAACCCCAGATCCACACTGATCTGTTTTTGAATGAGGAAGCTTTAGCTGAACCAGGCGCTCTATTGTAGAAACTGAGACATTATGCGCCAATAACGCATGTCCATACTCCCCCTGCTTAGCTGCTACCAATTCCCCAACACGCAGAAATGCAAAAAATGCTACTGAAAAAAGGGCCGCAAACATATTTGCTTCATAAGGTGAAATACAAACATGAGGTAGAATGTTGATAATATTGGTGAGGAGCTCTGGAGTAATTGGTAGACGGGAATCACATCTAGCATCTAATCTTGCCATACCAAGAAGCATTGTTTTGATAATGAAAAATTGAGTCACATCGACAACTCCACTCATTTTACATTTGAAACTTATACCAGAAATATAAGCCTTTGCAGTAGATGGAGCAATACCTTGTGACGACAAATACGCGATAAACTCTATTACACTCTGTTGGGTTGGTGGCCAAGAACAGCTTGAGAGGTAAGTATTACAAAACTGTTCGAAACGAACTATTCCAGTCTCATACACCTGTCTAGAGTTTGATGAAATGGAAGCTCTCAGGAGCCGGTTAGTTTCGTGTTGGATATCAACTCTAGGAATGAAGCCGGAATTTCTGATGGTACCAGCTCTGCGAGAGGTGCCAATCCGCGGAAGCGGTCCCACTGCTGCCGAGAGATAGCATCAGCAATACAATTTAACTTCCCATCAATATGAACTGCCCTAAACTGAATATTGTACAACATACACCTCAGTATAAATGGGCGAATGAAACCCATGACTCTACACGATTTTGAAGTTTTCTTGTTCAAAATTGCCACTAGGCCTTCATTATCTGTATTCAAAATGATTTTTTTGTTTTCAAGTTCAGAGCCCCAAATAAAAATTGCCATGACAATAGGAATAAGTTCCAGAAAGGTGATGTCCCGAATGATTGGTGAACCTATCCATGCTTCAGGCCAGGGAAAAAATGCCCATTTACCATAAAAGAAGGCCCCCCCACCCCTTGTGCTGTCACCCCCTGCACTGTCAGTGAATAGCTGTAACTCTGAGTTGTTGACCCAATCTTTCTCAGGAAATCTACAATATCCATTAAAAAGCTCTAAAAAAAGTAAGCCAAGTATGGATATCATCCCTCAATGTTTGGGAAACTCGTATAAAGTGATGTGGCCTGTTAACTCCTGACATCGCATTGTAGAAACGCCGCATAAATGCACGGGCAGCTGGAATTGCCCTTACACAAAAATTCAGAGACCCAGTCAAGGCCTGAAGTTGTTTTAGTGTGACTTTTTTCTTAACAGCAACCTCATTCAGTAACCCAACTAGCAACACCAGCTTATCACTGGGAATTTTAATTTGCATATTTATGGAATCTATTTCCAAACCTAAAAATGTTAAAATAGGGGTTGGTAAAACAGTTTTTTCTATGGCAATAGGAACCCCCAAATCAGTACAGATCCTGTCAAAAGTGTTCATGAGATAGAAGCATTCAGAAGTACCTTCCTTACCAGCAAAGAAAAAATCATCTAAATAGTGATCTAGATCTGAACAGTGCTGTGAACTATCCAACTTTACCACCTCCCGAACAATCCATTCCAGAGCCGTTGAAAATTTCTCAAATAATGAACAGGATATTGCACAACCCATAGGTAAACATTTATCAACAAAAAATTGTTCCCCAAGTTTAAACCCCAACAATTCGAAGTCAGAAGGACTGATAGGTAATAAACGAAATGCAGACTTTATGTCCATTTTTCCCATCAAAGTGTTGGGTCCAAGACATTGAACTATATTAATTATGCGGTCAAAATTTGTATAAAGCACCCTACAAAGATTCTCATCAATGAACGTGTTAACACTGTTATCCTTCGGATATGAAAGATGGTGAATCAATCTCCATGACCTATCTTTCTTGGGTACCAAACCAATCGGAGAAAGTTTCAATGTGGACAAAGGGAGATAACCGAAAGGCCCCGCTACTCTACCTGCATCTACCTCTTTCTGTATCTTCTTGAGAACCTCATTTTCATTACCCTTAACCGAAAGTAAATTCCGACAGTTAGAATGTACACGTGGACCTCGATAATGTAATGAAAAACCAAAACGAAAACCAGACACTAGCTCATCCACTAAAATTCTGTCTGGATGTGACCGCAACAAATTGCTGAGAATGTCAGGTTTAATTGGTGTTCGCCCGAGATCCATTAAACTTGTTATAACCCCCGGCTGGAGGTTGACAACTACCTGCTTTGCTGGTGGAAGGATTGTTGCCTGACCTAGAAGAATAATTCATATTAGAATTATTTGTCTGTGCCCCCAGCTGATAACAGTTAATCTTCCTATGATTTCCTGAGCAATGTAAACAAATATGTTTGTAAAAACAAAAAGACCTGTTACACTTGCCATTATTAAAATCAAAACATTTCTTTATGCCCTGAACCATCCTGGGAGGTTTTGTTATGGCTGACGAAGTTGCGCCCCCAGAATGCATATAAAGGAGCCACAGCTCCTGGTCCACTGTATTCCAAGGAATAGCATGGTTTTGGGCCTTTTTTAAGCGGAACTGCTCATCATAACTCCTCCATCCAAGACCTCCAACCCTTTTTGCCCCTAACCTTACTGTATGCATGTACTTTAACATGCCAGATACCTCTCCTGGATGAACTGATGTGTATATTGACATGAACACGATGAACGCATCAGTCCACATATCCAAGTCGACTATTGTAGGGGTTTTATTCTTACTTTTTACAACAAATTCACCCCCAACCAAAGACAAGCGTTTCTCGTCATCTATCCGAGAAGGCTTTGCTAACATATGACCAAGGTCAATAAATTCCTTCCCCATGATTTTTTGTCTTATGGATTGTGAAATGTTACTGCCTAAATCATTATTTACACTGGCAACTTGATAATCTTTTGGGTCAAACTGACTAACACAGCTCGATATTGTAGACTGAGAGGGCTCCAGGGATGGATTAACAGTATTACATGCTACTGTACCTTCTGGCTGTGTTGCGGTAACAGGCTCTATTGCTGAATGAACTGCCTCAACCAGGCGAGGGGTAACTCTGGCAGATACTGCCTCCACGACCTCCTCCATCTGGGATGCTGAAAGAGGGCCTGCACTTGAATCGTGTCGCTCAGGCCCGATGACTCAGTCTGTGACTGCGCGTGACCTGATCCCACAGACTGCCTCCCTGTCCTAGCGTAGGGGCTGCTTGACTGCCTGGCTGAGCGCCTCTGGCCTCTTCCTCTCATACTTGATGATAATCTACAACTCAAAACCTTACATGAGAAAACAATTTCTTTTCACTTAAATGATTTTTCACAAAAAATCATCAAAATTAAGCAACTATCCCTACATTTAAATATGAAACAAACACAAAAATTGAGTCTATACATGTAATTTAAGAAAATTCAAAATTACATATAAACTTTAATAACGAACCACGTGCGTATATATATGCGAGATATTTCCGTATAACATACTACAATCCTTTGATCCAGATTGTAACCACAAAATTGATTATTTTTAATCCCTTATAAAGGTTGTTACAATGAGGTAATTAATTTACAGAGGTAACTAGCATGTCCTGAGAAGGGACGATGCACTCATGATCAATGGCTTTAAAACCGACATTGAAAATAATGGCGTACCATGCCGGTGAGGGGAGGGGGGGGGGGGGGGGGGGGGGGGGGGGATGCCCCACGTGTATAACCATTTAAAAAATACTCTGAAAAACGATACCGATTAAATTTTGAAAACAACAATACAAGATATGAAATGCTGACCAGTAGAGTGTAAGAAGGACACAATAAATCGCTTAATTGCGGCAAGAATACATAGCCAAACTAGCCGAATGATAAATCGGCGCCCGCATGGCTACCGTGGCCTATTTTCAGTTACACTTATCGGTAACACAATCTTTACATATCTGAGTCCGATTATACCATCGGAGGGCAAAATGCCCATACAAACCCTCAATCAATGAAAATGAATACAGCAGCGTTCAAGGTTGGTGGATGATAATGGTTGGTAGCTGTCCCGAAGGAAATTAATCGGACATTTGGATCTCACACGCTAGCAATGGCTACCAAATATCAGGAACTGCCAAGGGCGATAACTCCAATTGCAAATATGGAAATAAACTACCAAACAAAGGGAAGTAACCGTACAGGATAAATCAAACTATATTGCTACCTAACAACAATAACTTACCAATAAAGAAATTAACAAGCAGTCTTCATTATGATAAATTAAATTATATTCTAGGAATAATTTTTATTAAGTTGGCATGCTGACAAAGCACAACATCGTACCTGTATCGTACCTGTATAATTAGGATTTCTCTGACAGCCGAAAGTAAGAAAATAAATTTAAACACAGCCCTGATGTCATCCATTTATATTTGCATACTATACAAAGAATTTTTTTTTCACGTGTAACAGTCCAATAAGTTCACAAAAGAATGCACAGCTACAGGTAACGTATTGGTCGGCTACAGGTAACGTATTGGTCAGCTACATGTAAAGTATTGGTCGGCTACAGGTGACGTATTGAACAGCTACAGGTAACGTATTGGACAGATAAAAATAACCACTGGAATGACCACAAAATTATGCTAGACAACAAAGAAATAAAATAAATGTGAAAATATATATTAATTAAATGTCACATAGAATGTGAGAATCAATGCCTTAGCTCTTTCTAATTGTGATTAAAACCGGGAAACTACCCACTGATTATGGGGAATCTCTAATGTGGTGCTCCACTCTCTATATGTAAATTAGCCGCGGAGATGTTGTCATGCATGCATACGCAAACTGGTTTGTTTTGAAGAATGGTGTACTGGCAATCATCAGAAGCTCAAAGTCGATCAGACGTACTGGTTGCTGTCGCGAAGGAAAAGAGAGGGATCGGATAAAATCGGAACGTCATATGCGACTTCAATTTATTTATTCCAAATGCAACACAGCATATAGGATAACACAATATTCATATACATGTATACATATTGCAACTTGAATGACAAGATGGCGGAGGGTACAACACAAGCAATATACTTACGACACATAATAATGAATAACATAATGATTTTGAAAACTTGTAACTGATGCATAACAATTCAGCATTAACGTATTGCATGTCTATGACGTCATGACAGTATGACGACATAATTTAACTATTCAATATAAGTAACATACTTTCTAAATATACACAAGAACACTATATATGAAAACTGTGATCTTAATTTCCAAAACACATTTAATTTAATTACTTACGAGGAGAGTTTTTCCTTCTGCAGTGGCATGTAACAAAAAACAAAACACATGCAACATAAGTGTCAAATAAAGACATTTTCGTTTCAATATTAAGGGTGAAAACTTTCATTTTTCTTTTTAAATGATAATATGCTTTTCTTCCTTGGCAAGCCAAAGTATCTAATGCTGCAGTGAATCTACCGTTAAAGTTAAAAATCAGGCCAAGGTAACAAAACTTATCGACAATTTCTATTGGGTTTCCATTAAAAGTCCAGTTTTCAAAGGGTAGCATTATTTTTCTTTTCCTAAAAACAACAATTTTTGTTTTATCTCTGTTTATTTTTAAGTTCCATTTAAGAGTATAAGTCTGTAAACTATCAAGCATATTTTGGAGGTCGGTAACGTCCTCTGAAGACTGTATCGTCTGCGTACATTAACATAAAGAGGTTAATCAGCTGTAATGAGTAACTTTGGCAATTAGAGTTTATAAAATGACTTTCCATATCGTTTACAAAAAGAGAATAGAGCATTGGAGATAAAGTTTCTCCTTGCAATAATCCGACATGCAAATCGAACATGGCGGATAATTTACCATTAAATTTAACACAGGAACGTACATTATCGTAAATTGATTTAATTACATTCAGTAATCGCCCCCTAATACCATTTCTCCAAAGTTTATACCATAATTTTTTATGATTAACAATATCGAAAGCCTTACTGTAATCAATAAAAACACAATACAGTCTCTTGTTCTGTTCTATTGAATTAATTATTAAACTTTGTAATGCAAAAATAGCGTCTCTAGTACCAAAACCGGGCTTAAAACCAAACTGAGCATCTGAAACAACATCTTACAGAGTCAATGTGAGTTTGTTAGACAAAAATGAAAGATACGTTAAATGGGAAAAGCCACCGTGAATTGGCAGAGAAAGTTATCGGCATTTGATAAAGAGTCTTTGAAAACACGGCTATAGCTATTGATATGTTTCCATATGAAGGACTGTACGTTTGATGAAAATTTCATTTTTTTGACAACTCGTTCATTAGAAAAAGTATCGAAGTCAGTTTGGATACGTATCTTATCCAGATATTGGCGGACAACATTCACAGCTGTCTTTGTTGATTTCCTTATGCTGTCAGCAACAGACTCGTTAAAGACATACTTAATATCAGCATCTGACAACTCAGTCTGTCATCTGACATCTTAGAAACGAAAGTTACAGTAAAGTGCCTTCGAACGAGACTTAAACGGTGTGTTCGTCTAGACTTGCACTCACCCCAAGTTAATATCAGGTTTTTTTTTGCCATCTTCTTCAATTCAGTGTCAATTTTTACAGACCGACACGTGATTAACTCCTGACTAATCAGAGGAGAATAAACACATCCAAAAAATCACGATACCATATACAACACTTTAACGACAATACGACCATGTGCTGAATTACCTGATAGTTGTCGATGTATCTCAAATTATATCAAACTTGATCTTGTAAGATGATAGTAGCTCTGGTTACAACTATTTTGTTCCTTTTCAAAATCTAAACATTTATTTCTTATGGTTAATAACCGAATTATACACTGCTCCTTCGATTTGGCACAACACTGACAAAAATAGGAATAAATATCAGTAAACATTAATGCGATCCAGTCGGAAACCATCGCCAATAAAACAAGAAACGTTTTGTGTAAGTGTATTTTCTAAAATGAGTATCTACGATACGGTGGACAAAGATTAATATTGCGTCTTCAAAAATTCTTTTCTAAATTCCTCCAACATGAGCACGTGCCTAATGTATGAAAACAATGCATAATAATACCCAAATGTATAAGCGGTAACAAGTCTCGTGGTGATCCTGCAAGTTACAGACCAGTAACACTGTTGTACATATGTACGTACAAACTATCTGAAACAGTGGTCTGCAATAGAATTCATGACAGCTTAAAAACTTCAGTTATACCGTTTCCGAAGGACCAACAAAATGGATTCCGCAAGTCCCTTGGATGTACGACTGCCAATTTTTCTTTGCAAGAAAATACTTGTTACAACCTTGAGTTAGAAAATAAAGTGTTCATCGCCTTCTTGGATATTAAAAAGGCGCGACATCGTCTAAAACACGGGCCTTTTGCGTAAACTCTGCAATTTCGGCATCAGAGGTCATCTTCTATACAATATTCGCGACACATATAATGATATGTCGAGCGCCGTGACGTGGCATGGTATGACGTCACAATGGTTTCCCGTCGAATCCGGATTAGGACAAGGTGGTGTTTTATCAACATTTCTGTATCAAACGTTTATTGACAACCTACTCGTTTGCTTGGGAAAGTAAAGTTAACTCTTGGAATCCAACATTGGCAGCTGACATTACCCTCGTCGACACTTCTCCGCGTTCGGTACAAGACCTGTTGAACATTTGCCGGGAATACAGCGTAAAGTGGAAGTTTGAGTTTAATGAGTCGAAGTGTAAAATTTTGGTAATCGGTAACTACATTCCGAGGAATCCGAATGAAACATGGACTCTAGTCCCACATATCCTTGAGAGCTCCCGTTCCCAAACCCACCTGGGTACACATATTTCGTCCAAATTGACTAACACCGAACAAGTCATTAACGCATGTGAGAAAGGTAGAAGCACCTTGCATTCTATGATCTGTATAGTTCCTTCTTCATCTGCAATTAGTCCCATCGTAAAGCAAGTCTTCACATAAGAGTGGTCGTATCGTCTGTTCGTTATGGGTCGAACATTGGGTTCATCTTACTGTTAATGACATTTCATGGATTGCAAGTTTTCAACACTACGTCATTCAAAGCAGACTTGGTTTACCACGCCTTACAAGGTCAGATATCGCCGAGTTCCTGCTTGGCCTCTTCAGAATCTCAGCAGAAATCGATCAGTGAAAATTGCTGTTTTTTTTTCCAAAAAAAAAAACATGATTGAAATGGGACAATCTTATTTGCCGAAGCAGATTTTTACTATAGGTATGTATTCATATATTGCAGTGCTAGATAGAAATTCTACAATTAATCATGCTACAGGATACTTCCCAGACATAGTAAAAGTACTCCGGAGGTACAATCGTGTTTCTTACTTGGAGACATATATACGGTCATATGCATTTCCGTCCAGGCTTCAATGGGGAAAAATCAAGACTTCTCATATATTCCGTACATACTGTGGCTTGCTGTGGAATCTCCACCAGTCATTCAAACCACATACTCCCTATGTTTCATGTTGGTACTACCAAAATATGTTGTCGGTAATCTGTTTCCACACTGCTCACAGAATTTCGACATCGCTGCAGTTTATCTCTGTGCCGTGTGTACAAACAACATTCTAAGACAGAACGTTACGAACGATATTTCTACCGAGTTTGGCCCCAATGTTCGTCTGTCAATTGAGATCATGGATACTATCTCCTTTACTCTCAGCTTATTAGGAGCGATCCCAGGAATCCCCTTTACAGGTGACGTGGTCCAAAGACAATTCCTGATTGCTCGATTTGTTGTACCCGGTATGCGTTGCTATTTGTAATGCAGTGACTGTCAATCACATTGACTAATTCATGTGGCGGGGAAAATATGTCGTCGTCGTCGTAAAAAAAAAAAAAGGAAGACAAAAATAATTAATGATTTCGAAAATCCTGGATCCGCGCCTGATCCCGAATGATTGCAAATTGTAGTTGTTATATTTTCCAGTTCGTGACCGAGATATACGCGATGATATACACACTATATCCATTCATAGGCAATCCTGTTTATAATATACATTTCATAGCTCTGCATATAATTAATATGACATGTGCAGATCAACAGATTGTGTTTATCTTCATATTATCAGTTCAGCTGAATTAAAATGCAAATTTTAAAATAAATAAATAGATGAATAAATAACAAGGCGAATGATAGATACATATGTTTGTATGTTTGTCAGAGTCCCACAAGATACGATCTAGTAACGCTATGATAATCTTATTATACATGGCGTAATATCCTAGAAAAAACATGTTCTATTTCGAGAAAATATCTTGATATGTATACAAATCCTGGTGATGTATAATCTACATTAACGTTCCCCATGGTGTGACATACTGGTGTAGTAATAGCAGTAAGGCACCCTGTGTATATTTTTGTGTGATGAAGTTAAAACGAGTTACAAACTACAGAATTGTGGTTTCATCATAATGTCGGTCATGACATAAACTTTTTAAAATGGTTCCTGAAGGATGAAAATATACCTGATTTTCTAACCGATCGTGTAAACATGTCCGTGCTGATTCCATCTTAAATAACTTATTCCAATATGAGGATTTTGTGATAGAATCGCAAGCTTAAGTTAAAACGAACGAAACAATGATTCATAAATGATTTGAATTAACTCTTTACATGTTGAATTAATTTAGAATTATTTTGTTGGTTTCGTAAATATAAACACACAAATCTGTTGTAATTTAATACACTTCTAGACAGCTTTATTTATTCATATCTACGAATGTAACTGAATATTTCTACTTCCGGGTTGATGGACCATGGGAAAGTGTCACGGTCACATTGCCTGTCACAAAATAAACGAGGGCATCATTCATTTAATTTCCATTGTAATTAGAAATATCAAGTCCAAATGTTCTGATATTTTCATTTTTTTTTTTTTTTGTACTTTTTCACGTTCTTTAATCCAATTCTGTTAGGCGCGTATTTCCCACTTCGTTTTGGTTTCTGTATTAACACAGAGGCCACTCTTCTAATTTTTTTAACTCGCCCTCCTATAAAGTTCATCAAATCTTCCTGTTTCTTCCTTTCCCACATTTCCCATTTTCTGGGTAATCCATCCCATTTCTCCCTCAGATATATCCGAAAGCATGTCCGACTTCAAAGTTAAGTCCCTTCTCCAGATTCAAAGCATCACTTAATATCCCATCTGTATCTACAGAAGAGTCTTTGAATTGGGATGGATTAATGAACATTGCTGCACCACTGTCTGAAGACATTTTTGAAAATGAACCCACTGCATAGTTTGACCTTGACCTCACCTGTCCAATAATTTGACGATGTACTTGATATGCATGTATAGGTAAGATATATATAGAAGCATGTATGACCTTCACCTCACCTGTCCAATAAGTTGAAAATAGTCCTGATATGCATGACTGCACTTATCTGGCTACATGCATGTATAGGTGAGATATATATAGAAGCATGTATGACCTTCACCTCACCTGTCAAATAACTTCTCAATAGAATGGACATACATGACTGCACTTACCTGATTACTGGTATTAGATGTGAGGGGGCCAAATGGGGTTGCTATGTTTTAAGATAGATATTAACCTCAAACCATTCTCACACTTTAAGTATGAGAAACAAATCTCGGCTCTACAGGCCTCGATTTGTCCTCACACTTATTGGACAGTTTTCGGTTAATATCCATACGTAATGCTTGGGTTCTTAACATAAACATTTACCTGACAGAGCCTCCCGGGTAGTCGTACCGACAACTGTATGGGGTATAATGAGATAACTCCAGTGAGTCGTGTCTGTGTTTACAACACTCTGAAAACTGTCACATTTCGGGAGACACAACTCGACATCAGCAATGGCGGATCTCAACGCTACTATGGAGGCGATGGCGTCACTGTCGGCAAACATCGACAGTTTTTTTCTCCTCCTGATGGGCATGCTAGTTTTCTGTGAGTATCCCACTTTTTGTATGTTTTATTTTGTAATGTAAAGTCTAATTTACATTGTACTACTGTGGCGCAAAATTTTAAATTAGCACCGTGAGTTGATTGGAAGGCGGTTTCATTGCACTGAACTAAAGCTAAATTTTAAATGATGAATTTCAAATAGAAAAAAAGTGACAAAGTTATACTCTGGAACCAAAGTGCATTTTTCAGCGCTATAATTGGAATGGAATTATACGTTCATTTGGATTACCTCTGAGTGGTAAAGGGTAAACTGATTTTGACTTACTTATATTTTACTGAAAAAGACGAATCATTCATTTAAAACCGAGACAAATATCACCGTAGATATGTCCTCTTTTACGCGGCTTTGGCAAAAACACTAATTTAAATCTTTACTATATATATACACGTAACATATATCTTTTGAAAATACTTCATTTACAAAGAAGAATGCTTTCAATGATGCCGTGATATTGACAATCCCGTGTCAGCTGCTGGGATGTTTGTTTTATAATCTATTCTCGCTTCTGAGTACATTGTTCTTTAAAGGTTACAAACGTCTTATAATTGGTAAAATATTATTTGTGTAATATAGCTGTAATGATTAACGGTCAAACTACTGTTTCGATTAAGTAAAACGCGTCAAAAATGACGTCATTAAGCTTGTCCTTGTATTTAAGGTTACTTTAACTGTAAGACAAATCAATGAATACGCATGACAGTTAAAACTGTACAAACAATTGCCCTGACAACCCTTCATGTTATGGTAACGCCTAGACTGGCCACCAACCCCTAAGTTTTTTTGTTAGAACTGCTCCACTATTCTAAAGACAGGGAGCCAGTCTAGGTAACGCCGCGTGCGTGGATACTTCTCCTGTCGTTGTATTGTTTTGGGACCTCGACTGTTAGGTGACAATGTATTGTGTGATCTATTGTAATCAGAAAGTCCCTGATGTTTAAGACTTGTACTGAATGACAATGGCCTCAACTATCCGTGTTGTCGCAGGTGACCACACAATGACGTTACATAAGGCCGAGTTTTTTTCTACAGGTATGAATTGGTATCACATACCTGTATCACATTGTCCCCCGGGACAGTCCGCGGAATGGGGCGATTATAGCAATCACTGTAAAAAAACCCACCACCTACAGTTGTGACATAACATTATACTTCAACTAACATTCGTCTTATTGTTTAGCTGTAGTTGCTACACATGTACCAATCAAATAAATTCGTGTTCCTGTACTAAACTAATTACGCATGCGTACAGATGATGTTGACACGAACCTTTTTCTTATCCAGCTAACAGGTACAATGCCTGTTGGTACCTCAAATCATGTAAAACTTTAAAATGAAATTTAAAGTTGATCAGTCCTCACATCCTTCGTCTTTGGAATTAGTTGTGCGTTGATCTGTCATTTATCGGTTTGTGAACTGAAGCGTGCATGGACTACACGTGACGGAAAAAACCCAATATCTGAAACATGGTTTGATTTTTTGTTTTTGTTTAACGTCCTATTAACAGCCAGGGTCATTTAAGGACGTGCCAGGTTTTGGAGGTGGAGGAAAGTCGGAGTACCCGGAGAAAAACCAACGGCCTACGGTCAGTACCTGGCGACCGTCCCACGTAGGTTTCGAACTCTCAACCCAGAGGTGGAGGGCTAGTGATAAAGTGTCGGGACACCTTAACCACTCGGCCACCGCGGCCCTCTGAAACATGGAGAACATCTGTACACCTAAATACCTGTAATTTACTGAACACTATACACCTACGTATGTATAGAGGGAAATGCACATTATATAATGTCTTCCATCATTACGTAAAGAATATCTGACAAATTAAAACTGTATTTGACAACTACAACACACAGGCAACCTCGTTCGACAGACTGGAGTGTATTCGTGTATGCGTACTGTTATAATTGACAAATCGGAGTTACATATCAGACAACCACGTGTGTACTGTTACATATCAGACAACCACGTGTGTACCCCTATTACATTTCAGACAACCACGTGTGTACCCCTGTAACATATCAGACAACCACGTGTGTACCCCTATTACATTTCAGACAACCACGTGTGTACCCCTGTAACATATCAGACAACCACGTGTGTACCCATGTTACATATCAGACAACAACGTGTGTACTCCTGTTACATATCAGACAACCACATGTGTACTGTTACATATCAGACAACCACGTGTGTACTGTTACATATCAGACAACCACGTGTGTACCCCTATTACATTTCAGACAACCACGTGTGTACCCCTGTAACATATCAGACAACCACGTGTGTACCCATGTTACATATCAGACAACCACGTGTGTACTGTTACATATCAGACAACCACGTGTGTACTGTTACATATCAGACAACCACATGTGTACTGTTACATATCATACAACCACGTGTGTAGCCCTGTTACATACCAGACAACCACGTGTGTACTGTTACATATCAGACAACCACGTGTGTACTGTTACATATCAGACAACCACATGTGTACTGGTACATATCAGACAACCACGTGTGTACTCCTGTTACATATCAGACAACCACGTGTGTACTCCTGTTACATATCAGACAACCACGTGTGTACTCCTGTTACATATCAGACAACCACGTGTGTACTGTTACATATCAGACAACCACGTGTGTACTGTTACATATCATACAACCACGTGTGTACTCCTGTTACATATCAGACAACCACGTGTGTACTCCTGTTACATACCAGACAACCACGTGTGTACCCCTGTTACATATCAGACAACCACGTGTGTACCCATGTTACATATCAGACAACCACGTGTGTACTCCTGTTACATATCATACAACCACGTGTGAACGGTTACATATCAGACAACCACGTGTGTACTCCTGTTACATATCATACAACCACGTGTGTACTCCTGTTACATATCAGACAACCACGTGTGTACTCCTGTTACATACCAGACAACCACGTGTGTACTCCTGTTACATAACAGACAACCACGTGTGTACTCCTGTTACATATCAGACAACCACGTGTGTACTCCTGTTACATATCAGACAACCACGTGTGTACTGTTACATATCAGACAACCACGTGTGTACTGTAACATATCAGAAAACCACATGTGTACTGTTATATATCAGACAACCACGTGTGTACTGTTACATTTCAGACAACCACGTGTGTACTCCTGTTACATATCAGACAACCACGTGTGTACTCCTGTTACATATCAGACAACCACGTGTGTACTCCTGTTACATATCAGACAACCACGTGTATACTGTTACATATCAGACAACCACGTGTGTACTCCTGTTACATATCAGACAACCACGTGTGTACTCCTGCTACATATCAGACAACCACGTGTGTACTCCTGTTACATATCAGACAACCACGTGTGTACCCCTGTTACATATCATACCACCACGTGTGTAGTCCTGTTACATATCAGACAACCACGTGTGTACTGTTACATATCAGACAACCACGTGTGTACTCCGGTTACATATCAGACAACCACGTGTGTACTCCTGTTACATATCAGACAACCACGTGTATACTGTTACATATCAGACAACCACGTGTGTACTCCTGTTACATACCAGACAACCAGGTGTATTATTGTGTACCCATGTTACATATCAGACAACCACATGTGTACTCCTGTTACATACCAGACAACCACGTGTGTACTGTTACATATCAGACAACCACGTGTATTGTAATATGACTTGAGTGTTTGCTTTATTCTCATTGGCCCACTTCATGTTTTCCTCTCCAGCACCTGTTTGTGAGTAGACCTGTTCGTGCTAAAAATAACTCGACTGGGAAATTCCCTTCACATTGCCGACCGGTGCGTGCTATTTTTAGCACGAACAGGTCTGCAATCTTTGCTTCCCTGTTGTCCAATCGCGCAACGCGTTAGTTTTGACAACAGCCAATCAGAATGCTTGATACAAGCGATCGTTTGGAACCACTTTGTTTACAATATGGCAGACGGTCAACCCACAGAACGCTTTGCTACAATAAACGAAGAAGAACTTAATGATCTATTGAAGAAAAACGATGCAAAGAACACACGCAAGAACACTGCTGTCGCTGCGAAATTATTTAGGCAATATTTGGGTGCCAAAGGTCAGTCAACGGACTTCGAACATTATAGTAAATTAATAATTAATTGTTATTCATTTGTTTTATTTGGTCATATTACAAAGCAGTTATTGCATTTTGTTTTCGGTGTACACCTCAACAAAATGCAATAATTGTATACTGTTACATATCATACAACCACGTGTGTACTGTTACATATCAGACAACCACGCGTGTACTGTTACATATCAGACAACCACGTGTGTACTCCTGTTACATATCAGACAACCACGTGTGTACCTGTAACGCAGTTGCGTTCCGCTCGCATTTTTGGACTCATTCCGGAAAATTGTAACATCCGGTTACGTAAGATACCCGTGCTGCTGTGGGGTCAATCACTTTTCGTCCAGGTGTCAGCAGGGTAAGTGGTGTTGACTTTTAATCTGTGAAATTAATTAGATAACCGTCGCCCATCCTTTCCTAAATTTCATATTAATTTGTCTGCTGGATATTATTTGCCACTATCGTACATGTATTTTCATTTTCACGTGTAGTATTTTGATGTATTTTCGATGTATAGAACTTCGTTTAATTTGAGTCTCGTGTGCCGGTGTCATGTCGGAAGTCAGGTTGTTGCTTGAAGGAATTATTCCATTTTGAGAGCACTCGCGGAGTGGCTAGTGAATATTTCCGCCTCTCGGGCTGTTTCTATACCGGTTAAGCGAGGGATGGTTGTTGGTAACCTCGTAAGTAGATACGAGAGAAAAGACGGGTGGTTAGCAAATGTTGTATTCTGACCGGACATGCCACGTGCTTGAGACTCGGGGTAAACTACATTTATTTCATTTATATGGTTAGTTGTGATCAAAAGATGGTTGGCAAATGTTTTAGGCTAGACGTATATAATTGTGAATTCCTCACTGTGCATCACGGGTATTATATTGGTACTTTGTTATTTTTACACATGTAAATAAATTGTTGAACTTTATATGACGAGTCTATTTTCTTTCTCACCAGTTTACTAAATATTGTCTTACTTGAAAATTCATTTGTATTTGGAATCTGCAAGCGAAAGCGGCAGTCGAACCCTGGGCAAAAACTTGGTAGCAGTCCGACACACGTGGCACCCCTGCGGTACACGTGCTGTGCGTTACATACCCCTGTTACATATCAGACAACCACGTGTGTACTGTTACATATCATACAACCACGTGTGTACTGTTACATATCATACAACCACGTGTGTACGGTTACATAGCATACAACCACGTGTGTACTGTTACATATCAGACAACCACGTGTGTACCCCTGTTACATATCAGACAACCACGTGTGTACTCCTGTTACATATCAGACAACCACGTGTGTACAATTTTCACCACTGACGACAAATTTTGAAATTAATGAAACAAAAACGCCAAAAAACAAATTTTGGTGATTTTTAAGTGTTTCTTCCTTTAGAGACATGGACTGATACTGGTGTTAACGGTCCTTACTGTAGTGGACATTTGACGTGCTCTTAAATCCTATAGTGTTGGATACGCCTTCAACAAAACGCCATAAAGTGTAAAATTGTATTTATTTTACAATAATTGCGAAACACTTAAGCCTGTTATCCATTGAATTCGCCCGTATAATATTTTTGCATATATGACACTTGTGCGAGTTTTGTGATAAAATGTATCTTTAATTTGTTTTCATTTCATATGAGATTATATCAAAGTACTTCTCTGTCCCACCTACTTATCCGTCCCGCCTACTTCTCTGTCCCACCTACTTATCCGTCCCGCCTACTTCTCTGTCCCACCTACTTCTCTGTCCCACCTACTTATCCGTCCCGCCTACTTCTCTGTCCCACCTACTTATCCGTCCCGCCTACTTCTCTGTCCCGGCCTACTTCTCTGTCCCACCTACTTCTCTGTCCCACCTACTTATCCGTCCCGCCTACTTCTCTGTCCCACCTACTTATCCGTCCCACCTACTTATCCGTCCCGCCTACTTCTCTGTCCCACCTACTTATCCGTCCCGCCTACTTCTCTGTCCCACCTACTTCTCTGTCCCACCTACTTATCCGTCCCGCCTACTTCTCTGTCCCACCTACTTATCCGTCCCCCCCTACTTCTCTGTCCCACCTACTTCTCTGTCCCACCTACTTATCCGTCCCGCTTACTTCTCTGTCCCACCTACTTCTCTGTCCCACCTACTTATCCGTCCCGCCTACTTCTCTGTCCCGGCCTACTTCTCTGTCCCACCTACTTATCCGTCCCGCCTACTTCTCTGTCCCACCTACTTCTCTGTCCCACCTACTTATCCGTCCCGCCTTCTTCCCTGTCCCACCTACTTCTCTGTCCCTTCTACTTATCCGTCCCGCCTACTTCTCTGTCCCACCTACTTCTCTGTCCCACCTACTTATCCGTCCCGCCTACTTCTCTGTCCCACCTACTTCTCTGTCCCACCTACTTATCCGTCCCGCCTACTTCTCTGTCCCGGCCTACTTCTCTGTCCCACCTACTTCTCTGTCCCACCTACTTATCCGTCCCGCCTACTTCTCTGTCCCACCTACTTCTCTGTCCCGGCCTACTTCTCTGTCCCACCTACTTCTCTGTCCCACCTACTTATCCGTCCCGCCTACTTCTCTGTCCCGGCCTACTTCTCTGTCCCACCTACTTCTCTGTCCCACCTACTTATCCGTCCCGCCTACTTCTCTGTCCCACCTACTTCTCTGTCCCACCTACTTATCCGTCCCGCCTACTTCTCTGTCCCACCTACTTATCCGTCCCCCCTACTTCTCTGTCCCACCTACTTCTCTGTCCCACCTACTTATCCGTCCCGCTTACTTCTCTGTCCCACCTACTTCTCTGTCCCACCTACTTATCCGTCCCGCCTACTTCTCTGTCCCGGCCTACTTCTCTGTCCCACCTACTTATCCGTCCCGCCTACTTCTCTGTCCCACCTACTTCTCTGTCCCACCTACTTATCCGTCCCGCCTTCTTCCCTGTCCCACCTACTTCTCTGTCCCTTCTACTTATCCGTCCCGCCTACTTCTCTGTCCCACCTACTTCTCTGTCCCACCTACTTATCCGTCCCGCCTACTTCTCTGTCCCACCTACTTCTCTGTCCCACCTACTTATCCGTCCCGCCTACTTCTCTGTCCCGGCCTACTTCTCTGTCCCACCTACTTCTCTGTCCCACCTACTTATCCGTCCCGCCTACTTCTCTGTCCCACCTACTTCTCTGTCCCACCTACTTCTCTGTCCCACCTACTTCTCTGTCCCACATACTTCTCTGTCCCACCTACTTATCCGTCCCACCTACTTCTCTGTCCCGCCTACTTCTCTGTCCCACCTACTTATCCGTCCCGCCTACTTCTCTGTCCCACCTACTTATCCGTCCCGCCTACTTCTCTGTCCCACCTACTTATCCGTCCCGCCTACTTCTCTGTCCCGGCCTACTCTGTTCCGTCAACTGTTCTGCCCGCCTTTTCCAGTTCCGCCTACTTTTCTGCCCGCCTACTTTTCTTACGGTGCTAGTACTTTTTTCTTCATCACAAGCGTCGGAACACGTCCTATATATGACGGATTATTGATGACATAATGAATTTGTCAAGGACAACTTCGTCGACATGGCAAAATTGAGGAGAGTAAACTATTGAGAAATACATCCAGGAGCTTTCAATACCGTCTTGACCGAAGAGAAATGTCTGGTGATTCCAGAATCTGGCTGGTTATATGATACAGTACAATAAACATGCAGTCTTGATTGGCTACGTATGAGGTGTTGTGTACTTCCTGTATAATACAATTTCATATTCTAAACATTTATTAAAACTGCTTTCAGACTTCATGCACTATTTGCAGCGTATCTTGCAGGCAAATTCATTTCAGTGTTTTTACATGTAAATATAGCATGCTCCTATATAACGCACCTGTTCCGAATGGTTTGTATAGCAGAATAACTCCATACATAGTGTAGCTAATAACTTAATCACTCACCGAGTGATTTCGTCGTCGCGTTTTCGCTATAAAAGTCAGGGCAGGATTGCGAGGTTCTGATCTAGTCCTAGCTGTCGACTGTATATTCGTATTTCATCCATGGCATTGATAATGATTAAAACATATTGATACAATTGATTACAGTTCACTATCAAAGACAATATAATTATTGAAACATGATTAACTAATAATGGATTACAGTGCATTATCTTATAACAGTAATAATCAAAACATATTTAAAAAACAAAACATAAATGTATATCTAAAATGAAACAGACTTTTTCTTCACTGTTTTATATTTCATTATTGCATTATTTTTTATTTTGAAAATCTAACACTTTAAATTAATGAAAGATATTCTCGCAAGGATTGTGACAATTGGATGCTAAAAAACGGTAACAACAACAATGAGAATATAGTTCAGGTAAAGTATTTGTTGCATATTTGAGAAGATTGCGTATTTTGAATCTGATACGGAATGCTTTCATTATCAGATATGTGTTATTCGCCGTCGGCTCCAATGCGAATCAAAGGTGGCTTATATTTAATTATCTGTGCCTTCAAACCAAGTTACAGGTACCTACCAAACAGGACCACTCTGCGAATGTTTGTGTAATTAACAAAACGTCCTAACAAATATATTGTATATAACTTGTCAAGATAAATAAATGCAAAACAAATCTAAGGCCACGAAATTAACCAAATACAAATTAAATGTAAAAATAGCCTTTGGGTATTTAAGTAGTGTATGTACAATAGAGTTGTTTCCCTTGGGGATATTGTGAGCCGTGTTTTATGTAACAGGACAATCAAATCCGAAAATTGTTTAAACAGGATTTAGAGTGTCGTTTGATGTATTGTCTCGGAGAGGCTACGTACGAATGGGTCTCATGTCTGGTATCTGCGCAGAATTAGAAGTATTAAATTAAAAATATAACATATATAGTTCCGGTCTCCCCCAAGTTAATTATCATCAGGGCTGCATTGCGAGAATCTAATGTAAAGAGATGGATGTGTTCTTTTCCGGGGAAATCCAGACATTTTCAATTTTTATGGCACATGAATAAGTAAAGTCATACTTAAATACACGTAATTTTTTTCCTTTCAAATATTTTAACTGATCGTGAGACCGGTACCTCAATGACTTTTAGACATCAAGTGTTTTTTTCAAACTAATGTATTTAATGATCTGTTAATTGTAAATGATTCTAAGTGGTGTTTTATAATGAAAATAAAAGCCTTGAACCATTTATTATCTTGGTCTGTTTTTTAACAGTTTGACAGATACAGTCTTTCCTTAGTTTGCCACCATTTCATCCTATGTAGGAATAATAACTTCTTGTTCTGAATCTTCAGAGAGTCATAAAATAACTTATCATAAAAAAGTTGTGTGTATTCCACCGGAAGCTGAAGAAGTGAACAAGCTCTTTTCCAGGGAAATCCAGACTTTACCCCCGTTTTATGACATTCATAGTGATGACGACATCAGTGTATCCAATAAGATATTTTACTGATTGTGAGACCGGTACCTTACATGTAACTAGCGTTACTCGCCTAACAACAAATAATACGTGATAGATAAACTGTTTCTCTCAAACTATGGTACCGACGAGCATAAACACTGTGATTATCATTTAATATGAATGACATCATTTAAGTAACTGTAATGCATTGTGCTATTATTTAATGATATACCATGTAATGTGTTCTTCTATATAAAGATATATATATTGTTGATTGATATAATGGTATGATTGTCCATCACTATCTGTACTATTGTATTATTGTATATGTCTACTCTACAATGTGTCTTGTAACACAAGGGAATAAAAGAATCTGAGAGTTGTAGTACACTCAGGTATTGATTGGACTAAAAGATCACGAGACCGGCCATGACGGCTCCTGTACCTGTGGATTTACTGTAAAACATCCTGTGATACGCATGAGCTAGGATTGCACTTTGTGAAGTCTAGCAGCGCGCGCGCGCACCTGTACCTTTTAATGGTTATGACGTGTTGAATTAATGTCCAACCACGCGAGTGAAATGTATTTATTATTAAAACGGACGTTCGCGCATGCACCTCTGTAGGTATTACCTCTGTAACAGTTAACCTGTGTATTTGTGTGTAGTTAGAATGATTGTGTGATTGCTATAGGTCGAGTGATACAGTCTTAACGTGACGACCACCACCTTCCTCAGGATAAGGGAGGACGTTATACTCGGTAATCACCACGAACTGTCAATAGAATGGCGATCAACTCCTCGGATGTGTCATCTTTAACAATTTTACAGACTCAAATTGAACAATTTAAAACCAACGTCGATATATTTTTTCTTTGTGTCATGGGAATGTGTGTTATATGTAAGTATATATTAATTCTTTCTAAAAATCAAAAACAGAACATTTGTTTAATACATGTTATATAATGTACCAATTAATACACAAATCAAAAACAGAACATTATGTTTGATACATATTATCAGAGACTTGTATATCACATGTGATATACAAGTTTCTGATATTATATAATGTACCAATTAATACACAAATCAAAAACAGAACATTATGTTTAATACATAATGTACAATATAACAATTAATACAAAAATCAAAAACAGAACATTTGTTTAATACATATTAATATATACAATGTACCAATTAATACACGAATAAAAAACAGAACATTATGTTTAATACATGATATACCATGTAACAATTAGTACACAAATTCTTTTATTCGTGTCGAATTACATGAAACGTCATATAGATCAAAATATTATGTGGCCGTCTCTGATCACAGGCAGAGTATTCATCGGAAGAGACTAACTTTGACTTTTAAAACATCTAAAATGTACCCATGAGTAGTTTTTCATTTTTGGATTACTTCCTGCTTAAGTTTTACACTCACATGTAGGTATTTTGATCAATTGGTTGAAAAACAATAACTTAATATATTAAATCTGGTACTACTTGTTTTGTTATTTAAACTGTTTTGTGATAGTCAACGTGCTAATTGAGGAATGGGAGAAAATGTCACTACTGTAATTTTGAAGTCTTAAGTAGAGTACATGTAGAGATGTCCGAATGGCCGGGATAATTGTACGGAGTGGAATGATTTATATACACATGTATGCCTTTATAAAGGGATGTCGATATGGTCTTACTCCGGTTGCCAAACCCCGATTTCTCTCTTAATCTTGCATTTTCGTCCACATAATATTTTTCAGTGATTTTCGCATGTTGGAGGGGTGCTGATCCCAGAACTGCTTGGTGCCACTCTGGCACCTTTGAGCATTTTGAAATATTAAAGATGGCCGCCAAGATGGCTGAAAAATCTAAAAATGGCAATAAGTTACTCATTTATTACTCTAGAGTTACATTGTTTGTGTCTATACTGGGGTTTTTAGGGTCATAGATACCACCAAAATCATGTAAAATACAATGCAGTAATCAATTCTTTTATTCAATCTAAAATAGCGTCTAAAATGGCAGCCGAAACCTCAAAATTGCAATAAGTCGTGAATTGTTTCCTTAAAATGGTTATTGGTGTTTATGTTTTGATATGGAGATTGCTTCATAGTAACACAATCACAATCAAAATATTGTTCAGTATGAATGGAAATTATGTTATGATTAAATGTTATGCCAGGTATGGATTATATTATATGCGACCCATAGAAGCCCTTCCATATGCAGTTCTCTAAAGCATTCTTGGAGGTCAGCATGTGAAGCGTCATCAACCTGGATTGTGGAATGCAATGTGGTTAGACATGTTTATCATAACAACATTTATGCGGTATGGCCATGGTCCTGGATGACTTGTGGGAATGATTGTTAACCAATCTTCTCTTAAACGATGGGCACTGAGCCTTCATGTCTGCAGTCGCCTCACCAAAGACATAGCAGACATGCGCGAGGAAGACACAAAACCACAAGTTATTTCACACAGGGAGGATATGCCAGCTCGTATACGTACCTTGGGTTCGACAGACATTACGAGTATAGCATCAAGAGTGGTAATTGAAATTTGTGTGCACGGGAAAGGGCAGCAAGATGTCACATGTTTGCGCTCATTACTCCTTTACCTTTTCAACAAGTTATCTGAACAGTCACAGAAAACAGAGTGCAGGTCACAGACCTTATTTGTCTGCAGATGTTAGAACGGGTGCGTAATCTTCAGCCTACAGACATTGCGTTCAATCCCAGACTAGTGGTAACTGGACTTGACCTAGACTGGCCCCCTGTCTCTAGAATATTAAAATTATAAATAAAATTGTGCTTTATGATTTTGATCCCTAGGATATGTCTGATCCTAAGTTTCAAACTAGGGGCAGATAATCTGGTATTAGAATTTACCTTGGCAATTCTTAACAAAACAACTTAGGGTCTGGTGGCCAGTCTAGTATATAGGCGGTGGTTGGTGTAATAGGTACGCCTATACCCCCGCAAAAATGTATAACGCTTAAAAACAAATCATTTGACTGATAAACATGATTATGGTTTTGACAACCATTGTCATTACGAGCTCTGAGTTCGTGTATTGTAATTTTGGTACTTTGATTTTCGTGGTGGTCATTAAAATTTTTGGATTTGATTAATCACTCTAGGAAAACAATGACTTATTGCAATTTTTAGGTTTCGGCGGCCATTTTGGAGGCTTTTTTAGATTCAGTTAAAGAATTGATTACTGCATTGCATTTTACATGATTTTAATGGTATCTATGACTAAAAAACCCCAGTATAGACACAAACAATGTAAATCTAGAGTAATAAATGAGTAACATATTGCCATTTTTAGATATTTCAGCCATCTTGGCGGCCATCTTGAATATTTCAAAATGCTCAAGGGTGCCAAAGTGGCACCAAGCAGTTTTGGAATCAGCACTCATCCAACATACACAAAACACTAAAAAACATTATGTGGACGCTACTGCAAGGTTTAGTGGGCTGCTGCTGGACTACTGGGGTATTGCAGCACTTATAAATAAATCTATCTACGGGAATATTTGTTTTAATTAAAAACTATCCATTTAAATTTTATCAAAATTGATAGCAGTTTCACGTATAACCCGAAGGCAGATGTAACATTACGACTACCCTCAGGTCATACGTTATTCACATTTTACTTGCAGGCATGTGATCGACATTCTACAGTAAGGTGTTTTATAATTTAGTAAGCCGATTTTATGATGTACCGCCAATATTAAAGTAAGTCTGAGTATACGTTATTATAATCATGTCAACATATTACATCCCTTCAATTAACTACCAGTAAGTTTTGTCCTTGGGTTAATACATCGGACACGAGAGTGTATGGACACTGAATAAGTTTTTTCCTTGTATTTGTACGTAAATGATAAAATAAACTATTAGCCATGACAACGTATTTACAAATATCGAGCTACCGCAATATCACTAGCTGTCGTGATATCATAAAACTACTGCACTATTACCAGTTATCTAAACATCTTATATCTACATAATACCAGTTATCTAAATATCTTATATCTACATAATACCAGTTATCTAAACATCTTATATCTACATAATACCAGTTATCGTAATATCTTATATCTACATAATACCAGTTATCTAAATATCTTATATCTACATAATACCAGTTATCTAAATATCTTATATCTACATAATACCAGTTATCTAAATATCTTATATCTACATAATACCAGTTATCTAAACATCTTATATCTACATAATACCAGTTATCATAATATCTTATATCTACATAATACCAGTTATCTAAATATCTTATATCTACATAATACCAGTTACCGTAATATCTTATATCTACATAATACCAGTTATCTAAATATCTTATATCTACATAATACCAGTTATCGTAATATCTTATATCTACATAATACCAGTTATCATAATATCTTATATCTACATAATACCAGTTATCTAAATATCTTATATCTACATAATACCAGTTATCTAAATATCTTATATCTACATAATACCAGTTATCTAAATATCTTATATCTACATAATACCAGTTACCGTAATATCTTATATCTACATAATACCAGTTATCTAAATATCTTATATCTACATAATACCAGTTATCTAAATATCTTATATCTACATAATACCAGTTATCTAAATATCATATATCTACATAATACCAGTTATCTAAATATCATATATCTACATAATACCAGTTATCTAAATATCATATATCTACATAATACCAGTTATCTAAATATCTTATATCTACATAATACCAGTTATCTAAATATCTTATATCTACATAATACCAGTTATCGTAATATCATATATCTACATAATACCAGTTATCTAAATATCTTATATCTACATAATACAAGTTATCTAAATATCTTATATCTACATAATACCAGTTATCTAAATATCATATATCTACATAATACCAGTTATCTAAATATCATATATCTACATAATACCAGTTATCTAAATATCATATATCTACATAATACCAGTTATCTAAATATCTTATATCTACATAATACCAGTTATCTAAATATCTTATATCTACATAATACCAGTTATCGTAATATCATATATCTACATAATACCAGTTATCTAAATATCTTATATCTACATAATACAAGTTATCTAAATATCTTATATCTACATAATACAAGTTATCTAAATATCTTATATCTACATAATACCAGTTATCTATATCTACATAATACCAGTTATCTAAATATCTTATATCTACATAATACCAGTTATCTAAATATCTTATATCTACATAATACCAGTTATCTAAATATCTTATATCTACATAATACCAGTTATCTAAATATCTTATATCTACATAATACCAGTTATCTAAATATCTTATATCTACATAATACCAGTTATCGTAATATCAAATATCTACATAATACCAGTTATCTAAATATCTTATATCTACATAATACCAGTTATCTAAATATCTTATAACTACATAATACCAGTTATCTAAATATCTTATATCTACATAATACCAGTTATCTAAATATCATATATCTACATAATACCAATTATCTAAATATCATATATCTACATAATACCAGTTATCTAAATATCATATATCTACATAATACCAGTTATCTAAATATCTTATATCTACATAATACCAGTTATCTAAATATCTTATATCTACATAATACCAGTTATCTAAATATCTTATATCAACATAATACCAGTTATCTAAATATCATATATCTACATAATACCAGTTATCTAAATATCTTATATCTACATAATACCAGTTATCTAAATATCTTATATCTACATAATACCAGTTATCATAATATCTTATATCTACATAATACCAGTTATCTAAATATATTATATCTACATAATACCAGTTATCTAAATATCTTATATCAACATAATACCAATTATCTAAATATCTTATATCAACATAATACCAGTTATCTAAATATCTTATATCTACATAATACCAGTTATCGTAATATCTTATATCTACATAATACCAGTTATCGTAATATGTTACATAATACCAGTTATCTAAATATCTTATATCTACATAATACCAGTTATCTAAATATCGTATATCTACATAATACCAGTTATCGTAATATCATATATCTGTATAATACCAGTTATCCTAATAGCTTATATCTACATAATACCAGTTATCGTAATATCTTATATCTACATAATACCAATTATCTAAATATCTTATATCTACATAATACCAGTTATCCTAATATATTATATCTACATAATACCAGTTATCTAAATATCTTATATCGACATAATACCAGTTATCTAAATATCTTATATCTACATAATACCAGTTATCCTAATATATTATATCTACATAATACCAGTTATCGTAATATCTTATATCTACATAATACCAGTTATCTAAATATCATATATCTACATAATACCAGTTATCGTAATATCTTATATCTATATAATACCAGTTATCTAAATATCGTATATCTACATAATACCAGTTATCTAAATATCTTATATCTACATAATACCAGTTATCTAAATATCTTATATCTATATAATACCAGTTATCGTAATATCTTATATCTACATAATACCAGTTACCGTAATATCTTTTATCTACATAATACCAGTTATCTAAATATCTTATATGTACATAATACCAGTTATCGTAATATATTATATCTACATAATACCAGTTATCTAAATATCTTATATCAACATAATACCAGTTATCTAAATATCTTATATCAACATAATACCAGTTATCATAATATCTTATATCTACATACCAGTTATCGTAATATATTATATCTACATAATACCAGTTTTCTAAATATCTTATATCAACATAATACCAATTATCTAAATATCATATATCTACATAATACCAATTATCTAAATATCATATATCTACATAATACCAGTTATCTAAATATCATATATCTACATAATACCAGTTATCGTAATATCTTATATCTACATAATACCAGTTATCGTAATATCTTATATCTACATAATACCAGTTATCTAAATATCTTATATCTATATAATACCAGTTATTGTTATATCTTATATCTACATAATACAAGTTATCGTAATATCTTATATCTACATAATACCAGTTATCTAAATATCTTATATCTACATAATACCAGTTATCGTAATATCATATATCTATATAATACCAGTTATCGTAATATCTTATATCTATATAATACCAGTTATCGTCATATCTTATATCTATATAATACCAGTTATCTAAATATCTTATATCTACATAATACCAATTATCTAAATATCATATATCTGCATAATACCAGTTACCGTAATATCATATATCTACATAATACCAATTATCTAAATATCAAATATCTACATAATACCAGTTATCCGAATATCTTATATCTACATAATACCAGTTATCGTAATATGTTACATAATACCAGTTATCGTAATATCTTATAACTAAATAATACCATTTATCGTAATAACATAAATCTTTGTAATATCCAGCATCTATAGCCCTGGTTGCAGGGTAATATGAAGGTTTATTCCCCTCGGGTATCATATTTCCCTTTGGAAAGCCCCCGACAATCCCTCGGGAAACATACCTTCATCTGACCCTGCAACCAGGAAAAGAAATTGTTTATTATACATAATAATAAATTTCAATTATGGTACTCATATATCGAATCAAGATATATAAAATCATTTTTATTACAAAGCCCTGTGTAATAGTTTCTCGTTTCATGAATCAGTCTTCATCAGATATGAATATCTTGATATTTTATGGAGAAATCCTACCCTTAAAAATGATACATTGTCTTCTCTGATATCTGTGTACTTCAGTATAAATAGCTGTACTTGAATAATATCTGAAAAAAAAAGATCTTCAATTTGAATTAAATAAAAGATACAGTATGTGAATAGGTAAATAAATTGGTCACGTGTTTAATGCTGGACTACTGCATTGACAAATATGCATGGCTAAGCCCTTTATTGATGTGGTATAGATTATTATTTTAGGAACTCGTCGATCATGGGTGTTGCTGGTGATTGAAAACAGGATATAACAAAATGTCTTCTAGCTGTCGTTTAAAATGAATATATTTACAGTACATCCGGGAGATGCAAAGTCATAATGAGATATGTATCACATTTATATATTTTCGTGGAAATCGTGTTGTAGGAGATAAAGTGAAGGGAAAACCTGAATTTAAATCATAATTAACTTACATGTGCGAAGTGATAGGAATCTACCAAATTAGCATACATGTACATACCTTACACGTATACACCAGGTCACATTAACTCCGAGCTGTACATACCTTACACGTATACACCAGGTCACATTAACTCAGAGCTGTACATACCTTACACGTATACACCAGGTCACATTAACTCAGAGCTGTACATACCTTACACGTATACACCAGGTCACATTAACTCAGAGCTGTACATACCTTACACGTATACACCAGGTCACATTAACTCAGAGCTGTGCATACCTTACACGTATACACCAGGTCACATTAACTCAGAGCTGTACATACCTTACACGTATACACCAGGTCACATTAACTCAGACCTTACACGTAAACACCAGGTCACATTAACTCAGAGCTGTACATACCTTACACGTATACACCAGGTCACATTAACTCAGAGCTGTACATACCTTACACGTATACACCAGGTCACATTAACTCAGACCTTACACGTATACACCAGGTCACATTAACTCCGAGCTGTACATACCTTACACGTATACACCAGGTCACATTAACTCAGAGCTGTACATACCTTACACGTATACACCAGGTCACATTAACTCCGAGCTGTACATACCTTACACGTACACACCAGGTCACATTAACTCAGACCTTACACGTATACACCAGGTCACATTAACTCAGAGCTGTACATACCTTACACGTATACACCAGGTCACATTAACTCAGAGCTGTACATACCTTACACGTATACACCAGGTCACATTAACTCAGAGCTGTACATGCCTTACACGTATACACCAGGTCACATTAACTCAGAGCTGTACACACCTTACACGTATACACCAGGTCACATTAACTCAGAGCTGTACATACCTTACACGTATACACCAGGTCACATTAACTCAGAGCTGTACATACCTTACACGTATACACCAGGTCACATTAACTCAGAGCTGTACATACCTTACACGTATACACCAGGTCACATTAACTCCGAGCTGTACATACCTTACACGTATACACCAGGTCACATTAACTCAGAGCTGTACATACCTTACACGTATACACCAGGTCACATTAACTCAGAGCTGTACATACCTTACACGTATACACCAGGTCACATTAACTCAGAGCTGTACATACCTTACACGTATACACCAGGTCACATTAACTCAGAGCTGTACATACCTTACAAGTATACACCAGGTCACATTAACTCAGAGCTGTACATACCTTACACGTATACACCAGGTCACATTAACTCAGAGCTGTACATACCTCACACGTATACACCAGGTCACATTAACTCAGAGCTGTACATACCTTACACGTATACACCAGGTCACATTAACTCAGAGCTGTACATACTTTATACCTATACACAAGGTCACATTAACTCAGAGCTGTACATACCTTATACCTATACACCAGGTCACATTAACTCAGAGCTGTACATACCTTACACGTATACACCAGGTCACATTAACTCAGACCTGTACATACCTTACAAGTATACACCAGGTCACATTAACTCAGAGCTGTACATACCTTACACGTATACACCAGGTCACATTAACTCAGAGCTGTACATACCTTACACGTATACACCAGGTCACATTAACTCAGAGCTGTACATACCTTACACGTATACACCAGGTCACATTAACTCAGAGCTGTACATACCTTACACGTATACACCAGGTCACATTAACTCAGAGCTGTACATACCTTACACGTATACACCAGGTCACATTAACTCAGAGCTGTACATACCTTATACGTATACACCAGGTCACATTAACTCAGAGCTGTACATACCTTACACGTATACACCAGGTCACATTAACTCCGAGCTGTACATACCTTACACGTATACACCAGGTCACATTAACTCAGAGCTGTGCATACCTTACACGTATACACCAGGTCACATTAACTCAGAGCTGTACATACCTTACACGTATACACCAGGTCACATTAACTCAGAGCTGTACATACCTTACAAGTATACACCAGGTCACATTAACTCAGAGCTGTACATACCTTACACGTATACACCAGGTCACATTAACTCAGAGCTGTACATACCTTACACGTATACACCAGGTCACATTAACTCAGAGCTGTACATACCTTACACGTATACACCAGGTCACATTAACTCAGAGCTCTACATACCTTACACGTAAACACCAGGTCACATTAACTCAGAGCTGTACATACCTTACACGTATACACCAGGTCACATTAACTCCGAGCTGTACATACCTTACACGTATACACCAGGTCACATTAACTCAGAGCTCTACATACCTTACACGTATACACCAGGTCACATTAACTCAGAGCTGTACATACCTTACACGTATACACCAGGTCACATTAACTCAGAGCTGTACATACCTTACACGTATACACCAGGTCACATTAACTCAGAGCTGTACATACCTTACACGTATACACCAGGTCACATTAACTCAGAGCTGTAATACCTTACACGTATACACCAGGTCACATTAACTCAGAGCTGTACATACCTTACACGTATACACCAGGTCACATTAACTCAGAGCTGTACATACCTTACACGTATACACCAGGTCACATTAACTCAGAGCTCTACATACCTTACACGTAAACACCAGGTCACATTAACTCAGAGCTGTACATACCTTACACGTATACACCAGGTCACATTAACTCCGAGCTGTACATACCTTACACGTATACACCAGGTCACATTAACTCAGAGCTCTACATACCTTACACGTACACACCAGGTCACATTAACTCAGACCTTACACGTAAACACCAGGTCACATTAACTCAGAGCTGTACATACCTTACACGTATACACCAGGTCACATTAACTCCGAGCTGTACATACCTTACACGTATACACCAGGTCACATTAACTCAGAGCTGTACATACCTTACACGTATACACCAGGTCACATTAACTCAGAGCTGTACATACCTTACACGTACACACCAGGTCACATTAACTCAGAGCTGTACATGCCTTACAAGTATACACCAGGTCACATTAACTCAGAGCTGTACATACCTTACACGTATACACCAGGTCACATTAACTCAGAGCTGTACATACCTTACACGTATACACCAGGTCACATTAACTCAGAGCTGTACATGCCTTACACGTATACACCAGGTCACATTAACTCCGAGCTGTACATACCTTACACGTATACACCAGGTCACATTAACTCAGAGCTGTACATACCTTACACGTATACACCAGGTCACATTAACTCAGAGCTGTACATACCTTACACGTATACACCAGGTCACATTAACTCAGAGCTGTACATACCTTACACGTATACACCAGGTCACATTAACTCAGAGCTGTACATACCTTACAAGTATACACCAGGTCACATTAACTCAGAGCTGTACATACCTTACACGTATACACCAGGTCACATTAACTCAGAGCTGTACATACCTCACACGTATACACCAGGTCACATTAACTCAGAGCTGTACATACCTTACACGTATACACCAGGTCACATTAACTCAGAGCTGTACATACTTTATACCTATACACAAGGTCACATTAACTCAGAGCTGTACATACCTTATACCTATACACCAGGTCACATTAACTCAGAGCTGTACATACCTTACACGTATACACCAGGTCACATTAACTCAGACCTGTACATACCTTACAAGTATACACCAGGTCACATTAACTCAGAGCTGTACATACCTTACACGTATACACCAGGTCACATTAACTCAGAGCTGTACATACCTTACACGTATACACCAGGTCACATTAACTCAGAGCTGTACATACCTTACACGTATACACCAGGTCACATTAACTCAGAGCTGTACATACCTTACACGTATACACCAGGTCACATTAACTCAGAGCTGTACATACCTTACACGTATACACCAGGTCACATTAACTCAGAGCTGTACATACCTTATACGTATACACCAGGTCACATTAACTCAGAGCTGTACATACCTTACACGTATACACCAGGTCACATTAACTCCGAGCTGTACATACCTTACACGTATACACCAGGTCACATTAACTCAGAGCTGTGCATACCTTACACGTATACACCAGGTCACATTAACTCAGAGCTGTACATACCTTACACGTATACACCAGGTCACATTAACTCAGAGCTGTACATACCTTACAAGTATACACCAGGTCACATTAACTCAGAGCTGTACATACCTTACACGTATACACCAGGTCACATTAACTCAGAGCTGTACATACCTTACACGTATACACCAGGTCACATTAACTCAGAGCTGTACATACCTTACACGTATACACCAGGTCACATTAACTCAGAGCTCTACATACCTTACACGTAAACACCAGGTCACATTAACTCAGAGCTGTACATACCTTACACGTATACACCAGGTCACATTAACTCCGAGCTGTACATACCTTACACGTATACACCAGGTCACATTAACTCAGAGCTCTACATACCTTACACGTATACACCAGGTCACATTAACTCAGAGCTGTACATACCTTACACGTATACACCAGGTCACATTAACTCAGAGCTGTACATACCTTACACGTATACACCAGGTCACATTAACTCAGAGCTGTACATACCTTACACGTATACACCAGGTCACATTAACTCAGAGCTGTAATACCTTACACGTATACACCAGGTCACATTAACTCAGAGCTGTACATACCTTACACGTATACACCAGGTCACATTAACTCAGAGCTGTACATACCTTACACGTATACACCAGGTCACATTAACTCAGAGCTCTACATACCTTACACGTAAACACCAGGTCACATTAACTCAGAGCTGTACATACCTTACACGTATACACCAGGTCACATTAACTCCGAGCTGTACATACCTTACACGTATACACCAGGTCACATTAACTCAGAGCTCTACATACCTTACACGTACACACCAGGTCACATTAACTCAGACCTTACACGTAAACACCAGGTCACATTAACTCAGAGCTGTACATACCTTACACGTATACACCAGGTCACATTAACTCCGAGCTGTACATACCTTACACGTATACACCAGGTCACATTAACTCAGAGCTGTACATACCTTACACGTATACACCAGGTCACATTAACTCAGAGCTGTACATACCTTACACGTACACACCAGGTCACATTAACTCAGAGCTGTACATGCCTTACAAGTATACACCAGGTCACATTAACTCAGAGCTGTACATACCTTACACGTATACACCAGGTCACATTAACTCAGAGCTGTACATACCTTACACGTATACACCAGGTCACATTAACTCAGAGCTGTACATGCCTTACACGTATACACCAGGTCACATTAACTCAGAGCTGTACATACCTTACACGCATACACCAGGTCACATTAACTCAGAGCTGTACATACCTTACACGTACACACCAGGTCACATTAACTCAGAGCTGTACATGCCTTACACGTATACACCAGGTCACATTAACTCAGAGCTGTACATACCTTATACCTATACACCAGGTCACATTAACTCAGAGCTGTACATACCTTACACGTATACACCAGGTCACATTAACTCAGAGCTGTACATACCTTATACGTATACACCAGGTCACATTAACTCAGAGCTGTACATACCTTACACGTACACACCAGGTCACATTAACTCAGAGCTGTACATACCTTACACGTATACACCAGGTCACATTAACTCAGAGCTGTACATACCTTACACGTATACACCAGGTCACATTAACTCAGAGCTGTACATACCTTACACGTATACACCAGGTCACATTAACTCAGAGCTGTACATACCTTACACGTATACACCAGGTCACATTAACTCAGAGCTGTACATACCTTACACGTACACACCAGGTCACATTAACTCAGAGCTGTACATACCTTACACGTATACACCAGGTCACATTAACTCCGAGCTGTACAAACCTTACACGTATACACCAGGTCACATTAACTCCGAGCTGTACATACCTTACACGTATACACCAGGTCACATTAACTCAGAGCTGTACATACCTTACACGTATACACCAGGTCACATTAACTCAGAGCTGTACATACCTTACACGTATACACCAGGTCACATTAACTCAGAGCTGTACATACCTTACACGTATACACCAGGTCACATTAACTCAGAGCTGTACATACCTTACACGTATACACCAGGTCACATTAACTCAGAGCTGTACATACCTTACACGTATACACCAGGTCACATTAACTCAGAGCTGTACATACCTTACACGTATACACCAGGTCACATTAACTCAGACCTTACACGTATACACCAGGTCACATTAACTCAGACCTTACACGTATACACCAGGTCACATTAACTCAGAGCTGTACATACCTTACACGTATACACCAGGTCACATTAACTCAGAGCTGTACATACCTTACACGTATACACCAGGTCACATTAACTCAGACCTGTACATACCTTACACGTATACACCGGGTCACATTAACTCAGAGCTGTGCATACCTTACACGTATACACCAGGTCACATTAACTCAGAGCTGTACATACCTTACACGTATACACCAGGTCACATTAACTCAGAGCTGTACATACCTTACACGTATACACCAGGTCACATTAACTCAGAGCTGTACATACCTTACACGTATACACCAGGTCACATTAACTCAGAGCTGTACATGCCTTACACGTATACACCAGGTCACATTAACTCAGAGCTGTACATGCCTTACACGTATACACCAGGTCACATTAACTCAGAGCTGTACATACCTTACACGTATACACCAGGTCACATTAACTCAGAGCTGTACATACCTTACACGTATACACCAGGTCACATTAACTCAGAGCTGTACATACCTTACACGTATACACCGGGTCACATTAACTCAGAGCTGTACATGCCTTACACGTATACACCAGGTCACATTAACTCAGAGCTGTACATACCTTACACGTATACACCAGGTCACATTAACTCAGAGCTGTACATACCTTACACGTATACACCAGGTCACATTAACTCAGAGCTGTACATGCCTTACACGTATACACCAGGTCACATTAACTCAGAGCTGTACATACCTTACACGTATACACCAGGTCACATTAACTCAGAGCTGTACATGCCTTACACGTATACACCAGGTCACATTAACTCAGAGCTGTACATACCTTACACGTATACACCAGGTCACATTAACTCAGAGCTGTACATACCTTACACGTATACACCAGGTCACATTAACTCAGAGCTGTACATACCTTACACGTATACACCAGGTCACATTAACTCAGAGCTGTACATACCTTACACGTATACACCAGGTCACATTAACTCAGAGCTGTACATACCTTACACGTATACACCAGGTCACATTAACTCAGAGCTGTACATACCTTACACGTATACACCAGGTCACATTAACTCAGAGATGTATAGTTTTGTTATCATACTTACCTTACACAGCGATATAGACATCCATGCTTGCATGGAATAGATTTTTGCAAGAAGATAAATGCACAATTAAATCCTAGTTATACACTGTATTACATTTTAAGCTCACCAGTTACGAGTAACCGTGAGCTAATGCTGTACCCCCGCGTCGGCGTCGCGTCCGCGTCCCACCCCACTTTAAAGTTTTTGGGATCAGTTTTTGGAAAGCTTCCAAGTCCAAAAGTATACATCTCACACCCTTCTAATATGGTATATACATTCATTAGAGGTCTAGGACTGATGTTGTGTCAAAATCATGCAGACAAAAATTGATTTTTTTCGCATTTTACCACTTTGTGGACTTAACGTTTTTAGCACCAAAATCCACTTTAAATTTTTGGGATCAGTTTTTGGATAGCTTTAAGTCCAAAAGTATACACCTCTTGCCCTTCTAATTTGGTTTATACATTCATTAGAGATCCAGGAGTGATGTTAAGGCAAAATCATACAGACAAAAATTGATTTTTTTTTTTTTTTTTCCTGCATTTTACCATTTAGTGGACTTTTTGGCACAAAAAACCCTCTTTAAAGATTTTGGGGGTAAGTTTTGGAAAGCTTGTAAGTCCACACCCTTCTTATTTGGTTTATACATCCATTTGAGGTCTAGGAGCGATATTATGTGATTGCTGCCGCCGGTGAGCTTTCGCAATCCCTGATTGCACTTATTAATAAAATTTTCCAAATAGGATATTCCATAATATTATTGTACGAACATGTTTTCCGGTTTAGACACACACAAATAAAATCATAAAATCAAATGGTAAAGATGCAACCAAGTTACAAGTTGATGATACATATCTCACATAGACATGACACATCGACATATTAGCTTGTTCTCAATGTATTACCTTATTTAGGAACTTTTATGTCCAACTTTCCAAATAAAACAATGGAAGTAACTAATTGCAAACGTTAAGAAAGCTTTTCCTCTCAAATGACTTTAACTGAGGATTAGAAACCATTCCCAACAACCAGGTACGCTTACCGACTGTAAGATGTCACTCAGTGCAGCTTACCGACTGTAAGATGTCACTCAGTGCAAATCAGCTACTGTTTAAAGATGAGTGTTGAGTTTGACCAAATTTTCAGGATATACTCCTCTGTTTGCTATGCCTGGCATTTTGAAACATTTGTCAGCTTCTATACGGAGTTGTCCAGCTGTTGATAGGACGTTAAACAATACTGTACCAATTCTATACAGAGTTGTCCAGCTGTTGATAGGACGTTAAACAATACTGTACCAATTCTATACAGAGTTGTCCAGCTGTTGATAGGACGTTAAACAATACTGTACCAATTCTATACAGAGTTGTCCAGCTGTTGGTAGGACGTTAAACAATACTGTACCAATTCTATACAGAGTTGTCTAGCTGTTGATAGGACGTTAAACAATACTGTACCAATTCTATACAGAGTTGTCCAGCTGTTGATAGGACGTTAAACAATACTGTACCAATTCTATACAGAGTTGTCCAGCTGTTGATAGGACGTTAAACAATACTGTACCAATTATATACAGAGTTGTCCAGCTGTTGATAGGACGTTAACCAATACTGTACCAATTCTATACAGAGTTGTCCAGCTGTTGATAGGACATTAATCTTGCTGCCATATCAACTATAACAACTTTAAAACCACTGTTCATTGCTTAAGGGGCATCTAAACAGCAAATCCAGCCAAAACAGTTGATATTTTACAAGGCTATACATCCCTACTAGGGTGCAATTTAATAAAAGTAACTTGATACAATTTTGATATGTATTATGTCAAACTGTGGGCCTTGCTGTTGACATTTAATTTGTTCAATAGTTCGTAAATTTCAACAAAACATGAGAAAAATGCATGTTTCAGGGGGACATAATTAACTCATTTGTATCGCATTTATTGTGCAAAACAGTCATGTCGTTTTGCTCACAAGGGTCTAAAGCACAAAATAGGAGCATTAGTTTGACTAGATTGGACTTTAATATATGTATTAACACTGATTTTATTTAGATCTTGAAATGCAAATGGCGGTTGTGAATAATATCACACAATTATGGCATATAAGAAGGTATTTCAAACGTCAAAAGTGTTCATATTATATACTATAGAGAACTCTAGACATGGCAGGAAGACTGTTTTTAGGAAAAAATGTTCATCAGTTGAGTTTGGGGTAAAAGATATATATTTCTGAAAAAGGCCCAAAACTCACCAGTTTCACAATTTGTCTTAAAAGGGTCATTCTTACTATAATCAGATGTCTTAAAAGTATGATATAGGAGCTTTTTAATGGCTGAAATGCCTCCCTTCATGCCATATTTGTGTTATAACATCCACAGCCGCCATTTGCATTTCAAGGTCAAAACAAAATATGTGTTTATACCTATATAAAGTCAAATCCGGTCAAACAAATGCTCCTACCCTGTGCTATAGACACTTGTGAGCATGACAGCTGGGCTATTTTTCAGGGTTGGTTATTTTTGTGACTTAGAATTATTCAATCCTACAACTTACCACAAAGTAACTCTATAGAAGAAATTGTTAGCATCTACATCAAATTATTTGTGATGTTAAGATACTACATGTCAAAACAAACATTTTGGTATATTACATGACTATTTTTGTGCAAATTTTAAGATATTTATTCGTGTTTGAAATTCAACATTATTCTGCTATATAGATGACCCTTAAATACAGGTAAGTTTGTTCTCCTGACTTGTCGAAACCACGACTATTCAAAACTTACAGTACGACTTTCCCACTTATAATAGGTCCTCGCTTTATTCGCTTTGGAAACATATTCAGTTCATTTCTGATTGATGAAACGCGATGGAAATGTCATACTTATTTCTGAAGAAGAGACATAAACAAAGTCTGGATCGTAAGAATGTTTGTGGTATATCAATGTTACCTTGGAACCAGAAATTAACTGTTTCGTTGTGTTTTCAGAGAACATTGGAAAAGGTAGGGAAGGTTTGATTGGAATCAGAACATATTAAGACTTTATATGTTTTCAGAGGGCCGGCGGAGGGGGTATAGGGATAGGTTGATTGGTACCTAGCAGAAAAGTTTCGGACTTAAGTGTTGTTGAGGATCGTGACAGAGGATGGATGTTGGCTTTGGGAGGGGGTCAATGATAGGTTGATTCACGTGCACGCCACTTTGTTTACGCGATGGCCAAAGGTAGCTTTCTGTACAGAAACAACGTGATTAAAGATTGATTTGACGCTACCTGATTGTGGTATACATGTTGTGGCGAGTCTTAAGACATCGAGGGCATTTGATACAGTCATAAGTATAGGTCATCGATCGTCAGTTTGGTGTTGTGGCTGGCGAAGATAACTTTATATTATTGATCTAGCTTAATCTGCAATACTTACCATCGTGTTTTGTAGGGTGTATTGTAAGGCTGTTTCATAAGATAATTATTTGGAACCTTGGAGATTAGAGAAGCTCAAGACATTAAAACGTGATAATGCACGAGGCAAGAACTTAATCATTAGTTATTTAATTAGTTTAGCGATCATCAATCATCGGATATATAATTAATCCAGAAAAAGGGAAAATATTCTAAAATATAAAACATTACGACATGGAATCCGGATTTTGGAAATAACAAACACTGATAATTACACGTGATGATAGAAGACACATATCAGTGTTTACAACACCGCCATTCTATTTATAGAATAAATAGTGATACAGACTGTATTGATTTTTTACATGTCATTTGGATGCAGATTATTCTTCGGGCTCTTTCTGTATTTATATGTATTTTTTCTTTATTCTAACATATGTTAAGGTCCATTTTTATTTTCTGACATACTTTCTGTATTTCCACACCTCCGTAACGTTTGTTTGTTTTGCTGTGTGTATCGCAGCGTGAACAAACAGGGTCATTTTGAGGCAGGATCTCCTTGTAGTAGTTTGTGACTAAAACACTGAACGACATAGGGGAGGCCCGTCGCATGCGATCCACAACAATAAAAAAAAACTGTCATGCCCAATGATACAAAAACGACAGTACAGACCGGCTTGACGTGGAGCGTTAAAGTAAACTCTGATAAAGCTAGACATCAATAGGATAATATACCTGTTAATTACAGAACGCTCCAGCTGTCATATACGTTCAATGCTAATTAATACTAGTGATTTTCAAGATAGTAAAATAACTTTTTTTTCAAAATGATTTCTTAAAATGGTTTGGTGCAGTGGAAGCTGCGTTTAGGCAGATAAGAAGAAAATAATTCAATAACTTTAGAAAATATACAATTTATTTTGTTATTGAGATCAAATAGGTTTATAATTGACTTAAGTAGAAAATAATTATACCACCCCTTTCAACACTACCGAACCAGCGGGGTTTGCAATATCAACAAAATGTCATAATATCTGTATGGCAACATGATATGACACTCTGTCATGGGAAAACATGTTCATTGTATTAGACGAAGAAGGTCAAAACGAATAAGTTGTCTTTCCCAATTTAAGCGACTTGAGGGCACCCTTTTTGCCGGCGTCAGTAAATCATCATTTGCGCCACCAACATGCATCGCCATGTAAGGTATAAACATGCCAGTGTTACCACACACAGTCAGAGAGGCTTCTGTAACTGTAAAAGGAAGAAGAAACGCAATTTGAAATTCCTGGATTATTACAGGAAATAAAAAGATGTTATAGAATGTAATGATGGTGTAATTAAAAGATAGGAGACCTCTCTGTCATCTGTGAATATTCCATCCATGTACGTTTAGTACTCTCGTCAAATTTCAGGTTTTGACAATTGTTGACATTTACATATAAAGAATATCATAAATCGAGGACTAATTTTTGCCCATCTAGTTTTAAAGGGAATAATTTGTTATTTTTGATTCGGAGTTTCTCTTACGCTTACACTGTAGAGTAATTCAATAATGACATTAAAGGTGAAGGAAAAGATAGGGAAGAGAGGGGGGTATGAAGGTAAGAGGAGGTCAGACTTTCGGTTTATATATTAAAAAGGTAGATTTTGTTTTTTTTCAACAATTTCGATCAGGCAAGTTCAACAAGTTTTAACCATTTTTTCCATTCATTATCAAATATTTCTTTTTGAAAATAGAGCATATATATATATCAGTCACAACCTTTGTCTGCTTAAATATATCTTAATATATACTTTAATGGAAACACTAGTTGGTGTCTATACCTTTTACCTACATCATCAATGATTTGCACACACAATACATTAATTAACCATCCAAGTAATTCAGGATTATTTTTTCCAATTTTAAGTTCATATTAGAACATGTTTTTTTTTAATAACGAAATAATATTTATCATATCAAAAATTCAATAAGTAATCAGAATTTATTTTTTAATTGTTTTGGTATAGCATACAGTTTAGATATTCTGAATATATTTCCAAACACCCAGCTGTAATTGAGTGATACAGGTTCAATATTTTTTTCTAGAACAATGACACAATGATATATACTCTAATTAATTATGTCCTCGTTACGCCCTCGGTTGTGTTTTACTGAAATTTTTTTCTCCCTACACAGTTTGTTATTGTGGTTATGAAACAAAGATGTATCGCTAGTCACGGTCTGGTGACTATTTCCGCCACGACTCCTATACTTGAGGATATCTGGATCAAAGTCGACCTAACTATTTTCTGTGTATCGTTGTAAAGATACCTATTGTGTAACTACATCAATATGTGGCAGTATGTAACGTACACAAAGTCTCAGTTGAACTCAATAATTGTGAATTTGATTAAGGACCTAGTTAATTTGACGGTGAAGACCTTATATGACAGAGAACATTGTATTAGGAGGGGGACATTGATGGTATATCGTATAGAAACACAGTTCAATACGTTCGTAGGTGATCAAGATTCGCGTCCATATGTACTCGTCTTTTTTCGTTCATTATTATCTGCTTCCTATATCAGTATTCATTATTAATTCAGTAGAAGTGGTATATACTAATGTATAATTTAAACTTGCAGAAAATAGTACAAAAACCCACAGAGGTGAATAGCAGTGGTCAGTCTGAGTAAGAGTTTAGTATAAGGTACATTATATGTCGAAAATGAATGTAAATTTACACGTTACAGTTGTTTCGTAGGACTCGTGTCAGTGTTGCGGCAGGAAATCCAACAGGAAAGTCGGGGACATGAAAAAGAACATAAACAGTTTTAAATAATAGAAGGAACCCCTCCTTCTATTATTTAAAACTGTTTATGTAGTCCCGCCAATTTGTCAGTTGTGTAAGAGACAGACATGGTATTTTGACGCTATATCTAGCCCCGGACACTGTGATGATGGATAATCAAGTGTTCTTATCTTTGATTTGCTTTACCTGTGTGGGTAATTAAATATGTTGAGGTTGGGCAGTAGATGTCACGAAAGTCTCAACAAAGTCCTAAGCGGTCACAGGGAGAATATGGATCTTCAAAACAAGAAATGTTCATGTCGGTGTTAACCAAATCAATGTTTTACATGACTGTTATAATTAGAAGGTTTTTGAGTATCCCCGGAGTCGCCTTTCACATCAGACCTATCTCTATCATTAAAGATTGACAGTATGTTTACTATGCGTCTCCATATGAAGTATGAAGGTTGCATCGGCTCGGCCCAATTGAACAACGCCACGCAGTACCAACAGAAGAACAGACTCAGATACATTTACTTTCACCATGAATTATGTTATTAAATACTCATGTTGGTCATAATTCATTAATTTTTTTTTTTAAAAAAAATATCTTAAAGTAGTTTCTCTTTAATAATGAATCTGTACAACGAGTTTAGGCTAATATCAATAGGAAGCCTCTAGCCATTCGGATCATCCTCGAGTTAAAAATAACCCGAGAAGTTCCGTATGGCCTCTAGCGAGCTTAAATTGTTTTGTGTTGTATACTTAGAATGACACATTGCTTTTCCAAAAGCGTAGTTACATTTTTATCACTTTCGTTTTGAATCAGAAGTATACACGGAAAAATAACTTATACAGAAATACAACGTGACGAACATCTGAGGAACGCACGATCAGATAAAGTCTTAGGTAAAAGCCACAGATGAACGATGTTTTTGCGTGATACATTAAACATTTCCTGTGACTGCACCAGTAGTGCAAGGAAATGTGTAAAAAAAAATAAAAATAATTTAAAATGATGCTCTAAACGTACATATTTTAGGGGTAATCTTGTTTGAGCGTTTTTCACGCTGGATCGAGGTATTCCGGTAAAATATTGTTGTGCACATTGCAATTGTTTATGATATTTTATTGCATAAAGTAATGTGGAGATGCGCAAATTCATGATGACGTTAATGTGTTATTTCTGTTATGATGACGTTAATGTGTTATTTCTGTTACGATAACGTTAATGTGTTATTTCTGTTATGATGACGTTAATGTGTTATTTCTGTTATGATGACGTTAATGTGTTATTTCTGTTACGATGACGTTAATGTGTTATTTCTGTTATGATGACGTTAATGTGTTATTTCTGTTATGATGACGTTAATGTGTTATTTTAGTTATGATGACGTTAATGTGTTATTTTAGTTATGATGACGTTTATGTGTTATTTGAGTTATGATGACGTTAATGTGTTATTTGAGTTATGATGACGTTAAGGTGTTATTTCTGTTATGATGACGTTAATGTGTTATTTCTGTTATGATGACGTTAATGTGTTATTTTAGTTATGATGACGTTAATGTGTTATTTTAGTTATGATGACGTTAATGTGTTATTTCTGTTATGATGACGTTAATGTGTTATTTAAGTTATGATGACGTTAATGTGTTATTTTAGTTATGATGACGTTTATGTGTTATTTTAGTTATGATGACGTTAATGTGTTATTTGAGTTATGATGACGTTAATGTGTTATATCAGCTATGATGACGTTAATGTGTTATTTCTGTTATGATGACGTTAATGTGTTATATCAGCTATGATGACGTTAATGTGTTATTTCTGTTATGATGACGTTAATGTGTTATTTCTGTTATGATGACGTTAATGTGTTATTTCTGTTAAGATGACGTTAATGTGTTATATCAGTTATGATGACGTTAATGTGTTATTTTAGTTATGATGACGTTAATGTGCTATTTTAGTTATGATGACGTTAATGTGTTATTTGAGTTATGATGACGTTAATGTATTATTTTAGTTATGATGACGTTAATGTGCTATTTTAGTTATGATGACGTTAATGTGTTATTTCTGTTATGATGACGTTAATGTGTTATTTTAGTTATGATGACGTTAATGTGTTATTTCTGTTATGATGACGTTAATGTGTTATTTTAGTTATGATGACGTTAATGTGTTATTTGAGTTATGATGACGTTAATGTGTTATTTCTGTTATTATGACGTTAATGTGTTATATCTGTTATGATGATGTTAATGTGTTATTTTAGTTATGATGACGTTAATGTGTTATTTCTGTTATGATGACGTTAATGTGTTATTTTAGTTATGATGACGTTAATGTGTTATTTGAGTTATGATGACGTTAATGTGTTACTTCTGTTATGATGACGTTAATGTGTTATTTTAGTTAGGATGACGTTAATGTGTTATTTCTGTTATGATGACGTTAATGTGTTATTTCTGTTAGGATGACGTTAATGTGTTATTTCTGTTAGGATGACGTTAATGTGTTATTTCTGTTATGATGACGTTAATGTGTTATTTCTGTTATGATGACGTTAATGTGTTATTTCTGTTATGATGACGTTAATGTGTTATTTCTGTTATGATGATGTTAATGTGTTATTTTTGTTATGATGACGTTAATGTGTTATTTTAGTTATGATGACGTTAATGTGCTATTTTAGTTATGATGACGTTAATGTGTTATTTCTGTTACGATGACGTTAATTTGTTATTTTAGTTATGATGACGTTAATGTGTTATTTCTGTTATGATGACGTTAATGTGTTATTTCTGTTATGATGACGTTAATGTGTTATTTTAGTTATGATGACGTTAATGTGTTACTTCTGTTATGATGATGTTAATGTGTTATTTCTGTTAAGATGACGTTAATGTGTTATATCAGTTATGATGACGTTAATGTGTTATTTTAGTTATGATGACGTTAATGTGCTATTTTAGTTATGATGACGTTAATGTGTTATTTGAGTTATGATGACGTTAATGTGTTATTTTAGTTATGATGACGTTAATGTGCTATTTTAGTTATGATGACGTTAATGTGTTATTTGAGTTATGATGACGTTAATGTGTTATTTGAGTTATGATGACGTTAATGTGTTATTTCTGTTATGATGACGTTAATGTGTTATTTTAGTTATGATGACGTTAATGTGTTATTTTAGTTATGATGACGTTTATGTGTTATATCAGTTATGATGACGTTAATGTGTTATATCAGTTATGATGACGTTAATGTGTTATTTCTGTTATGATGACGTTAATGTGTTATTTCTGTTATGATGACGTTAATGTGTTATTTGAGTTATGATGACGTTAATGTGTTATTTCTGTTATGATGACGTTAATGTGTTATTTCTGTTATGATGACGTTAATGTGTTATTTCTGTTATGATGACGTTAATGTGTTATTTCTGTTATGATGATGTTAATGTGTTATTTTTGTTATGATGACGTTAATGTGTTATTTTAGTTATGATGACGTTAATGTGCTATTTTAGTTATGATGACGTTAATGTGTTATTTCTGTTACGATGACGTTAATTTGTTATTTTAGTTATGATGACGTTAATGTGTTATTTCTGTTATGATGACGTTAATGTGTTATTTTAGTTATGATGACGTTAATGTGTTATTTTAGTTATGATGACGTTAATGTGTTATTTTAGTTATGATGACGTTAATGTGTTATTTTAGTTATGATGACGTTAATGTGTTACTTCTGTTATGATGATGTTAATGTGTTATTTCTGTTAAGATGACGTTAATGTGTTATATCAGTTATGATGACGTTAATGTGTTATTTTAGTTATGATGACGTTAATGTGCTATTTTAGTTATGATGACGTTAATGTGTTATTTGAGTTATGATGACGTTAATGTGTTATTTTAGTTATGATGACGTTAATGTGCTATTTTAGTTATGATGACGTTAATGTGTTATTTGAGTTATGATGACGTTAATGTGTTATTTGAGTTATGATGACGTTAATGTGTAATTTCTGTTATGATGACGTTAATGTGTTATTTTAGTTATGATGACGTTAATGTGTTATTTTAGTTATGATGACGTTTATGTGTTATATCAGTTATGATGACGTTAATGTGTTATATCAGTTATGATGACGTTAATGTGTTATTTCTGTTATGATGACGTTAATGTGTTATTTCTGTTATGATGACGTTAATGTGTTATTTCTGTTATGATGACGTTGATGTGTTATTTTAGTTATGATGACGTTAATGTATTATTTGAGTTATGATGAAGTTAATGTGTTATTTCAGTTATGATGACGTTAATGTGTTATATCTGTTATGATGACGTTAATGTGTTATTTCAGTTATGATGACGTTAATGTGTTATTTCTGTTATGATGACGTTAATGTGTTATTTCTGTTATGATGACGTTAATGTGTTATTTGAGTTATGATGACGTAAATGTGTTATTTTAGTTATGATGACGTTAATGTGTTATTTGAGTTATGATGACGTTAATGTGTTATTTGAGTTATGATGACGTTAATGTGTTATTTGAGTTATGATGACGTTAATGTGTTATTTCTGTTATGATGACGTTAATGTGTTATTTTAGTTATGATGACGTTAATGTGTTATTTTAGTTATGATGACGTTAATGTGTTATTTGAGTTATGATGAAGTTAATGTGTTAATTTAGTTATGATGAAGTTAATGTGTTATTTTAGTTATGATGACGTTAATGTGTTATTTGAGTTAGGATGACGTCAATGTGTTATTTTAGTTATGATGACGTTAATGTGTTATTTGAGTTATGATGAAGTTAATGTGTTATTTGAGTTATGATGAAGTTAATGTGTTATTTGAGTTATGATGACGTTAATGTGTTATTTCAGTTATGATGACGTTAATGTGTTATTTTAGTTATGATGACGTTAATGTGTTATTTCTGTTATGATGACGTTAATGTGTTATTATTAGTTATGATGACGTTAATGTGTTATTTCTGTTATGATGACGTTAATGTGTTATTTCTGTTATGATGACGTTAATGTGTTATTTCAGTTATGATGACGTTAATGTGTTATTTTAGTTATGATGACGTTAATGTGTTATTTTAGTTATGATGACGTTAATGTGTTATTTCTGTTATGATGACGTTAATGTGTTATTTCTGTTATGATGACGTTAATGTGTTATTTCTGTTATGATGACGTTAATGTGTTATTTCTGTTATGATGACGTTAATGTGTTATTTCTGTTATGATGACGTTAATGTGTTATTTCTGTTATGATGACGTTAATGTGTTATTTTAGTTATGATGACGTTAATGTTTTATTTCTGTTATGATGACGTTAATGTGTTATTTCAGTTATGATGACGTTAATGTGTTATTTCTGTTATGATGACGTTAATGTGTTATTTCTGTTATGATGACGTTAATGTGTTATTTCAGTTATGATGACGTAAATGTGTTATTTCAGTTATGATGACGTTAATGTGTTATTTGAGTTATGATGAAGTTAATGTGTTAATTTAGTTATGATGAAGTTAATGTGTTATTTCAGTTATGATGACGTTAATGTGTTATTTCAGTTATGATGGCGTTAATGTGTTATTTTAGTTATGATGACGTTAATGTGTTATTTCTGTTATGATGACGTTAATGTGTTATATCAGTTATGATGACGTTAATGTGTTATTTCTGTTATGATGACGTTAATGTGTTATTTCAGTTATGATGACGTTAATGTGTTATTTCTGTAATGATGACGTTAATGTGTTATTTTAGTTATGATGACGTTAATGTGCTATTTTAGTTATGATGACGTTAATGTGTTATTTCTGTTATGATGACGTTAATGTGTTATTTTAGTTATGATGACGTTAATGTGTTATTTCTGTTATGATGACGTTAATGTGTTATTTTAGTTATGATGACGTTAATGTGTTATTTGAGTTATGATGACGTTAATGTGTTATTTCTGTTATGATGACGTTAATGTGTTATATCTGTTATGATGACGTTAATGTGTTATTTCTGTTATGATGACGTTAATGTGTTATTTCTGTTATGATGACGTTAATGTGTTATTTTAGTTATGATGACGTTAATGTGTTATTTGAGTTATGATGACGTTAATGTGTTACTTCTGTTATGATGACGTTAATGTGTTATTTTAGTTAGGATGACGTTAATGTGTTATTTCTGTTATGATGACGTTAATGTGTTATTTCTGTTATGATGACGTTAATGTGTTATTTCTGTTAGGATGACGTTAATGTGTTATTTCTGTTAGGATGACGTTAATGTGTTATTTCTGTTATGATGACGTTAATGTGTTATTTCTGTTATGATGACGTTAATGTGTTATATCAGTTATGATGACGTTAATGTGTTATTTCTGTTATGATTACGTTAATGTGTTATTTCTGTTATGATGACGTTAATGTGTTATTTCTGTTATGATGATGTTAATGTGTTATTTTTGTTATGATGACGTTAATGTGTTATTTTCGTTATGATGACGTTAATGTGCTATTTTAGTTATGATGACGTTAATGTGTTATTTCTGTTACGATGACGTTAATTTGTTATTTTAGTTATGATGACGTTAATGTGTTATTTCTGTTATGATGACGTTAATGTGTTATTTCTGTTATGATGACGTTAATGTGTTATTTTAGTTATGATGACGTTAATGTGTTACTTCTGTTATGATGATGTTAATGTGTTATTTCTGTTAAGATGACGTTAATGTGTTATATCAGTTATGATGACGTTAATGTGTTATTTTAGTTATGATGACGTTAATGTGCTATTTTAGTAATGATGACGTTAATGTGTTATTTGAGTTATGATGACGTTAATGTGTTATTTTAGTTATGATGACGTTAATGTGCTATTTTAGTTATGATGACCTTAATGTGTTATTTGAGTTATGATGACGTTAATGTGTTATTTGAGTTATGATGACGTTAATGTGTTATTTCTGTTATGATGACGTTAATGTGTTATTTTAGTTATGATGACGTTAATGTGTTATTTTAGTTATGATGACGTTTATGTGTTATATCAGTTATGATGACGTTAATGTGTTATATCAGTTATGATGACGTTAATGTGTTATTTCTGTTATGATGACGTTAATGTGTTATTTCTGTTATGATGACGTTAATGTGTTATTTCTGTTATGATGACGTTGATGTGTTATTTTAGTTATGATGACGTTAATGTATTATTTGAGTTATGATGAAGTTAATGTGTTATTTCAGTTATGATGACGTTAATGTGTTATTTCTGTTATGATGACGTTAATGTGTTATTTCAGTTATGATGACGTTAATGTGTTATTTCTGTTATGATGACGTTAATGTGTTATTTCTGTTATGATGACGTTAATGTGTTATTTGAGTTATGATGACGTAAATGTGTTATTTTAGTTATGATGACGTTAATGTGTTATTTGAGTTATGATGACGTTAATGTGTTATTTGAGTTATGATGACGTTAATGTGTTATTTCTGTTATGATGACGTTAATGTGTTATTTTAGTTATGATGACGTTAATGTGTTATTTGAGTTATGATGACGTTAATGTGTTATTTCTGTTATGATGACGTTAATGTGTTATTTTAGTTATGATGACGTTAATGTGTTATTTTAGTTATGATGACGTTAATGTGTTATTTGAGTTATGATGAAGTTAATGTGTTAATTTAGTTATGATGAAGTTAATGTGTTATTTTAGTTATGATGACGTTAATGTGTTATTTGAGTTATGATGACGTCAATGTGTTATTTTAGTTATGATGACGTTAATGTGTTATTTTAGTTATGATGACGTTAATGTGTTATTTCTGTTATGATGACGTTAATGTGCTATTATTAGTTATGATGACGTTAATGTGTTATTTCTGTTATGATGACGTTAATGTGTTATTTCTGTTATGATGACGTTAATGTGTTATTTCAGTTATGATGACGTTAATGTGTTATTTCAGTTATGATGACGTTAATGTGTTATTTTAGTTATGATGACGTTAATGTGTTATTTCTGTTATGATGACGTTAATGTGTTATTTCTGTTATGATGACGTTAATGTGTTATTTCTGTTATGATGACGTTAATGTGTTATTTCTGTTATGATGACGTTAATGTGTTATTTCTGTTATGATGACGTTAATGTGTTATTTTAGTTATGATGACGTTAATGTTTTATTTCTGTTATGATGACGTTAATGTGTTTTTTCAGTTATGATGACGTTAATGTGTCATTTCTGTTATGATGACGTTAATGTGTTATTTCTGTTATGATGACGTTAATGTGTTATTTCAGTTATGATGACGTCAATGTGTTATTTCAGTTATGATGACGTTAATGTGTTATTTGAGTTATGATGACGTTAATGTGTTATTTGAGTTATGATGACGTTAATGTGTTATTTGAGTTATGATGACGTTAATGTGTTATTTCTGTTATGATGACGTTAATGTGTTATTTTAGTTATGATGACGTTAATGTGCTATTTTAGTTATGATGACGTTAATGTGTTATTTGAGTTATGATGAAGTTAATGTGTTAATTTAGTTATGATGAAGTTAATGTGTTATTTCAGTTATGATGACGTTAATGTGTTATTTCAGTTATGATGACGTTAATGTGTTATTTTAGTTATGATGACGTTAATGTGTTATTTCTGTTATGATGACGTTAATGTGTTATATCAGTTATGATGACGTTAATGTGTTATTTCTGTTATGATGACGTTAATGTGTTATTTCAGTTATGATGACGTTAATGTGTTATTTCTGTAATGATGACGTTAATGTGTTATTTCAGTTATGATGACGTTAATGTGTTATTTCTGTTATGATGACGTTAATGTGTTATTTCTGTTATGATGACGTTAATGTGTTATTTGAGTTATGATGACGTTAATGTGTTATTTGAGTTATGATGAAGTTAATGTGTTATTTTAGTTATGATGACGTCAATGTGTTATTTCTGTTATGATGACGTTAATGTGTTATTTCTGTTATGATGGCGTTAGTGTGTTATTTGAGTTATGATGAAGTTAATGTGTCATTTTAGTTATGATGACGTTAATGTGTTATTTCTGTTATGATGACGTTAATGTGTTATTTTAGTTATGATGACGTTAATGTGTTATTTTAGTTATGATGACGTTAATGTATTATTTGTTATGATGACGTTAATGTGTTATTTCAGTTATGATGACGTTAATGTGTTATTTCTGTTATGATGACGTTAATGTGTTATTTCAATTATGATGAAGTTAATGTGTTATTTCTGTTATGATGACGTTAATGTGTTATTTTAGTTATGATGACGTTAATGTGTTATTTTAGTTATGATGACGTTAATGTGTTATTTCTGTTATGATGACGTTAATGTGTTATTTCTGTTATGATGACGTTAATGTGTTATTTCTGTTGTGATGACGTTAATGTGTTATTTCTGTTATGATGACGTTAATGTGTTATTTTAGTTATGATGACGTTAATGTGTTATTTCTGTTAGGATGACGTTAATGTGTTATTCCTGTTATGATGACGTTAATGTGTTATTTCTGTTATGATGACGTTAATGTGTTATTTTAGTTATGCGCTCAAATTTGAGTTCACAAAAATAATTCTTGATTGAAGTATACATTTATAAAGACTTGAATGTAACATAATTTAGATGACGTTGAGCCCTCCTGACCTTTTCCAGGAAATGTACCATCCTTTTCGTTGTAAGCATTGCCTTATTGTCAGTACTAGGGACGAAATAACTGTTTGCTGTTGTGTTACCGTTTCAACGTCTGTCTGTAAATGGTCAAAACAAGACGTCATCAAACCTTATGAACTAAACAGTATCACAATTCTATATGGTATGAAACTACTTTTCGCCTTTCAATTGGAGATAATTCAATTTTATAATCTACATACATGTTAAGAGCCATCAGGCTAACAATATAGCTAGTTGATACTTTTCCTTTATACGACTCCACCTATTACTTTTTTTTTTTGATATTAGATAACATACCTCAAAATATAAAGACACAACATTTTAATTGAAAATTGTGAAATTTATTAAATTCCTCGTCGTGTGCATCTCTATCCACATATTGACATTTATTTACGCATATTTCAGTTTAAGTCGCCTGTTTAGGCATCACTGACGAGCCCTAGGTGGACGAAGCAGCTGTATAATGAAGTATAATTTTGTCTGTATCTACTAGTAACTCTCAATTTGTTCTGAAAGCTGGTAATATTCTGTGTGTCTTTAGTACAACATTGTTACCTTTCCTTTTGTCTTGGTGTGTCTCCTCTAGAATTAAGGGATATAACACCTTTTAATTCCTAACATGGACTCTATTTTGTGTACAGACGCTGTGATATGTCTTATCTGTTTTACAGTTATGCAATGTGGATTCGCATTTCTGGAAGCTGGTGCTGTTAGGAGTAAGAACACGACCAATATATTGATTAAAAATGTCATGGACTCGTGTAAGTACACTCTATATTTATTAAAATGCCATAGACTCGTGTAAGTACACTCTATATTTATTAAAATGCCATAGACTCTTAAAGTACTCAATATAGTGTTGTAGCTAATACAATCCTAAATTGATGATTTCCAATGTTATTACTAATAATATCCAAATCAATGATTTCCTATGTAATACCAGATACGTGTATATCACACGTCTGTGGTAATACCAATAAAATCGAAAATCACAGATTTCCTATGTAATAAGTAATAAAATCCTAAATCAATGATTACCTATGATATTACTAATAACACTTTAAATCACTGATTTTCTATGTTATAACTAATAAAATCTAAAATCAATGATGTCCTATGTTATTAATTATAAAATCCAAATATGATTTTCTATGTTATATCTAATAAAATCCTAAATCAATGATCAATACCTGTGTTACTTATAATTAATACAATCCTTAATCAATGATTACCTGTGTCGCAACTAATTAAATTCTAAATCAACGATTACCTATGTTATAACTAATAAAATCCTAAAACAATTATTTCTTATGTTATAAGTAATAAAATCCTAATAATTTAATTTAGTTCAAACAAAACCACTCTTAGATTTAAAATTGTTGCAACCTAACCGATATTGTTTCGAGCAATGCTTCGCTTTCTCGAATATTTCACAATTCTTCGCTATCTCGAATATTTTGCTATCTCGCATTGTTGGACTATCTATTCAATTCAAAACAACCAGTTAAAATAGAAAGGAATGGAGTACTAATGTACAGGCGGGAGTGGTTTCTATCATTATACAATAAGCCTGCGGTAAATAGCGGATTGGTTTTCTTTGTCATGATTTTCAAAATCTTGTACAATATTTCTTATCATTTGTTACGATAGAATAAAACAATAAGTGTCATTAAGTTGAAAAAAAGAGGAAAATGATGATATTGATAATTGTGGCAAGGCTTTTGAAATTGCATTCACAAGCGATTCTTACTTTATGGAATTTCAACATATCTATTGACTAAACATAAAGATTTAGCAATAAATAAAGCCGAACTTATGTTCGTCTAATCATAAGTGCTGTCTCATTGGCCTTATACGCAAAGCATTGTTAGCTTAATAAGATGTAAACCGAAATACAATACAGAATATTTATTGTTATATATTATTACGTCTAGCCAAAGTCACATATTGTTTTAGTTGATTAACATTTTTGGTTATAAATACAAGCTATTTGAAAATTATTTTTGATTAAATAATTGTGTTAAATTGTGGTCTATTACGCCCTCATTAATTAGTTACCTGTTTTAATTTTGGCTCAGTTTGTATTTTACTAATGTCTGTTTGATATCATTTTCCAACTAAGAAAATTGTATTCCATATCTGTCGTTAAGACAAAGACAATTTGTAGCTGTCAATCATTTAACTTTTATTAAAGTTAGGGGTGTTAGATATTTCTTTTGATCTGGTTAAGTACTCTAGCGTTGATAAAGTAAATTTGAAACACAATGTTTTCTAAATATACTTATACTCTTTGTAAACCTATAAGTAAAACAAATAATCCCTATCAATAAAATAAATTTGGAAATTAAATATGTGTTTTAAGTCCGATTAGACCAAGTTACATAAATATGGGTAGAGTATGAAATGCTTTGCATTCTCAAACTAAAATTCATCTTCCCTGGCTCGTACCACTTCAATTCTTTCCTTTCAAGTGCAATAATATGTTCCATGTTCCCCATTATAAGTGTGTAAGGACATTTGAAGACTGACCAACCTTATTTTCTATCCCCTCAGTTGTTTCGGGTGCGGCGTACTGGATATTGGGATTTGCCTTTGCTTACGGAGATGGTGGTGCGGCCAATAAGTTTATTGGTGCCAGTTACTTTGCATCGTCTAACCTTCCGGATTCAAAGTACGCGGAGTTCTTCTTCCAGTACACGTTCGCTGCTACGGCTGCCACCATTGTGTCCGGGGCCATGGCTGAACGATGTGAATTCGTGGCCTACTTCGCTTATAGTTTCTGTATTACAGGTAAGGACATATAGTACCTTAAGAACCACGCGTCTTTACGAAACTGTATACAACTGCATATTGACTTAACCGTTAAACTCATGTATATTCAGTGTAACCATTTCTCTCTTTTATATCTCTTCTAAGAAGTGAAAAAAACATACCCATTGGGTCCCAAGTAGTTGTACTAAAATGTAGTATTACTTATTTTTGTCAATTAAGGTATCTACTAATAAAAAGGGCTCGCTAGATCTGAATGTTCACAAATGTAGTTGCAGTTGCCAAATATATAATTTTACAGCGGTACTTCGTATAGTAATATTTTAGGGCTCTATGTGTCTGTTTAACGAATGATTGTTTAATGTGTCTATGTGTGTGTCATGCTAGTGTATTCTGCTTTAGTATGTTTTATTTAACTGATGTCAAACTCTATCAGGTAGGGAAACATATGTATGGTGGAGACTCTTGACAAAATACATGAACAATGGGAAGTTCGGAAAGAGTAAGGGTCTTCTGCCATACAAATCTAGATCAAATCCATGTTGCGCCGTATTATACAAAATAATAACTAGGGTAATGAAAACGGATCCAACAGGAAAATAAAAATTATCGAAAATAAAAAGTATCGAATATAAAAAGTATCGAACACATCTGACATCATATCGCACAAGGAAACAGAGTAATTCCAAATGAGATCATGATGGCAATTTTCAAACCTTCCCATGGTCTTCGTCAATCTGCATCTCTGGAAATCTGGTTTTGTTAATCTCACCGCCAGTAGTCGCCATGAAAATCACTTTAGACATATGAAAACTATAGGTAGGGGAACAGAGATGGTACCAACTGGAAAGGTAAAATAAGTTATCGGGAAATTGAAATCATAATGCAAGTTTAACATACAGCTATAAGTTGTCCGTGGTTGTTACGTGGTAAGTAAATACCAAGGTAGGCGGCTGGTGTTGAAGAGTCTTCAATGTCATGGTTTCAACTTTTACAGGTATATCCTATCGACATTAATAATGACGTTTTAAGCATATCGTCACTATACCTGTAAGTGGAATTGCAAGGTCTCTATGAACCTGTTCTGATAGGCTCTTCTATAAAGCAATCTCGTATGAATCGGCCAACAGAGGGAGAGTTTGTTCTCATGGGTCGATAGTCCACTGGGAGATCTGGTCACCAAACAAATACTCAAGCCAACAATAAAACGTTGTTGATAAGGAAGTTAAGTAATCCAATATAAACGAAGTAGATCATATTTTGAAGGGCACTAAAGAATGATTGATCAGTATTTCGTCCAGTCAGTTCGGTAAGTTATCACTATAAAATAGTATCTTGTTAGTCCAAATATCTCGGTACATGTGCATAGGTTATTTTTTTACATATAAAACCATAATTCACACTTTTGTTTGAAGGAAGATACCGATCAAAACAACCTGATACTGTTCTCTAGAAACATTTAACAAGAGTTAATCTGTTGGATTTAAAATATCAATGATCGAGGTAGCATACACATATTCAATAGAGAAGTATTCCAGGGTTGTATCAATATTACTCTACACCATTCCAGGGTTGTATCAATATTACTCTACACCATTCCAGGGTTGTATCAATATTACTCTACACCATTCCAGGGTTGTATCAATATTACTCTACACCATTCCAGGGTTGTATCAATATTACTCTACACCATTCCAGGGTTGTATCAATATTACTCTACACCATTCCAGGGTTGTATCAATATTACTCTGACACCATTCCAGGGTTGTATCAATATTACTCTACACCATTCCAGGGTTGTATCAATATTACTCTGACACTATTCCAGGGTTGTATCAATATTACTCTACACCATTCCAGGGTTGTATCAATATTACTCTACAACATTCCAGGGTTGTATCAATATTACTCTACAACATTCCAGGGTTGTATCAATATTACTCTACAACATTCCAGGGTTGTATCAATATTACTCTGACACTATTCCAGGATTGTATCAATATTACTCTACACCATTCCAGGGTTCATTTACCCAGTAGTGACCCACTGGGCCTGGGGTGGCGGCTGGCTCTCTGAAGGATACGAGTACGATTTCGGTACGGTCGCTTACCAGGTAGGTAGCTACAGTAAGATATATACATGGTATATTTTAATTTAACAAAATGTAAAAAGGTATAACTTCCTTATCACGATTTGCTGTGACATAACTATTGAGATACGCTTGTCATTACACCGTCATGGTCAGTTATATTTATTGGATTTATCGCGCATTTCCTAAGTTTACCTTTCGACTCATTTCATGCACACCATGGGGATAATCATAGTGTTCATACCTTTTCTGTTAATCACTAACACAGCACTCCTTAAATGTAATTAACGTGATAACGAAACGTTTCCCCGACTCAGCATCAGGACGTATATGCTGTTTACTCATTAAATGTTTGATTTTTTTTCTCTCGGGGTATCATTGATTGCCCATCTATTTACTATATTTTGCATTTTAACAATTCTTCCCAACTTTTCTGTAATGATGTATTGTAGGATTTTGCCGGAAGTGGTGTTGTGCATGTACTTGGTGGCGTGGCGGCCTTTGTGGGGGCTGCCCTTCTGGGGCCACGCATAGGAAGGTTCCACGAAGGACAGGTGGCTCAACTCCGCGGACACTCAGTGCCCGTAAGTATTGCTACAACTGAACCGATACAGATTTACCTTGTAACTATACAAAACATGGCGACCTATGAACCGATACAGAAAGACCTTGTTCACTATACAAAGTATGGCGACCTTTGAACCGATACAGAATTAGCCTGTTAACTATACAAAGTATGGTGACCTCTGAACCGATACAGAATGACCCTGTTCACTACACAAACATGGCGACCTTTGAACCGATACAGAATTACCTATGAACCGATACAGAATGACCCTGTTCACTACACAAAGTATGGCGACCTTTGAACCGATACCTAATTACCCTGTTCAATACACAAAGTATGGCGACTGTTCACTTTACAGTAATACTAACTTTATTCTATTTCACTACATGTAATATTTAAGCAATTGTACCGAAGCGCATGATTAATTAAATATAAATCACTGACTGCCCCCACTAGGGATCGAACCCCCCTGGTTTACTAATCCTACGCTTGACCGATCGAGCCAAAGAGAAGATCTCTCCAGCCGAGCGGTATATTGCGGCTAGTATTTACCAGGGTTACACAATGATAAAGGACCCAGAGGATATGTGATGCGATAAAGGATTATGTTTCTAGTTATCTAGTATAGGGAATATACTGTATGTATATTTTACCTGTGGTTATTATGAAGTAGTGATGCAATGTGTTCATGTATGTTGACGATGTTTGTTTGAAATGCATTATGTATCAATTTTAAGAGATTAATACGCAATATGAATATTTCAAGCAGTAATGTAGATCTATCAGTAAATCGCTCACACCTATGATATAGGAAGTAGATAACCTACAACACGTGACTTGTTTGATGTTTTTGATCAGATTGCTGCTCTTGGTGGATTCATCCTGTTTTTCGGCTTCCTGGCGTTTAATGGAGGATCCCAGCTGGCTATCAGTAATGCCGGTGACGGTGAGGCTGTCGCTCTTTCCATTGTCAATACTATCATATCTGCATCCTTTGCCGCTTTTGGTTCTCTACTTATCAACCGAATTCCTGGTCTGGGTAACAGCTGGAGTCTTCTAGTCACTATCAATGGTGCGCTTACGGGCATGGTAAGTCTTATCATCGTCTACGGTACATAGTTAGCAATGGGGCTCTTAAATGGCAAACATAATTATTACCAATGAGGTTATGGTATACGGAATCAAAATTTATTCTGTGTTGTTATCTTTTGGGTGATTCCGAAATATAAAATGACAACCATGACTACCATCTTAAAAAAGAAAAATTAAAAAAAACAAAACATTTTCAACTTCTCAGTTTGACTGGTGCCAATGAGCTGAAAATGATTAGGGATGTTTAGAAATGTGTTGTTATTTTTGGTTTGGTTTGTATTGTGTAACGTAATATTAACAGTTATGGCCGTTTAAGGACGGCGTCCCCTTTGTGCGTGAGGTGAATGTGTGTTCTGTTCTGCGGTATGTTTGTCTCCTTGTGATACCGCGGGTGCCTACGTTACAGTGCTAGCTCACTGAAGTATACAGCCGAAGACACCCACAAGGACACCCCACCCGGTCACATTATACTGACAACGGACGAACCAGTCATCCCATTCCCTAAATACTGAGTGCCAAGCAAGAGCATAAGCTACAATTTTATAGAGTCTTGTATATCTTGGCGAGGGGACAGAACTAAAATCCTTCCTCACAGGGGTGAACTCTGAACTGAAGGCCAAAGTGAGGCGTGCCAAGGAAAGTATTTGGAAGAAGTCAGTTGTTAAGGAAGAAGAGAAAAGATAAGATCCCAAATGTAGTCGCTTCTTACGATCATACAACGGGGGCAGACGCTTCAATTCTGACACCCTACATGCAGGGCATTGCTGTCTTTGCCTGGTTAAAACTTAGATTTAAAATGTAGTAGTTATGACGACCATGATAAGGCAATATGGTTTTCCTGAACAACACCTATTTTAAACTCCTCAAGGTCTACCAATGAGATTGAGCTTAGATTTCCGCCATGGCCACGTTATTGCAAAACATATCTTTAACTTCTCCAGTTTGACTGAGCCGACAACGTGCCGTTAGTTTTCGCCCTCGTCCAAACTTCGACATGGCCGTTTTATGACATGATTACACCATCAGGAATTTCAAACTTCGTCTTTAGTTCCGCCGGTTGGATTCCACTAGTATATTGTGTTTATAGTCAGACCACCATCTAGTTATATAGGACTCTTGTTTTAATGTGTTATTTTTATATCTAAAGACATGGACCAGTCTATTATTGAAAGGGGTACCGTTAATGTAGTAATTAAATAAATATATGTGTATAAACTGATAGGGAAATGATAAACTTATGTTGTAGACATTAATCACCCAAAAGATAACTAGCTCACTATAATCACATAATGGAGTAATATATGTACATCGTTTATTTTCATTTTACTTGTTGTGGTATAGCATTGCTATAATGGGTCTTTGTTGTGTCTTTGTATTGTCATGCTTACACCGATTGCACTAATGACATCCCTCTAGGAATAATCAGTGGTTCTCGGATATGAAAACATGGAAGTCAAATGTTGTGGTCTGTCACGTTATGCCGCCACACCACAGACACCGTACTGTACGTCATAAATGTTATCGTATCGTCATTAGTAAATACTTACCACACTCTCGTATCTACATGTCAAATGCAATACTCTATTATAGGTATCTGCGTGCGCAGGTTGTAACAGGATGTTTCCATGGGGAGCATGCATCATGGGAGTTTTTGCCTCGATATCGTACACACTTTGGTCCTGGCTGATGAAGAAGATAAAGATAGACGATCCTCTGGATGCTGTTGCTGGTAGATTGTCTTACTTTATCTAATTTCAATTACCATATACATGTATATATCAATAACATTTTTTTCTGTCATAATGTTTTATTCATGCCGGTTAGATAATAATGTGACATTTCTGCCAACTCTCAGCCATTGTTCAGTAATGTTTAGACATTTATTTAAAGTTAAAATAGTTGTTCTTCATATTATTGATACGGTACATCTTACTATTTAATCATTAACAAGCAAAGACAAGCGAGTCTGAAAAGAGCACTAAAGAGAATCCATTTGTTAATCAGGAACAGTTTCCAGTAATTTGTGTGTAAACTTCTAAATTGCCATTGATATAGTTGAACTTGCTTATTTCTGGAATGGTAAAACACGAGTAAATATTTTAGATTCTGTATATTTATTAAAGGTATGAATTGTTTATCACACTTTGACTATGCCACCACAACATCAATATCGTGCCTACCGGCAAACATAAAGTGCCGTGAAATATTTTATAATAGGCTAATTAATTTCTTATGTAAATGAGGATTGAGATTAATAGAATATTAAACTCGTACCGGTATCGAAGTCATATGTAAACTGCATTATACACATGGTTTCTTCTTTGACTCGTCATTGGTCCTAAGGGCTTAAAGTATCTCTTATATGGACGCAATTTATGTATGTTTTGTCCCTGTCGCGAGATAAAGAATGTCAACACTAATGTTTCGTTTTTTCCAGTTCATTTCGGTGGAGGCATATGGGGTGTCCTTGGCATTGCGTTTCTTGACAGAGAAGATGGGATCTTGTTGAACTGGGACCAAAAGTCGGCCTATGTAAGTATGTAGTGTGAAGCTGTCTTACAGTCGTGGGGTCAAACTTTCATCCAACTCAACTTATTTTGAAGTAATTTAAACTGTGATCTGAAGTAAACAGTGTCAGGTTAGCTACTATAGAGAGTATGGAGTTAAACTCATGCTTCTTTAGTCATCAAGACTATAATGATAAACTGGAGGGACGTTTGGGTTTAAGGCAGTGGACAAAATGCATAAAATGTCCCGAAAGTGAACTTTGGCATGGTGTACGTCTATGGTTTCCTGCGTCTGGACAGATTTTTCATATAGTATGACTAATCAGAAACACGTCATTTAGAGCATATGCACTTGGAACATTTCACGTGACGGTTTTATATGCTATTTCAAAGTTTCATCAACTGATCGAATATTACTGAAATCAGCATTTCAGATACTTATCTTTCTTTATGTATATCTGGCTTTAAGTCAAATGTATGGGGCTTCGATCCTGATATAAAATATCTTATGGGTGCACGTGGTTTTCTCCAGAAAGTGCTGATTTTATACCCTATGGTACTGTACAAGTACATTGTATATGCAAACTTCAATAGCTAAATATGAAACCTGGTCTAACAAACAACCATTTGGACAACTATAACCATCTGTTTTAGGTATCGGTTTGAGAGCTGGTAATGGTTTAAAATAGAAAGACCAACTATTCTACGTTTTTATTCATTGGCATTTAAACATGTTATTTAAAAAAAAATTTTTTTTAACTCTTTTAACTTTAAAATGTCAGTTCATTGATACGAAGTTTACGAAAGAGACTGTTGATGACTTGAAACAAAACGTGTAAAAATGAAAAGCCTTTAACCAGAATTATTCTCAAGTTCAAAACTGACTTCATTTGCATTTAGACCGGGGAATGTCGAAATATTGGAAGTTTTAATTGGCTGTAAAAACTAAGTAAATGGCGACAACATTAGTAAGGAGTTGTGACAATATGTAGAGGATATTCAATGGTTTGACGTTTAATATCAAATATATTTCATGAGTATGGCAGTTCGTGATTATTAATGCCTAAAACAAAATATTTTATCCACAATTTATGAAGGATAGAGATATTTTATAACAAATAAACGTACATGTAGTCCGACAGGTATTACTGCGCCCATGCCGAAGTGACGAAACCTTATATTTTCACTGCAAAATCTTACATTTTTACTGCTCATCACTGTAGTTAAAATAAAGTTTTATCATTTTGATAATTTTCTATATTTCACAGGTAAAAATGTAATAAATAAAAATATCAATCAAATAAACAATGATATCCAACTTTTGTATGTATCTCAAAGTGGTAGCTGTCCCAATGTGCTTCACTCGCTCTCTTTGGATAGCATTTGAACGAAACATCATTGTATGTCTAACTTGTTCTTGTCAACAGAAACTGGTATGGCAGCTGTGTGGCCTCGGCGCCATTATTGGTTGGACTATGTTCTTCTCCCTCCTACTGTTTGGTACCCTCAAGTTGTTCGGGTTACTTCGTGTACCACACGAAATAGAGGAAAAGGGTAAGTAAGCTAATTAATTCTAAAGTGTATATATAATTAAAGGATATAACTCCAATCTCAGATCGATAAGTACAAGTAGTTATCATCTGATTCATCTGATTAGTTATAAAGTACATATATATGTACATGTATATATAATTCATGGATACAACGCCAATATTGGATCGTCCAGACCACATATTCCTGAAACAACATTAAGTCTTAACCTTTGACTTGGCCGATCACAAATGACTTCACAATTAGTGAAGTATACGTGATTGGCTAAGCATTTTTTTTGGTCTAAAAGATTGTTGGTCCCTGATCCTGGAGCCATGAGATACATGTATGTAGTGTAATCATCAGTGTTTTGTCTTCTACAATCTAGTTTATCCACATATCAATATATTCGTTACTAATTGTTTTCATTTGTTATAAAATCTACAGGACTAGACATACCGAAACATAACGAGCCGGCCTACCCACCCGAGGCGTACGGTCACGGTCACGTGGAGCACATCATGCAGGTCGTGCAAAACAAACCCACGAGTGTCGTGCAATGTAAGTAATAAAGACCGACAGAAATCCAGTAGACTTAACCTATATACCATCTCCCTCAAGTATATACACAAAAGGTATACAGAGACGAGTTTTAAATCTGTTACTGAATAGCTAAATAGAAACTACATAAAACAAGATGGGAATCAATGTGGATATATAACAAACAAATATATTTGATTAATAGACAATATTGATTATTAGATATAGCACAACATCAAAGGTGTAAACTAACCAGACGTTTTAACTCAGAATGATAAAACAAGGTAAAATATGAACAAATTATGGCTTTAACAACATTTAAAAAGGCTCAAAGAGAGTGATACCATGTGGTCCAGTAGGGCGAGAGTCTTTTGCCTCAAACTCTATGTCCATCTGCAGGCAATGTCACGTTCTCAATGTGAGAGAGAATGTGGTGACATCGAGACCATCGAGCACGTCTGACTCCATATCACTCTAGGAAATATAATATATCCGATTTCTATTTCCAAATAAGATCACAATGTCGACCGTAGAAATGCTCCATGGTCTTCATCAGTCTTGTAAATGGTCAAAATCTACCACGGGAATTAGTAATGGAAATGATACATGTAGTGGATTGACAAACGGCCTAGACCCTGATAATTAACACTGATGAAATGCGATATAACATTTTTGTATAAAATCAAATAAATGATATATGACAATCTCGATTGTTGTTTTTAAACTTATCAATTAGGTCTAAAGATGTAGATAAGAAAACATGAGCTTATCTAGATTTTAAAGTTTCATTATAATGGACAATGTTTTTTTTCGGATAATAGAAACAAATATATATTTGCACATTTCTATTTCTAAATTTAGATTTCGGATTCGATATCCACAATGATAAGACATTTGAATCAGATTTAGAAGTGTTTTGTAAGTAAATATTCTTATTGGTTGTAGGAAATTTTATATATCCTGGAAGTCATCCTTCTATTTTTATATTATTTTAGTTTGGTTAAAACGCTTAACTGTTTATTTGGATATACGGGTGTATATTTTTGTTTTGGATTATTTCGATTTTTCACATTTTTTTTTATTGATTCTTAGTTATTTTCGTTGTTATTTACTCTCAAAACACTTCAAAGGCTCTCTGTCTTCTGAGAGGTTTGCATGATATACACGTGTTACGTGTTTTGCGTGTTCCTCGTGTGTTAGCACAGTAAAAACGATTTGTTTGTATATAGAAATAACATTAAATTATCATTAATATCAAAGTCATGTGAAATGAACTTAATGTGTTAAATTGATGGACATCACTGGGTGAGACACTAATAAGACGATGTAATCTTGGTGGCTCCAAATGTCAAGATATGAAAGAATGTTAGATCGTCCCTACTTTGACATTAGAGTAATCTCCCTTGCACTATACCAGACAGCCGGACGGTGTTTGTTTTCACTTTCATGCATGTTTTATTCCACTCAAAGGTTTGACACATTCAGCCAGTGTTTCCTTTACACCACATTCCGTTTTCTCCCTGCATTGTTATGGAAAAATACAAAGCAAAAGGAAATTTGAAAAAAAAGAGATATTTGTTGAAAATTATTGATGGTAAATATTTACAATGTTTAGGGTCCTATCAGAGTTATTTTGTAATTTGTTTTATAGGGAATGTTGTTTTAATGTACGAATTATATGTAGGTAACAAGGTAACAAACCTCTTTGGTCATTTTAAAAGGCTCCAGTTTTTTGTTTGATTTTGATTATGTTTTTTGAAAAAGAGAATACATGTACTTGAATGTGAATTGATAACCCTTCCCTATGTCTAAGGTAAGTACACACACGTCACAGATAGAGAGTAGGACATTGGGATAGCTGACCTTAGTACAACTATAAAACCTAACAATTAACGTAATATAAATCGCTTAATTATCTACTATTTTTGTTGCAGCATACGAAAATAAGGCGTTCGTAAACAAGGCATATCAAAGACGGGTGTCTGGGAGTGGTCCGTATGAACATCCCGAGATCAGGGCTCTCACGAAAAGTGGTTATACATTTAACACTACCGCCAATGGAATCAGATCTAATGGATCGAACATCAGCCCTATACCAGAAACAGTACAGGAAGAACCGGAACCGGAACCAGAACCTGTCAACAATAATGACACCCCTAACTCTGACCGATTCTTTATTTCTCAATTTTAGGAGACATTCACACCACTGTCGATAAGTCTGTCAAGTCTGTGTCTAACGTTTAAACTTACTTAAGTATATAATATTTGCTTATTTCATTTCCTATATTTTACATCGAAAGCAATAAACATGATCTACTCTACGGTTTACTTATGATGGCAAAAATATCTAATCTATCTATCGCGTCATAACGTCTATATATTATCATTAAGGTTTCGTAGAGTAGGCTGAACTGTGTAACCTTGACAGTGTATTGTAGTTCTACATTTTCTAAAGAACAGATGCTAAACCGTAAATCATTAATGTCATTTCTTGTTATTCCCATTGGTCCTCCGGTTATATTTGAAATGTCTTAAATTTTCGCGAGAGAGCGCATGGCGCATGGCCAACAGTCTACAAGACTGTTGGCCATACGCTCTCTCGCGAAATTTTTTAATTTATGATATTATTTTAAGAATTATTTGTAATTTTCTTCTTCTCCCCCCCCCCCCCCCCCCCCCCGCGCTTTTTTTTCCATACAGGCAATATGATGATATTTCCATTTCCAAAAATATTGATAATTTACATGTTTATTTTTGTAAATACATGAACATACCTTCGCCTATCGCGTTACCTTAGATAACATTATTCATTATATTTTATCTGATTTCCTTTAACCTGTTTCCCAGCTCGCCCTACTATCATTAATTAGGCTTCACTAATGTACTCCCAATGTATATAATAAGTGACACCTGGTTTTTTTCCATTGCATCTACCACATATTCAAATATTGTATATATAACATATGTTTTTAAAATAGAGAAGTGTATATGAATAGCGATATCGCTAATGAATATTTAAATTTAAGGTTCAAGTGTATCATTGTCAATAATTTCATTTATTTGATGGCATTCGGATATTGTTTACATTTTATGATTAACAATGTGTTTTGTTCTTTTTCAATCCGTGTGAAATAAAACTATTTTTAGGAACGTTGTAAAATATTAAAACTATATTTTTCATAATTATCAAAAACGAATTAAAAACCAACCATACACTGAGTACATGACACTTGATGTTACCCCTTTTAATTGTTTTTCGTTTTAATAAGTTATTAGATGAAGTCATTAATCTATCAAGTTTATGTTTGGTGTCAGAAACTGTAGTATAACTTTACTTGTACATATTGCTCACGTGTTCTGAAAATGAAACACTTTTATTTGCAATTCGAGTCGCTTTTCCTGTTTTATCTGAAATATGTCGCCTATGATTTATAAACAGGATATCATATGTACAATACATGTAGGGTGTTTTCGGTTCACACCTCGTCGACTTTTGTTCGTTTTCGTGAACAGCTTAGGTGTCATTTTGCGTTGGCGGTCTTTAAATAGTACGGTGGCTACCCAAAAACTAATATCACACAACGGAGACATGTCGCATGCTTTCCTGATCATTAAAAGTGTCATTTTACAGTATGCCTTACAGTGCTATTGGAGTAATCTCCCGTGCAATGTCCACAAAAATAGTTTTGACGTGGGATTGAAGTTTCATATTAATTTGATTCGATAATTTTATAAAACGATGAACGTAATGGAGAAAATAAAAACATAAAAAAAAAAAAAAAAATACCAAGGAATAGATTTTAGAAATTTCTAAAATGATAATTATATAAAGTGAAGAGTCGTATTCCAGTCACACACTGCTGGTGTAATGACGTGTAGATCTCGGTAACCGCTGTATTGAAAACATTATATCTACAGTCACAGCACGCACAGGTATGTAAAGATATGAATAAGACAACAATAAGTTTTAAATAGACGATCGTCAATATGCTGTACGAACGTCTGACTTATGATAGATTGAATGTTTCTGTGTAAGTCTGTAATAGGAGTGATGAGTCATTCGACCCATTGAGTTGAAGGTATAGAGGATATCTAACAGTGTCTTCAGTAATACCAAATATATTTCACGAGTGGGGCATTTTCTAATCATTAATTTGATTGGTCAAATCAGCAAAAGTGATATTTTTCACTAGTGAAGTGAAAAATATCACTTTTATAGAATGAACATTTTTTGATATTTCACTGGTAAAAATGTAATAAAATATTCTATCCTAGTGTAAATTTCTTTCTTTTTCTTTCTAATTGAATTGAGGCAGGTATTGGAGTCCTTCGGCGAAGAAAATTTGTATTAGGAACAAACTAATTAATGTTTCAGTATGTCGGGTAGTGATGTTAATACTATTATACAACTATGATATAACAGGCAAAAATGGTTCGATCCTGGAGTCTGATGAGACGGGGTTCCGAGTACCCGAGATAGAGCCATGTTATAATTAGCTAAATTCTGTTTTAAAACGCTACTCTATAGAACTATACTATAATACTATAATTAGGGAAAGCCTCGGGTATTGGTGGTATAAGTCACCACATGCTACGTTATATAGCTAAAATTACATGTAAGTCTTTACAAAAGTTATTCGATAAATCATGGTCAGAATTTATATATCCATATCTGTAGAAACAAGCTATAGGCATTGTGGTATGAAAAAGAGATGAAAAGGACTTGCCATCTAATTATAGGCCTATTTCTTTACTATCAGTAGTAGGCAAAGTCTTGGAAAGTGTTATTGTAAAACATTATTATTTCATTGAAAAACTTTTTTTAACTAAGCAATCAGGGGTGTATGCTAAGTCATTCTACAGTTCATCTGTTAATTGAAATTTATCATAATATTTGTTTGAATATGCGAGAGAAGAAACATACCTGTATGATTTTTGTGATATCTCTAAAGCTTGTGATAGAGTTAGGCATATAGGTCTGATACGAAAAGCTAAAAGATATCGTATTTCGGGTAATATTTTAAAATTGCTAGAAAATTACATTGAGGGCAGAAAGCAAAAAGTTTTTATCAAAGAATCGAAATAGGATGTGAAACTTTAATGAGTAGACGAGACAGGAGAAAAATACGTACCAACACCTTCATACCTGTATACATTATTACCTCGTTTAGTTGGAGAAAGAACCCAATACTTTTTGAGAAATAATACCAATTACACTATTTCAAATTGTAGTCTTACAAGTACAAAGATTTTATTACATTGTTACATGTGAAAATCGAATATTGTTCCTTCTATAAAAGTGATGTTTTTCACAAGTGAAAAATATCACTTTTTTTATTTGACCAATCAAAATACTGCTTACAAACGACAATAGGTAAAATAAAAAAACTGACCCGGTATAGTCTGCTATGAAATGTAATAAACAGAATATCTAACAGTATATTCAGTAATATCAAATATATTTCACCCGTGTAGCTAAAAAAAAAATCACTCGTGCTGCGTACTCGTGAAAAATATCAAAACATTAACCCCACTCGTGAAATACATCTGATATTACTGGAGACACTGTTCGACATCTTCTACATCTTTTATACCAACAGCCACCAGACTCTGAATAGCCCCTCGGAAACTAGCCAACTCTTACTTTTAAAAATTCTTTACATAAATATCGCAAATATACTCCGCTTCTTTTTTTAACCACGGACAAGGTTATCTTAATATTCTACTTACTAAGCTAAGACACAATTGTAGTACATGAAACCATAATCTTGATCGTGTAAATTTAACTAATTCTCTTTCTTGTGCTTGTACTGTAGTTATCCCTGTAAAAAAATTGTATCATTTTTTTGGAATGTCCACTTTATATCAACATACGAATGATGTGTCAGTATCAACATTACATCTTGATATGTTTTGAAAATGTTGATCTGACATTAGAATAGAATAACGTTATTTTTGAAGCTGTCCAAATATTTATTCGAAAAAGTGATATGTTTTATATATAGTGTTGAAGAGCAGGTAAGATTACCCAATAAACTATCCTCTTATTCAGGTAAGATTACCCAATAAACTATCCTCTTATTCAGGTAAGATTACCCAATAAACTATCCTCTTATTCAGGTAAGATTACCCAATAAACTATCCTCTTATTCAGGTAAGATTACCCAATAAACTATCCTCTTATTCAGGTAAGATTACCCAATAAACTATCCTCTTATTCAGGTAAGATTACCCAATAAACTATCCTCTCTGTATTTCTATATAACCTACCAATCCAATCACTACCTTTTCTCAAACATCATGTCACAAGCTAAATAAACCAGACATAATAATACTCTTATTTCTATTTCTCTATGCTAATTATGTTTTAAGATAAGAACACAAAATGGAATTGAACCATGGAACGGTCTCTAGGAGGAGCACGAGTGTACAGTAGTACACGGACAATTTGAACAGAGAAAGTAGCTGGAGTGTGTGGCTAGTATGTACCAATATTATATTTTATATATTATACATTAATTATTATACAATATATTGTTATAAATCATAAGAATTGCTGTATGATATCACTGCCATTTCCCTGCACTTTCACTATTTCCGTCTTTCTCTCCATTGAATTCCATATTCATTTCATTGGATACAATGTACACATATGTCTATTGTTTCTGTGACATTGCTGAAATAATTGTGGAGGAGAGGGCTTCTATAAGTTGCAATAACTTGTGCCCTATCATTTTGCTTGCTTTTAAGAAGCAATGAAATACATGCATGTTTAAACAAACTTTAGAAATTGGGATGGTAGGCTTGGAAATCATTTATTACGGGGATACGACACGGTCAGGAAATCGTAACTTCCGGTATCACCCGGTGGAAATGGTGTACCGATTGTCATGAAAGTTGAGGTGAGTGATTTTTGCGCCGCCATTTGATTTTTGTTTTTGCAAAAATTATCTAGACATCTAGGCTTTTAGAAAAAAATAACATGCACTTTTTCAAAAAAGCGATTATTTCATAATAAGGATGAGTGGTTGCAGGAGAATCCTAGTATAGTTGAGAGACTCTACCGACATGTTAAGAATATATTTATGAGGGCATTTATATTTCACCAAGATATGGAAATTGAATTGTTTTTGCCAAAAAGATATTTTGTCATCAATGAAATCCTTAAACCTTTTTTGTAGTGATATATTGTGATAAATAGAACATTATGGAAGAATAATAAAAAATACCTTACAATGGAAAAATAATGCAACATATTTATTGTGTTTTTTTTTTATCACATAAAGTGGAGTTATCTCCCATGCCTCCTTTATGGCGCTGTCGTTGTCCTGGTGTCCCGAGTGGAGTTGAAGCTGGACCGCCGTCCATACCTATTTACCATATATAGTTATTTCGATATCATTGGTTAATTATCGATATATGGTACGCGAGTTTACCTGTACAGCGATGGGAATAAGAACATTTCAGAGAAGTAAAATTATGTGCCATTTTCACCTCAAAAATGACGCAGCTAATTTTTATTTTATATTTTTAAAAAACATATCAAGGTTTGGAAAAAAAAATCCTATACTTAAGTGACAGAAGCATATATTTTGATATTTCTGTACAATAATGCTTTTATATAATATTTGAGTTGTCAAAATAATCGTTTTGTTAAATTAGGTAACACGTCGAAGGTGATTTAGGTGAAAGTTTTAACTAAAAAATGAGCTACTAATTTTGGCCATCAAATAATTTTTTTCATATATTTGTAACGAAGAAATGTCAAAATTAGTTATCAGAGACATCATTTTTTTATTTAGAAAACGATATGTCAAGTGTTTTTTTTTTCTTCTTAAAAGCCGCTCTGTAATCTATATAAAAACTGAGTTAACCTTGAGTGACAAACGGGTGCGCATGGGCGTCGCTGTATGTCGCCAATAGCTGCACGTGCTCTCACAATTAATATAGATTGTATTACTTATTCATCAAAAGAATCTTGATTGAATCAATATTACAGATCAATATCTTGACCCTAAGGAGAATCATACAGTATGTTATATCCGTTGCTATGGTTTGTTAAGTACATTCGTCGTTTGTATTGGTATATGACTTTGTTATGGTTTGTTAAGTACATTCGTCGTTTGTATTGGTATATGACTTTGCTATGGTTTGTTAAGTACATTCGTCGTTTGTATTGGTATATGACTTTGCTATGGTTTGTTAAGTACATTCGTCGTTTGTATTGGTATATGACTTTGCTATGGTTTGTTAAGTACATTCGTCGTTTGTATTGGTATATGACTTTGTTATGGTTTGTTAAGTACATTCGTCGTTTGTATTGGTATATGACTTTGTTATGGTTTGTTAAGTACATTCGTCGTTTGTATTGGTATATGACTTTGTTATGGTTTGTTAAGTACATTCGTCGTTTGTATTGGTATATGACTTTGTTATGGTTTGTTAAGTACATTCGTCGTTTGTATTGGTATATGACTTTGTTATGGTTTGTTAAGTACATTCTTCGTTTGTATTGGTATATGACTTTCTCGGTAAGCAGCCATCAAATATGATGGCACATATATCCGATAACTTTCGTAACGTTCCGGTCATGACAAAACACAAATCGGAAATCGAGAGAAAAATACTTTGTGATATTCATAACTGATTTATTCCGTATTTTGTGCCTTTCCAATGTATTATTATGACGAATGCATCATTATTTCGTTTTTGATATTTAATTAAACTTTGAAATATGCAGGAAAAATGAAAACTAATATATTCCTGATCTTTGTAATCTTAGAATCACGTGATGTTCCCACACGTCATATTTAACGAAAACCGGGTCAATTAAATACCTCGAGTCGTCTATCCATGTCGTATGTCCACGTGTCCACGGGAACGAGACGAAGATGCATCTGTTACTTCAGTAAACACTTAGGACAGCCAACGTGCGTGTTTGATTAAATCTATCTTGTTCACCGACGTAGGCAAATATAACTTGAATAGTTGAAATAATGAGCGACCCACAGCTGTCGTCTTGTACTTAATTATCAGCTATGTCATTAAATTACACCAACTTGGACTTAACATCTGTGAATATCAATTGATATTGTAACTTGATATATTGAATATTCTAATCATACCTAAAACAATGAATAGTATTACATAAAAATTAGTTTAATGATAAATTATATTTCTCTAAAGGATCCCCAAGGTAACTTCCTAGGGTACGTCAAGTCTGACTACATATCATACAAAAGAGAAAAAAAAAGGGGGGGGGATTACACATTATGAGATTAGAATAAGCCTCGTACTGAGTCCCAAATGCTTAAACATATATCAAAATGTAAGTTATTCTGAAACCTAATTTATCGAGCCATCATCAATGTCCCATGAGATTGTGCGACGAAATTGATATTTTCAATTTGCGACGTGGTTATGCTTTATTTAACAATCAAACGCTTCTTCGATTGTATTTATTGACAATATGACGTTGATCAAAATGACGTACCAATCAAGTAATGTAATTGCTATTTTTTTTGGCTAAACACAAGCTTGATAATCTTACTCCGAGGGTTGAGGCAAAGAGCACGTGTAGCTTGTCTCAGGCAAAATGAAAGAGGTATCCCATCCGTAGCAACCACGGGATCATCAGGTAGAATATGTGAGAACATGACATCAACCACGGGACCACCGGGTAGAATATGTGAGAACATGACATCAACCACGGGATCATCAGGTAGAATATGTGAGAACATGACATCAACCACGGGACCACCAGGTAGAATATGTGAGAACATGACATCAACCACGGGACCACCAGGTAGAATATGTGAGAACATGACATCAACCACGGGATCATCAGGTAGAATATGTGAGAACATGACATCAACCACGGGATCACCAGGTAGAATATGTGAGAACATGACATCAACGACGGGACCACCAGGTAAAATATGTGAGAACATGACATCAACCACGGGATCACCAGGTAGAATATGTGAGAACATGACATCAACCACGGGACCACCAGGTAGAATATGTGAGAACATGACATCAACGACGGGACCACCAGGTAAAATATGTGAGAACATGACATCAACCACGGGATCACCAGGTAGAATATGTGAGAACATGACATCAACCACGGGACCACCAGGTAGAATATGTGAGAACATGACATCAACCACGGGATCACCAGGTAGAATATGTGAGAACATGACATCAACCACGGGATCATCAGGTAGAATATGTGAGAACATGTCATCAACAACCAAACTTCCCCATGGTAATTTCCCTAGTTGATTCAATACTCAAAGGCGTCTTTCTGTGATAGAAGCTAACTACTTACAGAAGAACTTACCTTGATGAAAAACAAGTCTGATGGTCGATATCTTCATGGAGACCATTCTATTTTCTCGTGTGCTTTGAAGTAGGACGTGTTCGATGTTTGTAGATATACCTGCCGGTCCCATTGTCACCAATTTAATTATCATTTTGAACGATTTAACCCAGATTTGTGACCTAGATTTTAATGGCGGAACTCGTCGACAAAGCGGAAGACGTTTACTCTTCCGGAACACCTGTTCACATTTTGTCCTCGTTTGATTGAATTTGACTAATCATGTTTAGATACTACTGTAGTATGTCCTGTAATACAGCGAGAAAAGAGCACGTGTAGGAAAACCCAGTATGTGAACCAGCCCCGGGGTCAACTGTTACATGTAAACGCAATACTTCCACACGCCAAGGCGGATTTCAAACAAACTGCATCTCAACCCGATTGCATGCTTTGCAAAAATGGAATTAATGTGAACCCCTTTGGTCCAGGGTTCAATTAGTGTCGAGATGATTTGCTTTAACAAATTTACTTAATAATGACGTTTCTTGGATTCTATTAACGTGGTGTGAATATCAAAATGATGACCATTCCTCTGCAGTAGGTCTCTTGTAATCAGACGACCATCTAGGCTCTCGGATCTCTTGTTTTAAGAACTGAAAATAAATGTTTTTATTTTGTTTCTTGTTCTTTACAGTAAGAGGTGATTCAATAAACGCCATTGATTTTAATCAAGTCTTTGATAGAATCAGGAGACCACGAGCAATTTGGAGCCCCGCGGATGAATACTGTACGTTAGCCTGTATTCAGGAAACATGTTCTATAAATAGGCACACGCTTAATTAAACACCTACACAAAACATGTGTACATAGCGCATATTGGCTCATTTAGTTTATTTCTGTAAAATATACATTGATATATAACTTTTACACTGCAGCCCCACTATATAACTTTACCAAGATCACCTGAAGGTTACAAGTCCATAACTTCCAAACCTTGATTATGACGTCACAATTGTCACGTCTGCGATAACGAAAGATAGCTGTTAAAAAAGGCTGTTCCGTCATTGACGATAATAAGTTCTTAGGAGCATCATTCCTGGATGTTGTCTTTAAAATCGTTGTCAATTGTAAATATTAGCATTGAACTGCTCCCAGTTCAGGTCCTGCAGTTGGAAGTCATGGGCTGACGAATGCAAACTGGACAAAGGCAAATTAAATATGAAGCGCTAGCGCGCTTCATTAAATTTGCCTTTGTCCAGTGGCATTCACTAGCCCATAACTTCCAACTGAAAGCAGTTCAATGTGTAATTGTATTTCGTTGCAACGTGTACATTCTGATGACGTCACTTTGATTACAGGCTCCGCGTTGTGTCTCGGATACCATACTGAACTTTATCATTTGAGGAAACCATCAGAAAGAGAATCCTTAATAAAGAAGAACGTTAAAATTTTTCACTACATACTAGAGGTCTTCATTTCAAGTAATTATTTAACATGTTACCCTTTTTACCGTTATTCTATAGATTCTATAAATAAAAAAAATATATATGTAGCTGGAAATGCGTTTCCCTCAGAATAACAACGAACAACTGTTTACACCTAAATTGACCAGTAAGTTAAGTTTGGGTAACTATTTTGTCAATAAAATACTGTAAAAAGCTACACATAAACAATCGAATAAAGGCGGACCTTACAGTCTGAAAATCAACCAACAGTCTCAAAGGCGTGTATAAAGGACAGTGAACACAGATATAACATTTTAATATAGATTTAGTGAGTGTAAAGTCATCATGTATAATACCGACATTAACATAATGTATAGAGGAAGAATGGATAACAGAATATTACATACAAACACAATAGATAACAGAGATCTTATATTAGAGCATTACATTGTTAGAAGTTAAAAACTAACTCCTAATGAAATTCATTATGTCCCCTTTGGCAGGTATAACTCGTGTAAATTGACATTGAAATATATGTACTGTACTTTAAAGATCCTAAAAGAAACTACATTCAACTACTAATATACAATGTTTAGCCATTTGTAATCACATCCTTTCAAAGTGAAAATTAATGTCGGGTTAGTTTTGATCATTGAACAAATCGGAGTCACTATATGACGTCACGTCAAATGACATTGTGACATCAAATGTATACCTAATTTCATCTCGATACCACACATAATAAATACTATATAAGATATTCTAACACGATTCGTTTGCAACGCGTGTTTTGATTGGTTGCGGACCGACTTCTAATCTGCGATAGAACCATGATCTGTCGTGTTAAGCCACGCCCCGTTTCTAATCAAAACAATATGGCGTCAAGTTCGACTCGTAGCGAAATTCAACACTGCAACATTTATGATTGATGACCCGTGACATTGGAATGGAAAGTGAAGAAATCGAATGGAATGAATTAACTTAATAAATTTTATTGATTGAAACGTTCATTTCTTCCGTGTTTAAGCATCTAAGGTCAAGTAAAATCCGAAATGAAATGGAACAAGTGCACACAACTTCACATAACGGTTGAGCCTGTAGAAACACGTCAACTCTGACTTTGTTAAAATGCACATGTCGTTAAGCATACTGCGTAAATCCAAATATGTCTTTAAATCTTCGGAAACAGGACTTTCACAACAATCCAAATACCCCGCTTCGTTAACATACAGACCGAGCTCTCGCCAGTATGGGCGTGGCCAATTGACCGACTTTGATAGCTTCTCTCTGATTGGTCAATCCGCCACAGTATGACACGTCACTAACGGAGGTCACAGAGTACTTAACAGCGTACTTGTAGCGCTGTAAAACAATGTTTCTAAATATATGCGATAGTAAACGTGTTAGAATGGGGATAGTACGTTGTTTTCCGTGGCTATACTGGCGATTAGAACATGACATTTGGTTTAAACTCTCGACCTATCGGTCTCGAGTTCAAACCAAATTTCATGTTCTAATCGCCAGTATAGCCACTCAAAACAACTTACTATCCCCTAAATACAGTGCTGTGATAAAAACATCAATATTTCATCCCTAATATCATGTTGTCACGAGAGTTTTTCTTCAGAATGCAATAGTCATAAATACTTATTACAACAAAAATCAACAATATTTCAATAATTCATGTATACATATAAAAATATATACATTTGTATATAACAATATATCAACATTAATCCATGTATACGTATATAAATTTGTACACTTCCGGTACGTATTCTCTGTTTCACCTTACCAAATATTCGGCACACACTTTTTTTTCCTTATTTCTACAGTTTGCAAATAAAAACAATATTTGAATAGAAGATGTTGATTTTTAGAATGTCTCACGAAATGGAATGAAATGATGACATTACTGTAGAACTATATTCTGTGACATTACTGTAGAACTATATTCTGTGACATTACTGTAGAACTATATTCTGTGACATTACTGTAGAACTATATTCTGTGTTGACAGTATTTTTGAATAAGCTATTTTGCCATTCCATTGTCAGTGTGTATAAGGTTCAATGAATTAGGAATTTTGATTTGTTTTAAATGTAGCGTTAACATGAAAAACTATCAAAATATAAATATAAGTTTTTTTCCTTCTTTCTTGTTGTTGTTTTGTGTAAACGGCATTGTTTATATATTGGAAACATATGTCAAAAATAGATTTCACATAAAAAAACCCGGAACCATTAAAGCGGGTTGTGTTCCTTGTTTACATAATGACTTGAGTTTACCGACATGTAACCGTCAAATTCTTTGGTTAGGCCAAATAGAGAATACACGCCGGAAGTGTAAATGTAGTTATACCATAAAGGACTGTAATCCTGGGGGTCATTTTGACTTAACCCAGGAGTTCGAGATCTCGCGACCCAGAGGATTTTGGTTGGGAACAATGGTGCTCTAATCAGCTGGGTCTTCTGTATTTATAATCTAAATTACACATGATTACATATCAGCCTTAATTCACAATGTGACAGCGCCAGGTCGTTTGTCTGGAGGCGTCATATCGTAACCAAATAAAAGAAAATCCATTTTGTAAACTTTCCGAATCTTTGCGATAGCTTCTGGTCCCACGTCGGCGTATGCTATGGACACAGCTGACTGTCGTTGTAATGTTTTTTCCTCCTTTGACAGTGGAAATCGCTCGACCTCTTTAAGTATAAGTAGTGTGATTGCATCAGCGTCGAAAAGTCGCATCTTCTGAAATTCGCGTCTAGGAAAATCTGCTTTCGTACTCACATAACCCTGGACTTGTAGAGTTTTCCAGACTTTTTCAAAATGGCTTACTCTATCTGGACAGTCAGAGCGATATATTTTATAGTCTGTTAAATACGAAGAAACTAGCGAGTAAACTGTATTTTTAAGTCCCTTTTTCAAACTATTTTGAATGTCCATTTTCTTTGTGTCGGAAAATTTGAGCAGGCCTAGAACATGTTTTGTGTCTTTTGTGAGAGACTCCTGTTTGCTGATAACATCATAATGTAATTTGCATGGATCACAAAGCTTGACAACTGGCATGAAATGTTCATTCAGGTCCACTCCTTTCAGTGCCATATCCGTGACATAATTTAAGAAATCAGAAAATGATACGTCATAGCCACATATCCCTCCATTCATCCTAAACGGTCCTTTCTTTAGCGCGCTTTGAATTCTGCGACCAAGCTGCCCCAGAAGAAAGTATTTATCAACATAAGCAGAGAACAATCTAGTGAAAGGGTCCCGAGACACCATTACTGATAATGAATGTCGACTTGCGTTTACAAATGTTCCAAGCCCAATCTCATTCCTTCCGTGGACTGAATTCCTGTTAATATGAAATGCATCATCGGATTTTTTCTGAGATTCGATCGCTAAGACAACCGTTCCCCAAAATGAACTTCCGGTTTTTGGAGCTTTACAGCATGTCATCTTTGCTGATTTGGAATAGAAGAAAATTGGAGCCCGGCCAACAGTTTTCACGCTGCTGTTGAACTCTTTGGCACATATCTTTTGGACCACTGCGCGCCTTGACTCAAGTATCTGTTCTATTGTCAAAGGTGGAGTCGGGAATATTGCTTGTTCATAATGGGCAGTCACTCCATTCGTCGTATTTGTAAAAAGCTTCAATCGTTGAACGTGACTTATGCGTACCTCTACATCTGGAACAAAAAACAAACATTTAGTGATCTTACACAGTACACATCAAACTCAATGATCATGTTGCTATGTATCAAAGAGACAGCCCCCCCCCCCCCCCCCCCCGCCCCCTCCCCTCAACCAAAGTATCAGTTGCTGCACACTACTGTACCATCGAAGCTATTCCATCTTTAATTGCAAGACAAATTCTACTGTAAGTGCTTTCTAATAACTCTTCTAGTGGCCCCACGTCTGCGCTTGGCATGAGCCTTTTTATTAAGAGGTTAACTGAACTGAGAAAGGGTTAGGTAGATCTGTATGTACGGTGTAGTCAGGGTTAGGTAGATATGTATGTACCGTGTGACCAGGGTTAGGTAGATCTGTATGTACCGTGTAGTCAGGGTTAGGTAGATCTGTATGTACCGTGTAGTCAGGTTAGGTAGATCTGTATGTACCGTGTAGTCAGGGTTAGGTAGATCTGTATGTACCGTGTAGTCAGGGTTAGGTAGATCTGTATGTACCGTGTAGTCAGGGTTAGGTAGATCTGTATGTATCGTGTAGTCAGAGTTAGGTAGATGTGTATGTACCGTGTAGTCAGGGTTAGGTAGATGTGTATGTACCGTGTAGTCAGGGTTAGGTAGATCTGTATGTACTGTGTAGTCAGGGTTAGGTAGATCTGTATGTATCGTGTAGTCAGGGTTAGGTAGATCTGTATGTACCGTGTAGTCAGGGTTAGGTAGATCTGTATGTACCGTGAAGTCAGGGTTAGGTATATCTGTATGTACGGTGTAGTCAGGGTTGGGTAGATCTGTATGTACCGTGTAGTCAGGGTTAGGTAGATCTGTATGTACCGTGTAGTCAGGGTTAGGTAGATCTGTATGTACCGTGTAGTCAGGGTTAGGTAGATCTGTATGTACGGTGTGACCAGGGTTAGGTAGATCTGTATGTACGGTGTGACCAGGGTTAGGTAGATCTGTATGTACCGTGTAGTCAGGGTTAGGTAGATCTGTATGTATCGTGTAGTCAGGGTTAGGTAGATCTTTATGTACCGTGTAGTCAGGGTTAGGTAGATCTGTATGTACCGTGTAGTCAGGGTTAGGTAGATCTGTATGTACCGTGTGACCAGGGTTAGGTATATCTGTATGTACCGTGTAGTCAGGGTTAGGTAGATCTGTATGTACGGTATGACCAGGGTTAGGTAGATCTTTATGTACCGTGTAGTCAGGGTTAGGTATATCTGTATGTACCGTGTAGTCAGGGTTGGGTAGATCTGTATGTACCGTGTAGTCAGGGTTAGGTAGATCTGTATGTACCGTGTAGTCAGGGTTAGGGTAGATCTGTATGTACCGTGTAGTCAGGGTTAGGTAGATCTGTATGTACCGTGTAGTCAGGGTTGGGTAGATCTGTATGTACCGTGTAGTCAGGGTTAGGTATATCTGTATGTACCGTGTAGTCAGGGTTAGGTAGATCTGTATGTACCGTGTAGTCAGGGTTAGGTAGATCTGTATGTACCGTGTGACCAGGGTTAGGTAGATCTGTATGTACCGTGTAGTCAGGGTGAGGTAGATCTGTATGTACCGTGTAGTCAGGGTTAGGTAGATCTGTATGTACCGTGTAGTCAGGGTTAGGTAGATCTGTATGTACCGTGTAGTCAGGGTTAGGTAGATCTGTATGTACCGTGTAGTCAGGGTTAGATAGATCTGTATGTACCGTGTAGTCAGGGTTAGGTAGATCTGTATGTACCGTGTAGTCAGGGTTAGGTAGATCTGTATGTACCGTGTAGTCAGGGTTATGTAGATCTGTATGTACAGTGTGACCAGGGTTAGGTAGATCTGTATGTACCGTGTAGTCAGGGTTAGGTAGATCTGTATGTACCGTGTAGTCAGGGTTAGGTAGATCTGTATGTACCGTGTAGTCAGGGTTAGGAAGAACTGTATGTACCGTGTGACCAGGATTAGGTAGATCTGTATGTACCGTGTAGTCAGGGTTAGGTAGATCTGTATGTATCGTGTAGTCAGGGTTAGGTAGATCTGTATGTACCGTGTAGTCAGGGTTAGGTATATCTGTATGTACCGTGTAGTCAGGGTTAGGTAGATCTGTATGTACAGTGTGACCAGGGTTAGGTAGATCTGTATGTACCGTGTAGTCAGGGCTAGGTAGATCTGTATGTATCGTGTAGTCAGGGTTAGGTAGATCTGTATGTACCGTGTAGTCAGGGTTTGGTAGATCTGTATGTACCGTGTAGTTAGGGTTAGGTAGATCTGTATGTACCGTGTAGTCAGGGTTAGGTAGATCTGTATGTACCGTGTAGTCAGGGTTAGGTAGATCTGTATGTACCGTGTGACCAGGGTTAGGTAGATCTGTATGTACCGTGTAGTCAGGGTTAGGTAGATCTGTATGTACCTTGTGACCAGGGTTAGGTAGATCTGTATGTACCGTGTAGTCAGGGTTAGGTAGATCTGTATGTACCGTGTAGTCAGGGTTAGGTAGATCTGTATGTACCGTGTAGTCAGGGTTAGGTATAGATCTGTATGTATGGTGTAGTCAGGGTTAGGTAGATCTGTATGTACCGTGTGACCAGGGTTAGGTAGATCTGTATGTACCGTGTGACCAGGGTTAGGTAGATCTGTATGTACCGTGTAGTCAGGGTTAGGTAGATCTGTATGTACCATGTGACCAGGGTTAGGTAGATCTGTATGTATCGTGTGACCAGGATTAGGTAGATCTGTATGTACCGTGTAGTCAGGGTTAGGTAGATCTGTATGTACCGTGTGACCAGGGTTAGGTAGATCTGTATGTACCGTGTAGTCAGGGTTAGGTAGATCTGTATGTACCGTGTAGTCAGGGTTAGGTATATCTGTATGTACCGTGTAGTCAGGGTTAGGTAGATCTGTATGTACCGTGTGACCAGGATTAGGTAGATCTGTATGTACCGTGTAGTCAGGGTTAGGTAGATCTGTATGTACCATGTGACCAGGGTTAGGTAGATCTGTATGTATCGTGTGACCAGGGTTAGGTAGATCTGTATGTACCGTGTAGTCAGGGTTAGGTAGATCTGTATGTACCGTGTAGTCAGGGTTAGGTAGATCTGTATGTACCGTGTAGTCAGGGTTAGGTAGATCTGTATGTACCGTGTAGTCAGGGTTAGGTAGATCTGTATGTACCGTGTAGTCAGGGTTAGGTAGATCTGTATGTACCGTGTGACCAGGGTTAGGTAGATCTGTATTTACCGTGTAGTCAGGGTTATGTAGATCTGTATGTACCGTGTGACCAGGGTTAGGTAGATCTGTATGTACCGTGTAGTCAGGGTTAGGTAGATCTGTCTGTACCGTGTAGTCAGGGTTAGGTAGATCTGTATGTACCGTGTAGTCAGGGTTAGGTAGATCTGTATGTAATGTGTAGTCAGGGTTAGGTAGATCTGTATGTATCGTGTGACCAGGGTTAGGTAGATCTGTATGTACCGTGTAGTCAGGGTTAGGTAGATCTGTATGTACCGTGTAGTCAGGGTTAGGTAGATCTGTATGTACCGTGTAGTCAGGGTTAGGTAGATCTGTATGTACCGTGTAGTCAGGATTAGGTAGATCTGTATGTACCGTGTAGTCAGGGTTAGGTAGATCTGTATGTACCGTGTAGTCAGGGTTAGGTAGATCTGTATGTACCGTGTGACCAGGGTTAGGTAGATCTGTATGTACCGTGTAGTCAGGGTTAGGTAGATCTGTATGTACCGTGTGACCAGGGTTAGGTAGATCTGTATGTACCGTGTAGTCAGGGTTAGGTAGATCTGTATGTATCGTGTAGTCAGGGTTAGGTAGATATGTATGTACCGTGTAGTCAGGGTTAGGTAGATCTGTATGTACCGTGTGACCAGGGTTAGGTAGATCTGTATGTACCGTGTAGTCAGGGTTAGGTAGATCTGTATGTACCGTGTGACCAGGGTTAGGTAGATCTGTATGTACCGTGTAGTCAGGGTTAGGTAGATATGTATGTACCGTGTAGTCAGGGTTAGGTAGATCTGTATGTACCGTGTGACCAGGGTTAGGTAGATCTGTATGTACCGTGTAGTCAGGGTTGGGTAGATCTGTATGTACCGTGTAGTCAGGGTTGGGTAGATCTGTATGTACCGTGTAGTCAGGGTTAGGTAGATCTGTATGTATCGTGTAATGGATCTCAGTATTTGACGAGTGTATGTGTGAAGTAGATTTTACTCAGAAAATCCGTTCCAGTCATCATCATGATATCAGAATCAACATGAAGTAAAATGTTATATGGCCATGCTTATATATAGAATTAAACGAAAGGCATCATCTCCATTCAAGTTAACATTAAATGCACATAAGATGTTATGTCCACAAAAGATAATTTTGAATTCACATAAGTTAATTAACTTTAAATACACACAAGGTAATTCTGAATGCTCAAAGGGTAATTCTAAAAGCACATAAGATAATGTTAAGTGCACATAAAATAATGTTGAATACACATAAGATAATGTTAAGTGCACATAAGTTAATGTTGAATACAGATAATATAATGTTACGTACACATAATATAATGTTAATTTCACATAATATAATGTTGAATACACATAAGATAATGTTAAGTGCACATATAAATCAATGACAAATGTACGAAAGTTTATAGGGGCCATCACATATAATTCTCCGTCCAAATGTACACCAAGTAATAAAAGAATGAGAGACAGGTGTGACGTTCTGCACTGGCCAGGTAAAAGGTAGTATTGACATAAGCAACCACACTACGCTCATGAACGTATAACATGCAAGAAGTGTTTTATATAGGACATCTAAATGTGACACCGCAGTATATATATATTTTCAATCAGGATGCAACGCTTTAATTTGCCGAATTATTTACCAGAGAGCAGTGTACTACATATGTTTAAAATTATCCAGAGGGTCACTCATAGTTTACCAGAGGGCTGTTAATTGTTTACCTGAGGGCAGTTAATTGTTTACCTGAGGGCTGTAAGTTGTTTACCAGAGGGCAGTTAATTGTTTACCTGAGGCGATTTAATTGTTTACCTGAGGGCTGTTAGTTGTTTACATGCGGGCAGTTAATTGTTTACCTGAGAGCTGTAAGTTGTTTACCAGAGGGCAGTTAATTGTTTACCTGATGCGATTTAATTGTTTACCTGAGGGCTGTTAGCTGTTTGAAAGAAGGCGGTTACTTGTTTAACATAGGGGGGTTCGTTGTTTAACAGCGGGCAGTTAATTATTTAACAGAGGGTGTTGTGGTTCATTGGTTACAAGAGGGTAGCTCATTGTTTTCCAGATGGTGGTTTATTGCCAAAAGACGGTTCGTTATTTACCTGAGGGCGGTTCCCTGTTTACCCGTTTACCTGAGAGTGGTTCATTGTCTACCAGAGTGCAGTTCATTGTTTACTAGAGGGTAGTCCATTGTTTTTTTTAAACAGAGGATAGCCGTATCTGTGCAACAGATGTTGAAGTAGCCATACAGAAATGCGTTTTAATATTGAATCGAAAGTCAAGCCTAGCCAGAGTAAAGCAGAATTAAAGCACATGCATAGTACTACTACGTTAATATATTAATTGATGACATTGGTAGAAATAAGATGAAAAGGGCAGGTAACTTTATATCTCTGGGGACACCAGCTTTATATATACAAGGCAACAGATGTTTATCAATTAATCAACAAGAGCATAAAAACCGTTTATCAAACGCGAACACTGTTTGCCTTCTTTGTATTTGGACAAATATTCACTAGGATTGAAAATACTTGTGATAATTTGCATGGCGACAATAATCACGAGAGATTAGATCGGTCTATTATTTGTTTGTATGTGACGTAAAGAATTTCTACCAATCAACTGGATATTGTTAAAGGTACAATGTATTATTATAGATATGTGTGTGTATTAACATCTGAATGGTAAAGGAAGTTATTCATTGAAGTTTTGAAGAAGTAGTTTCTGTCTTCTGTCAACAGGATCGTATTCATCTTTTATTGTATTTATACACTCTTTTGTATTTAAAGCACTACGTTAGGATAGATATCGGCCTGCATTAAAATCCGACGATTATTTTCAATCTATGAGAATCGGGTCTAATCACAGCAACCATTACCTTTATATGAAATTGGATAATCTCATAAATTGTCTGAAAAGAGATCGTGTTTCTGTTTAAAGAAACAACATATTCCAAAACAGATGACGTATCAGTTTACTGAGGCGAAGCAGTGTAAAGTACATACAGTCGTGTTACCATGTAATATCTAAAAAACAATCATGCATTTAAATAGATTGGTCGTTGGAAAAAGTTCGAAAATGATAACACAATACTGTAGTATTATAGGATAAGGTGGAGAGTTTGGATAGTAAATAGAGAGAGTGAGACAATAGGATACGGATAAGGTGGATAAGAGTGAGACAATAGGATACGGATAAGGTGGATAAGAGTGAGACAATAGGATACGGATAAGGTGGATCAGAGTGAGACAATAGGATTAGGATAAGGTGGATAAGAGTGAGACAATAGGATACGGATAAGGTGGATCAGAGTGAGACAATATGATTAGGATAAGGTGGATAAGAGTGAGACAATAGGATTAGGATAAGGTGGATAAGAGTGAGACAATAGGATTAGGATAAGATGGATAAGAGTGAGACAATAGGATTAGGATAAGATGGATCAGAGTGAGACAATAGGATTAGGATAAGGTGGATAAGAGTGAGACAATCAACTAGACAACGATAGCAGTCAGGAAAACTAGATTGCTGATGGCTCAATGGTAGGACATAGGAATAGAACGTCTATTTCAGGTAGGTGATGACAGTAGGATTAGAACGTCTATTTCAGGAAAGTTATGACAATAGGATTATAATAGAAGTACAACGAGACAAGCGATTACTGGTTATTAAAACAGAATTAGTTGTGGTGTTGGACATGGCCAACCTACGTTAATGTAAAGCAACAATGGTGAAGATAAAACGAGGATTACTACATGTAAACACAACATGTAAACACAATGTTATAGAGAGACTGTTTCACGACCACATTTCTCTCATTTCCAACTTACTATTTGGCGAACCTAATTCTTTTGCCTTTGGCTTATTTTCTCCTGAAATTACAATATTGAGTTAATAAACAACTGACATGCGCATTTAATATAAGTCGGGACGTTAGTATAACTAGACTGTGGTACATCATGATTACTGGTGACTGGGACATCACGATAACTGGTGACTGGTGGAGGGACATCACGATTACTGGTGACTGGATATTGGGACATCACGATTACTAGTGACTGGATATTGGGACATCACGATTACTGGTGACTGGTGGAGGGACATCACGATTACTGGTGACTGGTGGAGGGACATCACGATTACTGGTGACTGGATAGTGGGACATCACGATTACTGGTGACTGGTGGAGGGACATCACGATTACTGGTGACTGGATATTGGGACATCACGATTACTGGTGACTGGTGGAGGGACATCACGATTACTGGTGACTGGTGGAGGGACATTACGATTACTGGTGACTGGTGGAGGGACATCACGATTACTGGTGACTGGTGGAGGGACATCACGATTACTGGTGACTGGATAGTGGGACATCACGATTACTGGTGACTGGTGGAGGGACATTACGATTACTGGTGACTGGTGGAGGGACATCACGATTACTGGTGACTGGTGGAGGGACATTACGAATACTGGTGACTGGATATTGGGACATCACGATTACTGGTGACTGGATAGTGGGACATCACGATTACTGGTGACTGGATAGAGGGACATCACGATTACTGGTGACTGGTGGAGGGACATCACGATTACTGGTGACTGGATAGTGGGACATCACGATTACTGGTGACTGGTGGAGGGACATCACGATTACTGGTGACTGGTGGAGGGACATCACGATTACTGGTGACTGGTGGAGGGACATAACGATTACTGGTGACTGGATAGTGGGACATCACGATTACTGGTGACTGGTGGAGGGACATCACGATTACTGGTGTCTGGTGGGGGACATCACGATTACTAGTGACTGGATATTGGGACATCACGATTACTAGTGACTGGATAGTGGGACATCACGATTACTGGTGACTGGTGGAGGGACATCACGATTACTGGTGACTGGTGGAGGGACATCACGATTACTGGTGACTGGTGGAGGGACATCATGATTACTGGTGACTGGTGGAGGGACATCACGATTACTGGTGACTGGTGGAGGGACATCATGATTACTGGTGACTGGATATTGGGACATCACGATTACTGGTGACTGGGTATTGGGACATCACGATTACTGGTGACTGGATATTGGGACATTACGATTACTGGTGACTGGATAGTGTGACATCACGATTACTGGTGACTGGGTATTGGGACATCATGATTACTGGTGACTGGTGGAGGGACATCACGATTACTGGTGACTGGATATTGGGACATCACGATTACTGGTGACTGGTGGGGGGACATCACGATTACTGGTGACTGGATAGTGGGACATCACGATTACTGGTGACTGGATATTGGGACATCACGATTACTGGTGACTGGTGGAGGGACATCACGATTACTGGTGACTGGATAGTGGGACATCACGATTACTGGTGACTGGTGGAGGGACATCACGATTACTGGTGACTGGTGGAGGGATATCACGATTACTGGTGATTGGATAGTGGGACATCACGATTACTGGTGACTGGATAGTGGGACATCACGATTACTGGTGACTGGATAGTGGGACATCACGATTACTGGTGACTGGGTATTGGGACATCACGATTACTGGTGACTGGGTATTGGGACATCACGATTACTAGTGACTGGATAGTGGGACATCACGATTACTGGTGACTGGTGGAGGGACATCACGATTACTGGTGACTGGTGGAGGGACATCACGATTACTGGTGACTGGTGGAGGGACATCATGATTACTGGTGACTGGATAGTGGGACATCACGATTACTGGTGACTGGTGGAGGGACATCAGGATTACTGGTGACTGGTGGAGGGACATCATGATTACTGGTGACTGGCGGAGGGACATCACGATTACTGGTGACTGGTGGAGGGACATAACGATTACTGGTGACTGGTGGAGGGACATCACGATAACTGGTGACTGGTGGAGGGACATCATGATTACTGGTGACTGGTGGAGGGACATTACGATTACTGGTGACTGGATAGTGTGACATCACGATTACTAATAATAAGAGGCGACTAAATTTGGGATTTTATACTTTTCTTCTTTCTTAACAACTTTCTTCTTCCTAATCTCTGCCTTGACACTGCAAATACACTGAGCAGGCGAAGATATAACAGTTTAGTTTATATCTATTTGTCAAAACACTTACAAGAGGATTGAGCATAAGTTTTTATCAACACAATTCTCTAAAATCAGTTGATATATTCTATCCCGTATTTAGAAAGCTTACATCCGCATTCCCGACATGGTACTATCAGTATTCATTTATAGCCGCGTCCTTGTAAACTAGAACATAAATGATGCGACGGTCGGTATTGGCGCATACCAAACTGGTTTTGTTTTGTTTTATTATTATTATTTTGTTTTTAATAAGAAATATTCATAGTAATGTAGGATCTAGATATAACGTATAAGTATTAGTACATCAAATCATTACAGAAGTTATCTAGTAAATAAAATGTACCACCAGGAAACCAAACTTCATCGGATCACTGGGTATTCCTGAGGAAAATCCACTTTGCATTCTGAAGTTTATTGAAAAATGCCAGTATTTATTTCGACGTCCACGGACTTTATATTCAATTCAAACTTTATAATTAAAAGAGTAATTTGATGGCTAAACAGATGATCTACTACTAGGGCCGCTATAGGTCAGTCAGAGCGTTGGATTACGTAACCTCAGGTGAAGATCCAAGGTGCGCTGCTTGACGCTAGAGGGCTTACAAGGATTTTCTAAAAATAGTAACACTAACCCAACAAACCTGAAATCGATCGAGATATTATGGTTCTTTGTAAGTGTGTGAAGTTTGACCGAAATTCTGCAAGGAGCGCTACCAACGGACGGAGAGGAAAACACTTAACGTGTCCGACAATAAAATATCCAACTACCAGTAAGAGTTCAACCTTATCTCATTTCACAAACAAAGTAAATCTCAATCTTTTTATGTTCTAGTTTTGCAATACAAGCAAGAAAAGATATTTGCAGCACACGTCAGTTAGTGTTTCTCAGAAAGCTGAGATCAAAGTCTTGCGATGTCGTAGTTGTGTCCTTAGACAAGAAACACGACTCACTCAAGCATGCCCCATGTCCCTCGTATGTTGTTTAATGAGGTAGCCAACAGCTACAACAAGGAAACCCCGCCTCAAAATGACCCTATCAAGGTACGATGAACCCAACCAACTTATATGTAAAAAAATGTTATAAAATTATTCAATTAAAACAAATCAAAACTAGATCCATTCTATAATTCATATTTCAATCCAATCATAAATTAATAATTTATAAAAAAAAAATTCAGATTACATCTTATTAACCTGTAAAAGTTGCTTTACTATTATTCAAATCAAATTATTTCTTTTTTTTTTTGTAAACAACACAACTAGGAAAAATAACAGACATCTAGTAAAAGTAGTCATTTAAGGTATATACTTATCGACAGGTGATGTTTCAATCGGGAAGAAGAGTTAATGTCAAATACAAGTTAACAGTAAACTAGTTAATGATAACAGAAGATAATATAAAGTGTACGACATTGTAAAGCCCGATGATATTTTGGGTTGAGCGTTCTTGTTTGTGCCAAGGTTTTATATGTACATCAGGTAATGGTACAGTACACATTTTTTTTTCAAGTGACTTTTACATTTCACATTTAGAAATCACCAAATGGAATTACAAAATAAACACATACGATTTGGATCTTCTGTAAGGATTTTGTTTATGAACAATTCGGGAAGGGACTGTAGGGACACAGTATACATATCAAAGCCTTGGTACATGTACACTCTATCTTATTTATGTGAGAGTGGAAACAGGGGAAACAATTGTGAATCTAAGTGCATGGTCACTCGTAAAGACACAACATGTTCATGCATCAAAACATTAACGTATCCACACATTGTCATTAATATCCACACATTGTCATTAAAGTATCAACGCATTGTCATTAACGTATACAGACATTGTCATTAATATCAACACATTGTCATTAACGTGTCCACACATTGTCATTAACGTATCCACACATTGCCATTAACGTATCCACACATTGTCATAAACGTATCCACACATTGTCATTAACGTATCCACACATTGTCATTAACGTATCCACACATTGTCATTGATATCCACACATTGTCATTAACGTATCCACACATTGTCATTAACGTATCCACATATTGTCATTAACGTATCCACACATTGTCATTAATATCTCCACATTGTCATTAATATCCACACATAGTCATTAACGTATAATGACATTGTCATTAACGTATCCTCACATTGTCATTAATATCCACACATTGTCATTAACGTATCCAAACATTGTCATTAACGTATCCACACATTGTCATTAACGTATCCACACATTGTCATAAACGTATCCACACATTGTCATAATATCCACACATTGTCATTAACGTATCCACACATTGTCATAAACGTATCCACACATTGTCATAAACGTATCCACACATTGTCATTAACGTATCCACACATTGTCATTAACGTATCCACACATTGTCATTGATATCCACACATTGTCATTAACGTATCCACACATTGTCATTAACGTATCCACATATTGTCATTAACGTATCCACACATTGTCATTAATATCTCCACATTGTCATTAATATCCACACATAGTCATTAACGTATAATGACATTGTCATTAACGTATCCTCACATTGTCATTAATATCCACACATTGTCATTAACGTATCCAAACATTGTCATTAACGTATCCACACATTGCCATTAACGTATCCACACATTGTCATTAATATCCACACATTGTCATTAACGTATCCAAACATTGTCATTAACGTATTCAAATATTGCCATTAACGTATCCAAACATTGTCATTAACGTATCCACACATTGTCATTAACGTATCCACACATTGTCATTAATATCCACACATTGTCATTAACGTATCCACACATTATCATTAATATCCACACATTGTCATTAACGTATCCACACATTGTCATTAACGTATCCACACATTGTCATTAACGTATCCACACATTGTCATTAACGTATCCACACATTGTCATAAACGTATCCACACATTGTCATAATATCCACACATTGTCATTAACGTATCCACACATTGCCATTAACGTATCCACACATTGTCATTAATGTATCAACGCATTGTCATTAACGTATCCACACATTGTCATTAACGTATCCACATATTGTCATTAATATCCACACATTGTCATTAACGTATCCACACATTGTCATTAACGTATCCACACATTGTCATTAACGTATCAACGCATTGTCATTAATATCCACACATTGTCATTAACGTATCCACACATTGTCATTAACGTATCCACACATTGTCATTAACGTATCCTCACATTGTCATTAATATCCACACATTGTCATTAACGTATCCACACATTGTCATTAATATCCACACATTGTCATTAACGTATACAGACATTGTCATTAATATCCACACATTGTCATTAATATCCACACATTGTCATTAACGTATCCTAACATTGACATTAACGTATCCACACATTGCCATTAATATCCACACATTGCCATTAATATCCACACATTGTCATTAACGTATCCACACATTGTCATTAACGTATCCACACATTGCCATTAATATCCACACATTGTCATTAACGTATCCACACATTGTCATTAACGTATCCACACATTGTCATTAACGTATACAGACATTGTCATTAATATCCACACATTGTCATAAACGTATCCACACATTGTCATTAACGTATCCACACATTGTCATTAACGTATCCACACATTGTCATTAATATCCACACATTGTCATTAACGTATCCACACATTGTCATTAACGTATCCACACATTGTCATTAATATCCACACATTGTCATTAACGTATCCACACATTGTCATTAACGTATCCTAACATTGACATTAACGTATCCACACATTGTCATAAACGTATACAGACATTGTCATTAATATCCACACATTGTCATTAACGTATCCACACATTGTCATTAACGTATCCACACATTGTCATTAATATCCACACATTGTCATTAACGTATCCACACATTGCCATTAACGTATCCACACATTGTCATTAACGTATCCACACATTGTCATTAATATCCACACATTGTCATTAACGTATCCACACATTGTCATTAACGTATCCACACATTGTCATTAACGTATCCACACATTGTCATTAACGTATCCACACATTCTTAAATATCAACACATTGTCAATATCATATCCAAACATTGCAAAACACGAATCCATACAATGTTAAACCCGTCCCCACTTTTTCTAACACATAACCTTATAATCAAACACATAATCCTATTGTCAAACATATATCCCTATTGTCAAACATATATCCCTATTGTCAAACATATATCCCTATTGTCAAACATATATCCCTATCGTCAAACACATAATCCTATTGTCAAACATATATCCCTATTGTCAAATAATATCCATATTGTCAAACACACACCTATATTGTCATACACATCCCCACCGTCAAAAACAAATCAAAACGCATTAAAACGTACGAACTTCACGTATACAACAGCATGATTTTGTATACAGTTAGAGGTGTTTGTACAAAAGAGATTGGGAAAAAAAATGAAAGTGAGGAATACATGTGCTAAACAATGTGAGACAGAGTTCTGGATACACGAGTGGTTTCTCATACCCGAATTTCTTATTGGGCGATTTTGTCGTGTAAACCAGGAAATCATCCTCCGGTCTGAAATTACAATAACATTGTTAGGTGAGAAGATCAGATGACGCTACAAACATAGATAACAATTCCAGTTCCTTTGAAGAAACAGCAACAGTACGGATTATTTACCGACAAACCACGGACAAAGGACGATTTGAATAGTCCACTATCTGAGGCTGATGGGTTAAAATGTCGGCATCACGAGGAACAGCTGTTCTATAACCAAGCACTGAAACGTGAAATCACTTGTCAAGACGTAAGAACTGTAAAGTAAACACTGTCACCACCATACAAATTGTACAAATGGATTTAACTGAATAGCATATTGCTTGATGGTGACTTAATTACATTTTAAACAGTGCATGCTTATTTTGCGTTAAAGAAGTAACTCAAAGTGATCTTATTTCATCCGTTCAATTAATCAACAATACCGATGTCTATCCTGTTTTACCATGCTTTTTTTTATCAATTTGCTGTTTACGAGAATAAGCAATTGGCATTATCAATTCACTCTTTGTTTACTGTTGCGCCGACAGAACACTGACTTTAGTCGATGAGACGAAATCTAGCAATAGGTGGACTCGTGTATGCGGTAAACTAGTATTTAACTAACACCGACAGAACACTGACTATAGTCGGTGAGACGAAATCTAGCAATAGGTGGTGTCATGTAGGCGATAAACCAGTAACTAACTAAGGCCAAGAGAACACCGACTATAGCCGGTGATATGAAACCTAGCAAAAGGTGGTTTATTTGTTTGCTGGGTGTATCATTCCGTGAATAGCTAGGTCATTTTGAGGAGGTATCTCCATGTAGTAGTAGGTGACTACCTCATTGAACAACATACGGGAGGCACGTCGCATGCCACCTAGAGCAATCAAGGTAAAGAGTATTGCCCAAGGACAAAACCACGACAGCACAGACATGTGCGTTTCTCAGCTTTCCAAGAAACACATAGCCATAGGAAGGAGGCGTCGAATGCACCATACATCTCGTCGGACGGAGTATAATGTGTATATCATAACTAGATCACTGACAAGTCAGCGAGGGCTCCATCTTGGGGTTATACAACCACCCATACAGCTGAGGCTGCCGTTTGAGAAAAAAAATAGCAAGGTTGCAACATTTATGTTTTACATTTAGTGACTCTTTTTCCATCAACATCCATATAAAGCTGGGACAACATTAATACAAACACTGGTGCGATTCCTTATGCCCCTTCAAATTTCTAAAGAGACGATATTAGATATGAAGACATGAATCATTTCCCTCCATTCTAAGCTATCTACAATGCTTTGGGTGTCCCCGCTATCAATCACTGTCTACAATACTTTGGCTGTCCCCGTTATCAACCCAGTATCGCAAACAAAGCTAAAATACCTTTATGGAAACTACATGTATTGTATTCGATGGTTAATTTTCATTGATAAATTTAAATTCACAATCATTTACAAAGGTGCTGTATAAAATCGATGAACACATTTCTCATTGGAGGTTTAAACCTATTAATCGTCATAAAATCAATATTTTTCCAACGAAAAAAGAAAATTAAAAAATGATGAAAGCAAACTAGTGCGACGCGACATATAACATCGTTTTTTTATGCGAAACCAACAGAACTCATCAGTAAATAGAAATGTATGATAACCATTCAAGTTTTTTTTATCTCGAAATGCAATACACTACATCAAACAGGTAACGGTAATTTATACAAAACGTATTAAATTGAGAACATGGTGGGGGTCAATTCCATTCAGACAATGTAAATATACAATAAGACATAAATCAGTTTATGGGTAGGAGACAATGGGTGTCCATGTTATAAGCAACCATATTAAACGTGAGAGAACAAGTTGTTCGTCATTCAAGAAGAACTGCAACCAGGGCGACATCCCTAACAATAACAAAAAGTCTAGTCCGACTTTACATGTCAATAGCAAATTCAAAAGGGTCCATAGTCCACCTACCAGTCCGTGTCACTTAAAAAATAATTTTATGCTTTTGAAATTCAATCTTCCTTTTTAGTATTAATTGAAAAGGTAGTTCTACTTTTGTCATTGACGAATAAAACAAATCGATTTATTTAGAGAGTCTGATGTTTATCTAATATTCTAATGGTCTGAACTAGTGTCCACATGTTTAATCTACTGATCAACGGTAAGATAATCTTAACCGAAAATTTACTTTAAAACTGGTTTGGATTAATTAAACGATATTTTATTCATGAAAAGGCCACATGATCACATAAATACACAAATGCTAAAAAGACACAAATTTTAAATACACTAATAATAGTTAAAGAAATCGTCAGCACTGTTCTTAATTACTCGAAATCATTTATAACTTCTACCCATGTCGTAATCCAGAACTGGAATTGATCTACAGATCGAAAAATGGCTCCTATTTGTTGCTTATAACGCCAAACAAAACACATTACGTGGTTACCATGCGATGTTCTTGTAGCATCAGTCTTGGTGTCGTTGGACGCTTGTTTTAAGCTTATTGTCGACACTTTTTTCATCGTCTCTTCAAGCAGTAATGCATATGATTTATTTACAAACACAACCGTTAATATACCAAAAATGACCTATCATCGTGAACCCTGTATAGGTTATTGCATAACTTCCGAGAAGTCCCGAGCGACCAGAAATTATACAAAAAACTGACTCACTGTATAAAGAGAGTGAAAACAATCACTTTGTCAGTCCCAATACTCAACCTCTTCATTGTTTTCTGTAAAATTGACCTGCAACTGCAAGGGTATTTCTCAGTTCCAAGGAATCTCGACTCAATACTAACAACACAGTCTGTCACTTTGGTTCTATTTCAACATGAAATATTACGAGGGTTTTGGATAGATTGTAATGTATAGAGACTTTTGGATTACTTTCTAGATCAGCTGTCCGGAAAGGTACGGAGTGTCTGTTACAACGGGTCCAGAAGCATCAGAGAGAGGGTGGAAAAATCAGTTTACAAGATGGAAAAGGTATCGGATACTTAAGTTAATTTCATTCGTAAGGAATAATCAATTCCCAAGGTACTCCAGTTTTCAATGGTGTGTAACTTTGTATCAAATCAGTACAGAGTGATATCATATCAGTACAGAGGGGTATCATATCAGTATAGAGGGATAGCAGGTCAGTATAGAGGGATATCAGATCAGTATATAGGGTATCAGATCAGTATATAGGGTATCAGATCAGTATATAGGGTATCAGATCAGTATAGAGGATATCAGATCAGTATAGAGGATATCAGATCAGTATATAGGGTATCAGATCAGTATAGAGGATATCAGATCAGGATAGATGATATCATATCAGTATAGAGGTATGTCAAATCAGGAAAACAAAAGCCCCGAGCCCACGATCTGTATGTGTTAAAAATTAGAAATATCCAGGAAGGGAACTCTGATGAAAGCAAGAATGAAAATGACAGGATTATTATTCAAATGATGGCTTTCTTGTGTCATCAATAGCCATTGTTGTCTGGCTGTGGTTTCCAACTTTGTCTTTTTATGTTGAAACCGAAATATGCATTTGGTTTTGCTCAGCCTTTGGATATATATACACATTACACAAACCATTTACCAAACGTGTGCTCAGAATATATCAATATTTCTATATTGGATCACCACAACAGCGAGTCTGGAAAGGTGCAAACCAGTAGAGCATGTCTTTGTTAGAATATTGACCGCTTGGTATTAATATAGACGTCGTGCTTGGAACACCGATGGTTATATAGATATCTCCAGGACAGGTGAGACCTCGCTATCACAAGACCAATAATCGATAGTCCAACAGGTAATTCCAGCACTTCATCATTATCCAGATGACGAGGGAATCAGTGGAACAACCACATGTCAAACAAGATCCGCTGATGTCATGTACCGTGTGGCTTGGAAAGGACAACGGAATAAAAAAAAAATATAAAAGAAATAAAAAAAAATTCAATATGAAAAGATATAAATGAAAAATATCGAGTGCGAACGTAATAATTATTTTAATCAATACTATTGTACACTGCGCGTGCAATTTCATTGGTATTCAAATTAGAATTCGCTGATAATTACGTTCACACTGCAAGCATTTTATCGTTGCCCTTGCTCAGCCACCATACAAATGTGGTGACGTGTCGCCATTTTATAAGTACAAATGTACATGGCATTAAGCAGTTAGAATGTAATGGGTCGATAGAGGTTTAAACATTATATATATTATTTACATCTACTGGCAGTATAAAAAGAGGCTTTGGGCTAAAGGTCAGGACTAAACACATAATAGGATAAATGTCCAATTTACCTCCATTGTATCTCATATACCATTCAACCCCATTGTATCTCATACAATTCATCCCCATTGTATGTATCTCAAACAATATCAATGAACCTCAAAATCGTGTCTACTTTTCAATAATGATCCTGCCCATCAATCAGCTAGTAATGAATGTTGTATGGTTTACGACCTTCAGACACGAACTTTATGATGCAGCTGACCGCCAACAATTCACGTCCATTCAAAAATAATCATAGATCAAAATCTTTTTTTTTTTTTTTTACTAAACAGTTCCCTATTAGAATGTCTGTGTCGGTTTGTTTATGATTTCAGTATCTCTACGTTATCAGTCTCGTTTTACCTTAACGACAAGCTGATTGTTTTTTTTTTCATCCTTACCGATATATAACCAGAACGTGACCTCTGCTCAACCGGTTTTGTTTACTGGGAGATCGCTAGGTAGCAATCATCGTGTTCCTGTAACATCAGAATCACCTGAGGGTTTGTAAGGATCGTAAACACGTGGTTTACAGAGAGAATCAAAGGACTTGCATTTGAGAAGGTTGTCAGACATTTTATTCGACCAATTAAAGTTTCTAATATACATATTGTGATACCACTACACAATATATTCTCTATAAAGCGTTCCTACCACTTCAAAATATGTTAATCAATTCAGTTTATTTCAATTTCAAAAGATAACACGTTAAAGCGTAATTTCAGAGCTAGTCTTGGTCTTCGTTACGGCTCGTTAAAATACACAAAGATGGCTACAATTAAGTGGTTTTGTAGGTAGTTAATTGTCCTCTGTTTACCATATGAATCCGTATCAAAGGAGGTAGTAGATTGTTTTTTGCGTACATGTATATAAACAGTTTTGACCGTCAATAATGAAAGCTGACTTTGCTTGCAAAGCTACAATTTTTTAATACATTAGGATCAGGAGATAACAATTTTCTGAAGGTCACAAATATAACTAAACTTCCTATTGCAGTCTATTCGTAATTATGTGCTACATAACAACATCATTAAACAGGATCAAATAAATTGCCCAAAAATAGTAGATTCTAGTTAGGAGTTTTGTACAAAAATTAAAATTGATTGACAATATTGCTGTGTAATTTTTAAAACAAAACGAGCACAAAGGAAACCCTGTTTTGCGTTGAATTATATATTGTAAAGTGGACTGAATTAAAATGTTTATACTTGGTTTTATTATTACACAGGGACTGACATATACACTATATCTCACTAAAGTGATATCCCCACCATAGATATTAAATGTTCGTCTGCTGTCCAGAATGTAACCAGGCAGCGCCATGCTCATGGACATCAAATACATGTAGTTCTGCTTCTTCTGGCCACAGTAGGTAATCTCTGGAGCTTGTGATCAGGACTCTTAGGAATAAAGATATACTTATGCTCTAGATCGTTTTCTCTTGTAAGATGTTAACGTCCAAGGGACCATGGAACAATAGTAATGTCCGATGATTTTACTATGGAATGAAATGTTTTCGGTATACTGGAAACTGACTTATAAAAGATAGTTGAACACCGTTTCCATGATATGACCGTCTTTTACCCAGAACAACAGTAGTGCATTCCCGTGGCTTGGGGTATCAAACCAGTGTCAATGGAGGACAAACAATGTGAAAGAAGTTCTAGAAACCGTGTTATTGTGCAGCCTGTCCAGGCTTTACAATCATCCAGAGAGGAAAACGTCAGAGTAAAGGAAGAGTCTTGTTTTGGTGGCATGTAAGTATTAGTGATATCACCAAAAGATCATTAACGATTTCTTTTGATCAGGAAGGTAGCTTGGAAGTCAACATATCTCTTTCATCGGAGCAAATGTCACGGTTAGAATTAAGATATTTTCCCTCTGATGTGATGTGAACAAATACGTGTGGACCAAGGACACCACAGTTTGTGAAAAATGACTAGTTGGTGTTTTTTGTGCTTGTGCAAAATGGCCGAGTTTTGATTGGAACTCTTATACATAGTGTACATTTGGTGTGGAAAAACTGGCCATGAAATAGATCCTCTATAATAACGGGATGTTCCGCTACGTTTCATCAACAACACCAACGTTTCGATCTTCAGGTTGCGGCTTACGTTTCTGATAATTCTTGAAACACTTCGCACACATGCCAGTTTCTTGATCATCAGTAAAATGACTGCCATTTGCTTTTAAAACATCCAGCAACCAATTGTTACTTGGGAAGTCTTTTTTTCTAGCAGATTTCTTGGTTTGAATGTCTCGCTTAAAGCACACTATCTATAATTATGACGAGGGTACTCTATTAAGGAGTTAAGATTTCCGTCAGATAGATGACTGTGATAGAAGTGCTTTAATATATTTCATATCATAGACATAGAAGCTATTTACTTGAAGAAAATGTAAACATTAATGTCAAAAGAACAATGAGATTGAGGTATATGGGGTATATTGATGGTTTGGTTTATTTTGTTTAACGTCCTATTAACAGCTAAGGTCATTTAAGGACGGCCTCCCGTGCGTGCGACATGCATGTGTGTGGGTGCGTATGTGTGTTTTGGGAGGCTGTGGTATGTGCGTGTTAAGTCTCCTTGTGATAGGCCGGAACTTTTGCCGATTTATAGTGCTACCTTATTGAAGCATACTGCCGAAGACACCCAACAGGACACCCCACCCGGTCACATTATACTAAAACGGGCGAACCAGTCGTCCCACTCCTAATATGCTGAGCGCTTAGCAGGAGCAGCAACTACCATTTTAAAGACTCTGGTATGTCTCGGCCACGGGACAGAACCCAAAGCCTTCCTCACAGGGGCGAACGCTCAACTAAAGGCCAAAAGTGAGGCATTGTCAAGGGAGACATTAGGAAGAAGAAAGCTGATAAGAAAGAAGAGAAAAGATAAGATCCCAAATCTAGTCGCCTCTTACGATCATGCAATGGGGGCAGCAGGTACAATTCTTACGCCCTACCTGCAGGGCAGAAAGCATACATTCAATCGTTCAGGACTTACAGCGATTCAGGGGATATATTGGGTTCCGTCCGTTAGGTCCCTGGGGGGCATCAACTCTACATTTACACTGGACCCAGTAATGTTCCAGCCCAGATTTTAATCAGATTCCATTTAGTCGTTAAGGACAAGTACTGATTTCAAGATTTTACATCTATTTCCCCTATTGGACCCCCTCCCTCCTGCCCCAGAAGAGTCATATCCTCTATTTTAAAATAAGATACAATATTGGATTAGCTTAACCAGATAGTACCCCAAACCAAATTTGATCAAAATCCATTCAGACGTTCAGGACAAGTACCAATGTAAAGATTTACATATATTTTCTTTATTGGTTCTCGTCCTCTGGCCCCCTAAGAGCAACTATAACACCATCCGTTTATACAATATTTGGTCTAGTTTTTTTATACAATATTAGATCTAGTTTTTTTATACAATATTATATCTAGTTTGTTAAATATTGTTCCATATCACATTTGTTTAAAATCCATTCAGGACTAGAAGCAATTAAAGTAAATGTTGACCGACGACGGACGATGAGTGTTGTGCGTGCCATGGCATCAGTTCACTGATCATTCGCCAAGATGATTTAAAAAGGCTACGATGTTTAACCAAACATACACGGCCGTTGACTAGCATTAGTAAAAAAAAAAAAAAAACGCACTAAAATATAACAAATCCCAAAATTCTACAAGAGGCTCAAGGGCTTGTATCGCTCACACGACATTTATCCGAGAAGTGGGTTTAAGGTGAACCACCGTGGACTTCAATGACCTTGAAAATATATTAAGGTAATTCATTTTAATACCAATGCCCTGTGTTAGGACTCATTCTTTCAGCATATCACAAGCCCAATTGACCACTGTGACCCTGGATATAAGCCAAGGTAATTCATTTCAACAAATCAGGTAGACCTTCATCCCAGCATGTAATCTGCCGAACATAAGTCCTCTAGACCTCTTGGTTATTGAGAAGTTGTTAGAATATTAGACCACTCTGACCTTGAAAATAGCTCAATGTCATTCATTTAAAAAAAATGGCAGCGTTTCAGTCAAACATGCTACGGGCGCAATAGCAGGTCCCCTACGACAATTCACTATTGAATATTTGGAAGAAGTAGTTTAAATATTTTAGTCTATTGACTCCCTTTGACCTTGAATGTAGGCCAAGGTCATTCATTTGAATAAACTTGGTAGCACTTTTCCCCAAACATACTGCAAACTCAATATCAGGTCCCTGAGTATCCTGATTATTGAGAGGAAGTCGTTTAAATATCTTAGTCTAATCTGGCCCCTGTGAACTCGAGTGTATGCCAAGATTATTCATTTGAATAACCTTGGTATCCCTTCACCCAAGCAAGACGCAGGGCCTAATTTCGGGACCATGGGCCTTTTTGTTATTGGAAAAGTATTTGTTTTTTGCATGCGTGACCTCTGTGACCTTGAATAAAGGTCAAGACGATTCAATTTAACAAAATCGATTACCCTTCACCCCAGCATGCTACAGGGCCAATATTGGGTATTTTGATTCTAGGAAGAAGTCGTCTAATTTATATAAAGTGTTGGCGACGGGTGAACGACTGACGCCGCACCACAGCATAAACTCAATTGGCCCTTCGGACCAGGTGAGATAAAACATAACAATATTGAGGTGATACGCCTGTCGTGTACATTGTATAACTATCGGTAGTGACAGACTAAAGGTTTATAGTGTGGGTATGTATGGTATTAATGGGCCAACAATGGTAATCAAATGCAGTTACGGAAAGTGAATCATTTTCGTCACGTGACCAATTAGGCTTCTTTCGTAACAAGCCAAGCATTTCGTTGTGTGCAAACATCATCCAAGAAAACAATGTAAAGAGTTAAGACGAATGTTACTTTAATTTTGTTGTCGCCAATCTTTGACCTCTCTTATACTGGAATGACAAATGGGTTGCACCCCAAACGTTTGTGGACACAAGACTACGTCTATTGGCCGTTTCTGTTCACATGTAAACAGAATACGACTGGTCATGCGCTTTTGTTGTGTACGTTTTAAATGACACGCTGACCAGTATTTTAGACAAAAATGGACAAAATTAAAAGAATGCAGAGACTGGAAGCCATATTTATTACCAACGACTATAAAAGCAGGCAAGAGGGATTTGTCACACGGATGCTGGACGATCTGAAACACTTTCAACCAGGCCTGTACAACAGAGAGTCACCTTCATGTATAAAGTGGTGGAGGGCTACCATCTATACCTCCGGATGAACACCTCAAAAAACAACAACCAACAAGAACCTAAAATTATTTCGATAATTATATCACATCGAATATTATTGAGAAAAATGTAACTAAAAATTCAAAACATCTTACAGTATCCGTACACAACTGTGATCAATATAAGAATTCCTCTTCGTGCGTACAGACATTGACTGGAACCACTTGGAGAATAAGATAGTATGTGTCCCAACATTGGAGGCTTTCAACGAGCTTTGGTGCACTAACTATCCTCTCTCTCCACCGATGTGTTAAAACCGGACACGGGTACTACAACGTATCATATACATTGTATAGATATATATAGATGGTCGTGAAATGATTATGTAATCCCCTTAACATGTATCCTGTTTACGCATTTGTGTCCCTGTTTTTTTTGTAAATTTTACATTTTCCTGCCAGCACGTTAACAGGAAAATATTGTTTATCTATTTTCATATCTACAGTTAATGATTTAATAATGACAGTTATAATACACATTCAAACCATTATATCAAGATTCAGATATGAAAACGGAAAATTCAAAGAGGCAATGTGCCGAAAAACGGTTTTATTTATTACTTCAAAAATATGTCCATTTAGTTAAATATATTAGCCACGTTATGAGACCGGGTGTGCCAGCTACATGTACTAAGCTAGAATACTTAATCATGTTTAACGGCTGGTCACCTGTCTACAATTTACCAGACATGTTAAAACAAAAATTCTTGCAGTGTCTGTACACAACTGTGATCAATATAAGAATTCCTCTTCGTGCGTACAGACATTGACTGGAACCACTTGGAGAATAAGATAGTATGTGTCCCAACATTGGAGGCTTTCAACGAGCTTTGGTGCACTAACTATCCTCTCTCTCCACCGATGTGTTAAAACCGGACACGGGTACTACAACGTATCATATATAGATAGATATAGATGGTCGTGAAATGATTATGTAATCCCCTTAACATGTATCCTGTTTACGCATGGGTGAACTGAACGGCTGTATTACTGAAAGGCTGTACCCATTATCAACGTTTTATATAAATATAGAGAGCAGAATGTTTTGGGGTTTTTTTTGTAAATTTTACATTTTCCTGCCAACACGTTAACAGGAAAATATTGTTTATCTATTTTCATATCTACAGTAAATGACTTAAGAATGACAGTTATAATACACATTCAAACCATTATATCAAGATTCAGATATGAAAACGGAAAATTCAAAGAGGCAATGTGCCGAAAAACGGTTTTATTTATTACTTCAAAAATATTCCCATTTAGTTAAATATATTAGCCACGTTATGAGACCGGCTGTGCCAGCTACATGTACTAAGCTAGAATACTTAATCATGTTTAACGGCTGGTCACCTGTCGTACAATTTACCAGACATGTTAATTACATATCGGCTATTATATACGATACCCGACATGTTATGTAAGATGAGTGGTCTACGGGATTATTCAATAACATATGTGTAGCATTGATTAGTAACCTCATCTGAACTGATGAAAACAGCGCATGCCATGTATAGGTATTAGGTAACTGTCTGACGAATGGTTCAAGTGTAGTAAATTGTCCATATGTGTTTAAGAACCAGAAATTATACCAAGATATGCCAGTTGACCACCAGTCACTTCTGGACTCTGTCCTGGGCTATCGCTCAGGATAGGAAAAGGGACGACTTCTGGGACTAGAGTAAAGAACATCTACTATACTCTGTCCCAATTAACATAAACAGGAACAAATATACGTGTGTGACTTCATTATTTCCAAGACACCAACTATTCATCAACATTGTTGCCGCGAACCGATCTACAGTAATGTGACTAATTTGATCAATGATATCGTCCATTTTAGGACGTAAAACGTAGGACGTAAATCAACTGTGCTTATTTGAACTGATACATAACTTATCTAAATTTGGTATTTACTAATTTAAACGTATTACATAATCTGGATACAGATTCAGATATGTTTATTAGAGTGTCCACGTATTGATACATAAAATATACATAAAATACAAGCATCATTTCATTAAAAACGTTAAAATGCATCAACACCCAGCCATATTTGGCTTATGAGACACTACTACAGTAAAATCTTGAGAGTCAATTAATATTAAGACTTATTGATAAAAAGTTTTGTCTTCTTTGGTACATATCAAACAATAACCTGGCGACATCTTTTTGCAAATTATCTTCTTTCATAAGAAATATTAATTTATCTTTGCTGCTTAAAGCATTAAAATTCTGTAAATTAGCTTCTGCTTTATTAAAAACTGAAAGTCTCAAGTCAGAGTAAAAATTGCAATCAATAAAAAAGTGAGTATCATCCTCAACATGATTTGATGTACAATATATACATTTCCTTTCTTTTAAAGGAATTATTGGCCTGGCGTATCTACCCGTTTCTATAGCTAATGGCAGAGAACCACTTCTAAAATTAGATAAAATTCTTCTGTGTGATCTATTTCTAATATTTTTAACATAAAAACTTGTACAGATGTATCAGTATCATACTGAATGTTAACTGAATATCTAAAGTATTACAAACATACACAGAAGAAAGAGTCAGGTTGTTTGTTTTTGTTTCATTGTTTCTTGTGCATTGACTCCGTCACAGTAGTGCTGAAGTGTGGGTTTGAGTGGCCGACTTTTGGTATGCGACACGCCGCCTCATTTAGGTGAATCCATGCCCCAAGTATGAAGACCCAGTGTTGAGAAGTGTAGGAGATAGATACCGAACAACATTTTCTTGGATGCAGGTCAAAGGTCACAATGCAGGCCAGAGTGACTAACTTTTGGTACGCGACACATTCCGTCATTTGGGCGAATTCATGTCATAAGTATGACGTACCACAGTGTAAGTGGAAAGTGTAGGAGATAGATCCCTGGACAAAATAGTGTGTGGAAGGAGGACGTACGGGGAGATACAACACAAAGCTTCCCTCCTCCTCGGTTTCCGGGGTGGGACAAATAAAATAGAACAGGCTATAGGTAATGTGTCAACGTTCTCCAGCTCGTTTCATTGTTGTTGTTTTCATCGGGAGTGTTTCATTGCAAAATGGATACGTTCTATAGACACGTGTCACTTTTCAATTCATTGAATTTTAGTCATAAGTGCCCTAGGTCGGCTGTTCTTTCTTGTGAAGCTGTAAAACTATCAGATACTACAAGGAGACATCGGGGTGCCTCAAAATGACCCTGTCTGTTGTTCAAGTGGCGATAAACCCAGCGAAGAAACAAACAATACCTGGATTGGCGTCGGCCATGATGGAGGTATACCGGTTCAGTACAATGACTTTAATTGCTCGCTTTTCTGATGGAGACGGCATTTTAATGAGTACTGTCTCATTGTTAGCGAGTGTAAGGCCAGTGGTTCTATCGATCCGAGTAAATATACCGTGTATTAATTACAGTCACTACAGCTCGGAGAGAATGCGAACCTAATACCTGACTGACCAGGTGTGCTATAAATAACCGGTTCATGGGGTCAAGCTTGTACAGGCCACTGTGACAACGTGTTCGATTGTTTTGTTCCACAAGTACCAGAGAAGAATTACACAATGATATATGTAATAACAGGTCACGTAGTGGACGCAAGGCAAACACATACATACAATAATCATTCACGTAGAATATAACCCAAGATAAATCTTCACAAAATCAATTAATTGATATCACTCTACGATGTGTAATACAACATAAGACCACATGCCTCGAGACTATCGCCTTGAAGTATATATTATATCCCGAGCTGATGTCCCCTTACAGTAGGATGCACCATTGTAATGTATAGTACTAACCGCTTACCATTTTGACTGAGGCATTGGCACTAACCACGTGGTGTACTTTTTAACTTGAATATTGTGAACAAGGATGTCGCACAAAAATGTTTAAAAATACATAGTTTATCATTATCATTAACATTAACACTGATAGTAATAAGAGACGTTGTCACGAAACAAGCCGCCTGTATTGTTAAATATCGGAATTAGGCGGTACATATACATGTACAAATAGGCAACGGTGTTTATGTCTGTATCCCATTTCGTTCACATCACCGTAAACGCACTAAAAATACCGTTCAGTGCATAAATTTACATCAAACAAATCGTCGAAATACCGTAGGAAGAAAATAAAAGTTGGGATATGTTTGGCGTTGGTAACTACAAAAACTGTGATTGCTGAGATGATATAGTTCCAATAAATCTACTTAAAGACACCAGTATTGTTAGTAAGATTGAAAATGCCTTTTACGATTTTGATTAATTGATATACATGTATTCACAATCCAAAATTTCCGTCTCGGATTAACTATATATATTGTTGAAAGCACAGCGTGTATTGACACAGATTTAGTAGTGACGTGATCGAATGTTCTATAGGAGCTGTACACTTCAGCCATTTGGTGTTAGCCTACCTCGTGGAGAAGTTTAATGTTAGTTTTTTGTTTTTGTTGTTGTACAGAGATCACCATCGGGTAACAGCTGAAAACGCTTAAATTACGTTGATCAGTCCATTCAAAATGGCGCCGTCTAGTTGACGATTTGTAACCGATTATGTTACCGATTATTGCGTTTATTAATCTGCCGAGCCTTTTTTCACTGCGTTTATGCTAATTTATTCGCAGTCAGAGTTTCCTAAGCTCAAGAAGCTTAATGGAGATATGTATCGGGAGGTGCTGGCGGGATATATATTACCCCCTCCTTACTAGGCCTACACCTGTTGCTGTGCCTGACGACAAGTCATCTATAGTCTGTTTCGATTTTAATATCTTTGTGCAGATTATGGTTATATCCTTACATTTGTTACTATTTGATAATGATTATAATAGACGGCAATATTTAAACGGTATTATGTGTCTTTAAAAACCTGATTTTACCGGTACAATATATACATATATCTAGTTACAAATCAGTGATACGAGCTCTAACGAGAGACATGTTGTTCCCTCCTACCAGCTCAACAGCAGGTGATACCATGCAATGCATACTAATCCGATATTTACGATACCTGGCTATATCGGCTATCGCCGAGAGCCAAAAACGCATGGAACATAATTCTACATCGCATGCTACGAAAAAAAATGAATTTCGCCTGTTAAAAAACATATAGCTTATTATCATCGGTACGACAGAAAATCGAATGAAACGTCGCCTTCATTAATGTGAACATGAATTGACCAGATGTGAACGTGTGCATCTGATAAGCATGATGCAAGATGTCAAGAAATACGCAAGCGATAGAGGACCATACTATATTTGACAATTTCGTTGTTGATAAAGCTTCCTCTCTGTCATATGCCTATCATATTTAACGTCTAAATATATATTTGACACTAACCACGCAGTGAAAACAACCTACAAAGATGATATGTGTATGTGTGCATGTGAGTATAGGAGAAATAACTGTTTTCCGGAACACCTCGGAATTTTTCATTCAGAAACATTGTGTCATATGTTTTGTCACTTAGACAGTTTAGGAGGTATTTGTTTCTGAACAATCAGAAGTCAAATGAAAATGTCTATCCATCGTTTCACGATAATCACTGATCATATTTGGATAAAGCACATTTTAATGTAAATTACACTCGTGTTCACATTTGAATTTATGCATTTCTAGCTAGAAATTTAGGTCAGCGTTTTGGCTTGTGGGATATCATCCGGCGCATAATTAATTGGTTTCGATTTTCATTGGACTGAAAGAAGTATTGTCAAAGGAAGAATGAAAATGTAAATAAAATAGCACAGAATGTTTTCAAAAAGCATCGATTCATTAATGATATACTTAGAGCTCCCTTTATAAATGAACTAGATATTGAAAGATGTATTGACAAAGTTAGCTCCTTTTTATTTGATATGTGTTAACCAATGTGTGACGTTTTTTTTATTTCTAAATCACATTAAACTAATAAAGGTCAAAGGAAGAAATCAAAATTGAAAGGTGATAAACCTTGGTTCAATATTCAGTTGATGAAGAAATACAGAGAATATAGAAACGCTTTTTATAATTTTTAAAGTTCGGAAAAGTGAGAGTAATTATTTAACACTTAAAGAGAGAAAAGACAGATTACAAAACAATATGAGAAAAGAATTAAAAGAGAATATCAGAGACAAGAGGCCAGGTTGATATAATTATATAATGACTAAGAAAACATAATCCAAAACTCTTTTTTTATGAATTCTTAGGCAATCGGCGATCGAACACATACAGTTGTAGTACGAAATTTCAATTGATGATTTCTTCCACCATTTTAAAAAATCTCACGGGTCAAAGTAACACAGAGTTTGGTTTGTTTGTTTTTGTTTAACGTCCTATTAACAGCCAGGGTCATTTAAGGACGTGCCAGGTTTTGGAGATGGGAGGAAAGCCGGAGTACCCGGAGAAAAACCACCGGCCTACAGTCAGTACCTAGCAACTGCCCCACGTAGGTTTCGAACTTGCAACCCAGTGGTGGAGGGCTAGTGATAAAGTGTCGGGACACCTTAATCACTCGGCCACCGCGACCCCTACACAGTAACACAGAGAGTGAGCAAGGTGTAAGTAATACTGACGATGATGAAAACAATATGTCTTGTGTATTTGATGAATTGGATGTAGATATCACAGAACAAGAATTGTTATTGGTTATACGTAAAATGAAAAGAAACAAAAGTTGTGACGAGGATAAAATACTTAATTAACTTTTGATTGATTGTAAGGATATACTTCCTTCATTTTTTATTAAACATTTTAATTCTATTTTTCGTTCGGGGATATTTCCAGAGATTTGTTCTACTGGTTTTAGTACACCTGTTTTCAATAAAGGTGATGCTGACAATACAAATAACTACAGAGGTATTACTCTTGTAAGTTGTTATTTACATCCATACAGAATGAGCGTGAAATAAAGTGGAGTAATGAAAATGATATCATAACAGATGCTTAATTTGGCTTCAGACCTGGTCATTCTACCATTGATGCAATATTTGTACTCCAAACTCTAATTAATATTAGTGTTTATATAAAAAGTTGGACGGTTATACTGCTGATTTGTCGATTACAAGAAAGACTTTGATCTTATTGAACGATCTCAATTATGGTGTAAACTAATAAGACAGGGTGTGAGGGGGAAAATGTTACGAGTCATTCAATCATTATTATAATTCAGTTAAATCTTGTGTGAAACATAACGGTTATTATATACAAGAACTCCACGGAAGTGGTGTGTCGCCTGCGCTGTATGTTGGGTGATTACGAAGAAAGTGAAACAATTTAAACGAAAAGGAAAGCTCTTATTTTTGGTGTGTGTTTGAAGCTCATAAAACATTTTGTACTCTAGACAATAATGCTCATATGTGACGGTAACTATTCATATATACAAAACAGGTTTAATACACATGAATATGTAAACAGTGTACATGTATTGGTAAGGAAGGTCTGTATGAAGTTTGAGCTTGATCAGCCCAAAGAAACTTGAGTTATGACAGGGAAACTAATTTTCTATTTTTTTGTAACAGTGACCTTGACTTTTGATCTTCGGGTCTGAAAAGCAATTCTATGCAAGCCCTTTAGGTAAGGAAAGTCTATGAAGTTTGGGTTTGATTGAGTTATGGCCGACATAATCTCCTGCTTTCGAAGGAGACGAAATAAAAAGTTTGTTTATACACATATAGAAAACTTAATCCTCTAATGTACGCTTTGCTTGACAAAGGAAACAGACGTTTTCGATAAGGAAACGATAAGATCAAATGACAGTTGGATATGAAACATACAAGTCGAATTAGATAAATTAGGATTAACTAATCTTTGGAACGATATGACATGCAATGATAGAATGGCTTATGAAATTATTGAGAATAAAATTTACGAAGTTTATCGTCAAGAACGTTTGTCAAAAATACAAGTAATTCCAATGAGGTTTCTTTACAGACATCTGACAGATACTTTTAACCTACAATTTGATTTAACCTATTAGTCGTTCTTACAGAAAGAATACATCACGTCTTAGACTCAGTTCATACCATCTAATTATTGAACAGTGAAGGTAGAGAGGCCGCCAGAGATACCTTAGGCTGCGTGAAGTATGTAATTCTAATGACATTGAAGATTAATTTCATTTTCTTCTGAAGTGCAACTGTTATACTGATTTAAGGCAACATTATATCAGGTCATATTATTGCAGAATCCCAGTCGTTTAAAGTTGATTCTTCTGTTAAATACCCGGAATATTGGAGAATTAAATAAGTTCGAAAAATATATATCTTTGTGTTTCAAACGCCGAAGTAATCATATATAACTGTGCCTTAAGAGACGTTGATACAAACGAACACACCAGATCTGTACTTTCATTTGAATTATAAGTAATATGAGTTTAAAGACATGTCGAATGGTTGAGATTGTACATATAACAGTACTTCCTAGCTACCCATTAGTGGTCCTTATTAACACGCAGGGGAATCACGTGATCTGAAGATATGAATTCAAAATGGTGGCCACCAGTGTAGAAAGCATAAAATGAGGTAAGACACTGAAAATACTCATTACATAGGCTTTTCATTGTAGCGAGCATATGCTATACTATAATTTAGACATATCCATACCTCATGTATGCTGGAACAGTCCGTAGTTTTCCGCAACATTCTGACCAAAATTTTGAATCGAATTCGTCAGTGGAATCCTTTCGATTCGAAATTTTGGTCAGAATGTTACGGATAACTACAAACTGTCCCAGCACACATGATGTATGGATATGTCTAAATTATAGTATAACATATGCTCGCTACAATGAAAAGCCTATGTAATGAGTATTTTCAATATCTTACCTCATTTTCTGCACTAGCGGCCGCCATTTTGAATTCGTATCTTCTGACCACGCGATACCCCACGTGATTAAGCTAATGTGAATCAATATGTAAAATTGTATATGTATGTAACTGAAGTAAAAAGTGGCATTATTTACCGTTTCTATGGTACTAGTATATTGTGTATGTGTTTCATTGAAATATATTTTATATGTATATATAACGTGTTGATTGATCAAATGGTATGATTGTCCAACACTATCTGTACTATTGTATTATTGTATATGTATATGTCTACTCCCCAATGTGTCAAACTGTCTTGTAACACAAGGAAAAAAAGACACTGAATCTTTCCTAATTGATGTGATCTGCAGTACCCCAAAAGAAAACAAAATCTGCAACCTGCCAATTGCTGGCTGTTTTTTTTTTTTGTTTTTTGTTTTTTATCTCTGCGTCTGTAAATGAGACAACCATTGTCCTTCCCATTTTTTTGAAGGACAGTATAATACAATGTCGATTACCGTTAATTACTGCTAATTTTTCTTCCTTGTCCTTTTTTATTCGGTATAAACAAACACCACATGTTACTGATTTAACCATTGTCAACAGATTATGAAGACGTTTATATGCATTATATAATCAATTGGTTCACTACCTACCATATCAATGTATGTCTCCTGTCGACGTGGCAGATTCTTTACACTGTACTTTAAACAGATACGGGGTGATTCATTAATGGTAATTTCTTTTACCAACCAAAACTTTCTATCTCAACATTTTATCTTTAATACTAATAGTAAATATAACTTTACCTATTGAAAATATCTATATACCTCAAAATAAAATTATCTAAATGGCTGTGGGAATTAAAATATATAGAAAAAAGGAGGACCAGTCGAACACCGAACCTTGCTGTTGCTACTCCGGTTTTTTTTGCATTTTTCAATGTGTGTTATAGATTAAAGGTTTGTATTCTGAAACTCATTTTTAAACGTTTCTATATTTATTCATTTTTTTTATTTAGATTAGGTCGAAACAGGCCTATGCGTCATGCCTCTTTATCGTCAATATCTTGTCAATTACGCTAATGCCGATGAAAATAAATTACTGTACGGTATTTGATTCGTTTACACGTAGTCATTCATAGATTCAGAGACCGGTCAAACACTTAAAGAGCATAACAGACAAGTTTGAAATACTACAATAAACGAAGGGCAATAACCCTATCAAAAAAATCTAATCCAAATGCCATTCAGGAAACTATAACTACATGACATGATGATTGAAAAAAAATCTCCAGATAAGCTACACATTGTGTTATTCATACTGCAAGCCGTACACGGCTACCATATATTTGCACGCGCGATATCTTACGCTTGTGATGGTTTTGTTGCATAATTGATGACTGTGAATGCTTAATAATGTCAGAAATAACCTTATTATCGTGTAAAATCTAATTTCTATTAATCTCGAGCATACAAATACATGTATACGGTAGTCTTGTACGACTTTTTGGTATGAACGAGGTAATCTATTATACGTAGCTTGGTAAACAAAATGGCTGCTTTTTCACCCAAAACACAGAGTAGGATAACCGAATGATTACGTAGATAGGTACCCACGAACTAAATAAAATAAGTTTTTTGCAAGAAGCTGTCTGATTTGCTTACCCCTATTTTACCGAACCAATCAGACAGCTCCTTGCAAAAACCTGGTTTGAAAACAAAGGCACTTTCGTCTCACAGAACAGACGATCACTGCTTCAGAAATATACGGAGACAAACTTATGTCTTTTACCGGTAAAACACACGTGGCCCATGTTTGGGACGTTACCGAGCCAACTGTTAGTTGATAAAGTGATAGATGTAACTACAAAATGTGAAAAAAAATCCTATTTTCTAATATTTTAGGAGGATGTTCGAACGAATTTTCGAGGATCTCAAACGGAAGCTGAGTACCGTTATATATAGTACATATCGAGGATTATTTCACCTCTGGTGTTAAATACCAGATACAAGTGCCTATGGTTTATCTCAAAGTTGAACGATCAAGCTCGACTGTTGTGACTTCAGGTTCACCCTAGAGATCTGTATAGTACTGTTTTCGTTTGGTAGAAACATCATTTGTTATATAATATCATTTTTAATGGTTGCATATTGTTGATGACATATTTAAAAAAAGTAATCCAGGGACCGAAAAAGGCGACTGCATTTTTATCTGATAAGGACAAGCTCTAGAGTGGAGCGACGCGGGCTCTTACGATTCTATCCAGGAAAGTATATATCAGTGTTGTAATGGTAAATATAATATTTACTATAGGATAACGCATCGGGAGAGGTGTATAATGGAAAGGGTCTGTGTTAGTATTGTTTTAGGGGTCTAAAGTCCTCACAACTATGAGGATGGGTGTCAAGGAGATACATATTGAGGAAATAAAACGACAGGAATGCAGAGCCGTGAGAAAAAAGGACATACATGATGGCATTGCCTTTGAAGATCGTATATTTGCACAAATTAAAAAAGGCAATTTTATGTAGTATATATTATGCATGTTTAAGCCTATGAATGCCATGCGACACTGATTACGTAACGTAAATATACCGATCATTGAAATGCTAGAACAGTTCTAAGGGTAGGAAACAAAACACGTGATCTTTTATATCCGGATGGCATGGGGCTAAAAATACTAATATTACAAACACCGACACATGTTTACAGAGAAATATGATAGAGGTGCTTTTTAACGAGATAACCAGCAACATCTACATGCATGATAGCAGAGCATCGTATACTAAAGACGCGATAGGATGAATATCAAAGCAAAAGATTCGAGGTCAAACAAATGGTCCATATACCTCAACGGTCACATGAGTTCTGATATATAAATACAAAATACAAATGGTATTTGGTAAAGAACCATTACAAGACTATTTGATTCATGAATATCCGGGTCTTATAGAAGAAATATCGGAATCGGTGGCAATAACAAGGATTGTTTATAGATGGTGGACACCTGCAGACAGACAACGATCGAAAGGAAGTTCGAACAGCCCACTACAGACAACGATTGAAAGGAAGTTCGAACAGCCCACTACAGACTACGAACGAAAGGAAGTTCGAATAGCCCACTACAGACTACGAACGAAAGGAAGTTCGAATAGCCCACTACAGACTACGATTGAAAGGAAGTTCGAACAGCCCACTACAGACTACGAACGAAAGGAAGTTCGAATAGCCCACTACAGACTACGATCGAAAGGAAGTTCGAACAGCCCACTACAGACTACGATCGAAAGGAAGTTCGAACAGCCCACTACAGACTTCGATCGAAAGGAAGTTCGAACAGCCCACTACAGACTACGATCGAAAGGAAGTTCGAACAGCCCACTACAGACTACGAACGAAAGGAAGTTCGAATAGCCCACTACAGACTACGATTGAAAGGAAGTTCGAACAGCCCACTACAGACTACGAACGAAAGGAAGTTCGAATAGCCCACTACAGACTACGATCGAAAGGAAGTTCGAACAGCCCACTACAGACTACGATCGAAAGGAAGTTCGAACAGCCCACTACAGACTACGAACGAAAGGAAGTTCGAATAGCCCACTACAGACTACGAACGAAAGGAAGTTCGAACAGCCCACTACAGACTACGATCGAAAGGAAGTTCGAATAGCCCACTACAGACTACGATCGAAAGGAAGTTCGAACAGCCCACTACAGACTACGATCGAAAGGAAGTTCGAATAGCCCACTATATAGCTATCTGATGGGCTAAAAACTAAACTAAAATTAACAAAAAATGCTGTCACCTTTTCACAGTCGATTTTTTTAATGACAATATGGTAATCTAGTTAAACTACAGATCGTCATTATACATTATTTCATGACGTAGTGAACGTTTATAATCATCTGTATTTAATCTGATTGACAATATGGGTTTCATTTTCACGATACAGGTTATTTCCATAGTGTGGTAACTTGTAATATACTGAATTATTCTTCGAGAAACATTTTAAGGGTTAATATAAATTGTGTGGATGTTCACATTCCATATTGATAATAATTAAAATCTTTGAAAAACGCACCATATAAGAAATTTCCCAGCAACCAATTTGGAATCACATATATATATTGTAATAATGATTTTGCGTTATTCGTCCCCGAATTCTATAGAAGGAAAACAGTTGACGGGGTCGGAACAGGGATACGTCAATACAGTATATTAAGCCCCTACAATTGAGAAATTTCATATTGCATTTCTCAAGTCATTACTTGGACTCAAATCAACGAAAAATGCTATTTTGTACATTAAACTTGAAAAATATCCCTTATACATGTATATATCAAGAAAAGGTAGAAGTTTTGAATATACCTGCACCCTTGGATCCTAATTTACGGTAGTTAAAACTGCATTTTATTTAATAACTTTCATTTAACGATATACAGATCCCTAATTTAAAACAGGAACTTTCAACTGTCGGTCTTTGATATATGTTTGAAGAAACTGGTAACTGTTCCCATCAATTTAATAGTAATATATTTAAACAACAAATGTTTTATGAAAGTTAATTTATCACCTAAAGGATTTTATACCAGAATCTAGTTGAGAGTATTAAACTTCAGCCTAACCTTTATTAACCGGTTGATTTTAATGATCAAAAACTTATTTCAAAGATTCGTTTATCTGCACATGATCTAGCTATTGAACGTGGAAGATAAAAAAGATATTCCAAAGATAGAAAGAAAGTGAAGTTTATGTAATGAAAATGATATAGAAGACGAATACCATTTTATGTTTAAATGTAAGTGTTACACAGACAGACATTCGTATTAATTTGATTAAACCATATTATTTCAAAATCCTAATATGTTTAAACATATCCAGTTACTCAAAACAGAAAATATAAAGAACATAACAATTAAGGAAAATATATATCAGTAACAAATAAACGTAGATAGATTTGTAATGATTCTTATAAGAATATATTCATTCTTAATGAGTGTTTCCATTCTGTACCTACTTGTAAAGTATCTTATAAAAATAGCTTATTACATTGATAGTATCTTAATTGTTATTGTTCTTGGCATTAAGGGTTATTTTTGTTGAATGTAAATGAATGTGACGACAGTAAGAACTATTTTGAAGAATGAAATATTAATTTGCTAAGAGTTGATGCCTTTGTACTTAATGTACATATAATTAACTTGAATCGTATGACATTCACTCTAGTTGTACTGTACGGCATTGACAGGGAGTTTACATTAGGCCATTGTGATCATGATGTTAACATCAGATTATGAAGGCATTGTGATCATGATGTTAACATGATTATGAAGTCATAAATGGGTATTCACTTAATGTTTCTATAAACACCCATATGAAATCTTAGAGGAGTCTAAAAAGTACTTTCTGTCAATTATTAATATCACCTTCAATTGTCGGCCATTTTATTTTATTTAGGCAGAAGCAGCCCCAAAATTAAATGGACATAACGAAGGAGCAAAGAAAACCTACATACATATATAATAAATAGGAAGTCTGAGAGAAAATCTTGATGATGGTGTATCAAAAACATTCTGTGCGTTAACCGTTCTGCTGAAAATGATACAGCCTATTAATATAAGCCGATACCTTTTTTTCCAATCCTACTGACAGGGGTAATTGTATTGTGATGTAGTGTGAATTTGAATACAACATTGTTTAAACTAATAAAAGCAAAATTCCTCATCTCAGACAACACCGTGTCACCCATTATGAGTCATGACCCCGTGTCAAACACAACCGGGGTACGTAACAGTAAACCCGTATATATACCGTACGTGTGTAGATAGTTATCAGTTGTAATCTCTAAGTCTAATGCAACAGAGATTCTTTTGATTTGTAGCAGGCCGGGTTTTAATTGTAAATACTGTACATAGTTGTATGGTCGCCTTCTAGCTTCGGGCTAGCGGGGAATTTCCCTTTAGCTCAGTCGGTAGAGCGGCGGACAAGTGGCTGGCTGCATACTACTACTCCTTGAACTTTTACAGATTGAACAGCTCATTAAACTAGAGGGTCTCAACACGAACTCTAACCAAAGCCAGGTGAAAAATACAAATTGACAGCAGAGACTTACATGAATATATCCAAATTCTGTGATAACCTCCTCCGGTCAGAGAGACCTAGATACTGCTTTAAATATCCATGATGTGATATGATCAGTCCACTTATTTCGCCTGAAAGTGTCCGTACACCTGTCACTTAAATCTACCACGGTTCAATTGGCCTGACGGGTACTGGTCAGTACCGGTGTGTTTTTGTTTGCGGCTATATATAGCTAATGAAACCTAACGAGGCCTCTGTAAGTAGCCACGTTAATCAACATATACATGTATGAGAGTTCTGGGGCCAGTAACTAGAAAAATGTATTTAAGTTTGGAATTAAGGGAGCGGTAAGATCAAACAAAGTATTCGATAAGTGGGTAACTAAAAGCCTCTTTATCGCATTCTTAAACCTTTCGCATGTCTCACTTAGGGCTCTCTTTAGTAAGGTCACACTTAACTAAGAATACGTGGAATCCGGAATCTCCGCCTTCGTTTTTTTGACTGAGTTACCTGTCGAGTCAAGCAAACGTTTTAATCGATTATAAAAATATAACAAAGCATCCTTTTGACACTGTCTTACTTTCGTTTTGTAACATAAACAAAAGCAGACGACAAAAATGGAGAAATCAAGCAACAGTAAGCGGCCGCGAAAACCGAATTTCTCGCTCTCAGAGCTTGAAATTTTAGTAGAAGAAGTAAGTAAAAACAGGGATGTATTAATGGGGAAGTTTACAGACAGTATTACAAACGAAAAAAAGAAGAGAATCTGGACATTGATAGCAACAAAGATCAACGCCTCATCCCAGGCATGCAGGTCCATGGATGACGTAAAGAAGAAGTGGCAAGATTGGTCAAGTAGCGTAAAGGGAAAGGCCAGTAAATATGAAAAAGAGAGAAACAGAACAGGCAGTGGACAAATGACGGAACCGGCACTGACACCACTAGAAGAGAAAGTCTTGGCCGTGCTTGGAGTGACAGCTGTAGAAGGGATAGCAACTGAAATGGCAGATACTTTTATTGAAAGGTCAGTAGAAACAGATGTAGAGAGGGTTGAATCTACCGAATCACAAGACGTCAATGTTTCTGCTATTAGTACTGAAGACGCTCAAATAGAAATCGAACGAATTTGGGATAGATCAATAAATGCAGTGATAGAACGAAACAACGATGTGCCAAGTGTGTCAAATTCGCCCTCCTCCACACCAAGCACTAGTCAGAGTACGCAACCAGTTTCATCATGTGGCAGCAAAAAGCGAAAACTAACACGTGACTTTACTGATGATGAGTCAAAGATATATGCATTGGAAAAGGAAAAGATTAATATTGAAAAACAAAGATTAGAAATAGAAAAGGAACGACTAAAGATAGAAAAATCAAGGCAACAATGTGAACAACAAATCCTAAATGTCTTACAACGATATCTTGGTGCAAACTATGACGAACAGCAGTTCCAAACAGATGATGAGGATGTTCCATTCACATTTACATGTCTTTAAGTAAGTGCAATAGGAATAAACGATAACTTGTATAAAACTTCCACAAAAAATGGAGAAAAGAAATTGCCTAAAGAATTATCACTTGCCCTTTTGAATTTAGATCGTAACCGACACATACACATTGCATGTATATTGAAATAAAGCTGGCGTGTTTATGTTATATGAGATAAAAAATACAATTAACATTTTGAGTCTGTTTTGATCAATAACAAATTTAATATTCAGAGTCATACATAGCAATCCATGACAAAATAAAACTTTACTCAATCTAATGACCTTACGTTGATCTTCATTCAATGTCATATACTAGTAAGTTAACTTTGTATAACTATTTATCAGAAACAAATTACGTTTTAATTATGCCTATATTCAGCCTCAAATAACCACTTAGAAAAACTGCCCTGTGAATAAAATGGTATTATATATACATGTATATATGTTCAAATGTTATGCATTTTTGTCATTTTAGGTCCAGAGAAAAATGTTCTCAATATGTTTATGGAGAAAACCTGATGGATCACTGGTTAAATAAGAAACCTATGCAAGGAGAAAAAGATTTGGCAGTGTTCTTAGTAGATGCTGACAGCCCGTGCACTACACGAATGGTGACACCATTATCCAGTTTTTCATCACCTGGTTCATTGAACTCAGTTTTTGGTAGCAGTCTTGTGTCGTTAGGTTCTCGGGAGATTCAAGTATCGCCCCATTGTACTTTATTGTTTGAAGAATTCCATCATAAAGTTATGTTTCTGTTATCTCAAGCAGCATTTGATCCAGAACAGATTTCTGATGACGTTTTGTTTTTGTAATATCTTCATTAGACTGATGACTGAGTTGATCTGATTATGCACAAGTGCATAAAGAAATACAAGAAATACTCAACAATTGTAACCCTTCTAGTCAAGTTTATTTTGGACATTTATGTTCTGTTAACATTGTTTGCTCAGGAATCAATTAATAGACAATGTACCTTTTATGTAATGTATATTGTTCCAAGGACAATCACTAGTTTTTCATTTTTACAATGTTATTTTTTTATGAATGATTGAAACCAAACGGTTTGATTGTTATTAAAACGTTATGCAAATGTTTATTAAAAAACGTTATGTAAAGAATTATAATTGGTTTAACTTTTCCTTAGTTCTTTTCGTGATATTCCAGAACATCATTAATTTTCACACAAAGATTACTCTGAATGTTCAAACACAGTTGCTATGACGTTTTCCCTAGCTGCAATTCCTGACGCTGAATCCGGTTGGCCCTGTACTTGGGTATCTTCATCTTGACTGGCTTCATCATCTCCATCATCATCATCGAGATCTTCACAGGGCAGTCGTTTTTGCATGCATATATTGTGCAATATTGCTGTCGACATGATAACTCTGATTGATCGTTCAGGGGACAATGTAAGACCTTTGAATATGCATCTAAACCTCATTTTCCATATCCCAAATGTTCTCTCAATGACACAGCGAGTGGTTCGGTGTGCTTTGTTGTACCTCCTGTCAGCAGGTGAGACTGGGGTTAATTTTGGGGTCATAGGCCATGGTCTGAGACCATAGCCACTATCTCCAAGAAGATAGCCATTACATATTTGACCTGTCTCAAAAGCATTACATAGTCCACAGTTATTCCAGATAAAAGAATCATGGGTAGATCCGGGCCATTTAGCGACAACATTAAGGAATCTAAAGTCAGCATCACAAATCCCTTGAATGTTTAGAGAATGAAATCCCTTTCTACACACATACAGGTGTTCCTCATCTGATGGGGTGTGGATTGGAATCAAACTGCCGTCTACAGCCCCAAGAACATTGGGAAATCCACGAATGTTGAAGAAATTCTGCTTAACTTTTACTTGTTCCCGATCGGTCAAAGGGAATTTGATGTATGATCTTGCATGTCGTGAAAGGATCATCGATACATCTCGTATAGCACGAGATACAGCCATCTTGCTGACACCGTGCGCATCCCCAATTACGGACATGTAGCTCCCACTGGCGTAATACCGCAAAGCAATCATCGTTTGTAAAGAGACTGGGAGAGCCATGTTCCTCTTTGTGTACCTTGAGATATCATTTTGCAGTAATTCGCAAAGTTCAAATACAGACTGTCTATCTAGCCGATAATTCTTTATGATTGCCTGATCACTTAAAAAATCCAATGGATTTTGGCGATCTCTGAACAACCTCCGCGGTATACCACGGTTTTCCTCTCTGAGCATCAAAATCAGTGCCATAATTCCTTCTTGCTGGCAGGAATATGTACTAAGAGAGGTTTAGAGACGGTCATGTGCAGCCTTAGTCTAAGTGGACATTTTTAGCTTAAGTTCAGAATGTAGTTACGCCCTTAATCCTCTAAGAAAGGTGTAAGATTACATTACGGAGACCTTAGAGTTTACGAGCGCTTCTAGTTATCCCAACTTTGGAAGGGAACGCAAAGAGAGAGATAAGTAGACGTGTACAGTTAATCTTAAAATGTACCGTTATAATTGTCTACGATAGCTTTCAGTTACGCCCTTAGTATTTAAGAGAGTGATAAGTTGGTCTTATGTCTTAAGAGAGCTTCTTGCTACTGGCCCCAGGACTGGACATTAATAGCCAGAGTCCTTTGGGGTGACATCGTTTGCGCGATAAACGTTAAAATATTGGAAACGCAATTCTAAAATTCAATGTTATAACACTTGTTATAATGACATCAATGTTAATGTACCAGTAAAGGGTGATATAATGTACCAGTTAAGGACGATATAATGTACCAGTAAAGGGTCATATAATGTACCAGTAAAGGGTGCTACAATGTACCAGTTAAGGGTGATATAATGTACCAGTAAAGGGTCATATAATGTACCAGTTAAGGGTGATATAATGTACCAGTTAAGGGTGCTACAATGTACCAGTTAAGGGTGATATAATGTACCAGTTAAGGGTGATATAATGTACCAGTTAAGGGTGATATAATGTACCAGTTAAGGGTCATATAATGTACCAGTAAAGGGTGCTACAATGTACCAGTAAAGGGTGATAGAATGTACCAGTAAAGGGTGATAGAATGTACCAGTAAAGGGTGCTACAATGTACCAGTAAAGGGTGATAGAATGTACCAGTAAAGGGTGATAGAATGTACCAGTAAAGGGTGATAGAATGTACCAGTAAAGGGTCATACAATGTACCAGTAAAGGGTGATACAATGTACCAGTAAAGGGTCATACAATGTACCAGTAAAGGGTCATACAATGTACCAGTAAAGGGTGATACAATGTACCAGTTAAGGGTCATATAATGTACCAGTAAAGGTTCATACAATGTACCAGTAAAGGGTCATACAATGTACCAGTAAAGGGTCATACAATGTACCAGTAAAGGGTAATATAATGTACCAGTAAAGGGTGATACAATGTACCAGTAAAGGGTGATATAATGTACCAGTTAAGGGTGATACAATGTACCAGTTAAGGGTGATACAATGTACCACTAAAGGGTCATATAATGTACCAGTAAAGGGTGCTACAATGTACCGATAAAGGGTCATATAATGTACCAGTAAAGGGTGATACAATGTACCAGTAAAGGGTGATATAATGTACCAGTTAAGGGTGATATAATGTACCAGTAACGGGTGATATAATGTACCAGTTAAGGGTGATATAATGTACCAGTAAAGGGTCATACAATGTACCAGTTAAGGGTCATATAATGTACCAGTAAAGGGTGATACAATGTACCAGTAAAGGGTGATATAATGTACCAGTTAAGGGTCATACAATGTACCAGTAAAGGGTCATATAATGTACCAGTAAAGGGTGGGACAATGTACCAGTAAAGGGTGATATAATGTACCAGTTAAGGGTGATACAATGTACCAGTTAAGGGTGATACAATGTACCACTAAAGGGTCATATAATGTACCAGTAAAGGGTGCTACAATGTACCGATAAAGGGTCATATAATGTACCAGTAAAGGGTGATACAATGTACCAGTTAAGAGTGATACAATGTACCAGTAAAGGGTGATACAATGTACCAGTTAAGGGTGATACAATGTACCAGTTAAGAGTGATACAATGTACCAGTAAAGGGTCATATAATGTACCAGTAAAGGGTGCTACAATGTACCGATAAAGGGTCATATAATGTACCAGTAAAGGGTGATATAATGTACCAGTTAAGGGTGATATAATGTACCAGTACCAGTAAAGGGTGATACAATGTACCAGTAAAGGGTCATACAATGTACCAGTAAAGGGTCATACAATGTACCAGTAAAGGGTAATACAATGTACCAGTAAAGGGTCATACAATGTACCAGTAAAGGGTCATACAATGTACCAGTAAAGGGTCATACAGTGTACCAGTAAAGGGTCATACAATGTACCAGTAAAGGGTCATACAATGTACCAGTAAAGGGTCATACAATGTACCAGTAAAGGGTAATATAATGTACCAGTAAAGGGTCATATAATGTACCAGTAAAGGGTGCTACAATGTACCAGTAAAGGGTCATATAATGTACCAGTAAAGGGTGATAGAATGTACCAGTAAAGGGTCATACAATGTACCAGTAAAGGGTAATATAATGTACCAGTAAAGGGTGATACAATGTACCAGTAAAGGGTCATATAATGTACCAGTAAAGGGTGCTACAATGTACCAGTAAAAGGTCATATAATGTACCAGTAAAGGGTGATACAATGTACCAGTAAAGGGTGGGACAATGTACCAGTAAAGGGTGGGACAATGTACCAGTAAAGGGTCATACAGTGTACCAGTAAAGGGTGATATAATGTACCAGTAAAGGGTGATACAATGTACCAGTTAAGGGTGATACAATGTACCAGTAAAGGGTGGGACAATGTACCAGTAAAGGGTGATATAATGTACCAGTAAAGGGTCATATAATGTACCAGTAAAGGGTGATACAATGTACCAGTAAAGGGTGATACAATGTACCAGTAAAGGGTGATAGAATGTACCAGTAAAGGGTCATACAATGTACCAGTAAAGGGTGATATAATGTACCAGTAAAGGGGGATATAATGTACCAGTAAAGGGTCATATAATGTACCAGTAAAGGGTGATATAATGTACCAGTAAAGGGTCATATAATGTACCAGTAAAGGGTCATACAGTGTACCAGTAAAGGGGGATACAATGTACCAGTAAAGGGTCATATAATGTACCAGTAAAGGGTGATACAATGTACCAGTAAAGGGTGATATAATGTACCAGTAAAGGGTGCTACAATGTACCAGTAAAAGGTCATATAATGTACCAGTAAAGGGTGCTACAATGTACCAGTAAAGGGTCATATAATGTACCAGTAAAGGGTGATAGAATGTACCAGTAAAGGGTCATATAATGTACCAGTAAAGGGTCATATAATGTACCAGTAAAGGGTGATACAATGTACCAGTAAAGGGTCATATAATGTACCAGTAAAGGGTGCTACAATGTACCAGTAAAAGGTCATATAATGTACCAGTAAAGGGTGATAGAATGTACCAGTAAAGGGTAATATAATGTACCAGTAAAGGGTGCTACAATGTACCAGTAAAGGGTCATACAATGTACCAGTAAAGGGTGGGACAATGTACCAGTAAAGGGTCATACAGTGTACCAGTAAAGGGTCATACAGTGTACCAGTAAAGGGTCATACAATGTACCAGTAAAGGTTGATACAATGTACCAGTAAAGGTTGATACAATGTACCAGTAAAGGGTCATACAGTGTACCAGTAAAGGGTCATACAGTGTACCAGTTAAGGATGATACAATATACCAGTAAAGGGTCATACAGTGTACCAGTAAAGGGTCATACAGTGTACCAGTAAAGGGTGGGACAATGTACCAGTAAAGGTTGATACAATGTACCAGTAAAGGGTGATACAATGTACCAGTAAAGGGTCATACAGTGTACCAGTAAAGGGTCATACAGTGTACCAGTTAAGGATGATACAATATACCAGTAAAGGGTCATACAGTGTACCAGTAAAGGGTCATACAGTGTACCAGTAAAGGGTGGGACAATGTACCAGTAAAGGTTGATACAATGTACCAGTAAAGGGTGATACAATGTACCAGTAAAGGGTCATACAGTGTACCAGTAAAGGGTCATACAATGTACCAGTAAAGGGTCATACAATGTACCAGTAAAGGGTCATACAGTGTACCAGTAAAGGGTCATACAGTGTACCAGTAAAGGGTCATACAATGTACCAGTACCAGTTAAGGGTGGGACAATGTACCAGTATCACTAAATGGAACTGTCAGCAACAGGGATCTTCTATGTGACACCTCATCGGAACCGAAAACCGCATGGTCAACACGTGGTTAGAGAAGACAGATACCTTAAACTGTACAATTAAAGCAGCTAACGTCTCCGTTGTGTCTCGGTGATGCGACCCCATGGAATTTCGGATATACCGTAAAGTAGTCTATATACGGCACAATCTAAAGGGAAAGACGACGCGATCATTCCATCTTGTGATGAACACCAGAATCACGACCTACTGTCCGAGAAGGGAAGGAACAAGGTCATGAAGAGAACTCTGTGGAACAGGAAAACTGAGGAGGAGCCAAAGAATCATATCATTGTATTATTGTATTCATATTAGTCTCTTGTCGCAGAAACAAAATTCAAATCAAAATATATAACGTCTTATTATTTGTCCAGTCAAAACCAGGGACATACAAATGTACATAACGTCCAATTATAACGAATAAACACATAACAGACATATCACCGAATCATCACAGAATAGTACGACTTGTGTTATTACTGTTCTACCGTGTAACGACTTCAAATAAAACTTGATTTGATGCTATTTCAGAAAACCTGTCAAATTTGACTTCAACACCAATATTATTTATCAAATAAATTTGAATTAAAATATATTGTGTCACCAAATATTATGAATACGTAACGGCTGAATCAGCATGTATGTTTGGAGGATTTCCTAGACCATGGTCCTAAAACACAACGCAACCCAAACGTATCACAGTATAATAATTAGTATATAATCATTTTGATATCACACCTCTAATCAACCCTCGAGTCCTGATACCGGCCTTCAGGTAGAGAGTCGCCATCGTTAATGTATACGCAGTAACGTTAACACTAATAAACAAACCAAAATACAGAAGCGGTGCCATCCGGACATTTGAGAGGGGTTGTTATGTCACCAACGCCGACATTTTTAAAGAATTCAAACTTGTGGAAACTTTAGATTGATTACATACAAAAAGAGTATTATCATTAGTAAAGGCATGGTCAAGCACGACACACGTACAATGTACAGATATCGGAACATATACGTCCGTGTACCGTGAGTCCTCCACCCACGGCCACATTGGGTATTTGTACCTGTAACGTGACACAACAGTGTGTTGTCAAACACCCCGGCAATGTTCCTCCTAGGAACCTTATACCGTTTTGCAGGCCTAGTCACACCGTTTTGTAAGGTAAAAGTTAACAGAACATGTCGAGAGTGACGTCATCCAGTTATACTGTCTCACTACACATAGTCCCGCTACAACATCGAGAACATTTACTAAATCAACGCAATAAAAAAACATTGTCTCGTAATCCTCGCCTGGTGTATTTGACTCTAACCAGTGTATTTACATTACGTATAGGAAACTACCCTCTGTACTTTGCCATATAAGGAATATCTGTGGCCCCTGTGCTAGTATTACATGGGTAAGTGGTCATGAGAGTAACTTTAACTTGTACCCCAAAAGTAGTGGAAATTGTTCTCTGATTACAACATGGAATTAACCTTCCGTTTATAAATAGCATGTATAATAATAGCTTACCTTGTCCAACATGTATAGTGGTGAGTAATCCAACTATGAATAAAACCACGATGGAAAGCAGAGTCACAAACACTTTCTTCACAGATAGCGACATTTTTTAGCTTCGCATTAAGTCAAATAGGGTCGCTTTCGTGAATTTTAACGAAATACTAGAAGACTCCAAGTTGCGTGCGTAGCTCTCTTCGATACGGTTGGCTGATTCCGCTTCTGGCAGTACACCGTTTCAACAAGACTGGAGGTGTGCCGTCAATCGATTTCAGGTATAACCCGAGAACATAATGTTGACATTGGCGTATTATATAAATGAACTCTTTGTATCCGAGCTGCGCGTCACACATTTACAGACTATCTAAGGGTAGAATTACTGTGGAATTCCATGCTGTACTAGTACTCATTATGTCCATTTCATGAACGATTTAGTTTAATCCTAACTGACCTGTTTAGGCCCATGATCCGTCACGACCATACGTGTCCACTGCGGTCAGTTGGAGGTCTGCGGGCGTCAGGAACATATGTTAGGTGTAATTACCACTGAAGTGGCAGACACCATTGCAAAATGGCACCAAATATAAAGTTCCGTGCAGCTTTATAATTTAGGTACTATTTATAGCATGACTGTGTAACCTAATAAGTCGCGTACAGCGTTGAATACAATATACATATGTACCTACCTTTTTTCGTATACCTTTGTATTAGACAGTTGCATGCTTCCTCCTTGTCGGGTGTTCTATGAGAACAGTTTTACCTTACGGCTAATTATCCTACTTCAAGTTCAAGTTCAGGGTTCGTTGTATTAAAGTGTCACATGTGATCAGAACCTTGTTGTTTACAAGATAAACTGGGAGAGATTAGCCATTCATGAAACGCTGATTGGAAGCGTTGGATCTAGATATCTAGATACTATTATGAAAGACCAAGTACATTCAAATTTAATACACTTTTTAATTTTGTAGTAGACGATGAATTTAAATCACTTGTGAAATTAATTAAAGAAATAAGTATACGACTCAACAATATTTAAGATAATCTCTTGCTTAACAAATGTATCGATGTATTATATCATATGTCCTGTACAAATTTTGTATGTATATAATTCTCTACACTTTATATGTTTATGAGAATAAATATTGTCATTGTCATTGTCATTGTCATTACACCTGTAAATGTAAATGTATTGTTTAATCTTAAAATTGGAGGAATTAAATAGAATAGTAAAAATAAAAATAACAATGTGAAAATTTAACTTATATTTAGTCATAAAAGCATAAGTCGTGGACTTCAACACCCTTCCATTCACTTAATTAGTGATAAATGAAATCTATTTTAGTGATAATTGATGTCAATGGGAATATTCTTGGTATTGGAAATCATATAAGCAATGCGTACGCAGCTAAATTGTAATACATGGTGTAATGTGATAATGAAAGACGAGCAATCGCGAGCTCCCTATCACTGTATAAGGAGGGAGACGTTACCAGTAGTCTGACCTCCCTTCTAACCGACAATGGTAAAGAATAATTTCATTTATTATTATATTCCATAATAGATATTTTACAAATTTACACATTTTTGAAAGTTTGACCCCTTTTGACCCCAGCCCTAGAGCCACGGGTATCTTTGAGCAAGGAAGGTTCATGCATATTTTTTTCCAAAAAAGACGCGTAAAATTTTTATAAGAAATCGGAAATGTCCGCTGTGGACGGATAATGGAAAAGAAGAAGCAATAGACCTTTTAATATTTCCTGAACCCGACAAATATTGCATTTATAAACACGAAATTTGAGCAAGCAATTATTTTGTTTTTTGAATAAGATCTTGTAAACACTAACAGCATGAATTTGAAATGAAGGGAAGTAACTCTAATAGATCACAACGCATAGTGTAGTGTATAGGTTCCCAACCTACGGTCCATATCCTATCTAGTCCCTATGAGTAAGCAAGGAGAAACAAAGGAACATTGATAATCATTTTGATATATATATATATATTATTTTTCTAAAGTTTAATGTATCCGGGAGACAGTTCATTCTAAAAATATGCACATAAATCTAAGTTACGATAAGAAAGCAGGGGTCATACGAAAATCGTCAAACGGAACGTATACTTGAAAAAAAAAACCAAAAAAAATCTGCAATCTACAGACCCATAAAGCCTGGAATCAAATCCTCAACCAAGATGGAAGGGTCCTAATGTGCGCGATCAAATTTGTGACATTCATTGTCTTTAGTCCTCTTTCGAATATCTTGATTATCAGCTCACTATCATCAGATGGTGGGCTATTCAAATCGCCTTAGATCCGTACTTGTGGTCAGTTCGTAAACATGTTTGTAATATCCTCCTCCTTGGAGGGGGGGGGGGGGGGGGGGGGGGGGGGGGGGGGGGGGGGGGGGGGGCAACATTCAAATATTGTTTTGGACATAAAATTGGAGGAAAAACGAAGCTGATAAAATATTTTAATTTAGCTTTAACTAGACTGACTTTAACTGATAACTTAAACTTCACATCTCGATTATTCCGCATAGCCCATATAATATAACCCCTGCTTAGCAACCGAAAGGTTACAGTTATCCCTATATATATTATAAGTAATTTATCAACACTGTGGGCGGCCTTTATATTTTCATTTTCGATTTTGGAATCGAACTCCAGCCACCCAAGTGAAAGACTAGTGTGTTACCACTACACCACTACGCCACCCGACCACCCATAAAACATACAAGGAGAATGAACCCCCACATTACCACTACGCCACCCGACCACCCATAAAACATAGGAGAATGAACTCAGAAAGCCACGGCGACAACAGCTAACTGTGTGTTATAGAACTCAGAAAGCTACGGCGACAGCAGCTAATTGTTATAGAACTCAGAAAGCTACGGCGACAACAGCTAATCGTTATAGAACTCAGAAAGCTACGGCGACAACAGCTAATTGTTATAGAACTCAGAAAGCCACGGCGACAACAGCTAATTGTTATAGAACTCAGAAAGCTACGGCGACAACAGCTAATTGTTATAGAACTCGGAAAGCCACGGCGACAACAGCTAATTGTTATAGAACTCGGAAAGCTACGGCGACAACAGCTAATTGTTATGGAACTCAGAAAGCCACGGCGACAACAGCTAATTGTTATAGAACCCAGAAAGCTACGACGACAACAGCTAATTGTTATAGAACTCAGAAAACTACGGCGACAACAACTAATTGTTATAGAACTGAAAGCCACGGCGACAACAGCTAATTGTTATAGAACTCAGAAAGCCACGGCGACAACAGCTAATTGTTATAGAACTCGGAAAGCTACGGCGACAACAGCTAATCGTTATAGAACTCAGAAAGCTACGGCGACAACAGCTAATTGTTATAGAACTCAGAAAGCCACGGCGACAACAGCCAACTGTTATAGAACTCGGAAAGCTACGGCGACAACAGCCAATTGTTATAGAACTCAGAAAGCTACGGCGACAACAGCCAATTGTTATAGAACTCGGAAAGCCACGGCGACAACAGCTAATTGTTATAGAACTCGGAAAGCTACGGCGACAACAGCTAATTGTTATAGAACTCAGAAAGCCACGGCGACAACAGCTAATTGTTATAGAACCCAGAAAGCTACGACGACAACAGCTAATTGTTATAGAACTCAGAAAACTACGGCGACAACAACTAATTGTTATAGAACTGAAAGCCACGGCGAAAACAGCTAATTGTTATAGAACTCAGAAAGCCACGGCGACAACAGCTAATTGTTATAGAACTCGGAAAGCTACGGCGACAACAGCCAATTGTTATAGAACCCAGAAAGCCACGGCGACAACAGCTAATTGTTATAGAACTCAGAAAGCCACGGCGACAACAGCCAATTGTTATAGAACTCAGAAAGCCACGGCGACAACAGCTAATTGTTATAGAACTCAGAAAGCCACGGCGACAACAGCTAATTGTTATAGAACTCAGAAAGCTACGGCGACAACAGCCAATTGTTATAGAACCCAGAAAGCCACGGCGACAACAGCTAATTGTTATAGAACTCGGAAAGCTACGGCGACAACAGCTAATTGTTATAGAACTCAGAAAGCTACGGCGACAACAGCCAACTGTTATAGAACTCAGAAAGCTACGGCGACAACAGCTAAGTTGTTATAGAACTCAGAAAGCTACTGCGACAACAGCCAACTGTTATAGAACTCAGAAAGCTACGGCGACAACAGCTAATTTGTTATAGAACTCAGAAAGCTACGGCGACAACAGCCAACTGTTATAGAACTCAGAAAGCTACGGCGACAACAGCTAATTGTTATAGAACTCAGAAAGCTACGGCGACAACAGCTAATTGTTATAGAACCCAGAAAGCTACGGCGACAACAGCTAATTGTTATAGAACTCAGAAAGCCACGGCGACAACAGCCAATTGCTAACAGATCATAGCCAAGTTAAACTATGACATTGGCTGTTGATAGCAGCTCGAAAATTACGATACGATTTTCATTACAGTAGAACTTAGTTAACTCGAAGTTGAAGGGACCACGAGAAAACGTCGTGTTATCCGAGTATATGCCACAGGAACCGGCTGTACACAGCTGCTTTTTCTAAGATTAGGATGATAAATGAGTGATGGTGAAGGGCAAAGTCCTATTCGACTTTGTATCTTTTGTTCAATGCATTGATGGAATTCATTGTACAAAAGATACAAAGTCGAACAGGACTTTTGGATACGAATTGAGTATTAGACACGGACAGTAACGTTCAGTAGTACAGACTTTATGCATTGTATCAAGAAGAGAAAATGCTCTATACAACTGTTGTGTAACTTCCACATCATCTATTTACGACTTGTCAGTGATGTTTAGGTAGAGAAGGTTGGATAATCAGAAATGATGTTTAAAAGTATTGAAGGGTTGCTGAAGGGGGTTATTTACTCCCGAATTTAATCATAGTATTTTTAGGCTATTTGCTATTTTGAAAAATATTCTAAACCAAAATTATATATCAGAAGTCGTGTTTTTTGTACAATTTGTGGTCGGGTGGCACATTAATAACAGGATTTGATCAGTATGCTATGTCTATTATACCGAGAAGCTGTCAGGGTCACCCTCCGGATGTTTACCGAAATTTTAGCGAGGTTTGCAAAGTGCATTCTTCTCTTCGCTATGATAGGCTGGATTCGGCGTTTGCGCACACCGTAAATAACTCTCCTTGATTGTGTCATTCGTCAAATTATCACAATCGCCATAATAAACCCTCCTGTATGTATCCATGGTTTCACATAGTGACGTATCCATTGTAATTGTCTTTTACGTAACACCAACAGCAAGGAAGTGCACATAACTCCTGCTCCTTGTAACTCGGCCATAGTAAGATGTAAACTTGCGTTAAGACGCTAGGTGGAAGTCCTGTCATTTGATCTTCATACAGAGATATACACTCTTCACCTGTCAGAGAGAACATGTGTACATATTAACATTTGCTCCGCATTTCCCCATTGACACAATGCTAAGAGGCAGTTGCCACCATACGCCTATAACACCCAGTGCCTCAGGCTATAACACCCAGTGGGTCATGTGACATTAAAAGAGGCGGGATTTTTTTTGTATTGGTTTAGTTTGTTTTCAAAGTTGACGAAAACGGTAAGACAATGTAAATACAAATGTATAAGTATTGAACAGTGGTTTTAATGTTGTTATAGTCGATATGGCAGCAAGATGTATGGTGGGCAAATGTAGCATACCTCTTGCTGCCATATCGACTATAACAACATTAAAACCACTGTTCATTGCTTAAAATAAATAAACCTCAATCAACAAATCTACAGGGATATTCCCTCCATAATTTTCGAATATGCAGTAACTCCGGACATCTTTGCATCAAAGCAATTTACAAATTATTATCCGCAGTTATTAGATCTTTAGCAGTAACCAATGTCTTTCTCACTCCCTGGGGAGCGTACAGCCGGAGCTGCCAGTGCGGCGAGAGCACCTTACACACGACATTTCTTGCACTGCCTTACCGTGTACTCATTTACAGCTGAGTCGACTGGAACACAACGGAGTAAAGCATCTTGTTCAAGGATACAACGCATCGTCTGTGTCGGAACTCGAACTAGCGACCTTTAGCCACGTAGCCCTATGTCATACCCTAGACCAACTCAAGCTCAAGAGAGGAACACCGTTTTTTGTCAGGGATGAACTTTGTTATTGAAGAGACGATGACATAGTATACTACGATACCATCTAGATTACAGTGACTCTGTTCGAGCGTTATGGAAGACGCTACATACATGTACTTACGGTGGATTTCTCTAAATTAATCTGAAAACAGATGACACGAATAACATCACTGTTTCGTGATGGTTTCCTAGATTAGTTAAACTTTTTCTATTTTATAGCAATGCTGACACAAGTGACTGAACTGATTTTGATCACACTTCTTTGGCTTTTGACCGGAGTTCCCGAAAAAAAACCAACTTATATTGTTGGGCAGACTATCTTACACCTTTTATCGCCGGGAATCGGGTAATCAGCAGAACGACCCCTTAATGCTTCTGGTTCCCGGGTGTCCTTCAAGCTTACAACACTTAGACTCTTCATGAATGGGAAGCGGTTCTTCTAATTTATGAGTCCAGATTGTGTCTCGACCTCACATACAGACGCGTTAAAGTATATCCTTGGGAGAGGTCCCAAGCAGGTAACTTTTGTGGAACATGATCGATATGGCAAAGGTCTAAAGACTGGGAAGGAGGACTTGGTGGGAAAACTGGCCCCGATGACTTTTATAATGGTACCCTTATGGTCCTTATTTACCTCGATGGATTCCCAGACTCTCCACTGACAATATCGGCCTTGACTTCATCTTTATGGACGATAATACCAGACCACATAAAACAAAAGGTGAATGAGTAGTATCTGGAGCGAGGCTATAAAACAAGGGTGAATGAGTAGTATCTGGAGCGAGACTATAAAACAATGGTTAATGAGTAGTATCTGAAGCGAGACTATAAAACAAGGATGAATGAGCAGTATCTGGAGCGAGACTTTAAAACAAGGGTGAATGAGTAGTATCTGAAGCGAGACTATAAAACAAGGATGAATGAGTAGTATCTGGAGCGAGACTATTAAACAATGGTGAATGAGCAGTATCTGGAGCGAGACTTTAAAACAAGGGTGAATGAGTAGTATCTGAAGCGAGACTATAAAACAAGGATGAATGAGTAGTATCTGGAGCGAGACTATTAAACAATGGTGAATGAGTAGTATCTGGAGCGAGGCTATAAAACAAGGGTGAATGAGTAGTATCTGAAGCGAGACTATAAAACAAGGGTGAATGAGTAGTATCTGGAGCGAGGCTATAAAACAAGGGTGAATGAGTAGTATCTGGAGCGAGGCTATAAAACAAGGGTGAATGAGTAGTATCTGGAACGAGGCCATAAAACAAGGGTGAATGAGTAGTATCTGGAGCGAGACTATAAAACAAGGGTGAATGAGTAGTATCTGGAGCGAGACTATTAAACAATGGTGAATGAGTAGTATCTGGAGCGAGACTATAAAACAAGGGTGAATGAGTAGTATCTGGAGCGAGGCTATAAAACAAGGGTGAATGAGTAGTATCTGGAGCGAGGCTATAAAACAAGGGTGAATGAGTAGTATCTGGAGCGAGACTATTAAACAATGGTGAATGAGTAGTATCTGGAGCGAGACTATTAAACAATGGTGAATGAGTAGTATCTGGAGCGAGACTATAAAACAAGGGTGAATGAGTAGTATCTGGAGCGAGACTATAAAACAAGGGTGAATGAGTAGTATCTGGAACGAGGCCATAAAACAAGGGTGAATGAGTAGTATCTGGAGCGAGGCCATAAAACAAGGGTGAATGAGTAGTATCTGGAGTGAGACTATAAAACAAGGGTGAATGAGTAGTATCTGGAGCGAGACTATAAAACAAGGGTGAATGAGTAGTATCTGGAACGAGGCCATAAAACAATGGTGAATGAGTAGTATCTGGAGCGAGGCCATAAAACAAGGGTGAATGAGTAGTATCTGGAGCGAGACTATTAAACAATGGTGAATGAGTAGTATCTGGAGCGAGGCCATAAAACAAGGGTGAATGAGTAGTATCTGGAGTGAGGCTATAAAACAATGGTGAATGAGTAGTATCTGAAGCGAGGCTATAAAACAAGGGTGAATGAGTAGTATCTGGAGCGTGACTTTTAAACAATGGTTAATGAGTAGTATCTGGAGCGAGAATATTCGACAACTGGTTGTTTAGACCACTTGCCAGATCTAAACTCTTATAAATTAAGGTTTATGGAAATAAACCAGGTTTATATTCAACAATAACCATACCCTCCCAGTTACATGATTATTTTACATTATGTGCGGTACTGGTATATTAATCCAGATTTCCCAGATCGTTTGTTGTGACTGTGGTCAGTTTGATGTATACAGAACCGGGGCCGTAGATGATATACATAATTAGGGATTAGAATGCTGACCGCTGATTGGCTGAATAAAGCGCAGTGGTCAGTCAGTCCTAGTTCAGCAGCAGTAGCCATTTTGTATGCAGTAGAATTGTGAATTGAAACCACCACCATCCCCGCCACTCACCTTTATTTGGGCAGACTCCGCGGTTAGGTAGGAGGCAATTCTCTGATTAATATAATATAAATGAGATATTCGCTCATTGACACTCAATGTGGTAATGGCTTTTCGCTCATTAACATTCAAAATGTGGTAATTTGATGATTATTCGCTTTACCACATAATTGATTATACTTAATTCTCAAATATAGGCGTTCCAGATCTTCTTCCGGCTCTTGCAGTTTACAGCTATACCGAGTTGAAGATGCTGTGTCTTGGCATAAAGCCCTCTTCCGGCTCTTGTGTACGTATACAGCTACACCGAGTTGAGGTCACGTCACCAAATACTGGTACCCCTCTTCCGGCTCTTGTAGTTTCGGCAACACACCGAGTTGAGGGCTGGCACATCGTTTGAAGACTTGGTCCATACCCTCTTCCGGCTCTTGTAGTAATGCTTACATACAGCTTGCCTACACCGAGTTGGGGGTTATGAACAAGTTTCATATTATCTGCCCCTCGTCCGGCTCTTGTAGCTATTATACCACCACATATATATACACAAACTATGCTACACCGAGTCGAGGGGTAAATAATATTTTTAGGTTAGTGTAAGTAAGCTGAGTCTGCCCCATTCGCCAATTTATGTTTAACTTGTTTATGATTGGTCATATATTATGTTGGATTGAGAGATGGAAGGAGTGTGTATATTGTACGTGTTAACATGTTGCAACAATTATATATGTGATTGGTATGTACAAAATGTATTATACAGTACTCTTGTTGACTTATCCATGCATATGATATATGTGATAATGTTCTTACTATCAATAATAAATCCGTAGAATTAGTATCTGTCGTACAGTTATTTGTTTGAATATAAAGCATGTATAAGAAATGTTGAAGACAGCTCTACCAAAAATAACTATAAGTTTGGAACAGCTTTAGTATCCGGGTAGAGTATGCTATACAGAAACCAGGAACACCCACGATATATTTAGGATGTGTTTGGCTTAATCTAATTTCTAAAGTGTTCAGATCTGATCTAAGTGGGCCTTAGTAATTTGTGAGTAGTATGTCATGCTATTCAAAACGTGTTTTTTTTAATTTGCTACCAAATATCTGGAAAACATTACCAAAATTTCAATTAAGTACTCCCAAATAAGTCTGATTTTGATGAACCATTGGATGACAGTCTGTAATCGGCAAATTAAACCATTAATACCATCAAAACGGATTATCCATGAATATATCCACTGACTAAATATGATAATCTCATTTTTCATTTCAAAATTATGTTATTGATTCAACAAAAGGATTGAGCAATATGCTTTCCCTATATAAGCTCTTTTCGTGGCTTCTAGCATACTTTTGATATTGACGACACGATTAGACGACACCTGTCTTTCTGACAATCAACTTAAAAAGTGAGAGTATTGCTGCATTCACATTTTTGATACCTTTCCAGGTATCTGTTTTATCAACGTTTCTCAGCTTACGGAAATCACTTCACTTAAAATTTCCCATATAAAAGCATTACAAAATTTAAGGACAGTTCCCGAACTAAGATTTCCCCCATATTCCAATAATGCTTCCGTGTGGACAATTTTAAGGGTAAGGCTTTCTTTAAGGAATATTGATGAAACTGGGCCCTGATCGCGCGACATTTAAAAGGATCCTTAACTTAAGATTTTCTATTGGGAAGCATTACACAATATCAGGAAGGTTCTTAACTACGATTTCCCCTTAAATCAAATATACTTTGCTATGTACAATTTTAAGTTGAGGACTTTTCTTAAAACGTTGATTAATCCAGGACTATAACACGTAGTCTATTGGTACTGTTTTACGTTTTTAATTTACCACTGATTTATAGATTTTGATTTAGAATTATAATTAATTTGCATGTAGATATTATCTGTTTTATTACCCCACTGATTTTCAACATTTTAATGCAAGGACACATTTGATATAAATGTTGGCTATCCAATAATGATTGCATTGTTATGTTTTTTTTTATTTGTCAACATCTATTTATGTCGATTTTGTTTTCTGACGTCTGGATGACATTTCCTCTTTATCATCCGAGATTGCTGGATAGTAAGCTATGCTTGTGGACTTTTAAGTCCTCTAGTTTGGCATTACCATGTGCATCTCGATTAAATTCTTTTACAAAAAATTTCACATTCTTGACGAATTATTTCTTCATTCATTATCATGTAGTCTTGATGTCATATTTCAGCTTTTCCTACCCAGAAAAAAATTGATTGGAATTGAGGTTATTTTCCTCTGTCGTACTAATTTAATAAGTGAAATGTCTGCTTGCTTGTGTTGACACAGTAGCCATACAATATATATTTCGTATTCTAAATGACAGGCACCGAGATGACCAGCTGACCTTGTTTAGTGTCGTCTGACGCCAACATGCTATTATAGCGAACGGTATTCTGGGTCAATGTAGCTGACCAAGATATCACAACCGCAAATCAACACGGTACAGGTGTATATGTAAATAAGGAACGTGATCACACAGTCTTGACTGGAGATGACCGACCAGGGGTATACGATAACGCTTACTCTTCCCATTTTTTTAAAATTAAATAAAAGCCGATCGTAAAAGGTCAAGTGTGACTGCATTGTTATGTTAGAGTGAAACAGTGATGTACATGTATCTGAAAGGTCGATATCAAAACAAAACGGTTACTGCCATCTATATTTTGACCATTCGACTTCTTGCATTCCGTTAACCAATTGAGGTGTGGGACCGCAGTCGACGAGGATCACTTTGTAAAAGACAATTTAATCAGAAAACTAGCAGCTCTTTTAATGTTTTTAATGCTACTTGAGAATCAGGGAAGAGGAAAACGAGAAGTTAACTTGTACTTGTTCGATGCAGTTGCTTTGATCACTGTCTGTACACAACTACCGACCTGTCATTCAAATGGAGATGGATAGCAATGACTTTCACTGACATAGATATATTCCCACCTGATCCCCAAGTCACGTGACAGTTCTTCCGGAAGCTCGTCACTCACTGACGTATTCAATCAAAATGGATTGCAACATCCAAGGGCACAGACGGTTAAACTCTATACTACCTAAGTTTTTTTAAGACAAAAAAACTTTATAAATCAGTCAATTGAAAACTTGGAAATTGCATTTGGTTTCTGATTACTTGTCATAATGCCTTTTTGTAGGTTTGTAGGATTGTTCGATAAACAAGTAATAGGTAATAGTAACTTCGTAGTTGGTCTCCGGGGGGGGGATATGACAAGTTTCCGATAGAATTGAATAAAGTACAAAAAGTCTAAATCACCTTTAGTACTAGCATCACGCAAGTCTTTTATCTAAATGATAAGAATGCAACAGGCTGTTTTGATTTTTTTTTTCAATGTGCGTAACAATTGATAGCAATCAAACAGTGTAAATTGTCACCGTGTTCTCGGAATTATTTTCGTTCTCCAAAGTCATAAACATTGGAATATAAATAGACGCTAGAGAAATTTATCTTAATTTGGCAAATCTGGATCGTAAAAGATAAAAATGGGAATTATACCAATGCCTCCGACCCAGGAGAAGAGGTTTGGTAAATAATTTCCATACAACTGAGCCATTATACATGCATGTTTTTACATTTGTAATACATGTGTGTTAGCATTCTGGTCAAATTAGACGATTTCCGAAGAAAATAGATAAAATACGACGGGAAATTGTTACATTGTATGTATTTTCCAACCTATTTCAATTCAATTTCTTTATTGATTGTAGGCCATACGGCCCATAAGTACATATTATAAACAAAACAATACATGATAATGGCATAGAACAGCAATGCTACAGTACAAATACAAAGTGGAGTACGGATTAAAGATATAAAGATCGGATTTTGTTTGCTTCAAATATAAATTTGCCTAAGCGACTTAATTCTTTGATATTTTGTACACTTAATAACTGTATTAATTTGAACATTGAAGGCTTTTGCCAATAGTATTTCTTAATGAGGCGTCTTCTTAAATTGGTATACTTATTACATATTAATACAAAATGGTATTCATCTTCTATCTCAGTCGTTGATTTACAAATTAAACAGTGTCTCAAATTTCGATCAATATTTCTAAAGCGGCCAGTTTCGATGCTAAGGAATGCGCAGACATGCGTAGTTTTGATAAACATATTCTGAATTTCATAGGTATATACTTAGTTAAATAAAACTGAATAGAAAAATTATCCACAATATGTTTATATAAAACACATTTCGAGGACTTTTCTAATGCATCTCTCAAATACTGTTGGGCTTGGTCAAAAATTCTTTGTCGTATACAAGGTAAAATAGTTTCAGAGTTATTTGGTGATTGACAGAACCATATTTCGCCGAACCTAAAGAGCATAATACCTCCTTTACACCGTGTACCCAATTAAAACATAAACCAGTGTTTTTACTTAATAAAAAATCATATGCAGTATTCAAAATACAGTTTTTTGTGTCGAGTAGTTTGAACCAATATTTAATAATTATATATCTGCGTGTATATTCTAAGGGCAAACGACCAAGTTCCCAGCCTAACCTATAATTTTGTAAATGCACATTTTAGTGTCGGCCACTCAATAACAGAGCCTCTGACTGAAAGTGTCATCGACCTGAAAATAAAGTACTAAATAACCTAAACATTCGGTCACGGTTTTCCTACATATGTCCGTATCTAGGAAAACTATGTTGCGCATTATTTGTCGTATTACGTAACTCGAAATGGAAACAACGATCACGTTTCATCCAAGCCTGTTGATATGAATACATTACATGTAGATGGTATGGACTAGCTGAACCAGTGGTGGGATTAATAGAATCTTTCATCCCTTTTGGGGTGAGATAGGGGGATCTCAACCCGAGGGGGGTGGGGGTTAAATTCCCAAACACGAGACTTGCCGAGTGTTTGGGAACTTAACAATCTCTCCCCGAGGGTTAAGATCCCCTATCTCATCCCAAAATTGAGTGAATGATTATTTTTCTCTTACCCTGTTTTCCAATTGTAGTGTGAACCAAATCCAAACGTATGTATCAACACCTTCAGACCCTCGATCTCCCCTTCACTAGGAACAGACAGTGATCTATGGATTTACCCCTTGGGACCCTCGATCTCCCCTTCACTAGGAACAGACTGTGATCCATGGATTTACCCCTTGAGACCCTCGATCTCCCCTTCACTAGGAACAGACTGTGATCCATAGATTTACCCCTTCAGACCCTCGATCTCCCCTTCACTAGGAACAGACTGTGATCCATAGATTTACCCCTTGGGACCCTCGATCTCCCCTTCACTATGAACAGACTGTGATCCACAGATTTACCCCTTCAGAACCTCGATATCCCCTTCACTAGGAACAGACTGTGATCTATGGATTTACCCCTTCAGACCCTCGATCTCCCCTTCACTAGGAACAGACTGTGATCCATGGATTTACCCCTTGAGACCCTCGATCTCCCCTTCACTAGGAACAGACAGTGATCCATAGATTTACCCCTTGGGACCCTCGATCTCCCTTCACTAGGAACAGACAGTGATCCATGGATTTACCCCCTTGAGACCCTCGATCTCCCCTTCACTAGGAACAGACTGTGATCCATAGATTTACCCCTTGGGACCCTCGATCTCCCCTTCACTAGGAACAGACTGTGATTCATAGATTTACCCCTTGAGACCCTCGATCTTCCCTTCACTAGGAACAGACTGTGATCCATAGATTTACCCCTTGAGACCCTCGATCTCCCCTTCACTAGGAACAGACTGTGATCCATAGATTTACCCCTTGGGACCCTCGAGTTCCCCTTCACTAGGAACAGACAGTGATCCATGGATTTACCCATTGAGACCCTCGATCTCCCCTTCACTAGGAACAGACTGTGATCTATGGATTTACCCCTTGAGACCCTCGATCTCCCCTTCACTAGGAACAAACTGTGAGCCATGGATTTATCCCTTGAGACCCTCGATCTCCCCTTCACTAGGAACAGACTGTGATCTATGGATTTACCCCCTTTGGACCCTCGATCTCCCCTTCACTAGGAACAGACTGTGATCCATAGATTTACCCCTTGAGACCCCCGATCTTCCCTTCACTAGGAACAGACTGTGATCCATAGATTTACCCCTTCAGACCCTCGATCTCCCCTTCACTAGGAACAGACTGTGATCCATAGAATTACAACTTGAGACTTTCGATCTCCCCTTCACTAGGAGCAGACTGTGATCTATGGATTTACCCCCTTGAGACCCTCGATCTCCCCTTCACTAGGAACAGACTGTGATCCATAGATTTACCCCTTGGGACCCTCGATCTCCCCTTCACTAGGAAAAGACTGTGATCCATAGATTTACCCCCTTGAGACCCTCGATCTTCCCTTCACTAGGAACAGATTGTGATCCATATATTTACCCCTTCAGACCCTCGATCTCCCCTTCACTAGGAACAGACTGTGATCCATAGATTTACCCCTTGGGACCCTCGATCTCCCCTTCACTAGGAACAGACTGTGATCAGTAAAGCAGTTGATACCCTCACCCCATAACCATATACATGAACGAATTGAACAAGAACTTTTGATGTTTGGTCTAATCATACCAGGTGGACGATACAGGCCATCTGTGCCTCTTGTAATAGGGTTGAATTAGAGGCACTCTATCATTTTAATAGTTGTAATATAGAGGCCATGTATCATTTTAATAGTTGTAATATAGAGGTGATATAGAGGGCGTGTATGATTTTAGTAGTGGTGATATACGAAATGTAGAGGGCGTGCATGATTTTAATAGTGGTGATATAGAGGGCGTGTATCATTTTAATAGTGGTGATATAGAGGGCGTGTATCATTTTAATAGTGGTGATATAGAGGGCGTGTATCATTTTAATAGTGGTGATATAGAGGGCGTGTAATATTTTGATAGAGGTGATTTAGAGGCCATGTTAAAATAGCAATACATGCACTTAGATATCAGAAAACGATTAATTAAAAAGTCATTATCAAAATAAATCTAGCATGGTGAAATATGAACATTTGAAAACGGGGCGTCATTTTTTACTGTAAACAGATTATATTGTTCCTTGTTTAGACCAAAGACGAAATATGCAAGATAAATTAAATTACAATTGACACTAGCTAGTGCTTCTGTCTTGTGATATACTCAAATGTATGCATGTTTGTGAGCTGAGGTATTGGTATCTGGTTGTGATAATGTAAATGTTTGCTCTTTATGTTATATGCTTTGTCCTGATAAATTGCATGCAGCGGTGGCCGAGTGGTTAAGGTGTCCCGACACTTTAACACTAGCCCTCCACCTCTGGGTTGCGAGTTCGAAACCTACGTGGGGCAGTTGCCAGGTACTGACTGTAGCTATAGGCCGGTGGTTTTTCTCCGGGTACTCCGGCTTTCCTCCACCTCCAAAACCTAGCACGTCCTTAAATGACCCTGGCTGTTAATAGGACGTTAAACAAAAAACAAACACACCAATGTAGCAATAATTGTGCTTTGTTGATTGACCAGAGTTATTTCCCTTCGTTTATCTGTCACAACAATCGATAGGTTGACCGACGATGGAAAATGGGTAGATCGCTAATGGATGGTCTGTATTTATCTGCACGAGATCGCTGACTGTTCTCTCGTGATTGTGTCCTTAGGCAATGACCTTTATCCTAATCATAGTTTGTGACGGTCTTCTCCTGGGATCTGGTCATGATGGAATAGCTCTGCTAAATTAATTCTTAATTTGTTGTTATTGGCGACGCAAAATTAAACGCATTGTATGTTGTTGTTGGCAACTAGCGAACTATTAGGAGGTATCGCCTCAAAATGACCCTGGCTACTCATTGGTCGAAAAACAAAGCAATCATTAATGATATCAATACGGAAATAGGAAAAAATATAACTCGCTGAGGAGGAAAGTAGTCAGGTTTACTTAGAAATATACTGGTCTGTCAATACATTTGCAATTATTGCTAATTACCCAATTTGCTCAGTAAATCGACCATGTTCCGAGAACCTGCTATACCTATCATCATACGGGAACGATATGGATCGGTTATTATTCATGGTTAGTAATTCAATCGGCCCAGCAGAATATACTGTAACACGTGTGGAATATTCAGGCTTGTACTAGCAGTCCCTAACAGAAACACACGTCTGTAAAATGTGGAACTTGATCCTCTCTCTTTCCTTGACGTTTGAATTTTAATGCATTGTTTTGTTGAGCGCGTCGTGAGTACATTGTGACAGACGGCGATCCATGCTATAATGATATGTCGTCGTGGTTTAGCTAAGGCAATTACACTATCTAAACAAAGGCTCCCCAACAAGTGACGATTGTTTATCATGTTTATCTAACTCCAGTTGATTAATTTTCAAAGTTAGAAACGACACAAGCTTTAGTGCAATTACAAGGAGAAAAAACCCCGAATCCCAAAACACACACGCATACAATTCACGCATGCAACTCGCACACTAAAGAGGCCGTCCTAGTTGTTGGCAGAACTTTAAACAAAATCACGCATGTGTGACCTACATGTATACACCCAAGACGTCACATCTACATATAAAATTAACAACGTACGTGACATTTAAACAATTCGGACATTTAAACATTTCAATCATTTAAAACCACCAGTATTTTTTTATTCTGTTCATCCGACCCTATTATTAGAATAAAGTTACAATGTACGGCGCCCGACAAAATTTATAGATCTGTAACGTATATTTTAGTGATCCTGTGGCCAGTAGCTGAATGGCGTTTAATATAGATATTATATACATATTCATAATGCATGATAAGACCACGAGACTTCAGGTGAATCTCGGGAAGCTAAGAAACGGGCCGGTCCGTTTCACAGGCCCCAATCGGAACACATCGCCTTCGTCTAGTTTTGAAGAGAATGACGTGGGGTTCCGATTGAACAGGCATCTGAGAATTTTCTCAAGTCTTTATACATTTAGTACATTTTCAACATTTTTGGGGCTAAATTTTAAAAAATGGTAAAAAATGATACCCAGCTGTTCATAATATAGAGAAGGGTGGTAACTTGTGTCCTATTCCTGTTGTTACATTTAACAATAAAAATGTTTAAATCAAAGAACGCAATGCCGCCTCCGTTTCTTGAAAAAAAACAACAACATTGTATTTAAGGATTGAATCTTGATTTGGTCGATTTCATGGGGTCAGGAATTGAGTTGCTCTTGAGACAAATTTAATGAACTGCGAAGCAGTTCATGTTGAATTTGTCTCAAGAACAACTCAATTCATGACCCCATGAAATTGACCAAATCAAGATGCAATCCTTATATTTCAATTGTTTTTGTTTTTTTTTTCGAATAAAAAAGTTGGTCTAGATATTAATGTCTCGAAGCTTGTGCAAGTCCAAATGAGGAAAAACCCGAGGAGTTCCGGATTGTGCATGTCTAGTCGGTCGAGTAAAATAGTCCGCCATTTTAGGATTAAAAAACAGCATTATTTTGTCAAAATAGAAGTATTTAGCATATCTGGTTTTCCCTACAATACAAGAATACATTATAAATTTGATAATTTTAATAATTATTCCATGTTTATAACAACAATGTAGAAAAAGTTAAATCGTTCCGCGGAAGGATTTTGTCTCTCCCCTTAACCATGTATTCATACGCACTGATCAGTGTTAATCTGGTCAAATTCATGAGCAAATGAAACAGATTAAGTTTGGTAGTTTCACTGAGTCAAACTTGAGTAGAAATTGAAATATATATGTTTGATGTAGATAGTTACTACTGTTGATCGATAATTTCCCTTTCAATAACATTCTTTTTATTCACATTACGTCGAAAGCACCTCCGTTTCATAAAAAAACCCCACGCCATTTCCGCGATTTGGAAAAATCCGACCGATGGTGGCGCTGTTAATATTCATGAGCTCTGGCTGCAACGTTATTTGCTCTAGTTATTCTGAGGCCCTTCGTATTACTCTCCTCGAGACACCTCGAGGTTTACAATCGACGTCATTCACAAACCAGATGCACATCGAACGAATGAATTCGTGAATCTATATATAGATTTAGTAGCATACTGATCTTCATGAGAGGAAATCCTGACGTTTCCTATCCACACATAAGGATATGTTTGTTACTTTTCAATTATCATCTGAAATGCATAATGTAGTCACGCCATTCCATATGAAGATTTACCTGGTTTTTGGTAGAAATTATCACCGTCGATCGCGATACATCAGCCGTCTGCATCCTTATACACAGACATGGTGACCCTTTTGAATTTGCGTTCTTTGAGTGTTACGAAACAGTAGGCGAGCTGCATACAGTAGTTATTTTGAAGTTATATAACCATTTGTAACAATCACAGACTGAGATAGACATATAAAGGTAGCAATTGCAATTTTGACAGGAGGTTGGGGTTTTGGAATCCTTAATTTTGCATTAAAATTGTCTATACATTTGTTTTGACCACAGGGGCATGTGCATGTATAATCTTACATTATAAAAGGTAGTCAGAAAAAACTATACCATAAAACAACCATTTGTAGTTACATGATGTACCTGCCCTGCTACAATGTATCGGGCATCACATGAAGCCTATCCTTCTCTTTATCCCGAGATTACTGTTATTGGGAGTTACATCATTTTGTATCTTAAGCTTACCCTCTCGCACAGGACACTCCTGTTTAGCACTGGAACTATTCAATTGTTTTTTTTTTAAATGTCATCTGGGCTCAGCGCACGTTTCATTTGCGAGAATGTATTGTCCAAAACAAAATGTTCTTTGATTCCATCCCTTTCCTGGAATACAAATGAAACAGGTACATGTACAGTGTTCTGGTAAACATATGTACCAGGCGTGGAGTCTGCTGACATCTATTGTATTTCCTGGCTCAGTGCTCCTAAGGAAATATTTCCTACGGCATGAAAACTCTAAATCTGCATATTTGCAAGCGAGAAGTTATTCTTTGCTTGGCGCTTTATCCTATCTTTAAGTAGTAGTCTATGACTTTTGCAACCTGGTGTAACTACGAGAACGTTTGTTGTTCAAAATTTCCAACAAGCTCGACAGATCATAGTGATTACATACAGCTTGGACAAATCGTGTTGTGTGTGTTGAAGCTCTTGATTTTTAGCTGTCTATATGTACATGTAAGTTGCTTTCCAGATGATCTGAAGAGAGCCTAGCTACTGATCCAAAATGTGCGAGAATTTGATTTTTCATACATAAGTGCTTCCACAGGCAATATTCCTAATATGTAGACAGCGTTAGTAGTATGAGTAGCTGCTTAACATCTTTTAAAGTAAAATTACCTCGTGAGGGCACTTCTGGTCGAGATACATATGTCAAAGCATATACATTGTAGTAGAATTGGAAGGACATAAACTGTTAAGAAGTGGATACTAGTATCAGCATCAATTTTATTCTCATCTTGGAGTCCAGATTTCATAAGACTGTTGACACAGCGCCTGGATTTATGTATATTTTTTCAACAGTAACAGTAGCTGCAGATTTAGTTTGGAAACGTATCTTCCTCGACAACTACAGCTGTTTCCAACAGTACCTGGATATCATGTAGTTGGTTGACTAGTAAAGTGACATCCTCGGCATGTTGGAGCCTTCCAGGAAGCGGTAGCAAAATGACGCCACAGTTCTTGTTTTCTCCAGTCGACCAAATAGGTCGTGGATGTACACTTTGTGTAGGTTCGTACTCAGCGCTTCTCCTGGTTGGACTACCTTGAGGATTGAGAAGCTACATGGATCGTTCCCCAGACCACTTGACTATGTTTCTATTAGTAAAATGCTTGTCCTTCAACACAGTCGATGTATGAGTACGTCCATGGACTCAATACAAATAGAGCTTTTTGGGAAAACAACCATGGTTCACGACATCAAATTCTGATTTAGCTTCAAGATATGCTGAGAATTTAGCCATTTTAGCATTCTGTGCTTCACTGAGTACCTCCTCAATAAACGTTTTCACACATGAATGGTGATTAACCTGTCGTGAACAACCTCTGTAACGAGGTTTGTACTTCATTGGTGACGGGACGTATACTTTTTCGGTGTAACAGTCATGCCCCTAAAGCTCTTTGCCTCAGACTTTGACCCTTTGTTCTTGAATTCATGTGTAAGCGACACTGCTTTTATATTGACTGGTAGCGATCGGATGAATATAATCGATTTCAAAATTATCATGGGTACTACGATGGCAGCATCTGCAGCATGTATGCTCTGTTAATATTCCGTAGATATCTTCAGCCTCTTTCCTATTAAGTTGGACTATTACGGTAGTAGCATCCGCCTGGCGAAATAAGACAGCTGGAATGTCATCAGCACATATCTTGGAGACTGGATCTATGTCAAGGGCCGCTTGTTTCGCAAAGTCGTTGTTGAATGCGCATTCATCTGCCGGGACAAAGGTGGCAAAATGTTCCGTTATGCCTTTTAGGATGACATCAGCCCTGTAGGTGTAATAATTATTGACTTGTATCTAAGCTACACATTTTTTCATGTGTCCGTGGTGCTTCTGTACACTCTTGCTTCCATAATCTCACACCTGGAGATCCATGACTCTCAATTCGTTATCAATGGTAGGTGATATTTCATTCTCTTGCGACTAGTGTAGTTGGTTGAGATTTTTGTTAGAATCTATCGTTGCTGTGAGTATCATGGATATCATTTTCTTGTTGGACATTGGGACAACATCTCTCTCTGTGGACTTATTCAATGTACAAATATGGGCACGAATGATGACACGCCTCACAAAGTTCATGTACACCTGAAAAAGCAATCAGCATATATTATTATACCTCAGACTTGTATCACAGCTTCTGATTAGTGAAAACCATGTCACGTGATTAAAAATATTCGTTATGTCAACCACAAATTTTATATCTTCTGGTGTTTTCTGCTGAATTGGTAGATATGTACATGCATTAGTCATACTACTAGCTGTTATACCTCTAATACTATCTGTCCGCTGGGATGACCCTGGCTGTTAATAGGACGTTAAACAAAAACAAACCAAACAAACCAAACGCTCTGCGATCAGTTGATTGCTATTCACTGCCAGTTCCTGTTCATGCCAGCACTAGGAATGTACGCAGCCATGTTGGTTTATGACGTCACCTTACTTAACTTAGGAGTTTTTAAATGCCAAATGAAAAATATATTTAATAAGAAATACTCATAAAAAAAAGAAAAGAAGATAAAATAGGATCCCAACACTAAGTTTCATAAAATACATTAAAATTTTGGATATACAATGTACGGTGTAGAGTGTTTCTTGATATAAAAAAAGTAATGATAAAGAAATGACGTCTCGTCCACATATCGTAAGATAGTGAAGAAACATACACAGAGCAACATATTAATGTACTAGAATAAAGAAAAAAAAGTGAATATTTTGATATTTTCTTTTTTGTAAACTATTTTAGAAAACCCTACCGAAAGGATTAGAAAGAGAAAGAAGCATTCCTATTGAAATAGATATATGTAACAAGTTATTAATCAATTTCTTGGCAACAACATTATGACGTAATATAATCAAAAACATTAGAGGGGATAATAACGTCATCATGATTTATATTGTAAAATTGTAAGATTGTAGACTTGTAATTACCGCTCCTATACAATACACTGCATGGTATAGTATCGTAGAGGCGTGGAAATTACAAGTCTAATCTTAATTAGATTGGCATGACGTCATACTGTTGTTACATGTACCAAGGTCTGAAAATGACCACTTTTAGTCATAATGTTTATCTTTACATTATATATCCGCTTGTTTAACTATACACAATGTCTTCATCAAACTAGACCATGCATGTATACATAAATATGTATGGGCCGTCGGTTGGGAACTCGTACCAAGTTCCTGTGATACTACATATTGTACAGTGATCTGGAATCCTATCGGCCATTTTGTTACAACAGCTGTAATACCCGTGTTTACGCTGTCCAGTCATCCATGTACATACCTGCACACTAATCCCCCTAAAGTCAGGTAAATTTTTGATGACCGTGATGCTGAAGGTATAACAGAGAACGAGCTATAAATTCCATAACGGTCAATACATGTAGGGATTTCATTGTGGTTATTGTGCGGGGAATATGTACACGTCGATGATTACACGATCAATTTTGCTTTCACGGCCTGTCATGAAAGTAGGGTTTTGTCTTCGTTGATAAATCGATTGTTCAAAGAACATAGGTTAATGTCAGTAAACTCTATTGTCATAGATAGATACCAGAGGCGTGGGGACACTCGAATACAATGGAGACGTACAGGTTTCAGTGATCAGGGTGTTGAAAACAATATGAATACGTGGTGCAGTTTAAAGGATCAAGTCATGTGTCACAAATACCTGTACTTAGAGAGTATACTGAGGATCAACCCTTCTGTCACAAATACCTGTACTTACAGAGTATACTGAGGATAAACCCTTGTGTCATAAATACCTGTACTTAGAGAGTATATTGAGGATCAACCGATCTGTCACAGATACATGTGCTTAGAGAGTATACTGAGGACCAACCATTCTGTCACAAATACCTGTACTTAGAGAGTATACTGGGGATCATCTCTCCTCTCACAAATACCTGTAATTAGAGTGTATACTGAGGATCAACCCTTGTGTCACAAATACCTGTACTTAGAGAGTATACTGAGGATAAACCCTTCTGTCACAAATACCTGTACTTAGAGAGTATATTGAGGATCAACCGATCTGTCACAGATACCTGTACTTAGAGGGTATACTGAAGATCAACCCTTCTGTCACAAATACCTGTACTTAGAGAGTATACTGAGGATCAACCCTTCTGTCACATATACCCGTAATTAGTGAGTATACTGAGGATCAACCCTTCTGTCACATATACCCGTAATTAGTGAGTATACTGATGATCAACCCATCTGTCACAAATACCTGTACTTACAGAGTATATTGAGTATCAACCCTTCTATCACAAATACCTGTACTTAGAGGGTATACTGAAGATCAACCCTTCTGTCACAAATACCTGCGCATGTGGGTTAATGTTGCGTCCCGTTTTGTTGCTCATTAGTGTATTCATGTAAAAAATACATTGTTGTACATTGTTGCAACTTGTACATTCCAATGACGTCACATTGTTTACAGATCCCGCGTTGTGTCAGCACTGCTTGACACGAAAGCTTCATTCTGTGTTTTTTAGTGTTTTTGTTAGTTTTCTTACAATTCAATTGATCAGGTATGATTAAACAACCCCAATCAATATGAGGTGTGGATGTAAGTTTAAGTTTAAACGGCATGTTGCGAAAAATACTTCAACTTTCACTTTGACAGTGCATTCGTGATCGGAGCTTCGATCGGCTGTCATGGCAACGACGAGGACGGTGGTTTTATCACAGTGTCGAATTTACAAACTTGCATGTACAGCCGAAAACGTCTAACTATACCTTATGTCTTTGGAAATCATCTGTAAATAATTATTTGAATTAATTACGATCCATTAGTTTATTAACGTTTGTTCTTTTCTTTATGCCGATTTCGATACTTAAAACACTGAAGAGTTCCAATATTGGAGAAGGAACATTAACACTTGCTCTATAAATCGTTCTAGAGCACCCGACTACCCTAAATCAATAATTATGAAACAGGTAAGAGCGTGAAGGTAATTGTATGGGAACAACGAAAAGTGCTGTACATTCTTACGAAAATGACAAACATCGTCAAAATTACTTAAAATGTAGTCAATTAATCGGCACTTCGTCAATTAAGACCAGTTTATAACGCCGTTATGTAAACATACTTGAATAAATAGAAGAATGTACAGCACTTTTTCTCGGTTTCTTAGCACGATGAATAAGTGATCATATTTGTTTGTACGACAAAATACGTTGGTCGGGTGCTCTGGCCATAGTTACCGACCAAGTGTTAATGTAGTCCTTCGTGCCGGTCACGTGACCACGCGAGAACAGGAGGACCGACGAAAACATCGCGATAAAGACGTTGGACACCTAACATTAAAATCCGATCAAGAAAACAAACAGAACTTACCGGGAAATCATTAAATATTGAATTTATATAAAAACATGACGATTTTTGTTCTTTTTAATTATAAATGCAACATTAACCCAAATGCGTGTACTTAGAGAGTATACTGAAGATCAACTCTCCTATCACAAATACCTGTACTTAGAGAGTATATTGAGGATCAACCCATCTGTCACAAATACCTGTAATTAGTGAGTATACTGATGATCAACCCTTCGGTCACAAATACCTGTACTTAGAGGGTATACTGAGGATCAACCATTCTGTCACAAATACCTGTACTTAGAGGGTAAACTGAGGATCAACACTTCCGTCACAAATACATGTACTTAGAGGGTATACTGAGGATCAACCATTCTGTCACAAATAACTGTACTTAGAGAGTATTTTGAGGGTCAACCCTTCTGTCACAAATACCTGTAATTAGAGAGTATACTGAGGATCAACTCTTCTTTCACAAATACCTGTAGTTAGAGGTTATACTGATGATCAACCATTCTGTCACAAATACATGTACCTTTACTTAGAGAGTATATTGAGGGTCAACCATTCTGTCACAAATAACTGTACTTAGAGGGTATACTGAGGATCAACCATTCTGTCACAAATACCTGTACTTAGAGGGTAAACTGAGGATCAACACTTCCGTCACAAATACCTGTACTTAGAGAGTATACTGGGGATCAACCATTCTGTCACAAATACCTGTACTTAGAGAGTATACTGGGGATCAACCCTTGTGTCACATATACCTGTACTTAGAGAGTATACTGAGGATCAACCCTTCTGTCACAAATACCTGTACTTAAAGAGTATATTGAGGATCAACCGTTCTGTCACAAATACCTGTACTTAGAGGGTATACTGGGGATCAACTCTTCTGTCACAAATACCTGTACTTAGAGAGCATATTGAGGATCAACCCTTCTGTCACAAATACCTGTACTTAGAGAGTATACTGAGGATCAACCCATCTGTCACAAATACCTGTACTTAGAAGTTATACTGAGGATCAACCCTTCTGTCACAAATACCTGTACTTAGAGAGTATACTGGGAAACAACACTTCCGTCACCAATACCTGTACTTAGAGGGTATACTGGGGATCAACCCTTGTGTCACAAATACCTGTACTTAGAGAGTATACTGAGGATAAACCCTTCTGTCACAAATACCTGTACTTAAAGGGTATACTGGGGATCAACTCTTCTGTCACAAATACCTTTACTTAGAGAGTTTATTGAGGATCAACCCTTCTGTCACAAATACCTGTACTTAGAAGGTATACTGAGGATCAACTCTCCTCTCACAAATACCTGTAATTAGAGAGTATACTGAGGATCAACCATTCTGTCAGAAATACATGTACTTAGGGAGTATATTGAGGATCAAACCTTCTGTCACAAATACCTGTACTTAGAGAGTATATTGAGGATCAACCCTTCGGTCACAAATACATGTACAATGTACCTGTACTTAGAGAGTATATTGAGGATCAACCCTTCTGTCAGAAATACCTGTACTTAGAGAGTATACTGAGGGTCAACCATTCTGTCACAAATACCTGTACTTAAAGAGTATATTGAGGATCAACCGATCTGTCACAGATACCTGTACTTAGAGAGTATACTGGGGATCAACCCTTCTGTCACAAACACCTGTACTTAGAGGGTATACTGGGGATTAACCCTTCTGTCACAAATACCTGTACTTAGAGGGTATACTGGAGATTAACCCTTCTGTCACAAATACCTGTAGTTAGAGAGTATAATGAGGATCAAACCATCTACCATACATATGTATTCCAAACCAAACATGATCAACGCGTAACATCGTATATACTTTTTTACGAATTACTGTATAATACGAAATACGAATTACTTTTTCATTCGTTTCAAGTAGACAAATTATGTAAATTATTTAATAGAATGTTTGATCAAAATATTGTACGTACCTGATTCAGTTAAAATCACATTATTTTATGTTTTATTTATTTCATTTTTTTTAAATAAATATTCCTATTTGCCACCGGCGTGCAAGGTACACATAGTAACGACTATTACAAAACGACTAGCAAGGACAACACGAATAGCTCATTTTAAAATATAAACAGTGAAAGGAGAAACACATTAGATTAGGTTTAACGCGTGGTTAAATCAGTTAAAATTGCTATGTGGACATTATGAGGGTGGGAACGCCATACTTCAATATTCCTTGGTTTTACTTATTTGACTATTTATTTTAGTAATACTTATTGTTCCTTTCTCTTGTTTTATTTCTATATTGTAATATTAATGTTAAACATTAAATCAGAAGTATGGCCCTACTAATCCTCCACACACGAGGCGCGTTATTAGATTTATTTTCTTGCTTTCTATACCAACAATAAAGTGGTTAAAATCTGGTAGGTGATCAGCAATGTCGGTAGAGTTGACTCCCTTGTGTAGTGAGCAGGATACAGAGGAAATCGCTCTACAAGGTATATATACATAACTAAACGACGTCCTCGCTTTACCGACTTCATTTATGATATGATATGATATGATATGATATGATGTGATGTGATGTGATGTGATGTGATGTGATATGATATGATATGATATGATGTGATGTGATATGATATATGATATGATGTGATGTGATGTGATGTGATGTGATATGATATGATATGATATGATGTGATGTGATGTGATATGATATGATATGATGTGATATATGATATGATATGATGTGATGTGATGTGATGTGATGTGATGTGATATGATGTGATGTGATGTGATGTGATGTGATGTGATGTTATGTGATATGATGTGATGTGATGTGATGTGATGTGATGTGATGTGATATGATATGATATGATGTGATGTGATGTGATGTGATATGATATATGATATGATGTGATTGTATGTGATGTGATGTGATGTGATATGATGTGATATGATATGATGTGATGTGATATGATATGATAAATAATGGAGGCAGGCAATATGCCCCTACATCCATATCTCAATTATTCAATTAAAATGTTAGTGTTTCTTCCGGATGTTGCGTTATAACCCGCCAAATGGTTGTATTTCAAATCAAGGTCCTTCCAGTGGATGCCAAGGTTGATTCCAAAGTCTTTTATTGTAGGAGAAACAACAACACGTTCGGGAAGACTGTTCCAGATGTCCACGATTCTAAAACTTTATGATTTATGATGCAACTGTTCAGAATCTTCATACAATTACAACCATATAACAGTTGTACGAGTTCGCGTTTTCAATCATCAACTTTTTGAATTATATGTATTTGTCCTGAAACCTCATGAATGGATTTTCCTGGGATCCAAATTCAGGTCATTGTTTCTATAAATAGATTTTCGTCGTCCTCGCTCTACCAACTTCGTTGTATAACTTCGATTTTTACAGCTATGACCCTTGTTATGATATTTAGCAGTGTTTTCCTGAGTGGCATTGTGACACTCTTTGTTGTATAGGTCAATGTTGAATAGCGATGGAATTCGTATCGCTTGAGATGCCTTGTTTTTAGTTGAAAGATAAGCAATATGCACAGATTTAAGCTAAAAAGTTGTATTTTCTGTTTTATTTAAAATATGGGCAATATGTGCAGATTCAAGCTCAAACTTTGTATTAACGGCTTTATTTATTTGATATTCCTTAATGTCAAAATTGATTATCTACTATATTTTTTGAAAAAAAAAAAAATCTCAGAAAATGGAGATTTAGATTTAACTATACAGAGTATATCTGTAGATGATTTGTACTTTAAAATGGTACCCACGTCTTATGTATGGGACAGAGTACTATTGACATGTAGGTGTCGTATTACTTTGGTGTTTGGATCTTTTCCCCGACTTTTTTAAGTCATCAAAGCGATACATGTACAAATACATGTACAACTGGAGCTCATCCTGGACCCAACTTTCTTTACATTTCGTCGCCAAAATAATCAGTATATATAACCCCTGTAGTGCTGTCACACGTCCCAATCTGTCATATAGATTATCTTTATATTATAAGTTTTTACCAATTGTGTTTATTCCTATATTATTACATTGATATATGTACTCTTATACCATTGGTATTCAATCAATCTATGACATGCAATGTTTATATTTAAATTTCAAACAATTCTATTGACAAAAATACAATTGTCAAAGGGATTATACATCAGGTCATTAACAGTAAATAGTCATCTAAATTAAAATGTATTCAATTGAAGGGAGATAACTCCAATATGATTATCATACTTAAATGATATTTAAATGGTGTAAGAAAATAAATATATAATTCAAATTTTTCATTAACATAATAACTTGAATAAATGATTCTATTTTTTAGTTGGTGATTATATTTTGCAAATATTAAGTGAAATTGTGGCCCCCTCCACATACAGATACAGGCCAAGGACTGTCCATTTCACATTAAGTAGGCCATCCACTGATGAGGTAGGAGACACAACTACACAAAACAGTTTGCTTTTTAAAAGGAATCAGGGTTTATTTAGTATTTTCGTTTCAATGGGACGTTGTTTTAAAAATTCATATTGGAGTTTCACTTCATGAGAATAAAAAAAAAGACAACATGTAAATAATAAGTTGAAATGAATAATTCATAACAATATGTATTATATAAACTGTCTATTATAGAATTATGAAAGTATTGAAATATCTAAATAATGAATATACCCATTGAAAATCTCGAAATGGAATTCATGTACAATGTTTATATTATGTTAACAATTGATTCGTTGCATTTGATTTAATTTAAATTACCAGCTGTCGTATCACTTAGTATCGTGCAAACCTCCCATCCCACTCAACCCCCCTCTGTCTCCCTCTCATTCTCTCCCTAATTCCCTTTCCCTCTCTTTCTCTATCATATAGTCATATATTACCATTATACGTGATTATAAGCTTTATTTAGTCCAGAAATTTTGCTGATTTATTACTTATTGTTGAAGATAAATCAATAAATCAATAAATAACATCTAATATTCAAATATAATATACTTAATCAAAATCAGGAATTTGTCTCATCAAAGAAGTTTCATCATTGCCGTGAATCGTGGTATCGATGATTTGGGATACGAGATGATTTGGCATCACTTTTATCCCATTTTTATTCGGCGACTTCCTTCTTCATATTAATTGCAATACTATTGATATTGATAATTAATGCATCGATTAAAGTCAATCAGCATAAATTACTATTTATGATAATTCAATGCTATATTATTCCATATTACGGAAAAGGTTGTTTTTGATTTTATATGATCTATAGCATATCCGGTCAAAGTCGTTTGATGTCGTCTGCTTTTGTTTTACGCCAATGCTATTTTCGATTTATATTTAGAGTGGGATACAGCCTAACAGAGAAGGAAAAAAAGGTAATGGAGTTGATGATATACTAAGTAACGATTAGTAATATTATGGAAATATGTCTATAACCGACACATTTACGTTCAAACCTATTGAGTACAGTACAGTACGGTTTTGTCAGCAAAATATTAGGATGCTTGTGCGAGTTATTTCCCTTCACTCATATCCAAAAGAGTCGTAATTCGATATATTGAAGAAATATAGATGTAAATAGTCTAGTAGATGAATCGATGATATATAACGTTACTATATGAAATGATAGGTTATAAAGCGAAATACTCCAATGGCTTCAGGAACTCGACTCACAAAGCGAAATACTCCAATGGCTTCAGGAACTCGAATCACAACTTACTAATTTTCTAAACATAACAGCTATATTCTAGGTAACTGTAACTGTTGGTCGTTAGCTTACTGTATTTGATTAAAGTACAAACTCCGCTTTCAGAACAGATATATTACTGTACTGCATTATCAATAAGGATATAACATTTTGTCATTCAAATTTAAACGTTTAGGCCTATAATACTTTATATATAAATCTGTCAAATCTATAACAAAAAGTAAAGTTTAAACTAATTTGTTCCAGGATGAATCGAGGAACATTGTCGGACAAGCAGAGTAACGCTAGAACTTTACTCGGAAAGCAACCAGGTGGGCTACGACAAAAATGTACTGTGTTTCGGATTACTTTCTAAAATCAGGTCATAGCTTCTATCAAAACAAGGTGGGTTGGTATGACTGGGAAGCGACTTGCCAATAAACCAATCTTACATGATACGGTTTAAAGGTTAACATAAAAATCTAGGTTTTGTCGAGATGCCCGAAAAAAATATTAATCGATGGATTTTCAAGATTGTTTTTCATACGGTAATATAGGTGAAAGTAATCTTCTATATTCTATAGATGTAGATATATATGTTTATTCCTGACGTCATTCAATATAATGGAGTGGTGCATACACTTAGTTAAATCCCATTGTACATTTTCAAACAAAACAATCTCTAAACTTCCTGTTTTTCAAAATCTATAGCGTATATGCCTCTTGTAACTAATGATAATATGTAGATTAGTCTTCTTTATGTTAAAAAATTCCATTGATATTCAGCCCGGACCCTTTTACTCGACGCCTCGCCTCCTTTGCCAGACCACCAGCAGGTAACCAACGACCTATGTGACAGTTTAGAGAATGTTCTTTCTGTGGCCTGCAACATCGGAGGACCATCCAGGATGCCCTTGTTCAGTGTGCTGGTACTCACATCCTACCCAGAGGTCAGTAGAAGTTTCTTTGTTGTAATGTTGGTGGTATTGTGGGTTTGAATGCAAGTCCAATGGGAAAGATCATGGTTGGGTGTAGCACACTCGCGAATATATTGATATTAAAATTAAATTAAATAGTGTACAGCATACAAGAGATAGTTTCTATAGCAACTCTAAAACTCAATTCAAGACTGTTAACATATACAAAGTTTGAACTATCTAAAAGCTTTCAGTCTGTACCACAAGCTCAATACATTTTTACATATCTTATTGCGTTTGATTGATTTTGGCTCGTTTCAAGCCCATTTTTTTTTTTTTTTTTTTTACATTTTTGCTCTTTTCTTTGTTTTTGGGTCATTAAGAATGTAATGCTAATGATAATCCAATTAAATTATTGAAATACAACTTAAACATAAATTGAGCAATACCCAGAACACAATTTATCCTCCATTTAATCCTCAATAAGAAAAGTTTTCGCGGTATTGTAATGTGGCTCTGTTTACAAACTGGCGGATTTAAGGGGTGGGGTGTGTGTGTGTGTGTGAGTGTGTGTGTGTGTGTGTGTGTGTGGGTGTGTGTGTGTGTGTGTGTGGGGGGGGGGGGGGGGGGGGGATTGTATGAATATATCGTGAAATACACTAGAATGCAGGATTTTGCATTTATCTGCTAATTTTTTTCTTGGGGGAGTACCCCCGTACCCCCTGTAAATTGGTACGCCCCCCCCCCCCCCCCCGGTGACACAAAGTAACGAGAAAAATGTTATCACTAGTTTAAACATAATATACATATATGATCAAATCTAGTTACGTTGAGAATCACCTGTCTATAATTAAAAAAATGAGCCTTTACGGAGAAATATGTACAGTAACACGACTAAGAATACATGCTCACCGATTGAAAATTGGAACTGACAAATATACAGTGGTATTGAACGTGAAAACAGAAAATATAATAAATGTTTGTACAATATTATTGATGATTAGGTACTTTTTTAGCCCACCATCATCAGATGGTGGGCTATTCAAATCGCCCTGCGTCCGTGGTCCGTCGTCCGTCCGTCCGTCCGTCCCTCCGTCCGTCCGTTCTCACGAAATGGTAGTTATGTGACTGATATTGTGGCCACATCATAGTTATGTGACCTTTCAGAATTATGTGACCGTCACATAGGATTATCATTTAAAACTGTGTAAAATAGGTAGTTATGTGACTTAAAAATATCCAAGAGAGAGGTCACATAATTTTTAGGGACAAGCATCATCCGTATTATGGATGTCCGTATTGTATGTTATAGGTGTTACCTCCCTTGCTCCGTTGCTCTCCGAGGTAGTCTATATCAATCTGCCGCTTGCTTAACTTTCACCATCCTGAACTCATCGGGTATTATCGCTGAAATAATGTAGATTCCTCGAGGAGTTCCGGATGAGACTTTCACGTGTCAAGCGTCTTTTTGACGAAACCAGATCACATGTGATGCTGGCCTCGTGGTGTGATCGGAAGAAGAACGAAGGTAAGTTTGGGGTATTGTTTAGTAGTTAGGCATAAGAGATTCTGAACTATGTGACGAAGAAAACCAAAAATTGTGTGATTAATAAAAGCACCTTTGCGATGTTGATGCCGATTAGGTTTTATAACTAGCGGTCCAAGTTAGCGATTTCATCAGACAGTCAGAAACATGACGAACTTTGAAAATGACATTCCTTGCACATTTGTGCTTTTTGAATCAGATTTTGAGTATTCACAGGCGTGTGCATTCTGTTCTGAATCAAACCTAGATGTTTTGGAACTTCACGTCCATGGATTCGGCGTAATTGTTTTTTTCTTGCCTGAAGAAGGAAACGCATGTTGTCAATTTTGTGTTTCACTTGGATTATCGCCTGTGCGATTCGCCAGACAAAACATATAACTAAATTCATTATTCAAATAGATTTGACAGGAAAAGCAGGTTAGCATTTTTTCATTTGACATTAATTTATCTGATGATGTACTGAACATTATTTCTTGTTATTGGGTTCAACATGGCGGACCTGAACATATCGACACGACGTTGTATCGGATATTGTGAGTTTGAAAAACTATCAGAGTTGGTATCTGCAGTAAACTACTGCTATTTCAAAAGACTTGATTTCGAAGAAAACTATATAAAAAAATGCGTGTATTTCTTTGATGTAAATGCCATCCTTGGATTTTCGACTTACTGTACGAATCTTGGATTCAAATACAAGGTTATCAATATTTGAGAAATGATATCGTCTGGTTTGAAGGTCAGTATGAGTGGTAACAAATCTGTGACTGTTTTTTTCGGGCCAAATATCGGTCCCTAGACTAGAGAATTTCTGCTGCATTTTTCTAAAATCTTTTCCCATTTTTCGCAGTTCAATGCAAGTTATAACGTTAATTAACAAATACTGTCATGTGAATTTCAAAACAATTTTCCTACTTTACGTTGGCCTTTTCAAATTTTAATGTTTGAAATATTTTAATTGATTATCACTAGATCGGAATATTATTGATTTTATAGAGAAAATCATGTGTTCGAATTCGAACTACATGCCTATTCGAACTGACCTGGAAAATTTGACAGTCTGTACGTGGCACTCTGTGCCGTGTAAATCTGGCTTGGAAAGTTCGAGAACACATGGTGCCTGTACATGTCCTGTCATAAGTTTCTTGCCATGTAATCTAGCTCATGACGAGGTTCAGATATTTTCTGATAGACATTCCTCGCCTGAGCTACGATTGGCATCAATGTCTGCTTGTTCAGCAAAATTATTGATGTCCAAACTCCAACAAAACAAGGAAATTTCAATATATTCTGACACACATTAACATCTATTGTAACTGTTATCAAACTAATTATCTGTCAACATGATCTTAGGCCATACCAATTTAATTTACTGTTCGTCGGATTTACCGCTCCAATTTCGTTTTGAAGGAAAATTGACGAATCCGGACTTAATTTTCCCGGGTTCGAAATTTAGAAAACACTTCTTTTCCGGATCACGGAAGCGTTTGAAACAGAAGTTTGATGCTTTCAAGCGTTTGCGGCACTGACAAAATACTCGCGACTTGAACTGCAATGATATCGATGCTTGTCGTGTATTTCCACGACCGAGACAACTCGTTAAAATGCATAACAAAACATTAAATATTGATAATAGCTAACAAGTAGCGAAATGTAACATCAGTTGGTAACAGTACAATAGCGTACCGAAACACAAAACGAAGGTCTATAAGATAAGTCACCTTGCCATTTTCGATGTTTAGTTTCCGCGATTTTATTTCTAGGCTAGCAATTTTTTTTTCTTGAAGTATTCGAATTTCAATGCTTCATTTGGAATATTTAAGATTTGAATATTAGAGCACGTGCTTGCTTCAGTTACTGTGCATTTATAACAAATATAATGACGACGACACTGTCGACAGACTATCTGAAATTTAGCTGTGATATCGTACCTGTATGTTATTGTAGACAGTTCTAGACGACGGACGTAACTTCTGAAAATTTGTTCTCTCCAAAACTGTCCGATAAGGTTGTTACGGTAAAACAATTGTTCTTGATTCTTGATTTTGTTTTGAAATTTCACCAATAAAATCTTCACACTACATGTACAAACATCTATGCCATATTTTAATTCTTTGATAGTCATAATGTACATGGACATTGGGGTGTTAACTGATAAAAAGCATTCCCATGTACGGATTGATACATGGCTTCCTGCTGTTTTGCTTGTAATGATAGTGTTTGACCATATATATATACATTAATATATTTTTTTCATCATAGAGAATCTAGTCCTAATTGGGTTCTTATAGATATCTTGCTAATCTTTCCGAAACATTAAATCAAAGTTAGTGTCTAAAAATGTTTAATTATTACAGTTTAAATGGTATATTTCGAATAATTCCTTTCTGAAAAATACTCGCTCGCTCCGATTTTAAAGGGATTCAGAATTTTTTTTAAAGTAAAAAAAAATTTGCTCGCTCGCTCCAATTTTGAAATCCCATTTTCCGAAGAACAAGATATCAAATTGGTATGGCCTTAGTGTCACATAATTATGGACATATTGGGTCACATTATTTTTGGCAATAAATTTGGTAAGATTTTACTGATTGATCGTGGAAGTCGAGGTTTTCTATCAGAAGAGATGAATATATAGATATAATTTATAAATCCATAATGCCACATAATTATGGACATATTAGGTCAAATTTTTATTTTTTGGCAGTAATTTTGTTCAGATTTTTCTGATTGATCACGGAACTTTGGAAGTCAAGATTTCTTTCAAAACACATGAGTAATCGATAGTGCCACATAATTATGGACATATTGGGTCACATTATTTTTGGCATTAATTTTGTTCAGATTTTTCTGATTGTTCACGAAACTTTGGAAGTCAAGATTTCTTTCAAAACAGATGAGTAATCAATATTGCCACATAATTAGGTCACATTATTTTTGGCGGTGATTTCTGTGAGATTTTCTGATATGATACATTTTGGGGTATGAAAGTCCAGATTCCCAATACAATTAATATGAATGATCTAATTGACTTATTTTTTATTGTCACATAATTATGGACATACAAATGTTTTGGGTCACATTATTTTTGGCGGTAAATTTTGGAAAGATTTTACCGTTTGATCAGGCCAAATTAAATAATATGTGTGTTTCCTATTCCCTCGCAATTTGAATCCAGGTAGGTAGGTAGGAAAAACATTTTATTTTATCAAAACATTTTTATATCGCCTTTTCGAAACAGTAGAATCTACAACAGGGATATCGATGCCAATCATGTGATAAATGTATAATTAATATATAATTACTTTTAAAATTGGTTTATTCGTATGTTTTTTACTGCTCATCGACAGCCAAGATCACTTTTGAGCCAAACAGATCTAGATTGTCGTAGTGATGACTTACTTGACCTGCTTGAAGCTTTATAATATGCTAGACATGTCTGTCTTCAAACTGTCCTTATTATTTATGAATTATAATACTAAAAATAGAAAATTGTCATTGTTGTTCTTCAATAATTTAACAAAAGATACACATGAAAATATTGATAACTTTGCTTTGGGGGGCCCAGGAAAAGCACTCGTCCTGACGAGTAGATTTTGCCGACGGACGAGTGCTTTTGATCGTCAACTAGTCCATCGGATGAGTAGAAATTGTCTGTTATTTGTAAGTGTTTATATTCATGCTAAAACCCCAATAAACGTGTGCCGAGTTGCTTGTTTTTAGATGCGAGATGGAGGTATTTGATGTCTTGATTACTGTGTTGCTAACCTGAACATGCAAACGTAATCATGTACAAAGGTGTAGTAATAATCAGCGGGATTTCCGAGTAAGTAGCGTAAATCATTTTGATTATTTGTACATCTTTCGGAATATATTGAAACGAAGCGAAGTGAAGCCAGTATCTCATGGTGGCCATCAACATTGCAACAATTTTATTTTATTTTAATTGCCATTCACTTTTTATGATAAGTAGACATTGTCAGAACATTATCTTTAATCAGCAAAAGAAAGAGTCGATAGCTTTTTAGCACTATTTTATTTCCGTGAGTTTCAAATCTTCCGAGTTTGTAAAATGTACTTATCAGGTACGATGAAATGTGTTTACAAATGGCACGAAGAAGACTGGCAAATCGTAATAAAATAAGGAAGATCTACGATGCTCAGTTTATTAGGCATACTGTATGTAAAACAGATTAAGCCTATACAGTATACATTTGAGTGTGATGCATCTTTTAACTATTAAAGAAATCGGACGAATTCCGGAAAATAGCGAAAAAGTGTTTCAGGTCGGGCACATTTTTCCATGTAGGTCGGGGAACCGGAAACACACATATTATTTTATTTGGCCTCATGGAAGTCAAGATTTCTATCAAAAGAGATGAATAAATATAATTATAAATCGAGAGTGCCACATAATTATGGACATATTGGGTCACATTATTTTTGGCAGTAATTTTGTTCAGATTTTTGTGATTGTTCAAGAAACTTTGGAAGTCAAGATTTATTTCAAAACAGATGAGTAATCAATATTGCCACATGATTATGGACATAATTAGGTCACATTATTTTTGGCAGTAATTTTGTTCAGATTTTTCTGATTGTCGGATCACGAAACTTTGGAAGTCAAGATTTCTTTGAAAACAGATGAGTAATCAATAGTGCCACATAATTATGGACATAATTAGGTCACATTATTTTTGGCGGTGATTTCTGTGAGATTTTCTGATCGGATACATTTTGGGATATGACAGTCCAGATTCCCAATACAATTAATATGAATGATCTAATTAACTTATTTTTTAGTGTCACATAATTATGGACATACAAATGTTTTGGGTCACATTATTTTTGGCGGTACATTTTGGAAAGATTTTTCTGATTGATTGTAGACTAGAAGTCGGATTTCTATGAAAACACATGAATATAAATCAATAGTACCACATAATTATGGACATATATTAGTCACATTATTTTTCAGGAGTTTATCACTCATCTGTTTAGGTCCGTTTAACGGACCCATTAATATTCCCAATGACAAAAATGTGAGATTTTTCCTACTTGAAAATTCCCTATCGAAATATCCAAAACAATTGTGTGGTTTAATTTTCCTGACTCTCATACTTGAAAACCTTGTTATTCCAGGTAATATTCATATCTAAAGTATAGTCAACTATCATAACCACCATATTCTCTAAATACAGACAAGATATGATTTATGTAGTTATTACAAGAGTATTTGTCCAAATTTCCCAATTTGACCTCGAGGTCTGTTTCCCAAAACCCCCTGATAAAGCCGTTTTTTGCATGTAATTTCTGTTAGGTTTTTTTATATGGTACATTTTATATGAAATTTCAAAATATATGATAAAATATATGAGTTTTAAAAAAAAATTTGAAAAATATGAAATTGTTTATTTAGTGAATACAAATATCATGATTATTGACACCTCATGTTTGGATAATGAATTTGATGGTTCATTCGATTCTCTTTCTGAATGTCATATATTTTCAGATATAAGCTGTCCATGCATGTTTTCATGGTATGAAATATAATTTGTTGTAATACCACCCCAACCCTGCAACAAATTTGGGATGGTATACTGGAATCACTGTCTCTCTGTCGTCCGCATATCTTGTCTGGAAAACTCCTCCTAAACTTGTGAACCAATTTCAGTGAAACTACACAGGAATGTTGGGAACCATGTGTAGATGTGCATTCTGGTTTTTGGTTGCCATGGTAACCTGGCCACTAATAATGTCTATAACCATGTTTTTGTGTTATGGCCCTAGCTCCATAGCTCAAGAGTCCTGAGAACAATTTTATTCCAACTTTGTGAATTGTCTGACTTATCAAAGCCAATGATTTGACAATTATGGAGGTTGTCGCTACCTGATTGGTAACCAAATGAAGACCTACATATAGATAGTACACGTATGGTTTTTCCAGACTGCTCCTATAACCTTATGAACCAAATTCATTATACAAGTACTGTGTATATTTTGCAAATGATAGGTAGCAGAGGGTATTATATTAGTTAGCTATTGCTTACACTGTAGCTAAATTATAATTTCAGTACTTTCATTGCAGAGGGCGCCGAACATGGCGAAACAGTATGGTTGGGTAAAGCTCAAAGGTGTATCAGCAAAAATCAGGTGGCCAGTAGAATTGCTGGATTATAAAGATAATGAAGTACTTGTTTACTCCAAATCTGATGATGCAGAGTAAGTATTTATTAAAGGAAATTAATTTCTTTTAGAAAACTCAGTAAATTAAACCTTCTAAGATGTATATATCCTTTGATGGGAAATTTAAAGATTTTGCTAGCATTTTATCCTCACATTGATGAATCGAAGCTAATTATATTGATGATTTATAATATTGATTTGATACTGTAGATATACAGTTAAACTAACTGATTTGGAGCAGGATGATCACAATGATTGGGAACACATAGGCCTAAGTATATTATTGTCACTGATTTTATAATTGTTTATCGTGACTGTGCTCACTCTAGCCTGAAAAATTGTCTAGCAAAATCTGCTAAAGGCCACTTTTCTCTTTTAGCAAATAAGGATGTCCTTTAGCAACTTTTACTCGTTTAATATTCGCTAAATTCAAGTGTAGACATATTTTAAATTGAATTTGATCAATTCTTATTATAAATTTATAGGTTTGTTGGTAGTCAGTATTTGATAAGAATGGTTTAGGAAATTAAGGATTTCATTTCATTAATAACGAAAATGCTAATGGCTAGAGTGAGCACAGGCACAGGGGCTTGGCACGATTTTCCAAATGATAGTCTATATATATATGTATATAGTATCAAGGGTAGTAACTACAAAGAGGGGGAAGACGAACGTATTAAGAAAAAAGAACCGCCATCTTTCCCTTCATTCGGAACGCTTCTTGGCTGTACGACCACTGTAACAACATAAACAAAGTCACGAAAGGTTAGGGAAAGATGGCGGTTCTTTTTGAAGACGGTAAGCTCGGTGATGTAATATGGAATTGGCTACGGCACATGACGGATAACATAACCAACCGACATCCTATATTGACATAGTTATGGTTACTGTATACCGCTGCAAGCGTCGATTTTTTCGATTTCTGAATGGTTATTGAGGTACCCATTAGAGGCGAGGCGACTATTCAACCGGACAGGGAGATTCCGACCTAGCCATTTCAGCATCTATTTCCGAATTCGTCAGGTCATAACTTGGATAATACTTGGCCAATTTTGTTCATCGAACACTCATTGGAAAGATAAAACATTTCTCTTTAAAGTAATGTATGTGTCACTAAGATTTTTGACCCGCAGAATACGACAAATTATTTTTTTTTTAAATACGTTCGTCTTCCCCCTCTTTGTAGTTACTACCCTTGATACTATATACATATATATATAGACTATCATTTGGAAAATCGTGCCAAGCCCCTGTGAGCACAGGGTGTTTATTTATGATGTTCAGTTGTTCATTCTGTTCTATTTCCTGGATTATACATACGGTAAGTCACCGGTCAGCCTGAACAAAATAAACCAATAACATAAAAAATCGATATGAACTGTCAAAGACGCTAAACTGCCGACATCAGGACATCCACATCTATTTGGAATAAACATATATGTCTAATATGATGAAACTATATTTACTTGCACATTTTAAAATTGTGAAAGTGGTATGCTTTGATTAGGAAAATATTTACACTCGAAATCAAAATCAGGAAAATGGAGCCATTTGGTAAGCCCCAAAACAGCACACGTCTATTTGTGTATTGCGCATGCCGGAAGTGTTGCGTACTGTGTCAGAATGTGAAGTGTGAATTGAGACCTAATTCTTTGTCTGACACCTGCATGCCGTTACTTGACAATAATTGGAACGGTTTACCCTGTAGATAGTATATATGTATACTACTGTGAAAAGTGTTTTAACTGGGCCCTAATTATTTAAGGAATAACCAAGATTATTTTTGGGGTTATACAGTATATACCGAAAAAACTGTGCACTTTGCATAAATCCGCAAAGCGGTTTATGCACAATTGTTTTGGTATATACCGTATAACCCCAAAAATAATCTTGGTTATTCCTTATTTAGGCTTATAATTTATTTCTAAAAGACTGACAAAGTTTTCTAATGCATAGGTAATGGATGTTTAGTCCTGTCTGATTAAAATAAAGATCACTTTGGGAACACATTAACTTTGCCGGTCCCCAGAAAAATGGCGCTAAACATTATCACCGCCAAAGGCGGTTCCTTATAGAATTCCGCGAATTCTCTAAAATCTAAATTAGGGCTTGTAGACCATTTTAAAGGTGAAATTCGTTATCTACGTGCGATAACCAAAACTTAAGGTTTTAATGTAAGTTTTTAACTAAGAAATCCAGTAGCTACCGTGAAAGTTGTAGGGTTCTGATTCTGGAAATTCCCATCCGTTGACAAGTTAGCACGTGCGACACATGCGCAGACGTCATGTTTAGACTTTGAGTCTCGGCCCATGAAAACATAAGGCATGCCATGTGCTTTGTTTTGTGTGTCATTTCGATTGTAATGATGAAGCAGTTCAAAGTGTATTATACGGGATTTAATTCTTACAGTAGGTGATTAATTCGAATGGTATTTCTTTGGGGCTGCCGCCCCAAAACCCCGCATAAAATCTCTAAAAACATTGAATTCTGTTCTTCATCTGCATGTGTTCATTGATATGTCTGCTATCGTCTGCTTCAGCTTCGGTTTACAAAAAAGGTGTTTGCTTCTCCCCCAATAAATCTTATCTGAATAACTGTTATGGTGATTTTATGTTTTACTTGGGGCTACCGCCCCAAACCCCGCTTTTACAGTCCTCAGAAAATGTTTCCATCACGTTTGCTTCAGTAGCTCTCGAAGCGAGGAACAAAATGGCGTTGCCTTTCATAGCAACTGACCCCAGGTCAACTGACATGCACAGTAACTACTAATCTCGCGAACTTCCGGGGACCGTCAAAGTTAATACTTCACTCACTTTGCACACAAAACAACAATGCACAATAATTTCTTAATCAGTAACTTCAGCCAAACAATGCGACGTCATGCACACAACTTCTGGTATATGACATCATCACTTTTTATGTTGACATTTTTTAAGTTATACGATATAATCTGAAAAAAGTCCATCATTGTGGGAATGGGGAAAATTAAGTTATATATAAACATACCCATATTAATCAATAAATCATATTCGTAGGTATCTCCAAAATTTGATGGACCTTAACTGGTCATATCTCCGTTTGGCACATGTACAGGTATAAGTAATAATCAATTCAAGTGTATACGTAATAATTAACAGGTGGTTTTGAATCGATAATATGTTACTATTGTATACATAAAAAAATTATGTAATTATATATTAAGCACTGAACACTCCGAGAATACACAAGTAATTTTTTAAATTGGCATATATGTTTTTATGCGATAACAAAATTGACGCTTTCATGCTCTGTACTGGAGCGTATAGGTGAAATTATCAGAGAAGTAAACGAACAATTCCCGCATTATCATACTCAAAAAAATTATAACTGAACTGTTTTGTATCATTGTTAAACATGAATAATTAGATGTAGAACTAGATAGAAAATTATTGTTTTTATTGATAAAAATGTGTATTCGTACTAAATGCTGATTCGGACTGACCGGTGACTAATGTAACCGTATACATGTACATTTGTTTTTGGGCCATTATTGTTTGCAGTTTCCCCGACTCAATTTTTTTCAGTAGGTATATAGGTGGCAGGCATTTATTCTTTTATTTTTCAAAATATCATATTTCTGTATTAAAAACAGTTGATTTAAGCAAATTTTCAGTAAAATATAAAAACATATTAAAAGTTAAAAACAAGGCTGAGTAGGTGCCACGTTAAGTAATTTGGTAGGGAAACTGCAAACAAACACTTTTGTCTCTTCGAAGAAGAGGGAGAGCTTATGTTGTCACCCCGGAGTCGGCATTGATTTTTCTAATGTTAAATTTTAAACATCAGATTTGTACAAATGTGCTGATATTTGGCAATACAGATAAACTATCCCCTGCCAGAGTCAAAATAGATGATATTATAATTTTTGAAAATTCAGATGTTATTGATATTTTTGGACTTAAAATAATTTTGCATTAATTTGAGGTGTAAGCTGTTGAAAGGTATTAATACATCATTTTGTTCTTGTACTGCTTGCTGCAATAAAGTTTGAAAATCTCATTTTAACTGATTTTGTTTTCATATACGTATGTATACTAATCAATCAACTCTTTATATATTGAGATATCTTATTTTCAGAGTATCTAGAGAGGAGAAGTATTCTGAAGTCCCTTTTTGAAGAAGACCTGTCCTGCTTCAAAGGTAATTTGTTATGTGACTTTAAGAAAATGTGTTTTTTTAACTAAACTGCCAAAATGCAAAAAACATTTTTTTGAAAGTGCATACCACTTTAACTAAGAGCTGCCGTCTTCCTTGCAAGATAAATACTGTATTTTTTTAACATCCACAGAAGGTCGCTCTCGCCCTTCTACCACAGAGGACCAGCCTCGACCTTCCACAGAGGACCAGCCTAAACCTTCCACAGAGGACCAGCCTCCACCTTCCACAGAGGACCAGCCTCAACCTTCCATAGAGGACCAGTCTCCACCTTCCACAGAGGACCAGTCTCAACCTTCCATAGAGGACCAGTCTCAACCTTCCACAGAAGACCAGTCTCGACTTTCCACAGAAGACCAGCCTCAACCTTCCACAGAAGACCAGTCTCGACCTTCCACAGAAGACCAGTCTCGACCTTCCACAGAGGACCAGCCTCAACCTTCCACAGAGGACCAGTCTCGACCTTCCACAGAGGACCAGTCTCGACCTTCCACAGAGGACCAGTCTCAACCTTCCACAGAAGACCAGCCTCGACCTTCCACGGAGGACCAATCTCGACCTTCCACAGAAGACCAGTCTCGACCTTCCACAGAGGACCAGCCTCAACCTTCCACAGAGGACCAGCCTCCACCTTCCATAGAGGACCAGTCTCCACCTTCCACAGAGGACCAGTCTCAACCTTACACAGAGGACCAGTCTCAACCTTCCACAGAAGACCAGCCTCGACCTTCCACAGAAGACCAGTCTCGACCTTCCACAGAGGACCAATCTCGACCTTCCATAGAAGACCAGTCTCAACCTTACACAGAAGACCAGCCTCGACCTTCCACAGAGGACCAGTCTCGACCTTCCACAGAGGACCAATCTCGACCTTCCACAGAGGACCAGTCTCGACCTTCCATAGAAGACCAGTCTCGACCTTCCATAGAGGATCAGTCTCAACCTTCCACAGAAGACCAGTCTCGACCTTCCATAGAGGACCAGTCTCGACCTTCCACAGAGGACCAGTCTCGACCTTCCACAGAGGACCAGTCTCAGCCTTACACAGAAGACCGGCCTCGACCTTCCACAGAGGACCGGCCTCGACCTTCCACAGAAGACCAGCCTCGACCTTCCACGGAGGACCAATCTCGACCTTCCACAGAAGACCAGTCTCGACCTTCCACAGAGGACCAGCCTCAACCTTCCACAGAGGACCAGCCTCCACCTTCCATAGAGGACCAGTCTCCACCTTCCACAGAGGACCAGTCTCAACCTTACACAGAGGACCAGTCTCAACCTTACACAGAAGACCAGCCTCGACCTTCCACAGAAGACCAGTCTCGACCTTCCACAGAGGACCAATCTCGACCTTCCATAGAAGACCAGTCTCAACCTTACACAGAAGACCAGCCTCGACCTTCCACAGAGGACCAGTCTCGACCTTCCACAGAGGACCAATCTCGACCTTCCACAGAGGACCAGTCTCGACCTTCCATAGAAGACCAGTCTCGACCTTCCATAGAGGATCAGTCTCAACCTTCCACAGAAGACCAGTCTCGACCTTCCATAGAGGACCAGTCTCGACCTTCCACAGAGGACCAGTCTCGACCTTCCACAGAGGACCAGTCTCGACCTTCCACAGAGGACCAGTCTCAGCCTTACACAGAAGACCGGCCTCGACCTTCCACAGAGGACCAGCCTCAATCATCTGCCACTGTATACCAGTATTCTGTTTTGACCTCTGGACTTAACAAGTCACAAAAGGTATATATCATTGTTATGAATATCAAGTGCAGATTACCGGTACAGCAAACATAAAGCAAAAAAAAAAAAACTGACATACTAATCGACTCTTTGTTTTCATTATGTGTGGAGGTTGTAAAATTGAGTTTTGGTTTGGTAGGGTTTTAAGTGGTAAATGTGAAAGAGTTCATATGGTATATGGTAACATTGTATTACATTTATTTAAATTTGAAATATCTGTTCTGTGTGATATATTAATAACTAACTAATAATCATTTTTTTATCATAACTAGGATGAAGTCCAAATTGTATGCAGAAAGTTTGGTTGGGTATTTTTTGATTCCTATCATCCAAAAATAACGCATCTTATTATGAGAACAGGTAAGAAATGGACAAATGACATATTGCGTTTCATTTTATTGAATGTTAGTTTCAAATTTAGAAACCTCAAAACAAACAGAAAATTCTAGTGATATTTTAGGTCATCTGTTTCTTTGCTATCTCTGGTATTCATTGAGGTCCACAGACTTCTCAGCCTCTTGTCAAATTAAGTGTGTGATGATTTGGAACATGGCTGGAAAGAAATGCATTTCCATCAAAGACTGACTTAGTTAGATATTGCAGGGTACATACAAGAAATATTCAATTAATTTGTAATCTACAAAACTATTTACCTAGAATAACCATGCATATTTTAATGTGATAAAATTTGTCAATTGTAGAACCTGAAGAAAGCAGAATGTGTGACAGAAGCCTGAAATTTTTGCAGGGAATTACACAGCATGTGTTTATTGTAAACCTCCAGTGGATACGAGATGCAGGAAATACAGGAGCTCCTCTATCAGAAGTAAGACAGACGATTAATATTACACATTTCTCTATTGCTACTGTAAATGTCCAGTCACTAAAATGATAATCTATGGATGATTATATGAACATGTTTTGCAGTGGTTCTGGAATAGGCGATAAAACAATCTGGTGTAAGAAGATTGTTAATATATTCAAAATTACTAAAACTAACAATTTAACCATAGTTGCCTCTATAAAGGGATGGGAAATTATTGAACTGTTTACAGTATTACTTAACTGTTCTTTATAACCCCCGCAACGAAGTTGGGGGGCGGGGGGGTATACTGGAATCAAAATTCTAAACAAAGCTTTAGTACTACAAAACTGAATTTTGCGAACAACATGAGGGGGGGGGGGGGGGGGGGGGGTATTAGTCAGCCATCGGGTTACAGTTCTAGTTTATATTGTAGGAAAACTATGAGATTATTGGTGATACTGCTTCCATGGAAATGCATCAAGGTCCCTACTTATCACGGACACAGCCCAGTTTACTTCTACTGAAAGGTTTCAACATTCACCTCATTGGACAAGCTGAAGATCTAACAAAAGGTAAGCAAAAATAAACAATGAATACATAAAAAGACTTGGCGTTCATATCATAGTGATTTGAAAAGTGCACAATTGACATCTTAAATTATGCCCTACAGGTATAGATTAAGCATTGTACATGCTGCCCCAATGCATGATCGTAAGAGGCGACTAAACTTGGGATTCTTATCTTTTCTCTTCTTCCTAACTCTTTCTCTTTCCTAATGTCTCCCTTGACACAACCTCACTCTCGGCCTTTTGAGTTGAGCGCTCGCCCCTGTTAGGAAGGCTATGGACCCTGTCCCCAGGCCGTGACATACCAAAGTCTTAAAAAATGGTAGTCGCTAATCCTTGATTAGCGTTCAGCATATAAGTTGTGTGACGACTATACTGGTTAGCCCGTTGTAGGTTTAATGTGACCAGGTGTGGTATGGTGCTGGGTGCCTTCAGCATTATTCTTCTAGTTAGGTAGCGTTTTAAAGTGGCCATCAGTGCACACTATCACAAGAAGGCATTACACGAAAACACTGCAGTCTCCCAAGTACACATATGCATGCTACACATTCACTCACATCGCACACATGGAAGGCCGTCCTTAACAATTCAAACCCAAACCTGATCTGAAGTCGCTGTGTATGCATTTTGAAGTCATCCTTTGTTATATAGCATTTGACATTTTCAGCTTAAATGCTAATGAAGAGATTTCAGAAGCCTATTTAAATTTTCCCGTTAGGTTTTACTGGGTTATTTAACTTTAACTTGATAAGTGATCGGCGGTTGTTAGGATTGAATTGTCCCATGCAAAGGTGTTTGACCTAATTCATGGGCCGATTTTAGATGCTGTAGTTGCCATGGTATAAGCTTCTTTCAATAGAATGGTCTTGAGTTGCTTTACATTGATATTTCAGATGATCTTAAGAAATTTATCATAGCTTGTGGAGGTACAGTCATTGGTGCATCAGAAGTTTGTCAGGATTCTGTTATTGTGACATGCTATAACCACGAGGGTGAAGATATTGATGTGTTATCTCCCGATGAAAGAGACGAAGTGAAACGTAAGGAATTATTATTTTTTTCTAATATCGTTGCCATTTGACTATTTTCAGATACTACAGAATTTCAATCAATGTAATATCTTCAGCTGTCTCGGACTATCCGTCAAGAAAACATAACTCCCAATATATATATATCGCAGAAAATGGTTGGCTTTTATAGAGTATTGAATCAATTTTATCTGTTTAAGCTGGCAGTTTTATAAGTAGGAATTGTATATCAATTTCATTTAAGCTTCATGTTATGCTTGTACATTTTAATACTGCACAATGTGACATGCAAAAGTAAGGCATGTCATATTGCTGATTCTTGGATTAAATCCTGTTACTACACTCGATGAAAAAAAAAAAACGAAAAAATTTCGGAGGAGGTAAAGTTTACTCTAGTTATTTAGAAATTGTATTATAAGAAATAAAGATTACAAAATTATTTATTTGAAACTTTTTGAAATGTACACGTATTTACTTTTTAGAGATTAAACTGTAAAAACAATATTAAATTTGTTCATCACAACTTTGAATGCTTATTTTTCATTCTTTCAACTATCTTTCAGGGATCTACATGGATTATGGTCTTCCTGCTGTTTCCAGAGACTGGATCATTGATTCTCTGACATGCTATGTTGTTCATCCAATTGATGAATATATACATGTAAGTTCAAGATATCCAGGCATTCAACCAAGGAAACATTATCTCCATTTTGGTATTTTGAGCAAGTTTTATTGATTCCTTGATAATTCTATGAAGTCTGGCTGATGTAAATTCTTATCAATCTGTATGATTGAAAAATTGTATCTTTTCCTCAATGCAAGAGTTAACAATCATTAGAAAGGAAGACGATAGATTTACCTGTCTCTTAAGATTCAATTCTATTTGAACTATAACTTATTGATAACTGCAATAATCTAGAACTCTATATACATATATATTTCCTTCCAAAAAACTACTTGTGTATTTCATTTAGTTGTTGTTTTTATAGATGGACCATAGGGAGTCTACGGAGAGAGGATGTGGTGTCTCCAGTCCCAATCAGAGTAAAGATGGAATCACCAGTGATACAGATGAAGATGGCAACACAAGCGATACAGAATCAAAACTGGGGAGTCGTGGAGAATCCAGCTCTAATCAAGATGAAGATGGCAAGTTGAACACCAGTGATACAGACTCTAAACTGGGGAGACATGGAAAATCCAGCTCTAATCAGGATGAAGATGGCAAGTTAAACACCAGTGATACAGACTCTAAAAAGAGGAGACACAGAGAATCCAGCTATTATCAGGATGAAGATGGCAAGTTAAACACCAGTGATACAGACTCTAAAAAGAGGAGACACAGAGAATCCAGCTCTAATCAAGATGAAGATGGCAAGTTGAACACCAGTGATACAGACTCTAAACTGGGGAGACATGAAAAATCTAGCTCTAATCAAGATGAAGATGGCAAATTCAACACCAGCGATACAGTATCTAAAAAGAGAAGGCGCAGGCATGAAGACTTCAGCTCCGATTTGGATGAAGAAGACATCACTCGTGATGTCAATATTGACACACTTTACATAAGAAAATACAAGGTTAAAAAGCCAAGATTGAATCCAGGCCAGAGTAAAGGTGTACGGATTTATGACAATTACCATGCTTGTTACTTTTGTGAGAAGGTGGTCCTTCATATTAATGAACACTTGAAGACACACAGAAACCAGGATACAGTAAAAAACATTCTTAACAGCGACAACCCAGATTTCACATTGTTGAGGAAGCTGGGAGATGACCGCCACAATAGGAAAAAAGTCGAAATGAAAAAGGGGGAAATAATCCTTGCCAGACGTCCAAAAGGAAAATTTGATGTCACAGAATATGGTCCCTGCCCTGACTGTAGGGAATGGGTAATGCTGGATCATATAAAGCTTCATCATAAACATTGCCAAATCCACAGAAAAACCTCTGTTAAGACAAAAAGGAAAGACCTGGTATTTCAAGCACAGGTTTTGGCTGGTCATGTTAAGAATGAACCATCATCACTCATGAGTAAGGAAGTCCTGCCAATTATGACCAGGGATGTAATATCCAAAACTGCTCAGAATGATCAGCTTATAATGGCACTTGGAGAAAGCTGGTTAAGGCGTAATAGAGGAAACCCCGAAAAAAGAAAGTACTACGCGAGTACAAGAATGAGGCTTTGTGCCAGACTCATCCTTGCCCTTCCAGATGTGAAGTCTGATGAAAAGACAGACCTAAAAGATGGTAACGAGGGAGATGAAGATGTTGACCTTGAAGAACAAGTCCCCAAAGCAGATGATCCCAAAGGGTTATGGTGTTATCTGAAGCCCAAACATTTTGATGATCTTGTTTTGGCAGCTGTCAAATGTGCAATACCAAATGCAGATGATGAGGAGGATTTGCTTGCCCCTAGCAATGCAATTAAGTTAAAATATGACCTGCATCGACTTATCAATAGCAAGTGGGCTATGATAGTAAAAAATGGATCGGCAGATGATGAGGAAGCAAGAGGTTGCAAGACATTGAGAGCACTGATGGACTTGGAATGGGGGGAAAAAGTTACAAGGTTTGCTCGATTGGTGTTGGCGCGAAGGAAATATGAATATAAGAATGAACTTCCTTCACTGAAGGACATAGAACAAATTACTAAATTCCTGATGAAAGAGCTTAACCAACTCGAACTTGCACCTAGAAATTTCCGGAGGTTGGTTATCTTATGTCAAGCACGACTATTGCTGTACAATAAGCGAAGGTCAGGAGAGGTAGAAACAATCAAGTAAGTAATAATCGCACCTGCTGCTACATCCATTTCCAATAGACTTAAAATACTGAAATTGTATTATAGGGTTATTAATCAGCCAAGTTATTAGGCCAAGGTCTGTCATATTGACCCTGAGTACCAATATGACAGACCGAGGCCTAATAACAGGAGTAATGTTGAATTGGCTGATAAATGACAGATATTAATTAACTACTTGCATAATTTTAGCAATAATATTTTAATAACTTGAATAAGTTCAACAATTTTAATAACAACAATAAATTTAATAAGTTCAACAAAACTGGGATAAACTGGTCCAATATCATATTGGCCCAGTTTTGTTATGGTATTAATAGGACATTTTTCCCATATTATTACCAATATGCAAGTAGTTAATTAATAAAACAGATTATTGATAGTTGGTGAACATGCTGAAATAGTAAGCAATTTTATCAAAATCAGACTGATTTTCAAAATTGCTATAATGTCAAATTCATCATTTTTTAATTTTAATACTGTAATGTTTCCACGTGTGAGGTCAAACTATAGTTGTTGAATAATCTACTAACATTTGTTTCTGAAAGTTGCTTGATATATCGCATCTCTGAGATCTCTGATTTTGTGTAGTTTTTTCTTTACTTAAACACTTTTCCACATTGATCTTTCTAAGTATTAGAATGAATGAGTAGTGCATAATATATCAATTTCTTGCAAAATAAGTATGAACCAATAAACTTCATATTTTATTTGCACAGGCTGCAGTGTTATGCCTCAAGAAGTAGGTCCTCTGATGATATAGATGAGTCGCTGGAGTCTGACCTTACACCTGTAGAAAGGCATTTGCTTGAATCACAGGAATTCCTTCGTGTGAGGGGAAAGGTAAAGTATGAGGTCAAAAATTGTAATCGGACATTTATGTACCAAGGTTGATATTGGATATTATATCAAACTGTTGATGAAAGACCTAAACTAATAAGTATTATCAGAGTAATACATGAATTAAGTTGATTAATTTGAAAACCTTGTATTGAGTCCTGTGAAATGGTGGATGTGAAAAGACAATGTGTACTGGCATATAACACTAATCAGGGTATATAACTAAATGCTGAAGCATATTGTGATAACATTTTGTACTCACTATTCAAACATTGTATAACATTGTTTTGATAAACTGGATGTCATCATTTTTAATGGTCCTTTTTCGGAATTGTTCATTCTAGAGAGGAAGACCAGTACCTGTTATAATCCCCCCAGATGTGGGAAGAGTCTTAACTTATCTGGCAGACACTGATGGCAGACACAAATCGGGGATAGTGCAGGGGAACCCCTATCTCTTTCCGAATTCCGGTAATAATTTAAATGCTACTTAAAGGAAAATTAAAACGTCAAAATATACATGTAATATCATTCATCCTGGACTGCCTTTCCTTTAAAACTAAAAGCAATTTGTGTTAATAACATTATTTATGCCCCCGCCATAAAATTGGGGGGGGGTGGGGGCATATAATGTTGCCCATGTCCGTCCCATCGTGCCCAGATTCAATGTAAACCTATATATAGAAACTTCATTCTTTGACAAATTTTGCTCAAACTTCGTACATAGGTCAAGTATGAGTATACTTCGGACATAGCTGTGTTTCAGGGTTCCAAGAGCAAGGTGAAGGTCTTCATAAGATATATAGAAACTTCATTCTTTGCGTATATTTCAGACATTGTTGTGTTTTACGGTTTCAAGGTGAAGGTGAAGGTTACCGTTACTATTTATAGAAATTGTCAATTATGTTACTAGCTAATATGCATGGGAAAGGGGGCATTCATGTCACAGACATTTTCTAGTTTTTGAGAATTACTGAATGGATCACTCTCAGATTTCATGTATATTTAATAGCTTCCCCTCAGTCTCTGGTTGGGCGTGACAGCTGCCACGTTGAATTTTGGCAGGCATTGTTTATCACAATTTTTGAAAAGTACTGGATACATCATTCTTGTGCATGTTTGATTTTGGGGCCAACTAAAATTAACCTCACAGACAGTCATCTTGGATTTTGACAGTTGAAGTTTGTTGCTTTATCTAGGAGGAATGGATGTATTGGGATTTATATATGTAGCCTTCCCTTGATCCATGGTTCTGCATAACGCAGGGTACTGAGAAAGTGTTTGTGTTGATCTGAGCAATATAGGACCATTAGGCCTCTTGCTTCCTTTGAACATTAGTTCAAGTTTATTTATGTTCATCCACATGGTGAGAACCCTACAGTATATGAAGTACATTTTTTGCACTTTTTATTTGAATTGTACTGATTGTGCTTTAAATATTCATCTATTTAACAGTGAATTACTATGCCAGGGCGTACGAATCGGTAAAGTCAGTTTGTGCAGAACTGGATTTGCATGCTCCTCACCAAATAACTTCCGTCAACATGAGGAAGTATATGGCAACGTTGACTCAGGTAAGAGGCTTTCTGCTTTTAAAAACTAGTAGTTAATTCGGAAATGGTACGGATAGATATACTACTGTAGCATGACGCAAACCAGCTGGTAGTGCAATAGAAATGCTATGCTTAAATTTGAACAGAAAATGTGTACAGGTTTGTAAGAATTTCACAGAATCTGTTAGCATACAATTTGTTTTAACCAATAATTATTTTCAAGCAATGTAGCTTTTGAGACAGTTGATCTAATAGTGATTTTTCATATATTTTCTCTGATTAATTTTAACTTCCTAGATGATGAACTTAGAGAAACATCAGCTTGAATGGGTGTACAATCACCTAGGTCATACCAAGAAAGTACACCGAGAGCATTATCGGCAGATGAGCGGGCTGGTGGAAAGGACTCAGATCAGCAAATTATTGCTTGTCCAAGACCTAAACCTGACATCCAAATTCCAAGGGAAAAAACTTGATGACCTTGACATAAGAGGTAATGATTTGTAATGAGTCATGTTGATTTGTATCAGCTTTCTTCGAGTAATTAGTTTAAACTTTACCAGTATACCATTTTGGACTGCCCAATTTGCAATAGATATCTTCAGAAATAGATATGAAACTTTACACCTGTACTTCGCTTTTCTGTTCCATTGAAATACTAAAGAATAGAAAAACACTGGAGGTACTACATGTCACATAATACATGTAATAACTAATCTAGTCTTGTAATTGATCTTTTTTCTTTTCTTTAATAGACATTGTGCTGCCCGATGAAGAAACTCATGAAACTCAGCACATATCAGATCACCTGTAAGTATTTAGCTTGCCTGCTCAAAAGCAAGTGGGATTATGCTATGATGAAATTTTCTGATAAACATCTGCTGTCATGTTATCCTTTCTATATTATAATTATTATAATCGAGTGTATCTCGTGTAAATGATCAACTAATGTATGGATTTTATCTCTATTAGATCCGTTCCTGTGCAAAACTTGATGGATCCTGAAGAGTGTCTGTATGCAGAAGCGGCTGCCAATGAAGAGTCTGCAGAGGAAAAAGATGAGGAAGATGAGGAACTGGAGGAAGTGGAAAAGAAAAAGAAAGCTCCCAGCCGTCAGCGATGGACAGCTGCAGAGACGGAGGAGTTGAAAGAGATTTTCGGCGATTTCCTCAAATCCAAAACAACTCCTAGGCAAGCTGTTGTTGAAAAAATGAAGAAGAAAAGTAAAAAGGGCAATGGTGTGCTTCACCTCCGAGCAAACCACTTAATAATCAAAAAGATTTCAAACATGAATCATGCGAAATTATAAATGTCATGACCCCCAGCTCTAAGTCACCAGGTTCCTGTATGGTACGGGTTATATTGTTTGCATTGCTGCTATTTCTAAGGACTTGATGTTATGAATAATATGAAGATATTACTTCCTCATGTTGAAAAATCTACTTACAATTCAAAATTTCTACATGTTTTACATGATATATGTATAGTAACAACATTATTTTTGAGTTTGTTATTGAAAGGTATCGTGTGTATGGTATGGGTACGGATTATATTGTTTACATTGCTGCTATTTCAAAGGACTTGATGTTATGAATAATATGAAGATATATCTTACCTGAGTCAACGTTGCCATATACTTCCTCATGTTGAAAAATCTACTTACAATTCAAAATTTCTACATGTTTTACATGATATATGTATAGCAACATTATTTTTGAGTTTGTTATTGAAAGGTATCATGTTAGGGAATGTGATAACCATTGAGTTTGAATTATCCAGTTTTGATATTTTGTAAAGAGGTGTTTTTCCATACATTCAACTTCAAAAAATTATGAGGGAGGCAATATTTTTTTAGGTCCCCTGAGACGAAGTCTTAGTTGACCTATTGCGATCGCTTTTTGTCCGGCGTCCGTCTAAACAATTTACATTTTCAACTTCTTAAAAACTACTGAACCAAATTCAATGAAATTTGGCAGGAAGCTTCCATGGCTGAAGGTCAACCAAAATTGTTAAATATATGGTCCCCACCCCACAGGGGCCTGAGGGGCGGGGCTATAAAGAGTCAAATTGGCAAAAATTTCAAAAATCTTCTCTTTACTCCCAGATATGCTTGAATCAAATACTCTTCATAGATGAAGGGTCTTAAGGTCCTTTACCAAAATTGTGAATTTCATTACCCTAGGGTCATGCGTCTCCCCCTGGGGAGGGGGTTAAGTTTACTATAGTTTATATAGGGAAAACTGATTAATTGTAACTTCCTAGATGAACTTAGAGAAACATCAGCTTGAATGGGTGTACAATCACCTAGGTCATACAAAGAAAGTACACCGGGAGCATTATCGGCAGAAGAGCAGGCTGGTGGAAAGGACTCGGATCAGCAAATTATTGCTTATCCAAGACCTAAACGTGACATCAAAATTCCAAGGGTCTCCATGCATCAAAGTTTACTATAGTTTATATAGGGAAAACATATTTTTTAGCATTATTTTTTCAATTGCCATCAGAAAACTTGGTTGAAATTATCAATATGAAATGGCTATGGGGTACTTTACACATATTGCCACTGACTGACCCCCAGGGGTCTAAGTGGCATGGCTAAAAGGCGTCAAAATTTATTAAAAATTTGCAAATATTCTGGGATGAAAGGGTCTTAAAGTCTCGGGGAATATTGTATTTTCTAACTCAGGTGACCATTAAGACCCATGGGCCTCTTGTTATTTTATTAAAATGTGAAAAAAAAGAAGTGCAATGAGGGGCTTTTATTGGCTTCAAAGCAGATGAGGGAGCTAGTGTCTGATAACCAAGTATTAATTTTTAATAGATGCCACTCGGGTTAAATATTTTTTCAGTATAATTTTTGCATAATTGTAAAGGTAAAATTTTTCTCAAAAAGATCCGTATATTGGGGCTTTAAATATCACAGATTTAACTTAAACGTGCTATTTGTTAGTTTGCCTCCTTGTGCAATTTTTATGGTGATAGTGGCAACAAATTGTATTTCTCTTTGAATTACAATTTTTTTTTAAAGGAATCAAAAACTAAGTTTAATATGGAATGTTTATGCTTCTAGTTGGAAACTCTTTTGGTATGAAACTTCATTATCAATAGATTCTGACTAGATACCACTTATAGATAGGGAAGTGTGGATATGTACATGGTAATGTTTTTTATATAGTAGATACCTATAATCATAAGTAATGTTTCGTTCTGAAAGAAGTAAGTTTAGTCAAATTGACAATTGTTAATTGGTTTTGAGGAATAAAGTAAATTGACTTTATTAAGTCATTTCATAAACAGTTGGAAGCGACCAAACCGATGTGTTCATAATTGAATGTAACATTTTTGTGGATCATGCAGGCATGCATGAAACAATGCAATGTTAAGAATAAATCAAGGAAAGATATGTTGATGTTGTGTGATATGTTCTGCTGTAGACGTTTTTTTCCTGAAAGATGTTCAAATGAAAGCAGACTGCTTTGATGTTCATACAGTTATATCTGCCTATCACATGATGCGGATCTGACTTCTTGACAACTAGTCACATAATTGGAATAATGTTCATCTGAGTTATGGATACATGGTCGTCACATGACTTACGGGTTAATGGTCACAATGTGAGCTGCATCATGTCAACAACTTGTGTGACACTTCGAATGTCCATAATTTGTGCGACACTTCGAATGTCCATAATTTGTGCAACACTTTGAATGTTCATAATTTGTGTGACACTTTGAATGTCCATAATTTGTCAGTTTGAATGTCCATAATTTGTGACACTTTGAATGTCCATAATTTGTCAGTTTGAATGTCCATAATTTGTGACACTTTGAATGTCCATAATTTGTGACACTTTGAATGTCCACAACTTATGTGACTCTTTGAATGTCCAAAATGTGTGTAACAGTTTGAATGTTCACAACTTATGTGACACTTTGAATGTCCAAAATTTGTGACAGTTTCAATGTCCACAACTTATGTGACTCTTTGAATGTCCAAAATTTGTGTGACAGTTTGAATGTCACAACTTATGTGACGCTTTGAATGTCCAAAATTTGTGTAACAGTTAAGTTGCATCATGTCCACAACTTATGTGACATTTCGAATGTCCAAAATTTGTGTGACACTATGAATGTCCAAAATTTGTGTAACAGTTAAGTTGCATCATTTCCACAACTTATGTGACATTTCGAATGTCCAAAATTTGTGTGACACTTTGAATGTCCAAAATTTGTGTGACACTGTGAATGTCCAAAATTTGTGTAACAGTTAAGTTGCATCATGTCCACAACTTATGTGACATTTCGAATGTCCAAAATTTGTGTGACACTTTGAATGTCCACAACTTATGTGAAATTTTGAATGTTCAAAATTTGTGACAGTTTCAATGTCCACAACTTATGTGACACTTTGAATTGTCACAACTTATGTGACACTTTGAATGTCCAAAATTTGTGTAACAGTTAAGTTGCATCATGTCCACAACTTATGTCACATTTCGAATGTCCAAAATTTGTGTGACACTTTGAATGTCCAAAATTTGTGTAACAGTTAAGTTGCATCATGTCCACAAATTATGTGACATTTCGAATGTCCATAATTTGTGCGACACTTTGAATGTCCATAATTTGTGCAACACTTTGAATGTCCATAATTTGTCAGTTTGAATGTCCATAATTTGTGTCAGTTTGAATGTCCACAACTTATGTGACACTTTGAATGTCCAAAATTTGTGTGACACTTTGAATGTCCACAACTTATGTGACTCTTTGAATGTCCAAAATGTGTGTAACAGTTTGAATGTTCACAACTTATGTGACACTTTGAATGTCCAAAATTTGTGTGACAGTTTGAATGTCCACAACTTATGTGACACTTTGAATGTCCAAAATTTGTGTGACAGTTTGAATGTCCATAATTTGTGACACTTTGAATGTCCATAATTTGTTTGACACTTTGAATGTCCATAATTTGTGCGACACTTTGAATGTCCACAACTTATGTGACACTTTGAATGTTCAAAATTTGTGACAGTTTGAAGGTCACAACTTATGTGACACTTTGAATGTCCAAAATTTGTGTAACAGTTAAGTTGCATCATGTCCACAACTTATGTGACATTTCGAATGTCCAAAATTTGTGTGACACTGTGAATGTCCAAAATTTGTGCGACAGTTTGAATGTCCACAACTTATGTGACTCTTTGCATGTCCAAAATTTGTGTGACAGTTTGAATGTCCACAACTTATGTGACTCTTTGAATGTCCAAAAATTATGTGACAGTTTGAATGTCCATAATTTGTGTGACACTTTGAATGTTAACAATGTATGTTGCATCAAGTCCACAACTTATGTGTGACACTTTGAATGTCTAAAATTTGTGTGACAGTTTGAATGTCCACAACTTATGTGACACTTTGAATGTCCACAACTTATGTGACACATTATGAATGTCCACAACTTATGTGTCATTTGGAATGTCCAAAATTTGTGTGACACTTTGAATGTCCAAAATGTGTGTGACAGTTTGTATGTCACAACTTATGTGACACTTTGAATGTCCAAAATTTGTGTAACAGTTAAGTTGCATCATGTCCACAACTTATGTGACATTTCGAATGTCCAAAATTTGTGTGACACTTTGAATGTTAACCATTTAAGATGCATCATGTCCACAACTTAAGTGACATTTCGAATGTCCAAAATTTGTGTGACACTTTGAATGTCCAAAATTTGTGCGACACTTTGAATGTCCACAACTTATGTGACTCTTTGAATGTCCAAAATTTGTGTGACAGTTTGAATGTCCATAATTTGTGTGACACTTTGAATGTTAACAATGTATGTTGCATCAAGTCCACAACTTATGTGACACTTTGAATGTCCAAAATTTAAGCGACACTTTGAATGTCCAAAATTTGTGTGACACTTTGAATGTCCACAACTTATGTGACTCTTTGAATGTCCAAAATGTGTGTGACAGTTTGAATGTCCACAACTTATGTGACACTTTGAATGTCCAAAATTTGTGTGACAGTTTGAATGTCCATAATTTGTGTGACTATTTGAATGTTAACAATGTATGTTGCATCAAGTCAACAAATTATGTGACACTTTGAATGTCTAAAATTTGTGTGACACTTTGAATGTCCACAACTTATGTGACACATTATGAATGTCCACAACTTATGTGACACTTTCAATGTCCAAAATTTAAGCGACAGTTTGAATGTCCAAAATTTGTGTGACAGTTTAAATGGTGACAACATATGTGACTCTTTGAATGTCCAAAATGTGTGTGACAGTTTGAATGTCCATAATTTGGGTGACACTTTGAATGTTAACAATGTAAGGTGCATCAAGTCCGCAACTTATGTGACACTTTGAAACTTATGTGACACTTTGAATGTCCAAAATTTGTGTAACAGTTAAGTTGCATCATGTCCACAACTTATGACAGTTTGAATGTCCATAATTTGGGTGACACTTTGAATGATAACAATGTAAGGTGCATCAAGTCCACAACTTATGTGACACTTTGAATGTCTAAAATTTGTGTGACAGTTTGAATGTCCATAATTTGTGACACTTTGAATGTCCAAGATTTGTGTGACACTTTGAATGTCCAAAATTTGTGCGATAGTTTGAATGTCCACAACTTATGTGACTCTTTGCATGTCCAAAATTTGTGTGACAGTTTGAATGTCCACAACTTATGTGACTCTTTGAATGTCCAAAAATTGTGTGACAGTTTGAATGTCCATAATTTGTGTGACACTTTGAATGTTAACAATGTATGTTGCATCAAGTCCACAACTTATGTGACACTTTGAATGTCTAAAATTTGTTTGACAGTTTGAATGTCCACAACTTATATGACACATTATGAATGTCCACAACTTATGTGACACTTTGAATGTCCAAAATTTGTGTGACAGTTTGATTGTCCACAACTTATGTGACTCTTTGAATGTCCAAAATTTGTGTGACAGTTTGAATGTCCATAATTTGTGTGACTATTTGAATGTTAACAATGTATGTTGCATCAAGTCAACAAATTATGTGACACTTTGAATGTCTAAAATTTGTGTGACACTTTGAATGTCCACAACTTATGTGACACATTATGAATGTCCACAACTTATGTGACACTTTGAATGTCCAAAATTTGTGTGACAGTTTAAATGGTGACAACATATGTGACTCTTTGAATGTCCAAAATGTGTGTGACAGTTTGAATGTCCATAATTTGGGTGACACTTTGAATGTTAACAATGTAAGGTGCATCAAGTCCACAACTTATGTGACACTTTGAATGTCTAAAATTTGTGTGACAGTTTGAATGTCCATAATTTGTGACACTTTGAATGTCCAAAATTTGTGTGACACTTTGAATGTCCAAAATTTGTGCGACAGTTTGAATGTCCACAACTTATGTGACTCTTTGCATGTCCAAAATTTGTGTGACAGTTTGAATGTCCACAACTTATGTGACTCTTTGAATGTCCAAAAATTGTGTGACAGTTTGAATGTCCATAATTTGTGTGACACTTTGAATGTTAACAATATAAGGTGCATCAAGTCCACAACTTATGTGACACTTTGAATGTCCAAAATTTGTGTGACAGTTTGATTGTCCACAACTTATGTGACTCTTTGAATGTTCTCCTGTGTTGTGAATTTTAAATCAACCAGTCGCCTAAACAATAGACTAATAGTCACATGACTTATGGATCAATGGTCACATGACTGATGGGCTTAATAATCACATAATGAAGGACGAATAGTCACGTGACTTATGGGTTAATGGTCACATGAATGATGGAATGATGGTCATATGGCTTATGGATACATGAAATTAAGGACTAATAGTCACGACTTGTGGACTAAAGGTCGTATGATTGAGGGACTAATGGTCACCCGATTGGTAGATTAACGACTAGTGGTCACATGAATAATAGACTAATATTCACATCAGTGATGGACTTCTGTATTGTGAATATTAAATCAACCAGTCGCCTAAACAATGGACTAATGGTCACGTCACTTATGAATTAATGGTCACATGACTTATGGATACATGGTCACATAATTGAAAGACAAATAGTCACATGACTTATGGATGAGTGGTCACATGACTTATGGACGAATGGTCACATGACTTATAGACTAATGGTCACATGACTTATGGAGTAAAGGTCACATGCTTTGAGTGACTAACTGTCACATAAATATCATTTCGTTAGAACTCGACACATAGTCACATTATTTAAAGAATTTAAGGTCACATAATTAGCAGTCACATAAATACCATTTCGTGGGTACGTCCGTCCGTCCGTCCGTCCGTCCGTCCGTAAACAATTATTGTTATCGCTAATTCTCAGAAAGTGCTGAAGGGATCTTTCTCAAATTTCATATGTAGGTTCCCCTTGGTACCTAGTTATGCTTATCGCATTTTGAGACCTATCGGAAAACAACATGGCCGACAGGCAGCCATCTTGGATTTTGACAATTGAAGTTTGTTATCGCTATTTCTGAGAAAGTACTGAAGGGATCTTTCTCAAATTTCATATGTAGGCTCCCCTTGGTGCCTAGTTATGCATATTGCATTTTGAGACCAATCGGAAAACAACATGGCCGACAGGCAGCCATCTTGGATTTTGACAATTGAAGTTTGTTATCGCTATTTCTGAGAAAGTACTGAAGGGGTCTTTCTCAAATTTCATATGTAGGCTCCCCTTGGTGCCTAGTTATGCATATTGCATTTTGAGACCAATCGGAAAAACAACATGGCCGACAGGCAGCCATCTTGGATTTTGACAATTGAAGTTTGTTATCGCTATTTCTGAGAAAGTACTGAAGGGATCTTTCTCAAATTTCATATGTAGGCTCCCCTTGGTGCCTAGTTATGCATATTGCATTTTGAGACCAATCGGGAAAACAACATGGCCGATAGGCAGCCATCTTGGATTTTGATAATTGAAGTTTGTTATCGCTATTTCTGAGAAAGTACTGAAGGGATCTTTCTCAAATTTCATATGTAGGCTCCCCTTGGTGCCTAGCTATGCATATTGTATTTTGAGACCAATCGGAAAACAACATGGCCGACAGGCAGCCATCTTGGATTTTGATAATTGAAATTTGTTATCGCTATTTCTGAGAAAGTACTGAAGGGATCTTTCTCAAATTTCATATATAGGTTCCCCTTGGTGCCTAGCTATGCATATTGCATTTTGAGACCAATCGGAAAACAACATGGCCGACAGTCAGCCATCTTGGATTTTGACAATTGAAGTTTGTTATCGCTATTTCTGAGAAAGTACTGAAGGGATCTTTCTCAAATTTCATATGTATGTTTCCCTTGGTGCCTAGTTATGCATATTGCATTTTGAGACCTATCGGAAAACAACATGGCCGACAGGCAGCCATCTTGGATTTTGACAATTGAAGTTTGTTATCGCTATTTCTGAGAAAGTACTGAAGGGATCTTTCTCAAATTTCATATATAGGTTCCCCTTGGTGCCTAGTTATGCATATTACATTTTGAGACCTATCAGAAAACAACATGGCCGACAGGCAGCCATCTTAGATTTTGACAATTGAAGGTTGTTATCGCTATTTCTCAGAATGTACTGAAGGGATCCTTCTCAAATTTTCGTATTTAGGTCCAATTGAAGTTTGTTATCGCTATTTTACAGAAGGTACTGAAGGGATCTTTCTCAAATTTCATATGTAGGTTCCCCTTGGTCCCTGGTGTTGCATTTTGGGACCAATCCGAAAACAACAGACAGCCATTATCGCTAAATCTTAAATTTTATATATAGGTTCCCCTTGTTTGAAAAGTACTAGAGGGCTGTTTCTGAATTTACACAGATTAGTAAGACTTAGAGGAAGGGAAAAGTAGAGAAAAGATCAATCTGACATGGAACCTATAAAGATCATTCAATGGTGGGCGCCAAGATCCCTCTGGGATCTCTTGTTATTGTTACCTTACAAAAGTCAGCATGTACAGTTCAGGTTAAATTACCGGTACCGATATTTATAAATCAGATTAAATCTCATTAACTAAGGACTAAGATTTATTAGAATATATGGTTCTACTGCCTTTGCCATAACATTTTATCGAGTACAACCCCAGTGTAGAGTAAAGGGATATTATTGTGAAACAATATTTTAAAATCATTACTTTAATGTGGCGTAAATCCGCAAATCATGTCTTCACTGTAAGAAGGAGAACGCTCATCTTAGACAGGTAATATCTCATAAATATTTGATTATGCCCCGTGTGAACCCAGTTTTGGAAAAAAAAGTTTATATTTCGTATCTAGTATTACACTTAATTGCTACCATATAAGGATTTGTCTAAATCACTGACCAAAATTACTTATTGATATCATATGCATTTTTCACTTCTCATTTTAGCTGTTGCTTCCTCTGTCCTATGTGAAGAATAACTTCGCGATGCTACAGCAGGCGTGTACTGACCTCAGAGCGGCCATAAATGATGTCAGGGGCCAGACCGTGTCCCAGGCTAGGGATTGTGTGGTTCAGGGCTTACAGGAGGCGTGTGCACAGTTCCAGAGACAGACTAACAACACAACACAGGTACTAATGCTCAACCACGTTCGACCACTGACCACAAATTAAGTTCTCGAAATACATGTCTTTGGATGGCATACATTATAATTATCGAGGTTCGACCACGTGACCAAAAATTAAGTTCTCGAAATAAATGTCTTTGGATGGTATACATTAATTATCGAGGTTCTACCACGTGACCAAAAATTAAGTTCTCGAAATAAATGTCTTTGGATGGTATACATAAATTATCGGGGTTCGACCACGTGATTTTTTTCGGGGTATTCCGTCTTCCTCCCGCAGTAATAACCCGCTCGATTCCATCTGGTCCCACAAGAGTACATTCACGACATAGCGCTGCCATCACATCGAATCAACCCGCGATGTTATTTTGTTAAACCTTTTAGTTATATTATTTATTTATTTATCTATTTATTTATTTATTCATTTACTTTTACCATCTGTACACCACCTAAGATGTTTCCTAATTAATCATAATAGGCCCTCAGCGAATTAATTATCGGCCGAGGGGGATCGTTTTTACAGCATTACGATATTTATTGTTGTTTATACAGGTCTACTATATTTGTGCAACTGTTCCATGTTCTATGTCTATATGTGATCGTATGTAATTTACCTGTGTCTTGATAAAGGGGCAGATTGCCTCGAAAATTTGACAATTTACTTGTCTGTACTGTCGTTATTACTACTTGACAAATATACCTCCAATGAAATACATGTATATATAAATTTTGACATTTTGACCGCTTTACAGTTTTCAGACTTAATATACACTCAGGGTTGAGAGAACACACGTACAGTGTATATCCAGTCCAAAACTCTTGGATTTAGAAGATGTCAGCACTCACGCTTACAAAACTCATTAACTCTTTCCCCGTTTCAGTTGTTTATAATGAAGGATAATATCTTCAAATAGTTTTCATCAACATCCATCTTGCTTTAGCTGTTATGAATATGATATACATTTGCTGTAAAAGCCACAAGTTCAATAGCACAGGCCATTAAACTTTGCTCTCGTTCTACATGTACTAAAACCCTGATGTAAAGGAAGGGTTAAGGACCAGAGCTGCTTTATGTTTGTTAGAATTTCATTTTTTTTTTACGTATTTTTATTTACCATATAAAATGAACCTATAGTTCCGGAAACTAGCCCTTCTGATGGCTAATATGAATATGTCTATATTCGTTATAAGAGTTATCTCTCTTTACACAGATGATAAAGAGGGTTGGAGTATAGATCATGATACGACCAGAATATTTTCTACATCGACGCCCAGTATACTGTACAACAGCGTTAAACTAAAAAACTTCAAACTATATAGCATTCATCAGACGTGTCTACAGTATATTAACTAAGGTTTTAGACCATGTTCATGTAAGTGCGATTAACTAACACGGGTGTTCAGGGGTCCATTTTCTTCTCTGATCATTCACAAAAATGTCTCCTGATTTACCTGTTCAGGATGATTAGAATCTTCTCCTACTTTCAGGATATGACAGATACATATTCAACCCAAGTAGTGATATTCTTCGCTGTCTATTCTATTTATATATGCTAGAACCAATTGTTCACATATTTAGGAAAAAAAACAATACGACAGTCAAATGAAATATTGAAGTGACTTTGTTGGATTTTCGACGTGCCATCGTATTGTTGAAGTGACGTCATTGTATTGTTGTCGTGACCTCATCGTATTGTTGAAGTGACGTCATTGTATTGTTGTCGTGACCTCATCGTATTGTTGAAGTGACGTCATTGTAGTGTTGCCAGTCAGTGCTATCTGTCATACCCTAGGGATTGACAGAGAAATAACAACCTTTGGGGTGAAAGAGAAAAATGAGAGACAATTCTTGGTATGACGGTGACATACCTATCACAACATACGGTGTGATTTCTCTGTCAACCCCGAGGATGCAGCATAGCACGTGCTGTCATTCTGAACCAGAAGTTAACTGGAGCTACTTTACAAACGTCGTCTGATAATTGTAAACATAGCCAAATGTAGTGTGCTGAAGGAATAATAATCACCCCTAACCAACCCCGGGGCGATATTGTTGATCCCTCATTAGAAACTCGGGTTAGACAAGCATATCACCTCTGGGATGAGGGTTTCTCTCTCATTCCCTCATGGTTGGGAACGATTCTAATGATCATAGTTGGATGCCAAAAAAGATGGAACAGAAAGTGTTTTCTGGATTTCTAGGATTTTTTTTTTTTCTCTCTCTCTCCCAAAACAGAATTCTTACTTGTAGGTAATGTTCTCAAATAAAATAGGATTTTGCCTTTAACCACTTACATTTTCAAAGAATTTAGAAAATTTTTTCATCCTTATTTTGAAAAAATCACATTTTTGAAAAAAATGTCATGTTTCCACAGAAAACGTCAAGATATCGAAAAAATTAGATTGGAAAGGCATAGCAATATTTTGCGTCGAAGTAAATGATCGGGCAAAGATCACCCATGTCAATTTTCTAAACAGATTGTTATCATATCCTGACCATGTCGTACCCCTTAAGATATAATTTTGTTGTGTTTACTATTATGGCCTACCATTGACACCATGTTTGTTAAAGCACAAGCTGCCGCGACCTTGCGTTAACTGTTACACATATTTCGCATAAAATAAGTTTCTTGTATCTTGTACTGCTATCATTGGCATATGGCCACTGTTTGACCACTTCGCTAATAATTGGCCGACTCTAGATATAAAGATTACTACCTAGACAATATGCTACTTCAAGGGTTATTATGCAAAACTTAATAATTAAGGTATAATTAATCTTTTGTTTATTATACATAACGGATATTCGACCTTAATCTAGTATCGATAAAATGATCAATTGTCAACAATGAAATACGCTAGCGGTTATAGCGTTGTTTACAAACAAACACAATTCAATAATCCTGTATTTATTCTGAATGATCAATTGATAGGCTCTCTGAACGAGATTGATTAGGACTGTATGTCATACCTGACCTTCCCATGCTAGCCAATAAAACACGACAATGAGGTAAAATAGGTCACGACGCCTACCTTACTTATCGGAATCCTACCATTTAAAACATTTGTTTATATCTTTGTCAAATCAATTTCCATGACGTCCAAATTATACGAGGACAACTTTGTTATGATAATCTGAATACGGTATTGTTTACGACGTTGTCGATGACGTCCAAATTATACGAGGACAACTTTGTTATGATAATCTGAATACGGTATTGTTTACGACGTTGTCGATGACGTCCAAATTATACGAGGACAACTTTGTTATGATAATCTGAATACGGTATTGTTTACGACGTTGTCGATGACGTCCAAATTATACGAGGACAGCTTTGTTATGATAATCTGAATACGGTATTGTTTACGACGTTGTCGATGACGTCCAAATTTTTACGAGAACAACTTTGTCATGATCTGGATACGGTGTTATTTGATGACATTGTCGATTCATATTCTGTGCATTTGTCACCGATTTTACTGACTACATAAATATTTAATATAAGTACTGTATATTTGGTGCGTAAAATATAATTAACGCACAAGTCATGACTTCAACTCCATCAGCATAATCATGATAATAGAACTGTATCGTAATACTTTCGTTTTGTTTGTCGCCTTGGCATATATTGGTACTTGAGTATAATGAATTACATGTATGGCAGCTTCCAATGTATAAAATGCTTGTATACACGTTCATATTAATCCCGATTTTCAGCCTCTCAATAGCAGTATACGTACAGTAGTATATTAAATTTCATATGTATATTTGAGAGATGTTCCCTTCAGTTCCTTGTCCAGTAGCTCATTAAACTTTTCGTTTTGTGCCACTGTAAACCAGTTCTTCCAGTCTCCAACGATTCCTGTGGTGATACAAGAGGCGAAACAAATCTAGTCTTATTAAAGCAGTTAAGATAATAATAATACATAATAATACATAATAATAAAAAAAATTGTATTTACAAATCTGCCTTTGTATGTTGGCATCATTATATTGAACGATTGAAATTATTTCGAATGACGTCTATTGAAAAATGGAAGTAAAACGGAAATGAAGATAACACTTATGCAGACAAACAGCCGTGATTTTTGCTATTTAACTTTACCAATATAGTGAAATGCACTAAATTATCAATGCGCCAATGTCATTAACAGTACCTTGTATTCTGTGGCACATAATACGCTAAAATTTGAGAGCACAAAAATATGTACATTGTCAAATATTGGTTGACTCATTTACAGTGAAAGAAATATATTTTTTCAAATGCGTGCGTGCGTGACCACGCATTTAAAAAATATATATTTGGTTTGTTTACTATTATTTTGTATTGAGTAGAACATATACGAATATATACCTTTTCTGAACAAGAAATGATTTCCACCTTCCACAATTTTCACTGGGCCTGCTTTAATTGTGACAACTGCGTTCAAAAACTTTTGGAAAGAACATTTATCTGCTATTTCTTTCGCTAGTTCATCGTTTTCGGGCAGCTCCAGATACTTTGCCAGCCGTTTTATCGCATCCACTGGGTCCTTGATTAGAAGAATCATCGAGAATACATAACAACTATATATCTACAAACAAAATGGCGTCAATTCTTCTGAAAATTGACACATCTGCCAAATAGATGATTAATGGTTCATGTAATTAATATATCTGTTTTTAGTATACTTTGTTTATAAAATCAGCCATTTGACAATTTTATATGATAATAGTTAAATCTAGTATTTATGATACTTATTAAACTATAGTACGATAAAGCATTGTCCATACCTTCTTAAGTTCCTCGTAGAAGATTGTATGTACATTGGTGACTTGTTTTGTTCTAATGGCCTCGTCCCATGCCTTCTCGTAAGGGAAGAATCCATCGTAAAAATCTAATGGTAAAAGAAGGCAAATTCAGATACATTACACTACCAGCGGATCAGACAGAATATATATGATATACTTATCATTTCTTTCCATATGATGATTGTTGGTACGAATACTTTCGAAAGATCATAAAAGTACAAAATATGTCTTTAAATGAAAGCAATTACAGATTAATAGTGTCAATTCTTTACATGCATAAAAATATCAAGTTACAACGTCGCTAATATCTTGTACACATATTAACTGAATATGTAAATGGTGATAAATTATATACATGTATAAACATATTCCGTTACAATGTTGCTTAAATCTTGTACACATATAACTAAATATCTATCAAGCGTAGTTGAATATTGATTAATTGTTAATTTTGTCTTAGAAAATGTCATTATATGATTTATACTAAAGATGACATCATTCGACCGTGCAACTTGCAAACATAGAGTAGACGGTATTGCTAATATAATAAAGTAAAACTGGCCGAATAACATTGATAGAAAACCCACTGTGTTTGTTTTCCGTCTGATCTTTGAGGAAGCAGTCCCAGGTTCCTGGGAATTCCTCCTCGTCTGCTAATTTGGGGTGGGAAATGCGGTCATCGTGTTTGCAGTGATTATACCATGAGACAAACACATCTTTCGGATTACGCCGAGAGAGGATTATCTTACATCCCTTAGCTAAGTGCTGCTTTGGTAGATGGCGGAACGGAACATGCGTACTCAAAATACGCGGGGACTTCAAATCGTTCAAAGTTGAAAGGTCGTCTACAGCTTCCAACATACCTGTATAAAGAAGAAATACTTCCTCGAATGTAATAATGTCCTATTAAAATACAGCTTCTTCTTGATTGAGCTAACTTAAATTTTTGCACGCCCATAACTCAGCTAGATGTAAGACTTTATCTAAACTTCTAACTATAATTCTAAGTACTATTAAGTCAGTACTGTGATTTCCTATATAATTGAATGATGACTTTGAAGAACTTCATAGAGCTTTTGACCATCCCTTGACTATCAGCTCATTAAAGACAACTCTTATTTCCAATCTGTACACGACCATTCTCGATCTAAACTTTAGAAATGCCTTCGTTCCCTTTTTATGGGATCATTCTTATACTTTTTTTCCAAGTTCATGTAAGGTGATCGAAGATACAAATATATTTCGTAAAAAACGATTGAGACCAAGATGAAATGTACTATTGAGGAACATGGTTTCTCGTTGACATCTCTGCGTGATCTCTTTTTTGTAGCAAGATCTTTCAACGTGGTTTTGGCACACCTATCGAAAAAAGCCACCTGTGTCTCTCTTCTGGTGGCATTTGTTTTCATACGATTTCACCGAGGAGCTTATCAGAATGGGTAACATAGACTTTGTGAAGCCGTTTATTTCACCTTTACATAAATTGATGGTGTGCTGATTTAAAACAACCGATGGATCATGTTATTTGAAATCAATGATACTAAATTCTCTTACATAGCAGCGACTGCGCTCGATCATTTCTGTACAATTTCATTTTCTCTATCGCTTATTTTCCAATTCTTTATAGAAATATCCTCAACATATTTATTTTCGTGTCCCTGGCAACACGGGGTATTAAGAATACAGGTTGATCAAAGCTTCGGAAAAGATGGACAAATCTACGCAAAGGAAAGATCAAACAGTGCATACGGCATGTATGGCTACCTGCAGGGACTATCTACCTAAAATTTGTTTTCTGGTATAATTTTTGTGTTTTCGAATTCAGTTTTAAAATTGAATATCTTTTACTTATAGTAATACAAATTGAATGGTATACTTTCGCAACTAATTCATCAGTTCTACCATGTCACGATTACATGGTACTTCAAGTAACTTCATAAGAAAATTTGAATATTTTCATATTCAATCCTATCTGTTTTGTTACTTTGATAGTTTTTCTCCTCGTTAGTTTGTTTTGATGTTGTCATATAAAACTTTATGCTATTTTTTTGTTTAACCATTATGATCTTCTCTTTTCTGTTTTTGGTATTTGTATGTTAAAATATATGATTTTTTTGTTATTTTATGATAATTTGTCTCAATTTTATTATTTTGAAAGAACCATGAAGTATAATACAAAGAAAACATACACACATGTATATAGTATATTCAGTCATATATGGCACTGATGCGGAGATGTGTTGGAAATCTCTGTAAAATCACCGTTACAAAATTGTAAACCAGCTACAGAAAAGTTAAACATGTTAGGTAACAATATGTTGATATCATCTAAGGATTAACTTGAATATATCTTTTATGTTAAGGAGTTACATTTTTAAGGAACTTTTTTTTTTAAAAAATTTAACAATACACAATCTCTTTGGAAATCTACTTTTATTGATGGCATATTTACTCTTAGAAATTATAACGCAACTGAAGTATCCAATGAACGTTACAAACGGTGCTATTACATGTTCATGAGCAACTATCGATATTATCATTGTTTATATGCATAAAGTAGTTTAGTTTGTGAATGCTAGTTACAGTACATACAAAAGTCTTGTGGACTGTATAATTTGTTGTAATGTCAATGACACGTTTGGATGTAAAACCTACCTGCGATTTTAGCACCCTTCACATACGTGGCGTGGCCTTGTACCAGCATCGACAAGATCTCATAACACCAGTTTGTTCCTTGAAACACATATCGTGAAAAATCAACTTTATGTGATTAATTGCTTAATGGTGAATATTTAATCAGTAAATTTATTTTGATAGAAATTATTGTAAAGTGTGATTCCCTACAATTGGATATGCAAATCAAACATTATTTCTAACACATATACCGACTGGGTGGTTTTTGCACATCCTACACAAAATATATATACACTTGTATATCTATCATAAAGGTCTGACCTGATTCCATCAAAACCATATATGCGTTAAATAACACAAGTATACTGAAATATCATGAACTAAAGATATACCTGTTTTGGGTAAACTGCAAATTAATATATCACTGTCTTTCGACTCAAAGTCTCGGACGGCCGCCATTTGTTTGTCAGGCAGTGGTAGTAGAGGAAGAAAGTCCGGTAATACATATCCGTCATATTCTGGTAGCACAGTGCAATGTTCTCCTTTAGAAGACATTTGGATTCCTAGGAATAAAAAAAAAACGTGAACCATTACTTTCCAATGTACTATTATGGTTTTTGTTTATTTCTTTAAGAAAAAGATTTTTAGACATAGCATCCCATGTTAAATTATCGCTTATAATCACACTGTCTCTCTCAATATAAGCATTTGATTATTTGTAGCTCTGATTAAATATCAGTCAGAAACAAATGAATACAACGAGCCATTTAGGAATGAATTTACATTGTAAAAGTATCAACTATTGGGTTTTTGTTATTCTATCTTCGAAAACATAATTAAAGCTGACAACGAAAGTTAAAAAGCTTCGCTCTGAAATAAAAAAAAAACAAAACAAAAAAACATATATTTGAAATGGGTTGGAGATGTTCCCTGTGATAAATAGATATCTTCCGGTCACAGTTTCCATGGAAGTGGCAGACATTTTAGTTTATATTTATCACAGGAAACATCTCCAAACCATTTAATTTTTTTTTTAAATTTCAAAACGAAAGCTTTTTATTTCAAAACGAAAGCTTTTTAACTTGTGTGGTCAGCTTTAACATCCTAGATAATTGTATTTGATGCAAGTTACATTGAGTGTACAAAATTCGGTACTCTTTGTTTATTTATTATTTTTGTTTTGCTTTCTTTATTCCTGGTATACTCCGCTACCAAGGGATATTAAAATAAAAAAAATATTTTTTCTGCAGAAAATAGTAGCTACTCTTCCATTGTTAACATAATGCATGATGTACCTCATTGTGCATGATAATACCATTGTGAGACATGAATTATTACGCAAACGAAACAGTATAAAGAATATAAATATATTTTTTTTTTGTAACTTAAAATTTTATTCAGATTTTTCAAACACATACACAGGATATATATTGATAACAATATGTCTACAGATAATGGCAAAGGAAATATATAATCATTTATCTGATAAACAGATTTCATTCATAACCTCTTCATACAGAATTTCATATTCACCTCACTTCATTTCTGTAAACATTCATTCAGAGTATTCTCAGGCATGACTGACATTCATCAATGATTAAGCCATCCATCCATCCATCCATCCATCCATCCATCCATCTTGGCAACAGCTATATTTTTGTTAAACCATAATGGTGGTTTAAGATAGAATATTTCATAAGGCTATTGATAAGGCATTAAACATATTAACCCAGAATATATCATTACAATTTTTTGCACATTTCTGCACATAATCATTGCCACCAATTGCTAGTAAGTCAATGTTAATGTAAATTTTCAAAGTAGTTTGCCATTTGACTGTAGTCTGAAAAAAAGAATTCTCGCCCAAGATAGATTTAATGAATCTATAAAAGCTTTTTTCTATATCATTTTTAAACCACCATTTAGATAATATTGGATGATAATTTCTCTTTAAACTTTATCTGTTTTGCTATTCCACAAAAAAAAAAAAAAAAAAAAAAATAGAATTTAGGGTTGCAATAAACTGTGTTAGGATTAGGAAGTGAAATGAAATAGATAGTTAAATTGTGAAATGAGAAGCGATTTAATAATATGGATTCTACTGATAGGAGTCGAACCTCTTCTTTTCCAGGTTTTAATCAGTGACTCAAATTCAATAAGATTTTTTGTCGAAATTCAGTTTGGTTATCTCGTGTAAGTTACATGAAATTAAATCCCTAAAAGTGTTAATTTGTGTTTGCCCCTTGCAAATTAAGATTTGGTAGGAAGGTATCATCAATTAACTTTGACATATGCCTGTTATGTTGTTAGGTTACCTGAGACGACAAAATTTCGATAAAGTATCACAAACTGTATTATTCACCAGAATTTCGATATAGTGTCACATGAGCTATTTTCAGTATTTCACATTGATTTTGATACCTGCAGATTCGATATTAATTTCTATGCTCCCTCTGTTTTCACTGTTAGCATTGTTTCCACTAAGAATGTCACTCATATCAGACTGCTGTTGGTCGCTGGTGCGTTTGTAAGCACGTACAGCATTTGAACGATGGCCAGTTTTCTCGGAAATCAACTGTTCGTCTATTCCGGCACTATAAAGGCGTGGTGCGGCGGATGCGCGGAGAGAGTGGTTGGTAAAGAAACCCTGAAATCCAGCTTTCTCACAGAGGCGTTTTACAGTTGTCAGAACTACAAACAATAGGTAAAAACATTTTAAATTTCTAATGCGCTGGGCACATGTATACACAGATGTTTCACTTTGATTTTAATTTTATATTAAACAACAGCAGAATTTTGTACAGGAGGGGGTGGTAAGATTTAATTATATTCTTGATCAAGATGATATTTACAGCTAAATGCTTGCTTGTTTCTAGATTTTATTTTAAGTTGAATGAGGTTGAGGAAGGGAGATCGGGATGGATTTACACTCACCTGGCTTGGGTATGTTTTGTGTAGAGCTTCACAATGCACCTCTCTGGCTGTTTTAGATTTGTATAATCCCTTGTAATTTTGGGGTCCAGTTTTCGATGAAAGATACCGCCACGGTTTGTTATTGACACATCTTCAGTGTACTCCAGGTATCCACGATTCTCGTTGTCCATTCTGATGCAAATTTATGAATGTCCACCAAATCGTAAATTACGATGTTCCTCACCTGCTCGCAGAGCAAAATTCAACCCGATCATAAATACCATAGTGTCTAATAGTTTTTGAGGAGTATCAGATCCCAAGATATTTGTTCTCCACATGTCCTCCTCTTGTACCTGGCTGATCTGCCTGTCGTCGTTGTAGTGCCATACCTTTCGTTGATAACTCCTTCATTTTGGAATCCAATACAACTTTCATTCCTGCAAAGCTTTAGTCTTCCAGAAAGCTGATAAACCGTCCATTGGTCCTGAAATGATTTTAGATTTATACTACCAGTTCATTGGTCTATACTCTAACCTCACCAATGAAAAAACTTCATTAAGGAGGGAATTGGGCATTTTCAGAATTAGATCGGAATACTTTCTGTTCTTTGTCAATTGTTCAAGCTGTTTCTGCCAGTTATTTAACAGGTTTATTGCCCACCGTGTCTTTTTCTCAGTTTTAGGAGACTTCCCATTTTCCACCATTTGCTGTAGATATTGAGCTTTCAAGGGAATTCGGAATCTAGTATGCATTCTCTCCATATCCATTGAGCACTGAACATCATCATCAGCAGACGAAATGTCCGACAAAAAACTGTTTTTCAGTTCAAAATTTGGGCGGTTATTTTCCTGCATGTCTAATACATCATTAAGAATAGTATCGGTATCAGAACCTTTACTTGATCGCTCCACGACGGTCGACTGTGTTAAAATGATTGTATCCGAATCAGACATGTTGTCTCTTAGTTTTCACCTCAGAAATGGCCATAGGAGAAATACAGTCTGAATTCTGATGTATAAAACGACATTGCATGAAATGCTCATGCAATTACTATATATAGCTTGTTACATTTCTTACCTTTACCTGTCCAAAAATATTCATGGTTGATTAAACACACATTGCTCATAGCATTACGTGTAACAGTCCAATATTATTCAAGGTTGAATGCCCTGCAGATATGAACTGTTTATCAGGCAAGCAAAGAATAATTCCATTCTTAAATAAAAGTATTGTTAGCTTTCAAATTATATCAATGGTACGTACACTAAGTGCAACAGGGGGATATGTTTTAAGTAGGAGAATGTCCTCAACCTGTCTATTCTTTTAAAAAATGCACTGGACTCGGCCTTCGGCCTCGTCTAGTCCATTATTTCAAAGAATAGACAGCTTTCGGACATTCTCCTTTACATAAAATAGATACGTGAGGTCAACGACATAAAGAACACTGTCAACCTAACATACAACACATGTTTCCTTTCTTAACAGCATCTACACCGCCATGTTGTTGGGTAGCAGTTATCGCACCGGAAGTTGCATTAAAAGAGCGGATATAGAATATAAATATACTACATTCATATTAGTACGTTATATATTTCATTGTACTATTTATTTAATGTTCAATATTTGAGGCTTGCATATCGAAAAGATAGCATTTGTGTATTTAAGGGGATACAACACGGTGCGGAATAATGAACCGATAGTCATGGAAATTAACATAAGTGATCAACATTTCCTTTGTTGCCAAAAAAAGTCTATGCCCTTCCATGTTAATTTGCTCGATATCTAGACTTTTTTGAGAAAACGTGATATTAACAAAATACCACACTTGTCTGTAACTGTTTAGTGGTTACAGGGAGAATTCTGTTTTAGTTAAAAAGCTTTATCTACAAGTATGAATTTTATTTCTGGGGACAGTGATAGATTGAGATGAATTCTAGATTATTTAGAGAATAAAAACATGACCTTAGCAAGGAAATAAAAATCGTACACTATTGTTACAATTGTATATCCTCTATAATTTTCATTGCGTTGCTCTGTCGTTTTCCTTGTGTCATATACGAACGCGCCCCCTGACTACATCTAATTGGTATCAGCGCGCACAGGGGATAACTCCTAAGAGGTGTGCTCTTTTTTCTTTGGAGATAATATTTTTCGTATTCCAAATCCCATTAATACCTTTTTAACATATATTGACTTTTGATAATCCATGTAAAGTTTGAAAACATATCTAAAAACTTTCTGATGACACTAGCACATTATATTAATTTTGCTCAAATGTTATTTAGAACGAAAGCAGTATTCTCTTGAACTTTCAATCCATTTATTTATCTGGGTCATGTTATACACCTCGCTGTATAACTCAATCGGGAAGCAATTTAAACATACGCATGCTTTTTAGTTTTCTGAATGAGGTCATGTGTATAAGATACATTGTTATCTTAAGCCACGAGAATATAGGTAATATATCCAGTGTATGTAAACACACTCTATGGCTGATACCACGCGATGAAAGGCATCACGTAATCACAAATTGGATAAGAAAACGTGTCATTGTGCAAACTACCCAGACTCACCAGGTACTTAAAAACAAAATGCAAACCATAAATACCATCTACATTGCTGAAAAATCAAAATCAATCACGTGACCTTAACATAAAAAGAGATAAAATAGTAAAATACCTATAATTGTGCATCATTTATTTTCGAGCTACTAACGTTTATAAATATAATATATTTATCAAAAAAATATATAACAGACATAGGTACTGGATTATTAGCAACTTAATTATGTAAGCAGTATATACGTACGCTTACAATACTTTTAAGTTTTCCTGACTATCTCACTCACCGCACACGCTTTATTTCACACCACAACATCTGTTATATATGCCTTTGTAAGATTGGCATACTTGTTTTGAAACATCAAAGTTTACAGACAAATATATCCGATTATTGTTTGATTTTTACCTGGTGTGTGTATAATAGTAAGCAGACCTTATATGTCCTGTTTTCTTTCCTTGTTGTGGTGAGCTGGTACTTCCAAACTATTTCGGACCACTGTAAAAACACATTACGCCACCTGTATAAAAAGCAAGAAATAACTCAATGTGAATATATTAGTATATGAGCTCGACATATGATATCTACTTCCAAATGTAACGTTTTTCATATCACTAGTAAATCTGCAAACATTTTCATTAAGTTTACGTCTTTTTTGAATTCAGGAACATTATAATCCTAACCAAAGGCCCAATATATAATGTTTTATACGATGATGTTTACGGACCGGAAAACGTCTCAACACGTTTGTTTCTAAATATAAGTTGTAAGTATACGCAGCTTTAACGGTTCGTGTTTACTGGAGCATACCTTAAACGGTATGATTTTTATGTTATGTCCTATACTGTAGTTCAGTGCATGTACTAGCAGGAATATTAAGTAAAACAAAGTTGTATTGGAATGAAAATGAAATAAGATTTGCCTATACAACTTTTACGGCCTACAGTATAGTTTGTAAATATAAAACACTGACCTGGTTACGTCGGTCGTATTGACGGTTCAAAACCTTCCAGTAAGATGTTGAGACGTTTTACTGCATAGCAGGATAGTATCGCTGAATGAGTTGTCTCTATGGATGTTTAGTTAAGGTGTTGTGCACGAATACCTTTATATACGTTGTGTAGAGCATGTAACACGTGTGCATCAAAGGTCAAGGACATGAACTTTTCAGTCTGATGCGTACGCGGAATTTGTTGTTATTAGCTAACCTGACTGAAGATCATTTGGTTGATATCATAATAGAATAATAAATATAAAGCTTGTTCAAGGGCATAGCATTTATAAGTTTTAAGATTGCATGGTTTTATGGTATTAAAACGTCTTCTGAATTATCAATATGACATAAATGGAGTCAAGCTAATTTGACTGTGAACAGTTGCGCCAAAGCTGTAAACAACTGAGCTTCATCTGTTTTCAAAATCGCAGGTATTAAATATGTTAATGTTTAAACGACTTAAGTGGCTGAAAATATGTGAAGATAAGAATACTGGAACTATATAAAACTGTAAAATAATGAATGTCATAATCATCAAAATTTCAAAACACACGGAATCCTAAATCTTTACAGTGACGAAAGTAAAATTATTTAGGCTTACGTTTAAGGTAACAAGGGCCAGAAGTACGAAAAATGTACGAAAGACACACAAGGTATTGACACATGTAAAATTAGACATAGTAGAGTTAAAAATGTTTAAAAAACAATATCACACAGCTGTTTAATTCTTCAAGGACTCTTCAGTGATGCTAAATTAGTTCAAAGGAACTGTGTCAAACTCTTGATAGGGAGGTGTAATAGAATCAGTATTAATTTCACAATTTTCAATATTTTACCAACAGACGTCAAGTTTATGTTTATACTCTGGACCGCGTCGTTAGTCAAATGATTCAAAATATGACAGGGAGGTTACGGCAAACATCGGGGACTACCGTCAAATATACGTGTCTCCACCTCAAATCTCCAGGATACCTTTGACACCTGTTTTTCAAGATATTTGGTTGAAATAAAGGGCTGCCATATTTGCGTATTGATGAAAGATGCTGACAGACCTATATGGTCACAGGGGAGTGATAAAAAGTACAACTGAATAACAAAGCCACTAAACTTATACAATTCGGCATTTTGCATGATAGCTTCAAAGACTGAAAGGCTGTAAAATCATTCGAAATGAATGACATTGAGTTACTGACAAAGGCACAAGAGTCTAACGTGAATGCATTCTTTATTTGAGATTAACAACCATGAGCCCTATGTGTGTGCTATTTGACGTTAAACATGACGGTATAATGGCCTGTTTCTTTACTCACTTAATAACCTTGAACCACTTTCAATACCACAGATACTAATGATGTTAAAACATATGAATATCGTCCTTTTAATAACCAAGTGATGCAGAGTCTTTTTATTGTTTGGCCTTCAGTATACCAATATAAACGGGTATCAAGGTTAACGTTGTTTGAATGACATTGGACAACTTTCAAGATAGGTGGGGAACGTTTCGAACCGTCTAAATTTTGTTTAAAAAAAAAAAGAAAGAGATACAGTAGTAATAATAAAAAAATAAAAGATAGCTATTAGAATAGTCCTCCCCTGTGTTGAAGGTTGCAACATTATGTTATATACATGCATACCAAATACCAAAAAGAGATTTATGATGTGCAAGTTATTCAAATTAAATCTTTATCGATCTGTTCAAAGGTGCTGTTGCAGGAATGCTCTAAAACCGCCCACGAAGGAAATCGATCCTTTACCTAATGCCCGGATAGATATATCCATGGGACATCTGATAGTACATATGAAAACCTTGTTCCGTTCCGGACATGCCAGAACGAGGCCATTTTGTACCAAAGTCGTAAATACTCACAAGCACACTTTATCAAGTATTTATAAGGTCAAAATGTTATTTGTTTGTAAGGAAAATTGTACTAAAATTACATTTATATATCGGGCAACGTAATCGGATATCGATTGTATGAATCTTTTCGTTAGTTTCTGTGAAATTTGACATCAAACATAAAAAATGATATTTCTCATAAAGTTGAATGCACGTTTAAACGGCATTTTGTCTAATTCAAACCCCGAGTACTATCGAATTTTGTCGATAGAAAATATCTCCATTCATTTGTGTAATCCATGAAAAAAAATTGTGCTTCAGAATTACTGGATATGCCTCGTTTTTGCAACTTCTATTAGTCAACCCCCCATAAATCTTCATATAGATCAAAGTGCTGAAAGCACTCAATGCTAGTGAAGACATCTCCTCCGGACAAGAAATACGTTGAAATATTATAGGAAACACGATTGGACGAATTCGCCTTCAAGGAAATTATTTGTTTCAAGTTTTTTGTCAGGATAATGTTAGTCCCTTTACCAATTTTCCTATCTCCATGACTTTGTTGTACAACTAACGTGCTTTGTTCTTGCTCATTCAGCTCATCATGTATTATTTGTGCATTTAGAACTTAATATCATATATATATGAGTATTATGTTCCTTCACAGTTACATTCTAGACACTGTCGAGCATGTTTGAAGAGTGACAATGACGCTACGTTGTGTATATCAGAAACATTCATTGTAGTACCTTCCCTACATTCTGGATTATATGTATTAGCGGGCTATTTACTTCATCAGTGGCATAAACTTGGTTGGTCGGAGTGGTTTTCGAGACTGACTATAGACATAGACCCCAAGGTAGAGGAGAACACTGGCGATATGAGCACACATACCAACAGTCCTCTGACCGGTTGGACACGTACAGTAGTAATTCTGTATTGGTGGTTGTTCGGTACTGGATCCATATGTTGTATTTCGTTTGCGATTGATGACGAGATCGGATTTGACATCGAATCAGGTCAGAAGAGTGTTGGTATGCCATGACTTCATAATCTCCATCTGCTGTCAAATGTTCCGATATGTATCCGGGGGCCAACTCCACCTAGTACGTCCCACATGCCAGAGTTTCTAGATATCCTTGGTCAAGACGTGGGAACTCGAGCTGGGCTGCCTCTAGCTTCTGCCATTGGGATTTGGCTCTCCGTGATAGGTCTGGCTCTTTCTCAACACGCTCTGCTAGTATGTTGGACTTGTTTAGGAGTGACTTCATCTCCAGAGCAACTTTTTCATCTTCGGCTGCTTTTGTTGATGAAGGCTGATATATGGGTCCACGTAGCCAATTCAGACATGCCGTGACACTTTTCAGAAGACTTTCGTGATTTTTGATGAAGTAGTTTGATGTGAGTTCAGTTTTTAAAAATCTGAATTGCTTGAAACGAGAGTGATAACTTTCGACCACCCATCTTGTTTTAGTGATACACCTGTCTGTTTGCCTCTATACCATCATGTTGACTCTGTCCAGGTTTGAGAAATGTCGGCATGTGAGTCTCGTATCCCTCGTCTGATAGTTTGCTCAAAATGTCTCGAAAACCCCTGTCTACAATTACCTGATCATCTTCCTCTAGGATACCTGACAGACTTTGTAATGAGGTAAGTATCTTGTCAGTGATTTTGGCGTCATTATCACTACCAAAAATGGGCCGACAGTGTCTAGAACGTAACCGTTAGGGAACACAATACTCATAAACATCACGTAGTTGCGTTTTTTTGACCGCAGTAACTTTTCCGCTGAAACTCATGTTCTTCACTTTTGCCGATATATATATATATGTACCATCCAATATTACAGTGACTTTGTTGCCGAAGAATGTTTTTGTGAAAACTGTATTGTGATCCAACGCTTGCGCCCTAGACACGTGATCCGGACCAAAATGTGTGGGAATCACGGCTTGATTTAGAGCATCTGTAACGATCTGGAAAATTCTGCTGACGCTCGATTTGTGAATGCAGAAAAGAGAAGCCAACTGAGTGAAAGATATGTCTGTTTTGAGTTTAACCCAAAACAGCAGAAGGGCATTCTTAGATGACAATGTTTTTGGTCGGAGTGGTTTTCGAGACTGACTATGGACATAGACCCCAAGGTAGAGGAGAACACTGGCGATATGAGCACACATACCAACAGTCCTCTGACCGGTTGGACACGTACAGTAGTAATTCTGTATTGGTGGTTGTTCGGTACTGGATCCATATGTTGTATTTCGTTTGCGATTGATGACGAGATCGGATTTGACATCGAATCAGGTCAGAAGAGTGTTGGTATGCCATGACTTCATAATCTCCATCTGCTGTCAAATGTTCCGATATGTATCCGGGGGCCAACTTCACCTGGTACGTCCCACATGCCAGAGTTTCTAGATATCCTTGGTCAAGACGTGGGAACTCGAGCTGGGCTGCCTCTAGCTTCTGCCATTGGGATTTGGCTCTCCGTGATAGGTCTGGCTCTTTCTCAACACGCTCTGCTAGTATGTTGGACTTGTTTAGGAGTGACTTCATCTCCAGAGCAACTTTTTCATCTTCGGCTGCTTTTGTTGATGAAGGCTGATATATGGGTCCACGTAGCCAATTCAGACATGCCGTGACACTTTTCAGAAGACTTTCGTGATTTTTGATGAAGTAGTTTGATGTGAGTTCAGTTTTTAAAAATCTGAATTGCTTGAAACGAGAGTGATAACTTTCGACCACCCATCTTGTTTTAGTGACACACCTGTCTGTGTTTGCCTCTATACCATCATGTTGACTCTGTCCAGGTTTGAGAAATGTCGGCATGTGAGTCTCGTATCCCTCGTCTGATAGTTTGCTCAAAATGTCTCGAAAACCCCTGTCTACAGTTACCTGATCATCTTCCTCTAGGATACCTGACAGACTTTGTAATGAGGTAAGTATCTTGTCAGTGATTTTGGCGTCATTATCACTACCAAAAATGGGCCGACAGTGTCTAGAACGTAACCGTTAGGGAACACAATACTCATAAACTTCACGTAGTTGCGTTTTTTTGACCGCAGTAACTTTTCCGCTGAAACTCATGTTCTTCACTTTTGCCGATATATATATATGTACCATCCAATATTACAGTGACTTTGTTGCCGAAGAAAGTTTTTGTGAAAACTGTATTGTGATCCAACGCTTGCGCCCTAGACACGTGATCCGGACCAAAATGTGTGGGAACCACGGCTTGATTTAGAGCATCTGTAACGATCTGGAAAATTCTGCTGACGCTCGATTTGTGAATGCGGAAAAGAGAAGCCAACTGAGTGAAAGATATGTCTGTTTTGAGTTTAACCCAAAACAGCAGAAGGGCATTCTTAGATGACAATGTTTTTGTACCAGTAATATGTTCGGAACATGCATCGTGTATTTGATTGAATTGATTACAATCCCAGCCTGTCCAAGCTTGGCAATCTTCATCATCCATGTTGCTGAAGTTTAATACAAGCGGTGACAAGTTATTGGACATGTTCTGTATGATTTTGAGTAAATCGTTGATAACAGCTGGTGACTTGGTGGCTAAGTGATTAACAAGTTTATCCCTCCCTGTCAAAACCGGCTCAATGTTAGGACTGATATCCTTACCAAGAAGATGACTTGAACACACCCTGGAATTCTCAGGCATGTAGAGTTTATGTTTGATAAGCAGCTGGTGTCTTGCTTTCTCACTGATGCAGCTAGAACTCTTCATGTTGTAAGTTCGACAAATGCTACATTTTCTGTTCGAAGAAGGGGAATAGTATAAATCATCTACAGAAAGATACCCGTCCAGAGTGTCAGATTCGTCAACAGAATCATCATTGTCTACGGAAGCTTTTTTCCGTTCCGGTTCATTGGCATTCTCGGATGTAGGACGTTTCTTGAGGTATCTGAGAAAGCATTTTGGACACATCTTTGCTTCTGTTGATTCAGAAAGTATGACACCTTCAGAAAGGAGAACATCTTTCATCCAGTCCTGAATTTTTCGCGGATTTTTACCATCGCCAACCTGGTTGTACATGAACTTAACTTAACATCCCAACCCAACGCAGGAGTTCTCCATTTTCCTATTTGAGACAAAGACAACTTTACTACAGAATAACTCAACTAAACAGAATTGTAAAACGTAACAGCAATTATAACAACACACCGAGCACCATTCGCGGTGAGTAGCCAAAATACCAAGTGGCAAAGGGAACTTTTGTGTGGCACACCCCGACGGAGGAGAAGCTTTGAAGAAGTACTGAAGACGAAGATGGTCAATTGAGAAAATGATGAATCATACGCAATACGGAACTACTATAAGTATGTTAAACATAGTAGAACATAAAACATTGCCATGGACATTGTATTAAATCATTTTCATAATAAATCAATACGTTGTATTATTGTGTACGACAAGGACCACTTGTATCGCCCGTGCATTTTTTCCACATACATTTTTCAACATTGAATTACTGCCCTTATCTAGTGATTCGGCACAACTTTCTTTTGCTGGTATACAGAGGGATAGTCAAATATGTTTTTAAAACACTAACATCGATAGTACTCGCATATTATCGTGCCGAATTTGCCGCTTGATTTTAAAAATGGTATTTTTGGTTTTCTACGTCATCTTGTACTAAACTCGTTTGTTTTTTCATGGTCAACTGTTTATCATTTTAAACTACAATGTATGTACAATACCTAGTCGTGAGAAAACTTCTCAGTGACAAACAGAAATACCACTTATGGGTCTGTGAAAAACACAGGTATGCTTGTAAACGAAAAAGTGAAGTAGATGGCGCTATGGGCGCGCTTATGGGTCAAGTGGAAAATAATATCTTGTTCCATATGTATTTTTCATAGCTTTACTGGGAAATATAGTCGATTTCAAGAAATCGCTGTGGGCAGTTCTGCAACAGCACCTTTCCAAATAAAATATCAACAGTTTGAATAACAGGTGAGCATGTTGTTGGATGCATCAGTTATCATTTAAAAAACTATCGTCATTGGCAAATTGATGCATGCTAACTGGTTGAATATGTGAATCGGTCACATAAGTGTGACAATAATATCTTCGTAAAATAAATAAATGAATGATTAGATAAATAAATGAATAAAATAAGCCATTCCCCTACATTAGTGTCCATAGAAAATTAACATGCATTATGTTTAAAATAAGGCGTCATATACATTTGTTGTTTTACAGCCTGGGGGACGACTCTGTAACCAGTTGGAAGTGATCGTGGTGTCCTGCCGAAAAGCAAATATCATACAGAAACAGATTGAGGACGCTGTTTCGTCAATGACTTTGGATTCTCTCAAGGTGAGTCGACAATGACATAACAATGATGTCATTAGTATACAATTTACTCGAAGGTTTTTGCCAATGTAAAAATAAATAGCTTCATATCAACAAATTGGTTTCAAATTTGTTTAGTACAAGTCTAAACATTTTCCATGTTGTCCGTAATATATTTCTATGACGTATACAATATTCAAGTTGTACGGTTGATACAATATTGTCAATTATTGTCACTTCCTTCGGTAAAGCAGAAAAATAGCATTTTCCGCATAAAATGGGATCAGCGGACACTTTCATATGATCATTGGTACATATCTGAATTACCGGGGTGGAAACAGATGATTGTGATGTCATAGGCATGACATTTTGAAATCTTGGATGTCATGTCATGATTTATCAGTTAGAATATTGCATGTGTTGCTAAGCTCAGGTTTGGAAAGGAATTTGGTTATTTATTATGACACCATTGAGTATTTATGACGTCATAGATACCATCTGATGACGTCATAGTTACTGATGACGTCATGGTAACTATGACGTCATATTGCAAGGCTAAATTTGATAGTTGTATAGTATTTTTTGCTTGATTACATGCACAGAGACTCAAAGTACCACATTCAACTCAAAACACAACTTTATTCAAGAGATATACAGAATTATGGGAGTTTTCATCTTTAAAATTACCTCCCCTTATTACTGGATTGGGAGAAAAAGTTGTCAAAATACACCTCTCAGGGAAATCAGCAATACTCGGTGACTATTAAAGATACACAGTAACCCGATATGTCATTTTGTTCGTCGGAACATATTCTAGACATTCATGGGGTTTTTAGTAAAATTAGAATTAACAAAAGTGATGTATAAGGTAGCACACCACAGTAAGACAGCCTGGCCATGGGCAATTTATTTGTTAAGCAAATAACTCCTGTATTATGATATGTATAAAAAATGAAAAAATAAATGTACACTATAATTGGTATATCCAGTATGAGGTAGTACATACAGGCTTCACATTAATTAAAACAAAAATCAATAAATTGGTTCCGGATTTTAAATATCCGGATTTTCCGAACGTGTGTTTACACAGGAAATTTAGTTTTGCCTACAGCGCAAAATGGAAGCCCACAGAAAAGGTAAGATAGCGGAAAAACTTAATTTACAACATATGTCCAAACAAGATTAATTCTGTCTTTGGGATAGAGATATTTAATTTTAAATAGGTTTCAGAAAAAAAATTGTGTAGAGAATTGTGCCATTTTGGGTCAAATATCATAATATTTTGCAATTTTTGAGAATTTTTTAAGCTGTTACCATGGTATTCACAGCTCTAAAAATCACAGAAAATATCAGTTTACTTATCCTTCAGAGCTCTATTAAAATTGCAAATGTTGTACAGATTTCAAATATATATACTTTATTAGAGGTTATATGTAAGGTTAACTGGCAATGTTTACATATCTAAAGCATGTGCCATATTTTTCAGAATTTGGCATTTTTACTGTACACTGCTACCTCAGGATAGGCAGATTGAGCTAAACATGAGTATAATTCACAAGTGACCAAATCAAATGCTTCAAATATTCGTGATATCGCTCAAACCGCGACTAATGAACACCGTGTTGTGATCTGCCTTTCTCTGTATAGTAGCGATAATTTCGTAAATACAGGTTGGGAATATTGATAGGGACCAGGGACTTTGTAGTTTCAGGAATAAAACATGAAAGTTATGCAGTAATACGTCGTTATTATCGAAGGTCGATTTTAATTTTTGTGATTTTGATTTAGTCGTAAAATTCGCAGAAAATATATTTCGCAAAAATACTGGATATACTGTTAATTTAATTTTTAAATCAGTTCTATTTTTTCTTTATCTCGTTTTCAGAGAATTCAATTGGTTTCATTAACAAATCTAGGACACGATTCAATTGTCGATGACCAATCAGAAGAATACACAAGTCAGGGAAGTGCCGCGTCCACTAACAGTGGAATAAGTGGCCTTGTGGATGTTGTTCATCTTGATACAGGTAATCGAAACAATATAAATGTTGTCTAAGATTACTACATTTGAGCCTTAATCGTGTATGTAAGATTTGAAAATTTATATTACCAATATTAAAATAATGGGGGATTATTACTTTGTCCTTTTGTAAAAAGCCTTTTATTATACTGACAGACAGATTTTCTCTAATATCGATTATCGAATATCTATAATTGAATATATATATTTAGATTAGCATATTGTATGCATGCGCTTGTGGTTTTGTATGGCAGCTAAATGGTATGTTAATGTTTGCCTAGCTGAGCCCTAGGGGCTGATGGGCAGATCCAAAAAGGGTCAAATTACCCGAAATATTTCAAAACCTCCGATCATTGTTAACACCTATTGGCCTCTTGTTTCAAATGTCACATTATAATCGCCATTGCTTTCTATGTCCAAATATCTTACAAACGCCTCCTTTAGTACTTTGATTTTAAAACACCCATAAGTAGTTTGTAATTTAATGTTTGGTGAGCTTTACCTTTTGTTATTTTCATAAAGATGTGAAAGGATACACACAATTTGTAAATATTAGATTGATGAAAACATTAACGGGCTGTTTTGCTATCGACAAAGTAAGAATTAAAACGCCTTTCTTTTGAAGAGGAAAATGTCATTCAGTAGTAAGATAATTAGTAGAAAAATATTTTTCTATGCATTAAGCTACATTCCTGTGTATTATAATTTTTACTAAAATTGCTTCCTAATGTGATATATGATTTCAACAAACACTATGCCTTGTCAACCTGGTACCAGGATGAAAACGCCTTTATACGCTTCGGTATAGATATGCTATACGTGCAGATTAAGATTTAGAATTTAGATCAAAGCTTAACGTATTAAATTATCTTGTCTGATATCCAATCGGTCTCCGCTCCCAATAATGCTACGAGTCCGTCTAGAGCATAGAAACGCATAGTATTTGTAACGCTTCAGTGTTTCGTCATCAAACAATAAACTAAAGTAGCATGGTACGTGACTGATGTGACCTTTACTTAAACATGTTTTACATGGTATTTGTCTGCAACGGATAACTATTTAGCATACAGATTTGGGTTTTATCTTCTCGATGTAAACCTTGACCATAACCACGCTTTATGGTGGCGCCAGGGATAATCTTCATTACGACAGCTAGGTTGGGAGTTTTAGGGACTCAGTAATTCTTTAATCTGTTTTAATTGCTTTAATTTCACCCGACATTGCTCACACCTTACACGAGTTTTAGGAAGATAAGGTCTCATGTGCAAAACGTTGTTTAATGACTTAAATGATTGTGTTGGTTTCTCATTCCGTTCGATTACTTTCTTAATTTTGGGACTGCTGTTTCGTTGTAAAGCTGTAAACGGAAGTTTTAATATCGTTCTAAAGAACTGAAAGAAAACCTGTTTTTTTCAGTTAAATGTAGTTCTCGGTAGTGCAATATGGAGTGTCTAAATTAGTCTCCTTTTGCGAACTCTAAAAAGGAGATCCGATGTGCCGCTTGTTACGGCAAGAACAATACATATAATATGAATACATCAGACAGGGACCCAGTAGAAGTAAAACTATTAGCTTGATGCATGTTTAGACTTGGTTAACGCATGTTTCGCGGAAAGCACAAGTCAGTACTAGGAAATTCCATATTTATTTAGCTCTATGAAATGAAATTCCTCTTTCAGGTTCTTTCATCAATGTTATTCACATAAAATCGATATTCTTTTTTGCGTTTCGTATGAATTTTGTTCTTTTGAAAACCTTAAAAATATTCCGGTTGTATTCAATGTAGTTTTGTTTTATTTGAAATCAAGTGCTTTGAATTCAACAAGTTTCAGGTTAGATTTTTCACGACTCTAGTACTTTCACAGCGATTTACGTTTTACATTTAGAAGGCATCAAAATGGAACCATAAATCTAAATAAAAATCGACGAAAGAAGGGTGAAATCAACAGGGAGTACCGGCATTATATATAACTAAACTGTGATTCTAACTCAATATCTATAAAACGAGGACAGAAACAGCAGAGAATACCGACATTATAACGAAATCGTAGGTCTTACTCAAAATTGATAAAACTAGGACAAAAACAGCAGAGAATACCGACATTATAACGAAATCGTAAGTCTTACTTAAAATTGATAAAACTAGGACAACAACAGCAGAGAATACCGACATTATAACGAAATCGTAGGTCTTACTTAAAATTGATAAAACGAAGACAAAAACAGCAGAGAATACTGACATTATAACGAAATCGTCAGTCTTACTCAAAATCGATACAACTAGGACAAAAACAGCAGAGAATACCGACATTATAACGAAATCGTAAGTCTTACTTAAAATTGATATAACGGAGACAAAAACAGCAGAGAATACCGACATTATAACGAAATCGTAGTTGTTACTTAAAATTGATAAAACTAGGACAACAACAGCAGAGAATACCGACATTATAACGAAATCGTAGTACTAACTCAAAATTGATAAAACGAAGACAAAAACAGCAGAGAATACCGACATTATAACGAAATCGTAAGTCTTACTCAAAATTGATCAAACTAGGACAAAAACAGCAGAGAATACCGACATTATAACGAAATCGTAGTTGTTACTCAAAATCGATAAAACTAGGACAAAAACAGCAGATAATACCGACATTATAACGAAATCGTAGGTCTTACTCAAAATCTATAAACTAGGACAAAAACAGCAGAGAATACCGACATTATAACGAAATCGTAGGTCTTACTTAAAATTGATAAAACGAAGACAAAAACAGCAGAGAATGCCGACATTATAACGAAATCGTAGGTCTTACTTAAAATTGATAAAACTAGGACAACAACAGCAGAGAATACCGACATTATAACGAAATCGTAGGTCTTACTTAAAATTGATAAAACGAAGACAAAAACAGCAGAGAATACCGACATTATAACGAAATCGTAAGTCTTACTCAAAATCGATAAAACTAGGACAAAAACAGCAGATAATACCGACATTATAACGAAATCGTAGTTGTTACTTAAAATTGATAAAACTAGGACAAAAACAGCAGAGAATACCGACATTTTTACGAAATCGTAAGTCTTACTCAAAATCTATAAAACTAGGACAAAAACAGTAGAGAATACCGACATTATAACGAAATCGTAGGTCTTACTCAAAATCGATAAAACTAGGACAAAAACAGCAGAGAATACCGACATTATAACGAAATCGTAGGTCTTGCTTAAAATTGATAAAACGAAGACAAAAACAGCAGAGAATACCGACATTATAACGAAATCGTAGTACTTACTCAAAATTGATAAAACGAGTGCAATATACGTACAAAAATATAGATATTCATGGAGCTACTCGAAAAAGTACAGAAGAATAATGTCAGATGATCAGGAACGGAAGGCTTTCTTTGCTACTTTGGTAACAACCATTCCAATTTAAGCAAAATCCGGGTTAAATCGTATATTGAAAATGAGAACTTGGTCGGGGACAATATACGTACAAAAATATAGATACTCATGGAGCTACTCGAAAAAATACAGAAGAATAATGTCAGATGATCCGGAACGGAAGGCTTTCTTTGCTACTTTGGTAACGACCATTCCAATTTAAGCAAAGTCCGGGTTAAATCGTATATTGAAAATGAGAACTTGGTCGGGGACAACGGAACTGGGGTTGGTAGTGACAACAGAGCATAACAATAGGCATCAGGCACGTCTGGTTTCATATAGCACAATGAAATATAATATTTCCAAATAAGAAAATGATGTCGACCAAAAACCTTTTCCATAATCTTCATCAACCTGCATTTCTCAATTATAATTATTCTGTCAGTAGCTGAAACCTGTCGCGAAAATCATGATAACGGAAGCAAGTCCTGGAATATCAAATAAGCTCGGATATGTACAACGTATGTAGAGAAAAGAGGGATTTTGCTATCTAAAAAAAAAAAAAAAAAAAAAAGATAGCCAAATTGAAACCATACGCTTCTGATACAGTTTACTTTTGAGCTGTCCCTGCTGGTTACGCTGTAAGTAAAAATTGAGGTGGCGGCTAACGTTGAAGAGACTGTAGTGTCTGTATTGAAAATCGATATCAATTTAGCAAAAGCTAAAAGAGAATTCTTTTCAATATGATTTTAGACTTTTTGGTTCCCATTAATCTCGTTCTTTTCGATTTCTTTGCCCGTCATCCATTCTGTCTGTGCATCCGTCCACCAACAATCACTAATATAGTTTGTAATACATCAGCGAAAATACCTAATATTAATTGTTGTAGGAAGGTTTTCAATTCACAAAAAGTTTTGAAAAATATACGTACACCATAATTTGTATTGGGCCAAACATAAGCACGATCACTTACCTACATAATCATAATATGCAATCCCTGCACCACAGACCATCCTCATATTACCTAGACATGCATATGTGAGTCACTTACAAGTAGTTGAACGTTATCACCCTAGTATTTTGTTAAACATACAATGAATGAAAAGAAAAGTATGGTAGTCGTAAGATCAAGTTGTTGGGATGTAAGACATAGGGGATATCTAACAGTGTCTTCGGTAAAATAATATATGTTTCACGAGTGTGGTTAATATTTAGTACTTTTTCACTCGTTCTTCGTATTGAAAATATCGATATTCTGTTTTACTCGTGAAATATATGTTATATTCAATCGGGCAACCATTCAATATCCTCTACTTATTTCAGTGGTAAAATGTAATCAATATAGGATATCTAACAGTGTCTTCAGTCATACAAAACATATTTCACGAGTGAATAACTATCAAAATATTAGCCACCCGAGTGAAATATACTTGGTATTCTGAATATACTTTTAGATATACTGTTTATTACATTTTATTGCAAAATTTACCGAGGCAGATCAATATCTCCCAGAATTCATTACGGTCCCCTTTCATTGGCTTATAAATATACGCCAAATCGTGACGTTATGTATGCTCTCTTGTATTATGACGTCGTATATCATGACCGAGTGCTATATGCAAATCTTAATTTTCCTCATTGTCGTTTGTAGCAGTGTTCTGATTGGTCAAGTCAGAAAAAGTGATATTTTCTAGTGAAAAATATCACTTTTATAGAGTAAATAATATTCGATATTTCACTGGTAAAATGTAATGAATCATGTTATCTTGCGTTGAACACAGAATGAAGTTATGTCGAGTAGAAGTTTTATTTTTATGACGGCATTACCTTTTCAGATCCACTGTGCTTACAGAATTTCTTCAGTGCTTGGTTAATCGACAGCAGCACAGACAGTGAACATCTGCATATTGTTCTTCCATCGGTATTTACAGGTATTTATATTATTAATACTGATGGCTTTACAATCATGCAATACATACTTTTGATACTTTTTTCGGAGGGCATCGACGCACTTCGTTCCGACTTAAAGAATAAAGGAGATCTTCTCAACCGTGACAATGTAAATTGATTGTCACGTTCTCAAACTAAGAGCTGGGCTAATGACATCGGCACTCCAAGACATATTCACGAGTGTTTTAAAAACATAAAACATAAGGTTGAACAAAATACCGAATGTTTCCCGATATAAAATAAGGCATACCTAAATGTTAACCGGTAATCAAATATATATTAATACTGAACAATTGATATTCAACTTTGATTTAAAGTTAACATTTTCTCTTATCCGTTCGTATGGCAGTAAAATAATCGAAGAAGACTAGTCAGTTAACTACGCGGGCAACCTTTGACGTAAAATGTAAAAAAAAAAAAAAAGAAAACCCACCTAATCATTGATATAATGACTTGCATTCCTTAACTTTGATATAAGAGAGAAACAACAAATAACAAAGTCGATTGAATAGAAACAACAGAACATGAGTTTTGGATATTTCAGTCCCCACTTGTATTCAATATATTATCTTTTGAAATATTCATATCGTTCATATGTTAAAAGATATTGCGATACGATATAGCAGTTGTTAGTACATGCATTATCACTCGACTAAATCCGGGTATGATACGTTCGGTACAAAACTAATTTCTGGCGCTACTCATGTCATAAACATATCTTTGACCGTGCGTCCTTACGAGATTCTCATGCCGATGTTGAATACTGACTGCACAGCAGTGTCAAGGTCAGGAGAACATCCTAATTTGACAATCACAATAAAACAGTTATTTACATCTTTACAAGTTCACAACTCAGAATATCATAAATACTCTATACAAAAATTTATATATGACAACGAATGGTTTTGATTAACAAATCACAGTTCCAAACCAGAAGACAACACTTTACGCTGAGGATATTTCACATCGTAATCAACGCAACGTCTGGTAGTTAAGTCATCTAGCAGTTTGTTTCTATACACATTTCTTGGACAGTCGGGTGCTTGAATGAGAAGACAATTTGAAGGCAATACATGCCCTGTTTATCTATACGTCAAACATTGCTAGGAGTACAAGGTGCTTTATAACATTTCATTCAACGAAATTCCGCTACGGCAACCGATTCTGCAGTTCTTGTTTTCTTCCCTACTATCCATTCCAATTTCCTTTTCGCAAATGTGTGAACTGCTTTTTTAAGTAATGTAAACGTGATAAAAATATGAGTGTTGTATCAACAAGCTAATAAAGCCGTGTCGTCTGAGAAATAAATCGTGATTCTCGTATGTTTGGTGTTTATCTGATGACGAATTGCTGTTACATCAACAGTTAAAAAAAATACATCGAGTCTAAGTTATTCTTCGAACAATTTCTATTTGAAACAAACATTTCTTTTTCGCTTAATCAAATATTCCGTGAAAAGCCAGCGCCATTGTCCCATACATACGTAGAGTGACTTCAGTAATAATTTTCATAAGCACAAGGTCTGTTAAAGAAAGTAAAAAATGTATTGTATTTAAAAGCATGCTTACATTCTCCTACATCACTGTTGGTCGCCTACATTCCTAGATTTGACAAAAGATGCAGAGCGAGTACCTCCTCTCGGTAATGGTACAACTTTGTGATGTATATTGTTTACATGTCTTCCTTGTTTTGAATTGATATATTGCTTTTTGTCGAACTTGAATTATGTTTATTTTTTTTACTTTTTTTTTCGCATTGGCCGATTTCTTTTCAGTGCAAAACAACAGCACAACGTAACCGTCTGACCGAAATAAAAACAGTGTTGGTGTTAAATTGAATCGTCATTCGTTCCATAAGAAAATAAACTAAAAACGGGCATCTACTGAATAACCGTGTGACATTTTGATACATTTTTATATGTGAAGGTCGATTGTGGCTATGTAGAGGAATTGATTTGAGTGTGTTCCTGTTAATACAAGCTGAAAAGATGCACACACATATCCTATCGACAGGTTTAAGAGAAAACTAAAGATACATTGCGCACAAGGTCGGTTCTTATCAATTTATTGCATTCAGCCAATTGTAATTTACCGTCATTTTCAGGCGGAAACCGCTATTTTATTATAACCGGATTAACATCTGCAAGCATGGCTGATACGATAAAGTAGATGAATGAAGATTGATTCCGCACGAAACCCATTTTTATTTTGGAATTAAATTTCAAAGGTTTATCTCTTAGATAGTCAAAGATTGATTACGTCATTGCCGGTTGGTTTAGAAGGGTAATATCCGAATACCTATAGAGCATGCACTTTGAAAGGCCTTGCATTTATGTAAACGTTGTATTCCTTCAGTATTAATATTTTCTGTTTAAAGAAATACTCAGAAATACATGACTAAAAACCTCAACATCTCCTCCCGAAAAGAGGGCGTAGCTTATGTTTTCACCCCGGCGTTAGCGTTGATCTCTAACTGTTCAGGTTTTATATCAAGTATTGTAAGGTATCAGTAAACACCTTAATAAATGTAGTAGATTACTGGTGGCTGGTTTGAGGGTTTCGATGAGAAATAAATAATGTCTTGATACAATTAGCCACAGTCATGCCAAGCCTTATATTGAGTACTAGATTTGTGGTCTGAATATCAAAAGTTAAGGTTTTGGTGTTGTAAGGTATCTCTAAACGCATCATTATATGAAGTAGATTGCCAATATTTGGTATCGATGCTGCAGTTTGGACTTGATAATTATTTCCTTGTGTAGCACTACAGGATACTTTTAACATTTCAATTTTTGTTATAATAAATAAATACACTTTCAATTTGTATAACAAATTCAAATGTTTGTACTAAGGGACCGATATATGCTCTTTTATTGTTTTTGTTTCTTTATCATTTGTTATATTGTCAATGAGAACAGCGGATGTTTTAACTTTGTGCAATTACATCGTTCCCAAAAATGCTCAAATACATCCAATGTATTGCATGAATTCCTGTTAATATTGCAGTATATTTACATTCTGTATACTAGAATTTACTGTGATTCGATCAGTGTATGAATACAGCCCCAAGTGTAGTAGAATAAAACAATGGCCGCCATTTGCTTTCGGCCGTAGAGAGCTTTCGTCTGCTAAGTTAGGACCTAGCGACACTGATGTGACCGGTTAGGCTGGAATCTGTTTCGAACGAAATATCCTTGGAATCGATTTCACCTGTTGTCAAGACGACTTTTATTTAGTATTTAAGAGCTGATATTCTTCTGAAAATAACGTAAATCCAGTCGATAGAAACATATTAAATGTTTCCGAGGAATCGAGTATATCCAGTGCAATACCTGTTCAACGACACATCACTTCTAAATTATAACCGTATATCATTGCACAGAAAATCGGCTTTGGATAGATAAATAAGCAATACAATTGTGAACACTTGGTCGATATCTACACACGTAATGAAATATAAAATAAAGCCAAATTTTACAAACATATTTTTGTGTTTTCTATTAATAACGAAGATTGAAGAACCACTGTACATGTATATTATTCCTTTTGGATATTTCGGCTGTTCCGGTATTTGAACTTGATGACATCAGCGAAAGGGTAAGCGGCAAATTTAAACGCGTCATGAGATGCAGTAAATAAAAAAGTCTTTATGAATATAAATAGAATCATTGAACTGTTCCCAAATGATGGTACACAATTATGGTGGTTGTATTCATATTGTCTGTTTACTACCATTTGGTAACAATTGAATGCTTAAAAAATGCAATATATATTCCAGTTGACGAATCCAACCTCTTAGGCTCTAACGCTTTTGTGTGATATCGTGATAAACATTGCGAAGCTAGCGTTTTTATCGTTAGCGGTATAATGCATACAAGTGCTGTGATTAGAAAACATTTGCTAATCTCACTGTATTTTCTTTTTCTTCTTTTTGATTTGAAGACGGATCCTTTATACATATATATAGCAAGTCTTTTGGGTATGTATTCTAAGTTAAAACACGAGAAGGTTAGGTCGACAAATTCGTTATAATAATTATCTGTATTGATAAAATCGGTTTTTGTTACTTTTTTCTGTTTACGAAATTTTGAGCCAACAGGAAACGTGTTATTTATATAAGGGATATACTTATTCGCGTAATATCTGTATTAACATTATTCTACTGCAAGTGATAGTGTGTTAGAAAGGAAAATATTTTTTATATTGTTGTTTAATAAGACACGGACAAAAAAACAACATTTTCAGAATTTCATCATATCCACAAATACTGATTTTATTTTCACATGACCCGGTTTCATAATATCAAACAGTTAATGGTATTTTGGCTACACCCATTGTGTGATTTAAATTGACTTTTACCCCATCATCTAGCATAGTATACTGGTTCAAATTATGTTTAATCGCAAATTCAAATCACAGTTTTCGTTATTAAAACAACAAGCTTACAAAGCGATTTATTAACAGCATGCAAACTTGAAAGAGGAGAAGCGAATATTCCACATTCATAAGTAATTGTTGCACACTGTCTGTGTTCTTGAGTTTACATGTGACTGGTTAGGGCCGCGCTGACCTTAAGTTTGTCCGCTTTAGAGCTGGGAGGTACAACCGATCTTACATAAACATAAATACTGAACAAATAAATATCAATGTAATTAATTACTTCGAATGTGATTAATTTAGAACACCATTATACTCAGCCTAAAGGTTATAAATAATTACTTCATCGGATCAAACGCAAACTGCTTACAGGATTTCTGTTATTAGAAGACTAGGTACGTAAATATTTCTATTGCCATGCGGTGGGTTGATACCCGAGGAGACTGATTAATTAAGATAAGACTGCTGTTTGTAATTCGAGGTGTTCCCTTTAATTGATAACAACATACATAATTCGGTTGTTAATTTAGGAGGCCAGGTTAATATCCCGGTAATGACGTGTTTTTTTGTTCATACATGGACAATACAGGCTTATTGCTTTTATCCATTGTTTGGTATCATTTACGTACATGTAAGTATATATAATCGCGGTACAACTGTTACTACGTCTATTCTGCTTACTAATGACCGCAATTTTTGCTGATTCGATTAGAATATGAAATATGAAAGTGTTCTATGTGGTCATATACATCGAAATATGACCTACTTAACTTAAAATGGCGTAAAATTTGTACTTAGAATCGCAATTGTAGGCTTCTTGTGACTATAGAAAAAACACCATGACCTATACCTATTGTGGAGTTAACATCCCAGCGGTTACAATGGTATTATTTCTATATGACATGTCTACTATTCAGTTGCCTGATTACCAGTATGTACATTAATTGTTAAGTTTATTCTCAGACATCGTGATGTATTTGATTGTAGAAATAGAGCATGAATTTTATCTTGCACAGAGAATGCTGTCCACAAATTTGCCATGAGTTCATTAGGTCACCTGAGACTTCAAGTGTTCTATTATAATCGCCTTTGTCCGTCGTCGTGCGTTGTCCGTCCGTAAACAATTTACATTTTCGACTTCTTCTCCAAAACCGCTTAACCAAATTCAATGAAATTTAGCAGAAATCTTCTATGGCTGAAGATCAACCAAAATTGTGAATTATATTGTAACGCGCAGCACGTGTACCGCAGGGGTGTCACGTGTGTCGGACTGCTACCAAGTTTTTGCCCAGGGTTCGATTGCCGCTTTCGCTTGCAGATTCCAAATACAAATGAATTTTCAAGTAATAGACAATATTTAGTAAACTGGTGAGAAAGAAAATAGACTCGTCATATAAAGTTCAACAATTTATTAACATGTGTAAAAATAACAAAGTACCAAAATAATACCCGAGAGACACAGTGAGGAGTTTACAGTTATATACGTCTAGCCTAAAACATATGCCAACCATCGTTTAATCACAACTAACCATATAAATGAAATAAATGTAGTTTACCCCGAGTCTCAAGCACGTGGCATGTCCGGTCAGAATACAACATTTGCTAACCACCCGTCTTTTCTCCCGTATCTACTAACGAGGTTTCCAACAACCATCCCTCGCCTTACCGGTATAGAAACAGCCCGAGAGGCGGAAATATTCTCTAGCCACTCCGCGAGTGCTCTCCAAAAGGAATAATTCCTTCAAGCAACAACCTGACTTCCGACATGACACCGGCACACGAGACTCAAATTAAACCAAGTTCTATACATCGAAAATACATCAAAATACTACACGTGAAAATAAAAATACGTGTACGATAGTGGCAAATAATATCCAGCAGACAAATTAATATGAGATTTAGGAAAGGATTGGCGACGGTTATCTAATTAATTTCACAGATTAAAAGTCAACACCACTTACCCTGCTGACACCCGGACGAAAAGTGATTGACCCCACAGCAGCACGGGCATCTTACGTAACCGGATGTTACAATTTTCCGGAATGAGTCCAAAAATAAACGAGCGGAACGCAACTGCGTTACAATATGGTCCCCCAACCTTCAGGGGCCTGAGGGGTGGGGCTAACAAAGGTCAAATTGACTGAAATTTCAAAAATCTTCTTCTCTACTCTCAGATATGGTAGAATCAAACACTCTTCATAGATGGAAGGGTCTTATGGTGCTTTACTTAAATTTTGAAATTCATGACCCTGGGATCTCACGTTTGTCCCTTTGGAGGAGGTAAACTTTACTATAGTTTATATCGGGAAGTCACATTTTTGACAATCATTTGTTGGATTTGTATTGGAATTCATTCTAACCTTGTTAACATTATCACCATGGGGTAACAGTTTGATGGTATGCACATGTTGGCCCTGACTGATCCCCAGGGGCTGATGGGCGGGGCTAAAAAGGGTCAAATTGACTGAAATTTCAAAAATCTTCTTCTCTACTCTCAGATATGGTAGAATCAAATACTTTTCATAGATGGAAGGGTCTTATAGTGCTTTACTTAAATTGTGAATTTCATGACCCTGGGATGTCACGTTTGCCCATTGGGAGAGGGTAAACTTTGCTATAGTTTATACATGTATAGGGAAATCACATTTTTGACAATCATTTGTTTGATTTCTATTGGAATTCATTCTAACTTGCTTAAAATTATCAGCATGGGATGACAGCTTAATGATATGCATATGTTGGCCCTGACTGACCCCTTGGACTGATGGATGGGGCCAAAAAGGGTCAATTAGATTAAGTGAAATATTTCAAATCTCAGGTGACCGTTAAGGCCAATGGGCATCTTGTCTTAATATTTCTGTGTTATCGAGAAGCTTATCTTCATTGGCATATTGCAGTTCGATTAAGTGCGATTCCATTGCGACGTTTTAAGTCCATGTTTACATATTAGTTTTAACTTTTTATTGTAATCTTCTCTAAATACATCGTGCACAAAAGTTCACAGTTTTTCCTTAGGTCCATTGACGTCTTTCATCATTTTTTGTTTCAATATTCAAAACAAACCAATAAAGGATCCATTTAAGCATTAGATCAAGTTAAATAGAAAATAAACATATTTTACCAGATTGTTGAAGTAATCAGCTATTTTTTTATTATAGAAATTATCATTTATTCAACCTTAACAGCACACGGTATTACTAAGAAAGGAATAAAAACGTTAACAAAGGTATATTTCGTGTCATTTCAATTTCGAAATTGTTAATTTTCAGAGAATACACCCAGGTTAGAAACACAAAACTCGTATAATACCTACGGGGCCCATACAATAGGTGGTTCCAAGGTCTCCTTGGCATCTCCTGTTTCTAATGTACCGCGCCTGAGCTTATTTTAGTTTGAGGTGATCTCTTGTGATCTGAGCTAACAGCTTTACATTCAAACTGCGACTACAGATTCTGTGATTGATAATTACGGCGAGTTGTGCAGTAATTTTTTTTATGTCCCCGAAACAGTGAAATAGTATTTCATTGGTCTTCTACAGCTGACATAGAGACACACACAAGATGAACACACTCACATTTCTCAATCGTTAAACATTAAATAGTAAAGTACAGGTCTCCAGCAGTGTAGTCGAAAGCCAGATTTGTGTATAAATCACACTAAATTACTTCCCTGGAACAAAAGTGAAGACATACACTGTAATCATTACATTCATTAAAATAGATAAAAGTGCATTCTGTATAATATGAAAGGCATGATCTATTACAGAAATTCATATATATGAATTGATAATCATAGACCTAGACAATCTATTAACTCGACATATAAGACAACCCGGATTCTGTTATAGAAAACAGTGCAGAATTAATAATATAAAATATTTAACTGTTGTAATATAATAGAACCTAATATGGTAATACATACATTATGTAAGTATGTGTACAATAATAGATATACTACCACAACATGATTTTGTGTACAATAACATAGATACCTCATGGTTATATATTGCCAACCTTTTTCTCTCTATTAATGAGTGTATGTCACCTCACATGGTTATTATTCGTTATCCTCTTTACTTTGCGTCTGTAAGGCGTCACCTCTAGACCTAATTCCACACATGAACATGCAAACAACAGTGGGATTAGTGCATCATCAACATAGATTAAAACATGTACGATTTTTTATGGTGATTGTCTGGGTTGCTAATGGCCACGTATTCAATTAAGTCGTTCATTTTATGTGAGTGAAAAGTGGAAGGTGAATTCTTTGATCGCTATTCCAAATGAATCCAATGTGTAATTAATCAGGGTTGGAATTTGAATAAAATCGTTGACTTTTCAATATTGTTACCATGGATACACCCAGTAGCTGGTTTTAATCGCTATTGTGTGTTCAGATTTCGGATTGACATATACTTCAACAAATATTTGAAATGTGATATCTAATTTACCATTAAGCTTATCCATCCTTACTCTGGTTTTCTAGATAGATGATGAGAATATTAGCAACAGGAGGAAGCCATTTATTAGCTCTGTGAAAAAACTCAGTTGACATGCAACCTCTAAGTAAACATTATAGTTATTCTATCAGATAATAGAAATGGCTGCTAATCTGAATATAATCAATGTATTTTCATCAAGGGACTTCCTCTAGATACTGTTGTTTTATCATCAATCCTATCGGCTAATGTCAGGTAGGCCTGTCACACTAAGGGCAGTCATCGTAGTGTTAATCGACAGTGCAATTTATGTCATTAGAAGGAAAACTAATGATTGGAGGATGGATGACAACTTCCATATGAAATGTTGGTTACCGAGGTGAATAAGGTTTACACTGTGACAAAGTACAAAGAACACAGCGTGTAGCCACATGTAATACCAACAATTTTCATTACTAACAACATACAATGTACTAGGTATTTTTCTCGTAAAATTTCACAACGGGACTTAAAATATCGCTATGGAAAGAAAAGATTAATTAGTGTACATAGTTTTAATGACATATAAGATGGATCCTCCGACAGACTCGGATTAGCGTTTCACTTGCACATGTACTTTGTATTATAAAAACACATATATTGTCAAAATAAAACTACTTATCTTATAACGATTGATATTATCGCCCAATTTATATCTAAATATGTTTAGAATATTATATACATTGTAGCACATATACATATTTTTTCCACCTAATTAGCAAACGATTCAAAGAGTACTTAAATATGATTCTATCGCAATGGTCATTGGTGTTTACAGGAAAGTAAAATGATTGTTTAATTTCGTATTACAGCTAACACTGATGTTGTCATTAAGTGTGATTTACATGAGAGAATGATTAACCCGGCACAGCTACCCTTTCACGGTCAATTTGTAAGTAAGTTTCTTTCACGGACAATTTGTAAGTTAATTACAATAACTATGATATATATCAATTTAACAATTTCCAAAATTGTAAATAAATTGCTATCTATAACTAATAACCTCTTTGTTCATCAAGACAGTTAAAATCTAAATGTTTGGTAAGTCGATTTCGCCGATTAAAGAGAGCTTCATTGGATTGGCGGGGACCCAATACGAGTCGTCAGCAGCGGCTGTTACTGGGAGTATTCCATAATCTTCATTGTGGAGAATAAAAGCCAAGCTGTGTCTTGTTGTTTGTCACAAGAGATTGCAATACACGGGATAAAGGCGACCTTTACTTGATTTCTGTAGCAGGTTATCAAATCTACCGTCACATGATTTATATATTGCCATTGCTTTCATCTGACTCCAATTATCCTATATCCAAAATTGTAGCACTCAACTTTCCATATTGTAACGTGTCTAATAGCTCATTTTAATTTTCCTAACGTCTGGATTAACACACTATGACTCTTCTAAATCACTAAGTCGTATGAGGGGGAAACAGCTTTGTTCAGTCATAATTCGATTATGATATGTTGAGTTACTAATCAAAATATATTTACAGACCTTGCATCCTGACTCAGCTATGATGAAAACTTTCCCAACAACCAGCAAAGCTCTTGGCATAACATTGCCGATATTCCGCATACAGGTGACTGGATTAATGAATGCAAGTTCCATGTGTGATTCCATCGTCTTCGGAATGGTAGGTACAATATATCTACTACCAGAAAATATGTAGATGTAAAGGAATGATTAATATAATTCTTCCGTACCTTGAGGTGTGACAGAGAAATCTCCTACCATTGAGGGTGCAGAGGACAATAAAAAAGCTACCCAAGATGATATCATTTCAGAATAGGCTATACATTGTGTTATAAGATTAGGAACGATTTTGATAACAAGACCTACATGTATCGTTTGTGTGGCAACATCATATAAAATTAGAACGAAGCTGGTTTATCTTAGATTGTATAGAGAATGAAAATTAATGTCGTCGAAATTTTTTTTAACTAGATCTCGGCAAAGGCTTGTAATTCCACTGGGTTCCATGACCTCATTCATTATCTCTTTGAAATCAAGGCATGGATTAACTTAAGTCTTACGAATGTCCTCATTCGTATACGTTCCAAACGAACGCAAACGTAACCAGCGTTCGAACACACGGCAATATTATATATGTAATGCTTTGTTTTGATAACATTGATATCGCTGATTCTGCGATCAACACCAATCAACCAGATCAACTTTCATTCCCTGCCCCGCAGTTAGTAATATGATTACAGCTGATCAGCATTGATGTATATGTTGGATAAGAAAAGAAAAGTAGCTTTTCGGAAATATATATCATCTATCTGTATGTCCATACAGATAAATGAAGCTTCGTTTTCTATTCCATACGACACATTCCGTATCTCTTTTATTTTCAAATATTGGTCACCCGATCGTTCTTAAGCTTAGCGTTGTGTAATATGTATCACGCATCGCACTATGTGTGCACAATGTGCGCATCACGGTTTTGTGCGTTGTGCAATCGCACCACTGTATTTGATTGGCAGGATCTAAAACATTTATAGATATACCCGATGAATGAAACACTCAGGGATTGGTTGAGAGCTATTATCAACGGGGAATTTAAACTTCGAGTATCCCTCGTGTGGAGATATCTCCGCCATACGGAATCAGATAGACTTATCGTTCGCGACACGGAACCATCCGAGGTGTGCCGAACACAAACATCAGCAAAAATGGCAAATCAGCCAGAAAGCAGAAGGCGATTTCATCTTGCTGAACTCGATGCATATCACAATGTAGTATGATGTTACAGGTAAACATAATTATCTGTGAATAAATTATCACAAAACACAACAAACAAATTATTGAATGTTCATTTCAATGTACCAAAAACTGATAAAATTCTCATTGTAAAATGTTATTTGTTATTTGTTTTCTTATCTTTATAACATTAATTTGGTATAGTATGTGTTGATTCTGTATTTCGGTATAATAACATTATAGGTATTTCCCTGGTTGTAATGAGATATAACGATTTGTTCATCCAAGGTATGTCATATGTCCCGATGTCGTTAAATATATACTAACTAATACTGTCTGAAAATATACCTTGCTTTGTATTTGTGTATACATCAAAACGACTTTATATGTTGAGGGTCGTTTTGAGTATTGCAGTGACCGCGGTTTATCACACAACCGGTCGGATTTTTTCTCCCTATGAAGAAACGCACCCTTTGTTAAAGGGACGCAGTATATATTGCTATTCCAACTGAACCGGCGACCACGAGATCGCGACTCTGATCATGTTACAGTAGACGATTCTAGTGGCTGGTGATGCGTCGGTAACAAACATTATTCCGTAATTACGACGAATACCCTTATCTCATCTTTCGACATCTAGATGGGTTATAGACACCGTGGTATACTCCCCGTTAGTTGAATTAAGGTATATGTCCGTACATCATTTTTGTGCGATAACGACAGCCCTGAGACAATTTGATCGATATTTAATTCATTTTAATCCGTTCACTGTCAATCTGGCATATCCTATTAGTCGGCTATGTCATGTTTTCTAACCCTGTATTAGCTTCGGCTTGTTTTCACTGTCTTTCTTCAATTAAGCGACAAACATTTGGCTTTCATCATTGTGTACGGAACAGACTGAACCTTCAATAACGTCAGCGTGACATTGATTTGCCCACAGAGGCCTATTCGTATATGCAAGTGTGTTGAGTGAGAACTCGCGGAGTGCTGAAGAATTGGGTTTTTGTATATGCATGATTGATTAAACTTTACAGAAAACACAAGCTATTCTTATTTCAGCGAGTCAAGTTTGGTAATACGTTATATATTATTTATGTCAAATTTTCAAATCGATTTTCAAAATCTCTGTCACAAAATTATTATATCTAGATTCACGTTGCACATTTGAATCCCAGAATACGATTGATTCAGTTTGATTGAATCTACGTTTATATTGAAAAACTTAATAATTTCGGAATTATTCATTGTATAAAATGGTTCCCTCTGCGGCTTTGATTTGTATCTATGTGTGCGTTTTTAGTCTTTCATCTATTAGGCCAAAACAGATTGAAAAATCTACAAAGCATCAGTATATCAATGGTTATCTAGTATGTTTGCCGTCGTCCTATAAAATATGAGTTATTTGACGAAATAGTTGTATGACACACTTTCATATCATTCAACTGATGCTGTATGTTTTACTATAGGAAATGAGATATTCCTTTAGTATATATTTATATAAATATATTTCAAAAAAATAATTATGGGCAATATAAGTCGTTACTATTTTTTGATATTCATTACATTGTATACATTCATCATTTTTTGATATATATATATATATAAAGTTTATTTATATCGATATATATAAGTTTTGGATTTATTGTTGCCCACTCTTGTGTTGTGTGATCCCAAATGCCTGTAATTCTAAATTGTGCAGTAGTAAAGTATTAAAGACACTGACAAGGACTGTGAACATTTTCTAATCTTCTTGTCAAAAAGAAATCGATTTGTTTCATTTTACAGTTTCATAAAAGTCGGAGAGACCGACCATGTCATGACTGCAATTCCAAACACTTTAACAGAGTTTAAACAGAGTTTCGGAATAGTTTGTTACCAAATGTCACGATTTCCCAGTACTAATATAGAGATAGAAGTTGATACAAAATATGATCTGTCATAGTGATGACCATGCCATATAGTAATCGGATTTCTTAGTTTCTGCGCAATAAGATAACTTTTTGGTCGATTGCACACATAGCTACATCGAAGGGAGTGTCTACTTTGAATAACTTTTCAAGCCCAAAGGTCAAAGTGTAAGGTAACTGCAACAAATAGGTTTATGTACAATGTCTTAACATTGCGAGACCCTTTCTGAAGTGTCAGTTGTCTAGGTGGCATATGTCCTTTTCCTTTTGCGACAAGAAAATCAATATGTTTGATGTACATTAGTATGTATGGCAAAACATTTCACTATCACCATCCTAGTTTTCAATTGAATTAGTGACATAACAAGGATTTTACGTAAATTCAAATGGCTGATATCGTTGATATAACTATAAAAGCCCTTTCTTGAACGTGCGGTTGTTTCTTGAAATATTCAAGGTCTCCCGTAAAGGTTCCTCTGTTCCTCATCAATTCAAAACGATAGTATGAGCCAATATAATACTTGTCTTTATAACAGCGATGCCTAAAACGTACCTACATCTACGAGGAAAAGAACATTGATATCGCTCGTGCCTATACAAAACGTAAATACCAAGTTTCTGCATTCGACTGGCAAATGTTTTTTTTCGGTGTGTTAATTGTATCGTCATATTTCATTTTTGCTAATTTATGGAGACTTCCAAAGGATTTTCATTACTGTTTTAATTTTGCTCACGAAATAATTGCAGGTAGATTCTGATTAAACTTATTCGACGGATATTTCATCTTTTATGACAGACTGGATTTTGTCGGTATCAAAGTGTCGTATGAAATTTCGTCTAAAGTCATATCATATTTGTCACGTATGTTAGAATACGTTCTCAAATTAATTTATGGTGTACTTCCGCCTCGGATAATATAATGACACAAACAAACATAATTATATAATCTGGAGGGATAACTATTCAGGTTAAATCCATGCCACTAATCTCAATGTCGCATATTGAAATTGCATATGTAGACGTACTAATCACTAGCTCTTTGATAACCATATCACATTTTCAAATAGGGTCATTACATAGAAATTAATACTTAGAAATTGTTTAAAGAGTATAATTGCTATCGCATTAGATTAAGCTATTATCATTAAATAGATATGAATAAATAAATAATGCAGATTGTAAAGTTTATACGATCTACTACTTTAATTCAAATTATGAGACATGACATGATATTACTTTCTGATCAATCTTAGGATCATCAATTGCAATAACAATTTATCGTATATAATTACAGCCGATGATAGCACAACCTACAGCATGCTGGAAAATTGACTGGGATGACCTGGAAAAGAATCAACAAACATTTCGATGTCTAGTGCATTTGTTACTGGAAAAAGTATAGTTTATCATTGGTTCTATGTAATAACATATGAGCTGTACATTTCACAGTAGTATAGTTTGTGTGATTTTAACTTTTTTTAGAATGTTGTAATACCGTTTGAAATTAAATAATTTGATCTTCATTTAACAACCATTTCTTACATTTGCTATCGCCGTTTAACAGGTTAAAAATAGATCATCCTTAATATGCACAGGAAATATCAACCTGTACTTTAAATGCTCTTGAGCGATATGTACAGATGTTCTAATAATAATTAGATGAGTTACACGGTACATAACAGCGAACAAAATTATTACTTAATATAACAATCAGAAACAATAGGAATTATGTGATATATCAACGTATAACGTCTGCAAGTAAAAACGTGAATATTAAAGTATTTCCAACTGTAATAGAACTATTTTTTGACAGGAAATGGTAATGTTGGGTCAGCTTGAGAACGTGCTGCCGAATACCTCCACAAAACGGCCCCACGGACAGACCGAGGACAAGCCTCAGGGGTGTTTAATTTTTTTACCTGCTGAAAATGGATCTCTGCTTGTGAAATCGGTGGCATCTCAGGAGCTATTGCTACCGTTTGAGACACCTTCCGTCGTTGATAATTGGTCAGATGATGCCATTCAGACGTTACGGTCATCGCTTGATAAGGTACATAGAACTCATGTTAGCTTACCAAGGAATGAACTCGGCAACATATTTACAGTAAAATCGAGGGAATGGTTGTTTTTTAAAGTTCAATACCAAAATGATGTTTATATTCGTTGTTCGTATTAGCTGATTTAGTATTAATGTAATTGACATTTACGATATGAACCTAATCAAACAGTGCTTCGAGGTCTATATAGGACCTTTGCTGCATATTTTGAAGATGTTGAATAAGTGTATTCATGAATGGGTGCAAATAGCCCAGTCCAAATGTTTCTATCGATATTTCATCGTCCTAGGATTGATATGTGGAAGCAAATTTTAATTGAAGGCGATAAGAGGAGTTGGTTTTTTGATATTATCATTTTGGTATAAATTTTGAAAGGCATACTGTTATTTGGTGTTAGATGTCCTGCAGGGTTATACCATCCCCCTCCCGGAGTCGAAATGAAGTTGTTGTTTTTTGTTTGGGAAAAGCCTGGTTTTTTTACTTCAACTTTAAGTTTTTAGTGCAAGTGTTGAAAGGCATTAACACCTTTTTTATGATTGTACTAGGGTAATTATACTTGACATTAGAGTCCCTGTGGGGTTAGATTATCTCATCCAGGAGTTGACTGAAAGATAATTGGGGAAAAAATTGCTTTCTGACATGTTTTGGACATTATTTGTTATTTATTGACAAACATTTGTGAGACGAGTTATGCTGTTCTACAACAGCTCTTGTTAATGTAACAAACTAGTTTCCTTTCACGTAACTCTCCTTTACAATTTTGAAGTAAAAATGACCATTAGATATATCTGTCTTAAATGCTATTTTTTAACAATTATGAAAAAAATATAAAACACTTCCAATGATTCTTGTATAAATACTGTATTGATAAATAAACTTAATCCAATATTTGAAATTAATAGTGTACATGCACAGAATGATTTGAGAGTGTAGTTCAATAAGCTTCATCTGGCGTAATAAAACACCGTGTATATACTGTTTATTGGTTAAACATACCCTTAAATAAACACATAATGATTTTGGGAAAATGTGTTACAAGAACGATATCACTTTTATAGACCAACATCTGATTAATATCCAATGATTAAATGTGTCGAGCAAATGAAGAAATTGAAAGATAACGGAATTGAAACTTTTTTCAGTTGGAAGTGATTGACGTTTTCAATCCACTCCTATGGCCATGCCGTCTTTATGATTGTTTAAAATCTAAACAAAAGAAGGCAGATCCCAGACAGTCAAAAAAGAGACAGGACATCACGCCGACTCCAGTAAGTATATCGGATCAGGAGCTAAAAACAATCTTCATGTGTGTCTGATTAAAGGTATTCTAAAGGGAAGTATGTTAGAAATCACCGATATCACGTAGTGATCCTAATTTGTGGTTCACACGCCTGCTCATTTCCATTTTATATATTTAAACATTGTATGTTAATTATAATTTAAAACGTAATCAATGGACATGTTATAATATAGTGGTTGATCCTAATCTTGAGACTACTGACTGGACTTGAATTTGCGTTCCTGTTTATAGTCTTGCACGATTTCATTTTTATTGTTAAGATGTAATGTAAACAAACATAATGTCCGGAACATTTGCGGATATATTAATGTGTTATAGAATGGTTTAATTATAACATTGGTTTTATTATTAAAGGGATCGGTCTCCAAATCATTGGCTGTTCCAAACATTCAACGAAATAGGACTTCCGTGTTTAGCCCTGCTGTTTCCGGCCCCAGATGTTCAAATCCTCGGATGATGCAATCAAATACCGACAGGTTTCAACACACATTTCACGGGAAACCTCTTTTACCATTCCCGACTGACCTATGATGTTTTTAAATTTTCATTTTGATCTTCATCATAACGGGGAATCGTCACAATTTTTTCGTGCTCATGTTATGCCGAAAAACAATTCGCTGAACTATTTTTGGTTTTGTGCAAAGGATTGTATACATTTCACTTTAGTTTATTAGCTTTTGTGATCATTCAAGAAATTCAACCAATTCTAATCCAGAGTGTATGGGAAAATACGATTGATTGGAACGATATTTGTAATGATGTAATAAAAGTTATTTTAATGTTGCATTTTTTGAAGTTTGTTAGTTAATATGACGTGTTTCATTTAGAATCAATGTATTTTAATTATCGCCGTGGGTTAGATTAATCCTGTAAAGTGATTTACTTGGCATTTGAAATTGATTAAGGAGATTAAAACCTCAGTCAATGAACTTTATTATAGAAAGAGAATTATTCGTCATTACTGAATTCGTGTTTCATGTACATTTCAATAATTATAAGTGAAGTATTCAGTTTTATTTTGAGCTCAGTAGGTGAAGTATTCGGTTATAATTTTGAGCTCAGGAAGTGAAGTATACAGTTTTAATTTTGAGCTCAGTAAGTATTTGACAGTTGTTATTTTAAAATTAATTATGTAATATTTGTTTTTATTTCAAAAAATTGCTAAAATAAAGTACAAGTTTAAAGTATTTTTTTGTGTTCACTACACTGTGTATCAACATTATTGTTTCAGTATTCTTTAACTAGTAATCTTTACATTACAAATCTTTATATTTTATGAATATTTCCTTCCATTGCAACGTCAGTCAGGACTTTATTTTTACTATGAATAGAATTAGGATTATTAACAGGCTTTTCCAGAACATTATAGCTGTAACACTTTCGTGTGCCCCTTATTTCCTCCTAGCTGATTAACCTCATTATGTGTGCGAAACATTCAAGGTCATTGCCCATCAAGCATCGAAACACTGTACCATTCATTTATGGGATTGCGAACTCTTGATAAATCCATTTCATTGCATTGAATATTTGAAATACATAAACATTTATAGGAAACATGGTGGGTATCGGACCGGTTTCGATTGCCCTAAAATTGCTTTGATGACGGTGCATTTATTGTTCCTTTATCCCTAATCAATAGCTCTTCCGAGTTTTAAAGCTTGTCCAGGATGCTGAAATCTCTAGGTTTGGGTTCGTTTCAATATTTGAATAGGAAATGATACCTTTTATTGACGTCGGAGATACCTTAAAATCGAACAAATTCTGTGTTCATGCAAATTTAACTTGCGCATGAGTGAGTAACTAAGAATGATATGCGTTATACAACGTCATACCGTTAAAAGAATTCACCTGACACTAGAACATGCAACTCATGTCAGAGGTTTAACTACCACAATTACCTCAAACATGAATTATGTCGTTTTCATGATAAGCTATAGTTTGAGTCAAGTAAGTTCTTCTGCATCGAGAAAGGGATTTTGATCATATTTGGTCTGCAACATCGTTCGGCAACTAGTGTATAACTTAAACGTATATTCAGCTTGAGGGACGTGGCTAAATAGTAGAAGGGAAATTTGATTATTAAAATTTGATCTTTTGATATTAAAATAGGTTTAATTATCTTTTGAACCAAAAGGCTTGATGTTTGTAATAGGAAAACATCAAATTATGTGCATCTAACCAAGGGGAGGATCCCAAATTTGGCAATTATTTGTAATTTACTTTAATGAGAGTGCTTTGTCTTAATCACTGAACTATTCATGTGAGTGATGCATGCCTACTCGTATTATAAAAGAGAGGCACGAACAGAATCGAATCAAGAAGGGTAAATGTACAAGTGTTGGATCCCTAAGCTTTAAAGAATTTACACACGCGAGAAATTTATTATTTTATCATTTTTAATGAGAAAGTTGAAGTTAGTCGCCTCTTTCGATCAAATTTAGCCCGATACATGCGTAATCTCGTTTAACGTTCCTGCAAGGTGTCCGACCAATGCCCGAGAGTAAAAAAGCAATGCAGACACATTACTATACTACATAGTTTTAGCCAAAGTTCAATAAAAAAAAAAAACGGTACTCGGTGGGTGTTCATGGAGTCCATAAGAGGAGTAAAGCAGAAATTAAATCTATATTGATGGGATAATGTCATAACCAAAATCACGTATTTGTGTAATTATCATTTTATAGCTTAGTGTAATGCATTTTAAATCAGAGACAAATACTCCCACAATTCAGTGGGAAAAGGATCGATTGTCATAAAATGGAAGGTTTACGACAAGCAAAAATGACGACTAGACCTTCTGCTGATTATATCAACGCTATGAAAGCGTTGTCGTAAGCAGATTAGGTTATTAATATCGGTAGTTAATTAATTACAGTGACTTGATCTCCTTACAGAGGAGAACAGAGATAATAGATTTCGTGGTCACTAATTCTGTCATATTGTAAGGGATGACACAGACAGCGATTGCTCGTGGTGATTGATACTCATACGTCACTTTACATGAAGGTTACAGTCGAGTATCCTTACTATATCATATTAACATCGTTACGGACTCGTTGTATCATTATGATATACCGATCGATACTTTCTAAATTCATGTCTTCGTTTTCTATCTACTTTTAAATGTTGTCCTAATGTATTGATAATATGCTGGATAGATATTCCGACTGACTAGATTTTGATTAAATTTGGTCTTGACCATAATGAGGAATGTGGCGCCCATGGAGAAGAAGGGGCGGGCCCAATAGAAAAAATGTATCAAGTTTTGATCCGTCCTCATTAAGAATGGCAGAATTCGATCTACATTCGGTTTGAAACATTGTTGGGAGAGGTAGTTCATGAAATTTCGAAATATTGGTACCACAGTTTAAATAAGAGTATTTTGCGTTGATTACTGAAATATTCAGGTGAGCGACGCAGGCCATCTGGGCCTATTGTTATTGAGTTTTTATGAGTTCAGTCGACTGTTATATATAAAGTTTATGCCCTGTCAATGTCGAGTCCTTGAAGACGAAACGGCTTTATACTGCAGTTTAATTAGGTTTGGTCATAGTATATCTTACCCTCTTATTGTATTAAAATGTACAATATCTTGTTTTATCGGTATATTTTTTATCGATGTTTTGTTCATGTATATCAGTGTTATCACAGTTTGGTGAGGTAAACTATAATAACATCATAGTTACACAGAATAATCACGTGACGAGAGCATGGATGCTGCACTCATTTGTTGTTTATATCAAATATATAATGGTTCGGTGTATATAGTTGACTATTTCAAGCCATTGAATGTCCATCTAAATCACGAAAAACAATGACATTTTTATACTCACAGTAATAGCATAATTAATATATGCATTGTGTTTTATCACACATAAAAGTGGCTCTGTGCATGTTCTGAACCAATCATGTTAAAGCTTATGATACGATAGAGGAAAATGATCGTAAGATAGCGTGATGTGTATCATTAGAGGTTAATGCTATCATTGCTAAGGCGAAGTAATTATAGAAACCTGTAGTATATCCCCCATACGTCACATATATGGCGTTAAAGTACGAAACCAATTAGCAATTTAATTCGAGTGACGTACAGGAATTCGGTGTGTTGAGGTTTAAGAAGTTATTAAATGAACTTTGTAGTCTGATTTGTTTTTCTCGGCACGCAATTCAGACTTACATTTATTCGTTATCAAAATATGTATTTTGCATGGATTTTTATCCTTGATTGTGCCCTATACAAAAAACGAGGAAGCAAATCAAAAAGATATATCACTAATCGCACTTATCAGAGTCCTAATAAGTACGATTTTTTATGTGATTTCAGATTTCAAGATGACCAAATTGTAGGGTACCATTCTTCCTGAAAGACCATCTTGAACATTTCCGTATGTGTTAGAGTATGCTACGTTATGATTTGCATGAAGAAACACGTGCATTTATCAACAGCAATGGGGTACCCCTTCACAACATAAACATTCAAAGAAGTTGCATGTGTCAAATGATAATCATTGGCCAGCTCTACTTTTTACAATTTTGTAATTCGAAATTTCGAAATGTTAAATACACATAATAGTATTCTGGAAAATTTTCTTTAGGTTTGTAAAGTAAAAATGATAGAAGTTATATGACACAACCAATATGATATTTAAGAGTGTGACGTTTCGATGACTACACTGTCATCTGCCAGACGAAATATCCTTCAGAGTAGATCGAATCTTTACCATCTGGGACACTACATAAGACAGTGCTGGTACTTTTCATATTGATCATTAGTCTGATAAAGGTGACAGTGTAATCATCGAAAGGTCACACTCTTACATATCTTATCGGTTGTGTCATATAACTTCTATCATACACATAATATTAGTTATAGAAACAATAAAGGTGTTCACAAGATATTCAAGCGTAAATAACATAACAACATATCAATTCAGTAAAAAGGACAATATGTGTCAAACAGTTGAAATCAAGAGTGGGGTTTGGAATGATTAACGCATCTTTTTATTTAGCAAAACTAGTTATACAGCTAATTATTTAAGCCAAGAGATAAACTGACTTACTTGTGTCCAATTTTCCTGATAAACTGTTATACCAAATCATAATGCCGACAAGTTAATATTTTATTATTTGCGCTAATAGGATCAATTGCACTATCTCCATGTGTGTATTATGCTAATGGTGTGTGCACCCCTTACTTCGTTTTAGGATACAAATTAAGATAACGTCGTTATTTTACAGCCCTGACCTGCGTAATAGTGCTGTTTACTTAATTGAAACTCTCTGAAATGGTCTTTAGTAATTAGGTGTTTATATGGTATTTTAAAATATGCCGTTACTTTGTGATTGATGATATCAAACATGAACTTTGTACTAAGACGTGATCGTAAAGCTATAGTAAACGATGCTAGTTGATCTTGACTTGTTATAAAGTTTAATTACATTGCTTGTGGCATTTGTGATATTTGAATGTGATTAAGCTAAATAAAATAGTAATTTGCTTCACATACCTAGAGTTAACGTAAGTTACAGTATATGTTGATTCTTTTATGAAATATCAGGTTCGGTAAAATTCCTTCATAGCGAACACAGGAAACTCTCATTAGTGCCTGGCGCCTCTGTACAGAATAAAGAGAACTATATACGTGACTTTAACGAGTGAAGCACTGCCTTCTGTACATTAAAAAAGATCGTAATGTCCAACTTCCGGCGTTGGCTGATTCATTCTGGCGTCTTCTGGGAAGTATTTGCACATCTACTACAAGCTGATAGTGTGTTTAAACATGCTTCAGCTTTTTTTGCAACAGAAATAGAACATGTTTGTTATCTCTAACCAAGCGACAGACTAGATATTTATTTCATATCAATCTCATCAACAAGTTATCTTTATTATCTTCATTTTGACGCTTCTTACATCCCGTCCAATTGGCACAGATGTTGTTTTATAGAACATAAATTGACCTATCACTTCATTCACAGTGAAGCAAGAATACCTGAACACAATGACGTTACTGTTGACTCCTTTGTTATCGCCAAACTGCTTCTGTTGAATAGACCAATATCCATTCACTCACGTTATGGCTGCTGAAAAAGCGAAACTGTAGAAACAACATAATTATTTGATAGTTATACAATTCAAGATGAAAACTTGTAAATTGTCATTATTTCTGTTCCTGCTTTAAAAGAAATTTACATGAAAAGGAGGTCATGATTATATTTCGCAGCCTTGACATGTATTGTGATGTATCTTAAATGTTTTTCCAATACTTGTGTGTTACACTTATTACCTCGTCTTATTGCCTTTATATAGAATTTAATAAGCTTTGATAGGAATAGCTGAAAAGATGTCGCTATGTGGAGTTTAATGAACACGAAAACATAAATAGTTATGAAGGTGTCGTTAAAAACACTGTTTATGCTTGGGGAAACAGCCACTCACTCATGTAAAACAATAATAAAGCATAAAAGAGACCATGATTGCATCCTATTACAATATGTGCTGGCATATGTTCAAATAAACAATGATAATAATTGGTGAAATGTTCATTCTCCATGGGTATAAACATAACCAGGTCTTCCTATCTTTACGAATTTAGCACGTTGTCATAGCAAAATATATAAAAGTGTTATGTCATACACGTCTGTTGAGCAAAAGAACACTGATTAAATAAGAAAAAAAACAGTGTTTTCTTCCGATAAAAACCAAATAAAAAAGTTTTCGACTGAAACCTTAGATTCGTCCATTCAGAATGTAACATATTTATCACTATATAACATATAACTTATTTTCAAAATATGACCTGTTATCGATGTCACATGGGAGTATTTCAAGTCTGTACACCGCCATACATCATTCCAAATTTAATGAACGCCGTCGATCTGTTGTTACAAAGGTTTTCGTTTTCTTCAAAAGGTGAACGGCGTTGAAACTACATTTTTTTGCTTCATTACATATCGTGAAATACACAACCGAGACCAAGATAAGTTATACTTGAAATCGTAGAAACTTCTGCTTCAGTTGCTATAGGAAACAAGTGATGTCTTCATTGTATTTATTGGGAATACCCCAGTTCTTCATAGTAACGTCATTGTTTGTCGCAACATTCCCTTTTCTTGTTATAGTTGAATCGATATTAACGAGTTTGTCCAATTATATATAACATGATATATATAGTTTGAGCTCAAACATCTATTTGAATTAAGATGAATAATATTTGCTCTCATTATCAATTTATTTATTCATTTTTTGAAATTGTTATATTTTTCTTTACTTAAAAAACCTGATATAACGTCTTATTTCACTTCGCACTCGTGAAAATATCGACATTCTGTCATACACGTGAAATATATGTTATATTAAACGGGAAACCATTCAATATCCTCTATATAATTCACTGGCAAAAATGCTTCGCACTCGTGAAAATATCGACATTCTGTCATACACGTGAAATATATGTTATATTAAACGGGAAACCATTCAATATCCTCTGTATGTTTTGTCTACAGAAGCTTTGGCGATTAAAAGGTATTTAATTCTTAATCTTAGTCAACCACCTTGTAACGTAAATAAAAAAAAGCAATACGACTATATTTATTTCTGTGATAAAGCGGTATATCAGAACACCAAATTCAAACATTAGCTTGACTCAGATGGCGGCAACGAGAAAAGGAGACTTGTTCCGGAATACCTGGTCTAGATTTTTAGTTAGAAATACTGTTTCGTTATCGAGAAATATTGTTGGCCATGACTATTTGTCTAATTAGGACTCACCAATGTTATTGAAGGTCAATGGACCAGGAATACATGTCTAGTATTCTGAATCAATCTGCATAGTGATGCTTCAATATCATACACTTGATTATCAACGATAACATGCATTGCTAAATTAAATTAGTAAATTGAAAATAAAAAAAAATGAATGAAAAGTAAGAAAACCCCCTAAACATGTGCGATGGGAATATGTCATACAGCCATGGTATGGGAGGCGATATAAACATTAACTCCCAGAGATACAATTAACGATGTAACAACTGTCATTCCATCATATTATTGTTACTGACGAGGCCGTCGGTTTGTGTCACATTGTGATCTGTCATGCAAATTTAATAAAGGTCTGTTTTTTACATTTCATGGGGCTATGTAAGTAATGACATCATACTTCCACACTTGATGATGCCGACAAACACACATTTTTGTATAAAAAATACGCATTACCAGACGGTCACGATTATCTATATATTTCAAAGGATTTTAAACCCACCACAACTGTATATCGTTACTGCATTTTAAATTACGTTGATATAAGACATTGTTCCACGGCTGAATAAAAAAACGACTGGCTCAATACTTCAAGTCGATTGACAATCACTTTTCGATTTCACATTCCGTCATTATAAGTCATTTACGTTATCCAATATACCAAAATATACCACAATACGCTGTGTTATTCTTCTCTTAGACCATTGTGTAAACGTGATGATTGTTGGATACATATATAGATATGTAACTAGCAGCATATGGCCTTGTGGTCTTTTGATTGGTTGCGACTTTGACCCGTACTATTTTTGATCGGGTGCTTGTGTCACGTGATCTTTTGTTTGTGTTATCAGGAATGGCTTCCACAGACGTCGAACAGTGTCCAGGTCATACATGTACAGACTGCTTCTTACACTAAATCTACACATTGTTGGAAATTGTTTTGCATTCCCAACCATTGCAAATAGTCATGGCCAAGGTGACGCCTTGTCTGACAAGGAGTATCTCGATGATTTTGACATTGATAGCTTTGTTTTTCAAAATATTCTCGGGCTTGTTGAAGGTTCTTGAACTTCTACAGTGTCAGTGATTAGTAATTACCTACTTATGCGCATAAAGTCGGCGAATATTCATTTAATGGATTAAAGAGCTGTGGAAATTAAAAGTTGAAATACCCCTAACTACAATTGGTTTGTCATCTTGTTGTTCCTGTCTAAATAGAGACCATGATAAAATATTCATAAAAATATTGTTTTCGCATTTTTTTGTTTCTACTTTTTTTCTTTTTTTTTTTACTAATTTTAATATCCCTACGCTTTCTATGAATATGTCACCAAACACATATTCATTCGAACTAGTGGTAATAAATGTCACACGACTCGCGTTAAGATCTTTATTTCACTCCCATTAGTTAATCTGTAAAGTTACAAAAGCCTCTGTAGCTAGTGTCTTTTGCAACTTTTAAGAATTAAATGCCATATATATCATATCCAACAACCATTCGCTGCGATTCCTATATTTATAACAATTTATCACCTAGCCTCTCTATGGTTCGCTTTGGTATTGTATCTAAATCTTAAAGTCATAGAATTGAGGTACTCACGTCAAAAAGATATATCCGGTTTTCCGGGGCACGACTCCTAATTATTTTGAAAATACTTTACAATTTTTTTCTTTATGCAATTACAAATTATATAGAATAAAAACAGACGATTTTAATGAGAAGATCTTGAAATATTCTAAAAACTCGTTTCGTCTCCGGAAAATTGAAATAAATGTCGATAACAACCAATGAGTATGTACTTCACTACCCATCCTTACCTCACTTTTCAGATAGAAAGATTTAATTATTTTGTTTGTTTGTACTGTACGATACTTCCATAAATTCATGTTATTATCTCAAGTTTTCATTTACTATCCGAACGTTAGAAATGGTTTGAATACTGCAATAGTTAAAATATTATACACATGTCATACAGAATCAGTACCTTTCGATACAAAATGAGAGAAAGATACAGTAAGCCCTAAAATAAAATCATCTGCATCATACATGCGTTTTGTCCCTCTAGGACTCGTAAGTGATGTGACACCATACCATTGTCTTGTCCTTCTAGGACTCGTAAGTGATGTGACACCATACTGTTGTCTCGTCCTTCTATGACTCGTCAGTGATGTGACACCATACCGTTGTCTCGTCCTTCTAGGACTCGTAAGTGATATGACACAATACTGTTGTCTCGTCCTTCTATGACTCGTTAGTGGTGTGACACCATACAGTTGTTTCGTCCTTCTAGGACTCGTCAGTAATGTGACACCATACTGTTGTGTCGTCCTTTGACTCGTTAGTAATGTGACATCATACAGTTGTGTCGTCCTTCTTTGACTCGTTAGTGATGTGACACCATACAGTTGTCTCGACCTACTAGGACTCGTTATTGATGGTATAGATAATATACAGACTATTCGTCCTTATATGCCTCGTCAGTTTTGTTAGCGACATCATATGGCTATTTTGTCCGTCAAGGATTCGTCAGTGATGTTAGTGTCATCATACAGGTATTTCGTCCTTCAAAGATTCGACAGTTATGTTATGGACATCATACATGTGTTCCGCCCTTCTAGGACTCGTCAGTGATGATATGGACATCATATACAATGTATATATATATTGTCCTTCTAGCACTAGTCAGTGTTAGGAACATTATACATGTTTTCCATCTTTCCATGTCTCGCCAGTAATGTTAATGACATCATAGCGGTGTTTCGTCCTTCCTTGTAGGACTCGTCAGTAATGATAAGGGTTCAAGTGTTGATACCTAGCAGGCGACGGAAACTAAAAGAGATCAAAATATGGTTGGGGATTTGTAAAAGTAATACCTTTTCATATTGTTTAGTGTTTGCTTTCAAAAGAACATCAATCTCTTGTGGGTATTCTAACCTGTGCTATTATTCAAATGATTTGACACATAACGTGCACGCCATTAAAAAATGCATCATATTGCATTGTGCAACATTTGCATGTTACATTAGATACCTAATATTCATAAACGGCGATATCCTAATGTAATCAATTGTTCTCTACAACTCAATTATCACTAACCGTCCTCAGCAAGCATGATTTACATATACTAGTGCTTCAGCCGTGGGCCTCGTTAACATGGCTTCAGACAGCCCATGGGTCTATACCAAAGCTAATACCTAGATAAATATTCCGCCGCAGACGATATAAATTTAATGACGGCATCATTCCGTCCGATTAAACAAAGGTCGCCTTGATCTCCTGATAAATTCCGCGTCTATATTTTTCTGTATCTTTCTGGCAGACATTTATCCTTAATATAGAGATTATAAAAATCTTAGTTATTTCATATCTTAGCGAAATGTCACTTCGACAAATACATCACTGGCTCTAATTATTAGTATTTGTAACTGCGATATTTTGATTCGTGGCCATATAACTGGTTATTTTTAAGATAGATAATTTTGCATATTTTCGGGGTACATACAAGACCACAACATAATTCATTCGCACAAAATGGTATTATCTTTAGGTTCTTTTTAACGCAAACGGCAAAAATAAATCCCCGCAGTATTAAGTTATCATACGGTATCCATATAGTACAACTGAAATGTATTGATAGTTACAACAGTACTCACAAAACTATTTCTAGGACAATAATCTTAGTATGATCATTTAAATGTTCTCTATATAAAATACACGACACAGCAATAACAATAATACTAGAAACACTAATAAAGATACAGGACACTCTCCGGTATTTTGGCCAAAATCGCCTGGTCTAAAAGTATCCTCAGCACTCACCATTACACCACGCCGGGCCCTCTGAAATAATGACTTAGTGCTGTCACGGTTAATAAAGCGTTGCTATCGGGCATTGTGACTGCTTGTTAATTTATCGTGCTGCAATACGACTAAGTAAGAACGATATTTTTACAGATTAGAGATTAAACTATCAAAAGTAAGTCCATATGGGAGGCCTTTGAATTCTGTCTTTCATTTAGGAATGTAATATGGAGAATGAAGGTAGATTTTCTACTCATAACCTCATTTATAGGTGGGTACACGCCATTTTTTGTGTGCTGTTTGGTAAGAAATGACTTACTTTCAAAAGTGTCATATATCTGAAGAGATATGCATGCTTCTTGCTTAATCATTCTGAAGAGTTGCTGTTGTAATTGGCGAAGTAGATCTTAGATGTTGCAATAACCTAGTGAATCGTCCCATCAATTATCTCGACCTGTACTATTAAGGTTACCGATTGTTTCCATTGTCTGACAATTGTAAATCGAACCACAAACGCTGGATCCCTTTGTGTGGACTTGCTGATATATGGGCCATGGATAGTCTCTAAAGCACTCAGGACGTCAACAAAAGACCAATGACAATGATGGTCTACGTGAGAACTCGTTCATTGGCACCAGTTGCGCACTGATTATAGTTTTACTTCCCCTTAACAAGAGAAGACGCGACGACAAACTTGTTCTGCCTCTAACAATATCGATCCTGCGCTAACGTCTGCAATCACGGTAAAGTGTCTATTTATTTTCAAACCAATGGATATTAATCAGTTCTTTCACAAAGTTTTACTGATCTTTAATAAACCGACAAACCTAATTTACTTTCCCTCCTGGCTTTAAGTAGCTAATGAATAGCGAACGCCTGTAACAAATGTATATTCATTTCCCTCTAGTGAAACCGTGGCATTTACTTGTAAATTGGTAAGGAGAAAATTGTTATTTCTTTCTTCATACACTATGTTAAATTAATGGCGTGTTATATTTCTTTTCGGACTGGATGTATGTCGTATGTTGTGCTAACGTCCTTGTGACGTATCCGAGTATACAGGGTAATATAAAGGTCAGGTTTAAGAAGGGGATGCTTTTCCTTTATACTGTAATATGTACATTGTACACTACGCTCTCTGTAAATATATATGTAATTTTAAATATATTCATTACCAATTGTGAAATAGTTATCAAGCACCACTCCGCCCCGAGATGTTGCCTTTTTCCGTGTGTGTATATATAATACGAGGAAAGTGGTAGGTATGATATATAATCTTACTACATGCAGAACAATATAATATTACTATACCTTGTTCACGCATCATATACCGATGACGTTGTTTTTAAAAGATACATTTGACATGTTGTGACAAAGGATATACATTCTGGTCGGATTTTGAATTTTGAAATGCACCATGTTCTATGAGAAATAACTGACTTTAATATACAAATACAACGCACCTGTTCGCAGGCTTACCTAAATGTTGAATTTAATTGACAGGCGACACTTACATGTTAGTTGATCTGGTTGACGAACTTAAATGTAAACAGGTCAAAATACTAATAAAGACTAATACAATGATATTGTATATAGATACTGTACATATCATACCATGCCACTCCTTTCGTATATAGAGACAGAAAACGGTAACATGTTGGGATGGGTGATATGTATAGGAATAGACTATCCCGATCACCTGCTATCTGGATTGGAATTTGTGATTTTTTTCTATTGGTGTTATTTATCTAAAAATAAGTGTATCAGTTCCTTTAGGATATTAATATTTTATATTTTATTATGGTTAAGATGTCTGATACCCGATGTTAGACTATGCTTTATACGTTGTAAATATATACATGTGCAATGTAATTATGATATATGACACTTTAACAAATTGATATATTGATTGGTTTATTCACTAATTGATATATCAATCTGTAATAGTTTAAAGTATAACAGGCTCTGGTACATCACTGAATGCAGATCTCCGTCCATTCTTTATTTCTTTTCTAGGATATATTTCAATATCAGTTCCATATGTCTTAGATTATCATATATGTGTTTAAGTTTATTGTCAGTAGTACATTATACTTTTATTGTCCTGGTTTTAGGGAGATATGATGATTTATTTACTTAAAGCATGCCGTGTTTCTCTCGGGAGGTTATTAGTTATACCTCTAGACGTATTTTACTTTATAACATGAGACAGTATTGTAAATATTTTTCGGGTTAAGTATTAAAATCTCAATATCGCAGTTGAAAATAACAAATCGTAGAGTTCTGGGGTCGCACAACGCACCAAAAACATCGTGCGGACATCCTGCTTGCATCATCCCCACAATTGTGCAATGTGCGATTGATATGCGACGTGTCGTAAGATCGGGCGATCAATATTGCGAAACGACAAAAATAGAATGAGTCTATTAAGGACGTACATAGATTACAATTACAATTTACAGTTATAGTCATAGGCAGTTATAGTCAGTTTCTTACTTACCACGCGTATTGACATGTAATCATATAAGTAAATTTATTTGAAATAGGATATAATTCAGCATCGCTCTCCGCACTCTTATGATAACAGCCTACATCGGGTTAGAAAATGATCTTGGAGTCAACAAATTCAATATTTATTATCATATATCTATCAACACAACATGACATGTATTATATATATATATATATATATTTTTTACAAGTAAAATATGCCACAGTTAAAAGTCATTTAACTTATTGAAAATTGTTGAATACCTGAAACAAATGCATTCAAGAAAACTTATTACATTATTTCTTTCATACTTCTACTCCTGTTGATGTTACAATTGTAATATGGGCACGTTTTGGCGAAAACGTTCAATACTAACTACTTAAGAACCTGGCAACTTTTACGTATGTGCTGTTTAAATAGATGAAGGGATATCCGCGTTTTCCTAGGATATAAGATGAATGGCCTGGGAGTAATACACGAACAAATGGTTGGGGATGACATCGACACTAAAAAACTGTCAACGAAATAATTTGTATAGCGTGTTTCAGACGTAGCATGCAATGACATAAAACAGAGCGTCAACACGGAAACATCAAAGTCGAGGTTAATCGACAGCAGTAAACACCCAGGACGACAGAAACACAATTTGAGAGCTATCCTCACTCACTTCAGTACATGAGGCAAATCTAGGGACCACGGAGAGATTTCACTCTATCATAGTCGTCTGTCAGTCTCCGGCAACAAACATATTTCAATAGTCATGCTTACTTTCTTTCGTCAATGACAATTTTTTCTGATGCTACGTGGACTATTGTGTTGACAGCCACATACAAACAAGAAATAGAACACCCTCCCTGGCCCTCGTTTTGCATACAGTTTAAGCACAAATTAATTTCTTCTTTCTAATGTAATTAGCTGTAATTCTAATATTCGTTCGAATTATCTAGCGTCACCTTGACGTAACGTTAAAAAACAAACAGCTTCAGTTCTAATTATTCCATCCTTTACATAAATCTACTCCGAGGTATTTTCTTGTTCTTCGTTTTAACGTGTTCTGATAGGTTTACTTGATATACTCAAATGGTACAACAGTATCAATAATAGGACAAATTAACGTAAATAATTAATTGGAAAATACAGTACACGAAACAGCATGCAAATAAAGATTCATTAGATTCATAATTCTTTTTGGAGAGAGTAAAACATTCTTTTTATACATGTAAAATGTAACCAAATATATATTAGTATTTAACAACGAAGTTTTAAGAAAGCTGGGAACATCGCAGTTATCACTTACGGATGTTTGCATAACTGTTGAGTTTAGTTGTAATGATTTAAGCATTGAACCGCTTTCAGTTGGCAGTTATGGGCTGATAGTGCCAACTGGACAGCTAAGGCTTCATGATGAATTTGCCTTCATCCATTTGGCATTATCAGCCCATAACATCCAACTGAAATCAGTTCAATGATTATATTTACCACGTGCGAATTCGAAAAATAACTATAATTAACCGAATTCAAGTTTCCCAGCCATTCTCGACTTTGAGCCTGTTTACAGCTGTTCCGCATAAAAAAAATAGTGCGTAAGATAATAGAAACCAGCAATGAATAGTCAGTGCAATACAAATATCCAATGTAAATTAACATTGTGGAAATGCTAAATATAAACTGTCTGCCTAGTTTTTCAAAAGGAAATGTATATTCAATATTTTTCAACAACTGCGGTGTGCTTCACTTCGCATATTATTAATGCGCCGGTTGGCAGTTTATGAATGGTAATGCTAAACTACTGTTAGTAAGGTTAAAAAGTGACAATGTCATAGAGTGGTGAATATACATTTGACGATCTTTCATTACATTTCAAATTGCTGGAACGATGTGTTTTTTTGGGTTTTTTTTTGTATGTTTTATTTTTTATTTTATTTTTTTTTTTTATTATTTTCAAATATGCCGGTCTCTGGTGAGCTGATTTCAAATACTCGTTACCAGTTAAATATAAGCGCCTTTTGAAACGGGCACGAGTTTAATATTATTTCAATCGTGCGACGTAGAAATAGTTCAATTCATTTGTGTGTAAACAGCATGATTTAATTCCATAATTCCAGTATGCAGTCACAAAACCAGTAGTTGTGATGTCACAGTTGACATCATGGGGACATACAACAGTTCAGAGATCTCCTAAAGATCATTGGACGTATTTTCATAACGACCTGGTAACAAAACAATAATTCGGTGAAAAATACATATTTGTTCGTGCATTTATTTGGCTCATTCTGCAATATCACTCTGAGTTTTGCTATAATGAGGATTGGCCGTTTATAAATGTCTGTCCAAAACAGGCGACACAAGAGCAATTACTTTACACCTGGCGATATAAACATGTCAGAAATAAGACAAATTTAGGTCGAGAATTCTGAAAAGTTAATTAACAACTACAAAAATGTATCTTCATTGATATTGGAGAGGAATAAACTGGGAAGAGAGGAAATAAGTAGTAAGCCTGTTCCCATAAATATATCATCAGCACACTAGCACCTCAACAGATACAGCAGGGTATTTATAAATGGACAGAAGAAATATAATAGTGTAGTCATATCCTAGACACATCTCAGGAAATATCGCCCAGTAAAAAATAATATCCGTATGTCAATAATACACCTACAGGCACGCAACAATATAGCAGTCCGTTAAAACCATATGCACCTACATTTTTTTTCCTAGTGGTGGCTCTTAAAAAGCCCTTCCACTGCCTACATTTGATTAAACTTGAAATTTAAATTCCCTTCACACGTACTTGTGCCATGTATTATACTCGGTCAGAGACATTAGTAGCAGTAGCCATGCACAGAAACATTGAACGTCACATACAATCATGTAAGTAAACATTTTGTGTGAAGCTAATTCAATGACATTGTATTTGAAGTGTTCCCCTACAGGTACAATATCCTGCTAAAATGGTAGGTCATATCCTTCATAGCATGTCTAAGCAACATTTCACCGATTTGACCAAATCAAATCGCGGTATTGGAATTCCACTATACTTTTTCATGAAAGGTTTTTAATACAACAGTGATATGTAAGATATACTTAACTTTTTTGTAATCAGCAAATGCATATGATAATTTTATTGTTGTGTTATTAAAATACAGCACCCAATTAAGGGTTATTTATTTGGCTTCGAGTGACCGTTAATGTTCTCAAATAATTACAAACCTCGTTAGTCGTTGCCAACATTTAGCTGTTTATCTGTATTATATTATGTTCTGTAAGACGACCTGGTATACCCAGCAGAATCGTCGGAGGAATATGTGATATCATGCTTTTTATGTTGAAGAGAACAAAGTTCACCTTGATAACTCATTGCAGCATTTTGAACCTAAATTAATGCATTTTCTTACTAGTAAATAAGCACATGATATTTCAAATGGATTACATTTTAATATAGACATTGCTTGCACTCAACCTTTGCGGATACTATTCGTATATGTCCCTGTTTTCAGGCCACCAACTGTTGGCGGCTTGTTAGTTCGATAGATGGTGATTGTAATACAACAGCCGGATGATAGTGGATTGGAGACATCAGGAATGCTGGTGGGTAGGTGGTATGACAACCATATTGAGAATGGAGAGGAAGCAAGATCGCCGAAAGGTCGATAGCTTGGTAGTGGGACATCAGGAGTGCTGGTGACTATGCAGTAGGATAAACAGATTTGGAATGGTAAGGAAGTGAGATCGCCGATCTGTCGATGACCGAGTAGTGGGACGTCAGGAATGCTAGTATTTATGCATCGCCGGATACCCACGGTTGATTGTACTACTCTAAGCTACACTTATCACCCGGCGGTCAACTCGGTGAAAAATCCTCGTGTCACAGACGTCACTCTATATATAGAAACCAATCAGCATAACCCTTTTTGAATAGGAACTCGGTTAAGAGGGGAATTGTTTAAAGTTTCTATAAGAATATGAAGAAAATGAATGCGTGGCACGTATTTTGTGGGTCAATTAGCTAAACAGAGTTTCGAAATTGTAACAACGACCTGGCGCTGTTCATAGAGGTTAAACTGTCTGATAACCGGCGTTTCCACAACCTACATCTGTTTTAATTGATATTAAGACATCGTCAGGCAAAAAGTATCAACAATGTGCTTCTGAAATGGTTTCAACCCAAAAGGGAAATATGGTACCAGTTTTAATAGCAGTAATTACATTGCAACGGTTACACTACTATACTTGTTTTCCTCGTCAAACGAAATATCTCTGATATAAACAGCACGCCGTTCGATACTATTTTGTACAGTTCAAAGTTCACAGTTTATTTACCACATCTTAATTATTATAAACTCTTCTTTTATCAACGGTAATAAGTCGGTAATGTCTAAACAGTTAATAACATACTAGCCCCAAAATTGTGACTGGTAACAATACCGTCATAATTATGTAGTTACCTGCAATTATGGTCACATACTCACCAAAGCCTTAACAAATGTATCTACAGTTTAAAAATGATAGCAACCTAACCCTATTCAGTGTCACCTATAAAAAGGTTGGAGTTTTGAACACCGTGTCAAGACTGTTATCCTCATCACATAATCATCACATGACAGCTAAAGAGGTGTCTGGTAATTAAAAAAGTATAGAAAAATAGCCCTTTGTCGCTTATTGTTACTGTTACGTTACGTTTATTTAACACATTTCATTCCCTTGTGTTATAGACGAAACCTTCTGTTTTGGTTATGATTTGACTTTTATTTCCTATACGTGTAGCTAACTCACTATGAAATATATATATACCATTGATGACCCGCCTAATGACCGATACAATGATATATATTACAAGTCAGTGTTGATTATGTCTGTCTATACGTCAAATATCTTAATGCCTAGGGCCCTTCCTGAAACACTTATTTCTCCCATTTTTGTATAAAAAATGCATTTTTACACTCCGTAAACATGACCAACTTTATGATTGATTACTCGGTAACTTATCAGAAAAGAAAATTTATCGACATGCACTATTTTTGGTGTTAATAGAAATTCTTGTGATGGATCGGTTATGTGATAACCCTGTTTTATTGTGTAATGCGCTGTTCCTCTCCCTACTATTGTCTGTATAGTAACACAGCTGTATGATATATATCATTGACAAAAGCTGATGTAAGTTGACTCAATGATGTCGTCATAGGGAATGACAGTAACTTATGATAGCACAAAGTATTTTAACGTTTCCAAGCCACAGTTATCAATAACCTTCCGGAGACTATAAGTCACTTCTGCATTGATACTCACGCAGATAGCGTTTATGTTTATTAGAAATATTATCATATGTTAGTATGATATCTTATCTGTCAGTGAGTAGCGGCCCATAGCGACAAAAGGTTCCGGATGAGTTTCAATAGACCTATTCCTACACTGAAGAGATAATGAATTCAACAACTTATTAAATGTTATTACGGTTTATAGAAGCTGTCCTGAAACAGTAGATTCATAGTTTAGGGGAAAAACAAAACCAAACATACAAACTGAATAACATTTCTGCACGACTTGATTTTGTACGACAGATTCTGCTCAAAAGTAGGATAGTCAATCATAAAGGAAACGTAGAGAGTCGACAGGTAAAGTCTGAAAACGTCCGTACACTTGATTCATCAAAGAGGACACATTGTTTTGCTTAAGGTGAGTGAAGTACTGAGTACAACATGGATGTAATCAGGTGTGAAATCAGACCGCATCAAAGAACAATTAATTAGTTTAGGAAGTAAACGTACATCCCAGTAGAATATCACGTTAACATACACGAGGTGTCACGCATGGGATCACTGATACCCGTTCACCCGATATCTACCATGGAATTGACTAATATTCAAGCTCTTAACCGATGAAAATTGCATGTTTGTTACCAACTCAATGTCGTTAAAGGAAAACGTAACAACTGTCGCTTCATTCAAATTATAGATATAATTTATGTTAAAAACAATATATATACATTCTGTGTTGCATTTGCCTATATGTCATTAGTAAAGCTAATTGTATTCATAAGATTATATACTGCAATTTACAGTGATTCGGTCAGTGTAGGAATACAGACCCAGGTGTTGTAGATTAAAACAATGGCCGTTAGTTACTTTCGGTTTTTATTTACATAAGCCACCACAAAAAAAAAAAAAATTAAAAAAAGCAACTTCACAAGTTATGAGAGTAAAATTTTACAATAAAAAAATATAAAGTATCGACATGTTTTCCGGTAACGTATGTATACTGGATTTTAGTTTTGTGGTTATTCACTGAAGTCAAAGGCCTACCTAACTCCAAAATCGAGCCCCTGCGAAGGTGAACATCGTCTGCTAAGTTAGCGACACTGATGTGACCGGTTAGACTGGAATCTCTTTCGAACGAAATATCCTTGGAATATTTTTTCCCCCTACTGTCAAGACGACTTTCATTTAGAATTTAAGAGCTGATTTTCTCCTGAAAATAACGTAAATTAAGTCGATAAAAACATAAGTGTTTCCGAGGAATCGAGTCTATCCAGTGATACCGGTACCCATTCAACGCTGCATCACTTCTAAATGATAACCGTGTATCATTGCGCAGAAAAACGGCTTGATTTTAAACAATCAGAAAGTATGCAATTGTGAACAATTTGACGATATCTACAAACATATATGAAATATGAAATAAAGCCAAATTTGTGCAAAAACCATTTTATGTGTTCGCTATTAATAACGACATGAGGGACTATATTATTCATTCTGGAAATTTCGGCTGTTCCGTTATTTGAAATTGATGACGTCAGCGATAGGATAAGTGGCAAATTTAAACGCGACTTAAGTTACAGTAAATGAAAAAATCTTAATCTTGTTAATATAAGCATTGAACTGTTACCAAATGGTAGTATACAGTCGATATGAATACAATTTGGGTGACAGATAAATAGTTCATGTCGCACTAACGGTTCATTACATCTCTGCTCGGTATTCAAATTGTATAGAATTAGTAATATTACACAGATCAATATATAAGATATTTTACTTTCCTTGTCGTATCTGCTGTACTAAACTTTCTTCACTGTGATTGATAAAACAGCATTCTAACAATGCTAAAATCGGAAAGCAGCGACCAGTCAGAGAGGCGATGTCTACAACTCCAGGGACCAATCAGAGAGGTGATGTCAACAACTCCAGGGACCAATCAGAGAGGTGATGTCAACAACTCCAGGGACCAATCAGAGAGGTGATATCAACAATTCCAGGGACCAATCAGAGGCGATGTCTACAACTCCAAGAACCAATCAGTGAGGCAATGTCCACAACTCCATGCAGTGACCAGTGACTGAGCTGATGTCTACAACTCCAGGGACTAATCAGTGAGGCTATGTCTACAACTCTAAGGACCAATCAGTGAGGCGATGTCTACAACTACATGCAGTGACCAAAGACTGAGCTGATGTCTACAACTCCAGGGACCAATCAGTGAGGCAATGTCCACAACTCCATGCAGTGACCAGTGACTGAGCTGATGTCTACAACTCCAGGGACCAATCAGTGAGGCGATGTCTACAACTCTAAGGACCAATCAGTGAGACGATGTCTACAACTCCAAGGACCAATCAGTGAGGCAATGTCCACAACTCCATGCAGTGACCAGTGACTGAGCTGATGTCTACAACTCCAGGGACTAATCAGTGAGGCTATATCTACAACTCTAAGGACCAATCAGTGAGGCGATGTCTACAACTACATGCAGTGACCAGTGACTGAGCTGATGTCTACAACTCCAGGGACCAATCAGTGAGGCAATGTCCACAACTCCATGCAGTGACCAGTGACTGAGCTGATGTCTACAACTCCAGGGACCAATCAGTGAGGCGATGTCTACAACTCTAAGGACCAATCAGTGAGGCGATGTCTACAACTCCAAGGACCAATCAGTGAGGCAATGTCCACAACTCCATGCAGTGACCAGTGGACTGAGCTGATGTCTACAACTCCACTTCTTATTATCTATACAGTGTCACGCTAACCTTGGTAGTGTTGATTAATTGAATCATGCACAAGATATATTTTATTTCGAGTTGTTTTTACGTCTCCTAAGTCCTACATGGAAGCACATTTGTTGCATACTCACAGTCTATGACGAAATAGATCGTTATGACGATAACACGAGAGTATGTGTGTTTATCGAAGGGAGTGGAGTATCGGTGTATAGGTCAGCTTGAGGAAATAGCAATATACATTAATATTTAAACTTACTCTAATTACTAAAGAGTTCCACTTTTCCCATGATGCATATAAAACTATGTAGCGCTACAAACCATAGTAGGTTTTCTGGCACCAAAGTGTAGCCACATCGTTCAATGTTCGTACATGTATGGGTCAGTGCTCTCATGACGAGTTAGCACAGCTGTATCGTTATTGTGTAATGGCTGCTAAAGTCTCCGACTGATAACCTGACCTGTATCTAGACACTACATATAGTTGCATGCCAAAACAAAACAAAAACTTACTTTTAACGCACATATATAGCAGCTATTTCACTTAAATATTTTTCGTGTGAAAGTATTCCCTAAGTAACCTTTGTGCAAATTGCAGTTTTTATATATTGCTTTATGTGATGTTATTGATGAGCCTTTTCATCACATTCAGCTATTCTTTTTAAATTCGATCATGCGCTACCATTTGAGTCCCATATAGGTACAGAAGACAAAGGGAAACGAGGACAATGTATACTGTATATATGCTAGCTAAGCAATTAGCTTATGTTATGCTCGTAACTCATATCAAGATCTTTTTATAGTATTGTCTTTAATTCTTTTTGGTGTCTTTATTTTGTATAATTTAATGGTACGTGACTCTTTAATTATGCCAATATTTCTAGGCTAATATTTATGGGAACATGTATCCTTAATACTAGTAGTTATTAATTTTTCATTGGCTGCTGATGACGGAATTCAATATCTGACTTCTGATTGGTTGAATTGGCCTGAGGGGACGCATCCCTTTTCTCCCTTCAGCAGCCATATTGGATTGATTAGATCGCACATACATACTGGCAAAGTTTTTTCAAACCCACCCTCATCCTCCCCTTGTTTGGGGTTGCAATAAATCAGTGGTACTAGATTGTCACATTGATAATTGATATGATGAAAATGTTGTAGTTTATTATGTGTTGATTATATTCGTGTAGCGGGTGCTATATTGGCGACATGTATTATTCCTTTAATGTTGTTTAATGTTTATGTACAAGTTAATTCATATTTTTCAAATGTACACCCTACTTTCAGTTCAGTCCACGGTTTTCCAGAGTTTTTTATATCGTCTTTTTAATCTCTAGTTTTTAGCCCAGGACTGGATCTTTATGTCATGTTTTGTGGCGGTTTTTATGTCAACCCCACTAAGGCTAGCATAGGTTCTTGTATGTTTTTATCTACATTTTGATATTGATTGTAGTTGCCATTATTGTATGGGTGCAACTACTTTGCAATCATAAAAAAATATTTCATGTTAGAAGCCACTAGGTGGCTTTCTCAGTAATAAATTTAAATGTCACCCTGGTGGGTGGCCATTTCAATTTCATATACTTGTCGGAGTTATTCTTGATATATGTGGAGGAGCATAAATATATATATATCTATATACTGTGGAGCTAGCATGGCTGAACAAGGTCCTATCAGTGTTCATGGCTAATCGCACATGAAATGAATATATTCTATACAAATGTTGTAGTTTCAGTTTTGTTTTATCGAAACACAGAGCAAGATAACGCTACATATACATAGAATAGATGATTAGTCTTTCCGAAAACTTCAAAAACGACTATTACGTTTAACACACACAATGTACAGTTAAATGAGGTAAATTGCACCACACAGTTGGATCGGCGCTCCACCTTTAATTAATCTTTTTCGATAGGGATACGTTTAACTTAACTTAGAATAGCTAAACATATTTGTGAGCGACCTTTTCTAGTGTTTTATCCTAAATGTCTTCAACTGTCAATTGGCCATAAACAATGCCAAAACAAAGCCAGAATCGGCAGTGTTCGTCAATGCTGATGGCTAGATGGACGACAGAGGTTGTTAAAACAATGTCGAAATTGGTTTTTAATAGATAGGATTTAAATTTATAAAATCATATTTAGATTATAGTGGTTGAAATAAAAAGTCGGAAAATGTATTATCCATATCACGAATAACACATGAAAGAGACGCCAGACGCTGCAATTACACAGCGAGATCACATATGACAATAGCGATGAATTTACGCCTAACCGACTAGTTTGAGCTAAAGTATGCTGAAAAGGTTATAGAAACAATTCAAATCTATAAACTCCATTTACTTAAAAACCCATGTAGTAGCTCTCCAAATGTGTTTATGTTTATAGATGTGAACGAGCTTTATACTAATGCCGCCCAACATGTGCAAAAATCATATCTGATGTAAGTTGAATTTGGAGACATATATCATTTTCTTTTTCTGTAAGTGTCTATTATAGTGGTAAACAAACCTATAAACCACTTCGATTTAACGGTGACTCTGTTTAGTATATCTCACCGTGACGTATGTATACATGATCTCATTGAGAGGTGTGACAGTGTCTCCTTAGAGATATAAAACCTATGTGAATACCCGATGGAAATCATCTCACACGAGTACAAAGCATGATTAAAACTGAAGCATTTGAGAAAGTAGAAGGAGTTTGAGATCCTGTGTTTCTGAACTATTCTGTAGTAGGTACAGAACACTGTTCACAAACCATTCTTCCTTGTCGATACAATGTGACAAATGTTCACGCCATCATGAATCATATTTAAATAGTGTCAAAAATTCCAAAGGAAACTAAATGCTTCAGTTGGACAAACAAGAAATCGGTACCCCCCTCCCATCCCCAGCCCATCCCAAGAAATACCTATAAATTTCACACAAGGTTATTAATGTTTTCAGGTCCGATATTGCAGCTGTTTTATTTTTTATTTAATATTTGTTTTGGAAAAAGAATCTCAGTAATTGTACTACAAATGATATCTTTATCTAAATACAAACTGCCATAAAAACACTATGCCAGTGTTCTGTCAGATCCTGTTTTCTAAACTCTCTGCATTATACTGGCATTTTTATTAGCACATAAAGCGGCTATTCCACTTGTGTTTATATACGTTGATAACAATGTTACACAATTCACAAAATGAAAGTGCATTCAAGTCTGAGGCGGTACAGAACTCGATCACCATTGTAAAATCGGTTAATGTATTCACACGCCGGCAAGAAAGTGATTCGTCTCTCAGAACAGAAGCACGCGACCCAAAATCTGCAACGGAAAATGAAGTGATCTGAGTTTACTATGTTCATTGAGGCGGAGCGAAGTGAAAATGTAAATATTAAGCACTCATGTGTTATACTATACGATGTACGAGCGTATTAGGTGTTCATAGATTAATGAAAACAGGATGAATTATTTCGGTTCAATACATTATTTGCCACTAACATTTGTGTGGAAATTTCATTTTGAGAGAAGTTTGGTAACCATATTTATAATGTGAATCACGTGAAATAATCATCTCTGGAAACTATTTTCAGTGTGAGGATTGCCCTATGTCACGCGACTTCTCGTCATGTCATATGAACGCGGCTTTAACGAACTGATCTGTTTTTGTAAGGTGACATGTATATCTGCATGGTCAGGTGTGTGTATGGTTAGGTATGTCTGTATGGTTAGGTATGTCTGTATGGTCATGTATGTCTGTATGGTCAGGTATGTCTGTATGGTCAGGTATGTTTGTATGGTCAGGTGTCTGTACGATCAGGTGTCTGTATGGTGACATGTATATCTGCATGGTCAGGTGTGTGTACGATCAGGTGTCTGTATGGTCAGGTATGTCTGTATGGTCAGGTATGTCTGTATGGTTAGGTATGTCGAAAAATGATCGATCCACACGACTATAGTAAATGGTTGGAAGTCATACGACGAAGTGTCGACCTGAGGTCGGGTCGGCTCTTCCCCACTTTTCACAATGGTAGGAGATCTGATGTTAGTCGGCTCATGTCAGATTTTTCTAAAACCAATAAAATACCACAAACCTTCGGATTAGTCTACGGGCTACGTGTTTGCTGATGATACTTAATTACACATAGTAACACATGAGTGTGAAGATGTAAACACTCCTAACGAATACAAAAATAATCTCTGAGTGGAGTGACAAATGGTTATTGACGTTCCATCCTGGGAAATGTAGATCCTTTTTCATAGGTCGTATGCTGGGAGAATGAACCTATTACTTAAATAATGTAGAAGATGTATGTAATTAGTAGCATCTTGGAGTAATTATAGACAATACTTTTGAAGACCAAATAACCAAACAGGTTAAAAAGCCAAACTCCATGATCGCTGTAATAGGGACCTTTCAAGAAATGAAATAACGTACTTTCCTGCATTAATATAAGACTCTTGTTAGAGCTCATTCAGAACACGTGAACTCGGTTTGGTGGCCACATAGGTTAAAACATATTGATATGTTGGAATGGGATTCAAAGGAGGGTAACTAAACAGATACCTGAGTTCAGGGATCTGAGACTAAAATTACCCACATTAAGCTATACTTTGGTTTGGTTTGGTTTGTTTTGTTTAACGTCCTATTAACAACCAGGGTCATTTAAGGACGTGCCATGTTTGGAGTTGGAGGAAAGCCGGATTACCCGGAGAAAAACCACCGGCCTACGGTCAGTACCTGGCAATTGCCCCACGTAGGTTTTGAACTCGCAACCCAGAGGTGGAGGACTAGTAATAAAGTGTCGGGACACCTTAACCACTCGGCCACCGCGGCCCCGTTTAAGCTATACATGCGCAATAAAAGTATACAAAATAACAAGCGATGTATACGACAGAAAGGCCTCAGATTTCCTAAAAATGGTCGGGATCAAATGTCCATGTTACCAGAGGTCATTAAAGAGGTCATTAAAAACTGTATCAAAAACATTAAAATATACAAATAAGGAAACTTTCCTTTTCTGTACGGGTAGTAAAGAGTGTTGAATAGAAGGTGTGGTATCAGAATCATCTGTAAAAGCAGACTAAACAAACATTGGATTGATTCGAAAATAATTTAGGATAACAGAGCTAACAGTGTGTTACATATGATATTATTTCCAAAAAATAGTTATATATACACAATGTATATATACATATTCATGCTGCCAACAGCAGCCTTCAAAACCACACAGCTGATCGAGATCGAGTCACAAACGAGTTCCATCGGACCATAAAGTTTACTGTAGACTCTTCCGGCAAGAAACACACTTTTTTGGACATCTGTTTCACACTCATCAACGGAGAAATGTGCACGGATTTATACGGTAAACCAACGGACACTCACCAATACCTTCGCCCGTCCAGCTGTCACCCTCCTCATACTACAAGGAGCATTCCATACTCTCAAGCTTTGAGAATCAGGCGTGTCGCCTCCGACGACCATGCCTTCAAACGTCGTTGTCTAGAGCTAAGATCCTATCTTGTCAGCAGGAGATATGGAACAGAACTGAAGAATTGGATGGGACAGGTACACTGGAATACAAAGTCAGACCCAAAACTGTACCATGTGTGGTAACCTTTCACCCCGACATGCCAGCATTGTCAACAAACTTCCTGAAACACTGGTGCATTCTGCTATTCTCCAGTTAACTCGTGTGTTTTCCCGGAGCTGACAAAAAAAATTCACCCAGGATTTGTTAGTCAGCGGTAAGATACCTTACCATCCTCTCGTGCTACTGTCATTGGCTGTTTCAAGACATGTAACAGTAAGAGATGTAAACTTTGCCCTACACTCCTAGCACCAGTTCATTTATTTGTCAGACCCATGGGCAGAACTATACTACATCCTCCAGTCAGTTTCCTGTAGATCGGTCAATGTTATATACCTTAGTACTTACTATAACATGCACTCTGTAGGGGAGACCAAAACACCACTCTGTTTGAGTATCAACAATCACCGTTGTTCCGTCAAGCAGAAGTGCTAGGATCTGCAAGTAGCGAGACATTTCAACATGGCAGTTCCCCACACATGGCATGAATGTGATCACTTTTTGAGCACTGCAGGAATGGAGACAACTATCTTCCATAGTTTCGTCTGATGTATTTATTTGTTTATTATTGTTTTATAGTTCTATGAAGTATGGAATCGTACTCTCTTTCAAATCTATCCCCTTTCATGCAGTTTACATCTTGTGTCAAAAACAACACTTTTCGACCAACCAATTGAATTATTTTTTTACATTCAAACAAAGCTTTTCTATATTACATTTGAATTACTTACTTAAATATTTGTTCATTTTCATCAAATGATACTATACTATTCAGGAGTATTGGATTTAAACCACACTGATTGCCTTCCGATAGTATCATTGTCAACCGGTTGCCCAAGTTGTGGACAAGTTTTGTGGGACGAAATGAACCAACTTGGGTGACAAACAAAAACACATTTGCTACACGTTGACACCACATCGTTTCAATTTAGCGTAATCATTTAAAACATTTTATAAGGCTATTTATATTAATATAATATACCAACTAAAATGTTTCTAATGAATTATCAACCAAGGGATCATTTTACAAAAAAAAGGATTCGTTGTTTATCTACTTAGCTTATGTAATTGTTTCATGTTCTATGTCTTTATGTAATCGTTTGTAATGTACCTGTGTCTTGATAGAGGGATGGATTGTCTCGAAAATTTGACAATTTACTTGTCTGTACTGTCGTTATTATTACATGCCCAATTACATATTTATATCCGTGTATATATTTGTATGAAGTGATGTTCGAGTCGGGTGTAGAGGATCGTGGGATCCTGTAACGGAAAATCATCTAAACTCAAAACGAGGCTTTGGTCATGGTGTAGGTGTGAAAAATGTTACCTTACAATGACATAATTTAGCGTAGTTTAAGTGTCCAATATTAACAGGCATATTTTCATGTCGAGGAAATGTTGGTGTATAAATGTCTTTTTCAGTAAAGAATAGGAGAATACTGATTGATTATTGACAACGTATATCTAACTCGAAGTCAACCCTAAAACAACAGGGAATACCGACACTGTCAATCTACTCTAGGTCAACCCCAGAACAATGGAGAATAGTTTACACCTCACTCTAACTCGAACTCAACTCCCCCCCCCCTAACAAAAAAACACGAAGACTACCGACACTGTCAGTCTAACTCGAAGTCCCCCCCCCCCCCCCCAACAAAAAGAAGAATATCGACACTGTCAATCTCGCTCGAAATCAACCCAAAAACAACGAAGAATATCGACACTGTTAATTTAACTCAAAGTCAACCCCAAAACAACGAAGAATATTGACACTGTCAATCTAACTCGAAGTCAGCTCAAAACAACAAAGATTATCGACACTGTCAGTTTAACTCAAAGCCAACCTCAAAACCACGAAGAATATCGACACTGTCAATATAACTCGAAATCAACCCCGAAACAACAAAGAATTCCAACACTGTTAATTCAACTCAAAATCAACCCAAAACAACGAAGAATATCGACACTGTCAATCTCGCTCGAAGTCAACCCAAAAACAACGCAGAATATCGACACTGTTAATTTAACTCAAAGTCAACCCCAAAACAACGAAGAATATTGACACTGTCAATCTAACTCGAAGTCAGCTCAAAACAACAAAGATTATCGACACTGTCAGTTTAACTCAAAGTCAACCTCAAAACCACGAAGAATATCGACACTGTCAATATAACTCGAAATCAACGCCGAAACAACAAAGAATTCCAACACTGTTAATTCAACTCAAAATCAACCCAAAACAACGAAGAATATCGACACTGTCAATCTCGCTCGAAGTCAACCCAAAAACAACGCAGAATATCGACACTGTTAATTTAACTCAAAGTCAACCCCAAAACAACGAAGAATATTGACACTGTCAATCTAACTCGAAGTCAGCTCAAAACAACAAAGATTATCGACACTGTCAGTTTAACTCAAAGTCAACCTCAAAACCACGAAGAATATCGACACTGTCAATATAACTCGAAATCAACGCCGAAACAACAAAGAATTCCAACACTGTTAATTCAACTCAAAATCAACCCAAAAACAACGAAGAATATCGACACTGTTAATTTAACTCAAAGTCAACCCCAAAACAACGAAGAATATTGACACTGTCAGTCTAACTCGAAGTCAGCTCAAAACAACAAGGTTTATCGACATTGTCAATTTAACTCAAAGTCAACCTCAAAACCACGAAGAATATCGACACTGTCAATATAACTCAAAGTCAACCTCAAAACCATGAAGAATATCGACACTGTTAATATAACTCGAAGTCAACCTCAAAACAACGAGGAATAAATTGAAAAGTTCTGTATAATATCATTATATTGACAACACACCTTCTCACCAGTAACACAGAATAGAATAGTTCTGTATAATACCATTATATTGACAACACACCTTCTCACCAGTAACACGGAATAGACTAGTTCTGTATAATACCATTATATTGACAACACACCTTCTCACCAGTAACACGGAATGAAATAGTTCTGTATGATACCATTATATTGACAACACACCTTCTCACCAGTAACACAGAATAGAATAGTTCTGTATAATACCATTATATTGACAACACACCTTCTCACTAGTAACACGGAATTAAATAGTTCTGTATAATACCATTATATTGACAACACACCTTCTCACCAGTAACACAGAATATAATAGTTCTGTATAATACCATTATACCATCGTATTTTGCACGTTGGAACATACATTAATCCCACAACTACTCTGCTATGTTTTTTGGCAATAAAACAACAAACACTTTGGTTGTCGAAAAATGAGCATTTATTAAAATGCCAGTTATTTGTTTACAAACCAAAAAAGATGGGGGTTTCTTACTAATAAATGGGGGTTTCTTACTAATAAAACGCCCCATATACATGTAAGTAAGCTTTTACATTATACACACAAGTAAAACAATCATATCAATAGACATATTAAATACAAGAAATATTTTTCGTTAACATACAAGTAAAACTATATTATGAAATGCAATCCACCATACATCCTAACTTTAGGAGGACAATAAAGCAGGGGAGGAGGTGGGTATTAGCAAAATACTTGTATGAACCAATCTTTCCTGGCAGTGAAAATTTTCTGTAGTAGTCACGTGATCATCCAAATCAAAACATCACGTGACTATCCATTCTGGGAGATACTAAAAGCCGGAATGGAAAATGTTAACAATCCGGAAACTATCTCAAATATCACACTTAACTAATAACAAAACCGGACTACTATATCAGTCCGAAAACTCACTAATTACATATCAAATAGATGATATAAATTACTTTATGTTTTACATAAATCCAATTATACCATCGTATTTTGCACGTTGGAACATACATTAATCCCACAACTACTCTGCTATGTTTTTGGCAATAAAACAACAAACACTTTGGTTGTCGAAAAATGAGCATTTATTAAAATGCCAGTTATTTGTTTACAAACCAAAAAAGATGGGGGTTTCTTACTAATAAAACGCCATAAACTTGAAATGAAACTTAATTTCAAGTGCCCCAGCCAGAGTAAGTTGTGTGGACTAATTACTTATTAAGTAGTAGAAATTTATACGTACATGTTACAACAAATAGCAAGACAATACAAATTTTTATGCAATGGATTCTAGAATCAAAATCAAACAGAAACAAGTCTGTCCCACATAGATATTGAAAGCTGCCTCAGACAGTCTTTCAAATAATGTTGGATTATTAATATACTAATCTGTTGTAGTAGACAATCTATGTCTGGGCATCAGAATTAACTTATGCTAAACATGTATTGAAAACCGCCTCAGACAGTCTTTCAAATATATTGGATACCTTGTATGGTAATCTTTTTTATCATTGTACATGTATGCCTGTGCACCAGACTAGATATAATACTAAGGTAACATCTACTTCTGTGCCGCTTAATATGGTTGCATTAAAAGTTCATAGTAATGTAAATCCAGTCTGTATGATGACTAGCTAAATTGTGAAACACAGCTGCGCTCAGTAAATCTGACATATACACTTATATACATTTATACCAGATATCTGACTGACTAGATCCATATTGCTATTACAATCACAAACTAATATGTAAACTATTTACAAAACAACATTGCTGCCTCAGACAGTCAACTTCTTATAAAAATATAAATTCAGCAAAAATGTAACAAATATGTTGAGTAACTGAGTAATGGTATGGTGTACAACATATCAATACCAGTAAAGCTGCCAATAACAGTCTTGATTAACTGAAATATGGTCCCAATATCACATAGAAAAAATACCTGAGCTGAGTTCCCCAAAAAATATCAGCTGCCTCAGACAGTCTGACATAACAGAGATGAAAACCAGAAATGAATCTTCAACTGTGGAGTTGTATGCCATCAAACACTGAAATTCTAAAATAGCGTTTGACTGCATCTGATTTCCATCGCCCCATAAGCCGAATGTGATATTCAGGTATATTACATTGAAAAGCTGTAGTAGCTGCCCCTATGCGAAAGCTGTGTGACTTATAATGTGCAGTGTTTAAACCAACAAAAGAAAGAGCCTGGTTTAATTTGGTTATGTAGAAAGCCTGAGATACCGGAAAGCAACCATCTATTGTAAATAGTGGGCCAATAACGCTACCGCTTCTGAGCTTTAGGTACTTTGCCATAGCCCGTACAGGACAAATGTGTTTACATGTTTGCGCTGTGATTTGCAATTCCACAGGCCTGTGCGAATTATGGTGTTTAAAATACCTTAGCGTTAAAGACATGTGTGTCGGTTTCTTGTGAGTCATGTCCATGCACACATTAGAAACTTGTACCACATTCCTATTGTCACCTTGTGGAGACCGGGATGTTATTTCTCCAACCCTTAAGAATGCAAAGAAACTTAAGGTAAACATAGCCCTAAGCATGGTCTGGTCAAACTTGCTTGGCGCTGTATGGCTGAGAGCGAGTATTAGCCTTTTAAGGATAGCTGGGGTAATAGGAAGCCGTACATCATGACCACCTGACAAATTGTGAACACCTTTCAACACCTTTTTAACAAGGAAACACTGCAAGGGATCCATAAACCCTTGTAGTTTTTGAGCATACGCTAATCCCGCTGTGTAAGTGGAAATGGTATTAGGTGATTTCTTTTGATCATACAACCAAGCGATGTAGTTTATCACATTTGAAACCAGTAATGGGAAATGTGATCTCTCCCAAACATTTGGAAATGAAATTTGGTGTATGAGTTCATAGCAGTGGTATATGCTGTACGTGTATTAGTTGACACAGATGCATCAATGAGCTGTCTGGCTGTTGCCGTCAAAGGCGTAGCAACTGCTGTGGCACCCTGGTTGGAAATTGATCCATTGCTGTCGCTAACTTCTTGAATCGTTTTATCTGCAAACGTGAGAGTAAATCAGGTAAAACGTTCAGCCTTCCTGGAATGTGTTCGGCTTGGAACATAACATTGTGATGCATACACACTACGACTAATCTTCTAACCAGGGTCATCACATAAGCATGTTTTGAGGACATTTTGTTGATAATACTAACAACAGCTTGGTTATCAGAATGGAACAAAATGCACTTATTAGCAAATGTGTGTCCCCACACTTCCATTGCTAATGTAGTTGGAAAAAATTCTTTGAGTGTTATATCATGACTTTCCATACCACTCTCATCCAATGACCGTAAAACCACTCTGTCCCACATACTGCTCCAAAACCCAATGCACCTGATGCATCGGTGTACAAATGAAGTTTAGCAGAATTCTGCCACACATCGTCTAAAAAAATGGATTTTCCATTGAATGAATCAATGAATAAACTCCATGCCTGAAGGTCTAAACGAGCTTCCTTGCTAAGCCGAATATGATGATGAGGTTTGGACTTTCCCTTAGTAAGATCTATAAGCCTGCGTAAATATGCACGACCAGGTACTACTACACAGCATGCATGGTTAAGAAGACCTATCAATGACTGAAGGTCCCTCAACGTCACTTTCTTTCTTTTCTTTGTTTTTCCAAGGGCTACTCTAATTTTTTCAATTTTCTCTCTTGGTAATCTAGCTTGCATTTTGATATTGTCTAGCTCAATCCCCAGAAAACTCAAAACTGATGCAGGACCCTCAGTTTTCTCCGATTTTATAGGGATACCCAAGACATTGCACATCTTTATAAACTGTGCCAAGCTTAGTGCACATATACCTGAATTTGGAGGACCGAAGAACAAAAAATCATCCAGTACATCTAACATATTTGGAATACCAAACTTTGTGCAAGCGATCCACTGCAATGCTGTACTGACTTTCTAAAAAATTGAACAGGAAATTGAGCATCCCATGGGTAAACACCTATCATAATAGTAATGACCTTGAAAAAATATACCCAGTAACTTATGGTCAGATGGGTGAATTGGGACAATGCGAAATGCTGAAGCTACATCTGTTTTTGCAAGCAGACATCCTTGACCAAGTCTTTTAATGATACCTATTGCATCATCCACTGTATTGTATGATACAGAGCAAAATTTATCTGGAATACAATCATTGATTGATTTTCCCTCGGGATATGACAAATGGTGGATCATTCTGAATTCACCTGCCTCTTTTTTGGGAACCAAACCAATAGGAGAACATTGTAAAAATTGGAAAGGTGGTTTGTCAAATGGACTTGCAATTCTCCTAGCTAAAATGTCCTTGTTTAGCTTCTCCTGTAATATTTCCTTATTTTGAAAGGCTGATAATAGATTGCGGCTCACTCGAAACTGATGAGTACCCTCAAACTGTATTCGGAAACCTTTTGAAAATCCATTTACCAAAAAATCTTTCAAGACATTATCATAGTTTCGCAAAAAATCGGTCAAGATGTCTGCTTTGACTGGTGTAACAATATCACTAAGGACTGTGTCATTTGGCAAGAAATTGGTTTCTGTTGGGAGCCTTTTGGGTGTTTGGTCTCTTGTTGGAACAACTGAGCACCGAATGGGACTGTCCACACTGGAAACACGAGTGCTGGTATGGACAGGATGGTTTGGCGCATTAGCCTTTTTTGTGGAACATGTAGCAGTGGCCATTTGGTATTCGAGATTTGTGTCTGGCACGAAACCCCTTTGAGTTATCCCGAAAGGGCTGGTCACTGTTGGAAAATGACACTTGTCTAGGTGTATTTGCCATTACCCAGTACTCTGTATGGAACTCTCTCCACTGAATGGACCTCACCTCAATATCCCTTCTTACCTGTTGGTCATATTCCAACCAAGCCATACCCGTTCGCCTGCTCGCCAAATCTCTAACCAACTCACCGTGCTTGATGACCTGTGGGATTTCCTTAGGAAATCTTTCTGAATAAATGGCAACAAACCTCAAAAATGCTGTTGTCCACTGCTCAATATTATTGAGCACCATTTTTTGTTTAGATTTTGTCACTTTGAATTGTGACCGACCCGTACTCTGAAAACTAATCGAGTCAGAGGTGAACGGCTTAGTTTGTGGAAGCAGTTTGGCCAAATCAATATACCTGTTTTGCCATATTTTGTTTTTCAGTTTACCATCAATTTGACTAGCGATGGGGCAAGATAGACGAGCAGAAGAAGGGGTATGGCTTGGTTGGAATATGACCAACAAGTAAGAAGGGGTATCTAACTCATTATCTGAACTAGTATCAGAGTCACTATCACTACTGCTGCTGCTGCTACTACTGTCATCAGAGTCAGTACCTGATACAACTGGTGTTGGTGATATGCGTCGCCTTTTTTTTTACTTTTTTTCCCGGCCTTTTGGCTTGTCTCTAGCCTCCAAAGTGGACAGAACTTGTGCCGTGATGGCCTGCACCATTGCAGCCTGACGATGGTCATCAGCCCCAGCTAGGTCAGGCTGTTCCACCTCATCGCTTCCATCAGACAAATTGACATTTTGTTGGGCTGATCCAGCTGCTGCTGAAGGTCGTTTCCGTTTAGCCACAGCATAAAGGTTTCTCCTTGATTCTTGAGTTGTCTCAACTGCTGCTGGGTTTCTTTTTTCTGTTTCATTGTTGTTAAGGGTTAGGCTCATCTCCTGACCCCCTTTGTCACTACATGTCTTCTTCCTGACCATGCTATTATCGAATTAATTCAGGGGAAATATTCCCTTACTCACGCTCTTCGTACACAAATGCTGCCTACGGTTCCGTTTCAATTCTTTTGGAACGTCAGTTGGCTGTATATATTAGCAAAATACTTGTATGAACCAATTTTTCCTGGCAGTGAAAATGTTCTGTAGTAGTCACGTGATCATCCAAATCAAAACATCACGTGACTATCCATTCTGGGAGATACTAAAAGCCGGAATGGAAATTTTAACAATCCGGAAACTATCTCAAATATCACACTTAACTAATAACAAAACCGGACTACTATATCAGTTCGGAAACTCACTAATTACATATCAAATAGATGATATAAATTACTTTGTTTTACATAAATCCAATTATATTGACAACACACCTTCTCACCAGTAACACAGAATAGACTAGTTCTGTATAATACTATTATATTGACAACACACCTTCTCACCAGTAACACGGAATAGACTAGTTCTGTATAATACTATTATATTGACAACACACCTTCTCACCAGTAACACGGAATAGACTAGTTCTGTATAATACCATTATATTGACAACACACCTTCTCACCAGTAACACGGAATAGACTAGTTCTGTATAATACCATTATATTGACAACACACCTTCTCACCAGTAACACGGAATAGACTAGTTCTGTATAATATTATTATATTGACAACACACCTTCTCACCAGTAACACAGAATAGACTAGTTCTGTATAATACCATTATATTGACAACACACCTTCTCACCAGTAACACGGAATAGACTAGTTCTGTATAATACCATTATATTGACAACACACCTTCTCACCAGTAACACAGAATAGAATAGTTCTGTATAATACCATTATATTGACAGTACACCTTCTCACCAGTAACACGGAATTAAATAGTTCTGTATAATATCATTATATTGACAACACACCTTCTCACCAGTAACACGGAATTAAATAGCTCTGTATAATACCATTATATTGACAACACACCTTCTCACCAGTAACACAGAATAGAATAGTTCTGTATAATACCATTATATTGACAACACACCTTCTCACCAGTAACACGGAATAGACTAGTTCTGTATAATACCATTATATTGACAACACACCTTCTCACCAGTAACACGGAATAGACTAGTTCTGTATAATACCATTATATTGACAACACACCTTCTCAGCAGTAACACGGAATAGAATAGTTCTGTATAATATCATTATATTCACCATAAACCTTTTAATCAATCTCTCCATTAAAGGAACGGAATAAAAACGCCATGTTTTGTAGAGAATGACACTGGTGTGAAGATTGGTAGTGTGTAGTGAATAATAATGGAGAGAAAAAACACGGAAAACAATCGAGCATGGACAATATAACATAACAACATGTAACAAACACAAGTTTAGAGTAAACATTTCAGGAGGTCAGGTTCAAGGACGAAATTACATCCAACAAAGATTCAACACTGCAGGGAATTGTACCAAGTAAGCTATAAATATCCTGATGACGTCTTTCATGCTGAATAATTCACGCGTCAGACAAATAATCTCACTAAGCTTGGATTCAGGGACGACAACATACTACCTATACATACATAATTCCACCCACGGACCAGATGTATACTATAGCATTTCAATAACCCTGATAGTAATCGTTCGGCCTTGACCTCGGTTAAGGGCATCCTTCTATAAATTGTTAAAGTATATGGGTATACTGTTGAACTTAACGACATATATTCAGGGCCATCGTGAGATTGTTACTAAACTTCGGATTTCAGCTCACCATTCTCAATAAAGAGTTAGCTAGGCTGTCGTGACGAGGCTGACCTGAGGAATCTACGAATGCTACAATTGATAAAAGGTTTGTTGTGTGATAAATCTGCGTATCTGGCACCTTTTCTTTATATTTGATGCTCAGAATTATTCAGAGGCAATTAATGAAAACTTACGATTTTTACGGCGAAACTGCATTCTGATAATAATTTTTAGAACTGGTGAATTATATCGATTTTCTTTATTTCTCTATCTTACCATGTACTACTTTAACAGCAAATGTAACGGCGATGAAGAATAAGGCTTTTTTATACTGGTATCAAATCAGATTGTACGTTTTATGTTTTAATAAAGAGCCAAATCTAAGCTCGTGGCATTGCTAATTCCTAGTTTAAACTTATACTGATTTGGAGGGTTTGTGTAAAATGAGATTTGTATCGCTTTATTGGTGAAGTTAATAATATATTTTGCTATTTACCACCATTGTTCTGGAGGGATCATGTTTGTGAACAGTCGTGCGGTGTCCATCGCTCGTATACGCTTAGTATTTCACTCATTTTCTCCAATCATGCTCCAAAAAAGCAAATTTATTTCGAAAGTGCCAAAATAAAACTACAACAGCTGTAGTTCTTTATAAATTGCTCTTCCTGAACACCTGGACTTTGTCTCCAGTTCTCTATTACGGTTCCCCGACCGATCTGTAATTTTCGTTCGTATTTTGCACTGGTTTTGTCGTTTTTTAACTAGAATCACAGATTTGATTTGTTGATCTTCACTGTTGCCAATGGCTTTTATGTAAAACACAACGCTATATGACATTTTCCCCTTTTTAAAGTAAATACTAAAGATTTATCTTCAACAGCTGCCAATATCTCCAGTGATATCCATTTACAGCAGACACTCTAAAATAGAGTTTAGTCTTTATTATTTGATGAATAAATGTTATATTTCAACGAGTTGGTAGGGAAGTTTGATATTTTTCACGAGTGCGAAGGGAAATATAATTTTCATTTATCAAGAAAAAAGGAAAGTTTCATCTATTAGATTTTCCCTAATCTCTACGGATGTCATTTTAAAAATGCCCATTTGTTTGCCCTTGTATTAATATAATATAGCTCCGCATATATGGTACACAAGTTTCGAAGAAAATTAACATAAAGTAAATAAGTACAGCGCGGGTTATACTCAGTAATTTAATGTAAATATTGTAGGATCAATAAATAATGATTTCTACAACAGATAGGTGCGCGTAATAATACTATCGGCAACACGGCTGTTATAATATGAAGGAGTTTCTGGTTGTTCATTTTAAGTCTAAATCCACCGTTTGAAGCCGTTTGTGGACGGACACTTAAGATAAATATTAACAAAAAAACCTTGACTCAAAAATGAAGGTCTGTGTGTTATATTTAATCACTGTCAGGAAATATCGTTCAGGCTTTTTTTTAATGTTTTCTAACTGAATAGGGAATATACGAAAGCCGGTTGGGACCATTTTCGTAGAAGAAAATAAAAAAAATTTCGCGTTATTACGCGAAACTTACGCGTTATATCGCGAAACTTTCGCGTAATTACGCGAAACTAACGCGTTATATCGCGAAACTAACGCGTTATATCGCGAAACTTTCGCGTAATTACGCGAAACTTACGCGTTATATCGCGAAACTTTCGCGTTATTACGCGAAACTAACGCGATATATCGCGAAACTTTCGCGTAATTACGCGAAACTAACGCGTTATTACGCGAAACTAACGCGATATATCGCGAAACTTTCGCGTAATTACTCGAAACTAACGCGTTATATCGCGAAACTTTCGCGTAATTACGCGAAACTAACGCGTATTAGGCTATGATATGACTGTGATATCCCCCCTTTCCTGATTAGCCAATTCTAAACATTCTCACTTTGCACAAATATTATTATCAACCCCGAAGCCGTGCTACAGTGTAGGACAAAACACCCCGACCCCAACCCCCGGACTTTAGCCCCCCACCCACGGACAAAAGCCCCGTCTATATAAATTTAGTTGGTATACTTTATATACTAATAGTAAATCTGTATTTTTAATAGTAAATAGTGATGTTATAATACAAGTAGTATTTCATCAATAATCGCCGATTACATGGTGCCAGCAGGTTCCTAAAACATCTCCTTTTTCAGTATCTGTGTCTCAAATTATAATATAATTATTGTTATTTTAGGAAATCATAGAAATAATATAAAAATAAATTAATACAACAGTTCAATAAGTTATTGTTTGAAGCGGTTGTTTATATTGCAGAAGCCACTGGTGACTGAAGTCACTTTTACATATTTGTATATATAGCACTTAATTTAACTCAATATAACCATTGCTAAAATCAGACAATGAATTTTTTTTTTCAAATCAATAAAAAATATTTATTTTTATAAAGGGGCTTTTGTCTACTTTTTGATTAGTGTGAAGGGGCTTTTGTCCTAGAGGCTAATGTCCACGGGGGCTTTTGTCCGTGCCCCCTCTCGCTACAGAGTGATATGATCACCAAATAGTAAAGTACGTACCCAAATATAATAACAGGGCCTATTCCGCAATCCTTGACGTCAAATCCAGGGTGACATAACAATCCAACAACTCGATTACGCACCCAAATATAGTAACAAGGGAATTTCCAACTATCCATGTCGTCAAAAATGTATGCTTACATGTACATGTAGGTACGTGCTCCCGGACAGAGTTTAATAGACTGAATTCTTAAATGTTTTAGTTTTTACATTTTGTTGAATTTTAAGTAACAATAAACAATATAGTTAAAATTCATTGTTGACTTTGACTTATTAATTGTCATTTTGAACTTTTCTCCGGTCGATCACTATTATTTTTTCAATCCTATGACAGGTAATGATAATCATTCTGTAATATGAAAATGTATCAGTTTTGTCATATAATAAAGCAGTTATCGACCTGTTTTCAGGTGAACACGATGACCTTCGGCCTCGGGAAATATCATTTTCTCGAGTTTATCAATCATAATATTCACCTGAAAACAGGTCGATAATTGTATAATATCACGAAAGTTTTGCTTTATTATGCGCAGCAGGTTCTATAAGACTATGAAATGGTTTCAGAGAATCAGATAATGACTCTAAAGATGGAGGGCGAGAACAAAGTTGTTTTTCTGTCCAGAATTTTGTAATTCATTGAGAATGAATAATGCAACATCGGATATATCCGAGAACTAATTTCCCTATTGTTAAACACTATCGTTTCAAATATCGTTTAAGTGTTGAATTGCTGAAAACAACACTATCCACTTTTGTTAAAAAAACTCAAAATTTCAGCTTGGGATAGGCCAAGCTCAAAATAAAATCTCACTAAACTGTCGTGCCTCATGTCAATACTCTTCAAAAGTAGTCGATACTTCTTATAGCTATCTGTATATATTCGTGATATAACACGTTAGTTTCGCGTAATAACGCGTAAGTTTCGCGTTATTACGCGATAGTTTCGCGTAATAACGCGAAAGTTTCGCGATATAACGCGTTAGTTTCGCGTAATTACGCGAAAGTTTCGCGATATAACGCGTTAGTTTCGCGTTATTACGCGATAGTTTCGCGTAATAACGCGAAAGTTTCGCGATATAACGCGTTAGTTTCGCGTAATTACGCGAAAGTTTCGCGATATAACGCGTTAGTTTCGCGATATAACGCGTTAGTTTCGCGTAATTACGCGAAAGTTTCGCGATATAACGCGTTAGTTTCGCGTAATAACGCGTTAGTTTCGCGTAATTACGCGAAAGTTTCGCGATATAACGCGTAAGTTTCGCGTAATAACGCGAACATTTTTTTATTTTCTTCTACGAAAATGGTCCCAACCGGCTTTCGTAGGAATAAATAGCAGATTTTGGCATGGACTTTATTTTCATTGAAATACTTAGTTCAAATTGGTAAAAAGTATAGAAACAATGTATTTTTACTGTGAAATCTTATATTTCACCCTGAAAAAAAAATCATATTTGCATGACTCTCAGTATAAAAGTAACTATTTATAGAAAAGAAAACTCTCAGAAATAAAACGCACTGTTTTAGTCCTTGTGTTCAGCCAATAAACGATTCGTAGAACATTGCAGACAACCCTGATCATTTGATCGATTGATGTAAAGCATTCCAATGCACGATTTGAAGCTGACCGCCTAGCGTCATATTCACATAAATAAAATGGCGCCATGATCCACTCACGTGTTGTGTTTATTTTGTTTTTATTGTTATATTTGGTATTCGGCAGGTCGTACGTATACTGGACACGCATCGCGATTTTCACTATAAAATATCCAGTAACAAACAGGAAGATTAATCAATTGAATAGAGGTACACATATATCTGATCATGTGGGCAGCCCATATTATTCTTGTGTCGACATTAAAAAGTGAATAATGAATATACGCTTCGTCAGTGGTTTTATTTAATATTGACGTGGTAAGGTTTTTACGGACGCTTGGCTGTAGTTTTAAACACATCGTATTGAGTGGTTCATGAACACCGATGATGCCATACGGCCTTTTATTGCATGGTTGACTTGGATGACACCTCGACGCTGATGGTCTCATAATGAAATGACCTTTGAAAACATGCTTACATACAAAACGCAAAAACAATTAAATGTGTATCAGTCGTAAATATCAATCATAAACCTGTGAAAATGTTAAAAGTGCTCGCAATATACACATTCACCAACACCTTATTCTTCTCGTTGAAGCAGCTTCGCTCACTTTTGCCTATAGATTTGCGAATCATTTAAGAACTTGACATACATGTAACCTTGACCTTTACCTATGTTGTTGAAACAGAAAGCGCTTAACCTTCCCTAACACCTGGTCGTATTTCCCGTCTCCAATAGTCTCTATGTTACTCTGTACATTATTTATGTCCACAGGCTATCTCTTCTTTAGAGTTGGAATTCCAGTTTCGTTCATTCTCTCGCTTAAAAGCAGGGAACATGAGTAGTTGTATCAATTCAATAGGCGATCGATGTACATCGTGCAGACATCGTGCGCACATCGCACATCGTGCGTGCGCACATCGCACATCGTGCGTGCGCACATCGCACATCGTGGAACGTTGTGCGATCACATAGCTGTACCATAGTCACAAAGATGCTGCAGACACATTTAACGAAAACAGGAGGATATGGACAATAGAAATCTGTAGTGTAGAAAAATCGTCTTTCTATCCCAAATTCTCCAAAAATGTTCCGTTCCAAAGTAATTGCTATCAGCGTATTTGTTTTCGTGATTTGTGATATTTAACTGCTTCAGCTGATCGTTACTTAAATGCAGTAACTAATTATTATACTAAAATAATATTCAAATCAGTTGAAAATAAGTCGACACAAAAATTAATTTAATATTTCACAAAAAAAACCCACATAATAATAATCAGATTGTTAACGACTGGGTTCCCACGTTTGTAACAAAATATTCATATTCATTGAACGAATTTAAGATAAAAAATATTCTCCGAGAAGAGGACTGCGTTAAAAATTTTATAAGGCTTTGGGGTCAAATTATGCTGTCGTTATTATTCTAAAATTCTAAAATAGATGAGAAATTGAATTACATCGAAACCTTCCCGAGCACTCTCTATCAGCCTTGATTGGACTCTGGAGATTACCAAGGTGAATTGGTTTTGCAAAAATTACTATTACAGCTCGATTTAGAAACATCTAGTCGCCTCCGAGAGAGATATTTCCATGTGCTTACCTTTGACAAGACGGCTTGTTTTATCAATGAACTCTCTATGGACATGTGATTCATCGAGACAAATTATCATTGAAAACATCTGTTTTTTAAAAGTGCGTTCATTTTAACGAATGTTTATTCTGGGATTGATTCATTTTCAATTTCCTGAAATGATCTTGCTGTAATTGTACCGGAAATTAGTTAAATAATTTTTTAAAAGAAAAATAACAATGTTCCCCACGAGATTTAGATTCTTGATAGAGACATTAATTTCTGTAGCTAACTAACACAGTTAGTGCTCTGGAGTACTGAACTTAGCATGTATATATGGGTATACGACAGAGATCAACAATTTGATCCTTCTACTGGCGTCCGGGTCAAAATCTGTGTATTTTCATGCAGTCACTGATGATTTTTTGTTTTATTTTAGACTTCGACCTGTGAAACTATTTTCTGGCAGTTAAGGCTATATGAAGCAGATGACGTAATGGTCCTTTAACACACATTGATAGTGAAACTTAAAAGAAACGCCTGTGTTTATTTGTCGGCAATAGCAATGCTTGTTTTAGGATCATGACTCCATTGGCAACAGCATTTGTAACTTACATTGACAATGCGATAGAGTGAAGTACATTGATACATTGGCGTTTACTCGTCAGCTTCTTATTATCTGAAAACTAACTTTTCTCCAGGTATCGCTTCAGCACAAAGGTGTTCAGTAATAAAATGGTGTGTTATTGTCACAACCCAGACTGCATCATCTGCGCATGTAACGGGAGAGCAGAGGAAGGTTATGGCCCTGTCACACTGTTGCGTATGAGAGAAACGTATGAGTTGCGTATGACAATTCATAATATAATTTTCATACGCACAAAAAGCCCTTGAAAATACAGAATTGTGCGTATACTTACCGTATTGAACCTATGAGTAGCGTATGAGTAGCGTATGGCCAGCGTATTGAAAGCGTATTGACAGCGAATGTCAGCATATGACCAGCATATGTCAGCGTATGACCAGCGTATGGCCAGCGTACTCTGCGTATGGCTAGCGTATGAGTAGCGTATGAACTGCGTATGCCCAGCGTTCGGCCTATCACGTGACAAAGTGCCTATATAAAGGTGGAAACATTGCTGCATTATTGCAGTAGACGGCGGACGATCAACATCTCTCTCGACATCTCTCTCCATCATGCCTCCTAAGAAGCAATCATCGTCTGCCTGGGCTGTACGATACACCTTCCGCCAACGTATGGCAACTTATGTCCAGCGTACTCGACCTATGAGTAACGTACCTATATCGTACCTCTAGCGTATTCAGTGTATGCCTAGCGTATGATTAGCGTATTAACCATATGCCGCATGCGCACACAATTTTTGAACATGCTCAAACATTTATTTCTGCCTCAGCGTATGCCAGTGTATGCCAGCGTGTTTGAAACGTATACAACCTATGCCTAACGTACCCCTAGCGTATGTCAGCGTATACCAGCGTATGAGTGATAATTTTCATACGCTGGCATACGCTAGTACGATACGCAACAGTGTGACAGGGCCATTACATTCGACAAAGCTGTCCCCGTTACGCTGCTTAAGACTCATGGATATCATTTACCACTTTATTGTTGATGGACACAATAGACCAATTTAATATTTTGTCCATTGTGGCTTTACTTAAACGATCTGATTGTATTAATATACATTAAGTAATAATGAAATAGCTGTCTGTCTGGTTATATTGATAAACACCTTTAGTAACAATGAGTTAGTTGTCTGTCTGGTTATATTGATATACACCTTTAGTAACAACAAGTTAGATGTCTGTCTTGTTATATTGATATAAAAGTTTAGTAACAACAAGTTAGCTGTCTGTCTGGTTATATCGATATAAAAGTTTAGTAACAATGAGTTAACTCTCTGGTTATATCGATATAAAAGTTTAGTAACAACAAGTTAGCTGTCTGTCTGGTTATATCGATATAAAAGTTTAGTAACAACAAGTTAGCTGTCTGTCTGGTTATATCGATATAAAAGTTTAGTAACAACAAGTTAGCTGTCTGTCTGGTTATATCGATATAAAAGTTTAGTAACAACAAGTTAGCTGTCTGTCTGGTTATATCGATATAAAAGTTTAGTAACAACAAGTTAGCTGTCTGTCTGGTTATATTGATATAAAAGTTTAGTAACAACAAGTTAGCTGTCTGTCTGGTTATATCGATATAAAAGTTTAGTAACAACAAGTTAGCTGTCTGTCTGGTTATATCGATATAAAAGTTTAGTAACAACAAGTTAGCTGTCTGTCTGGTTATATCGATATAAAAGTTTAGTAACAACAAGTTAGCTGTCTGTCTGGTTATATCGATATAAAAGTTTAGTAACAACAAGTTAGCTGTCTGTCTGGTTATATCGATATAAAAGTTTAGTAACAATGAGTTAACTCTCTGGTTATATCGATTAAAAAGTTTAGTAACAATGAGTTAGCTGTCTGTCTGGTCATTTATGGTCAATTTATCATGAAGAAAGGAGAACATAAGCTTTTTATACCTCACTTTAGTCCCGCCTACTAAGGCCTCCACGCTGATGTCTGAAGGAAGTAAATTGCAGATTCGCGACTTTGTATTGAGATGAAATAAGGAAGATTAATTAGCTAGTTGTACTGTTTTATCGTCTGGAAAATATGTTATATCCGATGATAATTCCAAACAGATATCACTGAAAGTAAAACGAAAATTAAGGCAAGGAATTTTAGAAATGATATTTTAATCAACAACAATTTGAACATGTAACAAACCCTTTGCTCCTCTTCTTAGTGGCGGGCCTAATCACATTTAATTATGTACAGGCATCCAGTTATCGCGACGTTTAGTTTTCTATCTTGTTTTATTGCATATAAGTATTGCTCAAACGAGACGACGCAGCTAGTTCATGGTATAGTCCTGGTGTTTGATATTGTGAACCAAACCTCCTGATAAATTGATGCCCCAGCTTGCCATGTCGTCACGTCAAACGCAAATCCAGCTTTACGCACTATGAATATTATATAATATCGGTGTCGTTCAAAATACTATTTTGATATACATGTATTCAGATTAGTGATCTAGCGTTTTCGTTTGACGACTTGGCAAGCGGAAAGGTCTGATGTAAGCAATATCTTTAAGACACCATTAATTTGAAAATTAATTGATGTGTTATATTTGCTGATCATGTAATCACACCATACTGTAAACATATCATACTATCTTGTACTTCTATGTAAACTATGAAAGCAGAATTTTTGTCAATATTCATTTATACAGAATAAAGAAGGCAGGGAGATTTCTTCACGTGTTTCCTCCGGACTCTATTCTCCTTATATGTCGTATTAGCAATGTTAAGGGAGGTATGCATATCTTCACATTATAACCGTTGCCGGTATACAAGTGTCATAGATGCTGCATACAGCATTATTTTGTGCTATGGCATCTGTCAGTTGACGAAAAATCATTTTTTGATTCTTTCGTTACGAAAATTCCACTTTCACGGTACTTACTGCATACCAAACGTTCTTTGACACTGGTGAAGTTGACACTCTATTCTATAAAAAATGTACTTTCCTACTTCTCAACAACTTCTTAAGTAATTTCTTATTCAATGTATAAAACATTCTATATTTATAACGTTATATAGATTGGTTAAGAAATAATTACATTTTCTTGTATAATATGTTGGGGAAAATAAAATGACATGAAATAGAGTCTAACGTTATTTCGTGATGGACTGAAATCTCAATGTACATCATTGTGTGGTAGGATTCACCTCAGGAAATAAGCATTAGTTATAACCAAGTTTTATCACTAGCGTTGAAGTCGATGTCATTTCATTTTCATCTATCATATCCTATATTCCTTCTGTAAATTTCATATGTAGACAGGCTGAGTGTTTGGTAGTACAGTATTGTTAGATATTAAATATATGTCCGGGCTGTCAACGTTTACACAGTTTAGCATTATATATATAATCGGTACACTTTCAAGTCCAGTTCACGTTCGTGCTGATGTGCAATACACAATACCAAGTACATCCCAGTCCTCCGCCACTTGATACGTTGTGTATATAGTTTACCTTATAACATTGTCCTATAGTTCTATGAATTTTTCAATTTACTTTTAGAGATGTTGACGTGAAAGTGATAAAAAATATGTATTTTTCTGTTTATAGTTAATTCCGACAGGAAGCGGCCTTTCTGGACGGCGGATATGACGTGTTCATACTGACTCGTCGGCGCGTTTGCCTATTCTTATGAAAGACGAATGACCAAGACGCCCAACTCTGACATAAGGCCGCCTCCCTATTCTCATAAAGGACGATGTCGGGATCTTTCCAATTCGTATGAATGCTCTTTTCATGTCTGCGCCACTTTCGTCTGCACTTCGTCCTATACGCATGAATGAGCTAATCCTCTTTTCTTGTTGCTCGTCGTCACTTCCGGTGTCCACATCCGAAACCTCATTTTCTCCATCCATATTTCTGCCTATACGCATAAATGAACTCAATCTTTTGTCTTCGGGATTGTCGATACTTTTGCCGATACGCATGAATGAACTCATCCGTTTGTCTTCGGGATTTTCAATACTTTTGCCGATACGCATGAATGAACTCATCCGTTTGTCTTCGGGATTGTTCATACTTTTGCCGATTCGCATGAATGAACTCATTCGTTTGTCTTCAGGATTGTCCATACTTTTGCCGATACGCATGAATGAACTCAACCGTTTTTGTTCGGGATTGTCCATACTTTTGCCAATACGCATGAAAGAACTCATCCTCTTGTCCAACGGTTCATCCGAATTCTTACCTATTCTCATGAATGAGCTTAATCGTTTTGCAACTTCATTTTCTGCAAGGCTTTTGCCTATGCGCATAAATGAGCTCATTCTTTTATCCGGTAGTTCGTCGTCCATACTTTTTCCAATTCTCATGAAAGAGCTCAATCTTTTATTAAGGGGCTCTCCATCCATGCTCTTTCCTATTCTCATAAACGAGCTTAATCGTTTGTTGATTGGTCCATCATTGCTCTTTCCGATTCTCATGAAAGAGCTTAATCGTTTATCCATCGGATCATCAGAATTTTTACCAATTCTCATGAAAGAGCTCATTCGTTTGATTTCCTGCGGTTCATAAGCACTTTTTCCTATTCTCATAAATGAGCTTAAACGCTTATTTTCGTCCATGAGTTCATTTTCGTTTGGTGAGTCATAGGATTTTCCTATTCTCATAAAAGAACTCATTCGTTTTTCCTGTCCGTCCACAGAATGATCTTCACCATCTTTTCCGATGCGAACAAATGAGCTCAACCCCCTTGCTACTCTGTTATGACTTTTGTCTGCGTCTGCGTCATTTTCAACTTCCGTGTCCGCTTTTGTGAGCTTGAAGTATAAGAGCGTCAGAACTAGCAGACTCCATGGTCGGGCCAAATACATGTCTGAAACGAAAAGGGATGATTAATGTGAGAATCTAACGACTTAGTTTATTGAGAGTTATGTGAAGTGTTTCGTAGGAAAAAAATATGAAAAACGAAATTGTAGAAATAATCTATTAATTCACAAGCAAACCATCATTTAATATTAACCATTATTAATTCATATATCATGCTTTTAAATATATATATGTAAAAGGCATGCACAATGAATCTTTCTTTGATAAATCGCATTACTTCACGTGATACTCTATCTCTATGAGAATCGGTACGTATTCTGTATTTAACTACAGTACACTTGTACCTATATTCATGTTGCTGTAGCCAATATATTATCTTTTTTTACTCTGTGATGATAACATATCAATGTTTTAAGAAATGAAAATAACAAACTGGCGATGTTTAGCAAAATACGGAACACACTCGTCTACAACGTTTTTAATTGAATATGATTATTGCCATGAAAGATATATATGAGTGAAGATAATTAGTTCTCAACAACACATAAGTAGCAGATGACATTGGGCATGGTGTGTATCCCCCACAATATAGGAGTTAATAGGAAATAAAACATTATCTAAGAAGTGTTGTCATTAGTGTCGATAGCCCGCATTGCTAGCTTCTGGCGACAACGTGATATTTACATAGCACCATCAGAGGACCTGTTCCAAAACTATCGACATATCTAGGGAAAGGGTAACAAAGCCTAGAGGCAGGTGCGCACCTGCTAATCTTCAAATAGACTTAACGTTCATTGTATACATAAACATGGATAAGATATATTGTAATGGCTAGTGATGGTATGGTGACTAGTATAATTTAGGGAACAGTTCATCAGTATTTTATATAAACATATTCATATTCAATCCCTGCACAAGCACATTACTATATAAGTTACTTGTTGTTGTAATTCGAAAGAGCCAATCGGCCTAAAACATTTTAACATTTATGGAATTACTAGGAAATCTGACTTCCTAAATTGACTACAACTGGCGTCATCAATTGACATTTAAAAACAAATGCAATAATATCAAATAAAATGTACCGCGATTGACAATAGGACATTGTCCTTATTTTGACCTCGGGATAAAATTGGAAACATGTCTTCGTCAAACATATGCGGATTAAGTTGACTCCACTTCCTTTGTGAAGCTGACTCTGGTTTACATACGAATACTTATAAATACAAATAAACAACCTCGTACACATTGACCTGGTACACATTGACATCGTTCTTATTGACCTCGTACACATTGACCTCGTTCACATTGACCTCGTACACATTGACCTCGTACACATTGACCTCGTTCACATTGACCTCGTACACATTGACCTCGTTCATATTGACCTCGCATACATATGCCTCGTTACATTTACCGACCTCTTTTTTTATATAACGCTGATATAACTTCGTCGAAAAACTAGTTATATACACCACAAAAATGTAATACTCATCAAAACAAACATTAGAAGTATCGAAATGTATATACGTCTCTGGTAGACACGATCATGCCAGCATTTATAGATACTGTCCCTACCTCAACGTGAGAGACATAGTATACCTGAGATCATAACCTTTAATCAAATTAAACTGATGCTGAGCAATATTTGCCTATATACAATCGTCTCCAAATCCTCCTCACGTGACCTGTTGTGGTATATAAGGTCATTAACAGACCGATAAGTTCATACATGTATGTACTTTATACTCGACATGATGAGAAATGGTAAATAACTAGGACGGCTGTCACTTGACATCTGACGTAAAACGTGCGAAGTCAAAGAAATTGTCAACTGTTTTCGTGTAATGTTGTAAGAAAACAGAAACAATACACAAACTGGCCTGAAGGGATCTGAATGTTAGACTACTAGTACAGAAACATGTTAAAAAGCAATTACATCACCAATGATACACTCCACAATAGCACGATCACGCCGCATCGATCAACAGAGTGGAAGGCATCGTCAGGCCTGCTCGGAAACAATTATATATTCCATCTTTTACTTAATAGAACCTCGGGTGTCAGTACATTTACTAACACATTACATTGTGATTGGATTGAGAGAATTCGAACCCTGTATTATAGAGATTGGAAATTGTAGAGGTAAATTCAGCTTAAGTAATAACTTCAATTCAAAACCAACTTTTTATCAACGATAGATTTAATGTACTGTAAACGATTCCTAATTCCCTATTGTTAACTTTCCCTTTCTATACAATATCACCACTCCTTTAATTTATGGTGCTAGCAAGTCTCAGTTATTTAAAAACAGTCAATTCAGCACAGTTAATTCAACACAGTTAATTCCAGAAACGCAAGTTGAAGAAGAAAGTAGAAAGTTTTATAATCGAAATCCTGGTCGCAAAGGGAAGTATTCGGTTTCCTTAGAGACGTATTCGAAACTCACCGCAAGCCACACTTTACAAATCAGGACAAAATCTGAGATAAACAGCCCTGTTTGACATTCCACTTTGCAATATTTGCTGACATGTGCCTGAAACCGGACAGGGGTTTTCATCTAAGTTGTCGCTTGATTATGTAGAAAACGACATTCAACATTCAAAAGTGCACATTAACATTGCTACAATTTAATTCTGGGGTATAATTGAAATCTTCAAATCGTTCAGTTTGATAGTTAAAAGATATCAGACTAATAACTTTCATTTAATAAAGATGAATGGGGAGTCAAGTGTTTATTACCAAAGAAAAAAAGGTGTTAAGAATTTCCTTGAATCAATAACGCTAACACTAGGAATCATAGCGCTACCGTTATCACGTAATTTTGATGGACACCACAGATAACTATGGAACACTTACAAGTGGAAACTTCCGTGTCGTGGTCGTTATGCTTTCAATACGTGACATTATATTGGCGTTTAATATCAACAAACAGGGGTGTGTAATGCCCTGACTAATCCAGCCTTACTTAATGTCTGGTCCAGCGTGTGAGATGTCATTAATCTCAGCGGGTCCACCTCATAGCATCGTAATCGATTCAACCATCAATTAATTAACACTTTTATCAAATAAGGCGATAAAGTTGCTTCAAATTTGCACAGGGAATTAACACTGACACGTACTCTAAGCCATGGCTCGTTGCTACTTCAAACCCCGATAATATCCCAAGGGAGGTAATCCAACAACAAAGGTAGGGACATTACACCTGTACTTTTGTAATCAACTAGTGCCCGTATTTCCCAAGGGGCTGATCAATCATGCCATGTTCATGTTATCGTTATATCACGATATCAGGCTAATCTTTTAATCGAGATACATTGGTTGTATTTGAAATATATTTGGATGTAAAAAAAAGATATATATATGTGTGTACATACAAAGTCAATTTGACATAACTAAGCTACATATTAGTATAAGTTAATCATACATCATCAAAAGTAAGCCTAGTATTTCTATAAAATATAAATTCGCTATGTGCGTGTACATCATAGCAACACGAATGACGACTCAGATTTTACTCGGAGATGAACATGTATTAGATTATTTTGATAGAAAATATGAATGAAATAAGAATGGGGATAGGAAATTAAGCAAAATTTCAAATTCAGAAAACAAAAACTCCTTTGTCTATTTCTAACAATGAGGAGAAACGAATTGATGTAGCTGGACTGTGTCTACATATAACACGATGCCGATGTTTGCGGATAACAGACGTTTGACAAAGCCTTTTATAGCTGATTGGTCAATGATCGCCTCGAGATGACAGATCTCTTTGTCGTTTACTTATTCATAATTAAACGAGAAACTGTGAATAATTTATCGGAAGTTTTATAAATATCGATCCAAATAAGGCTTAACATCCATGTGTGAATGGAAAACAATGTAGCATTTTCCCTAGTGTGGATATAGTGAAATGGATATGGAATAGAGTGATGGAATCCATTGTAAATGGTAGGATATGGACTTTGTCACGTAGATCTGTTAAAATATTCTTGTTTACTTATATGATGGGTCCTCCTACTCGATACAATCCTTTAATTCCTGACCATATCTATATATTACATCTGCGTCATATAGTGTATCTATAAAGGAAAATTATTAGCTTATCTATTTATCGTCACTAAAAGCCCTCCTACGTCTTCAATCATAAATCGCATTGTTAAGTCATTCAAGGGAGTAGTGGGTCGCCCTTTATATGTTTTAATATTTAGACATAATGCTGTTTCATATCCCCAATACGGGTTTAATGGGGTTTAATGTATCTATAAATGAATTCATATTAAATTATACTATGCACTTGGGTTTCTTAACAGTTTACTGTCCTAGGACAAAGTATATTGTACGCTCTGAAGAAACATTCAGAAGCATGTACGATTTTTGGTTAGGAATTAGATATCAGTATTGTGGAAGCTAACGCATCTTTATGTGTTTCTGAAATTGTTTTGTTTCCTTCTTTGCTTACAATAAACCAATACATATATGTTGTTTCACTACGAAATGAAGTAGAATGTGCGAAATATTTTTAATAGTTTTAACATTCAGTATGGTATAACATTGAGTTACGTGGAAATGGGTCCCCAATGTTGTTCCATCTTCATCCAAAACGTTATCGAACGATACTGTTTTTTCGAGCCAAGGTTGCGTATGTTTTTATTGTTTTTATGTGATTTTAAGATGCCTTTAGCTGACAAACTTTAATTGAAAAAGTCGGAAATGTCTGTCAAATTAAACTTTTACTTTATAACACAATTAGTTCGCGAGTTTGACAGAAAACCCCTAAATATTTTCGAAATCGTTTTTAACAATTATTGATGGTATTGGAGTGAAACAACCATTGCTATTTCTACATGTAGCTAAAGACTTGACCATATGTAAGTCTGCTTTTGTTGCATATAAATGAGAAATCAGTAAAAGATAATCAGCCTGTATAATGAATTTAAACAAAATAAGTACCTTATACCAATTTCATGTATACAATTTATGAAAAATACATAACGGAAACAAATTGTAGTTATGTCACATGATTACATCGTAGGTAAACTGTAATGTTTATAGTAAACACCTAACCTTATCTTTAATTGGTGAAGCAGTTAATTTCAAAATAGTTTGATAATTGATAATCATACCTTTACCACTAACCCGCACTGTCTAATACAATTCATCCTGGAATCGGACATAGTCAACATCAATTAATAAAGGCAGACCCATATACTGTTCATGAGCAATAAACACACACGGATTGACCTTGTTAACATCGACCATAAAGCTTGGAATTCACGTAAGATTATAGCAAGATATGGGAAATCTTGCACTTTGAGACTACAATGTATCTATAATATGTCGCTGGCCACCGTATACCTACCAGCGCCGATAGAATGGTGTCGTGTCTTGATTAATTACTGTTTATTTCGTTCATCTCCGGGATATATCGATGTCGATGTTACAGATGAGGTACAGATACCATAGCGCCGTGTTTTTATTTCGGAGATCTGCTTTAGCGGATATCGTCGCACAAGATATTTGACAAGTTTTTTGTACAAATACTGATTAATTTTGGCTAACAACACGATTTAATTATTCATTTGAGCGTCATGTTGTTGTAGCATATGTTTTGATGTACGATATATTGCTCTTTCCCTTTTTTTATTTAGATATCAATCCGACTGATAAAAATCTACCTAGAGGATGTCGAATACAAAGTCATACTAACGATATCTTACTATGAGATGATCTGTCAGTACTCAGTCGGGGGCACAAGTTTATCTACGTCATCCATATCAAATATCTACCAACATATTGATACCTAATCGGCATCTACGTGTAATGTAATTAAAGTCGCGTATGATTTTTTTTTTTTTTTTTTAGTATGAGGAATTGCCCTGTGTCACGCGAGATCTCGTCCGGTCACATGAACGCAAGCAATACTAATATGGCCGCGAAATGTTTGGAATCTCGAAGTTGAATTAAAAAATGATTGGATTCACCTGTCTGTGTAGGATGAAATGTACATTTTGTATGCCCGCATGGTCAGGTTTGTCGAAAAATGATAGATGTTTCGAACCATGTTAAAGTTAAAGCAGTGTTTCATATGATTTTATAATTTCTTCTTGTAAAAGATATTGTGTATGAAATTGATTCTTATGATTGACTGCGGTATCATTGTTGCTATTGCAAATATAGATTCTTTGACTCTTTGATCGACTCTCGACAGCTGATCTGTGCCGCAAATTATAGAATTATATGAACTTGACCATAACGTCTTTTAATTCTTTTATGTTGTCGGTGTTAGTATGGCTTAAGTTAATATCGCATTTGACTTAAAAACTGAAAGCAGATGTTATCGGTATCAGATTGAACGTTTAGAATAGATATTACCAGAACCTAGCCGGCAAATGATTGTTCTAGAATAGTTAAGACAGAGGAAAGTCTCGTTCGTTCGGAGCAAGCCGAACATTGACTACACCCTACAAGGCCATTTGCACAGTCCCGGTGTAATCCCGGACTTACTTGCCCAAGCCTATGATATTAGTTAGGACCGTATGGGTAGCTACAAATAACGAGATCAGACTTATCTAGCCTAAAAACAAAACGACAAAAACACAATTAACGTCAGCTAGAGACAATTAATATTCCGGATCGTCTTGATTGATATCCACGGAAAGTATCTCTGTAGCTTGGGGGATACAGAAGATGGCCATAACATAACGCCTGTCGGTAGAAATAGCTCGAGAAAGACTTATGGCTGTATTATAACACTACAGCGTCCACGTCAGACATTGGCTCGTAATGATTGCTGATTTTTCCTCTTGATATGATTACGTTTATTGTCTATATATTTCATTGTTTACATAGAAAATGACATAATATTTCAGCGCTATTAAACAGCAGATAACTTATATATCATTTATATAGTTTACATGGAAATACACTTATGTTCATCGGCGTGCGCGCAATTTATCACTTTTCGAGAAAAGCGTTACGTCTGTGAACGGCAATTGAGCCAGTGTATTAGCATACATCAAAGTTCTCGGTATTCTCGTGATTTGACATTGTCACACTTGTAAACTAATAAAAATCCCAAGAGAGCCGCTACATGTAGAGTATGGTACACCGTGTAAAGTTCTGCTTCTTAAAATTCGCAAGGACTGAAGGAGAAATAATATTTATTACTTTGAAATAATGTTTCGGCAAATATCTTTAGCCGAATTTAATTGAGCAACGATCCTGAGGGAATAACATAAACGCAATTTATTCTAAAAATGAATGAGTTGTGTAAACGTATCACACTTCATATTCAATTAAATAAGTTCACGGGTATATTTTGAATTACTGATGTAAGCAATTTTAATTTCATCCAGATTAAGATTGTATCATGGTATTTACAATTATATTAACAAAGCATTCAGCTCGAAACAAAGCTTAACATTTTTGCTCTGAAACTTATTTTTATAATCATAAAAAGCATATTTTGGATACAATAGCTCAAAGACAACGCAAATTACACAATAAAAGATCAATATGAAAAAATAAGAAGAAAACATACTTGTAAACGTAACCTTGATCCTTGTTCGAAATATAGCTGAAACGATGGACAAACACAAACAAACAAACAAACAACTTAATGAAAGCAATAAAATGTTCTCAAAATGAAAACAATGGTAACGAAAAGACTGATGAAATTTCAGGGACACATTGTCAGTTAGATGCTTATCAAAATATGTCACCCAGTATTAATTTTTATTAAGATTGAGATTTTATTATTATCATTATAACGATCACCGACCATGACGGACATAATATCATCCAAAGAGATATATTCATTACATATCAGGTAAATCATGCATGTAGTATACCTTACCAATGATTCATTAAGTATCAAGTGTGATGTGTATCTTACCAATGATACATTACGTATCAGGTGTGTAGTGTATCTTACCAATGATACATTATGTATCAGGTGTGTAGTGTATCTTACCAATGATACATGACGTATCAGGTGTGTAGTGTAGTGTATCTTACCAATGACACATTACGTATCAGGTGTGTAGTGTATCTTACCAATGATACATGACGTATCAGGTGTGTAGTGTAGTGTATCTTACCAATGACACATTACGTATCAGGTGTGTAGTGTATCTTACCAATGACACATTATGTATCAGGTGTGTAGTGTATCTTACCAATGACACATTATGTATCAGGTGTGTAGTGTATCTTACCAATGATACATTATGTATCAGGTGTGTAGTGTAGTGTAGTGTATCTTACCAATGATACATTATGTATCAGGTGTGTAGTGTAGTGTATCTTACCAATGACACATTACGTATCAGGTGTGTAGTGTATCTTACCAATGACACATTACGTATCAGGTGTGTAGTGTATCTTACCAATGATACATTATGTATCAGGTGTGTAGTGTAGTGTATCTTACCAATGACACATTACGTATCAGGTGTGTAGTGTATCTTACCAATGATACATTACGTATCGGGTGTGTAGTGTATCTTACCAATGACACATTACGTATCAGGTGTGTAGTGTATCTTACCAATGACACATTACGTATCAGGTGTGTAGTGTATCTTACCAATGACACATTACGTAACAGGTGTGTAGTGTATCTTACCAATGATACATTACGTATCAGGTGTGTAGTGTATCTTACCAATGATACATTACGTATCAGGTGTGTAGTGTATCTTACCAATGACACATTACGTATCAGGTGTGTAGTGTATCTTACCAATGATACATTACGTATCAGGTGTGTAGTGTATCTTACCAATGACACATTACGTATCAGGTGTGTAGTGTATCTTACCAATGACACATTACGTAACAGGTGTGTAGTGTATCTTACCAATGATACATTATGTATCAGGTGTGTAGTGTAGTGTAGTGTATCTTACCAATGACACATTACGTATCAGGTGTGTAGTGTAGTGTATCTTACCAATGATACATTACGTATCAGGTGTGTAGTGTATCTTACCAATGATACATTACGTATCAGGTGTGTAGTGTATCTTACCAATGATACATTACGTATCAAGTGTGAAGTGTATCTTACCAATGATACATGACGTATCAGGTGTGTAGTGTAGTGTATCTTACCAATGACACATTACGTATCAGGTGTGTAGTGTATCTTACCAATGATACATGACGTATCAGGTGTGTAGTGTAGTGTATCTTACCAATGACACATTACGTATCAGGTGTGTAGTGTATCTTACCAATGACACATTATGTATCAGGTGTGTAGTGTATCTTACCAATCACACATTACGTATCAGGTGTGTAGTGTAGTGTATCTTACCAATGACACATTATGTATCAGGTGTGTAGTGTAGTGTATCTTACCAATCACACATTATGTATCAGGTGTGTAGTGTATCTTACCAATGACACATTACGTATCAGGTGTGTAGTGTATCTTACCAATGACACATTATGTATCAGGTGTGTAGTGTAGTGTATCTTACCAATCACACATTACGTATCAGGTGTGTAGTGTATCTTACCAATGACACATTACGTAACAGGTGTGTAGTGTAGTGTATCTTACCAATGACACATTACGTATCAGGTGTGTAGTGTATCCTACCAACAAGTCTTACCGTGTGTAAACGTTATATCATGTAGAAGGCATTTTTGACCATATCAACGAATAATGGAATTCTAATAAATAACTAGATTTTTTTAATGAACTAGTGAGATATCTACTTCACGTTTCAGTTTTTAGCAGTTTCTGTGAAATATACCGCTATCTCAGACAAGCTATCCCAGATGTATAATAACAGACAAAAGAGGATATTATTAGCAGATTGAGTCTCACGTTACACGTCATATATCTCTATCCATGTTTTACAAAACTAAACTAATTGAACAAAATCAAGTTAAACAGAGAAAGATACATGATAGAGTATCAACACTCCCGGACAAAATCGATACCAAGACACTTATCAATTCCTTTGTTTAATTAGTAAAACGTTATTGTACGTTGAGGGACCGTTTGTTAGAATTACTTCTCTATCGACGCCGTTGTATTTAGATTGAAATGTTTTATGCTTCGTCAGCTGTGCCAACCAAGGCTTGAGTTAGTTTGTTGGTCAGTTTAAGGCTACTTTAATTTGACTTTACGTTAAAACGATACGAAAGAACGTTCGTACCATGACACATTACTAGCTAGACAAAGAAATCTATAAAACAATAACTTGAAGTACTTCTTCATTAAGTGTTAATATACCACTATGGGATCAAGCTGGATACTGAAGTGTTATCCGAGATCTTGCTGCTCTTATCCGAGATCTCGCTGCTCTTATCCGAGATTTCGCTGCTCTTATCCGATATCTCGCTGCTCTTATCCGAGATCTCGCTGCTCTTATCCGAGATCTCGCTGCTCTTATCCGAGATTTCGCTGCTCTTATCCGAGATCTCGCTGCTCTTATCCGAGATCTCGCTGCTCTACGACAAGATAATAATAGTGATATGATTGATAATGCTGGCTCTATACCTGTCAAAAGGGAATCAGTGACAGTAAACATAACATGAGAAAATTAGGTTATACAGAGTATTGGAAATTAACCATACAGAAAGTTTAATGGTCGACACATCACAATCAATGTATTTCCTCATGACGTAAGACGAGTATCAAGGGATACTCGTTGATATCCCTTGAGGTTTTTTTTATAAGCCGATTCTCGTTTCATTTATAAAGAATGTGACATTATCTAGATTTACATCATTTTGCCTTATGACGTAAGGTCTATGTTCGTTGATATCTCTGGTGGTTTTTATCACCATAAACCTTGGTTCTTATATCGGTAATATGACGTTGATGTTATCTAGATTTGCATGGCGAATGTCGCAGATAAAACAGTAGATTCGTTCCCTTCCGAAACACCTGGGTTTTACTCATTGTACCTTTAAAAGGGTTGCATGTCGTTTCATCAATTTTGAGATATAATTATGACTTCTTTTTACTCCTCCTCTTTTGCTTTATCACTTCATTCATAGTTGCCATAGATAACATATTCTGTTGACGGAGGTATCTGTCTCTATCGTAATACCGTTACTCGATTTACAGTGATCACATCAGAAGGTGATTTAAACATACGACTGTCTGTGTTTCAATTTATAAGTATTGAAAGACTGGCATATCGATTTGCCTGCTACATTTGTTTGGAACGTCTATAAATTCAACTGTCAAATGAAATTAATTTTAAACATCTATGAAGATACATTGCTTAGTCAGGTTCTTCTTTAATTAGTAATTTCATTAATTCAATAGCTACCAAAATTGGTTGCAAAATTCATTATCACGCTGTCAAAATACAACTCAGAGAAATAACTCATCTGAAATGTATATGTTAAATCAAAACCGCGGCGCAAAACTCTACAATACAGTATCGGCATACTACCCTTGTTGTAAGCTATATCTGTGTATGAAAGCCAGTCTTCAACACGAATATTGTGACAAATATTAAACGTTCATTGCAAAATGAATGAAAACAATATAACACTGCAAGCACGTGCACACACGAACTTCCAATTGGAATAGGAAGTGGCTAGATAGCAACATTTTTTTATAAACACAAGCAATTACTGAATATGAAAAATCAGACAAAATGTCCCTTTATAAACGTCTAGATCTGTGTAGCTAGTTTACTTTCAAACATGGCATAAGGATATAACGACCCGTGCACACATTTTCTTAAAAATGTCTGAGATTATGGTACCCACTGTCAAGGCATTCGGGCGTGTATTGCATGCGTACAAAATATATAATTATGATATATAATTTAGACACGATGACGTAGAAATCAAATATCTCTAAAGTACATAATTAAACATTAACTTAAATTAGTACACCGTTGCTTAAATAAAAACTGTCCGTTCATCCTCGTTACTCAAAGCAAGGTGTTCTCTTTCTTGATTGGTTGAATTGTGGAACCAAAAGGCTAAAGGAAACATAGGCCAAGTTGTACTTTAAGATACTGTTTGAAAAGTGAGGCAACTGGAAAGCGGTGGCTAGACGAGGCTGCACAAGAGTGGAACGGATATTGGCATTAAATATTAAAGACAAATCTTTTCTAGATCGCTAGACAATTTAAATTCCTGGTCCCCTAACTTTAAATCATTTGTATGTACAGAGAGTATTAGGTAGCTGTGATATTCCTAACCATTTTAGTTGAAACTACATGTATATTGGTCTCGTGTATGGCGGATACTGTTCCGAATACGTGCCCTATCATTGACCTTAAACTATTGGCCAAAAATCATCAAATATTTTTTTAATGTTCTAATGCAGACATTTGCCGCGCCAATGACTGTACCATGTCCTTGAACGTTTACCAGAGGGCTCCATGCACCTTCACGAACTCTGTCTAATTGACTACATACCAGATTAGGGACTTGTAATGGAGCGGAAGATATCTGCGATTCATACACAGCCAACTGTCACCAACATAAGACCCTCCAATAACCCACACCATACCAGGAAATGGCAGTATACGTCACAATGTATAATATGAATCAATGTGGCAACACAGCCACCAACTACACATGAACCCCAAACTAAGCTAATCTAAAGTCATTAATTCCGTGGTGAAATTCTTACACTCCTGGCCAAATTATAAATATATAACATCCAGTAACATAACTGTTTTGGGATTCCATCCCTTTATATTTGACGCAAAAACTAAGTTACAGTTCTGTCATAAAGGGTTTGTAGACATCAATTACCCGCCCAGACACACACCTAAGTACATCATCATATACATGTACGTTCACGTAGCATACGAGCTACAGTAGTGCAGCAATTGACTTCAGCATCAGTCACTTGGAAAATATATACAATGATCCAATGGACACTGAGAACATTTTTATTTTCTGGTATTATAACATTCTATCCTCATTCAACGGGAGATTGACCTCCATTTCCATGGAATCATAGTGCAAGTGTTGTTCTTATCCTTTAATCATTACTGTTGTATATTAAAACAAAATAATCTACAATGCTTCGATGTGCAGTTCGAGCTTTTAGATTGTTTACCATTCAATTTTACCGTACTTATTGTCACATCAAACCGGTCCTACGTACAGTTTGTATATCTAGAATAAAGTGGGAAATATCTCAATTTAGTACATATTTTTTTTACAAAGCAAAACTGTGATCAATCAGAAAATAATAACGAGGCAAACTTTATAGACTGGCAAGTAATTTTCACTTTAAGTTTACTTTGAGATGTACACTCTAAATAAAATTCTTAACTAGATATGAAACTGACAGCACCAGGTACCAGCAAGTATCCACAGTATAACCTAGAGAGAAAGGTATAGTCAATATTACAGTATTGTTATATACAATATATTATTATATACTTTAACGTGGAGCCGCCTAAATTGTAATTCAAATCTTATTTAAAAAAAAAAAAAATTTAATCAAATTGTCATTTCCATTTTATTTTAAAGTTGCGATAATATGTGCTTTGGAACGTTTACAACTCTTGAATTAAACGCCACAGAACTGAATTATACATTAGAGTCATGTGTATGACCTTATTGTTTACAGCATTACTGAGTCACCACAGAACTGAATTATACATCAGGGACATGTGTATGACCTTACTGAGTCACCACAGAACTGAATTATACATCAGGGTCATGTGTATGACCTTATTGTTTACAGCATTACTGAGTCACCACAGAGCTGAATTATACATTAGAGTCATGTGTATGACCTTATTGTTTACAGCATTACTGAGTCACCACAGAACTGAATTATACATCAGGGACATGTGTATGACCTTACTGAGTCACCACAGAACTGAATTATACATCAGGGTCATGTGTATGACCTTACTGATGACAGAATTACTGAGTCACCACAGAACTGAATTATATATCAGGGTCATGTGTATGACCTTACTGAGTCACCACAGAACTGAATTATACATCAGGGTCATGTGTATGACCTTACTGAGTCACCACAGAACTAAATTATACATCAGGGTCATGTGTATGACCTTACTGAGTCACCACAGAACTGAATTATACATCAGGGTCATGTGTATGACCTTACTGAGTCACCACAGAACTAAATTATACATCAGGGTCATGTGTATGACCTTACTGAGTCACCACAGAACTGAATTATACATCAGGGTCATGTGTATGACCTTACTGAGTCACCACAGAACTGAATTATACATCAGGGTCATGTGTATGACCTTACTGAGTCACCACAGAACTGAATTATACATTAGAGTCATGTATGACCTTATTGTTTACAGAACTTACTGATTTCAGAATCACTGAGTCACGAAAAAACGGAAGACAACATTGATTCGTAATGAGTTTTGTGGCAGTGTCAATATTAGAATAAGAAGAAAAAGAGTTCTTGATCATAGGATGGATGCATCAGATATAACATCGGAATTTGTCTTAACAAGTTATCGATAAAAGAAATCACTAACTTACTGTGATGTACAGCGTTTTCTTATTTGCTGTTTTTTTTTCGATTTATAACTAGATACTTGGTAGCCGTCGTCATACCTATCGGTAGGTTACTATTGGAATATGCAGTTATCACTTTCTGTTTTGAAGCTAGGGGATTGCTAGTAGCGCCAGAATGATGGCGGCGCGACAAGCACGTGCAATGTATTGTTATATTATCGTGTATATGTTCGTTTTATCAGTCTAGACAAACAGTGTTTTGATTAACGTGCTTCAGCAAGTTTTATTCTAGAATTAAATTGATGAAATACCAGGAATGTATTATCAATAATGCCGGCATGAATCTTTGGAAGATGTATATACAACCAATATATTACGTCATTATATGTCACTAAGAAACTAAAAGATATGTTTCTGTACAAGACATGGAACGTGAAATATATTTGATGTATGGAAGCTAAATATCTCTGATATTTCCAAAATATAAATATATTCTCCCTAACACTGTAGGCGGACTACACGACAAAACAAGTCACATTTATAGATGTATTCTCCCGAACACTATTGTAGGCTGACAAAACAAGTCACATTTATAGATGTATTCTCCCGAACACTATTGTAGGCTGACAAAACAAGTCACATTTATAGATGTATTCTCCCAAACACTGTTTTAGGACGACAAAACAAGCCACATTTATAGATGTATTCTCTGAACACTATTGTAGGACAACATGACAAAACAAGCCACATTTATAGATGTATTCTCCCGAACACTATTGTAGGACAACATTACAAAACAAGCCACATTTAGAGATGTATTATCCTGAACACTATTTTAGGACGACATTACAAAACAAGCCACATTTAGAGATGTATTCTTCCGAACACTATTGTAGGACGACATTACAAAACAAGCCACATTTATAGATGTATTCTCCCGAACACTATTGTAGGACAACATTACAAAACAAGCCACATTTATAGATGTATTCTTCCGAACACTATTGTAGGCTGACAAAACAAGCCACATTTATAGATGTATTCTCCCAAACACTGTTTTAGGACGACAAAACAAGCCACATTTATAGATGTATTCTCCCGAACACTATTGTAGGACGACAAAACAAGTCACATTTATAGATGTATTCTCATGAACACTATTGTAGGACAACAAAACAAGCCACATTTATAGATGTATTCTCCCGAACACTAGTGTAGGACGACAAAACAAGCCACATTTATAGATGTATTCTCCCGAACACTATTGTAGGACAACATGACAAACCAAGCCACATTTATAGATGTATTCTCCCGAACACTATTGTAGGACAACATTACAAAACAAGCCACATTTATAGATGTATTCTCCCGAACACTATTGTAGGACGACAAAACAAGTCACATTTATAGATGTATTCTCCCGAACACTATTGTAGGACGACAAAACAAGTCACATTTATAGATGTATTCTCCCGAACACTATTGTAGGACAACATGACAAACCAAGCCACATTTATAGATGTATTCTCCCGAACACTATTGTAGGACAACATTACAAAACAAGCCACATTTATAGATGTATTCTCCCGAACACTATTGTAGGACAACATTACAAAACAAGCCACATTTATAGATGTATTCTCCCGAACACTATTGTAGGACAACATTACAAAACAAGTCACATTTATAGATGTATTCTCCCGAACACTATTTTGGGACAACATGACAAAACAAGCCACATTTATAGATGTATTCTCCCGAACACAATTGAAGGACGGTAATATATAGTCATATTTTTTTCCCTTGTATATTTTAAGTAGATATGAGCAGCAGATTCCAGAAAGTTTTGTTTAGGATCATGATGCAATATAGTAATATTTTATAGTTTTGTATCGAATGTAGGTAACTTTACTATTTATATAGTTCACGAGTTTCTGGGGACATATATCCGACAGTTAACGCAAATGTGTCCCAAGGTTAGATTACGATGTAACTCGTTTTATTGCCAAAAAGATATTAAAATATTACATGGCATTAACTCCGAGTTAGGATGATAAAATGATACGTTTCAATAATGTAATAAAATTCGTTGTCTGCCCTGAAAGTGTATTTTGACGCCGAAACACTCATTAAATGCCTGGTAATACTAGTTCTAACTAAGGGAATCACGTCTCCTATGGATGACAATTCTATCACTACCTGAGGATGTTGCCTTGATGTAAACGAGGTACTTATACATGTATATCTCTCCCGTAACATCTATTTTTCACATGTAGGTATTATATAAACACTAACACTGGATTCCCTTTACCAAATATCCCCGAGGCACACATCGGCTTTATCTCATTTCGTTTCGTTTGTCTAGGCGTGAATTACCGTACTGGACGTCTAGGATGTTAGGACCTTACTGTAGATTACACACGTGACCTACCGTACTGGACGTCTCGGATGTCGGGACCTTACTGTAGATTACACACGTGACCTACCGTACTGGACGTCTAGATGTTAGGACCTTACTGTAGATTACACACGTGACCTACTGTACTGGACGTCTAGGATGTTAGGACCTTACTGTAGATTACACACGTGACCTACTGTACTGGACGTCTAGGATGTTAGGATCTTACTGTAGATTACACACGTGACCTACCGTACTGGACGTCTAGGATGTTAGGACCTTACTGTAGATTACACACGTGACCTACCGTACTGGACGTTTAGATGTTGGGGCATTACTGTAGATTACACACGTGACCTACCGTACTGGACGTCTAGGATGTTAGGACCTTACTGTAGATTACACACGTGACCTACCGTACTGGACGTCTCGGATGTTAGGACCTTACTGTAGATTACACACGTGACCTACCGTACTGGACGTCTAGGATGTTGGGACCTTACTGTAGATTACACACGTGACCTACCGTACTGGACGTCTAGGATGTCGGGACCTTACTGTAGATTACACACGTGACCTACCGTACTGGACGTCTAGGATGTTAGGACCTTACTGTAGATTACACACGTGACCTACCGTACTGGACGTCTAGATGTTAGGACCTTACTGTAGATTACACACGTGACCTACCGTACTGGACGTCTAGATGTTAGGACCTTACTGTAGATTACACACGTGACCTACCGTACTGGACGTCTAGGATGTTAGGACCTTACTGTAGATTACACACGTGACCTACCGTACTGGACGTCTAGGATGTTAGGACCTTACTGTAGATTACACACGTGACCTACCGTACTGGACGTCTAGGATGTTAGGACCTTACTGTAGATTACACACGTGACCTACCGTACTGGACGTCTAGGATGTTAGGACCTTACTGTAGATTACACACGTGACCTACCGTACTGGACGTCTAGGATGTTAGGACCTTACTGTAGATTACACACGTGACCTACCGTACTGGACGTCTAGGATGTTAGGACCTTACTGTAGATTACACACGTGACCTACCGTACTGGACGTCTAGGATGTTAGGACCTTACTGTAGATTACACACGTGACCTACCGTACTGGACGTCTAGGATGTTAGGACCTTACTGTAGATTACACACGTGACCTACCGTACTGGACGTCTAGGATGTTAGGACCTTACTGTAGATTACACACGTGACCTACTGTACTGGACGTCTAGGATGTTAGGACCTTACTGTAGATTACACACGTGACCTACCTGTACTGGACGTCTAGGATGTTAGGACCTTACTGTAGATTACACACGTGACCTACCGTACTGGACGTCTAGGATGTTAGGACCTTACTGTAGATTACACACGTGACCTACCGTACTGGACGTCTAGGATGTTAGGACCTTACTGTAGATTACACACGTGACCTACCGTACTGGACGTCTAGGATGTTAGGACCTTACTGTAGATTACACACGTGACCTACCGTACTGGACGTCTAGGATGTTAGGACCTTACTGTAGATTACACACGTGACCTACCGTACTGGACGTCTAGGATGTTAGGACCTTACTGTAGATTACACACGTGACCTACCGTACTGGACGTCTAGATGTTAGGACCTTACTGTAGATTACACACGTGACCTACCGTACTGGACGTCTAGGATGTTAGGGACCTTACTGTAGATTACACACGTGACCTACCGTACTGGACGTCTAGGATGTTGGGACCTTACTGTAGATTACACACGTGACCTACCGTACTGGACGTCTAGGATGTTAGGGACCTTACTGTAGATTACACACGTGACCTACCGTACTGGACGTCTAGGATGTTAGGGACCTTACTGTAGATTACACACGTGACCTACCGTACTGGACGTCTAGGATGTTAGGACCTTACTGTAGATTACACACGTGACCTACCGTACTGGACGTCTAGGATGTTAGGACCTTACTGTAGATTACACACGTGACCTACCGTACTGGACGTCTAGGATGTTAGGACCTTACTGTAGATTACACACGTGACCTACCGTACTGGACGTCTAGGATGTTAGGACCTTACTGTAGATTACACACGTGACCTACCGTACTGGACGTCTAGGATGTTAGGACCTTACTGTAGATTACACACGTGACCTACCGTACTGGACGTCTAGGATGTTAGGACCTTACTGTAGATTACACACGTGACCTACCGTACTGGACGTCTATGATGTAAGGACCTTACTGTAGATTACAGACCTGACCTACCGTACTGGACGTCTAGGATGTTAGGACCTTACTGTAGATTACACACGTGACCTACTGTACTGGACGTCTAGGATGTTAGGACCTTACTGTAGATTACACACGTGACCTACCGTACTGGACGTCTAGGATGTTAGGACCTTACTGTAGATTACACACGTGACCTACCGTACTGGACATCTAGGATGTTAGGACCTTACTGTAGATTACACACGTGACCTACCGTACTGGACATCTAGGATGTTAGGACCTTACTGTAGATTACACACGTGACCTACCACACTGGACGTCTAGGATGTTAGGACCTTACTGTAGATTACACACGTGACCTACCGTACTGGACGTCTAGGATGTTGGGACCTTACTGTAGATTACACACGTGACCTACTGTACTGGACGTCTAGATGTTAGGACCTTACTGTAGATTACACACGTGACCTACTGTACTGGACGTCTAGATGTTGGGACCTTACTGTAGATTACACACGTGACCTACCGTACTGGACGTCTAGGATGTTGGGGCCTTACTGTAGATTACACACGTGACCTACTGTACTGGACGTCTAGATGTTAGGACCTTACTGTAGATTACACACGTGACCTACCGTACTGGACGTCTAGGATGTTAGGACCTTACTGTAGATTACACACGTGACCTACTGTACTGGACGTCTAGGATGTTAGGACCTTACTGTAGATTACACACGTGACCTACCGTACTGGACGTCTAGGATGTTAGGACCTTACTGTAGATTACACACGTGACCTACTGTACTGGACGTCTAGGATGTTAGGACCTTACTGTAGATTACCCCAAATTTCATTTTCATGTAGAGTGGTGTCCTCCTTTACATTACGTTGTATTTATCAAGAATAACTCGTGACAGTTAAGGCGTTGTCAGTCACATCGATCCGCCCGCATGACAGCTATGTAGAAACGATTACCTTCCGACTGGCTTATACCAATGTTTCGTATCATTAATTCGTAACGTAGGTATTTTCTTTCTTGAACAGAATCAATCGAAAGTTAAATACCTCGCGTTTAATGCTGTTTCTGTGGCGTTCGTTGTAAAACAGTTTCTTGGAATACGAAATAAGAAAGATTGTTTTTGAATTAGCGCGACAGTGAAAGGCGAACACATATTGATGGTTTGTGGAGATAAATGATTCGTGTTTAATCGCGATAATAGTACATCGCCAATTACTTCCTGAGTATTATTCTTCAAGTAAGAAGACAGACGACTAGACGTATATACCCATCGTATCCGAATTCATAATAGTTGCCATAGCATGGACTTTTATTCATTAATTAAAATCTAATCTCACACTTTTTTGGTTGCCAGTCATAGAAGATATACATATCATTTACGACCATCACCCTGACAAGGTAGATTACTCTTCAGTGTATTCGCCCAATCATTTTTTATTTCTTTTAATATCAATCTATAATTACATCCCTCGTAAACCTATATATAAGACTTGGAATGAAACTGGATCAGTGTCCTTTTGAGACATTTCCTCCCACAACAGATGAGGTCAATGTTCCAAGCAGACATTGCTGTGATGTTAGACTGTCTCAGGAATGTCCGTTTACGCTGACAATAGGAACAACACATGACAGCGAATATCACAATACGTATACTGAGATATTGGCTGTATAATGTAAATTTGAGTATTGGCGAAGTCAATATTTAGCAAATGGATCCTAAGTACATAGTATTTATATAATTAGCTACTCTGTGTTACAGTACTTCCAGTATGCCTTTAAGAAGTTTGGCATTTTAATATATTCTTGATAACTACTTTCGTGTCCCGAATATGAAAACTCTTTTCAGTTCCGTGAATTCGAAGGCGCTATTAAAAAGACATGATCTATTTTATAAAATTTGATATCCTTTTATCTTACTCCGATCGACGGTATTGTATATCACATAGTTCATATAATCTTTTCGTTAATTTAAGGTAAAATATTAAACCACTTTTTTTAACAATCAAAATATACAATGCGAATGCATTTTAAAATGAAATTTTATCTCATTTCGCACTTGTGTTGTTTTTGGAGTCCCTGGAAGTGTATATATACAAGATATCAAACCAGTGGATACATAAGGAGGCAGTAAGTAAATCATGTTATATATACAAGATATCAAACCAGTGGATGCATAAGGAGGCAGTAAGTAAATCAACATGGCCATTAATGACCACGGCGGTCAATGGGCCGTTAAACCAAAACAAAAAACAAATGAAGTTGGTACATGAACATTTCCATCACAAATTAAATTAATTACATTCGCTGTACATACATTATTCAAGTTTACGTTTATCAGAATTGTACACAGAATTGTACATGTATTACTTCCGTGAATTGATATCTATAACCAGTTTGTTATGATAATTTTCTGACATGTTTGCTCTGCTTTCTCTTTTCAAAATGTATAAATTCATCAGGTAAATAGCTATATTTGTTTATTTAAATTAGTAATGACCATTATTTTGCTTTCGATTTTATACCTCGAGTATAGTGATATGATTATAACATAAAAATAACACTGTAATAACTGACCCGAGTTTTCCGGTTGGCTTGTTTCCCCCGAAACCAACTCAATCGGAAACGGCTCGTGTTTAACAAGGGCTACATACTCCCCTGTGAGAGCAAGGCGTAAGACTTTTTGGTCAATATTTCCCTGATCCGAACGTGTGCGCCAATGAAATAGAGGTCAATAGTTTCAATAACTACGCTAGTGAACAACTAGACTGACGCGTACGCTCAACCGAGTTAGTCAAAGAGAAAACCTCCCTTACTTATTCTGTAAAAATGGGTACCTTTTATACCGGTGTGACACACAAAAAAGGTGATTAATCTTTCTACATATCCAAATGCTAAGAGAAAAAAATCTTACCTATTTAAAATGATATCGATTTCGTTTCCAAATCGAAACAATAATGTCTGTTTCAGATTTAAAGTATGTACAGAATACATACAAACAAAATAAAATGACCTTTATTCGTACCTTAAATAATTGAACATGTGTGTGCTTCCTGAGATGCATTAGGAAGGAAAAGTTATATCCATAGTTCATCTGAACTGTAACGTCTACAATATCCTAGAAGGGCACACCAACACTGCCATGCGATTTGACAGAGTTATTACGTATCACTCTATGTATAGATGTACTTCTTGATTACAAACCTTAGCAGACAAGATACAACTGCCTTAATGCAATTACCGACACATTTGGAACTTAATCTTGTTTAAGTTCCAAACAGAGACTACAAATTAGCACTTTGACTTGACCTTTCTTATGTACATATTAACTTTCGAATGATAATAAACTGAGGTCTATGTATCTCATAAATATTGAAAATGCTTCTTTTTTAATTTTCAAATTATGCTCTAAGACGTACAGGGGAAGTGTCTATAAAAGTCTTCTTGCTGGTATTTTGACAATTTAATTATTAGATTCTGTTCTTGACGGATTAATCTATCACAGAATTCCTCCAAAGAGGATAGAACAATACACACAATACCTCACGCCGCGACTGGGCAAATTCTATGATATCAGTTACCTTTGAAATGAACATTTCAGAAAATCCAATCATCAAAAAACCTACGCTCTTATTGCTGTATTGACATTCCAAACGAGCATACTATATGATTGAGGGAAAACCAGCCATTGTGTATGTCTAAACCGGTATTTCTAGAGCAAATAATTCCAGCAATGGCTGTTAGTTACCCTAACAAACATTCTTGTTGTACGAGTATTTGCAAGGCAAGGACAATATTCCATGTATTGAAATGTATTTCGAAAGAAAAATGCAAAGATAAGGAAAATCTAGAAAAAAAACCCGTCGCTGAGAAACCATATGGAAATGAAATCCCTTCTGAGAAGTAGCTGTAGCGCGAAAACACACAGGTCATCAGAATTTCACAGATATAGTAACTTGAAAAGTTACACGTAGATTGGTTTGCTCTCTTGAAATTTTATCATTTTGTCTCAATACGATTACGGAGAAAAGCTATCATTTCATACAATGTATTTGGTAAGTGTCATCTCTATGTCAATTTGTAGTTATGTTACTTGTCGTATCCAATATAATATGTCGTGATATTACTTGTCATATCCAGCAGAATGTGTCGTTATGTTACTTGTCATATCCTGTAGAATATGTCGTTATGTTACTTGTAATATCCAGTAGAATATGTCGTTATATTACTTTTCATATCCAATAGAATATGTCGTTATATAACTTTTCATATCCAGTACAATATGTCGTTATGTTACTTGTCATATCCAATAGAATATGTCGTTATATTACTTGTCATATCCAATAGAATATGTCGTTATATTACTTGTCATATCCAGTACAATATATCGTTATATTACTTGTCATATCCAGTACAATATATCGTTATGTTAATATGTCGTTCTGTTAGTTGTCATATCCTATAACATATTTCGTTATGTTGCTTGTCATATCCAATAGAATATTTCGTTATGTTGCTTGTCATATCCAATAGAATATTTCGTTATGTTGCTTGTCATATGCAATAGAATATTTCGTTATTTTGCCTTTTATATACAGTAGAATATGTCGTTAAAAGCCTACTAATGAATGCTGACAAACCTTGAAATGTCAGTTCTGTGTTTGTTAATGCGATTTTGGAGATTAATAAATGTCACTACCTTTATTTGAAGTAAAGGAAACAAATCGACATCCGCATCATAACATGTTATTTCACAAATTCACAATTAAAAAAAAAAAATTTCATTAACCCTTCTAAACATTTAAGCAACTAATACCTACCAAAACATATATATCAAAAGCCTATAAATATGGCGAAAAAGTGTTTAGTAAAGATTAATGGTTTCATGTTCCTAAAATGACAAAGTGTGCTTTACCGCTAGTTTACCATTTTTCGGTGTTCAATAAATTAATAGAGAAAACATAGTCTTTAATGTTAACATCACAAACCTATCTATTCCAGAACAAATGCAAATCAGAAAACTTAATTGATTTATTAAATAATAAAGATTAAACTTGTTAAAATTATTAATGACAAATTTGAAGCTTACCGTTTGCATTTTGTTATCATATCAAAATAAAAAAGCATTGTTCGAAATTACAATGCCAAAGACTTACCTTGTACGGTAGATAATCAGTTATGTCCAGGTAATTTCTATAGTTTGATTGTCCGTTTCACTAATTAGCTCGCGTGCCACTGGAACCCGGTATCGCCGTATCTCTAGCTGCCTAGGAAAGAGCCGTCTTATTTAAACTCAATACTAATGTATGCGAGCCAGGGGTATATATCGTGGAGCAGAGACAGCAATGCTGAGTTTAAACGGTGCACGTACAGTATAAACCTGCGTAACTACCACTCGGACTCAAAGGTCCCACTCAAAGGTGTTCCGAACTGTCAATTATACGAGGTCGACCACTGATTGGCTATAGCGAATAACGGGCTCCTCATTCAATTTTCAGCTTGCTGTCACAGCATGATTTGCTTGTAGCGGCTGAAGAGAGGGACATGATAACGTGACTTAGGACAACCGCCTAGGCTTCATTGATAGACAGATTACCAGACATTTTCATGCTGATTCCCAATAAACAGTGGCACATTTGGAGGTGTGCCTTAGACCAAATGAGATGGTCAATATATCGTTACCCAGACTATAATCTACACTGTAAATAACTAAGGTACATGTATGGCTCGTCGTCAGGATCGTGGCTCATTCAATGTTACGCCCACAAGATATTGGACACATTACATCATGTGCAGAAAAAATCTCGGTATATCAAACTAATTGAGTTGTGTTTCGTCAGCGTAAGACATTTTGATTAAAAGGACACTATGTATATATAAACCATCATTATATGTTAGTAATTTAGGTACAATAAAAGCTTATTAAATAGAATCCCATTCAGCATATATCAATTGGTAGATGCTAAAAACTATTTTTGGATATATATATATATATTGATAAAGAATTCAATACAGCAATCAATCTTGTTAAAAATCTTGTTGATTTAAATTGGAGACATATTTCACTTATTTTAAACGTGTGTCGCTACAATAATTATGGTTATTTCAACCAATAGAATGATGCAAATATATTCAATATGAGAACCAAACTTTTAAGTGCGACAACATAGAGAGACAGAAAATCAAACAATATGAGAACCAAACTTTTAAGTGCGACAACATAGAGAGACAGAAAATCAAACAATATGAGAACCAAACTTTTAAGTGCGACAACATAGAGAGACAGAAAATCAAACAATATGAGAACCAAACTTTTTAGTGCGACAACATAGAGAGACAGACAGAAAATCAAACAATATGAGAACCAAACTTTTAAGTGCGACAACATAGAGAGACAGAAAATCAAACAATATGAGAACCAAACTTTTAAGTGCGACAACATAGAGAGACAGAAAATCAAACAATATGAGAACCAAACTTTTAAGTGCGACAACACAGACAGACAGACAGAAAATCAAACAATATGAGAACCAAACTTTTAAGTGCGACAACACAGACAGACAGACAGAAAATCAAACAATATGAGAACCAAACTTTTAAGTGCGACAACATAGAGAGACAGACAGAAAATCAAACAATATGAGAACCAAACTTTTAAGTGCGACAACACAGACAGACAGACAGAAAATCAAACAATATGAGAACCAAACTTTTAAGTGCGACAACATAGAGAGACAGACAGAAAATCAAACAATATGAGAACCAAACTTTTAAGTGCGACAACACAGACAGACAGACAGAAAATCAAACAATATGAGAACCAAACTTTTAAGTGCGACAACATAGAGAGACAGACAGAAAATCAAACAATATGAAATGAATAAAGAAATGCCAAGAATACTCGACCGGACGGCGGACAGACACTCTAGGTCAACACAGAAAACACTGCCATTCCCCCGTACTCTTTGTTTTTCATGTGTTCTGATAAAATCTTCAAAATACAAAAGGTAAAGGGTGAAAATGTAAATATTAAACATTTCTTCCATGTATACTATATGAAAAACGCTCATAGGATATATATTAAATGATTATAACAAAAAAGTCATAAAATAACTAGATAAACCTGGGGAAAATACGTCGGTTGTATATTTTGATTTAAAGAATTGCTTAACAAGTACATTTTGCCTCCACCTGTCCATTCCTTCTTTCACTGACCTTCTTAGACATTCTAGTGTTAAGCTTGATCAGGAAAATACCTTCCTATAAATAGCGTTATTTGACCGTGAGACGTTACAACATCGAAAGCGAGGTTACTACGTAACGTTGGTTTGAGTGAAAATTGTACGGCGGGGAAGATTTCAAACCCGGGGCGTGAGTTTTTTTGTTTTTTTTTCAACACCGGCTTGTCGATCGAATATCTAATCTAGTTTGAAAGAAAGCTTTAATTTAATTCATTAAGTCCTTAAAGGGATAAAACAAAAACAGGACATTAAGTTCCTATTACAGGTATAAGAAGGGCGATACGATACGGGTCCAGGGCAGAGCATACAAAACAGTATCAAGAAGGATGCAGGCCTCTCCGTTTCTTCTTTGATGAAATACCCACAATCCATCTTTATTCCCAAAGATATTTTCGGATACTGTCTGTGTCGCAATCTTTTTCTATTTTTGTAGCGGACTCTGTCACTGTTTAAAGCACGTTTTCGTTCGATCGTTTTTGTTTACATTAGAACATCAGCTTTCGGACTTCATTATGGAATTAAGGAGACTCATTTGCGTGTTATCTCGTTTCCTTATTTTTGTTATTACACATTTTTCTGAACCAGGCCTTACGAGGAATTTAATTAGGCATCTTCACAATCTTAAATTCGCACTTTGTGAGATCGTAATTTGCTTCGGCGGTGACTAAACTTAAGGGGTGAACAAACCTCAAAAAGAAAAAAAATCGGCTATAATGACGGAGTGGCGACATGTCTGATATGCAGACTTTTATACATGCTATAGAGGGTACATATATGATACCCGAAGAAGCTTGGTAAGACTGAGGATAAGGATGATTTTACGAAATACTGCTGAATTTTGCTGCCGATAAAGACTGCCCTGAAACGTACTGTAAGAGCTACCGTTGTGAATTCACTACCTAATTAAAGAGCTATTATAACAATGTAAGCGAAGAAACATAATAGATACCACACACATATACATTTAAAGTAAACAGTACATGTAAATTATGTAAATTACGACCAATAAAAACGGAACAACACGCTGAATATGAACATTAGAATTATGGTAAACGGTAATGACCAGTCTATGTCATAATACTAGTCATAACCAGAATGATGAGTACCGAGTGGTACAATGCTAGCCACTGGTTTGATTGCTAGCTTATCTCACCAAACAACAAAAGGTTAACCACTATAAAATTGGTTTGTGACTCAACATTAAGGGCAGGTTGGCATTGGTATATGTAAAATAGTAACTGAATGTGGTGTTATATGATTATTTACAGTGCAAGTACCCAGAATTATGTCCATGTAGGAGTGAGGTTCTCACCAAATCGTTACCTACAAAAGCACTTTAAGTCTTACGCTCTCAGCTTCAACGCCCGATAAGCAAGCAAATTGGTACAAAGATGCCATCAATCTTACTATTTAAAGAAGTTCACCTAACTCAATATGTAGTCAGAAGTGTTAAAATTTCCTAATGCCGACTGAAAACTCTGTTCTCTACCAATGAAATAATAAATAACTGACACGGTACTGTTAAAACCAACACCTTTGTCTAATCATAAGGCCAATGTTCTCATACTTAGATTGCCTACAGTATGACCTTTTGAGGCTGGATTGGTAAGTAAATCCCAAAACATGTAAACTAGAATCATAAATATATGTTAAATTCAGAAGCGACTGCAAAAATATGCAACAGCCTTCAATTTGTATTTGATAATGGAGACACCACTTGATTTGTACGAAACGTGTCACAGAGTGAGTGTGCATTGTATTATCAGGGGTCACCTGGAAGGCATGGCTCCATATCGTACACCAGTCACATTTGATAGAAGACTCTATTGCCAATTAATCCGATATTGTCACTGGTCTTTTCTACCTCTATCTCGCGAGCCCATGTGATGTAACGAAATAGGTATGGAAATCGTGATAATGATCAGGTCCCTGACTATTGAAACAATTGGGACACATCAACACCATAGGTTGGTTGCTGATGCAGGAATGGTACTACCTGAAAATGGAAAATTAACAATTGGGAAATTAAAATCACCACGCTTAAGATAAGTGAAAAGATTGTTACGATTATCAATATCTCTTATGCAAAAAACTGAAGGGGCGAACTAACTTTTTATCACGTGATTCATTTGTTTGGCACGAAGTGAAGAAAAACAATTGTCCTCGTTATCAATGAAATGATATTAACGAAGTAGAAAAATGTTCCTCCTTACTAATTAAATAATGTTGACGAAGTGGGGAAATATAATTTTCCTTGTTACTCATGAAACAATATCAACGAAGTGAAAAAATACAATTTTCCTCGTTACAAATGAAATTATCTTAACTCTATCATCTCAATGTTTCTGTCATGATAACATTTCCATGGGTGAGATGTCTTTTCATTATCATGCCATGACGACGAACTCATTGTCACACAACATGAGCTGTTACGCAATACAGATATATACAATTAATTTATCCCACAACTACGCTTGTTACACAACTGAAGTGTGTTATTGTTTTTGTTTACACACCGCAGTGTGTAACCACTTTCTAAGCCTCCGATTAGTCATTTGTGACCCCCCACAAATCTGATTGGCTAACCTCTGGCCTTTGACCGAGGACTATTTTTACTACTCTCACTTGTTCTTTTTTTGTCGTCTGTCTTCAAAAGATCAACATAAAAAAACATGGACACGTTTTGTGGATCTGTCGGTGGTCAACATTAGCATAACTGTTTGAGAGGAGTGGCCTCATGGAAATGTCGATTAATCTGGGGTATGAGACGCAGGAAATATAATTTAAAGATTGTAAAATAGACGACGCACGGAAGTGAGATATTGCATCGATTAAAGGCTAGGCTTAGCTCACCAAAACTGACACCCCCACCTCCCCCTTGATTCTCGATATGCAGCGGACCCCGATAGTCATGAATGAATTATTAAAACAATGAACAAATGTAATACAAAATATTTAAATCGCGGTCTCTAATCATAGTCATTTGAATGAAACGGTCGCGGCATCTAACGTAGGCCTAAGCCCAGAGCTTCCCTTTTAGTTCGGTGTCATTCGGTACGGATATTGTACTAAAGAAAAAAATCAACGAATAAACACTTTCTTATCATTCCACTTACCTCTATTACGAATGTATATATCCCAAACACACAGATGTAGAAATCATCTTGGAACATTTGTCTCATGTCAGTAAACTGATGAGATTTCGTGTAAACACACTGACAAACGTGAAATACATATTGCTCAGTACTCCAGCTCGGTTTCCGAAATATTTGTTAAAATGCACGGTGTCGTGAATGAATAAATCTCAGAACGAACACTTAACATCACAATAACCAGTAATAGCATACCTACGAAATCCAGGAAAGGACCGATAATTGAATCTGACAATGATTAGATTCTAGTCTAATATTCAGCGGTGACGTTCGACGTCGTGATGATGGTGCCGTCTTCGATACATATTTGAGCGGAGTCATTTAACCAAGTTCCGTATTAATGAATCACACAGACACACGGATTGTCAAACTAATATTTCGGTTTTTTTTTTAAAATAATATCATTTACAAATAAAGTACCGAAGATATAAGTCTTATATCTAAAATAGATGATAAGCTTTCGTTCATGACGACCTATATTTTGTCGCGTAGTGATTTGGTTCACTGGAATTTAGTTGCTACGTTGGGAGAATTTGAACTTGACAAACATACTTTTGTAAGTAAAGACGTTATGGGATAAACAAGTTCCCCTACTCGTGACGATTGTTTATCATATTTATCCAACTCTCGTTAGTTAATTTTCTAATTTAAAACAGACACTTGCTAAAGCTCGTGTCTTTTCAAAATTAGAAAATTAACTAACTCGAGTTGGATAAAAATGATAAACAATCTCCACTCGTTGGGGAACCTCTATGTATCAATAAATCGCACTGTGGTCATGTGACATATGGTCAATTACAGATATTATTATGGGTAAATAGCATTTTACTAGTGTTAGAGAAAGAAGGTGTAAAATGTACATCACAACATAATATCAAATTAGATTTTACGCCAAGTCAATAGAAAGGTGTATCCGACAGATACGTTTTGTTTTTATTTCACTTATGTTATAATGTACCAGGACGCGTACGTGTTTTGATAACGAAGCTAGGGATGACACAAAGCAATATCAATCTAAACGCTGAGGAATTGGTGTGTTACAGGTGTTGAACGCCCTGTCTGTGAGTTTTAAGTTGATACCACTTTTACGATCAATACTCACTATATCACATACTGTACCATTCATGGGCAATTGTCGTTTTGGTCCCCTGCTCATGACATATTTTTTTTCAGTTCCAGTTGTGGTAGACTGATTGATGGTAGAGACCAATCAAAAGTCAAACGACAAACATATACAGAAATGTTGGAAATAACCGTGTTTACTGGACGATAATTATAGTTTCTACGGAGCAACTCCGGGTTTAACAGCCTCACATAGTGGTGGTCTGTTAAAAACTATTGTGTAAGCTATGGTTTCTACAAATTGACAAAAAACATATTGGCAGAACATGGTAAGGTATGACTGAATTTGCCGTACAATGAGTTTACTTCAAAATAGAGTGAAAAGATCAGGCAATTCTAGACTGGATCGTTATTGTATCTACCTGCTACTGTGGTGTACCTGCCTTAAAATGTTGTCAATATATATTTGTTTTCTTTTTACATCATTCATGCGCTTATTTAACTCTCCAGCCAAGTACATGAATGCATCATCAATGCCGATTGAACGTTTACCTGCCAATGCGAAAGTACAACTTATGTGAATTAATATGAAATATATTACATCTTTTCATCACTTATGTGAATTAATACATTAATCTGATAAATCTATATTTATCACAAATGTGGAATAATACATTTATCTGATAAATCGATATACACCACAACTGCAGATTATATATTAGTGCATTTATCTGATAAATCGATATACATCACAATTGTGGATTACTGTAATATATTTATCTGATCAATCGATATACATCACAACTATGGATTGATACATTTATTTATCTGATAAATCGATATACATCACAACTGTGGATTGATACATTTATCTGATAAATCGATATACATCACAATTGTGGATTACTGTAATACATTTATCTGATAAATCGATATACGTGTACATCACAACTATGGATTGATACATTTATTTATCTGATGAATCGATATACATCACAACTGTGGATTGATACATTTATCTGATAAATCGATATACATCACAATTGTGGATTACTGTAATACATTTATCTGATAAATCGATATACGTGTACATCACAAATATGGATTGATACATTTATTTATCTGATACATCGATATGCATCACAACTGTGGATTGATACATTTATTTGATAAATCGATATATATCACAACTGTGGATTGATACATTTATCTGATAAATCACTATACAAACTAAAATTGCTATAAAATGCTAAAACGCCCGCAACCGGGACCAACACTGCCTTAAAAGGGACCAAAGTGATCGCAACAGGGGGTACAGAATGATCACAGGAATCGATAACACAAGAATATTTACCTTCTGAAATATCTGGTCTAGTTATATAATTACTTATCTAATGACTAAATCAAGGTAATCTATAAAACCATATTCATGTATTCAATTGTTGATTTGTTTCCTCGTTTGACCTATTCTTACTCAAAATACTGATTCCGTTTAGATGTTTGTATTATCTTTTTCATAACAAGTAAGAATATATTTGTAGATATCAAGCAGTCTTAAAATAAATCTGTCTGTAAACAGACTGAAATTGCCTCATAACCGCCGAGCTTCAGTAGGTAGTGTTTTTCCTTTTTGTGTTAAAGATTCTAATACGACCCTGGCTCTTGCAAAGACGTAGAACCCCGTAGAAGTCCATAATTTCTTTGTTTTCTACTCTATATTTTGCCTCCCTAGGTATCATTGTCTGATTAATGCGACTGCATTGGGGTCACGCTACCGACTCCTGGCTAAACAGTGTGAACATGCTTTATATATATCACAGCGGCAGTCATATCCTCCGAAGACACTTCATATGATATTATAACATATTTCATATCTTGATGTTACCAAATTAAACCAATGTAGGATACTATCCAATTACCTTTATCTTAGGAAGTTAGTGTCTCATGTATTGTTTTTATTGTAAACATACAAATATCCAACAAACCTGCACGGTACTGTGCTTAACACGGTCCAGTATGTACATCTGTCCAACTACAAAGTAAATTAAAAGTGTCGTGACTCAATTAGCCCGTAAGAATTGCACAGACTTGTGAATATTTCATTTGCAAGGAGATCTGATCTGCTTTGCTTACTTCAGCGTGGCGTCATTAATTAATTTCTTCCTATATTGAAAACTAGTTTCTGTCTTCGCGTGATGATGTAGAACTAAAATTGATAAAGCCGCGTATATCCTTGCAAACATGGATACACCAAATGGTTTTAATTAGTTCCTTGGTTTCATGAGATTTTCAACCTTTTAATTCCACGTGTCTTGGGTAAACCATGTCGGAAATTTTGGTTCTATAGTCGAAGGTTAATAAAATATCGACTACTACTCGAGAAGGAGAATTAATTGATTTATTGTTACAAAGATACCTCTCGTTAGAGTAACACTGTCCTACATTGTAACAAATGATTGACTGATAATTGGTCCGAGGTACTATTATAACATGTCGGGAATACACGTGGAGTGTTGTCAATCATTATCTCTGATTGGAGGATAGAGAGCCTACCCCAGTCGCTACGAACTCTAATAAAGACAACAAGGTAACCTACGTGTAAACTGAACGCCTACTCAATCGATAAAACGGAATAACGCTATGAATCCATACTTACACGGAGATAATTAACTATATAGAACGTTAGACCAGAAGCTTCGGAAGAATTAGCGTCTACGCCTTCGAAAAGACACGGTTGTCAATATAAGTCAGATTAAGATGTTTCATATTTTTGAAAAGAGAACTGGGACATCAACGAGAGTCGAACACGTTTTAATCTCACATAAGGAAAACAGCTACTGCCCGATATTGGATAAAACATTCCTCCCCTTATATTCGTCAATCTGCTTATCTGGAAACCTGCTTCTGAGTTTTTTGCTAACGATCTAACACTGAAGTCATGATATACTGATTGATATTAATACTAACAGAGCCAATAACAGGGAAAAGATTAACAAGTACACAATGTAAAATGAATGTCACTTAAAAATAAAGAAATGGACATAGCAGTAATACTTGATGACAAACGTGTTAAAAGCTCCGCCACATGCCGTAACAGTAAGGAACCCGCATGTAACACGCGACATTATAGATTCGAGGATATTTACAAAGGGGAGCTATCAAACAGGTAAATCAAGTTAGAACATCACAGCATTCGAGAGTTTTTTTTTAAATATATAGACGGAAGGAAATATCATGATCCCAGCAACTATAAACAGATATGATATCAGTTTAAGTAAACGTTTCTATTTATAAAACATATTGTAGGGGTTTGACTGAGATGAGGTCATAAGTTTGTTTTATTTTTTTCCCAGTAAACAATTCAATTTCGTCATTGGCAATTTCAAAAACTTTATTTGTATTACATTGAAACAGTAAACGAAAAGACAATAAGTATAAATATAAAATAAAACAAAAAACTGTCCTAAAAAGGGTCATACAACTACATTAATATATATTGGTTTCCACACATATCATATTTAACAAAATTTAACATTTTGACCTCGATTTCCCTGGCAGGTGTCGTCAATGAACAGGATACGCTTACCCTTCTAGAACCCTTCGTCTTATTCTACTTTCGCTTTGTCAAAGGTATCTATTATCGAGTTTTAATTATAATAACGATTTCGTAAATAATCTGTCTACTTTTACATGAATTATTATCAGCCTGACTGATAAATTCTCAATATTGCTATTTGTATCAAGAATCTTGCAAATCAATTTTTGTCAATATAAACAGTTGTTGTCATGGCGTTATTTTATGTAATCAACTATCATGTTTATTGTTTGCTTAAGTTTGGACCATTTCACTGATGGAAAAACAATGAAATATGACGTGATCTCCTGCTTTTCTCCAGTACTAAAATCTTAAAATAAAGTTATAATCTTTATCATTATATGGATAGAACCGAATAATTCGTCCAAACCATTTTTAACACCGTATCAGCCTGAAAGAGGTTTGATGATGAATATCACGTTTCTTTATGTCTGACGCTAGATATTTGTTCTCCTTTCCCGGAGACTTAGTAAGCTAGTGTGAGGTCCATGTCTACTACATCCTATCACAGATCATTGTATATATACATGAGGGATGATGAACCAATAAAGTTGTTTATTCTGATTCTCCAGTAAACCATTTCTAGATGATAACGTTGAGTCTCTAGGAAAGAATTGCGTAACCTTATATCCGGGAGCTTCTCGGATCGAGGTATAAACATCGCAATCAATCAAATTATATATGATATTGAACCTAACACGACTGGGTCATTCTTCTAGACCATTATATATCAGTATCTGTATGATACGGTTTAATTAAATGTTTACTCTACTGTATCTTATTTTCAATTTATATTAAGTTGTGTCGTCTGTACAATACGCAACAGTGATTGCGTTTACCTTCGATGCTTGGAGTGAGACAATCGATGTGATGGCGTTTACATTTTAGACTTGGAGCGAGACAAACGCTGTGATGGCGTTTACGTTCTAGACTTGGAGTGAGACAATCGATGTGATGGCGTTTACGTTCGAGACTTGCAGCGAGACAAACGCTGTGATGGCGTTTACGTTCTAGACTTGGAGCGAGATAAATGCTGGGGTGGCGTTTATGTTCGAGACTTGCAGCGAGACAAACGCTGTGATGGCGTTTACGTTCTAGTTCTAGACATGGAGCGAGACAAACTCTGTGATGGCGTTTACGTTGTAGACTTGGAGCGAGACAAACGCTGTGATGGCGTTTACGTTCTAGACTTGGAGCGAGACAAACGCTGTGATGGTATGTACGTTCTAGACTTAAAGCGAGACAAAAGTTGTGATAAGTGTGTCAACTAACAGTACCCTGGCTTGAGCAGGGAATGCTGCATCAGCCTGTATCGAAGAAAACAAAGCAAAACTAAAACGTCTCAACTACCGCAAAACAACGTCTGGAAACCTTTTTGAATTTGCGGTTTCTCCATAGCCAAACTTTGTCCTTAGTTAAACCTTTGTCATATATGTAACGTTGGTGGTCAGGAGGCGTGTCATGGTGACATATTCTGGTTGTGACACCTCAGTATAACACACTTCAAATTAACTCTTCATATATAGACGCCGTCTCCACTTGATCTACACTTAACCTTGTACATTCCATACGCATATCACATATACCATAAAGAACTAACGTTATTATTGAATGTCATATACAATAAAACCTCTGAATTAGATGACTGGAATGGAATACGAATTTGACTTTCATTGAATTGATAGAAATCTTTGACGTTTTGACTGCTGTGAAAAAGTCTGCCTTTTAAAAGGTCGAGAAACATCCATATATCGCCTTTTTATTTGTTTAGTTTCAACAGCATTATATACATTAATTACCATTGATAAACCAAGTAACAATTTAGATGAATGGGAAACACGATTAGATATTTCGTAAATTCCCTCTACAGTGTTGATTTGTAGCTCAATGTTCTGCTCCCCTATGACGATTTCCTGAACATATTATGATGACCTACTATCTAAGGCAGTCTAGGTTATTTACATTTACGGCCGACTTCATCAGCAGAATTTGGTTTATACTCTAATTCAATATATTGTAACATAATATAAATCAAACCGACTTAAATCGGTTTAAGGTGTTTTATGTTTATCATTTCACATAAACTGTATGTATAACTAAATCCATATCTACAAGTGTTTTTGTTTAAATTGTACGTGGCTTTCGTACAATCTTTACATCAGTGATGGTCTATCATCTCAATCTCAGTTACATTGTATTTTGCCGTTGTTGGCGAAATATGATTCAACTCGTGTTATAATGACCTTTATCGCGGATGCTTAAATATAATTACATCCTAGTTATAATGTAGTTGGTCGTTGTTGGTCAAATATAATTACATCCTAGTTATAATGTAGTTGGTCGTTGTTGGTCAAATATAATTACATCCTAGTTAAAATGTAATTTGTCGTTGTTGGTCAAATATAATTACATCCTAGTTAAAATGTAATTTGTCGTTGTTGGTCAAATATAATTACATCCTAGTTATAATGTAGTTGGTCGTTGTTGGTCAAATATAATTACATCCTAGTTAAAATGTAATTTGTCGTTGTTGGTCAAATATAATTACATCCTAGTTATAATGTAGTTGGTCGTTGTTGGTCAAATATAATTACATCCTAGTTATAATGTAGTTGGTCGTTGTTGGTCAAATATAATTACATCCTAGTTATAATGTAGTTGGTCGTTGTTGGTCAAATATAATTACATCCTAGTTATAATGTAGCATGTTGTGTGTCAAATATAATTAAAGCCTAGATATGATGTACATTTAGTATGTAGTTGTAATTAAAGCCTAGATATGATGTACATTTAGTATGTAGTTGTTGGTCATACATAGTTAAGTCCTAGTAAACAAATGTAGTTTTTAGGTTGGCTAAAAGAGTCAGTCAGAGTTGACAAACAGACCAGTCGGTCTTGAAACGTTGCAACGACACTTGTATGCATTATTACATATACTGTTTGTGTAAAGATAAACTTTGTATATGTAGTTTGTCATTGTTGGTCAAATGAAATTAAATCCTAGTTTAAATGAAGCTTGTCGTTATTGGTAAAATATAATCAAATCCTAGTTAAAAGATAGTTTTTCGTTGTTATTCAAAAACTTAAACCCTAGATATAATGTAGTCTGTCGTTGATGGTCAATTATTATTATGTCATGGGTGGTGAACTATTGTTATTTTGAACACTGACTCGATTCCAGTCTTTTCCAGAGTTTTTTTTTTAATGATGCTTCATGAATTCTGGCGCCGTTATTTTTTTCTTATCTCTACCTTTTGTTGTCAACCTTAAGAATGGGTATTGTGTTTGTCATTTAGAATGTGTTCATTGTAAATATGTTGTTGGTTATTTTATCTTAGATTTCACCATAACAAGAAAGAAAAGAAGCGGCCAGACAATTTCTTATAAATTATGTATCAGCGATGACATATCTGGAACTGCGGACAATGCCCTGCGAATAACTCGTTTAGACTTTCATTGATGATGACTATATAAGACTACGTAAAAGTTAGGTTTTTTTTACAAATAGACAATTTATAAAGAAAAATGATGAATATGACGATGAAAATTTTCGTCAAATGGTATATTACGTGAAGGTAAATAACTGATAAATTGATATTGGCAAATTTTGTAGAAAAAAGGGAATAATCATAATATTTGAGAAAAATGTTTAATTGTAAAGTAATTTAGATTAGTTTTCCTGGGCAAATTTATGCGTAAGAAAACTATATAAATGAACATTTAAAAAAAATATTTCTTAGTTTTTAAGTATCAGCTGAGATACCACAATGATGTATATAGGGGGATATGTGATGTTACAAATGCTCGGTCTATTGAAGAATGCGTATTTGTGACAACTATGGTAATTGTGATCATTGTTTCCAATGGTAACTGATCGTTTATGTATCATATGATTATATTTCAGATTGGAGTGCGTTTACCCTAACTATACGACGTCTGATTATCATCATATTAAAACATGCACATGTAAATATATCTTAATATGCATACTGGTAAATTGGACATTGCTGAGGAAACAGATTAATTGAACCTAAAAGTAGTTTTAGCTTATTTCATATACATGAAAACGCTAGCAAAGCAAAGTTGGCAATAAATGGGCTATTTTAAATACTTATCGTGGTGATATTTGGTACATTTATTAATGGATCATTATGTCTTGATATTCTAATATCACGCCTGTGTCTTCATTTAGGGACGAAATTTGAACGCCCATTATAATTTTAAAGTACAGTGGAAGCTTCAATAAAATCGCTAAAATAACAACAAATGCGAGGAAGGTGTAATTTTAATATCAGAAAAGGAGAAATTCGATGGGAAAATTGTGAAAATCGATGAATGTAATCGGATGATCCCGTTCGTATATACATGTATACAGTTGACACTTTATTGTTTCGCTGCTTTCATGTTCCTGGTCAATTCTTTATTTTATATTGTTTAACGTATTCATAGACAATTAGAATGTGGCAGTGACATAGCTGATATCTAGGTCCAGTGCATTTCAAAACATGACGAATTCATTCATCCTTACTTTTCTTCCCTTCCCAGCCCTATACCGTCACTGTCACAAGATACAGGATGATGTCAATGGTCCACAGGCCACTAATAACCCTCCACTAGAGCCCTGACTAGACTTTGATATTTACAAAATCGATTATATTCCATGTTATATGAAATAGGATGATCCCTTAGCCATGTATGTCATCATTTCGTTGACAGAAATTTATGGCAAATGCTGCTTTATGTAATTATTATATTGTATATCACATGGACAGCCTGGTAAGACCACGTCAATCGGTATAAACCAATTAAGTATTGTAGGAGGGATGGTGACGTGATATTTTACCCTCGGGTGTCAACATAGGAATTCCCAGGTACTGGACACGGTCACCTCGTACACTAGGTATTCTATATCCTACCAAAACATTATGGACACTTTGTTAAATTTAAAGAGTCAAATTGTATGTTGTGGAAGTAGAATAAATGATCAACCTTGAGCATTCCTTGCAATAATCTCATTATGTTAAAACATTTGATGTTTGCACTTTTATACCACCATGCCCTATTCTAAATTTCACAATCTAATTAAAATCTAGATGGTCATTCTCACTACGTTACATGAACATCTAACAACATCCCATTAGGGGTCACGTTCTGATGACCTCCGATATGTGTGTATTTCACTTTCAGGGCGAATTGTCTATTTGGCGATGTCGTCGAAGCAAAACATTTCGTCACAAATTGCATCTGAAGCAAACCATTTCGGCACACCTTATATAGCTATATGCGTTGTGGGACGAAATGACTTGAAACAAATTGACAGATTATACAAGCTATGCGCTCTAGTCATGCTAATTCGGACACGTAAAATTCACTTCCAAGATTCTGGAAGTAGTCATTTGATTGGCTAATCCAAAAGGTCACCCTGACGTGACCCCTAATGGGATCTTGTTAGATGTTCATGTAACATAGTGAGAATGACCATCTAGATTTTAATTAGATTGTAAATTTCAGGAATGGTTGTTTAAGTTATGGGAGATTTTTATTTTTCAAGGAATACCAATACTTATACTACATTTTTATCTTGGCCATCATGTGTATGACATAGGATTATGTTGTTCTGGTAGTATCCATAGCGTCATTACAGGGTGGGTTAATGACTTTATCCTGTTAGCTTTGATAACATTTCCACATTGTTTGTTCTTTGACAGCAGTAAGTTTATGTGCTGTCTTTTACTCCGGGTAATATAACAGAAGTCTGGTAATTGAAATTGTTGTCTTTATTTGTTATCTTCGGTGGATCATATTGTTCTGGCAGTAAATATAGATTTTCATCAGTGTACCTTGTTCCTCTTCAAATTATATAGGTGGCAGTTGAAATACTGAAAGAAAGAAAAACAAACAATAGTAAGTATGTAGTCAAAAAAAAATAAAATAAAAAAAAATAGTAACAATAGCACTTTATTGAAAATGACAAAAACAGCACGTCTGAATTATTACTGTTTTTATACGATCATCATTTTCAATAAATAAAAAATGAACACAAGAAAATATATAACGAAATCGTCCTGAAACAGTCCATGTATGATATAACATGGCAAAATTAATCATTAATCCGGTTACTTCGTTGTATTAATTGTTTAAACACGATAAAAAAAAGCTTGTTTCGTGTATCTATTGACAGGTTTGCATACCTGTATACAATGTAATGTTAAAGAAGAGGTATTATCCTTATTCAACTCATTATCATTCAATTTATAGTCTTCGGTGTTAGTACTGTAATATTTCAGCATCTTTATCTAATATAGCGGGTCACCTTACTAGCTCAGACTAGGGGAAATTACCATTAGGCCTTATGATAGGATGTTTGCCTTGAAAGCGAATGGTCGCTAATTCGAAGCCCGGCAGGACAGGGTAGTTTTCATTACTCCTTCCTATTACAAACGGTTCATAAAACAGGTAGACAGTTCGCGTGATGACCTAGAACCTTCCCTTTCGTTTAAGTCTAGTGATATATAGTAGTTCATGCAATATTCATCAATGACAGATCACTACATGCTTTCTCTAACATTAATTAAAAGGGCAACTTTAACAATAATGTTGTTATACAAAACATCAAAGCTTGCTTTTGAACATAAACACTGAGATCACATTTGCACATGATCATACGATAATCTATCATTTAAACAGGATCACGTGATTATTTATCATTTAAACAGGATCATATGATAATCTATCATCTAAACAGCGTCACGTCATTATTTAAATATGATCACATGATTATTCATAATTTAAAAAGGACCATGTGATAATTTAATTAGCATTAACAAGATCATGTGATTATTTATCATTTCAACAGGATCCTGTGATAATTTATCATTTCAACAGGATCCTGTGATAATTTATCATTTAAAGAGGATCCTGTGATAATTTATGATTTAAAGAGGATCGCGTGATAATTAATTATTTAAACTGGATCCCGTGATTATTTATCATTTAAAGAGGATCGCGTGATAATTTGCTATTTAAACAGAATATATATAACATACAGGAGATTTTATAGATAATTCGATGATTAATTGCATTTTGTTTCAACATCACATGTGCTATCATTTTCAGTTAAATATACAAATTATTATCAAGAATTTTAAACAAATCAAACTATTTTGACTCTCTACATCATCATTATCCGTTATTATTTCACGTCATGACTTAACACTTTGTAATTTGAAATCCAACCATTGTGTTATGTATATTAGAAGCTGAGTGTATCAGAGATCATATCTGGTATATAGAGCTGTCCTCGTACTATCAAACTTTAATACATGGTATCACTTCACTCGTGTCGGCTGTCAAATAGATCAAGACATAGTACTCCATTGAAACCTCAGGAAATATGTGGATCATGTAGTCAATAATAAAATGATTTTAATAAGCATACCCAATGCTTACCTTCTTCTTTGCTAATGTTACTTTAGGTTGTAAATAACTGCTGCCTTGTATCAAACTCCATAGACAATTTCGTTATTAGGTAATCACTTTGGAAATATTTCCATAAATTCAAACGAATGTCTTTACTATAACAAGGAATTTGAGATAAAAAAAAGAGAAATATCTCACTTGCAGGCTTTCCAAAATTTCTTCATTTTATGTCAAATATCAGATTTATCACTAAAGGTATTTGAGCCTAAGCACAGCATTAGTATTTGAGTGAGTATGGTTTCATTAACACGGGTCATGGTCTTATTCTCCTTTCTCATGGTATCTTTGTAGTTCTTTATTCTATTTTGTTTTGCTTGAATTATTATTTCGTTCACGTGTCGTAACTAGAATGTTGTTTTCTTTCACATGGTTCACTTCAACATCTATACGAATGATGCACCTCCTTACAGATGATACTGGCGTTAATAAAAAAAACTTCAAAAACATTATCTGTTGGTATTTTGACCTCAAGTCTGACGCTATACCATGCACATTTGGTACTTTATTTTACAATTTCCGTTGCTACTGGTAACTTGTAAGTTGTTGAAGTGTTATTCCGCCTCCGGTAGCCTGTATTGTGTCTGCGGTAGAGACTACGCCCTTGAGCTTGATCGGATTGAAAGTTAGATATCGAACAATGTTAGATGGCAAGGCTGGTTCAGTCACTAACATTAATAGGATATATTACATCTTACACGAGGTAGGGTGACCCTTACCCAAGCTTTACCTAATGTACGTTTAGCGCAATATTAGACAATTGGTAGCCTTCAAACCTCCTATTTTTGTGTACTAAAAAGTTTAGATGATAGTTCAGTGTTAAATAGCTTATAGTGTCTTAACAAAAGACAATACTGCATTTTTAATGGTGAAACAGGTTTATTGCACTGCATTTCTCTTTGAGATATGCGTTCATGTTAAATGACAGCCTAATGAAACAAACATGTGCAAAGACATGCATATTCAATATTATGGCACATACTCCATCTTCCTCATATACATGTAGGTCTTCCTTGCGACAAACAGTACTGTATAAAATGTTTTGTCCTCCATAATTAAACGTGTGTATGTTTAACTACAACATTAAAACTCATTTAAGGAAAAAGATCATGAATTATCAAATAATATTAATTAATATAAGGACCAATATCGAGTCTTTTGGGACATGGTATTTGAGAAAATCAATCATGTTAACAGCAGCAGCTTTCAGCCAAATATACTAACCTTCGTGACGTGATACGTTGTGAGGTGACATGATTGGGGACTGTCAGGTGTCCACGGTGTCTTGTTATACACCCGAGGGATCTTCAGTACCTTGTCCTAGTTTACTATTGCTGATTTATAAGACAACTGACGTAGTATGCCTACGAAACTACACCGCAATGGCGATGTCCGCTGCTAATTGCTGTTTAGAAAGATACCGTTTCGTCCATAAGGGTCAGATGGGTCAGTTTATTCTCTGTATGTATATCACAGTAAAAAAAAGTCCTATTTTACATGGTATACCGTTCAAAAATTGAAATGCTTTTAAGTCATATCTTTGAGGTTGGTTTTATGTAATCACTGAGGATTCCTTGAAGGACTAAATGGCTACGTAATGGAGGTTTAATGTCCTTCATTGCTATATACTGTTTTAACTAATTAAATATATGTGTGCTTCTTTGACTGGATCCTTCATATAATGGAGCTACGATAATTGTACAATGTTTAGATAATTTTTAGCTGCGTAGTACCTCCGAAACTCCTCATTTAAAAACAAAAATCATCACAAGCCTTTTTCACTGTTGATACACTTTTCGTTTATAACTTATGCCCTATGAATACGGATGTTCTTTTGACACAGTCCAGTCACAGACCAATAATTTTGCTGAGTATCAGAAAATATCATATCTAATATTAGAGTTGAGTAAGGTTGATTGATTTGAACCCATTGGCAATAGAGGACCTCGTAACAGCAGAAGTAATTATTTCAGCATGTTGTTTTCTTTATCAACTGATTTAATATATCGCTTTGGACAGCACTCTATACAGGGAAGATATTAATAAGTTATATTTTGAAATAAGGAACTTTCGAGAAATATGAAAAAGGGAATCTTTATTTACCAAAGAGTATCCTTATTAAAGGATTGAATGTTGCTTTGGTAGATTTCACGGGGGGATGAATTGAGTTGTTTTCGAGACAAATTCAACATGAACTGCTTCGCAGGTTATTAATTTCGTCTCAAGAGCAACTCAATCCATCACCCCGAGAAATCGACCAAGGCAAGTATTTGAATTAATACGCATTTTTTTCTAATAAATTGAAGAAGTGCAATAGGTCTTCACTCACTAGAACTTGTACAAGTCGACTTGTTGTTGTTAAAATAGTCCGTCATTAGAGGATGACCAAACAGTATTATCAAGACAAAAGTACGATTATGCAACACATTTAACATAAAACAATATTAGAAGTAGCATGATTTAATTGAAATATTAACCAATTTTGTTGTTGAATTTAGAATCATGAAATGATTCCGCCAGCTGTGCAGACGAATGATGACTAAACTGTGTTCTCCGTTTGCCTCCCGCTTACGAACTGAACAGCCATCTTTACGAAGTTTGTTACGGAGTTGGATGTGACCTTAATGTGACGTCTACAACTGATTAAAAGGTCGAACTGAATGTTTACTGATAGTTTTTTTTTGATGGTCGATTGATTTTCCTTGTACATATGGTTTGTGATGGAGGTGTTATTTCGATCGCCCACTGTCCACACGGACGATTTATAGGGTCGGGGAAGAAGCGGACCAATTAATTGATGAGTATGCTATATAATATTTTGTAAATGAGCATTATTAAAGCATTATGAGATGATTTTAAATATATAACAAATCAGGCATCACTCTCCGGTGGGATTTGGGGATTTCTACCAGTGTTTTGGTTGAAAATCTCATTGAAATTCACATAATCTTAATTATGGCCTATATAAGGCCTTTATAGATCTAACAGAACAGTTCCATTCACTTCATCTAAAAATCTGATAATCTCACATGTATGTTATTTCTGACCCAGAACTGTAAAATATGCCTAAGCTTATTGATTTTCCCCCACGTAAGCGTATGCTTAATAAACGCATGGGTCAGGCCTACATGATCGGGCAGATGTGGGAAACTTGTACACTGTCATTTTTTTTCATTCGTACAGATTGATGTAAATCTGGTCAAATTTCATTGTAGTTTCATTGATTCCAACTCGAGTAGAAATTGAAAAATTTAGGTATAAATTTAGTCTTCATTTCGTCGTACATATATTCAAATCAAAGATAAAACAATTTTTTGTTACATAATCAATCCATTTGGCCACCCCTGGTAGCCGACTATCACAAGCCATGCTGATGTATCAACGTTTATCGTTTTGCCATGCTATCCGTGTTGTAATTGATACATCGCCTTCCAAGTGATGCATTACTGCATTGTTGTTTTGTTCTTCAGTGTATCCAATCTATTTCTGGATTTCTGCTTTTGTAATCAAAGTTCTATTTGTCAAAGTATATAGTCCTTCTTCGTATGTAATTGAAGGTTTGGTTAGGGTGTGGATTATTTGATTAATGATTTATAAAAGTCACTGTTCTAACAACGGCCCAGCAGAAATTGGAAACTCACATTTGTAGTTCATTAAGAATGTGTTATTGGTGCCTTTCCCTATCTCTCCAATCCTTGTTAATCTTTGTTTGAATTCAGGACGAAAGCGTCATACACTAGAATGTGTTCATAGCCACCAGCCTGGTAGGGTAGGTTACAAGTAAACTAAATCACATACCCCGTTCAACAAAATTAGTATTTAGTACTGTTCTGGTCTTTCCGGCATACCTTTGGTAAATATGGGCAAAGCCTGGTATGAAGTCAAATTGCAATTATGACGGAAATTTAAGACCGCTTACCAAGGATGTTCCGACGTCTGTTGGAATCATTGACTGTAAGGGACATGTTCACTCAAGATATTGTATTCAAAAAAGCATCACTAACGGTAAAAATCATACAGAAAGATGACAAAGAATTTGTTATTCGAAATCAAATGCGTCTTTTTAAAGCATTGTACATTTTGTTGTATATATAAAGTGAAAAGAAATCATCGAATGGCTCACGCCTCTGCTATGTCTGAACGGAACCAATATAAATGTTTTGAACGTGAATTTTAATTCATCATTGCTATCTGCATAGTGCTTCATTGTACAACAACAACAACAACAACAACTGTACTATAACGACCGCTCTGGAAGTCCGACAGATACGGCTGCGGCCCCTGCTCACCGAGATATTAAGCTTTGGAGAATACTTTGAAGACGGCACCATCTTGAATTGACGTCATTGTAACAATAGCTGTATTTGGATCTGCACACAACGTCGTGGACGCTTCGTCAATGTATCAATTGTCCGTGTTTCATTTTGACACGAGTTGCTTGTGACTCTAGCTTGATGATCTCGAGTGGCATTTGTGACGGGAGCATTATAGAATATTCCTAGTGAGGGGGATGCGTTATCGAGATGATATTTTAAAGCTTGTGATAATCTCATTTATACATCATGACACTGGTGTTAAAACGTGCCATTACACACAAGTCACGCTAGAAGATTTTTTTTTTCTACGACAATACAATTTCAAAGTCTTTTATTGGCCATTTTAATTATCTGATATGTCGCCCATTAGGGATACTCTATGATAATGCCTTAGGCGACATTACGGCCATTCGTTTCAGTTGAAGCAAAAAACGATTGCATTTTTTTTTTTTTTTTTTTTTTTAGTTTTCTGAAAATAAAATATTGATTACTTTTCTTCATTGATGAATACATCCGAACAATGGTTCAGTTAACATTTCTAAGGTATATATTCGGTAACCTACAGTGAACCTATCTTTATTCCCACAGTGACAATGTTTAATTTGTTATTCAGCTCCATGGATATCGGGAAAACTGAGCGCGTGGCTCTTGTGCTATCTGTGGGGATTATCACCTGAAAGGGAATGACCTGCCGTTAATGTTTACGAAGTTGATAATAAAAAAATCTATTGGCGACGTTATTCTAATTTTCATTGAAATTCGAAGAGGATATTACCAGAAACCAATATCGTAATAGGGTGCCAGCAATGAATATGTTTCATTTATTTGTCTGCATTTTTATATTTTACTTGAACACAATGTATGCCCTTTCTAACCCAGGTTATCTTCTAAATGTATTCGTCAGAGAGATCCTCACTACCTGCATGCGTTTTTACAGATTATACGTCAAAACCCAAAACGGCAGCTGATGGCTCTTTGAAATGAAGCATTGCAGCATTACATCATCCCTTGGACGTATTACACTTTACACAACATTACGATTTTATCATTAAACACCTAAAATAGGCAGCTTTCGCATTTTTTGCTGCTTAAAATTTCCTCTCGTGAAGTCACTACTTGAAAACAAGCGTGCCTATATCGTTTGAGTCTACCTCAATCTGTGTTAACTGAGCCCAATCTATCTATTTCATGAAACACCATGTTTGCTTACTAAAACACGTGTCACTAACGAAATTAATCCGGCATTTATGCTTCCTACGTAACCATTAGGGTAAAGATACTACAGAGCTGACACACTATAACCGTTTGTCACACAAATACATAAAGTGTTCCCACGGTGCAGAAAATATCTAATCAACACCATCAAATAAAAAAAATGATAACTGTGTCCTTATAATGATAGTTTTTTTTATAGCCTGAAGACATAATCCCATCAGAATAAAGTGTCATGTTGACCGTTGATTGGCATAATGATTGCATACGAATCGATATTCAAGAAGGAAATGTTTAGGTGCATTGAGTATGTGTACATGTATATGTACACGATTGTTTCTAATGACGAATTGCTCGTGAAGACTTTGTTTTCTTCCTTTATTTGGGGAAATGTTATGGTACATTTTTGTTCTGTTTTCTCCTCAGATTGCATGTGTGAATAACCTGTAAGCATCTCGCAATATTGCAGCCAGTTATTATCACCTACCATATGTATACACAAAAAAATGGGATCGCCCACTTTGCATATGCCACAAAAACGTCAACGCAACTGGTGAGTTAGACTCTAGAATACGATATATAGAGGAGGAGCATGGTAGCATTTTTCCCGAGGCAATTAATTGTTTTATTATTATCAATCTAAAAGATAAAGGAAGACACTGAAACTATTGGAGGGCGGTGGAAGCTTGTAACTTTTTTTTTGAGGGCGGTCGAAGCTTGTAACTTTTGGAGTGCGGTGAAAGCTTGTAACTTTTGGAGTGCGATGAAGGCGTGTAACGTTTGGAGTGCGGTGAAAGCGTGTAATTTTTTGAGGGCAATGAAAGCGCGTAAATTTGGAGGGCGATGGAAGCTTGTAACTTTTGGAGGGCGATGAAAGCGTGTAACTTTTGGAGGGCGGAAAAAGTTTTATAGAAATATACACTCGAGTCCATTTTTGTTTTCTATCAATAAAAATCACTATTTGCCGGCGATATAACATCTTTAATCGAACAACTAATGGAGCTCATGAAAACGATACAATAAATGTGTCCTGAAACATTGACCTACTTCAGTGTCTAACAAATGTTTTAGAATTTTAAGGTCGTAGGTCGTAAATATTAGATAAATAGGTAAACGTTGCAAAATTTATTTATGCAGACACCTTCGTTGAGAGCATTGGTAAGTCATGAAAACACTGTGTCAATTAGTGATTATATTACAGAAAGGACCTGCTTGTTCGCGTTGTTGTTTGTTTTCCTGGTCAGTGTGACCAGAAATCGGATATTACGATTAGCCAAGCCGGAAAGGTCAATAGATTACGTTCTAATGTTGGCGTACATATTGGTTTATACCTACATCGGAACTTCTGGCTGATCAAACTCGTCATGAGTGGAGCTATTAAGGTTATCAGCCTAAGTCGACGACAGATGGTCAGCGTGTTGATTCCGTAGTAATCCCGTGATGTTAATACTACCCACTCTAATTGAGGGATAATGTTTGGTATATCGGTAATGAAACGGTAATCCCGTTAAATCCTTATCCCGGGTATTAAAATTGCATATATCCTGATATTTACTTGATTTGTGTACGACGGTTTACTCCCATATCTTATCATTAATTATATTTATATCTAATTGAATTTGTTCGCAAGTCTAAGGTCATTATTACAGAGTTGGCTCAACTTCATTAGAGGACAGAGGTAGCCTAAGTTGTTAGTGTGTATATGTTGCCATAACCACTCTGTAACTCTCACTACCTCTCTATCCTATAACCACTCTAACTCTCACTACCTCTCTTTATCCCATAACCACTATGTAACTCTCACTACCTCGCTTTATCCCATAACCACTCTGTAACATTCACTACCTCTCTTTATCCCCTAACCATTGTAACTCTCACTACCTCTCTTTATCCCATAGCCACTTTGTAACTCTCACTACCTCTCTTTATCCCATAGCCACTCTGTAACTCTCACTACCTCTCTATACCGTAACCACTGTAACTCTCACTACCTCCGTTTTCCCATAACCACTCTGTAACTCTCACTACCTCTCTTTATCCCATAACCACCCTGTAACTCTCACTACCTCTCTATCCTATAACCACTCTAACTCTCACTACCTGTCTTTATCCCATTACCACTCTGTTACTCTCACTACCTCTCTATCCTGTAACCACTCTGTAACTCTCACTACCTCTCTTTATCCCATAACCACTCTGTTACTCTCACTACCTCTCTATCCTGTAACCACCCTGTAACTCTCACTACCTCTCTTTATCTCATAACCACTCTGTAACTCACTACCTCTCTTTATCCCATAACTACTCTGTAACTCTCACTACCTCTCTTTATCCCATAACCACTCTCTAACTCTCACTACCTCTCTTTATCCCATAACCAATCTGTAACTTTCACTACCTCTCTATCATGTAACCACCCTGTAACTCTCACTACCTCTCTTTATCCCATAACCACTCTGTAACTCTCACTACCCCTCTTTATCCCATAACCACTCTGTAACTCTCACTACCTCTCTTTATCCCATAACCACTCTGTAACTCTCACTACCTCTCTTTATCCCATAACCACTCTGTAACTCTCACTACCTCTCTATCCTATAACCACTCTAACTCTCACTACCTCTCTATCCTATAATCACTCTGTAACTCTCACTACATCTTTATCCCATAACCACTCTGTAACTCTCACTACCTCTCTTTATCCCTTAACCACTCTAACATTCACTACCTTTCTTTATCCCATAACCACTCTGTAACTCTCACTACCTCTCTATCCTATAATCACTCTGTAACTCTCACTACCTCTCTTTATCCCATAACCACTCTGTAACTCTCACTACCTCTCTTTATCCCATAACCACTCTGTAACTCTCAGTACCTCTCTATCCTGTAACCACCCTGTAACTCTCACTACCTCTCTTTATCCCATAACCACTATGTACCTCTCACTACCTCTCTATACCCTCACAATGATAAATTCACACTGAACACATCACACTTATATAATAAGTAGATATGACTTCCGGTTCCGGTTGCCGGCAACAACGGAATAATCTGAGGGAAGCAAAATGGTAACATTTTAATCGTTCGGAGATTAGAACTCCAGCAACATTGTGCGGAGGGATTAATAACAACATTCTGAATTCGGATATCAGCCGTAATCATCACAACAAAGCGCGGAGGCGGTGGGAGCGACGTTACAGAGATGTCGTCCCACAGCAGGACAATTAACAATGGTGGCGTCCCTAGCAACGAGCCAAGAAAAGGCCGTGGGAGACCTCCCAGGTCAAAATCAAACACGTCACAGGCATCTCCAAGCTCAAGCAGCTTTACAGTCACCTTTGACGACATATTAGGTAATGAGGAAGAGGAACTTCAACATGGTCAGTGCAAATGCAAGGACTGTAATAAAATATTTAAGGAAACAAACGCCAAAATGTTAGAATGTGAGCGATGTCACTCACATTACTGCATTAAATGTCTCGGGAAAACGGAGAAGGAATACAGAGTTCTGCAGGAATCGGATTCCATGTGGTTCTGTATAAAATGCAAAGAGGCTGTACAGAAAAGTATAGTTACAGACATGAAAATTGAAGAGAGATGTCGGGTCATTATGAAGGAGTACGAGGCCAGGATATAAGCATTGGAGAAATCCATCACATCAAAATGCATTGAAGATAGGGTCCGCGAAATAATCTCGGAAGTAAAAACGAAAGGGAGCAAAGACGAAGAAAGAATAAACAAAAAAACGTTTTCACAAGCGGTCTCATCTCCACCCCCAAAACTCACAGACATCATGTCAGAAATTAACGAAAGGAAATCAAGAGAAAGAAACATCGTGATATATGGGATTAAGGAGTGTTATTCGACTTCAAAAGAAACAAGAGTCACTCACGATATGAAGCATTTGGCCAATATCCTGGGCAAATGCAACGCCATGAGTGGAGAAAAGGACATCTCTAAACTCACAAGACTCGGGGCATACAACGAAAACACATCACAGGAGGAAACCGTTCAGGTACAAAAGAAAATTAGACCCTTGTTGGTGGTTTTTAGCAGCGTGGATACAAAAAAAGTCGTTATTCAGGAATATCAAAAACATACAATGAGACGAGGATCTAAAAGATATAAAAATCAGCAACGACCTGACAAAGGAAGAAAGAGAAATAGAGAAACGGCTCTGGCAAGAAGCCAAACAAAAGAGAGACCAAAATCAATCGGGGGAATATACATATAAAGTCAGGGGCCCGCCTTGGGCCAGAAAGGTTATAAGAATAAGGATCGAAAAATAGAGAAGAAGAAAAGGTCACCAGATAATGAGACGAATATAACATTCGAAACTTTAAAATGTTTCTACACAAATGCGGATCAACTAAAAAATTAAATTTCTGAACTGTCTTTAAGAATAAACGAGATGAAACCGGAGATAATTGGAATAACCGAGGTGAAACCAAAAATAAGATCACTAAATATGAGACCACAAGAATTTTGTATAGAAGGTAACACAGACTACACCATATTCGATAAAAACATAGATAACAATATCGGTAGAGGTATGATTCTTTAGGTAAACAAAAGGCTTCAAGCAAAAGAAATTAATCTACAAACACAGTTCCAGGAACATGTTTTTGTGGAAATACCATTGAACGCACGAGAAAAACTTTTAATTGGTCTGGTATATCGATCAGATAGCGGATCAGAAGAGAATAATTTCAACCTCAGAAATCTTATAAACGAAGCTTCAAGCAAAGGTTACTCTCAATTACTTATCATGGGAGACTTCAACTACCCGAACATAACATGGGATACCTGGAACACCAAAGGTGACAGCACAGAAACACAGGAGTACAAGTTTGTACAATGTTTACAAGATAATTATTTATTCCAAGTCATAGACCAACCTACAAGATGGCGAGGAAACGACAAACCACACGTTTTGGATCTAGTGTTAACCAACAACGACAACATTATTTCGTCAATAGAATATCAGAGCCCCTTAGGAAAGAGCAATCATAGAGTCATCGCCATGAACTTAAAATGTAATAAAACGGTAAAGTACAGAAGAATAAGAAAACAGTGCTACAACAAGGCTATCTATGAAACCATAACAGAAGAAATCATGAAAATTGATTGGAAAAACGATTTAAACGAAGAAAACACAATCAATGAAACTTGGCAGATTTTCAAGATGAAAATACAGGATATTGTAGATAAGTATGTGCCAACAAAGATTACTGATAAAAACAACAAACACACATTTCCCCTGGACCAAAAAACCTTAGAAAAAATAAAACTGAAAAACCGACTTTCAAAACAAGTGGTGTCCTCTTCGGACCCTGATGTAAAAAGAAGATACAACAAGGTGAGAAACCAGGTCAAAACGATGACGCGGAAATTACGCAAGGATTATGAAAAAACTTTGGCAGAAAAAGCAAAATCGGATCCAAAAATGATATGGAAATATATAAACTCAAAATCAAAGACAAATGTGGAAATTGGAGATCTATACGAAAATCCAAACGATAACAAGTCGAGGAAAGTAACTACAGACAAAGAAAAAGCAGATACACTCGCTAACTTCTTCCAAAGCGTATTTGTTAAAGAAGAGGGCGGTGAAACCCCTACCCTGCCACCTAAAGAAATCCGAAACATCATTTCAAAACTCACGATCACTAGTGAAATGGTTATGAAGATACTCAAAAATTTGAAAGCAAACAAATCGCCAGGACTAGACAACATGCATCCGGAATTTTTGAAAAGGTCCTACTCCGCTCTTGCCCTCCCTCTTGCTATAATATCCAATCAAACAATAAAAAAGGGATCTGTTCCCGAAGATTGGAAATGCGCTCGACTTTGCGCTATATACAAGAAGGGAGACAAATGCGTTGCAGGAAACTATAGGCCTGTCAGTTTGACATCTGTCGTCTGCAAGGTAATGGAAACAATAGTGCGAGATCACATGAATAACTTCATGCGGGCAAACAATCTATTTTCTTCGAAGCAATACGGCTTTATATCAGGAAGATCTACATCACTTCAACCGCTAGAAGTTCTAGATAAATGGACTGAGGCGATTGATAAAGGCTTTTGTGTAGACTGTATATACATGGATTATCAAAAAGCTTTTGATACCGTTCCTCATAGGCGCCTGGTAAACAAATTACGTGCATACGGAAATTCGGATGAAATCATACAATGGATATTAGTTTTTTTGAGCGGAAGGAGGCAACGCGTATCTATACAAGATGTGCATTCAAAATGGACAGACGTAACGTCAGGTATTCCCCAGGGATCTGTGCTTGGCCCTCTACTGTTCGTGATATTTATCAACGATCTTCCAGAAATAATAAACTCCGATTTATACATGTTTGCCGATGACACCAAGATTATAACGAAAAAAGAGGATGAACGTACTTTACAGCGGGACCTGGACACGATGAGCACCTGGAGCAACACATGGCTTTTAAAAATGCATCCGGAAAAATGCAAACATATGCATATCGGACGCGCACAACAAAACATGGAAACAACAACGGTATCATATGAATTGCTAGGAAACAACCTGATAAAAACAGACAAGGAAAAGGATATTGGTGTAACGGTAGATACAGAACTTACCTTTGAAAACCACATCAGCGAGAAAGTTAAAAAGTCTAACCAATTTTTTGGACTTTTAAGAAGAACATTCAGTTTCATGGATATAAAAACTTTCCTTTTGTTATACAAGAGTTTGGTACGATCACAGCTGGATTACGCTAGTTCGGTTTGGGCTCCGTGGAAGGCAAAAGATATTGATAGATTAGAGGCAGTACAACGACGAGCAACCAAATGTTTACCAGGAATGAGCGACCTATCATATACAGAAAGGCTTAAGCAATTAAAGATTCCAACAATATCGTACAGACGGGCTAGAGGAGATATGATCGAAGTCTACAAAATGTTAAGCGGCATATATGACAAAGAATCTTGCGGCTTCATAAAACTATGGAAGGACATGGCAAAACGGCACAGCGGCCGAGGAAATTCAAAGATGCTATTTCCGCAACAATCAAGGACAACGCTGAGAAGCAAAACCTTCGCCATTAGAACTGTAAAAATATGGAACAGTCTCCCGGAAGAAGTTGTAACTGCTCAAAATATAAACACTTTCAAAAATAGATTAGATGAAATATGGAAAACCCAGGACATTTTATATGATTATAAGGCAACCATAACTAGAAATGAACTTTAAACACAAATTGTAGAATACTAAGAGAGTCCAGTGTAGAGGAACTTATTCTGTTCCTGTACTGGAAAATAACTATAACTAACTATAATAAAACGTCGGAACGTATACAGTTTTGATCAAGTCAGAATTGTGCGATTTCACAGAAAGTACTGTATGGACATGTATTAACGAGGACAGTTTTACATACTGACAGACAGATCCTAAACGGGCCCTTTATATATTGACCCAAAACATAAAGCACTTACGACAAATCACTAACACCGTGTCCTTCGGATGGGACTTAAAAAAAACAATTTGCACGAGAAATATCCCTCTGTTTTTTTTGTTTTTTTTTTTGTTTTTGTTTTTTTTGTTTTGTTTGTTTTATAAAGAGTAGGTGTGATAACGTCGGCCCAGATGATTCTTAGGCCAATACCTATCATTTTAGTGTATGTTTTATGCATTGGTTACACCATAGTTTACGAGTTCTTCAGGATATAACCCACAAGGCACGGAGTGCCGCGTGGGTTATACCTGAAGAACGAGGAAACTATTGTGTAACCTACTTGTATCATAGATGTGACATATTTCTTTCATCGAGAACACTGATCAATTATCTACAATGTTAAAATGTACACTGAACTTGGGTTGGCGTGGGAATCTTTCACTCCTGGGTTGGTGATGCCTACTTTATTCTGATTGGCTACTTATTGTGTCAATCCAAAGTTGATGATTCACATTGACATGCCTATTTGAAAATGATTGGCTATTTCTTCTGTCAATCCTGAGTTGGTTTTGATTTTTGATTTATCATTCTATTTTTTAAATTTTGGTTTACATTTTTAGCCACCCACTCACATTTTTATGCCAAGAACGCTGTTTTAAAATGTCGCATTTTGTAAAGACTTCGATGACTTGGACGACGTTACACTGTCACAAGTTCTGGACAGATATGAAATATTTGAAAGTTTGGATTTAGAGGACTATGATTCCTTTGGAAGTTTTAACATAGAATTACCCAAAGAAGGACCGGAACCCACAGAAAACACAAAATCACGTTTCGGACCGCCTGTTGATTCGGATCAAATACACGACTTTATAAATTCAAAGGAAAACAGAAATACCAGAAAAAAAACACATACTGGGCAATACGAGCGGGAAGAATGGACAAAAAGCAGTGGAGATGTCCCTGGCCTTCTTACCATGAATAAGTTACAGCCGAGCCATTATCTAGTATGCTTTGTGATAGAATGACGGCGACAGGACGGAACAGAATATCCAGGTAACAGGACAGGACTGAACAGAATATCCAGGTAACAGTCTTTAACAGCTGGTGTCAGGATTACTGAGATATTCAAGAGAGAACGCTGTGATCAGCATGAATTATTTGGATACAGGAGATATAAGATTCCAAGGTTTTCTGAAAACGCTGGACGCAAGGATGAAAGATTAGACATCCCATGGAATCGGTGGTAGGAAAAGGGAAACTTATCAAATTTCTCCGGAAAATGAAAACGTATTGTGGGGAAAAGAACAGTTAGGGGGTAAGTCGTCCCAATCTTTGTTAAACACTGTCTTTCGTTACAACTGTAAACTATTTGGTTTGCGTGGAATGGATGAGCATCGTATGAAAGGCCGTTCATGTCAAAAACGAGATACATTTAACGCGTTAGCATTTAACGCGTTAAACATAACATTTAACGCGTTAAAACTAGTTTTAACGCGTTAAGCACTTTTTAAAACGCGTTATATCTTAACGCGTAAAGCTTTAACGCGTTAAATAGTTTGGTTTGTTTTTGTTTAACGTCCTATTAACAGCCAGTGTCATTTAAGGACGTGCGAGGTTTTGGAGGTGGAGGAAAGCCGGAGTACCCGGAGAAAAACCAACGGCCAACAGTCAGTACCTGGCGACTGCCCTACGTAGGTTTCGAACTCGCAACCCAGAGGTGGAGGGCTAGTGATAAAGTGTCGGGACACCTTAACCACTCGGCCACCGCGGCCCCGATAAATGGTTAAATGTAGTTATCATTTAGCGCGTTAAAGACAGTTTTATCACGTTCATAATCATTTTAACACGTTAAATCTTAACGCGTTAAACTTTATCAGATTAACCAATCAGTTGCACCCTTGCATATCAGCATTCGGGTGAAAGTTCTTCAGGGAGGCGGGAAAATATGGAGGCTTCGAGGAGAGAGGTTCGGGCAGTAGTACAAGAATGCCTTGGGGCTGTGCCAAGACAATCCCTCAGTTCCGTCAGCGATATTGTCAGTGGACATGTATAAATTATTTGACAATGATTATTTGTCCAAAAAATGAAGAGTCAACGTATGACTACTACGTGTGAATCCCGATGTCGGCGTTGGATTTGTTTTGGTCTGCAGATGTTTTTTTATTTTATTTCAAACAGTTTAATGACAGAATATTACAGTACGCGTTGACAGAATATCAACACGTCAAAGAGAACGTTGATATCTCTGAAAACCGATTTAAACAGAGACCCTATCAAAATAATAAATTTGTGCAATGAATCAACAATTGTTTTCCTCTTTCATTGTGCTTCATTCTTTTGGTCATGTGTGTATTCATGAAGGTCTGTAAGATACATTGTTTTATCCTGCAACTGCCACCGCATTGTCGGAATACACCCACCGTATATATTTTTGCTGTATACAGCACTCACCGACACGAAGGTGGCATTTTGTTCAGTGATTTGGTAGTTTTGTCATCTTTGAACATTGATGAGATAATACAGAACATCTCACAATATACCATGTTATAAATGCAGTTTACAGAAAACGAGATGTAGAGACTGTATTTATCACTCCAAAATCCATCAGCCTACTACAAGTAGGCCTACTTGTCGATAGTTCGTCTATCTGGTCGGCTGCCATGGCAACATTGATGACAGTAAATATTCCTACAACTGGCAAATATAAACACACGATTAGAATCTAAATATAAAAGTAAAAAGTAGTAAATTATTAAAAAAAAAAACAACAACAATAATTACGATAGCAATAGCTGACGGCAGAAAGCTGGCTCTGGCAACCATACTGTTAGTCCTTTAAATACATAGAAGATATATGATACAGGGAATTCGATTGGTCTGTTATTTTAGTCATTTTAACGCGTTAAAACAAAAACTACGACTTTTAATTTATGATACAAGTATTAACTGAAATTAACAAGGATTCCTGAATTATCTTCTCCCTCCACCTTCGCTAGCTTAGACGTTGCTGCTATAAAAGTTAGGACTCTTTCGAATCTGGGAGTCGTTTTCAAAATAAAAATACCAGCATAGTTAGAAAGGCGACTCCCTTGTCTTCCACCCAGCTCTCTCTTTCAACTCCAGCTTTATTCTCGTCAGTTGAAGAGCCGCAAGGCCGTAATAGCGGACGTAGAAACCCGTTAAATAAATAAATACATTGTCTTACAACAGCAAACATGCAGAGGACATCACTCGTGATCAGCACCACATCCAACATGATCTACAGTCATTTAACCCTGATCCCGTTTATCTTTCAATTAACCAATTACTGATGATTCCGCTCATTAGGAGTCTGTCCGCGCCCCATAGTTTTGTTTTCACAAACAAATTGCGGTATTTTTCTCGATTCGCTACCATTAATTATCGCGTGCTTTGGACATTGTTTTTATGTATCTCCCACGCCCTTGAATCCCACAATTTATCTTGATTGTTTTCGGCCGTACTAATTATTCTCTCTGATAACGTGTACCTACAATTGTATTGATAGCATATAGGCAACTTAACGCTACACTTGTATAATGATATTTCGTACCATATTTTGTAGCCTGTCGTGATTGTTGTGTATTGTCATCCATTAACGGTTAAATGTCAGTATCGGATAAAAATACAGTAAAAGAGATTAAAACACTGTGCTATATATACAAAGAAAACGTGATAATTTATCTACATGTGTATTTATTCACGTCAAAAATATTTTATCAAACTACTATGAGATTCTCGATCTGGAAACGTTTATTTGTATCTAAATAATTCCAACTAATCCGTATTGTATGATGTACGTTGGTAGGGGTCTGGATTTTTTTACATTCTTTAACAGACCATTTTACACAGTTCTTATAGCCAATCAAAAACGGTGTTAAAAACGCTGTCGACATATTTTACCATGTAACAGATTTTTAGCGAAGAGATGTGGTTTTAAATGGATTGGATGATAACATTGATGAAATCATGCAAATTTGAACAATAAAATATCAGTAACATAAAACAAACGGATATGCTCATCCTGCACCTGCGTTTTCTTTCTTCTTTAAAAAAAAAAAAAAATGTTTGACCAAAGAAGCAAAAATATTCAATTATGTTTGTGTGAAAAAGAAAAAAAAAGTTTCGTTTTACTAGAATTGATTTTTTTTATATAAGAAACGCGTGAAATGTCATACACGTGACGTGTTATGCATGTGAATGTTTTATCACGTTTTATCAAGTGTATATATAACCCCCACTAAATACCGTAACACGTGTAGAGGTTTTCTCCTTTGAGGTTGACTCCTTTTCATAGGATATTTATAAAATAACTCTTCAAGTTTTTGTTGTAGTGAACGGGTTTAATGGCATATGGCATTATCAAGAATAAACATTCACTATTTAAAAAAAAAAAAAAAAAAAAAATACATATTATCTTGACCATTGCGCGACAGAACTTCTGTTACAAAGCATCATCAAGACTTTCAAGAAAGACTAAAAATGTTGTCTTTATGAACCTACATCTCTCGAAACACTGATATGTAGTCATTTTCCATGTCAGCTGACGACATCTATCGCGAAAAACATGTTGGGAACAAGCGCTCGAATAAGAATATGTGAGGAAACACGAATATTTCTCTTTACAGACTTGTAATATTGTACTCTTGGTCACGTTTCGAGAAAAGATCGAGGTAAGCGGCTGAGTTAAGAGTAAATCCGATTCACAAGAACATGGATGCTTTGATGTTTAAACATAATGCACCATTGGCATATCTAAGGGTAAAATTAAAGGCATTTACATGGCCTATCCTACATGTTCCAATAAGCTCTTTGATATCTTTCAGCCTCGTTTTAAAACAAAAACCAAGTTAGCCATCGGAGGGCATAATTTCCTTCCCTGGGTACCATTTCTACGATTTTGACTTCGCTATATTCCTTTCTCTTGTGTTAAACAAAGTACGCTACATAAGTTTAGCTTAAGAATATATTCACCTTACTTGGACATATATCTAGAATACATCTAGAAATCCTTGTTAGTAAACTAAATATAACGTCACCCATCCAAGAGCTGACCACGCTCGACGTTGCTTAACTTTGGTACACAGAAATAAAACAACACTCAACCGCACAGCCACAAAAGCTACAGTGTAGCTATTGGACCATGCAGCTGAAATGCTCATATCCATGAACCATCACATTACCCTCTTCGCCGATAAGCTTCGTCCCGAGGATTCCCTTGGTTCAACCTGACATCCTCAGCAAACACAACTGTCCATCTTGTTGTTATAGCGGTGCCGCCTCATGACCAGACCCCCTAGTCACCAACAAGTCTCCAGGAACATTGCACTTTCCATGCTGTCCGAGGGTACCCTACAAGATACCAGGCCCGTTCGCTGTCACCATGCTGTCCGAGGGCACCCTACAAGATACCAGGCCCGTTCGCTGTCACCAAATATCTGGATCATGTAAATGCTTCACAGACAGCATGTATCATTCATTGGGTTTTATTCCAATTAAGGCCAAGTGCGATATGTTTATCCACTTATGCTAAAATCTATGTGTTTGTACATTAGATTTTAATTTCCTTTATTATTGAGAATAGGTCATGAAATAAGAATTCAAAACCGTAGGCCTTCAATCTTTCTGTTATCAAATAAACTATCGTCTCTAGATTCTCAGCTTATTTGGCAATATTCGAAAATCTGTTGGGTTTTTTTCTCTCAAAAATATTCATCAGTAATGATGATACAAATACAAAATATAAAAGGTTTTAAAAACACTTGCGTTGTATCAACCTTTGTTATTTGTTTGTTTTGTTTTGTTTTTATTGTTTAGGTAATATGACCCCTTTGTGAAAAATATGTTCACTGCTCTGGTAATTTATTGATTTGTGCATACCCCTGAAAGTATTACTTCAAAACCTCATTATTTTCGATACACTAATTAAAAGAAGTTTATATCCGGTGTTCCGACAATCATTCTCTGACGTTGAACGTGATTAAAACAACATATACATGTAAAATGAATTTAAAGTGAAATGTACAAAATTAACACATTAATTTTAATTCACATAACTTGTTTTCTCCTACTTCCGGGGAACATTATTACCAAAAATCTATTTAATGAGTTTCGTTTTTTTTTTAATCATAAAAGCCGAACAACAAAAAAAAACAACAGTGAAAATGATAAGAATATTTGCAATACAATATACATGTACGTATAACAATCGTACACGTGACATATTATGCACGTGAATCTCTTATCACGTATGACCGGTTATGTACAGTTCATCTAAGATATGGTGTCATTCTTATAGATATTGTTGAGATTATTCGTGGAGATACGGTTATCTCGATATCAGGGTATATATCATTACTGATCTATTACTGGGTGTATCTATCTATATTTCACACGCGATGTGTCAAATCCGATTCATCTATGTATATAACGCCCACTAAATACCCTAGTTAGCACGTGTTGTCTCCATTTGTTGTCTCCATTTCAAAGGATAAATATCAAATGTTTTTGTTTTCGTTGAAGAAAACGGATTTAGTGCCATAACCAAGAGAGCACACTCATATTTCCCCCAAAAATGTTCCTGGCTGACGATTTAACGACAGACTCATTGTTACAAAGCAGCATCACGACCTCCAGGAGCGACTGGAATCGTTGTAGTTGGTGTAAACCACGTGCTGCTCGCGGAAATACAGCAAACATTTCTGTCCATTATAATATAGTCATAGATTGAAAAGTATTCCAAGAAGCTGAATTGTAGTTTTGATAAGAAACTTTATTAATACAACATATCGCTGTAATTTGTGATAGTAATGGAAAATAAATGAAATTTTAGGAAATAAAATAATTTGATATCGAAAAGATGGGGGCATATTTTCGGCTTTATGAAATTTATTTCAGAAAATAATATTACTGTTCTTAAAAAAAAGGCTGTGAAGTTATAACGGCACAGTAATATAAACGTTTTTTGTTATTAATAAAAAATACTCTCGAGGTTCTAATACTGCACAGAAACTGTGCTAATGACTACCAAGGTCGACAATATTAGATTTAAAAGCGCCTGCATAGAGACCTCTGTTCCATACAGCAATCACTTTTGGTACTAACTGCGTATTATACTGAAACCTAAAGACAATTCAATTGTCGGCAAATAAAAATATAAGAATATTAAATAAACTTCAAAATTTCAAATGCATACGTTTACACACCAATTTCTTTCGATATTCAAGCTTGTTGAGTACGTTGACTGTACACCTACAGTAACCAACAATGTCTTTGTTCATCTAATTATAATCGGGTGGAATGCTGTACTATGGAGTCCAGCTTCTGATATTAAATAACGTTGGGATTGAGATTAGTAATAATATTCCTGGACGCCATATTTAAATGATCTTATCAATTACGACGACGTGAAACACCAAGAAAACAAACGAAATTTGTCACTATGGTAACGTATCATAATTTTATTCACCTTCACTGTTCTCGTACGCTTTTCAGTAACCATGGTTTATTTCAATCGGTGGTTAAAGTAATTGATTTAATGGAAATTGATATGACGAACTTCCTGTGACATCACAGATATTATTTGTTGATTTACCTGTCGATTCAGGACCCCGGCTAACTCACACTTTTCAAACCAATCATGAGTTTGGCAGTGGTTTTTCACAACAATACGCTCGAACTATTGTTTGGTGACGTCACCATTTAAGATATGAAACGACTTGTAGCAGCATCAAGCAAGTGTTGACGTATAGCTAGCCACATTTTGATCCAGGTTTGGCATCAGCTGATAAATTCACGTAATAGATAACAGATTTTGTAAACAAATAAAATTGGCCAATAACCATGACGCATGCTTGATGACACCTACGAGTTCAGCTTAGCGATCTTGACTTTAGATGGAATGATTAATGCTTGTCATATCAGGAGAAAATTATTTGTGATTTATAATTATTTACATCATTTCATTACGATCGCTCGTGGTCCATGTTGCTAGGAAACGAACTTTGGAGCATAGCGTGCAGCGTTTTGAGCGTCATAGTTCATCCCTGATAATACTACATAATAAATTGAAATCCTATTAGGACATTCTAAATATAATTATTAATCAATGGTGATAAGGAGGGATCCGCGTACATCGAAAGTAAGATTCCGTTATAACCGTTCAAATCGTTTCAATCACTGTTTACGGCCAGGATCATAAGTACAGGATACTAATGTCATTGCTAAAGTTAGAAAATAACTATTTCTCTAGGAAATAAGCACATAAGCTTTCCAATTGAAAACATTTGAATAAAGGAACGTTCGTTATAGTAAGGACGGAGAGTCACTGATGTTAGGGAACGTTCGTTATAATGGGGACGGAGTGTTACTGATGTTAGGGAACGTTCGTTATACTGGGGACGGAGAGTTACTGATGTTAGGGAACGTTCGTTATACTAGGGACGGAGAGTAACTGATGTTAGGGAACGTTCGTTATACTGAGGACGGAGATTAACTGATGTTAGGGAACGTTCGTTATACTGAGGACGGAGAGTAACTGATGTTAGGGAACGTTCGTTATACTGAGGACGGAGAGTAACTGATGTTAGGGAACGTTCGTTATACTGAGGACGGAGAGTAACCGATGTTAGGGAACGTTCGTTATACTGAGGACGGAGAGTTACTGATGTTAGGGAACGTTCGTTATACTGAGGACGGAGAGTAACTGATGTTAGGGAACGTTCGTTATACAGAGGACGGAGAGTTACTGATGTTAGGGAACGTTCGTTATACTGAGGACGGAGAGTAACTGATGTTAGGGAACGTTCGTTATACAAAGGACGGAGAGTTACTGATGTTAGGGAACGTTCGTTATACAAAGGACGGAGAGTTACTGATGTTAGGGAACGTTCGTTATACTGAGGACAGAGAGTAACTGATGTTAGGGAACGTTCGTTATACTGAGGACGGAGAGTAACTGATGTTAGGGAACGTTCGTTATACTGGGGACGGAGAGTAACTGATGTTAGGGAACGTTCGTTATACAAAGGACGGAGAGTTACTGATGTTAGGGAACGTTCGTTATACTGAGGACGGAGAGTAACTGATGTTAGGGAACGTTCGTTATACTGAGGACGGAGAGTTACTGATGTTAGGGAACGTTCATTATACTGAGGACGGAGAGTAACTGATGTTAGGGAACGTTCGTTATAGTAAGGACGGAGAGTAACTGATGTTAGGGAACGTTCGTTATACTGGGGACGGAGAGTCACTGATGTTAGGGAACGTTCGTTATACTGAGGACGGAGAGTAACTGATTTTAGGGAACGTTCGTTATACTAAGGACGGAGAGTAACTGATGTTAGGGAACGTTCGTTATACTGAGGACGGGGAGTTACTGATGTTGGGGAACGTTCGTTATACTGAGGACGGAGAGTTACTGATGTTAGGGAACGTTCGTTATATTGAGGACGGAGAGTTACTGATGTTAGGGAACGTTCGTTATACTAAGGACGGAGAGTAACTGATGTTAGGGAACGTTCGTTATACTATAAGGATGGAGAGTCGCTGATGTTAGGGAACGTTCGTTATAGTAAGGAAGGAGAGTAACTGATGTTAGGTAACGTTCGTTATACTGAGGACGGAGAGTTACTGATGTTAGGGAACGTTCGTTATACTGAGGACGGAGAGTTACTGATGTTAGGGAACGTTCGTTATACTAAGGAAGGAGAGTAACTGATGTTAGGGATCGTTCGTTATACTGAGGACGGAGAGTAACTGATGTTAGGGAACGTTCGTTATACTGAGGACGGAGAGTAACTGATGTTAGGGAACGTTCGTTATACTGAGGACGGAGAGTTACTGATGTTAGGGAAAGTTCGTTATACTAAGGACGGAGAGTAACTGATGTTACGGAACGTTCGTTATACTATAAGGACGGAGAGTCGCTGATGTTAGGGAACGTTCGTTATACTAAGGACGGAGAGTAACTGATGTTAGGGAACGTTCGTTATACTGAGGACGGGGAGTTACTGATGTTGGGGAACGTTCGTTATACTGAGGAGGGAGAGTTACTGATGTTAGGGAACGTTCGTTATATTGAGGACAGAGAGTTACTGATGTTAGGGAATGTTCGTTATACTAAGGACGGAGAGTAACTGATGTTAGGGAACGTTCGTTATACTATAAGGACGGAGAGTCGCTGATGTTAGGGAACGTTCGTTATACTAAGGACGGAGAGTAACTGATGTTAGGGAACGTTCGTTATACTGAGGACGGGGAGTTACTGATGTTGGGGAACGTTCGTTATACTGAGGAGGGAGAGTTACTGATGTTAGGGAACGTTTGTTATATTGAGGACAGAGAGTTACTGATGTTAGGGAATGTTCGTTATACTAAGGACGGAGAGTAACTGATGTTAGGGAACGTTCGTTATACTATAAGGACGGAGAGTTACTGATTTTAGGGAACGTTCGTTATAGTAAGGAAGGAGAGTAACTGATGTTAGTTAACGTTCGTTATACTAAGGACGGAGAGTAACTAATGTTAGGGAACGTTCGTTATACTGAGGACGGAGAGTAACTGATGTTAGGGAACGTTCGTTTTACTGAGGACGGAGAGTAACTGATGTTAGGGAACGTTCGTTATACTGAGGACGGAGAGTTACTGATGTTAGGGAACGTTGGTTATACTGAGGACGAAGAGTAACTGATGTTAGGGAACGTTCGTTATACTGATGACGGAGAGTAACTGATGTTAGGGAACGTTCGTTATAGTAAGGAAGGAGAGTAACTGATGTTAGGGAACGTTCGTTATACTGATGACGGAGAGTTACTGATGTTAGGGAACGTTCGTTATACTTAGGACGGAGAGTTACTGATGTTAGGGAACGTTCGTTTTACTGAGAACGGAGAGTAACTGATGTTAGGGAACGTTCGTTATACTGAGGACGGAGAGTTACTGATGTTAGGTAACGTTCGTTATACAGAGGACGGGGAGTTACTGATGTTAGGGAACGTTCGTTATACTGAGGACGGGGAGTTACTGATGTTAGGGAACGTTCGTTAAACTAAGGACGGAGAGTTACTGATGTTAGGGAACCTTCGTTATACTGAGGACGGAGAGTAACTGATGTTAGGGAACGTTCGTTATACTGAGGACGGAAAGTTACTGATGTTAGGGAACGTTCGTTATACTGAGGACGGAGAGTAACTGATGTTAGGGAACGTTCGTTATACTAAGGACGGAGAGTTACTGATGTTGGGGAACGTTCGTTATACAGAGGACGGAGAGTCACTGATGTTGGGGAACGTTCGTTATACTAAGGACGGAGAGTTACTGATGTTGGGGAACGTTCGTTATACAGAGGACGGAGAGTCACTGATGTTGGGAAACGTTCGTTATACTAAGGATGGAGAGTAACTGATGTTAGGGAACGTTCGTTACACAGAGGACGGAGAGTAACTGATGTTAGGGAACGTTCGTTATACTGGGGACGGAGAGTTACTTTTGTTGTATTTATGTATTTTTCCGGGATGGATACAGTACTTTCATACAGATTTACAATAAAATGTATCTATTTCAATCACACTTACATGTATAAACTAGTACCGTAGAAATAATCAACGAAGGCAATACTTATTTTGATAAACTAGAAGATATTTCTCATGACGCAATTAGGTCGTATTTGGAACACGTCTGCAATAACGCTAATACACACAAAAAAAGTGAAACAATACATTTCGTTTATATTGGTCTATTGCTTTGGTTTTGAATCTACTTGTGAATGCTGAAAAAAAATGTTTCAATATTTCATTTTACCATTTAAAACGATATATATAGAAAGAAGTTTAAAGACCTCAAAGTTGTCATTTTTAATCGTGTCCATCCTTCTCGGATATAACTGCCAATACACTGCGTACGTACTCTTGTTTCCACGTGTATTTTTGTATAAATCCTTGGTAGGCATGGTACAAGTTCATGATCAATGGCTATATATGTTTGGCACAAAACAGATGGGAAACACTGAAATATTTAAATGATGAAGCACTACACTTAACGTACCATCATAGCCGCACCTGACAACTTTTTCTCCAATAACAGCCATTTTGTCCATCCTCTTTGGATGAGTTGTACATATGTCATTCTTTCTGTTATCTCCATGTGTGCGTTACCGCACATTGCTTTTCATCCGGAAGTTCATTTTCCTCTATCAGTTCTTTTCGTCCTGAGTCAGTTGCTCAGAATGATGTCTCTAGCGTGTTACTTAAGATCACTGTTGCTGTCGGTCAAGCCTGGACTCTATCGCCCGTTGTGTATTAAAACTCCGAGTTCATTGTATGGTCCGAGTGACTTGAAACTCCTCCAAATCTAATGAAATTATCAAACAATGCTTACTACAGTAATATCGTTCTCTGTATAAGACGAACGCCATGCTGTATTCTGTATCGTGTCTGTGTTTAAATGATTGACCGTTAGGCCAACAAATAAGATAACTGAGTTGGTGTTGGTCGTCGTTGAACTGGTGACGGTCGGCGGGAGGGCTGGCGTGAGTTGGCGTGGGGCTGGTGTGGGTCGACGAGGGGCTGGTGTGGGTCGACGAGGGGCTGGTATCGGTCGGCGAGGTGCTGGTATTGGTCGACGAGGGGCTGGTATCGGTCGGCGAGAAGCTGGTTTAAGTCGAAGTAAGCTCCAGCGTGGCGCAGGCGTGGGTCTCCACTTCTTTCCATCTCTCACTTTCTTGTCGGTCGTGTCGTTGAGGTCTGGATTTACCTCGGTCCGTCTCTTCTTTGATGCTGGCTCCTGGTTGGACAACAAAAGTAAATTCATAAAACGTTGCCATGACTGATATGTCAATAAGATATTACAAATTATTATAAAATTCAATTTGTAAATAAGATGATAACCTACTGTAGTCGATGAATTACATATTTTTTCATGACGCAATCGACTGTTGCTGTAAGCAAATTCTTTTCTGCATATAGAGCACGGAAATTTCCTTTTCTGGTGAACACTTTCCAGATGAATTGTCATATTTTGTTTTGTCTTGAAGCAATTCCAACACACAGGACATAGGAGGGGGTCCGAGCTGTATACAGATAAAACAGTTAATTTATATCACTGTGTTTTGCATTGCGCTATTAAACAATAATAGCTCATAACCAGTGTTAAACAAGCAAACATATCTAATGTCCGTCAATCAAGGAGTTAGTCATATCAGTTCTAGTTTTTAACCATTGAATAGATTTCACAAAAAAATTGGGGCGCGTGCTAATTTGGTTGATTTTGTTTTAGGTAGTTGCCATAGTTCCCATCCGCTTAAATAAGGCAGACGGTTAAACTTGTGACGTAATTACTTTTGCAACTGTTAAAATATAAAAATTAATATTAAGAGTCCTAGGATAGAAGAATCATGCTACATGTATCACATTTAAGTTTTACCCTCAGAAAGCGATTTCGCAATATATCGTCCGATCGTATTTAATCGCACATCACACATTTTTTCACACTTTTCTCGGTCGTGGGACCCCATCAGTGTATTGTGCTGTGATATTTATGAGCCGCAATTAAAGCTATAGTTTAAAAAAGGCAGCATCTTAAGATGTTCTTCTCCTTCTCCCCGAATAGGAGATTTTCATTTCAAAATATTTTATTCAATCAAACATTTGAATTAATTTACATATGTACAATATTTTATAATAAAGATAGAATCTGGATTTCAAAATATTTTATTCAATCAAACATTTGAATTAATTTACATATGTACAATATTTTATAATAAAGATAGAATCTGGATATAAAAAAATGGATTGGACAACAGCCTAAGCCTATACAGGTCCTTTCCGTACTTCCGTTATCATAAATATTATAAATAATCTTAATTATATAGTTGTATTTCTAATACATGCATAGATATATATTCTATATGTAAATATGTTTGTTATAAGTTAATGGAGGAAAAGAAAGATCATAATTGAGAGGAAAGTTTTACTCTATAATAGAGAAGATAATGTATTGAAAGTATAACAGAGAAGAGAAAAGGTAAATAACAAAAGTATAGAAAATGTAAAATAGATATAAAAGTAAATAAGGACATAACTCTTACTAGAGTGTGCATCTCTAGGACCCGTGTTGTATGAATTGATTAACAGGCATGCAGTCACCGTGGCATGTACAAAAGATGGAGAGTCAAAGATATTAACCATTCGTTTAGATACAGATAGAAAATATAAAAACGTCTAACATGTTTTACGTGTAACATAAGCTCTGAAGAGTTTTTATTCGACATAAGTAACGTTCCTTAAGATGCCTCTTATCTACGACAAAAGTGATTAGGATTGAAAACAAGACTTTATTATACAATGTATTCTCTGTGCATTATGCAGCACTGTTCTCTACAGGGACGTACATATGTACGTGTATCTGTCGGGTCATTGTTCTAGAGTTCAAACAAAACTATATAAACCGTTAACATGTTAAATCAAAACCACATATGTAATAAGCGATTTCAAACGTGTAAGCCTATTGATAAGAAATAACAGTATATGAATAATAGCAGTTACGTATACGATAGTGTAAAATATGAAAAACGCTAACCATACCATTAAAAACAAAAACTTTACTTTAACCACACAGTAGGAAAACAATAAAACCTACCATAATCATGTACTATCTGGAATAAAAACATACCGTTCTTCTGTGTGAAAAGCTTCGTCTTGTGTCCTTATCAGGGGGTAATTATGGAGAGAGTAAGTTGTCGCCCAGTCCGCTAATCCATCTGAACCAACCAGACACATTATCATCCTCCATACTTCTCTTAAACAAGTAAATTCTTTAAAAGTTAAATCATTTACTAAATGTATTTTTTTAACAACACAAACGTCAACGTTATTGTAGATATCCTCTGCTGATCTTTAGTTGTTTAAAGTTTGCCTCAATTTCGAATTCATTCCTGTGTAGCAGGATTGGTTTTGTTTGTATCTTAACCTCCGTGATCGTCTGTCGGCTTGGCGGCCATGCTGGGAAGTAGGAACTAGCGCCACCTAGTGTTGGTGACGTGGGGTTTTCCCCTAGTTATATTTGGTAACAGGGTACGTGTAGCTTAGCCGGTTCGGGTAGTTAGCTACGTATTACGCGTGTAGCACGGGAAAATACAGACTGGGGGTGGGGCTACTGGGCTATATATTCAGTTTCGCGGGGTTCTCGCCAGTGCTGGCTGAAGTTTGGACCACGGAACTGGTCAGACACTGAGACCCTGCGTGGCGCAACGTATTTCGGTAAGTCTAGTCTTAAATTGTTATTCGGCCTGGGTCGCTAAAATTATGTTTCGGCGTTAGGTTATATTTATCAGCGGTATCTGCTGATTCCCGGCTGAAGTTTAGATAGGAACTGACCGAGAATCACCTGATACCGGCATTTAGTTAGTCTCTTCTAAATTACCGTCGTCTACACTTCAATATATATTATGTCTCCGTCGTCTATGTCCAGTTATGTCCCTTTGTCCGTCGTCTATAGGCATATTAGGGAAACATTTGTAGTCTTGGTCGGGGGGGTTTTCGTTCCATATATGAGTGTAGTATGCGAGTCGGTTGTGATTGTATTTGTAGGCCTTGTATTGTTCCCTGTCATGTAAATAAATATATGTGAATATATCTGCTCGTTGATTGTCTTTGGCAATGTCATGATGCATACCGGGGTGTATATACATGTAGTTACACAGACACACGGAACCCAGTCGTAGGACCTGAGAACCATCCACTATACGAAAACTGTTACACTGGTGCCGTGACCAGGATTTCATCAGTGCTGGGAATATGAAGCTGCCCTATCGAGTTTCCTCCAGGGAGTGTTCATGAGTGGGGAAAGTATCATAAGAGAAGCAGAACGGATATTCCTGACATTTGAGAATTTACTAGCGAACTCTAGTTAAACAAATTTATGGATTAAAATGTGAAGTTTTGTTACAATTTCATTTCAAGTATAGCTTCAATATTACTCATTATATGTACTGGTGAATTGTGTGAATGAAATCGAGTACTAAATTTTAAATGGATATTTCCATTTATTTGAATCGAATACTAGCAGCCATAAAGTTATATAGGGTATAGGTATTATCTACTTTATGCACTGCTTAAATTGCTCTACATTTGGTTATCTTCTATTTCGGAAATGGAACTGGGTACTATGAGTTGTAGTATGCCATTATGTGGGGACTCTATATTATTCATTGTGAATCTATATAAGGAGTCTGTGTATATTTGAGGTGGATACTCTAGTGAGCTGGATTTGGGAGTTGTCATTTCTCTTCTATAGCGTCAGCAATCTTATAAGTGGTTGGTAAACCCAGAGGTTGACTACGGTTCCCTGCCGTAGTAAGTAGTTTTGTTAATTCACGTCTAGTTTGGCACTAGCAGGTTTTGGTAGCCTATATGTGTATCTAGCTTGGTAGGAGTTCTGGAGTATTTAGTTATCATTTTGTTTTGCTGTGGTGGCTTTAGTGGTTATCCCTGATAATCATACGTAATTACATGGAACGTCGATTGTTTATCTTATTTTTTTTCTTTAGGGGGGAGGAAGTTGAGATATATATGTTCATCTAATGGAGGGGTATAACACAGTTCAAATACTTGTTTCCTCATGGGTGTTTATTTTAGTGTATATATTTATATTTATCTAGGGACGATAGCTGTTGTAAGTTATGAGATCATAGAGTTTATTTTTTTTGCAGTCACGAGTTTGTTAATGAAGTGGCTCATTGTTTACTTTTGTAGTTATTTTACGGTTGGATGTCTAGCAAATTAGTTTGATAGTGCATGTGGTTAAGGCTCACATCTACCTAATTTCTATCTTGATATTTTTCTTCAATCCTGCTAGTTAAAATGACCAAGTTTAGTATAGTGTGTATGCTTTTATTCATACCTATCTGTCCAATGTGGTCATTGGTCTTTTTCCAAGGGAGGGCGAGTGTAGCAGGATTGGTTTTGTTTGTATCTTAACCTCCGTGATCGTCTGTCGGCTTGGCGGCCATGCTGGGAAGTAGGAACTAGCGCCACCTAGTGTTGGTGACGTGGGGTTTTCCCCTAGTTATATTTGGTAACAGGGTACGTGTAGCTTAGCCGGTTCGGGTAGTTAGCTACGTATTACGCGTGTAGCACGGGAAAATACAGACTGGGGGTGGGGCTACTGGGCTATATATTCAGTTTCGCGGGGTTCTCGCCAGTGCTGGCTGAAGTTTGGACCACGGAACTGGTCAGACACTGAGACCCTGCGTGGCGCAACGTATTTCGGTAAGTCTAGTCTTAAATTGTTATTCGGCCTGGGTCGCTAAAATTATGTTTCGGCGTTAGATTATATTTATCAGCGGTATCTGCTGATTCCCGGCTGAAGTTTAGATAGGAACTGACCGAGAATCACCTGATACCGGCATTTAGTTAGTCTCTTCTAAATTACCGTCGTCTACACTTCAATATATATTATGTCTCCGTCGTCTATGTCCAGTTATGTCCCTTTGTCCGTCGTCTATAGGCATATTAGGGAAACATTTGTAGTCTTGGTCGGGGGGGTTTTCGTTCCATATATGAGTGTAGTATGCGAGTCGGTTGTGATTGTATTTGTAGGCCTTGTATTGTTCCCTGTCATGTAAATAAATATATGTGAATATATCTGCTCGTTGATTGTCTTTGGCAATGTCATGATGCATACCAGGGTGTATATACATGTAGTTACACAGACACACGGAACCCAGTCGTAGGACCTGAGAACCATCCACTATACGAAAACTGTTACACTGGTGCCGTGACCAGGATTTCATCAGTGCTGGGAATATGAAGCTGCCCTATCGAGTTTCCTCCAGGGAGTGTTCATGAGTGGGGAAAGTATCATAAGAGAAGCAGAACGGATATTCCTGACATTTGAGAATTTACTAGCGAACTCTAGTTAAACAAATTTATGGATTAAAATGTGAAGTTTTGTTACAATTTCATTTCAAGTATAGCTTCAATATTACTCATTATATGTACTGGTGAATTGTGTGAATGAAATCGAGTACTAAATTTTAAATGGATATTTCCATTTATTTGAATCGAATACTAGCAGCCATAAAGTTATATAGGGTATAGGTATTATCTACTTTATGCACTGCTTAAATTGCTCTACATTTGGTTATCTTCTATTTCGGAAATGGAACTGGGTACTATGAGTTGTAGTATGCCATTATGTGGGGACTCTATATTATTCATTGTGAATCTATATAAGGAGTCTGTGTATATTTGAGGTGGATACTCTAGTGAGCTGGATTTGGGAGTTGTCATTTCTCTTCTATAGCGTCAGCAATCTTATAAGTGGTTGGTAAACCCAGAGGTTGACTACGGTTCCCTGCCGTAGTAAGTAGTTTTGTTAATTCACGTCTAGTTTGGCACTAGCAGGTTTTGGTAGCCTATATGTGTATCTAGCTTGGTAGGAGTTCTGGAGTATTTAGTTATCATTTTGTTTTGCTGTGGTGGCTTTAGTGGTTATCCCTGATAATCATACGTAATTACATGGAACGTCGATTGTTTATCTTATTTTTTTTCTTTAGGGGGGAGGAAGTTGAGATATATATGTTCATCTAATGGAGGGGTATAACACAGTTCAAATACTTGTTTCCTCATGGGTGTTTATTTTAGTGTATATATTTATATTTATCTAGGGACGATAGCTGTTGTAAGTTATGAGATCCTAGAGTTTATTTTTTTTGCAGTCACGAGTTTGTTAATGAAGTGGCTCATTGTTTACTTTTGTAGTTATTTTACGGTTGGATGTCTAGCAAATTAGTTTGATAGTGCATGTGGTTAAGGCTCACATCTACCTAATTTCTATCTTGATATTTTTCTTCAATCCTGCTAGTTAAAATGACCAAGTTTAGTATAGTGTGTATGCTTTTATTCATACCTATCTGTCCAATGTGGTCATTGGTCTTTTTCCAAGGGAGGGCGAGTGTAGCAGGATTGGTTTTGTTTGTATCTTAACCTCCGTGATCGTCTGTCGGCTTGGCGGCCATGCTGGGAAGTAGGAACTAGCGCCACCTAGTGTTGGTGACGTGGGGTTTTCCCCTAGTTATATTTGGTAACAGGGTACGTGTAGCTTAGCCGGTTCGGGTAGTTAGCTACGTATTACGCGTGTAGCACGGGAAAATACAGACTGGGGGTGGGGCTACTGGGCTATATATTCAGTTTCGCGGGGTTCTCGCCAGTGCTGGCTGAAGTTTGGACCACGGAACTGGTCAGACACTGAGACCCTGCGTGGCGCAACGTATTTCGGTAAGTCTAGTCTTAAATTGTTATTCGGCCTGGGTCGCTAAAATTATGTTTCGGCGTTAGGTTATATTTATCAGCGGTATCTGCTGATTCCCGGCTGAAGTTTAGATAGGAACTGACCGAGAATCACCTGATACCGGCATTTAGTTAGTCTCTTCTAAATTACCGTCGTCTACACTTCAATATATATTATGTCTCCGTCGTCTATGTCCAGTTATGTCCCTTTGTCCGTCGTCTATAGGCATATTAGGGAAACATTTGTAGTCTTGGTCGGGGGGGTTTTCGTTCCATATATGAGTGTAGTATGCGAGTCGGTTGTGATTGTATTTGTAGGCCTTGTATTGTTCCCTGTCATGTAAATAAATATATGTGAATATATCTGCTCGTTGATTGTCTTTGGCAATGTCATGATGCATACCGGGGTGTATATACATGTAGTTACACAGACACACGGAACCCAGTCGTAGGACCTGAGAACCATCCACTATACGAAAACTGTTACACTGGTGCCGTGACCAGGATTTCATCAGTGCTGGGAATATGAAGCTGCCCTATCGAGTTTCCTCCAGGGAGTGTTCATGAGTGGGGAAAGTATCATAAGAGAAGCAGAACGGATATTCCTGACATTTGAGAATTTACTAGCGAACTCTAGTTAAACAAATTTATGGATTAAAATGTGAAGTTTTGTTACAATTTCATTTCAAGTATAGCTTCAATATTACTCATTATATGTACTGGTGAATTGTGTGAATGAAATCGAGTACTAAATTTTAAATGGATATTTCCATTTATTTGAATCGAATACTAGCAGCCATAAAGTTATATAGGGTATAGGTATTATCTACTTTATGCACTGCTTAAATTGCTCTACATTTGGTTATCTTCTATTTCGGAAATGGAACTGGGTACTATGAGTTGTAGTATGCCATTATGTGGGGACTCTATATTATTCATTGTGAATCTATATAAGGAGTCTGTGTATATTTGAGGTGGATACTCTAGTGAGCTGGATTTGGGAGTTGTCATTTCTCTTCTATAGCGTCAGCAATCTTATAAGTGGTTGGTAAACCCAGAGGTTGACTACGGTTCCCTGCCGTAGTAAGTAGTTTTGTTAATTCACGTCTAGTTTGGCACTAGCAGGTTTTGGTAGCCTATATGTGTATCTAGCTTGGTAGGAGTTCTGGAGTATTTAGTTATCATTTTGTTTTGCTGTGGTGGCTTTAGTGGTTATCCCTGATAATCATACGTAATTACATGGAACGTCGATTGTTTATCTTATTTTTTTTCTTTAGGGGGGAGGAAGTTGAGATATATATGTTCATCTAATGGAGGGGTATAACACAGTTCAAATACTTGTTTCCTCATGGGTGTTTATTTTAGTGTATATATTTATATTTATCTAGGGACGATAGCTGTTGTAAGTTATGAGATCCTAGAGTTTATTTTTTTTGCAGTCACGAGTTTGTTAATGAAGTGGCTCATTGTTTACTTTTGTAGTTATTTTACGGTTGGATGTCTAGCAAATTAGTTTGATAGTGCATGTGGTTAAGGCTCACATCTACCTAATTTCTATCTTGATATTTTTCTTCAATCCTGCTAGTTAAAATGACCAAGTTTAGTATAGTGTGTATGCTTTTATTCATACCTATCTGTCCAATGTGGTCATTGGTCTTTTTCCAAGGGAGGGCGAGTGTAGCAGGATTGGTTTTGTTTGTATCTTAACCTCCGTGATCGTCTGTCGGCTTGGCGGCCATGCTGGGAAGTAGGAACTAGCGCCACCTAGTGTTGGTGACGTGGGGTTTTCCCCTAGTTATATTTGGTAACAGGGTACGTGTAGCTTAGCCGGTTCGGGTAGTTAGCTACGTATTACGCGTGTAGCACGGGAAAATACAGACTGGGGGTGGGGCTACTGGGCTATATATTCAGTTTCGCGGGGTTCTCGCCAGTGCTGGCTGAAGTTTGGACCACGGAACTGGTCAGACACTGAGACCCTGCGTGGCGCAACGTATTTCGGTAAGTCTAGTCTTAAATTGTTATTCGGCCTGGGTCGCTAAAATTATGTTTCGGCGTTAGGTTATATTTATCAGCGGTATCTGCTGATTCCCGGCTGAAGTTTAGATAGGAACTGACCGAGAATCACCTGATACCGGCATTTAGTTAGTCTCTTCTAAATTACCGTCGTCTACACTTCAATATATATTATGTCTCCGTCGTCTATGTCCAGTTATGTCCCTTTGTCCGTCGTCTATAGGCATATTAGGGAAACATTTGTAGTCTTGGTCGGGGGGGTTTTCGTTCCATATATGAGTGTAGTATGCGAGTCGGTTGTGATTGTATTTGTAGGCCTTGTATTGTTCCCTGTCATGTAAATAAATATATGTGAATATATCTGCTCGTTGATTGTCTTTGGCAATGTCATGATGCATACCAGGGTGTATATACATGTAGTTACACAGACACACGGAACCCAGTCGTAGGACCTGAGAACCATCCACTATACGAAAACTGTTACACTGGTGCCGTGACCAGGATTTCATCAGTGCTGGGAATATGAAGCTGCCCTATCGAGTTTCCTCCAGGGAGTGTTCATGAGTGGGGAAAGTATCATAAGAGAAGCAGAACGGATATTCCTGACATTTGAGAATTTACTAGCGAACTCTAGTTAAACAAATTTATGGATTAAAATGTGAAGTTTTGTTACAATTTCATTTCAAGTATAGCTTCAATATTACTCATTATATGTACTGGTGAATTGTGTGAATGAAATCGAGTACTAAATTTTAAATGGATATTTCCATTTATTTGAATCGAATACTAGCAGCCATAAAGTTATATAGGGTATAGGTATTATCTACTTTATGCACTGCTTAAATTGCTCTACATTTGGTTATCTTCTATTTCGGAAATGGAACTGGGTACTATGAGTTGTAGTATGCCATTATGTGGGGACTCTATATTATTCATTGTGAATCTATATAAGGAGTCTGTGTATATTTGAGGTGGATACTCTAGTGAGCTGGATTTGGGAGTTGTCATTTCTCTTCTATAGCGTCAGCAATCTTATAAGTGGTTGGTAAACCCAGAGGTTGACTACGGTTCCCTGCCGTAGTAAGTAGTTTTGTTAATTCACGTCTAGTTTGGCACTAGCAGGTTTTGGTAGCCTATATGTGTATCTAGCTTGGTAGGAGTTCTGGAGTATTTAGTTATCATTTTGTTTTGCTGTGGTGGCTTTAGTGGTTATCCCTGATAATCATACGTAATTACATGGAACGTCGATTGTTTATCTTATTTTTTTTCTTTAGGGGGGAGGAAGTTGAGATATATATGTTCATCTAATGGAGGGGTATAACACAGTTCAAATACTTGTTTCCTCATGGGTGTTTATTTTAGTGTATATATTTATATTTATCTAGGGACGATAGCTGTTGTAAGTTATGAGATCCTAGAGTTTATTTTTTTTGCAGTCACGAGTTTGTTAATGAAGTGGCTCATTGTTTACTTTTGTAGTTATTTTACGGTTGGATGTCTAGCAAATTAGTTTGATAGTGCATGTGGTTAAGGCTCACATCTACCTAATTTCTATCTTGATATTTTTCTTCAATCCTGCTAGTTAAAATGACCAAGTTTAGTATAGTGTGTATGCTTTTATTCATACCTATCTGTCCAATGTGGTCATTGGTCTTTTTCCAAGGGAGGGCGAGTGTAGCAGGATTGGTTTTGTTTGTATCTTAACCTCCGTGATCGTCTGTCGGCTTGGCGGCCATGCTGGGAAGTAGGAACTAGCGCCACCTAGTGTTGGTGACGTGGGGTTTTCCCCTAGTTATATTTGGTAACAGGGTACGTGTAGCTTAGCCGGTTCGGGTAGTTAGCTACGTATTACGCGTGTAGCACGGGAAAATACAGACTGGGGGTGGGGCTACTGGGCTATATATTCAGTTTCGCGGGGTTCTCGCCAGTGCTGGCTGAAGTTTGGACCACGGAACTGGTCAGACACTGAGACCCTGCGTGGCGCAACGTATTTCGGTAAGTCTAGTCTTAAATTGTTATTCGGCCTGGGTCGCTAAAATTATGTTTCGGCGTTAGGTTATATTTATCAGCGGTATCTGCTGATTCCCGGCTGAAGTTTAGATAGGAACTGACCGAGAATCACCTGATACCGGCATTTAGTTAGTCTCTTCTAAATTACCGTCGTCTACACTTCAATATATATTATGTCTCCGTCGTCTATGTCCAGTTATGTCCCTTTGTCCGTCGTCTATAGGCATATTAGGGAAACATTTGTAGTCTTGGTCGGGGGGGTTTTCGTTCCATATATGAGTGTAGTATGCGAGTCGGTTGTGATTGTATTTGTAGGCCTTGTATTGTTCCCTGTCATGTAAATAAATATATGTGAATATATCTGCTCGTTGATTGTCTTTGGCAATGTCATGATGCATACCGGGGTGTATATACATGTAGTTACACAGACACACGGAACCCAGTCGTAGGACCTGAGAACCATCCACTATACGAAAACTGTTACACCTGTTTAGATAGGTAATGTTACACATCCGTGTTGATTACCGCTCCGGTATGACAGCATGACGTCTCATGAGTACCGTGACGACTATCAGTGACGTCACACCAGGAATCACACACTTCAAAACAGAACTGCCGCTATATGGTAAGTTTTGTATGATTGTGTCTGAACTCTTCTCGAGAATGATGTTGTTTTTAACGCTTGGGTATTCAACTTTGCTTTTTTTAAACAGAATTCCCGGGTCTACTTTGTTAATTAGTACAATTAAAACAAACATAAAGTTACTATCTAAATTTCCATAACAACCTGTTTCGTCCGGAATCAAATTATAGCGACTCTACATCTAAATATTGATATAGCACTACGTGGCCAGTACAGCATACGGTCTGTGATATACTCCTGAGAAAAGCAACCCTTTTTCGAACAATACAACTCAAACACCAAAATTCATTTTGGAAGTAGCCTGTCCGACAGACGTGTTTGACTGACTTTTATTTTGCAGCATGTATTTAATGCATGTACGAAATAAATGTAATGTATACATTGACAAAAATATCAACTCTCTCTCATCTCGGCTTATTAAATCTAATCTAAGATCTATGCCATCTTCAATAAACATATATATACAGCATGTGCTTATGTAACGTCCAAGGTTAAAAACAGATATGAAACTCAATAAGCCAAAAACTCTGGAAAACCTTCTGACGTTTTACCCTTATTCTATCATTCGACCAATCCTATGATCTCTATGTATCAAGAACATGCCAAACTTTAACCTTTTACCCTTTTTAATAATGATAAAATAAAATAACTTATTTTCCTAAACGTTGTTCTATCTTGCGGGTCTCTGGCTAGAATGACTCTATCGCACCTGTATTCCCCTTTATCACGTGTTACCTTCACACAAATCTCGTGCACCTTGCCACTACTCATGAATATTCATACATGCTAATATCCATTTACGAAACTCCCAGACATATATTTCCTGCTATACTCCGTAACGCAGGAAAGTTACACACTCCGTGGTCCTCTGTGTCTCCCCATGACAGTACCTGTAGTAGCGAGAGACTGTTTAGCGATCGTCAATGTACAACGAACAGCTCATGTACATTGTTTAAAATAATGATCTGTGTTAAGGTATATGCTTTATATTATTAGAAAAATGTATTTTCGAAGATATTAAACTAAACTGACGTCAGGATTTGTCGTATAATCTCCTATACAACACATCTACTATTACATATCAAATGTCGGGTCCGTGTGATAGGGATAAAACACATTTTAAGGAAGACCTAAAATCCAAATGTCCGAGTCAATACTCACTGGCCGTGTACATGAAAATTGGAATGACAAGAGAAGTCCATTCAAAAAAAAACAACCCCACATTAGTTAAAAATTGGCAGTCCCAGAGTAGAAAAATTCAATTATATTTCTGTACCCCACCACTTTAGGTATTATAAATCCTCACTAGCGTATGATGTTGGAGATTGTTTGCACTATTGCGAAGATATTGACATTTTTTTTCTGTGTATCTACAGTAACATTTTAAAACACTGGTACATGTACATATATATATATTTACATTTGGATGGCAAAGCCATGATATAAACAAACTAAACAAATTTGCAGTCTATGAGAGTATAACTGACACCCAAAGCGTGACACCATTCTATGCATAACTGACACCCAAATCGTGCATTCAGGTGTTATTCATACGCGACCGGATGTATGGACGGGATCCCCCGGAACTACGTACGTGCAACCAATGTAAACAAATGGCATCTTATCATTGCTCATCATGCTATCGGATAGAGTACGAGACCAGAAAACAAATCTTAAAATGTAAAACGAAAATAAAGGTAAGAATGGTTAACAATCACGAAAATGGAAATAAAACAAGATTTAATAAACACATATGTCGACTGATATTTGTTCCGCCAGAGTGGAAAATCATTACACACCACATTGTTTGCGCGCCACCGCCATCCAGTGTTTGAATGACAAAAATTTTGAAACCCGACACATCATGTTTATGTCAAATCATAAGAACGAGGCTTCTCTCCGGTCGTACAATAGAACAGTTTCTTCTTCACAAAAGAAAGCATCAAGTGGTGCATTATCGTATCTAACGCATCCTAAACTTAAAACAGCCATGGTACCCGTCACAAGCAACGTTGTCGCTGAAGCTCGTCTAACTCCCTCGGCCACTGTCACTTCTCTCATTGGTCGTATCCCTGACACCGGTGCTGTTGTAGCTACTGTAAGCTGTAATGCTGTTTCCATGCAATCAAAGAACATGTTTACACCTGGTTTTTTGGCGAATTCCACTTTCTCCCACTGCACATTCAACTTTCATAGCTAAACTCTGTCAATGCTGTCAGCCGTTACATGCGCGTGGTGACGGGTGAAATTTCCATCCGCATAATTGTTCCGGATGGTAAATTTAAAAAAAAAAACGAAATCGTTAACAAACTGAATAATTCATCCGTATATTCTGAAATACTGACTACCAATATTATTCATATTGTTATTTAAATATCTGATGATGTTTTCATTATTTTTTTTATTATTTCCACGCACTATTTTTTATTTTTTTTTTGCCAATCAGCACGTGAATCACAATAGGCTGTTCGATTTGTTGACCTCTGACAATGGAAACGTCGGTAAAAGTAAGATTTTAAATTATAATGAAAATTAAAGTTGAAATCGAAAAGAAACTAATATAGAAAACGTAAATATAAGCATTAAACTGTCTTTTTATGGATTAAATGGTCTATATAGATGCCAGAGCTTTGCAGACAATCATTTCATAATGCGCTAGCGCGCGTTATGAAGATTGTCTGCAAATCTCTGGCATCTATATAGACCATATAATCCATAAAAAGACAGTTTAATGCTTAAGTAACCTGCCGGAACGTGATTGAAGTTGTAACTCATAAACTCCCCTCATATATACAGAGTACATGCTAGAGCGTACACGATGAAAATGAAAGTCGGTATGATTTGGTGGTTGCAGATGACTTCACTCCAACCTATCCATGTTTGTCAGATAGTGTACTTTTGGAATTTGAATTGAGTGTTCGCTCATGTCACGTGATGTGCATGATCTCCCTAGTTCCGGGCCGTTCTATACTCCGTGTCTGTCCCTCATCGATGGATGGGCTGTACGATATCATATACCGCACAATTATAGTATCGAGGGAGATCTACCGCACAATTATAGTATCGAGGGAGATCTACCGCACAATTATAGTATCGATGGAGATATACCGCACAATTATAGCATCGAGGGTGATCTACCGCACAATTATAGCATCGAGGGAGATCTACCGCACAATTATAGTATCGAGGGAGATCTACCGCACAATTAAAGTATCAAGGGAGATCTACCGCGTATCGAGGGTGATCTACCGCACAATTATTGTATCGAGGGTGATCTACCTACCTCTTTAATGTATCGAGAGATCTACCGTACCGGTATAAGGTATCGAGAGATCTACCGTACCGGTATAATGAATTGAGAGATCTATCATGCCGGTATAATTTAACAAGAGAGAACTACATAACCGGTATAATGTATCAAGTTATATCTACAGTACCGGTATAATTTATCAAAAAATCTACCGTACCGGTATTACGTATCAGGAGATCTACCGTACCGGTATTGTGTATCAGGAGATCTACCGTACCGGTATTACGTATCTGGAAATCTACCGTACCGGTATTATGTATCAGGAGATCTACCGTACCGGTATTACGTATCAGGAGATCTACCGTACCGGTATAATTTAACAAGAGAGAACTACAGTACCGGTATAATGTATCAAGATATATCTACAGTACCGGTATAATTTATCAAAAAAGCTACCGTACCGGTATTACGTATCAGGAGATCTACCGTACCGGTTTAATGTATCGAGAGAGGTCTACCGTACCGGTATTGTGTATCAGGAGATCTACCGTACCGGTATTATGTATCAGGAGATCTACCGTACCGGTATTACGTATCAGGAGATCTACCGTACCGGTATTACGTATCAGGAGATCTACCGTACCTGTATAATGTATCGAGAGAGATCTACCGAACCGGTATAATGTATCGAGAGAGATCTATCGAACCGGTATAATGCATCGAGAGAGATCTACCGTACCGGTATAATGTATCGAGAGAGATCTACCGTACCGGTATAATGTATCAGGAGATCTACCGTACCGGTATTATGTATCAGGAGATCTACCGTACCGGTATTACGTATCAGGAGATCTACCGTACCGGTATTATGTATCAGGAGATCTACCGTACCGGTATAATGTATCGAGAGAGATCTACCGTACCGGTATAATGTATCGAGAGATCTACCGTACCGGTATAATTTAACAAGAGATCTACCGTACCGGTATTACGTATCAGGAGATCTACCGTACCGGTATAGTTTAACAAGAGATCTACCGTACCGGTATAATGTATCAGGAGATCTACCGTACCGGTATTATGTATCGATATGATTTTTTTTTTAATTGGTTACTTCAGGTTAGTTCAGGATACATGTTTTAATAAATAAATAAATAAATAAATACACATGTACACTAATCACTGAAAAAAATGATTTTATATAATTAACGTTACTTTTAATGCCATTTTTTTTCTCTATGCAGGATTCATTTTACCTCACCACAGATTGTGACAAATATCTTATCTTAACTCACCAGAGATTGGCACCAATAATTCATTTTAACTCGCCACAGATTGTCACCAATATCTTATCTTAACTCACCAGAGATTGGCACCAATAATTCATTTTAACTCGCCGCAGATTGTCACCAGTATTTCATTTCAACTCTCCAGAGACCCGCTTTAATTTTAACTTCTTAGTCTCGGTGATTGATTATGCTCATTCTCACCTCATCTCCTTAAACGTGGCTGACTGATGAGTAACCATCTACATATACTGTATACGTATCAGTCCACACCAATACGAACCCACACATCATCAGTGAAAACAAATAAATATATTAATAATTAATGAAAATAACTTTTATCATTCCTATATCATTTGAGCACTTTATGTCGTTTTTCTTTTCATGTTTACTAATACAAAAACATATGCCAAAATGTAGGTGGAAAAAATATACAGGTATGCTGTCTTCAGTGTCCATAGGCCTATGCAATAGTTTGCAGCTTAATTACTCCTTTATTCATTAATAATAATATTTATTTAGGTAAAGCATACACAGTACAATAGTATCACATATATGTTATACAATATTTACATCATTTCCTTATTTTCTTGATTTCATAGTAGATAAAAATGATGAGTGATTCATGAATAGTATCACAAATATTGTTGAAATATCACAGTTGACATAAGTATCACGTTATATATTGCACATTATTTTTATGGAGTAAATTTGCTTTACCATGAAAGCCGATGTTCAGCTTATTTCCAATGGGGTCCTCGAGTAAAAGAATTTTAATCATTATAATTATTTATTTATCATATTAAAAATTTGTCAAAATGTATATCCATTAAAAGTGTAGGCATCAAAAACACTTTAAAAAAATCAATTTGATAAAAGTAGTGCAGGCCGACTTTTTCAAGGGTTGGGGATACCCCTACCAGCGAAATCTGCTCAACCTGCACACTGTGTACTCAATCACAGATATCATGGTGGCAAATTAAAATTATTAGATGTTACATAAAACATAACTATAATATTTCAACCGTATGCCTGATGTATACATAAAAAGGTGTTCAAGTCGCAAGTTCAAGTTCACGTAATGGATCAAACCTGGCTGACTTGAACAAAATCTATTTTCTGTTTGATTGAAAAAATCCGTCTTTTACACTCATCGCCGCATGACATACCGCATCCGAGTCTGTTATTTAGACACAACCATGGCCGCTCTAAAACTGAGTACCCTGGAGGACCACATGAGTTTACAGGGTAAATACCGAATATTGGTTTATATTTGAGCATTGATGTTCATTTGAAATTCATGCTTGTGTGTTTTGTAATCGATTGGTAATTACATTGATTCATACGGCGGTATATTTTCAAGCATCCTTTGTTTATCGATTAGGTATATTTCGTATTGGGGAGCGTGCGTTATCTTCCAACTATCCCTAACGGTACCGATAACGATTTCGGACAAGTTCTGCTAAAGTATTCCCTAAAAATTGCCTTTATATAACCGAAAATGATGTAAACCTGACTTTAGGTGTGAGATATACTTGAAGGATTTTGTTTTGTACAGACTTTGTTTAAACTTTTTGATCGAAGTTAGCGAAGAATTATGACAATGATTTCTCCCTACTGTAACTCGTGTCCATTGTCGTGCTCATTTTATTGTGCATACATAGGGTACTAATCATGCATACTGACGTAATGACATGTTAATGACATGCACACATAACTGTCAAATTAATGTGCACGTGTATAATGCACGACACACACCACCAATTGATTACTTCGTTTTGTACATTGTCTAGACAGTACGGACGAAGGGAGACAACCCGTAGCAAAAAAATACCATGGGGACCCATTAGGGGTACCTAATTCACTGTTCGGCACCATATGTAGCCGGGTTCAATGCTACATGAAAACATCACAGATCCGATTCTCGGTTCAATCCCTTTATTCGAAGGGAACAACAGAAGAAGACCCCTATCACTCTGACAGGGGTCTTTAGACACATACAGCGACAAATAGTTTTCTGCTACATATTATGTTTTTTTCAACAAGTCCTGTTTCAAATCTGTCGTTAGCATTGTAATCAAAATCTATATTAGAGGTCTGTATAGTTCGCTGTCCAGTGCGCGAGTGACGGTGCGAGATACGTACAGGTACACGTACGAACATGCAATCACGTGACAAGGACAACACATAACACAGGTAACAAATAGCTAAGACACGTGGACAAGACAAACCGGTTGGACGAGTACAAGAACAGGTATATAAAAACAACAAACGTTGCACATACGTTGTGCATATAACATAATGATATATAATATATGTCAATGAAACATTCAAAACAACACTGCCACATACTCCCTCATCAAAAGAAATGACGTCCTCGTCAGTTTTCCCTCCTAGTTAAAAGGGATACGATAGCATCAGCTATCTGTGGTGACAGATCTAAAAATTCTCGTGACTTACCAAGCGCCATGAGATACCTGATCTTACGCTGCCAATCAGGCTCCTGGCCCGACATTACAAAGTCTCCAGAGGCAAGCCACTGAGGTGGCCGTCTAATACGCTGCGACCTCCTCAACGTCAGCTCTGCCTCGGGTTCATGAGGTTGCTCACCCTCCACGTCTGGGGGCGGATCGTCATCCACAACCTCATCGATCCAGTCAGCTATATCCGGAACGTCATCCTGCTGCACTGGAACATCCGGTTCTAACTCCGCTTCCGGTGTAAAGATATGGAGAACCACCGATGAAGTATTGCTTGGATCTTCAGGTTCCACCTCCATAGCTTCATTAGTCTTTTGTTCTGGTTGGAGCTTTCTTTTGCGTGGTGCAGGTTTTGGCCTTTTACATATAGGTGTGTCACTTTTACTCTCAGACGTTAGTAAATATCCAACGGGAAGCAAATGATTCCTGTACATCATCCTCTTCCGTCCAGTACCATCCTCCTGTTGGATAATGTACACCGGAATGTCGGCGTTGGGTTGACTCTCTACAATATATATTTCCTTTTCCCATGGATCTGCAATCTTGTGGCGGCCCTTAAATGCCAACACTTTTACAAGTACCCTATCCCCTGGCTCCAACGTAGCACCTCGGACTTTAACGTCGTAGCCCCGTTTTTGTTTCCCCTGTGCCTGGTTAACACTTGACGAAGCCAAATGATAGGCTTGCTTCAAACGTTGTCGTAACTCCTCCACATACGTAGCGTACGAAGGTTCATCAGAGTTTTCCTCTTGATCATTAACGCTGAATGCGATATCGACTGGCAGCCTCGGGTGTCGTCCGAACATCAAGTAGTACGGTGAATATCCTGTAGTTTCGTGCCTTGTGCAGTTATATGCATTTGTGAAAGGTCCAATATAAGCTTTCCAGTTTCCCTTCTGATCCAGATCCAAAGTTCGAAGCATGTCTAGTAAAGTTCTGTTGAAACGCTCACACATACTATTGCCTTGTGGATGGTACGGGGTTGTTCTTGACTTCTCTATTCCTAACAGTAAGCATAATTCCTTGATAAGGTCTCCCTCGAAATTAGCGCCTTGGTCGGAGTGTATCCGTTTTGGCATTCCGTAGTGGACAAAGAAGTTGTTGTAGAGAACATCTGCCGTGGTGTGAGCTGACATGTTCCGAGTTGGTATCGCTTGCGCATATCTAGTGAAATGGTCGGTTATCACTAAGAGATATTGGTAGTTTCCCTTTGCTGGCTCCAACGTCAGGAAATCAATACAGACAAGCTCCATTGGCTGCGATGTTTGTATGGTGACCAGTGGAGCGCGGGCTCTGGCTGGCGTCTTTGCTCTGGTACAACGGTCACACAGCCTGACCCACTCCTCCGCGTCTTTGCACATTCCTGGCCAATAAAACCTATCCTGAATGCTTGACGTTGTTCTATCACGCCCAGGGCATAGCTGTATTCGAACAGTGAAGATCAGTCTCCATCGTGATTGGACTCTATTTTAGTTTCTCCAAATGAACATCAAGTTTATGATATTAATATTATTTTCTAAACAGCTATATTTTTTTGTACTTATATCATTTACATTTCTCAAATATTTGAACTCCAAAATTAACACCAGAAACAAGACTATGATTTATTCAAAGCTGTTAGTACCTAGTTATTGCAATCAAAATGTTATAATTAATGAAGAAAGATAACGCATCAAATGTTTTAAATGGACTGCTGACCGAATATATTGAACAAATAAAAAGACTTTTAAGACAGTAATTATGATAATTAAATCCCATGTCAAGGATCCTTTTATCATTATAGATCAAGAGGTAACTGCACGCCGTGGTAGAATCAACTTTGACCAGTTCCACCAACCATTTGATCCTGGTGATGGAGGAATGTCGCCCATGGAGGAGGACTATCTAGATAAGATGCTCCTGGATAGTGGCCAAGCTCATGCAGACTTATGGGAGGGGGAGCATGACTTCATAGCACACAATAATGACCGGTGTGTAGAGTTGTACAATATTGTTATCAATTTATCATGCATGTATATTCAGTATCAAACACAGAATTTGTCCTTTGTACACTCTCACATACACGATTGGTCAGAGTATTAATTAAACATCTTATTTGCCATATTATGACTTAAATATCAACATCATTGTTATGGTGGCTGTGAACGTATGTTTTAAACAATCAGATTACAAGTAGACATTAACAATATTACGTAGGAAGTCTTTATCGCCAGGTGGTTGTGAATATCAACAATATTAAGGAGGTAGTCTTTAAAGACATGTAGGTTGTTGCCTTACAGAATTTTGATTTATATTTCTTTGATGCTTTAAATACATACATTATTGTAGTGATGAGAATGTTTGTATAATTACCCCATGTCTGCCAGTAGTGATGATGTGTCGGAGGGGTCGAGTGATGGAGAAGAGGAGATGGGACTATCATGGCAGGATGACAAGGTTACAGATAAAGGGGCCAAGGCCCTTGGTTCACTCCCTTTTGAGCCTTCAACACCACCTGGAATACAGATGCGAATGCTTACAAGGTAATAATTTCTTATCAACATTATTCTCCATTTTCCTTAGATAATAATTACTAAGGGCACTGTTAGTCTCCATGGTAACAGGACTACTCCTCTATGGTGACAGCTAGCTATAGACAATACTCTCCATTGGTGGTGACAGGAATACTCCATGGTAACAGGAATACTCTCCATGGTGACTAGAATACTCTCCATGGTGACAGGAAAACTCTCCATGGTAACAGGACTACTCCTCTATGGTGACAGCTAGCTATAGACAATACTCTCCATTGGTGGTGACAGGAATACTCCATGGTAACAGGAATACTCTCCATGGTGACAGAAATAATATCCATGGTGACAGGAAATCTCTCCATGGTAACAGGAATACTCCTCTGTGGTGACAATAATACTCTCCATTGGTAGTGACGTCGACAGGAATACTCTCCATTGGTGGTGACAGGAATACTCTCCATGATGACAGGAATACTCTCCATGATGACAGGAAAACTCTCCATGGTGACAGGAATACTCTCCATTGGTGGTGACAGGAATACACTCCATTGGTGGTGACAGGAATACACTCCATTGGTGGTGACAGGAATACTCTCCACTGGTGGTGACAGGAATACTCTCCATGATGACAAGAATACTCTCCAATATCCATGGTAACAGGAATACACTCCATTGGTGGTGACAGGAATACACTCCATTGGTGGTGACAGGAATACTCTCCATGATGACAGGAAAACTCTCCATGGTGACAGGAATACACTCCATTGGTGGTGACAGGAATACACTCCATTGGTGGTGACAGGAATACACTCCATTGGTGGTGACAGGAATACTCTCCATGATGACAAGAATACTCTCCAATATCCATGGTAACAGGAATACTCTCCAATCTTCATGGTGACAGGAATTAATAATCTCCATGATTACAAGAATACTTGCAATCCAATCATTGGTTAAATTAAGTTTCATGCATTTTTGTCTTACACATTGTTGTGTAATATCATTTAAAACAAACAGTATTTTTCTGAAGATTTATCTTAGATTTTATGTGTTTCACATTGGTTAATGCATGATTCAGCAAACTAAAATGAAGTAATATTAATATTTTATGTAATTCTGATACTGAAGTGAAACCTCAATGTAATAAAGCCACATTGATTCCAAGCAAAATTTTGTGAATGTATCGGGCAGCAGTGAACTAATACATTACAATGTACTTGGACAATTCTAAAAAGAAATTAATTCATGAATTTTGACCAAAGAATAAGTGCTTTAATGTAACAAATCAGTTTGTTTTGTTTGTTTTGTCATTTGTTTTACCATCAGTATTTTATTCTGTACCTATAAAATGTTCAAAAGAATTTACTAGACTCGATACCATGTTAGGTGGATTCATCTATCTATAACTAAGTTGTTGTGTTTTTACCTACAGGTTTGTTCGACAGACAGCTAAGACTCCCATACATTTCTTCTCCTTTTTCCTGTCCTTCGACCTAGTAGCCTCCATTTGTAATGCTACCAATGCCTATGCTGAGATGGTCATTAAGAAGGGTCAGTTCCAGTGTTATGCCACTCAGGTCCAGCAGAAGGATGTCTGGTCAAAGGTCACTACCATGGAGATGTACAAGTAGGTGAACTAGGCGTGTATATTGACTTTAAACTATTTCTCTGAAATCTGAAGGGTCAAAACATATGTCAAATAGTCATGTTCCTTCAAACCTAAGAGTCCAATCAGAGATTGGGGAGTCAGAAACATTCTCTCAGTGATCTCCTGAATGCCTGCTTACAAACTATTCTCAATGTTTACTGGTGTTGTTTTCATCAACATGTTTTACTTCATGTGTCATGTGAAAAGATATTGATTTTGTTGCAGTCAGTTTTTGTGAGATCCATACACTGGGTATCAATATATGTTTATTAGTTATACCTAGTCTATTATTACTTGAAATCCCAAGCTGTGTTGCTTTATTTTTCCAACAGTTGAAACCGGGGGTGACTAATAGAATCTTTCACTCCTTTTGGTGTGAGATAGGGGGATCGATCTCAACTCGAGGGGGGAGATTGTTAAGTTCCCAAACATTTGCCTCGTGTTTGGGAACTTAACAATCTCCCCTGCAGGTTTAGATCCCCCTATCTCATCCCAAAAAGGAGTGAATGATTGTTTTTCTCTTACCCTGTTTTCCAAGCAAAGTGTGAACCAAATCCAAACGTTTGTAAACTAACACGTGGACAACAGATGACTATTGTGATGAGGCTGTAGGAGACACTGTAACCTTACAATGTTGATTTCATACAAAATATAGTTCAGATAGGCTCGTCAAAAAGAACACCAAACACTCCGTTAATTCTGATAGTTAATACTCATATTAATTTCTTTGTGAATGAAGCAGACATATTTATGTGTGTGACCCTGTGAAAATAGTTGGGTCAAGGTCACTGTTACTATTTTTAGCGGGGGCCAATTGGGAGATGTATTGCTGTAGCAATACCCATCATGCTTGTTTTATCATACATATTATTTAATGGTTTAGATTTTATTTTGCTAGTTAACTGAATATATCCACAGTGAAAGATGTAATGTTGACAAAAAGGAAATGAAGTAAAAACAGCATTTTTGAACACCTGTCAAAATTTGATGAGATATCTGTTCATCCTGTGAAATCATTTGCTTGTCTGGAAATCTTTTCTCTTACACATAGTTTTCAACATATTTAATCTCTTATATGTTTTGATATCTCTGTTTTGATCCAGCAATTTTTGAAAGGGTTACTTCCCTTTGTTTATTTCAGTCTGGAGATATCATTGATCATGGTTTTTGACCAATCTCTCTGATTATTCCTATGAGTATTGCTTTGTGAAACTTGGTAGGATTTCTCACAATGTTCTGTTTTTATTAAAGAAAACATGTACACTTTTGAATGATTTTACAGATTCATCGGTATCCTCGATTGATTTTACAGGTTCATTGGTATCCTCATGTATATGTCACTCAACAAACTACCGAATCTGGAGTGCTACTGGTCTGAAATGGATGACCCTGTGTTCGGTCCAACAAGTGAACTGGTCAGGGAGAATATGTCCAAACATCGCTTCATGTCCCTGCTTGCATTTCTCCATGTTGCACCACCAGGAAACATTAAAAAAGGCAAGTATTGGTATATTTCTGTAAAGTTTATCAAAATAAATCTGTTCTCCAGAATTCATAAAACAACAAGATTTGGATACTTTCAGTTAATTTTGTTAATACAATATAATCATATTAAAATTGACTGGGTACAGAGGGGCCAATATTGTACATTAAAAGTAATATTTAGTCAACTAACAAATTTCAACATTTAAAACAAAATGACTTACAATCATTCTGTATTGACTGTTGAAATGATCATCACAAGATAGCCATGGTAACAATATATTTCTCTTTGATATCGACTGCTAAAGGATGTTTAAGTATTCTCTACTGTGGCCCTTACAATCTATTTCACCCTCAGACTTATTCAGTTTAAAACTTTAGAGATACTGAAAACAATTATACAGTGTTACTCCCTGTTCTACAAAGTCTTGACAATTAAAAATCAGATCATATTTTAATTTGTAACAACATAACATACATTTTCTGTATAACATTACCATGTGGTCATATCAGCAGGTGACCCAACACCTTTTCACTTCCAATTAGGACTTTTAACCACCGTTTTGTTCATGAAAGGTTACCATGTGACCACAATATAAAATGTTTTGATGGTAACCCTGTTTTGACTGAATGTCTAGTCTGGCAACCTCTTAAAATATATGTCTTTAATAAAATATTGATTGGAGTAACAGGGTATACAGGAACAAGTCATCCTTCAGTATATTTTAAGAACTTGTTACATTAAGCACTGTTTATTAAAACCTCAGGGTATTTTATGTACATCAATTATTGCCTTCTGATCAAAACAAAATGCAACACTATTTATTCTCGTTTCTATTCATCATATTAATGTGATTGATACACTGTTATATTGTATTGACGTTATGAATATCAATTAACATTACAGAAGAGAAGATCAGTTATGTTAGGCCTCTGCTGAAGCACATGAAGACTGTTTCCCACACATTGTACTTTCCCTATCGAGAACTATCCATAAAGGACCGGATGCTGGAGACCAAGAAGAGGCTAGGAAATCTAGAAAATGAACCACACAGATATGGATGCAAACTTTTCGGTCTTGTTTGTGCAGTCACAGGATATACATATGAACTCTTGTTGTATGTCGAGAAAGCCGATTATAAATGGGCTAATCATCCTGAGGGAATTCCGTATTCTATAGTACACACCCTAACAGCTGACTTCCAGAACCAAGGGTACCAGTTGTTTCTGGAAGGTTATTTCATGTCTAAGACTTTACTAAGGGATCTGTTCAGCAGCTCCATCTTTACGACCAGTACCTTGAAGGCTGGAAGCCCAGTGGTGCCAAGCTCTCTACGCGATTGGCAGGAATGGGATGAAGCAGCTAAAAAGGGAGACTTTCGATGGCAGCGAGAGATGGACAGTTACTATGTAGTTGTACAACACAAGGATACCAGCACTAAATCATATCTATCCACATTACACATGGGGTCAGCAGTGGACTCCAAAACACACATACCCAAACTGGTGGTGGATTTCAAACAGGGCTCAGATGGATTCAATCGCAGCATCAACAACATGCATAATTACCCATTCAAGATCGGGGACGAGACACTTCACTGGTGGAAGTGCGTGTTCATGCACTGTATTGATATGATGGTGATGAATTCCTATATCATTTACACTGAGTATGTGGACAGATTTCCAGCTGAATTTGCAACTCCATGCAATGAGCTGGATTTTAGGAAGGCTCTTGTCAAGTCTCTGTTGGTACAGAAGAGGCGTGGCATGGACCTGTCCCCCTGTCGGGACTGTATGCCAGAGATGGTGGTGACACGCCGTGACTGTGCTGTCTGTAACGCCCAGGCAAGACTTGAAGGCAATTCCTGCCCTAGTACAAAGACCAGCTTCATTTGTAAGCACTGCTGTGTGCCTCTCTGCATTTACAAAGACAGAAACTGTTTTGCAAAATGGCACATGCCCGACGGTAAAAACATCAGGGAATGGGTGAGGGCATATGGACGGAAGAGGAAACATTCCGACTAAAGAACAAATATATCCTTTCTACTTAAATGTTAAACGTAAACAAAACAACGAACAGCTTTCATGTGTTAAAAGTTTCAGAATTATTGAATCTAATTCATTTGTACTCAATAATAATCTAGAAAACTTACTTCCTTGATTTCAATTCCTCAGCCATTAATTAGCAATTTAATTTAGAGTCACATTTGGTCTCACCTGCACAAAGTGCGATTGCAAGTGATCAGCTGACTCTTTGGTGCAGTGTTGGGTCTGCTGGAAAACCTGACTTCAATATATTCTAAGAATTTAAATTGACTGTAAAGGATGATAATGCTCAGAACTACAAATATTCCATATAGGTGCTAAAACCAGATTGTGTGCTTCTCATTGCTGTATTTGATCAATACACTGTTGTCGTTTTCTTGACAAAAGTTTCATTTTTAAAGTGTTTTGATGACTTATTGTGTTAGAAAGAAATCATTAGTGAAAAAGTATACATTTTTGTAGTTGATATTGAAATAAGAAATAAAGATATGCATATTTCCTTAATTTTTACCAAAAAAGGAAATATTGCATCTGCCATATTGGCCTCCATTTTCCATTAATTACCTGCCCCTTTTGTAATTTGCCTAATAGTTGTCCATGATCCTGTTGGAGTTCTCTCCCCATTTTGACGGTTAAATACAGTGTTCTCTTAGACTATTGACAAGTGTTTTAGAGGAAAGAATGTGCTGAGAGGTTATCATGTATATCCAAAGAAAGATTACCAGCTTACGGCATCGCCAGTTCTCAAGCCATGACGTCATACATAAGATATTGTTTCTTGTCTGTTCCAATAGGAATAGGTAGGAAAATAGTTATCGAGATAACGTTAAACTTTGCATCCCGGCAAAGCAATATCATGTTCAAATGTATTTTTGTTTTTGTTTATCATGGATCTTTTGTTTATCTATTTTATCAATGAATGGCAAATGATTTCTGCAAATCACATGACACCCATGTACATTTGATATATTTTTTTAAAGGAATTCCCAGGTACATACTTAATTATGCCTTTTTCTGTGACATTTATATCAACACTGTCATTATCACCTTATTTTGTACAGAATTTGATTTTTTTTCTTTTTTTAAATACATCATCATCATCATCATCATCCATCATCATCATCATCATCCATCATCATCATCATCCATCATCATCCATCATCATCATCCGTCATCATCCATCATCATCATCCAATCAATATCTAATGAGATAGGACATTTCTTAGTTTAGCTGATCTCATGTTTTGCTATATAATCTTGACGTGTGTGTTAATTATGTCCATGACAATATGATTATTTGTTAAATGTTATCACTTACTTTGTAAGTGTTGACATCGTTTTGATCAGAATTTATTATCCGTTATATATATATAAAGTACTTGCCTTTTCTAGAATACATGCAAGTATGCCTTGTTTATATGAAATAATAAAGCTTGACAGATTATGTTTTTTCTTACTTGATAGGAATTTTCATTTATTTTCTTTTATAAATTGTTGATACTTTTACAGCTGTATATGAAATTTACCATGAATGATAATATACTTTCCACAGCAATTTGTGTTGACTCATGCATTTATTGTGAATTTTTCACTAGTCCTTTTGACAGTGCAAGGTTCATAATTTGCATAGTTAATGCTAGCTTCCAGTACATAGGGTTGCAACTTACATTTATATATTTCAGTTTGGATGAGTTAGATTTAACTTGCAGATTTAACTGTGTTATACATACTTTGATTTTTTTTTATTTTATGCATAATTACTAGTCCAGAGCAACTGAGTGGAATTGACAAAGTTTTGTGAGGAGTATTATTCAATTTGGTTGTTTATGGGAATTCAGTGTAAGTGAAGGGTGTGGTCTCTCTGGCAGTGAAATACTCTAAGAATATATGTCTTAAGTACGTATCTCATAGGTCCTTAAATTTGGGCCCAGTTAAAATAAAAAATATAAAACCCAGACAGAAAAAAACGAAGGTTTTGTTGTTGTATTTACGGGGACTTCTGTAACAGTCCCCATTCAATTAGAACTTGTTTGTTTGTAAATGTATATTCAAACAGATCTTTTGTATTGAATTGATTTTATGGAATTTGTTTTCGATTTGCATAAATATGTACAAATTACATGTAGAGTATATTCCTATAAGAACATGATATATAAGATACAATATTTCAATTTCTATCGCATAACACAGGACTATGATGTACTTTTTTAATCACAGGGATGTGACACAAATCCACAACCCTACCATCCATATATACATTCATGTACACAACCCTACCATCCATTAATACATTCATGTACACAACCCTACCATCCATTAATACATCCATGTACACATCCCTACCATCCATTAATACATTCATGTACACAACCCTACCATCCATTAATACATTCATGTACACAACCCTACCATCCATATATACATTCATGAACACAACCCTACCATCCATATATACATTCATGTACACAACCCTACCATCCATTAATACATTCATGTACACAACCCTACCATCCATTAATACATTCATGTACACAACCCTACCATCCATATATACATTCATGTACACAACCCTACCATCCATTAATACATTCATGTACACAACCCTACCATCCATTAATACATTCATGTACACAACCCTACCATCCATTAATACATTCATGTACACAACCCTACCATCCATTAATACATTCATGTACACAACCCTACCATCCATATATACATTCATGTACACAACCCTACCATCAATATATACATCCATGTACACAACCCTACCATCAATATATACATTCATGTACACAACCCTACCATCCATTAATACATTCATGTACACAACCCTACCATCCATATATACATTCATGAACACAACCCTACCATCCATATATACATTCATGTACACAACCCTACCATCCATTAATACATTCATGTACACAACCCTACCATCCATTAATACATTCATGTACACAACCCTACCATCCATATATACATTCATGTACACAACCCTACCATCCATTAATACATTCATGTACACAACCCTACCATCCATATATACATTCATGTACACAACCCTACCATCCATTAATACATTCATGTACACAACCCTACCATCCATTAATACATTCATGTACACAACCCTACCATCCATTAATACATTCATGTACACAACCCTACCATCCATTAATACATTCATGTACACAACCCTACCATCCATATATACATTCATGTACACAACCCTACCATCCATTAATACATTCATGTACACAACCCTACCATCCATTAATACATTCATGTACACAACCCTACCATCCATTAATACATTCATGTACACAACCCTACCATCCATATATACATTCATGTACACAACCCTACCATCCATATATACATTCATGTACACAACCCTACCATCTATATATACATTCATGTACACAACCCTACCATCCATTAATACATTCATGTACACAACCCTACCATCCATATATACATTCATGTACACAACCCTACCATACATATATACATTCATGTACACAACCCTACCATCCATATATACATTCATGTACACAACCCTACCATCCATATATACATTCATGTACACAACCCTACCATCCATATATACATTCATGTACACAACCCTGCCATCCATTAATACATTCATGTACACAACCCTACCATCCATTAATACATTCATGTACACAACCCTACCATCCATTAATACATTCATGTACACAACCCTACCATCCATATATACATTCATGTACACAACCCTACCATCCATATATACATTCATGTACACAACCCTACCATCCATTAATACATTCATGTACACATCCCTACCATCCATTAATACATTCATGTACACATCCCTACCATCCATTAATACATTCATGTACACAACCCTACCATCCATTAATACATTCATGTACACAACCCTACCATCCATTAATACATTCATGTACACAACCCTACCATCCATATATACATTCATGTACACAACCCTACCATCCATATATACATTCATGTACACAACCCTACCATCCATTAATACATTCATGTACACATCCCTACCATCCATTAATACATTCATGTACACAACCCTACCATCCATTAATACATCCATGTACACAACCCTACAATCCATTAATACATTCATGTACACAACCCTACCATCCATATATACATTCATGTACACAACCCTACCATCCATATATACATTAATACATTCATGTACACAACCCTACCATCCATTAATACATTCATGTACACAACCCTACCATCCATTAATAATTTCATGTACACAACCCTACCATCCATGTATACATTCATGTACACAACCCTACCATCCATATATACATTCATGAACACAACCCTACCATCCATATATACATCCATGTACACAACCCTACCATCCATTAATACATTCATGTACACAACCCTACCATCCATATATACATCCATGTACACAACCCTACCATCCATATATACATTCATGTACACAACCCTACCATCCATTAATACATTCATGTACACAACCCTACCATCCATTAATACATTCATGTACACAACCCTACCATCCATATATACATTCATGTACACAACCCTACCATCCATTAATACATTCATGTACACAACCCTACCATCCATATATACATTCATGTACACAACCCTACCATCCATTAATACATTCATGTACACAACCCTACCATCCATTAATACATTCATGTACACAACCCTACCATCCATTAATACATTCATGTACACAACCCTACCATCCATATATACATTCATGTACACAACCCTACCATCCATATATACATTCATGTACACAACCCTACCATCAATATATACATTCATGTACACAACCCTGCCATCAATATATACAATATTTTGTTATGTTTTCTTCATGACGTGTGTGATATATTTCGTTTCTGATACAATATTTGTTTTGGCGGGGTTAGCATTAATAATCTCTTGTAATTATTTTTCATTGTCATAAAAGATGCAAGACAGAAGACCTATTTTTAGATTTAAAATTATAATAAATACTTTGACGTTTGTTGACATTCGCCCTAACTGCCTCGCCTATGTTTGCTCTAGCCTGATATTGTTTTCTCAGAGGGGGGGGGGGGGGGGGGGGGGGGGGGGGGGGGGGGGGGGGGGGGGGGGGGGGGGGGGGGGGGGGGGGGTGGGGGGGGGGGTGTGGGCGTCAAAAAATGTCCTGGCCGCCTAGGTGAAAGGTAAGTGTGTTACCACTGTGCCACCCTTAAACGTGTATCAATGTACACAAGGAGTAGTCAGGTAGTTATTTGTTAACTTTTTCTTGTGAAATGTTTTCCAAGAGGTTATAACATTGGTACTCACACCTACGCAACTAAACGATATCTAATTGGAAAAGGAAACTTGTCGTTGGATGTAGTGTTTGAATTCGTCGATGAACAATTTCATATGTTTGAACTGGTAAGAATGTTCTTATTTCATTAAGGAAAAATAATAATATATACAAAACAAAAAAGTAATATGTATTTATCAAAAGAAATAAAAGAGTAATGTGGCCTTTTGATAAAGAGGAAACTCGACACTCGACACTCGTCGGTTTTATGCTTGCTGTTCTGTTCATACCGATCTATCTCGTTTTATGTTTGCTCAGAAAGAATAACCAAGTAATTTCGTAACGTGGAACTAGTTAATGTGTGAACAATGTACATGATTATAGCCAAATACAAAAAATATTAAATAAGACGCATTTAAATGTGATAGATTTATATATCGTCCGAATAACCGATACAGTGTATCCTGCTGGTTAATCAAACATTGTTTGAAAAGTGTCGTGTTTTGCATTCCCTGACATTTGTCTTTACCATGGACGCATTATACACCAGTCTTTACTTAGCTATAGCAGTACAGAATGAGTGCATCATCCATACAATTCGTCACTTGTGAATTCCGGGAAATTAATCCTAAAAATCGAGATAAATATAATTGAGTCGGTATATATCTGTTGTAATAAATCATTGAATGAAGTTAGACGTGTTATATATACTCGATGGTACGTCTAGTCTGCTGGTTACGTGATCACCACCCCGTTTCTCATTTTGAGGATGAGTATATTGTTGGTGACGTCGATGAAGCTTAGAACGCTTACTCTACTGGAGCTCACCTGGTTTTATTCTCCTTGTACTCTTACAAGTCTACGTCTATTTGGTTAATATTTTGCCGTTTTTATCGATTTTGAGTAAGGATTACTTTTTTAAAAGTCGATTATCTCCCGGTGTTTTTCCAAGAAATATTCCATATAAATAATGAAACTAATGACAGACACGTGACCATCTTTGATTTGACAGTTGAAGTTTTACTTAATTGCTTTTTCTCTTTGTTTTCAAGACTATGCACATTTATTTGTAGGCTTCTTTGGTATCTAGATGTGCATGTTCAATTATACGACTAATTGGAAGAAAAACACAGAATTATTTTGTGAATACCACATGTTGATGGACAAATATTGATTATAAAGAAGAAAGAAACATAAGATGATTAAAGTCAATATCAGACTTATATCAAGATAGAATCAATAAACATACGTAGTCGGCAAGATCCTGTGTGATCTCTTGTTAACAACGTTCATATTAACACACAAATAACATAATTTCGTTCATGATGACAATAATGATAATAAAGTATTAGTATGTAGACATAAATGTATGGTCGTAGTTATATGTAAAACTGCAGTTTAACAGTTGAATAAGAATCTTAAATCAATCACATATGCTAAACATGCGCTTATACAATTTAAATACTTCGTTAAATAAATGACAGTTGCATTTACTTTTGAAATAAGAACTTTTACAGATATGAAATCAAATGGGTAATAGAACAACGTCCCAGCGAATAATTACACGTCTAAACGGTTTATATATTATGTGGTACTTAACATAAAAACCAAGTCGTATAACTACAATGATTTCAACAGCTAGATAGTAGAACATGCATATATGAAAAGAGATTGTCATATTACATGATATCGAATGGTTATTAGTTTATAATTCCTTCCTGTCCTGCAGGATATATTTCTAGGTACTGGTATTTAGGTGATGGAGTCGTAAAAACGATGGTAGTCGGTCGTGCTCTGAAAAAAAAAAAAAAAATATAAGAAGGTAAACCTATTTGTGATTTATTTCACAGACATCAATATTAGTTTATGATAGTTATGTGCAGATTATTCCTTTTTTGTTTGAATACATATGTGTATATATAGAAAAATATTTGCATATACAATTATCGAAATATACTGTAAAATGAAACTGAATATTGGATACCAATACAAAATGTTCGCTTTGCTGGTGTAATGGCGGACACAAAAGAAGGCAGAGGAACTGACTGATAATTTCGGTATGCCTGGATTCGGTGCGAAAGTATTACACGCCACTAATAAAGGAAAGATATCACTAACCACTAAAGAAAGAATGCCACAACAATATAAACGCATCCTTTTTATTCAGTACTGAGCTTGCTCACCTCGACAAAAGTCGGAAATCCATACAGCCGAGCATCGAGGTGAAGCAGCCCTTTATCCTCCAGAAAAGACCCTGGAATAAAGTAATGATGTGTATGGATATGGAGTTCCTCAAGTGCATGTTTAAAACTACGTTGGTATGTTAATGAACATTCTAATTTGGTTAGAGTTATGTTTTAACTTCAACATCCGTTTGCGATGATTTTTCTTACTTCCCTTCTATATTTCCTAAACATCAACATCATTAATAAGTGTTAGAATGACGAGAGATCAAGCGACATGCTACAATGTTATTTATCATTCCGTATAAACTGTATCCGCCTGTAATACTAATGATTAGTTAATATTAAAGGGCACTTTTCTGTCATTTGTGAATGCAATCCACAAAGGTTACCACTACTTTTGTTTGATTGATTACGATAAGATACTTACATTGCGTCTGGTTGTCCATATTGTAGTGTGCCGATAGTAAACACTTCTTGTAGTCTTTGGTCATGTCAAACTTCGTCCAGTAAGCGTTTATATCAGCGTCAGGTATGGCCGTATTGTAAATTTTAACCTGTCAATTAAATAATGGCTCTTTAAGACGAAGTCATTGTACAGTATAAGTATTTAGGTTTTATGAAGAATTGAAATATCATTCTCCCACGATAAGATGTTTTCAAATAGTCAATGTTCAACAGGAATATTAATGGAAACAGCTCATTAAAATCAAAGCAGATTGCCAACTATTTTACTGAAATATATATATTCTTTTTTTTTATGAATGAAAGGAAGAATTATAGGGAAACATCAATTTGTCTCGTGTATAATTCGTTGATAACGGGGCTAGGTTTTATTAAGTCTTAGACAACTTCACCTCATCTACCATGCCGTTAAAGAAGCTATTGTTGTCTCTGCCAAGGAACAAGATGTCACTAGTATTCTGAAATAAAATAGATCGCTCTTGAAATGACGATAAACATACACATTGTATATATACATTGATTTAGAAAGATATGTTGTTATATAGGATTTTTTTTAATATGTGTTGGTCAGGCGATATATCCAGCACGTGGAATTTCCATGAACCGATAGAGCTTTGATGATTTATCCATTCTTTATCAAATTAATTTCAAATATACGAAATCACACGACAGCTTTGACGCTATCAAATTTTCCATACCCACACACGCTGCTGGTGCGGAAACTAGAACCACTCTAATATTTTATTGGCGACACCAGGAGGAAAAATTGGGACTTAAAATACGATATGAAAGACGAATATTTCCGTTTACTATGATAACCGTCCAGTAAAAATAAGTCAAATTAACTACCAACAAATATCAGTATAGTGGCTAGATGGTAAGATATATTCTTTCATTATTTTTGACGTTGATTTCACATAGACTGGCTAAGTAATGTATTTATGTACCTCGTTAAATAGGACAAAATTAGACATACCCAGGTAAGCTCTGGTATCCCATATATCCTCTTATCTTGTGTAGGAAGGCCGGTTGTGCCGTCAACATATAAAGTCACTCTGTTATCTGAAATAGACATATGAGGTTGAATGTATATCAAGAATCATATTGAAACCAACACATTCGAATGTTTTTATTATTTTTTTTCTTTAATATCACTTTTATATCAATACTCTTATATATTAAAATAACAGTCGTATGACACGTACGTTGGGCTTCGTAAACTGTAATGATATGTGTCCACGTTTCCGCCATTAAGACTCTTGTACCGTCGATTATACTATCTCCAACCTTTACGTGAAATGTACTGCTCTCAACATAGAGACAAACGTCACCAGACATGGAACACATTATTGGCTGTTTTGTGGTGAGATAGCCAGCTGACAAGTAGACCCATGCCTCCAGACTGAAACTAAAACCATGTAAACACAGTTAAATTTATGAACAACCATGCAATTGTTATGGAGATGCTTTTGAATTTGTTTAATTATACCCCTGTATGTAAAACATATTGACACGGTGTGTCTTCACGCATTAACGATTAATGACTAATGGGCCAGGAATAGGCTAACACGTTTATTTGTACCAATGTACCACTGGAAAAGTTAATACAAAATTACTATAAATCCTTGAAGGCATAGATAAACACATGTTCAATTTACTTCTTAGTCTGATCTTCTCATCTTAGCTTCCTGTTTAATTTCACAGCACAAAATACAAGAGACCCTATATGGATCCTGGTGCCCACTATTGAATAATCTTTATCAGTCCGATGAAAGACTGATCTTTCCTCCACTTTTCCCTTTCTCCGAATAAATTTATAACATGTGGAACCTAAATATAATGTCTAAAAAGATCTAAGAATTTTCTGAAATGTGTCAAATTTCAATAGTTAAAATCGCATCTCGGCCATTTTGATTTCTGATCAGGCTCATAATGACATGATCACAATTAAGGACCAAAGGGAACATGCGAAATGTGAGAACCACACCTCCAATACTTTTCAAGCGATGGAAATAGCAAACCTTTTACTGTCAAAATCTAAGATGGCCGCCTTATATTTATATAAAGGGAAACATAATGTAACAGTGGAGCGGTCTGTCATTGGATCGTTGCGTCCTTGGTCTGCCTATAAAGGGAGACTTATATTTTCATAAATGAATGAAAACAAAACCCATGGCTATAACGTTCATTATGTAATCGACAGGCCGGAATCCAAATTTTGTTTGCATAAAACTTGAAATCTAATTACCTGTAATCGATTGATAGTTGATAAAATGTGCCTATCTCTCCATATGTGCTGCCATTTAACTGCAACGCTTTATTCATTCTGGAAAAGATCAATGTTCTGAAGAGTGAAGTAATGATGACGTATAGTAACATTTTACAGTTTTGTTGTTTGCGTGAGTCTTAAAAGGTAGCGCAAAGATAACGTTTGAGGTCACTACAAGTGTAATACTATAAATAGATATTCGTGGTATCCAGGCTAAGACGTAAAGGAAATTGCTTCAGCTGGCCACGATACGTAATGAAAGAATACCTTTCTGTACAGCTGTACTGGAGGTTAGACCAATGGGAGCCCGTCTGGTTGTAGGAGAACACACCCAGCCTTCCGCCATGTATCGACACATCCAACACATACCCTGAGTCCACCAGGATCCTGTCTCCTTGGTCAACACAAACTCTGTATAATTATATAACAGAATAACTTAAATGCTAAACATTCCAAGAGCCAATCAATAAAATCCTAAATCTGAGAAAAGGCATTGTCCATAAGAATAAGATACAATATAAACATGTCCATGTGATGTGATAATTACCGCCCGACATGTTTTAGATAAAAAATCGTTTTAATGAGAGTTTGGTTTTACGAAAAATATCTGACGTTGAATTCTTACTTTTCGCCGGGTTTTCATTACTGTATTGTTATAAATGTATATGTTTTTATTCATTTCAGATGACATGATACGCATCTCCCGTTATTTAGCATAACAAAGCTATAGCGAACCTCAGAATTCCTACAGACGGACTATGCTCTATTGTCCACCTGTATCCCTGACCCAACTCCCAGCCTGTCAGGTCTGGATCCTGCCACAACAGTGTCGTGATTCCGGCCGTATTACAACCGTGATATAACGCATACGCGTACGACGTGCTTGGAGCAATTCCCGAATCTACTAGCTGTAAGTATAGAAAGAAACTCATCTGATTTATTGCATACTTCTGCTTCATGAGTGTAGATTTATAGTACCTGTGTTACAGTACGTTTGATTTTTATTAACTCAAATACATTTGCATGCTGCAGACAACGTGATTTAGACTTTTAGCTGTAATTGTTCACTCGTTTAGTAATAGCGTTTATGATAACCAGACGATTTTGAAAGAGCATCATTTGTACTATTACATACAATTATAAATAATGTATACAATCTTTTCCTAGAAGAGATGCGTTTCTCAGTGAGAAATCACACATCTTATGTATTACACTTTAAGAGGATTCTTATATACCTACCCATATTTGAAAGCCTTTAACATTTCCCCGGTCGTTCAGGTTAAAATGTTTATGTCTCCAAGTCAATAAATAGTACTTCCGGTTGCTTTGGTAACCCAATATAAACCCGATAACACCATATCCTTCACTACTTTCGACAAAAGTAGTCCCGGTGAGTGTCACGTGGTCAAATATCTGCTTCCCTATAAAGACAATTGTAATTCTACATACGACATCAGTGACATTGAGTTCAACATGTATTCTTTTTCAAACTATAACCTTTTTTGATACTTTCATTTTTATGGCACGTGAATAGAAACGAAATGAAAAAAATAAATTCTATATATATATATATAAATCACATCTATCGTAGTTATTACATAATGGCATTAACATATGTATATACTGAAAGCCTAACAACGATATTTATGTCCATACCAATCAGAGCCACTGGTTTTAATGTTGATTTGGACTGATGAATATATCGGCCTTTGTTTTGGACTGACCACTCAGGCGAAACTTCTGTCGTCCACTGTGGATTAAGGTCCAAAGTGAAGTAACGCGAGAACGTGGCGTTTGCGATATTTCTATTGTAAGGACATATGTCGTCAAGATCCGGAGTTCCGTCAGAATCCAAGTCAAGGTCACATGCATCACCCCTGCTCTTGTGACCTGTGTAAACGTGTATTAATGCAGAATGTCGAAATTTGTCTTACTTTCGTTAGAATAGATAAATTTGTATACCCATTTTTACATAAATCTCACACTATTAGTTTATTTAAATGAGGTGGATGTCATTTATAGAAGACAAGGTTGAACAAACTTAGAAAAGTTTGCATCCAACGTAATATTGGCTATTTTAAAACCATAACAATATCAGCCATACAATACATCCCTTTCACAGTTATGGACATGAACCAGATTTCCATCTAGTATATCAAGAAAAAATTCCGGTGATTTGTGAGTTAGTTTTACAGGTTTTTTTTAAAAACACAATTTCACAAAATACAAATAATTTCTTACCATTCAGCATTTCCTGTCCAGGATTAGCGACATAAACACAGTTATCGGCCTTGTTAGACACACCATCTCCATCGATATCTTCATCACACGCATCACCTAATGGACACGGTATCTACTCATAATATGTCCACTGTAATCAACGTGCTAGGATCTGTCATTTAAATGGATATCTGGCATTTCTACTAACAAGTGACGATTGAAGTCAACATGATTATAGTGCTATTTTATGGAAGCTGTGTTAATCGACAAGGCATCTTGAAAGGAGGTGAATGGTACATACATCTGACATGATTATAACATACGTTGTATATGATGTATTCTTCATTATTTTCATTGATTTTCAAAAAAATAAATATTTAGCTCAAATAAGTCTTTCATTCAATAAAACTAGATAATTTTGAGTATTTGTTGAAAAAAACCTTTCAAAAACAATCAATTTTGTGCAACTTAACCATTTGAAATGTGATCTATAACACTTTCAGTTTGGGAGGAGAATATCCTGCTATTGTCTACTTGCATGGTCTTAACATAAATGGGATGTTCATTGTGTTCCTAGCTACAGGCACGATAAATAAGAGTGGACATAGAATATATACTTAATGTTTCTGTAGAGGTATTTCTTGGTCAATATAGCCACTAATGTATGTCATACTTAAGCATACGGAATAGGGTAGTAGATGACACGATGAAACACATACCGATTCCGTCGTTGTCGCTGTCTGTCTGTACCGAGTTTGGAAAATGTACACAGTTGTCTTTAAAGTCAATTACACCATCACCATCGCTGTAGTGTAAACATAATATATTGGGATACATTAAAATATCTTCATCTAATATATTTTCTTTTTCAGAAAGGCAATTGTTGTGTAATATGTCACATATGTACACTTAATTATATATGAATAATGTGGACATATATAACAAATTCGAACATATCCGTGGACAAAACAGCTGTTTTATATCCATTTAAGCACAATATGAAGAATGTCATTAATTCGAGATACTGAGTTTTATTTATTTATCCTTAAGATCGTTCTTAATTTTTTTTTCATACGTAAACCTGGGCTTATTTGTTCTTCTTCTAGGGATGCAAAATATGGATTAACACAGAAAATTGAGTTACACATATATTTTACAAAATATCAATTATTTCTTATTATCGTCATTTCTTGTTATCGTTGCACCTAAGCATACGTAAGAGAAATAAAACGACATTACACCTAATTACCTGTCCTGTCCATCACAGTCATCTCCGACCTCGTTCTGGTTTGTGTCTGTCTGTGCAGCGTTAGGGAAGTTTTTACAGTTATCACAAATATCTCCAACCGTGTCACCGTCCGTGTCTGTCTGAGCTGTCACAAAAAAATATACGTATGTTCTGCCCGCATACTCATTTTGAGTTACAACTGTAGAATGTCGATATTTTGCATGAGGGAAACACGAGTAAAATATTGGCATATTCTAACATAGAAGTGAAAAAATACGTTCAATTGGAAAAAAACATTCAATTTTTCATTATTGAAGACGAAAAGAGAAAAAAAAAAAAAATGGTTAAAACGAGAAAGAAACATATGCAATTTCTAAGTTTTCTATTGTTATTCGCTTTCAAACTTGTTTGAGTTTGGCAAAGCCTACAGCAGAAGCGCGCAGAAACTTCCGTTTGAAAGAAATGACAGATTCCAGCGAGGTTAATAGGAAAATCGTTGTAATTCGTCAAAAATCATCACTCGTGGCAATATGCGCATGATTCGCGTGATGTTTCGCATGACGTATTTTTCAATCAAGTATACGTACCTATATTGGCTTCGTACGGACAGTTATCAAATCCGTTTAGAATGGTATCGCCGTCAATATCGTCATCACATACGTCACCAAGTCCGTCACCATCGACGTCAGACTGGTCATAGTTTACGTCATTGATACAGTTGTCACAGTCGTCACCACGACCGTCTCCATCTATGTCGGTCTGCAATCTGTTGGCAACGTATTGACAGTTATCCTGAAATTGTCAATATATTGTATTAATATCTAATACGTTATTATCCCGTGATTATCAAAATGATACTATCCATACTTAACATAAACTGATGTAAATAATCTATAGTTTTATGTCCTTTGTCTTCCTTGGCAGTATTATAAAAAGAAACTATGATGAACAGACTCTTACATTCGTTATTGGAACAGCAATACATACATTAAAATGCAATTGACTTGCTGTTTTCAAATTTTCTAGTGCAATGGCGTATGCCGCGGTGGAGTTTTCCATTTCATCATTTTTACGACATCGTTGTGATTATGTTTTGTTTACTCTCAATTATACAAATGACAGTATAATTAACAAATCTCCTGTTCAAATTGAAAGCATATTATTATTACAATAGAAAATCGAACATATTTAAAATTCCAATGCAAACCGTATTCTTGTGAGAAGGAAATATCTCCTTCATATAAGGAGAAATAATAGTATTCTCCTTATATCATCAAAAAGATTAACACTCTTACATCTACGTCGGCAATGTAATCGTTGTCGTCATCATCATCACACACATCACCCACGTTGTCCTTGTCGTTGTCCTCCTGACCGCCATTAGCCACATATTGACAGTTATCCTGCAATTACAACAACAAACCTAAGACTGAATCATTAACATTAAAATCAGCCTTTAATTGTATGAACAATACTATACAGAATACTATACAGGACGCATAGTTGAACATAACAAAATAGCTTCCCTTTTCATACTTTGTCAGGGCAAAAGATACTTATCATGAAATAAAACCAGGTTCGTCATTTTACCAGTGCCTATAGGTCGAAGTAGGGTATAACTGTCAGGAAAGAGGACGTTTATTGCATGAACAGCGACATCACCACACTTATCAAACAGCTTAACAATGTGACAAATACATGTATGTGTTACCTGTCCGGATAGATATTTGATATATATAAATACAGACTAAAATGTTGAATACCTGAAAATGGAAACAAAAACAAATCGTCAAATGAAATTTCTTTTAGTGTCGCTTGTATACGTCGTCCTTTTTTTGAAACCAAAGAAAGTTAACTTACCGCCATACAGCTCTCAGCACTACAGGGAATAATGGCGTCTGATATGCCGTCCCCGTCGGTGTCGTTGCCACATTGAATGCCGTCACCTGCCCACCCACTCCGACACTATATAAAATCATGTAACCCTTTTTATATGTTTCCTGTCTAATGAAATTTATTTTTCATTTACAATCATTATTATACTAACTTATTCATCAAGCTTTGGTTTAAAATACCTCAAACAGTCGAAAACGCACGACGTTTGAATTCTAATACATGTACAACTCTGTCTATAAGTGTCATTCATCAGAAAAAAGCACCAGGGATAAGAAATTTATAGTGATCGACGTATTCTATCATGTTATAAATGCTCAAAACGAACAATATCATAAGTTACTTACCGTACAGCGAAATCCCCCCAGTGTAATGTAGTGACACTCAGCGCTAACGTTACAGTTGTTCTCCCCGGACAAACAGAAGTCGCCCAGTCTACAGCCAATGGTTGGGTTCCCAATATAACCAGGCAAGCATTCCCCACAGTAGAAACTTCCCTGGAAGGTAAAGCAGTGCTTTACTTCACTGGCTATGTGGTTTAGGTAGTGAAGGATAAATTTTTGAAACACAAAGTATAATCAAACCAATAAAACATTTATCAATGTTATTGTGTTTCTCTTTAAAACCTCCTCAAAGGTAGAATGTTAATGCATTAGAGTATGCATTTTGTTTCTCTTTTATTTTAACGTAAATCTTAATTTGCTTCCAAATTGAGCGTTTTGTTCTTAAATGACGAAAACAATACACGACTCTTGCAATCCTGTCTTAAGAGACATACATATATACAGGTTGGGTTTTTTAAGAGTAGTTTCGCGACTTATTTTTAAGGAAGCTGTGAAAATGCATTTCATCCAAGGCAGGGAAACCAAAACAGAATAAATAAAAAGAGAGGCAAAACTACAGCCATGAACATATCAAAACATACGATAGTATTATGACAGTAAGCGTTGACGTCACATCCGCCATTGCTGAATAAACATTCATTGATATCAGTACAGGTTTGGTTTTCTGGCGACAATACATGGTTTTGCCAATAATATGTCTGTCTGTGTATGGCTATGGTCAGAGCATCCTCGTAGGTCCCTATGTAGCCGAATGGACACGCCCTACATTGGTAGCCTGGGGACGTGTTGATGCAGGTGCTGGAGTTCCAACAAGGTTCGTAGACTACGCACTAAATGAAAACCAAAAACTAATTAAACTAATCACTTCTATTACATTGTATTAACAAATGCTCATCGACATATAATTAAATACACATATATATATATAAATATAGCCTTACTTAGATTAATAGCTGTCTTGAAATTACATAAACTGAAGTCAATTTTTGTTTTGTTTTGTTTTTGTTTTTGTTTTGTTTTTGTTTTTTTTGTTTTTTTTTTGTTTTTTATTTATAATTAATGTTACCTTATAATTATTGTATAAAAAATAAAACAAAAGATAATTAGAAAGAAAGAACGAAAAAAAAGAAAAAGAAAGAAGACAGAAAGAAAGAAAGAAAGAAAGACTTTAAAAGAAAGAAAGACAGAAAGAAAGAAAGAAAGAAAGAAAGAAAGAGATTATTAAGAATGAGAGCCCTCTTGTATGAGGACACATTATTGTCAAAGAGCTGACCCCAGGGCTCCCCAACCCCGGCAGCTTTCTAATAGATGGGGGATTAAAATTGATTTGTTGGGAAAAAAAAACAAAAAAAAAACATAAATTGTATTCCTTAAAATATATTTGGTGGGATATGCTAAAACATATAAGTTAATGGTATTTAACTGCTTCATTGGAGTTTTAATTGATAACCCAAGTCCCAAATTGCACATCAGATTATTATGATATTGAAATGCACACATGATATGTATTTGAAAATATGACCTTTTCTATCGATTTGATAAAAAAAATAAAAACAACTTATACAATTTACAAAATATAAGATGGAAATTGATATCCTTAATTGGCATTTGTTAAATGCATATGCATGTTAGCCTTTGCAAATTTTCTTGTTTTAGCATCACGTCCATTCATGTTTAGAACAATCTACTTATGAAGTATTACTTTCGAACTACTATACTACTATACTATACATACTTTAGCTGCCCCCCCCCCCCCCCCCCCCCCCCCCCCCCCTGTTGCTTCGCGTTATCTCATAACATGTCTGTCTTGTCTGATACATGGCGTGTCATTCCTTGTTCAGGTTACGTTAATTAAACAATACATAAAAATCCACAATGTACTATACCTCGTCGATGTCAAAACAGGTGGCACCATCTCCTGTAAACCCATCCGGACAAGGGAGACAACTGTGACTGTATGTATCTAGTCCCGTCTGATAGTTATAACATTGCTGTGTTGTATAACAGACAGCGGTATCACCTAAACAAGGGCACTGGACATTAGAGATGCATGGTACACAACTTTTAGTGTCAAGGTCAAGGTAAGCCCTCCTCGGACATGTATCACAGCTATGTCTGGTGTTCGATGATTCGTACCCTATTGGACATGTCTTACACGACGCTTGTCGTCTTTCATCCTGGTAGGTCCCGGGACCACACAGCGTACAGAGCGCTGTAAAATATTAGAAATACATCTTCCAACAAATCCGCATTTCGTATATAGCGTCGAAATTCCACATCATATTGAAATGATCATACATATACTAGTAAATAGATCGGCGCAAAATAAAGATTTCGTGATGTCAATGCATACCTTCGAGCCTAATATTTGCAGACCATGTTGAATACTTGTACTCTATATTCAAATTAAAGCAATCAGAAATATTAGATATGCATATCAACTTTTAGAATGGTTTCAAAATATCCTTACACCGACTTATGTTTATATCATGTGTTACATTGAAGTATGCCTAACATTGTATTAAAATGGAAGTGCTAATAATGTTAGTGAACATCATTAGCAGTAAAATGCTATACCTGAATGCTACATACCGACAGAACCATCAGAGTACGTTCCCTCCAAACATTCAAACCTCTCTCCCTTACGACAAGCATACCCTGGCTCACAGGGCTGACACTGCTCAGGGCAATCATCATCCGTGCAGTTTACGTAGTGAAAATCTGGACACGGTTCTGCGTACCCGTCATTGCACAACTATAATGAAGAAATATAAACACCGTTTCAATAACCCGTTTATTGAAACAGTGTTTAACCCAATTAATAATAATTTACCCAAAACTGGATGAAAATAATAAAAAAAGAAATATAAGATTCCACTAAAAATGGTCTAATTCTTAATGAGCTCAAGGCGACGGTAATGTAAAATAAACCACAGCATCGGCACACAAGAACAAGGAAATTATTTTATATTTACACCAATGAGGATATATTTCGTACCATTGAACATAATTTTATATAACTTAACCCTAACAAAATCCGCAGAGACGATATGAGATGTAATGTTTCTTGAACCAAATCGCCATATATCTTTCTACTTCCAATGATCGAAATTAATTGTAACAGACCCCGGTCTTTAACTCATAGCAGATTCAGGTGTATTCATGATGATTAAAACAACAGATAATACCAACATAATAACAAAATCGAGGATGTAGGATTTCATAGAAATAAATCAAATTACACAAATTACACATTCATTTTCAGGACACGTCTATTAGTTTATATCTGACGTCTGTTCATAGGGAAATCATTTTCTCCTGTTTTGTTAAGTATCATTGCGTATTGCAATACAATCTTTTAGAAGCGAAATATACAAGATCATGATATTACTTATTTAAAAGCTATCGACAAAATCGCATTTTATATCAGATTAATTTTAAGCGTCATATCAAGAGATTAAAAACGTTAAAAATATTAATATATAAATCAAGATATAAAAATAAAGAGAACTAAGCGAGCATGCTCAAAAAAACAATATACAACAAATTGGCTACCCAGCCAAGGGGACATGTGGTGCATTCAGCAGCGAGTCCAAACGAGTGTTCAGTTGGAGAACGTCCACATGTGGAGTTTGCCTGAAGAGGATCACAACGTCCACACGGTAACGAGGTACCATCTCCTACACAGTAGTTACTGGTGAGACATCGCTCACATGTCGTCCGGTCTGTGGAAAATGATATCTAATATCAAAATCACACTATGGATGTATGCTGGTCCTACTAAAATTTGTACTTGCCTCGAATTTTTTTTTTAAAATTGCCTTAAAAGAGTTTTAAAGATTATGTAACTGGTAAATGTAATAGAAGTAATATTTAAGAGATACCTTATCAGGTGTTGAGAAGTCCATACATACATGTTAAACATTCATCTACAACATATAACTAAGTCTGGCTCTACTGTTATTGTGTTATTGTTGTCCAGATATGAAGTAATGTCTCTTTTTTCTCGAATTGCATTCAATGACTGTAGACAATACCTACATGTTTCACCTTTGAAAATAGTGCTGAATACCACTCACAGTAATCAAAAAGGAATTTAGAGCAACCGACGAGTTCCAAGCGCATTCCCACATGGTTGTGCCAGGTTAAAGGATATATCCGGATAATGTGTGTGACGATTTCCGGATCCAATGTAATGGTAACTATTGTATCCCTGTCACTGTTGGCTTCTAAAGTCTTCACAGATAGCAAATACAAACTTATTTTATATGTCTACAAAATTATTGGGTTGTATATTATGTTTTGTAACGGTATTGCAATATAACCACAGGATATCTAATTAACGATTATCTTGACTTTGGCTATGGACCATTTCTTGAAAAACAAGATTAAATACGGGGATGTGTTAAGCTGATGACAACTGTTTATATCAGAATAGAATAAATGCAAACTCAACATTCTTAATAGCTAGTTTTAGTTTTGTTTCAAAACAAATACGCACCGTGTTACCCGCATCATTTGTATAATTGAACCACGTGACCCCGTCGCTACTGTATGTGATAGCGAGACTTGTGACCCAGTTATCCTCATCCGCCTGTCCCTGTACCATAAGTTTATTGATCTTGTAGGATGTATTTAGAGATACCTGTATCCACTGGTCATGGTTCTCTACTGGAGTCCAGCCTCCGTGTATGCTTCCAATTTCATCTAAGTGTTGAATACAAATTAATTTTATAAGAAAACATAATATATATAGATTCTGACCTTGACAAAATCTAAAATTATTGGAAAATCACCAGAGCCTCCTCAATGCTTTCCGAATGTTGGACACAATTTAAAAATAGTAACGACTTTGAATAATTAGATAACGACATATTATATTTTCGATAGTATCTAAAGCTAGCTTTTAGAATGTTAATCCACATAAAACCTAATATAATTATATGTCTTCCAGCCCAATATATGTCTTTGTTCTGTATCCTAAAATCAAGACTATGATTATGTTATGCTGTAAAACTAAGATTTTCTTCAATTACAAACAAGAATGAAAGTTTCATTGAGGATGTGAGAAGTAGTTCCAGTCTAGTAATTAAAGTTTCCCTCAAATTTAATGACACATGTGAGCTTGTAAATACACACTTACGTGGAATTCCAGGGAAGTTCAGTCGGGCACGACGAGGATTCCCCTCATAAGAGAAAGATGACGCCGTAATGTCTTGTTCTCCTATGTGTCCATGCTCCATACCTAATGCTTGATCACATCCTCAAAAATATATCCGTATTCGTCAGTTATAAAACTAGTCTACTCTACTACTTCCTATGACTTATGATTCGAAAAGTCATTTTTATTTATGTATATACACATCCTGTTCGTTCTACGACAGTGATAATTCTTAATCTCGACATTTATATCGTTTTTGCCATTTGATGACGATTGCTTTCTGCTCGAACTATTGAGTAAGCAATGTGGGACAATATACCCTAATACAGCATTATTTAAGCTGACTTTTTGCTTTTTATTATGACTAAGCATTTCTATAATTTATTACTATTATTAGTTAAATGCTGCGATTTAAAAGTATATATCATGCTTAATTGTTGTTTGCAAGTATAAACACTTGTCCCGTACTTTATGACTAGTAGTGCTTTCAATAACTTTTACATTAAATAAATCTTTACCTTGATGGGATACGTAGTACCCTGGCACTCTGAAATAGAGCTGACCCTTTGTGATGTCCAATGAAAGCGAGTAATTTACTGCACCGTATGTGGCATCGATCAGACACGAATTGTCCACCTCGAACGCCAATGTTGTACGTGACCCTCTTGTTGGAGACCCGCCATCAATGGCGATTATTGAGAAGTTAAGCGTCGTCGTCTGTATGTAGACTTCCGTAAACAGGTCCAGAGACGGGTCGATATCTAACGCAGGTCTGTTTAGACATAAGAAACAAAAGAATAAACTTTGTATATAAGAATTTGGTTTCTGAAAAAGAAGTTACGACCCCGATTACGGCTCCGAACGTGAATATATAGCGTCTCATTTCTCCGAACGTGAATAATATATGAGTACATTATATATGAGAACGCACTTACTGTATGAGATATTTCCTGGACTATCTTCAAAAATTAACAAATTAATTAATGATTTTGACCATTAATTCGATCTACCATTGCGATCTTGGATCCGATTTATTGGCCAAATCTTGTTCAAAGCTATGTACTGATCTTTTCAGTTTTATCATCATTCAGACTCAAATAAGAAATATCCAGGTTTAAAATAACATAAAGTTTATATTTCTTCTGCACTAAACGTTTTGACAGATCTTCACAAGTGTAAATTAAACGAGTTTAAAAAAAATAAGATTAAAGAGTGTACGACATTTGGAAAATAAGATATAGTCAACTAACGTTTCTACAACACTAGATATGTGGTACGTAACGTCACTGTTGTTACCACTGTCGGCGTCGAATGCTGTCACTGTGGCGATGGGTAGGACCTGCAGGGAAGGATCACCTCTTAGATTGAAGTTAGTGTGGTTAAACCCTGGGCAGTTGTCGTTGACATCTTGTACGTTCACCTGATAAAACAGTATCACTCCATTAATCCGGAGTTCAATTCTCCGGAAATAAAATGATAGCAGGATTCCACAAACAAACCTCTATTACGGAAAATAAAATGGATATATACCAAATGATCAAATGTATTCTTTTAACTACCTCTAGTGCTTTCAGTGCAGATGCCCCTGCTTGTAGTACATCAAACAACAAATGAATTTCCACGTAGATTTATTAGTAGATAAAATGTAAAATAATGAATTTAAACTATAGAGTCTTTCATTGATATCTACCTTATTTACCCATCCATATTGTAGTTAACATCAAAATACTTCCTGTACTGGGCCCTTTCTGTAGAACATTACAGTATTTCAGATGATGCATGTACATGTACGAGCAAAACCCGAACGTTATCGGGACAAATGCATTTATTATGAATATGTGTTTCATGACAATCAGCTCCAAGATTAAAGATAATTTGATTGCATTTTATTAAATGTTTTCAGAACGTCTTTTCATAATGGTACATCTAAGAAATATTTAAATATCTTATGCTTACCTTAACTGTGATGGTACCTGTAGGTGGCGGGGTTTTACCCGGATCGATAATCTCCATGACTACGTTGTACGAACTGCTGACCTCATAATCAAACGACGAGACAAGAGTGAACAGAGCGACGTCAGTGTTAACGATGAACGTTTCCGTAGAGTTGTTAATAGTCTCCTCAGAGGTCACAGAGGTGGTGTTAGAGCACTCTGAAACAAAGAATCATTAATAAGTACCCGTACAGAATTTGTCTCCCTATTTTTTTGGAGATTTCCCTTTCAAATGCAAACTTATTTGACCCATTAATAAAGTTTACATGCTTTCCACCGTATTTTGCATGTATCAATGATAAATACATTTCCAAGCTATCAAATCGAACACATTTGCCGACAGAGAAAATATAACATTGTGTTTAGATTGGACGTATGTTAACATAGATATTGATTTAGTATATGTATTTCTCATATACTCCATGTTCAACATATCCATCCTGACAAAGGGAAATGAAACTATTGAGGGAAAAAAAGAACCACTGTTGTGTCATTATAGTACACCCAGTTGTTCATACTTTTAACTTTCAATTCGTTTATTATGTTTTAACATTACGATGTAAGCTGTAGCTGAACAAACTTCGCTGATATTGAATAATTAAGGTGCTTTGCTAATTATCTTACCACAGCAAAACGAGAAGATACTTACCGACATACGATATGCCGTCAACCGTGGTGTAGTTTAGGGAGGTGACGTTTTGGGGTATCGCTGTCTGTGTATTTGCTGCAGTATTGTCCAGTATCGTGAAATGTCTGGCCTCATTTCCTGTAAAGGAAAAATAGTTAACATGCAAACAGATTTGTATCACTCGCCAAAACAGTGCGCTGTATAACTCTTAATTTCAAATAACCCCGCCTGTTCATATTAGCTAGAATGTTCCGAATTTTCAAATACTGTAAACTTTGTTATTTTCGCGGGGGTTAATTTCGCGATTTCGATATGTAACCTATACACGTTGGGGTAATTTTCGCGATCGATCCACCTACGTTAGTAGTTCGAGATTATGCAAATTGTTATTAAAATAAAACGAGTGGGGGGAATTGTCGCGATTAAAAGGACTCCGTGTAATTAGTGTAAATTTCCCTCTCGCGTAAATTTCCATGTTTACAGTAAAATAGATGTATCAAGGGTTTCCCTGCGTAGTGTCCTTAATGAAGACATGTTTTGTTTTATCTTGACATGATTTCAATGATATGAAACGAAGTATCCACAAGGTTACCTCTGAGAATGGTGACATTGAAAAGAGGTCCGACTGAGAAAATGTCGGTGAGGTACAGATGCTGGAGCGTCCCGTTAACATGGGAATCTTCTGATGGATTGATGACGTAATCACTTGGTAAGTCTTCTAGTGGATCAGTAATAAACTGGATGTTTTCTGTTTGTATGTACAGACTAGAGGAACATGTGAGACGCTCGGCGTGGAATATTGACATACGGTATCTCTCACCTACCTGATAAATAGAATTTCAAACATCATAACGTATTCTACATATTTTTTCTCAAAAAGTGTGAAATTATTGTTAAACACGACACAATTAAATAAATAATGTATCCATATATATGACAGCATTATTCTTATGATTAAAACAAATGATAAAGCGGTTTATATAAGATTATATACTGTAAAAATATGTAACTCCAATGTAAAAGCATATAGCATTTCGATATTGTTCTTTCACTCATAGTAGCGCAATCAAAAGTGATCAAAGACATGTAAAATACTTTGATGTACCATTGATAACGTTTCATTATCTTAGCATTATATATAATTTTTTTCTTAATGAAATACGAAAATTATTGTCAAGATAATTTTACTGCTATCTATCAAGTAGCCAGTAGAAATACACTCACTGATAGTTTGAGAAAGACACCCTCGGTCGGTTCAGTGTTTGTTATGACGCATTGTCCACTGACTATAATTCCTGTGTGAGGTATGATTGTGGCGCCACCTGAATCAAAGAAATGCATTCATGGTAGGATACTTTTAATACGGACAGTGTTTTCGATATATATGTAACATCAATATTTGTTATTATTTTCATCAATTCAACATGGAGTATATTTTTCTGATTTCATTTTCGAAACAGCATGGAGGGTAATTGACACTTCACCTGCAACTGATGCTGGATATATATCAATCATCTTGCATGGAAAGTCATTTCCCCTTGTGATGACCTCAAGTACTAAAACGTCATTGATGAAGACCCAAAGGTCATCGCCTCCTCCGACAGATAGTGTCTCGTTCTGGATGCCTTGGTAAACAAATCCCACTCGAATGGCAGACGTGAATCTAAATCAATGTACAGAATTCATTTGTGTGATAATTCTCACATCAACATTTTGTGTTTTGTGCTTAATTCGTTGCGATGGAAAGGTCAGCTTAAAATATCAAAATATCAAACTAATTTCCTTAATGAACATTTATGTACATAGTGTATCTACGATACAACAGGTACATGTATACCATAATACGTTTGTTTAAGAAACATTTTTTGTTTAATTTCCTACCCAAAATTGTGGTCTATACCAAAGCAGTCCGTCTGATTGTCCGCAAACCCAACCCCGTCGACCGGAAAGAATGAATCAGATTCATACCTGTGGAAGATAACATTACGCATCAAAATAAAAAATACACATAATCACAAAAATAAACACAAAATAAAACTCCATTCGGATTCCAGAGACTTAAGTTTGAATTCTATTGATAAAATGCAATCCATTTCATCACTGCGTTTCAGAAACATTGATTACTGTAAGCATAAATGTGCTAGCGGAGGTTACCTGTATGTATGTGCTATAACATGTGCGCATACTAAGTTTTTAAGTATGCATTACCGACTCTCTTTTACCTATGTGTCGGTGGAACTGTTCCGATTATCTTCAGATTAATGGAACTGTATACAGCCAAATTTGTCGCTGAGTTGTCAACGAACCAGGTCGAAAAAGAGTCAGCGCTTGGATTGTTTGATCGCATCAACCATGGGCCAAACGGACTTGGGACGTAAGTTGGTTTGGATGTTACTGCGGTCTCATACCCAACAAAGTCTGGATGTGATTCACTTAAAATATCAATGTATCCGATAATCAAATAGAAATGTTGATATATCAATGACAGAATGGAGACTTTTTATTCATGTTTTAAATACCATTAAATCATAAGCTTATATCTATATAAAATTAGTTAACGCAATCGTAGAAAAGAAAAAAACGTTATTGAAACAATGAAAGTAATTATAATTGAATTTCAAAATCATTGTATACCAGTCCTTTAAACAAATTGTATTCGTATAGCTTATTTCTCTGAATATGTGATTCAATTATAAAGTAGAAACACATTCATTAAAAAGTGCTTAATCAAACATGCATTTAAACACAAGAATTATTAAATTACACGCATACATGTTTATATTCTACGTTAACTGAGAAATAATAGCTTCATTAGAATAGTGAGATAATATAAGGTGCACGTATATACCTAAAGTCATAAAAGACAATCGGCAGAGTCCAGTCGTAGATACCATCTGTTGTAAAATCATTTGTTGAATTTGTCGAGTTAGTTGAATTGTCAATATTTGTCAATGTTGGTAGTACCGCTGTAAGTGTATTTCAGAACAGATAAAATTTGTGAATAAAATATCAGGTTTTATGTTGCAAATAGATTTGACACTTTAAGCGTGAAATTTATATTTTCACAATCAGCCACAAATAGACCAAAATAACTAAACTATCGTGCGAGTACATATTATGATAATCAACACTGATCGACAGATATTTTTGGTTGACAAATGTTTTGCACAGACAACAAAAGCGTTTTGATAATATCAGTTACAATTTCTCATGAAAGCAACCTATACTACACACCTTTCACATTTAACATACCGCAAAATTCCTTTGAGTGTTCACATTTACCAAGTTGTCGATATGGGTGTCGACATAACACTCTACAACATTTGCTGTTTACGGCCATGGTTATACTTTCCTTTGTAGGCTTTTAAAGTTAGTAATACCTTCATCTAACATACGAGGGCTGATTGATATGCTGTGAGCCTCATATTGATGGATCTGAGTTTAGCTCGTTCTTGGTAAGCGAAATAATTATTCCTCAAACATTTCCATCACATGTATTAATATTGATACACATACAGAGTGTAGTTTACATGACAATTGTATATTTAAGTATTGTCAATGTCACTTACCCTTTTCCCTTTGTGTCCTTACTATTGCTGGTTGACTCGGAGGACTAGATATAAAATTGGAACTTCCATCTAGGACAGAAACAACACATACGTATTCTGTGTCGGCCTTAACTCCATCTTCTATAGTGAACGTGTGGGAAAATGAATTAGATGTAATATTGTTAGTGTCAGTTGTATTCAACCCGGCAGCATTGAATGCGTCAGTTGAATTTATCCCAGTGTTGTTAAATGTCTCTGTTGTATTCAACCCAGTATTGTTGAATGCGTCAGTTGAATTTATCCCAGTGTTGCCAAATGTATTTGTTGTATTCAGCCCGGTATCGTTGAATGCGTCAGTTGAATTCATCCCAGTGTTGTTAAATGTATCTGTTGTATTCAATCCCGGTAAATTGTCACTTGATGAGTTTATGTGTAAGGCGTCCTGGACACTGGCTATTGTCGTTGTTAGTACATTTCCGTCTAAACTTGTACAGGTAAGGTTATATCGCCTGGAAATATAACATATCTATAGCCTGAAATGTCTTAATAAATAAACATATGCTATATTGTGCTAATTATTTGATATACATTATACAGTATTACATTATAACACAATTGACGAAAAAAAGGAAGACAACTGTATGACTCGTGCCCTGACCGAGTCTCGAACTCACGATCTACGGCACCTAATCACCTAGCCAGAAATACCCAAATGTATTACTACGTTATTTAACAAATAATTAGCACAATGTATCATATGCACTATATCATGGTGATCCGAAGATAAAGATGTGAATTCCTGTCGTAGTTGTACTCTGATGAGTATTTATATAATATGTACAATTCGCATCCATGTATGTAAATACCTTGCGATCAAGGTATTCATATCATCTAACAGACGACTTCCACTATGATCATGTCAGGATATCGGGCCGACCATCACTGCGCCATTGAAACGTTTTGTTTAAGAACGCCGATGTGGCGCGGCGGTATAGGCTGCGGGTATTTTTGGCTAGACGATTCGGTGCCGTAGATCTTGAGTTCGAGGCCCGATCAGGGCATGAGTCATAAAGCTGTCATCCTCAGTCAATTGTGTTACTATGTTATATATATATATATATATATATATATATATTCATGTTTTAGGAATTTATATTGATTTATAAGACTTAGTAATTGATTTTCATGAACAGGATTATTCCACAATTTTAGAATTTCAGTAAACTATTGCATCCTCTAAACAAGTTTAGCGCATTTTTGTTTTGTTTTTTGGTTTTGTTTGTTTGTTTTTTCTTGAAGAGGCGTACCTTAACATGTTCAAAACTTCGACAAATGATTGATATATGAACTGCAACTCAACGTACAACGTTTAGTTTAGTAAATTCAAATGTAAATACAAATATCACCATGCTTTAGAATCCGTATTAGATATTGCCGTGATGTTGTCCGGTCTCGTCCAGGTAACTGTGATGTCAGTTGAAGTGACCGTTGCCGCAACGACGTTGATAGGAGCTATACATGTAAATAAACAAGAACGCTATACATATATGAATAACTACGAAAGCCGGTTGGGACCATTTTCGTAGAAGAAAATATTTTTTTTCGCGTAATAACGCGAAACTATCGCGTTATATCGCGAAACTAACGCGTTATATCGCGAAACTAACGCGTAATTACGCGAAACTATCGCGTTATTACGCAAAACTAACGCGTTATTACGCGAAACTAACGCGTTATTACGCGAAACTATCGCGTAATATCGCGAAACTAACGCGTTATTTCGCGAAACTTTCGCGTTATTACGCGAAACTAACGCGTAATATCGCGAAACTTACGCGTTATTACGCGAAACTAACGCGTTATTACGCGAAACTAACGCGTTATTACGCGAAACTAACGCGTAATTACGCGAAATATTATTATATGACTGTAATTTCCCCCCTTTCCAGATTGGGCAATTCTAAACATTATCCCTTTGATCAAATATTATTATCAACCCCGAATCCGTGCCTCAGTGTAGAACAAAACATCCCCGTCCCTTACCCCCACCCCCCGGACAAAAGCCCCTTCTATATAAATTTAGTTGGTATACGTTATATACTATTAGTAAATCTGTATTTTTTAATAGTATTTTATCAATAATCATCAATTACATGGTGCCATCAGGTTCCTAAAACATCTCCTTTTTCAGTATCTGTGTCTCAAGTTATAATATAATGACTGCCTTACCAAACATGTTGCTCTGTCTTGTAATCATTTTAATTTTAGGAATGATTAAAATCAAAGAAATGATATAAAAAAAACAAATTGATACCTGTGCAAATAAAGACATTTCACTGTTGATACCCATGAAGACATTAATGATATATTTCTTTTCATGAGAATACAACATCAATGAAAATGTACATATACTGAAACGAAAAAGAAACGCAACTTCAAATTGTAGGTTTAATAAAATAATACTTGTGAGCATTATGTTTAAATTTCATATGTAATAGTTAATATTGAATATTGATGTAACATCCTTTAAATGTTTAGAGATTTTTAAGAACAGGTCACTTTGCTAGAAGGTCATGATTGGTAGTACCCTACGTGAATCCAAGTTGAAATGGCAGCAGTTTTGAAACCGTGCCCTAATATCGTGTGTGTCCTCCTCGAACAGTTATCACATCTCTAATTCTTTGTTGCATTGAGTTCATCAGGGCATTGACTTTCCGTATTGGAATGTTATTCCATTCTTGGACGAGTGCATTTGCTAACTGAGGGAGGGTATTTGGGGGGTTACGGCGATTTCGAATTCTTCTGTCTAATTCATCCCACAAATGCTCGATTGGGGACAGGTCGGGGCTATATGGAGGCCAATCTATAGGAACAATGTTGTGTGTCGCAAGAAAGTCTCTACAGACTCTTGCAACGTGTGGTCTCGCGTTATCTTGCTGAAAGGTTAGATGATGCTGCCTAACAAACGGCACAACATGGGGCCTAAGGATCTCATCCCGATAGCGTACGGCCGTTAAATTCCCATTGACTATCACCAAAGGCGTCTTCAAACCATGGGAGATTCCCGCCCAAACCATAACTGATCCACCCCCAAATCGGTCGTGTTCCAAAACACAGGCGTCAGCAAAACGTTCGCCTCGACGCCGGTACACACGTTGACGGCCATCTGCTCGAAATAACGTGAATCGAGATTCATCGGTGAAGAGCATAGACCTCCAACGTCTCATAGGAAAACGTCTGGGCATATGTGCCGTTGCCCATTGCATACGACGTGCTCGACGTTGCGGTGTTAGTGGTAAACCAACGTACTGTCGCCTTGCACGCAAATTAGCCTCACGCAGTCTGTTGATCACTGTTTGGGGATGAATTCGACGGTTATGATTACCAATCGTATTCCTTGCCGTTTCAGCGGCCGTTAATCTCCTGTTACGCAGGTGTGCCAACCTAAGAACCCGGTCTTGACGTCGCGACGTTACGCGTGGACGTCCTGATCTCGGCTGGTCATCGACTCTTCCTGTTGCGTTAAGACGTGAAACTAATCGACTAATAGTCGATTTGTGAACTCTGAATTGTCGAGCGACGTGAAGTTGCGTGTTCCCTGCCAGAAGCATCGCTATAGCACGTCCTCTATCAACCTTTGATAACCGTGGCATAATTGTAAAAGGAATTATTGTTTGCAAAAGTATTGGCGATGATGTGGCTCAATGTTAGTGATGAATTGATACTGGTTTGAATGAAAAAAGAACGCATATGTTTGTACAGGCACGGTTTTTGATGTTTTTACCGCGCCGGAAGTGCATAGGTCTCTAGTCACACTTGGGTGATTTTGAAGATTGGTATGGGTGTTAGGCAGGGTGCATGTTTATTTCCGCGATTTTTATACAGATATGTATATTTAATACAAAATTAATCACAATTTTCCATGTTGCGTTTCTTTTTCGTTTCAGTAATAATGTATAATGTCATTTTGAACCTTTCTCCAGTCGATCACTATTATTTTTTCAATCCTATGACAGGTAATGATAATCATTCTGTAATATGAAAATGTTGCAGTTTTGTCATATAATAAAGCAGTTATCAACCTGTTTTCAGGTGAATACGATGACCTTCGGCCTCGGGAAATATCATTTTCTCGAGTTGTTTATAAATCATCATATTTACCTGAAAACAGGTCGATAATTGTATAATATCACGAAACGTTTGCGTTATAATGCGCAGCAGGTTATATCAGACGATGAAATGGTTTCAGAGTATCAGATACTTACTGTAAAGATGGAGGGCGAGAACCAAGATTTTTTTTTTCTGTCCAGAATTTTGTAATTCTTTGAGAATGAATAATGCAACATCGTATATATCCGAGAACTAATTTCCTTATTGTTAAACACTATCGTTTCAAAGTTCGTTTACGTGTTGAATTGCTTAAAACAGCACTATCCACTATTGTTAAAAAAACTCAAAATTTCAGCTTGGGATAGGAGGCTAAGCTCAAAATAAAAACTCACTAAACTGTCGTGCCTCATGTCAATACTCTTCAAAAGTAGCCGATACTTCTTATAACTATCAATATATATTCGTGATATAACGCGTTAGTTTCGCGTAATAACGCGTTAGTTTCGCGTAATAACGCGTAAGTTTCGCGAAATAACGCGTTAGTTTCGCGTTATAACGCGTTAGTTTCGCGTTATAACGCGTTAGTTTCGCGTTATAACGCGTTAGTTTCGCGAAATAACGCGAAAGTTTCGCGATATAACGCGTTAGTTTCGCGTAATAACGCGAAAGTTTCGCGTAATAACGCGTTAGTTTCGCGTAATAACGCGTTAGTTTCGCGTAATTACGCGAAAGTTTCGCGATATAACGCGATTTTTTTTTGATTTTCTTCTACAAAAATGGTCCCAACCGGCTTTCGTAAATAACTCATTCGGCGAATGATGGCATGATATTTATGTCTTCAAAGGCATTTCAATCATCGGTATAATAGCATCACGTGGTTGAATGAATATCAATTTGCAAGGATTCGAGAAGAGTACCGAAATGCCAAAAACTGAAATTTATATAAAAAAGATAAATAAATAAATAATAATTTGAAAAAAAATCTTATTTACTATTTAGAAAAAAACTTACAACAGAGAAAAACCATCGGGTCAGCATTAACAAAGTACATCGGATTTTGTGACATCTTGTTTGAATTATAGTCCAATGATATTCCCATTGCCCCTGGTGGTGACCCACATGTGCCACCGGAAATGACGTCCTGTATCTTCTTCAGGGTCTCGATCATGTAACAATCACATCCAATCTGTTGGTTTCCCGTCAAATCACTAAATCATCAAAATATAACCCAAAACATACGACAAACGATAAATAATGAAAAGTAAGCAAAACTAGCATATCATGGTACATTTTGTATTAGGTCCCGAGAAAAGCATTACATCAGAAAATTACAGAACATATGTTTCTAAAAAAAAAAACTCTCGACGAATATGATTGAGGCCATTAAAATGACATTAGAATCAAAATAAACACACAGAAGAAAACAAGAATACGTTTAACAGATGAAATATGTTTGTTTGTTTGTTTGTTTACGTTCATTCACATTGTAAGGACAAACTTTCAAATAAAGATACGAGCTGTTTACAACGAGCAAATAAAATAATCACAGAAAAATTTAATACGTTACAAACACGAAATACATAAACGGAATAAACAATAAAATAATTTGTTGATACCTCACACAGATATGCCTATGATATGGTAACGTATTCCACTTTGATTTGGTTCTAGATTAACACCGAATGTGAAAGATGATCAAATTACTAACTGAATGGTTATAGCATATTGGTGGTGTTTTGCAATATGAAGCAATCGTCTTTCATCACAATAACATCTGTTGATTGAAATATAATTATAACGCCTTTATTTAAGATGAGCTATTTTCAACGACAAATCGTTAAACAACATCTTAAAATCATATCTTCCGGTGTAGAAAATGTAAATGAAATATGTACGTACAGTTCAATGAAAGCCAGGCTCTCTTCCAACTCATCAAAAGCTTCTCTTTCAAACGTCGTCAGTTGATTGTTACTTAAATCTATGGAGGAGAGGGCCGCCAAATTTGTCAAAGCAGGGAAGAAGAAAATACGATTATGAGAAGCATCAACTATCTCAACAGATTCGAGACCTGAAAACGAACCCGGCTCCATGTAGCTGATGAGGTTATAGCTCAGCAATCTGAAACAGAAATGGATATATTATGTGTATTAATTGATACCAAGGCCAAGTACCACTCTACGTATATATTTATCAATATATACCAAGGCGGTCATTGTTACTTTATGGTCATCACTTGTTCTTTTGAAGCACTTATAGCAATTAGGGAACAAAACAGAAACTGAACGCACGGCTGGAAGAGTAATGTATTTAGCTAGTGCTAATTCTATATTGTATCACAGTTTGCATGTTTATGGCCACTGAACATATTTTTCACAATAATTAATTATCACATTTGTAAAAGCCATCTTTGGTAAAAGCTGATAAAGAAAAGGATTTTTTTATTATTTGTTATTGCAAAGCCATATACAGTGTAAATACATATCAACCATTTGATATAAAATTATCTCTGATAGTACACCCATAGATCATAACTATTTACAACAATGTTAAAATTTACGTACAAAGTTTTCATATTGACCAGATTGGCTAGTGTGCCTTTGCGTATTTTTGTTATACTGTTTCCTTGCAAATTCACCGTAATGAGATCGTCTTGGCCCCGAAATGCCACCAAGGTCAATCCCCCAATCTTGTTGTTGGAAATTTTTCTAAAAGGCAATGAAAATAGTATTAAAAACATTATCACTCAAAATCATCAAACGCCTCCTCGACGTAATTTGATTCACTCGATGATAAACCGCATTTCTCAGCGAAAATAGAAATAAAAATGTTGATACTGTCCACAAACAGAAGGGAGCAGCGCATTTGATAACGTTGATCAAGGCATTTTTTGTAGACTTCCATTTCTGACCTGGTTTTTAAAACACGGTTCGAACTCGAATATAAACCGTATGTAAATTGCAATGGATGTATAGTATAAATGTACTGTTTAATGTGGTATATGATTTACACATGACCTACATATGCTGGATTCCAAGGCCAGCAAGGGCAGCTGTGGGGTAATCTTCAATACTGTTGTCGTTAAGGAATCTGTCGTGAAAACAAGAAAATGTACTCAATTTTAATATAATATCGCGACTCGATAGAATGTGATAAATGTTAGATCTCTTAAGTTGTGATGACGAAACAATGTTTGTGTTACATTCATAAAAGTATAAATTTTCGACAATAAGATATTTGACATTATATTCTCGATAACAAATAAGTTGTCTGACAGTTATCATTTAACATGAAAGTATACCAACACACAATGTATACATCCATCGATAAGATAGACACTTACAGTGATAAAACTGATGTCAGTCCATCAAATGCTCCACTTTCAACAGATGTTATATCATTCATACCAAGGTCTAGAATACCACCGACACTGGAAGCGTTGGAGAACATCGGATCCGTCAAATTGCTTAGCTTATTTCCTTGTAAGTATCTATAGAGATATATAAAATGACTTGTATGTAAATAGGTTCGAACATTGTATGTTATTGTTTATTTACTGAACAATATGAAACATCGTAACTAATAACTACCAAGTAATTACAAAGTTACGGTCTACGTGTATCAAAATAGGAAACCTTTGGTTACGGATAATGTTACTTTAATGTCAAAATGACAAAGAAACCCATACACATTTTTTATGTTATCTTAATGTACAATCATATAAGGAAAAAATGCGTATTGACATAAGATTATTTTTATGAATCTAAACTAGGATCAACAAATTACGTACAAACCAGCATTCACGTGAACGTCCTCGAATGCAGCTCTTTCAATGTGAGTTATATCATTAGAATGTAGGTATAGATAATTAGTGGTTACAGATCTAAAGGCTCCAGTAGGTAAATGGGTGATCTGCATGTCGTTTATGTACCTAATATACAAAAAAAAATGCCGCTTGCGAATAAATATGAAAACAGAAAATACAGATATTTAAATGAACTCCTAATTCTAACTCAAATTAAATTAAACAAAATCATAATATCATAAGAACATCGACTACAATGGTTACTGAAAAAAGTACAATGGGAACAAGTCCATGCGTTTGGAAGAGAAATAGTCTTTAGTACCATTGAAGGCACCCGCGATGGTAATCTTGGTCAAATCCAAGTTACGTTACGTTGTCAAAATCACATGATCAACATTTTGTTTTCGAATATTGCAAAAGAATCTAACCTCCTTGTACCATCTTGGATTTATTTATTAACATTCAATGACATCACTTAGATTATATTTTGCGAGTTCTATATATGCGCATTTGTCGAATATCATATCTATAATGCAATCTTAGAATTAATTTTATTAATTTACTATAAAATTTCAACAATTTTCTGCAAAAGATAATTGTATTAAAGAGAAATAAATCATAAATCTTACAATGTTCATATGATCTTAGAAATAATTTACCGGCCTTTAACAATATGCATTCACTTACAATTTGCATTCACGTACAATATACATGTACATTCACGTGCAATATACATTCATGTCGATTTACATTCAAGTACAATTTACATTCACGTACAACATACATTCACGTGCAATTTACATTCACGTACAACATACATTAACGTACAATTTACATTCACATACAATTTAAATTCACGTACAATTTACATTCACGTATAATTTATATTCACTTACACTTTACAAGCACATACAATTTACATTCACATACAATTTACATTCACGTACAGTCTACATCTTCGTTTGATGTATATCATTTGCTTTTATTAAGTGTTTACTTTAAAATCGTTAGTAACGTAAACACTTGTTTTAGGTGAATACACAGTTAAATATCAACTTACATTTTGCCAAACGTAGATGAATCGAATGCACCTCCTTCTATTGTATTCAGAGGGTTACCTCTTAAGTCGAAGTCCCTCCCGAATCTTGCATTCCTGAACGCTCCTGATCTCACCGCAGTAATGGACGAACCGGTGATAGAACTTTGAAAAGTAATTATGTGTAATGTTCATACAACGAGTAAATATGTTTGATATTTACATGCACATTTAAAGTAGCAATTGAATTGATCTTATAAGGGATTCTTTTTCACAAATCAATACGCAATGTCAATGGCCGTATTGTGACATCACATATTTCGTGCGATTTTCGGATTTTTTTCATAGAGGTATGAAAAAAAAATCACAACCAAACAGAAAGCCGCATTCTGCGTACAAACACAGGCAGTTAAGTATATGTACATATAAAGTAATTATTATTTTATACAGTAATTTTGCTTGAAATTTACATACATTGTATTATGTAATTATGTTTGATATGTTTACACAAAAAGTTATTATGTTTGATGCTAGCATAAAAGTAATTATGTTTGTATATATATGTATACATGTATATGTTTGATATTTACATGTACATGTATATAGTAAGTTATAATGTTTATAATTTACATATAAAGTAATTATTTTTTATTTACATAAAAAGTAATTGTGTTTGAAATTTACATGTACATATAAAGTAATTATGTTTTCTATTTGCAGATAAAGTAAATATGTTTGATATGTACATATAAAGTAGTAATGTTTGATATTTACATGTACACATAACGTAGCTATGTTTGATAGTTGCATGTACATATAAAGTAATTATGATGGACAATAAAATAAAGTAATCATGTTTGGAATTTACATATAAAGTAATTATGATTGACAAGTACATATAAAACAATCATGTTTGGTATCTATATATAAAGTTATAATAATTGATATTTACATGTATTTCACATTTAACATGTAGACATGTAGAGGATATAATATGGCTAACATATCTTTATTATCTTCTTCTCATTGATACGTAGGGCGGTTATGCAAAATACAACACGTTGGTGCTGTATAACTGTAGATATAATATTATACGAAATGTTTATTGTGACGTCACAACGAGTGATTTAATGAGACTTTATAATCAGACCGTAATTTAGAAATCTTAAGGGTTGAGATATTTGTTTTGCCCATGTTTTAACTGGTTTTATTTTTAGGTGATAGTGTGAGAGTTATCCATCTTCTAATATTTGTTTCATGTCAGCACAGTTTCACTTAAAGAAACACTTTAAAATGGAGCAGCGCAATTTGTGAAAGGAATAGATAAGATCAATCGTTTTCAAGGCAAGCTGTTTTTAAAAAGCTGTGGAAATAGTTCTAATGTGAAAAATCAAGAATTCGACTATGTCCAGTATTTTAAAATAATGTAAAGAGTTTAATCATCTTTGGAGATGTAAGGTAATTTATGAGACACTCTCTGTACAATCCATCCTGCATGGCAACTTATTACAAATCATTAAATTACACGGTATTTGTATATGTTGATGTCTCATGAAAGGCGGGCAATGAAACACATGTTGATGATAGATAAACTGCATGACACATGTTTTTCAGTTATTTAATATTTCTTACATGTTTTGTGTCTTACAAACACATTAACGATACTCAACATTTAATACACTGATCAAATCAAATTGTCTCAGTTTTAACTTACAATACATTTATGACATAGAGATCGTCGAACACTCCTGATGGTATTTCTGTGAATCTGTTGTTGTTTAACCGGAGATTGTAGATAGTTTTGGAGGAAAAATCGCCTCCTGTCGGTAATCTCGTCAGCTTGTTATTATAAAGATACCTGAATTAAATCAAACATCATACACTTGACTTCATATAGAGTACATTCAATTTAACTACTCTTTTCAAGTATTATCTATATTGTAGGTAGGGAGCTGAATATGACAGGAACCTGAATACAAAAACTGATTGGTGACGCAGAGAGCTAAAACAATCTGTTATGATAATCAAAAATAAATACAAAGCGGATCCTGTTGTAAATTTCTCTCATTAGTTAAAATAATGATACATATACACTTCAATACTATATTTCAAGCATTTTCGATCAAAATGTCGTGTTTCAGCAGTTCAACAAGAGTGACTTGTGGAATGCTCGCAAACCTCGAAATAGGTTGATCATCGGGAAATAAATTACGTTACATTGACTATTATAGGGAGCTTCGCCATCGGACTTGAAGTGATGAGATAACCAATGTGGTACTCACAAATAGTTGATCCGATTAGTATGGTTGAAAGTTCCATCCTCTATACATGAGATTTCGTTGTCGTAGGCGTAAAAATGGTTTGAGAGTGGACTGTCCTTAAACATGCCTTTTGAAAGCCACCCAATGCTGTTTCCATACAGCAACCTGTACAAACATCAGTGAAACACGAATAAGACGGAGTGCGTTTCTTTGTGCAATCTTCTGCAATCATATTATGTAACATGCTGTTCAGAATAAAAACATATGCTGACCGCTCTTTAAAAATCTAATATTGTAAATTATGAAAATTACTGAATTAAGGGTCTTTTTCAAATCCAGAGCTAGGTTTTGGCATTTCTTTCGAACCTTTGTCGAGTCTTCGGTTGCCTCACTTACTCATTGACAAGTCCTAGAATGACGAGACAGCTGTATGATGTACCTAACATCACTACCAAGTCCTAGAAGGACAGAACAGCTATATGATTTATCTAACATCACTAACAAGTCCTAGAATGACGAAACAGCTGTATGATGTCTCTAACATCACTAACAAGCCCTAGAATGACGAAACAGCTGTATGGTGTCTCTAACATCACTAACAAGCCCTAGAAGGACAGAATAGCTATATGATGTACCTAACATCACTACATAATGTAACACGTCCTAGAAGGACAGAACAGCTGTATGATGTCTCTAACATCACTAACAAGTCCTAGAATGACGAAACAGCTATATGTTGTACATAACATCACTAACAAGCCCTAGAATGACGAGACAGCTGTATGATGTATCTAACATCACTAACGAGTCCTAGAATGACGAGACAGCTATATGATGTCTCTAACATCACTAACAAGTCCTAGAATGACGAGACAGCTATATGATGTCTTTAACATCACTAACAAGTCCTAGAATGACGAGACAGCTTTATGATGTCTCTAACATCACTAACAAGTCCTAGAAGGACAGAACAGCTATATGTTGTACCTAACATCACTGACAAGTCCTAGAATGACGAGACAGATGTATGATGTAGTTAAATTTATTTTCTACTATATCAACAGTAACTCGCAATTTGAGATTTACAATCAATTCATGTTGATTAAAACATTCGATCACAAACACATTTTTCAAGAGCAAAACTTGATTCATGGCAATACCAAGATGGTCTATATGATATATATTATACATATTACGTTTGCGATTAAAATTAGTTTCAGAATTGTGATGTGTACAACACAAACACTTAAACACAAATATTAAAGCAGCTCAAATGACAAAAGCGCATCTTCAAAAAGATAAAAATAAAAACAAATTTTACAAAAAATATGTTAACCGCATTAATATTAACCTGATAACACAAATTGAGAGTATTTGCAAACTTAATTGATAAGAAGTCGGTAACATAATTTCTTTGTGATTATGACAAAAAGATGGTTAGAGTAAGAAACAATTAGATCGGTATGATCCAAGTTGATGGATAGTGAAAAGTGGGCTGAAAAGAAGACGTGTGCTTTAGAAGACATATGCCCATATACGAAGCCTCAATGTACTTTGTTTTATAAATGTAGGTTGTAGATACTTACAGTGTTGTCATTGACGTACAGTTGTGGAATGCCGTATCTGGGATGTAGTCAATCTTGTTATTAGCAAGATGGAGATAGCGAAGATTTGTAAGATTGGTGAAAGGATTGTCATGAGTAAATCTCAAACAGTTATTCTGTAAATATCTGAAATTGATATAGCATTCGTGAAGACTTGATATGTCAAATAAAATGCAACTGTACAATTATTTCCATGTAAAAATAACTAATTACTAATGTTAAGTTGTCGGTTACATTGTACGGCCAACAGCAAACAATAGCATACCTGATACATATACTTTAAATATCGCACATTTTTTTCTATTTTCTCCGTAAAATAGACAAGCAATACATTTTGTATGACAAATTTGTAATAATATCACTTTGACGTTGATAATTAATGACGTCACATCATTGTCTAGATGGCACATGCTTGTCAAGTTTAGACATTTTACTTACATATCGACCACTGATGAAGGAAATACGTCGTTTTCAACTGTGATAATCATATTGCCATCCATTTGCCTGAAAGTAATTTGATTGAACGTATTTACATGTGTTAGTTATTTGAACGTGAGGTGTTTTGAGATCTGGCATTAAGGATGATTTTAAGAAGCACAGTGTCCTTTACATATATGCATAACAGTACATTTTTATAATGATAAAGAGTTTTGTGAAGAGCAAATATGAGTAGTGAACTCATGCCACACCGACATATAAAAACATTTATGTTAGGAAATGTTACATCATGAAGTTCACGACCACGAAATATATCAAAAGACGTTTCCTCACTTATATTTCACGTGCAGACAGACGTTGACAGAATCAGTTGTCAACACGAATGGTTCTTTTTCTTATCGATCGATCAATTATTGTTTAGAATGAATTCCTGCCAAGCTATTTAGTTAAAGTAGTCATGTTATCTTCCTAGTATAATGAGCTACATTGACATAACTACAATACATTAGAGGTTACATTTGCTACATTGCCGAGACTATAATACATTAGAGGTCACATTTGCTACATTGCCGAGACTACAATACATTAGAGGTCACATTTGCTACATTGCCGAGACTACAATACATTAGAGGTTACATTTGCTACATTGACATAACTACAATACATTAGAGGTTACATTTGCTGCGTTGTATAAAAGTTTTATCACTTACACATAGCTCAGTTGGAGATTCCCGAAGACACCGGACTCCACGACAGTGAGATCACATTGGTTCATCCTAAGTTCTCGTAGATTAGGCATGTCCGTCATCTTAGGTACCCGTGAGAAAGATGTGTAGCTTAGGTCTCTATAAGAAGTATTAACAATGGTGGATACACAACAGTATATAATGTATATGTCTTATTGTCTTTACCCTAGTTATATCAAACTTGTTTGAATAACAAACTATATAATCATTATCAAGATTAAATGGATGTATGAATTTATGGCACTAAGATATCACTTACCTAAAGTCATGTCATTATGTTTAAAACAAATTAATTTCAAGATTCAGTGGTAAAAACATTGTTCAGAGACTTGTAACCATTACATTAAAGTTTCAATTTTTGAACTTAATTGCAAAGGTAAGGACATTTCCTTTCTTTCACTAATCGCAGTAAGCCATTTTTTATCTTCATAGTCATCAAAAGAAACTGTTTCAAAACGAATACAAGGTTCACGAATTTTGGTTTATATGACAGGAACACGTTAATTTCGTACTATTTTCAATAAAATGTCTTACACTCGATATAGACTCTTCAAACAATCGAGGGTTCCATCGACGAATGTCTCACTGTTTAGAAGAGCATTTCCGGACAATTTTAAATCCTGTAGCTTTTGAAGATCACACAAATCAGTCAATGCTATACTTTGGATAACATTAAAACCGGCGTCCCTGTTGAAGTAAAAATTATAACATAATAAATGTTAGATTCCTATTTAATTGTTTCATTTATTTGATATGTTGGATAAAGAAACTAACAGTTGATATTTTTTGACAATTTTGTGGTAACTGACATAAAGCATTTTAATGAGCGGGAGGGATTTTATAGAAATATAAGAAATGCTAAAAAAAAAACAAGCATGAGTTTCCATTCCCGCGCTGGCTGGCCAATGTAAAGACATCCTGTTGTAAAGTGTTGCTTGTAATGGCATTTACCCGAGATAAAAAAAAACATGTTAAGCTTCATTAAATGGTAGTTAATATTGTATGTGATCATGTCTTTGACCTTGGACTAATGATAACGATACTTTTAAATTTGAATAAAGGTAAAAACACGCCGAAAGCTGAAATACCTGTTGAACGTTCTTAAAAGTATATAAACATGACCACTGTAGTGATGAGAAGATATATGAGGATGAAATAATAAGCTCCTTACAAACAATATAACCTTATTTCACAAAAAAGACTAATAAAGCGACATTTATGCGAGTTACATCACTACCTGTCTGGAGTGTAAGGCAAAAACGGACGGGCGGACGGACCGATGGACAGGAAAAAAACATGATACCATTAACTATATTCATGTGAAGTATGAAATATAATAAATCCAAGAAATTCTACCTAGGATAACTGATGTTGCGAATGATTAATAAAATCTCCCCTGTGGTTGAGATACAGAATGTTTAAACCCGAAAGGTGATACACCTGCTTGTCAAGAATATTACTCGGAGATCGGAGATTTCTCTGTCGTGTCTTAAAAGGTAGGGGGTGATTATTTTTTGTCCTCATATTGTCTCAATGTCCAGTTATTGAAAATTGCCATGCAACAAGAAGTTTGCGTAACTGTACTGTCGACGTGACGTAATTATACTGTCGCCAGCACGTGTAATATTTTATACCTACCTGAGAAATCACTCCTTAAATGGCAACAGAGAAATATTGAAGAGGTATAATGGACTATAAAGTGAACTATAACAGGGAAGTGTATCGAGAAAAAACGAAAACGAGTATTTGTACAGTAATTGGTTCCCAGCTGTTGATACATACAGTGTTAACAGGTTCGGTGTTGATTTCCAAGGCACAAAGGCTCTCTCTTTATAAGAATGAATCGTTTTTGATTTGGGAGAAAAATCATGCTCACTATACAGGGTTAGATTTGAAATCCGGTTATGACTTATTTGCCTGCAATCAAGTAGAAAGGAATATTTTATAACGAAAAGCTCTAATAAATATTTATTACAAATCAGACAAAATAAATTGAAAGGAATATTTTGTTTCTTCGAATACATATATATATCTATATATATATGATAATTTAAAAAGATACTTTATTTACTTATTGACAGATATGCTGTGTACATTGCGTCATTGACAGTTATTTTTATTGATATACTTACACATTTGCTAGCTTGTCATAATGCTGTTCCGACAGCACGCCGTGAGGGTAATTGAGTAACGCATTGTCACTAAGCCACCTACGAATATATAAATGTTGGCTTTATATAGATATATATTACCCGTAATAAAGCCGAAAGATACTGGATTGTTCTTTTACTGTCTACATAAAAAATTGTGGTTTTAAGCTTGTCAAGCTTCAATCAATGACTTATGATTAGTTTACTGTAATTGTTTTTGAAAATCAATAACTCTCTACAGTAATGATTCATATTATTCAAAATTCGATATATAAAAAAACCTGTGTCACTACGGACAGGATTTTATGTTAAATGTACTTATTTATTATTCTAAAACTGATATTACCATACATTGGTGATGTAGTTGTTGTAAATCAATGCTTAGTACGTATACGTTTGAGGTAACCCTTGATATAACCACTTACAGGTTTGTAAGACTGTCGTTGATGTCTTTGAAAGCGTTATAGTACACAGCTGTCAGGCCGTGCCCGTCCTGTTGACTGTGAAGGCGTAAAGTGTGTAGAGCTGGCAGATCGACAAGGCTGTCTTCCTCTAGAACTGTTAGACGGTTCTTCACCAAGTCCCTGTATGTATTGTAAGTCTCTCGTCAGTATGATGTGTTTAATAGATCAAACAAGCGTTTACTTGATATAGGATATAGCGGAAGTTTTTGTTTATCAACTGCAATGGGAATACAGCTTAAACGGGTTAGTTATGTTAATTTCAAAGAAACATGAATACCTGTGTAATGTTTTGTTCATGTAACTCGCAAAAGACTGAATGAAGAATATGCTCCCAGGTCCGAGATAATGAGCGATTGGTGAATGAAGGATGTATTCATTAGCTTTCACAAAAGAGATATTGAACGATGATTGAATGAAGGACTTACTTTTACAACTAACATAATGAACGATGGTTGAATGAACGACATACTTTCGCAACCGAATACTGAGCATTGGTTGAATGAAGGAAATGAGACGATAGCAGTACGTGATTTATAATACTTTCTGCTTTCAAATAGTATATATCTGTAACGATACATGTAAATACTTACAAATGCACTAGATTTGGTATTCGGGAAAACACATCTTTTATGAGCTCACTTAGTTCGTTGTTATGCAGCTCCCTGTAACAAAGTTATGCAACAGTTTAAATTCAGGTTGAACAATCTTATCGATTTATGGGAGGTGATATTAACGTTTTATGATAAACATTTGATTGACAGCATGTAATATACCGAACATAAGTTTCTAAAATTTAGATATCGCATGGTCGTTACGTATCTGTATCATATCAGAAAATCGTCGATGTATTATGTTTAAATGTTTAAAATATCCTCTTTTATTACTATGATGTCATATTCTTAAAGTCAGTTTCTGACCATGGTATACACAAGTATAAACAATCGTATTGTTCAATAGTCAATATGAATATGTATTACATAACATACAACACAATCGATAGAGTTGATAGTCTGAATTATGTTTAAGATTAAATAAAAATACTTACAATATTAATAGTTGACCCAGCTGTGCCAATGCCAATGGCTCTATGTAACTGATTGCATTGTTACTCAAGTTACTGTAAAGTTAATATCAGAGTTATCTCCCTGTAACAGTGTTATCTTTAGAAAATGGGACCTATTCATAAGGTGCAGTTTTAACAGATTTATTTTTCGCTTGAAATACTGGAATTTTATAAGTTAGCTTCACACAAAAGAGAACAACATAAAACAATGTATAAGGCAGTGGAACTATAGGTCAAGTGACCTCTTTATTTGCTATAAATAACCATTTTGATATTTATATGTTTATATTATACTTTTTCAATTACATGATAAAGAAAATATAAGAAAAGGTATTTCAATTCAAACTTAAAAAAAAACATATCTGTAAATTTCAAATCACAATAGCAGAGGTCCGTGTTCATACATACAGGTGTTTTAATTGTGAAGTAGATAAATACGATAGATGGGTCTTGGATATTCCTCTTATATTGTTGTCATCCACACTCCTGTAATTCAAAATGCAGTTCATATTGTTAAATATATTTTTGCGAGTAAATTCTAGAATAGACATTTATTACTTGAGAGAAAATTCCTAACCGAATACCATTTTAATTAAAATGCAATCAACAAAAACAACACAAAACAAAACAATAAAATAATTTACTTCATATAGTTCGAAAATTCGAAAATGTTTGAAATTACATAATAAAGTTTTACATGTACTATGTAAAATGAGACTAAATATCTTAGCATTAGCTTTCAAAACATAAAATTGTGAAATGTAACTGAATTTAAACCGATTTACTTACAGAAATTTCAAACTGTCAACTCCCTCCAGTGATGTGCCTGGTACGTATTTCAGCTGGTTCCGGCTTAGCGCTCTAGGTTTAATGATAAATAATGAAGTTAAACAAAAACATATAACAAGGAATCCTATACAAAGTCCTTATGTCAGTACAAAGCAACGACTAATAGAAATACCTCGTACCTTATATGAACAGACTTCTTTTTTGTTATTTCAAAGTCTTTGTAATGGTATTCTATGTTACTCACATGTATTCCAACTGGCTTCCAGTAAAAAAGTTAGCCGGTATGTAAACGATTTTATTCTGGATCAAAGACCTGAAAATTTAATCAATTGCAAACGGATGTAACAATCATTCAACACAAACCAAAAAACACTCTTTGGAAATACTCGTGTATAAATTAAATTCTCAAGCTAATATAACAACTAAAATAGTGATACTTAAATTCCAAACAGTTATATTACTTAAGCATTGATGTCATTTTTTTTTTAGTTTCATCGGGGTATGAAATAAATTTTGTTTGCAAACTTCTACAGGAATCCGCGTAAAATTTGTTTCATACCCCGATGAAACTAAAAAAATGACCTCAACGCTTATAATTAATTTTTGAAAATGATTTTCTAATTTAAAACATGTTTTATGTACAATTTTACTGGTTTTAAATGGGATTCTTTTTCTCAAATCAATACGCAACGTCAAATTGTGGTATTGTGACGTCACATTTTTCGCGCCATTCTCGGAATTTCTTTCATAGAAGAATGAAAAGAATTTTTCGACCAATCACATTTGAGTATTTACCATGAAAACAAAGAAAAATTAATTATAGAAGAATGAAAAGAATTTTTCGACCAATCACATTTGAGTATTTACCATGAAATCAAAGAAAAATTAATTATAATGCCATAAAGATGACAAAATTGGTTATGTGTCAATGAAGCCTCACTAATTGTTATTGTTATATTGGTGGTTTATTCAGTTTTCCAGTCACTGGTATAACAGTGTATTGTTACTGATAACAGGACTAGATAAAAAACACAATTGGTATTTTCATATCCAAACTGAGTTGTTCTAATGGCAGGGAAATGCTTATTTTATTTTCAAAATACATTTTAGGTTAAAAGGAATTTTGGTGTGCTATCAGGTTATCAATATTAAGGATTCGAAAGCGTTTTCATTTGAATTATCATAAAGTAAAGCTGAAATAAATATTTTAAAATAACTTGAAATAGCAGAACGTAATACGCATGTTGTTATCATACTTACAATCGTTTTAAAGAAGAGGGCCATGTTATCCTTGGTGTAATACTCGAGAAAAACAACGCATTGTCGGCAAGCATCCTATACAACAGACAAATCAGATTACAGAAACGATAATTATAAAATAACATGAAATACCATTATAGACAGAAAAAAACAAATGTATATTCCACGAAATCTGGATATGATATGAGGGAGAATACAATATAATGTATAAAAAACCTACAATATATAAGCCCTCTGAACCAAACATTAAAACGTCAGTCGAGAAACAAGCACACCAACAAAATATTGCATACATATGGTCAATTTTAATTTTCCTTTATATCGCATGCTAATTATCATCTGACTTTCCATATTGTAGTCTATTTCGCTCACCATACATACCACGTGATATATTTTAATATTTACATTTGCTCCGCATTTCCCCATTGACACAATGCTAAGAGGCAGTTGCCACCATACGCCTATAACACCCAGTGCCTCAGGCTATAACACCCATTGGGTCATGTGACATTAAAAAAGGCGGGATTTTGTTGTTGTTGTTGTTGTTGGTTTAGTTCTTTTCAAAGTTGACGAAAATAGTAAGACAATGTAAATATAAGTATTGAACAGTGGTTTTATCGTTGTTATAGTCGATATGGCAGCAAGATATATGGTGGGCAAATGTACATGTAGCATGGAAACCCTAACGGGTTCCCATGCCATTTGCCCACCATACATCTTGCTGCCATATCGACTATAACAACATTAAAACCACTGTTCATTGTTTAAATGAATTATAGGATCAGAGAATTCGCAATTTTTATCTGGAGAAAGTTTGATCATGGCATACATGTATAATCTAAGTCTGAAGCGAAAGATTATTGAATTTACGGCAAATAAGTTTCATTGCGGCTCCTTTACTTAGTCCCTTCGGGACGGGTGCCAAAGAATGTAGTCTGCTCGAATAATAATCAATTAACAACCAATGATGTGAAATTTGATTTTACAGATACAGTCTTTGTATGTGGTTTTTTAACTTACATTTTAGTCAAGGCAGTTGCTGAAATGTCCGGAAACGTTGCTAATCCAGTCCTGGTAACAATTCTAAAACAACAGCATTATGTAAATGTATTTCCAAAATGTTGTTAAGACAAGACACAAGCGAAAAAAAAAATCGTTCGGACTTTGTTTTTCTAGTGTCGGATTTTTGCTGATACTTCTGGGACTTTCAGCCCAGCAGTACTGAAATGACCGGATATATATCCGAGTATAGTATCCCGACATTAGAAAAAGTAGCCTACGATCAACCTGTATAGGTACGTAAAAATATGTCCGTTATCGGACTTGACCAAGTCTAGACTACACTGACTGTGTACACGCAATGTCGAGTAACACCTCCGGGACAAGTTAACGCGGAATCTCGTGGAAACAAAATTGTCTCCTCCAATTACAACAGTACGGTAACCCTGAAATCAACGAACGTTGGACTCTAATATATCTCTCGGAATACAAAGGAAATGTTACTCACAATTCTTCTAAAGCCGTTAGGGCATCTAATGCACCCTTTTCAAACTCGATGAATTCCGGAACATCAATGATGATTCTGAAACAATATGCCCATGACAAAGAAATATTTTAATGCATCTTCGTCAGCCTAATATCCGAAAAAGTACTTTTAATGTTAAAAGCAAATTGCATGTTTTATTTTTTCATTGAAACGATAATATCCTCAAATGAAATATATTTTTAAATGATTGAAATATAGCAATTTCTTGAAGAAGTTTCTGAAATAATAGAAATACAACGAAACATAACGGAAATTAAACGGTAAAAAATAAGATGGAAGCTTAACAGTAATTAATATCCTGCCCACTATACTAATCAAATCAATTATGGACAAAATTATACGTGTTAACATCATGATATAGGCGACCGATGATTCTGTACGTACATGCTTGTGATAGTGGCTGGCATTGCAAAGGACTCGGCCGTTAATCGGGTGAACGTCTCTCGCTGCAAACGACTGAAACACAAATCGTATAATATACAATGTATATAGAAATGTTAGATAGTCATATAAATCTAACTTCCTTTAACGTAAATTCATAAAATTGATGATTATCCCGTAAAAATCATTATAACAATACGGTTTAACATATCTTCTATAATCTCATCATTACCCAATGGATATTTAGAGAAATGCATATGATAAATATTTGAATTGTAAATCGTTAAAATGTATTTACATATCCCCTCCACAGCTGCTGACGGTTTGAACTGTTGAATCACATAAACACCCGTAACAACGTTTCAGGTCTGTAGTGTACATGTAGCTTCCCGTATCCAGGAAGTAGTGGTCTCTTATCGACACATGGTCACTCCATATCCCCCAGAACCGGTCGGACGCTTTAACAAGAAAACCACATTTGACAAAAACCTTTTTAATCTTCAGGAAATGTCAAACGAATGATATCAAACTTACAATTCTCAGCGTTATTCCAAAACACTATCAACCCAAGATACTACAGCAAATTATATTAGTTCATGTATTTTAAATAACTTTTGAGATATTTAAGGATTAACATCAATTATTTTTTCTGATATACAGTCACAACAGAAAAAACTAATGTGTACTCTAAATAAACCGCGAAGCGGTTTATGAAGAGAGTACACTCCAGTTTTTTTATGTTATGACTGTATAACAGAAAAAAATAATTCATGTTAATTCTTATAATTTAATTTCGTCTTATACACACCAAGATATTTCACTTTCTTTGGCGAACTCTTTTCTGTGATAAATTATTACGCAACGTCATCAGCCAATCAAAAATGACGTTACATTTCGCAACGTCAAAAATTTTGTTATGGAGGTATAAAAATTATTTCAGCCAATGAAAATGCGTGTTTCAAACAAAATTAAATTATAACGTTTAATGGGGGATTTAATTGTTCCAATACAAATAGATTGAATGCCGACCTATGATTAATGGTAACTGTTTTAATGCCTAAAACTAGAATTTGTTATATACGTACTGTCATAGCTAATTCCGTGTTTCGAATGTCTTGCGTTCCAATAATCTGGTCCATACCAGTTTCCAAAAGTCGTGAACTTTCCGAAAATGCAAAAAATGATAATTAAACCCAGAGATTCCATTCCGGCAAAGACCATATACAGTCACACGCAACGGATGTAGTGATTTCGTGATGTCCGGGCGATCAAGTGATAGAATCTACGTTACTTCATCGTGATCTTCCTCTGTAATAGTTGAAGAAAAATGATAATGATTAAAACAAAATTCTCGATTTTTGCCTTTGACTGTTGTATTATGTACTACAGAAAGATTCATGTAATAATGCAATATATTTTGGCAACATCAAACGTTTTGCATAGCATAGCATAGCATAGTGTAGTATCCCACGATGTAATAGCATGTATTCCTCGTCTTATAACTTTAGTTATAACCTTAGAATAAAATGTTGCAATAATTTCTTAACTATTCTCATCCCAATATCATTAGTACTAGTTGGAACCAAAAGGAAAACTGTATCAAAACCTGATTGTAGATAAGTGTCGTTGTCTCTCTCTGTATAAACTGTTTGTTATCGGGATTAACTCCAACAAAGCATAGATTCGTCCTTATTTTCCATATACTCCCATACTTTATAGCGGGTTTGTTACTGTATTGTGTTTATGGATCCATTAAATCTAGGACGTAAACATATACTGATGTTTTATATTGCATGAGCATCCTACTTCAGCCATTTTAACAGTGTAATTGGTATGTGTATAGCTGCTATACCTTTTATCAACACCTGAAATACATTAACAGTTTCCTTAAAAGTTCATATTTCTAATTCATTTGGAAGACACGTATCATCTTATATCACATTTGCAAAACCCCATACAAAGTGATTTGTCTTAGTTATTTGAAGCATTTAACTCCTGCTTAAAAACGTCTTAATTGGTGATAATATATTAGACATAAAATGTTGAAGAATTACTATTTTCCCCCAAAACAACTATTTTGTTAATTAAAATACCCTAGCAATGGACACTCTTAAATCAACTTAAAAGGACAACGTGTCTGATAGTTATTACATCATTAGATTGAAAGTTTTGAGTGTTTCATTGTCTTACAACAAACATCTATCTGTTTAACTCTGTACATATTTACAACGACAGGTCCATCCCCTAATAAACAAGCTAAATTACGGTATATTTGGACATTTATAAAAGACTTCCTGTTCCGGATTAAACCTCGCCGCAATTACCAAGGCCGTATAACCAGATCATAGCTGTTCCATCAGAAGCTTACATGGAATATTTATCATGTTACATGTAATTGAAATGTCCATACCAGTATACATGTATGATGAATTCAACTTTATTAGCAGCGTATCTTACTGAGCGATGGTTTAGGATATCAGTTTTTTCTGTTGTCGAAATTATTAGAGCAACTGGAATCAAAATAAGTTTTGAAATAAAAGTTCTGTGATATTTCAGTTTACTTTCGGTTTGTTTGCATGTCGGTATTTTAATAATGTTTGTTTTATCGAGCAATATGTTATTAGTCCTTTTCGCCATGGCCATATTTTAGATCATTGCAGTACTGAGAAGGGAATTGCGTTACTTTGTTTAATTAACCCTATTTTTATTTAGCGAAAAAAGACGAAAGTTAAACGGCGGCGAATGTGGCGGTATTATGTAAAAACGTGGTTTTTGTTAATTGCAATCACACAAACCTCTTCATAAGACAATTTTACAATCGACCCGTTTAATGTAAGTCACATACTTAAGACTCAAACTTCATGGATTATCTGTGCATGTACCATTCATTACTACGCAAAAGTGCAGTCGAATTTTACTTTCATTTTTTTTATAATAAAGATTTTTATTTGTAAATATCTTTTCTGCTAAAATGACATTAACTAGAGTAGCAATTATTTCTGTTACACACATTTCTAATCAAATGTTCAATACAATAACATACCTTGTGCCGTCCGGTGTCCTTATGTAAAATACCTGGAGATCTTTTCACGAAAGTTCGTAACTTACGATTATTCTTACGATTATTTTCACGAAAGCACTCATAAGATTATGTTTACACTTACGAAAGCAACTACGATCACACTTACGAGTAACATTCTCCTTAGCAACCTACTTTCGTTTTTGAAGCTCATGCGTAGACCGCTCGTTTTAACTTCCGCAATACCTGCATTTTACGATCATGTACTAGTGGGAGATGATTATGAGAAATGTCTCACTTGTTGGCATGCTTATGAGGTTTTTAATCAAAATGTTACATTATAGACGAGTAAATTATTGTATTACAATCGCATGTTTAATTTGTAAAAAAATATATCGTACCGTGGCCTTATGAATACTACGTACGATATATTGTTTTACACATCAAGCAAGCGATTGTAATACAATAATTTACTCGTCTATTATTAAATGTTTTGTGTTGTTTTTGTTTTAATGCATTATATGCATTTATTCAAAATATTTCCTTTCCACAATGTTGCCAGCCTTTACTGACATAGAATACATACTGGATCATGTACATGTATCAAATGTACATCTACATATATCTCTTCAACAAAACATTATGTCAGTCTATTTCAATAAAGTCTGACACAGCATATTGTAACAAAGTTGGTTAATGTCAATGATATGTGCTCTAACATGATCATATATGTATGACTCCAACCTATACTAGTGCACTATTGTTTCAAACATTGTAGAGCTGCACAACCAGTTAAACCGAAGAACAACTATTTGGTCTTTTCAGTAATCCTCTATCACCTCTTGGCTCTATTGTCAATCATATCATGTGGCAATTTTTCTTAATTATATGTAACCACTATTGCAAAACTGAAATTCTACATAGAATATGTCTCACTTTTAATCTTCCATTCATTTTCTTCACTTTGTGTGTATGTAAAATAAAAATAAAAACAAATTAATATAATTTTAGTTGGTACACATAAACATGTGCAGAAAATTGGCAAACAGAACAAGAACTTTTTACTATTTGTACCTGTATGATCATATACAAATGCATGTAATATACTGATGCAAAAGTCAAAAGTGCAAATTAAATTCAAAGGCATAGATATTGACAATTCTGATAGGATTCTATCATAATACAGACTACACAGCAATCCTAAAATTTGGTGTAGCACTCCCCCCCCCCCCCCCCCCCCCCCCCCCCCCCCACACACACACACACACACACACACACACACACACCCTCCCGTCCCGCACCCCTCCCGTCCCTAACAATGTCACTAACATCACAGGTAATTGGGTGTGCGGTGGATGACGATTCCCTTTAAACACTCACCTCAACTCATTTCACGACCATTTAATGATTCTGGTATTATCAGTTAATTTCATTTTTTCACTGACAAATCACCATTAAGGATTTAAAAGGAAATATGTTTCATATACTAAAACCTATATTCCATGATATCAGTAACATTTGATAATATAATTGAAAGATTGTTGCTTTTGAAAGAAAGAAATTTCAAGAGATTTGCTGAAACATCTATTATAATTGACAATTAATATTTTGAGAACAGCACGTGTAAAAAAATAACCTCGCTAATAGATGTCTGTCTGTCACATGTTCAGTTCAGGGGTAGAGATTGTCCCATCGAATTCAATATCGTTTTAGAGATTTATACTTTTTGTGACCAAACTGACCAATATACATTGAATTGACTCGATTGTTGTCTGGTTCAATGGTCGTCAGGTCACATTAATCAAATGGCTCATTTCGTGTCGTAAGCAGGGTAATAACATCAGATATACATCTTTAATTATATTCTTCAAATTAAGGTCAGTGCAATTCTCCACAATACATTGATTTATATATGACTTAACAAAAATATGTGTTTTACTATCTGATGAATTCTTATTTCCCATCTGAAAATAAGACTCCTCGGAGTCTGTTTAATCGATTTGCCAGAGAATTAATATATCTTACAAGAGGGAGAATGAAGTAACAACATGTACGTGAATATGTTCAGTATACGTAGATATGACAGGTAGATCACACCCTTTTTGTATTTTGAGAAGGTGACAATAGAAGGATTTGGTTTAGATTTACATGGCAGGTATCGTCGTGACCTAGATTTACATGTCGGGTATTGTCGTGATCTAGATTTGTATGGTGGGTATCTTCGTGACCTAGATTTACATGGCGGGTGTCGTCGTGATCTAGATTTGTATGGTGGGTATCTTCGTGACCTAGATTTGTATGACGTGTGTCGTCGTGACCTAGAATTACATGGCGGGTATTGTCGTGACCCAGATAAACATGGCGGGTATTGTAACCTAGATTTACATGTCGGGTATCGTCGTGACCCAGATTAACATGCCGGGTGTCGTCGTGATATAGATTTGTATGACGTAGGTCGTCGTGACCTATATCTGTCTGTCAGGTATCGTCGTGACCCAGATTAACATGTCGGGTATCGTCCTGATCTAGATTTACATGGTGGTAATCGTCGTGACCTATATTTACAATTCGGGTAACGTGGTGACCTAGATAAGCATGTCGTGTACCGCCTTGACCTAGATTTGTATGGCGTGTACCACCGTAACCAAGATTTACATGGCAGGTATCGTCGTGACCTAGATTTACATGTCGGGTATCGTCGTGACCTAGATTTGTATGGTGTCTACCGCCGTGACCCAGATTTACATGTCGGGTATCCTCGTGACCAAGATTTGTCTGTCGGGTATCGTCTGACCTAGATTTACATGGCGGGTATCGTCGTGACCTAAATTTGTCTGTCGGGTATCGTCGTGACTTAGATTTACATGGCGGGTATCGTCGTGACCTAGATTTACATAGTGATTAAGATTTGTCTTGCGGGTATCGCCGTTACCCTGATTAGTTTTTCTCTTTGTTTCTCTCTCTCTCTCATTTGAATTCTGAATATATTGATGTAAAACCAGATGTGCAATTGGAACGTTGCATATACCTGTATTGTGTACAGCATTACGGAAAGGGCGGTTACATAAGTTGGAATATCTTTTGCCCAATCCTTTTGTTATTACAGTACTTTGCAACGAAATATGTTTCAAATAATGTTCATACGTATATTTAATGCCACATCTTGAGTATAACCTCAAAAAAAAAAACAAAAAAAAAACGAAATACATTACTGTGACAAAGACAGTCAAAAGAGTTTTGGAAGAACATAAGGCATTGAGTATAAACACATATCTTTTAAAATGCGTACTTTGTATTCTTAGTCAATTGAAGTATGATAGAAATACTAAAACAACTATGGTTCTGTAAATATTTCAAGTTAAATCGCCTTTTAACAGTTTGTCTGTGTTTTTTTTATCTACAATCAGTAAACACCTTATAACAGTGTGCGATGTCAAGCTAAATCAGAGATACAGGTTAACAAACCTTTGTGTCGATAGACACGCCTTACAATGATAACAGCCTTCCAACTGGTGACAGGTGTAGGTCTACCATACCGCACCAGCTCTAGAACGGTGTCGGAGTCATACACTCAATCATTGACACTTTTGTGAATTGTTCCTTTTTCAGCGAGATTCGTAGTAACTTTTATGGCGTTTTTTTTCTTGGTTCTACTATAACATAGAAAAATACTTGTCCAGTTTTCAGAAAAACGACTCTCAGATTGATTGAATGAATTTTTAAAAAGCCTTACATTTTTTTTTTCACTCTCATAATCGTGTAAAAAGAGATACTGACGGTTATTCTCCGTCACCATAATGATATTATTGAAAAGATGACCACTATCTTCCGATTTTCAACGTACCACAATAGCATTTTAAGCGTAATATCCCAGGACAAAGAAACGTGTATACGCTTAAACAATCCGTTAATGATGTATTGGTGAGGATCCTAGATCTCATGCCTTTAACTGTTTTCCAAATTTAACTTAGCTTGACTATTAAATTGTTCCTATTTTCAACACTTATAAAATGTGTCTAATTTAAGATTCAAAATGGTGTAATTTAAACATTTCATTGTGGTATCAGTGAAATAAGATATTAATACACCAGAGATAGTACGGTTATCACCTTGACAACCACTTACCTTAACTCTACATCCGAAAGTGAACGGCATTAACTGAACATCACAAATTAAGATAAGCACATAATTCCGAAACGGGGAAACATCTGCAAACGGAGAACATGTTCTTTGTGAATCCTAAATACGTTTCCGTATTAAATCTAGCGTGGTGCACGTGATATGTATTGTTCCGAGTTTTAAGAGATGGTGAGATTAACAGTTTCTATGTATGGTATGCAATTCTGCACAAATCATTGGCGTTAGTTACGATTGAGGAAGTGTTGTCTAGCTTTAGACAGGGCCCACAACAGGGTATTCCTAACGGACAAGAGGGAGATAGGAGGAAAGACAGAAGCAGGCGTTATTGAACGAGTGGGCTGGCCGTGAGATACCACTGTCATATGGGGGAAACCAATGTTATTATCAGGGATGTCCAAATTAATTAACCAGGTAACTAATTTACAGTATAGTGGCACTATGGACAGTTCTACCAGACAGTCGAGGAAGGGAATAAGAACAAAAATAACTAAATACAAGATTCATTCAGGTTGTGAAAAATGACTGTATTAAAGAGATACCAGAGTAAAAAAATACATCTAAATATAAATCTGAAAATTCAAACATTATTTAATCACCCTGTAATTCAATACATTTCGCAATATTGGGATACTTGTCTATATGTATATATATGTGTAGTTAATTGTATTACTTTGTTATATATCAAATAATTAGCACAGCGTATCATTTACACTATGTGTTGGTGATCCGAAGATAAAGATTTGAATTTCTTGTCGTAATTGTACTTTGATGAATAGTTTTAATTTGTATACAATTCTACGATGGCCGATATCGGACGGGCAAAACAGTGTTACTAGTAGTACGTTTTTGTCAACGAAAAATGTACGTACATATTGTGTGTCAAAAATATCTACTGCTATAGTAGTAGATAAATGTGTACACAAAAAGTGTACGTACAAATCCTGTGTCAAAAACCTGTTACTAGTAACACATTTTTGACACAAAATATGTACGTACATATTTTGTGTACAAATTTATCTACTACTTCTAAATATCAATTAACATTCCTTTTATTCTTGATTGATTACCATGCGGTCGTATGCTGATTTTGCCTGATACGGTAATAAAAGCCAGAGCCAAAAGATCTGCTTGATTTTAAAGCCACATACTCCCAAATAACCTAAAACCTCTCCCGCTAAGTTCCATTGAATCATGTCCTATTCATAGGAAATACTCGGGTTTTGCCGATTACAGTCCCTTTGACGTTTCTTTTTGGCAGAATCGGTCTGTATTTTGGCAGTATCGGTCTGTGTTTTGGCAGAATCGGTCTGTATTTTGACAGGCTTAAACATTCGGCGTTCCACCATTTTGTATAGACTGATAACACGCTCGTTGCATTATAGGACTATTTCGCTTAGAAACCTGGTCTGTCGGACCCAGTTATCATTTTTGGGAATAACCCATTTATTTTTATAAATACATATTTTCTTCCAGTTTTTAATTCGCGATAATTAGATATATACTAAGTCTGAAAACTGTTAAGATCTTGAAATGTTAACATTAAAGCATTTGGCTTTAAAGTATGACGTTAAGTAAAAACAGAATATCCAGCCAGCGGACGTAATGGAAGAATGGTATCACTCGAAACCGAACTATATCTGGATTCCTCGTGCGAATGCGACAAAAGTTAATTATTTACTCGTATTTCTATCGGATGCAGTCAACATACTACCACAAGGCGATCAATCAAGATAGGAAAGAATGTTAATTGATATTTAGAAGTAGTAGATAAATTTGTACACAAAATATGTACGTACAAATTTTGTGTCAAAAATGTGTTACTAGTAACTAGCAGTAGATATTTTTGACACACAATATGTACGTACATTTTTCGTTGACAAAAACGTACTACTAGTAACACTGTTTTGCCCGTCCGATATCGGCCATCGTACAATTCGCATCCATGTATGTAAATACATTGCGATCCAGGTATTCATATCATCTAACAGACGACTTCCACTATGATCATGTCAGGATATCGGGCCGACCATCACTGCCACATTGAAACGTTCTTTTTAGAACGCCGGTGTGTCGCAGCGGAATAAGCTTACTTATCGGATAACAATATATCCCAAATATCCCTATATGATAATGTATAACAGAAAACTCGTTCACCTGGTGTTGGAAATCATCAATACCTTGTGTCGCCTCTCACAATTTACGTCATTTCAGGCAAAACAATGCCTTTTTATATATCATTTAAACTCATTGTTACCACCGTAAATACGATTTGTACGTTAACACATGCGTGTGATAAACTACCATGTTGGCCATAAAACAATAGTTTGTTTGTTGATAATTAGAAGAAAAAAAAAAAAAAAAGAAAAAAGGTAGCTCGAGTGTTTGATATTGTATAACATAGACAAAGCTCACATTGTCTGATATGAATTCACGTGTTATGAATTGTTAAACCAGCGTAAGAAATTCGCCTTTGCAAGAACGATTCTCCCATCCTGGGGTGTGCCAAGGATTTAATCGATATATATATATATATATATATGTAGATTGTAACGCTAAATTGCGATTTCCATTTTAAGGCAATGTTGTCACAAGATTCTACCACGACCATGTGATGCATTCAAAACAATATGTTGTGTCCAGTCCATTGTTTAATGAACTAACCCGTATGTTAATTTGCAGGTTCCGTCCTGTTACTAGACGAACTACTTATTGTTCACCCGAGTGTTACTTTTTACGTCCAATGTTGGCGTTCTACATCCTCTCTACCGACTAAAAATCGGCAGTAGACAGCAGTATGGCGCCTACAGAACGACTATTAAACAATGTCCCGGTGTCCTTGCGATTAATAAAGACGACCTACTTCCGTACAGGAACTATACGGAAATGTTTAAATATGAAAATATAGTAGAAAGCATTATCTAGTATAATGTCATTAATTTATTAATTGCACGACTGTTAAATGTGAAACACGGATCCATTACGATCTAGCTTGGGTAAGTTGGAATGTTTTCGCCGAAGAGTTATGTGTAAATTAACTATAGCATTAAGATTTTAGGATATAGTAGAAAATATCGTCCAATAACATTTAAGGTATCAACTGTACGATTGTACAATGTAACACGGATCATTCTCTAGAAGTATGATCTAGCTCGCAGGTGATGCCGATTACGTCGTGAACTAATCGTTTAACAATAAACTTTTCAGCTGGTAACGATAACAAAGGAACAGTTTAATTCATACCTAATGCTGAGTTTCGCACTGTTTCTCTAAATATGTCGATTCAGTATTACATCTTAAGCGTACCATTGACCGCCACGCTTTGCATGTCAACGATAGCTAGAGAATTCTACCTTATAAAATATTATAGTATACCTACTAAATTTGTGTCAAGATTGCTAAGTTGACCTACGGGCTTTTAAATGAAGATCTCAAATGTTTCTTAAGAAATCCCATTCACTGTACTTTTCGATCGGTATATAACATAACACACAGTGCATTGTTTATAGCCAAGCTGCCTTTTGATTTAACAGGTGCATAAGCCTTTGAAGATTACACGAATAGGACAAGAATGTATATTGACTCCACTGCTCCGAAGAAACGGTGAATGACATCGGTATGTAAGTATGCATATAATGTACATATCAATTGATGTAATATCTTCGGGGGGAGAGGAGAGAGAGTAGAAAAATGCCCTCGCTACCACTTGGCACCCCTTAGCACAGTTTGGCGAGTAACACATCGGCAGGTCATGAGATTAGCTACAGTGTAGTCACATTGGAACGGGCGCGATAGGACGAGACGGACATGGGTGTTCTGTCATATTGACCTCTTGTTACACACTTTGTCTCTTGAGAGAATAAAAAGTCTTGAAATCTTATATCCCCCTCCCCCTAATTCAAGGCGGGGGCATGCAAAAATTGGGAGTGAAGACTAAAATTTCAGAGATATTCCAATCTACGGTATACATTCTTATTAGATGACATGTTCATAATTTTGTAACGAATGATGCATACGGACGTCCAGGACCTTTTCGCCGAATTTAATTAAAATTCAGCGTCCAATTTAACTTCACAGTAATTGAACATTGATTCACCAAAGTAGTAAAATGCTAATCATATAGATTTATTGGAATATGTCGCATGCACGCTCTGTTATATTGTATATCAACCCAAGAGGAAACGAACCCCCGACATTTATAGAAAATTATCATTAAAATGATTAGAGAATGTTTTAAGAACTCAATATTTAGATAGCTATGATATGACCAGCTCGGATTTACCATCGTAGTATCTTTGTGTATGGTTTCCGGATCTCATTATTAGTATGTGTATATTAATTTCCTTTTAAAAGAGATGAACTTCCTTACATCCAACGTTACAACAATAATTTACAGCTACGCTGTTTGACAAGTGTCATGGCTTTACTTTCCCCATTGTTAATTTTCCATTTCTATATCTAATATACTTACTTCCCTTACCAACAGTGTTAACATGTCTAAGATTATTCCATACCCTAAGGATCTTTCCCAGTATCACGACATCCGCGCGATATATGTCGACTACTTAAAGGAACAAGAATATTACAATATAACATCTCATAGTATCCTTTTCAGTATGGAGTTGTGCTCGATATCGTAATCCTGGTGGTTCCGTTATCAGCTCTCCGGTTCTCAATTTCAGAAAGTGACATTATCCGACCGGAATTTTCGAGACGACTACTTACATGGAGCATAAGGTATTGTCGAGACGCGTACAATGTACCTATAGGGATCACCAGGTATTGGCGAGACGCGTACCTATAGGGATCACCAGGTATATTCGAGACGCGTACCTACAGGGATCACCAGGTATTATCGAGACGCGTACCTACAGGGATCACCAGGTATTGTCGAGACGCGTACCTATAGGGATCACCAGGTATTATCAAGACGCGGATCTATAGGGATCACCAGGTATTGTTGGGACACGTACCTATAGGGATCACCAGGTATTGTCGGGACGCGTACCTATAGGGATCACCAGGTATTGTCGAGACGCGTACCTATAGGGATCACCAGGTATTGTCGAGATGCGTGCCTCTAGGGATCACCAGGTATTGTCGGGACGTGTACCTATAGGGATCACCAGGTATTGTCGAGATGCGTACCTATAGGGATCAACAGGTATTATGGAGACGCGTACCTATAGGGATCACCAGGTATTGTCGAGACGCGTACCTATAGAGATCACCAGGTATTGTCGAGACGCGTACCTATAGGGATCACAAGGTATTGTCGAGACGCGTACCTATAGGGATCACCAGGTATTGTCGAGATGCGAACCTATAGGGATCACCAGGTATTGTCGAGACGCGTATCTATAGGGATCACCAGGTATTGTCGAGACGCGTACCTATAGGGATCACCAGGTATTGTCGGGACGTGTACCTATAGGGATCACCAGGTATTGTCGAGACGCGTACCTATAGGGATCACGAGGTATTGTCGGGACACGTACCTATAGGGATCACCAGGTATTGTCGAGACGCGTATCTATAGGGATCACCAGGTATTGTCGGGACGCGTACCTATAGGGATCACCAGGTAATGTCGGGACGTGTACCTATAGGGATTACCAGGTAATGTCGGGACGTGTACCTATAGGGATCACCAGGTATTGTCCAGACGTGTACCTATAGGGATCACCAGGTATTGTCGGGACGTGTACCTATAGGGATCACCAGGTAATGTCGAGACGCGCAGTATACTTTTAATACATATTTCACTTTTTATATTTTAATATAAAACCAGGTGATATCGAGACGCGTATCTATAGGGATCAACAAGTGTTATCGAGACGCGTATCTATACTAAGCACCAGTATTTTTAAGACTCGTACATATACAGCGAACCAGGTATTATTTCCAGTTGTATTTGTTTACGGGTATCCGTGTTAATATACAGCTAGTACTTTTTCTTTATGTAATCGATTTGACGAACCCGTATTATTTCCTTTTCTTTTATTGGATTTCATGTATATTTATTCCTTTCATCACTGTTACAACTGTTATGGTGACTGTGGTATGTAAATAACTACTATTGTTTTTGCCAATTTTATATATCAAACGCCTGTCAATTAATCGTTGACACAGCCACAGCACTTGATAGCAACCACTGATATAGTAAGAGCATGGATTACTAGGTACATTTTATAACAAGTTAGAGGCAATCAATTCTGATCGGGTCGCGTTAAAAGCTCTACAATTCCAAAGTCCAGTGAATGTTATACTTTAGAAAACCTTCAAATATATAGATAATAAAATAATAATAACAACACAAAACAAAAACATAGAAAATATATTTATTTATTGTGTAAAAAGAACGTCTGTATAAATTTACATATCTCGGATATGCATTTATCAATATAAACAAAATCACTACTTCATAAAACATAGTACATGTATACGTACCTACTAGTTAAAGAGGCTTACCCGCAGACGGACCGGTAAACGGCACATCTCCGATCACTAAATAAACTTCAGTACACGTTTCTATGTGACAAAATTAGAGGCTTTCCGACTTTATTTCTTGAAAACAATTACAGAATATGTATTTAAAAGACGTTTTAAAACTCAACCTGAGAGGGAAATGTATGGAATATAACGGCAAATCTTCTTTGTAAAACGCCGCTGCCTTTGAAGTTATCACTGTGCGGCACTGTGCACGTGCTTGTTTCTTTGATGTGTCAATCAAATTAGACTTATTGCGGGTTGCGATTAAATAAATAATATTTAAAAATGAGGTTTTAATATCACTTTTCAGCGTTTTATAAGGAAAATAAAATGAAAAACTCAACAATTCCAACAATCTGTCATGTGTAAACAATCTTTTTCTATTAGCCAATTTTTCTGATCTCTCTGCGGGCAAGCCTCTTTAATAATATTAAAAATAAGAGGATACCAATAGTCCATGATTTAACATTTGAGACATTTTGAAATATTAAAAAAAGAAAGAAAAAAATTAAAGTCGTTTAAAATAAAATTAGTTCACGACATCGAAATTAATCGTTTCGATGAAATATGAAATTTCTTCCATCACAAATAAATAAGTTGATTTGAATTTGTCATATTGGTATGTTTCCTTGATATCAACATGTTGTACTGTAAAATGTATTAAAAATCAATAACATAAATAACAATGCATCAACTACCAGCGACCAGCACTGAGGGTAAATAATGGGAGACAATCATTAACATTAAAAATAATACGTAGTAGCTAATTAATCCTGTTTGAACCCGAGATAAACTCGTAGGTCCAGACATTATATTATACATTTATATGTATATATGGACGGATAATGTAATCAATCACGTTAAAAAACTAGTGAAAAGTCCTGACCGGTTCTGACGTTATATTACATATGTTCAGACATTATAATTTATATGTAATATATGGACGGATAATGTAATCAAAATCACCACAAGACTGCCGAAAAGTCCTGACCGGTTCTGATGTTAATGGTCGGTCGAGACAATATACATTAAGTACATTTTATCATCAACATAATAAATATTAAATACATTTCATACTTAAGACCAATGATAACAGGTTAATCGGAAATAGTTAATACTTAATCCCAAAATGGGGAATTATTTATAGGTTCCTGTTGAGAAACAAAGAAAGTCAATTTTCATTATTTTGAAAATATTTTCATGTTAAAAATTGCACTACATGTAGAAACAAGTATTCAACAGTATGACAACATGGACGAATGAAAAATCTACAAAAAAGTTACACAAGATTTAATAAAATTCCCGGTGTTCAAACAAAAACCAGATCGCTCGATATAATCATAAGGCATGTTGTGGATGTGTACTTGTCATTTGCCACATTTTACTATTTATATTGATCAGATACTGTGATATTACACGATTTTTGTATATATTAGATAACCTGTGAACGTTCATTTCTATTTGAAATCATTCATGTCAGGTTGGTAATCATTTTGCTTTTCTATCTCACAGGTATAGTATCGCCAGGGGATCGACAGTGACGAAATCATCACGACGACACGAAATCACACAACATAATAAAAAGGTAGGGAAAAAACCCAACTCGATGTTATGTGCATCCATATGATTATCAAGTATTAACAGTTCAGATATACATTAATACTCTAAACATTTGCTTTTGTGAACGTCAAAATGTAACTCATGTCTTTGTTACCAAATCAACCTTTTAAACGAAGAACTTTTTTGGAATATGGAATACGTTAAATAAGGTAGAATATATGTTGTGGTCTATGGATATATGATCAGGTGATTTCCACTAAGAAGCAACAAGTGTCATAACCAGTGTATGTCGGTACACATTTAGCCTAAGCATTTGATGTTACTATCAACATACTATAAGACAGAAAAGACACAGAAATGAAGACAATATTGATTTGTTAAATAAAAAATTATTTGTTCAATGATAAATCACATCGTCTATAAAGTGTGTAGTTTTTATACTAATCAAGAATCAACATTACGCAGTTTTAGTGTGTTTCAGAAAGATTTAACTAAACAATTTATATCAATTTGAATTAAGATCATGTTTGAACCACATTAGCACTACAGAAGATTTGTATAACAAACATCTTAACTGAATCCCCAACCTGATGTTGCCTTATTCCCGAAAAACACAAAATTCCTGTCACAAATATCAGAAGTGTTTACTTGCAAAATATAAATTTAATTTGTAACATGTAAATTACCACAACATTTCTAGATATACATTTTTATTACTATTTATATGGCGTAGATATAAAAACGGGTCACTGTCTGTAGTAAGGTCCATAGGGCCAACTTGTGGATATAACAGGATCCCTGTTTGTGATCAGCCCCATAGATCTAAGGTCTAGTTGTTGGTGTGGTAATATCTGAGGTAGTCTGTGGTACTCTACACAGGAAATAAAACATAAAAAGACACACATTATAAACAATAACCAGAATTTGGTATGGGGTAAGGAAAAAACCACACAATATATGTTCGGATCTGATGCTTGTAAAGATGAAGTTGGCAGTGTGATGAAATTGAATTAGGTGTATGGCTACAACATAGAGAATATTGATAAATGGTTATGATTTTTTAGTTGATCTTTATTTTGCAAAACGTCGATTTTGATGAATAACTTATTATATGTATTTAAAATCAATATTAGGATTCCGGGTAAAATTCACACTTCCGAATTTATGATCCAACACACAATAATGACAAACACTTGAAATACTCATTAAAATAAAATAATTCCTTGTTTACCTCAACAAACGCTGGAGATCCGTATAGTGTTGAATTAAGGTTCAAAGGTCCCTTGTCTGTCAACACCGAGGCTGAAATACAGAACATGTACACATTATTAATCAATTCATTCAATACTTTAAAAATTCTTAGTAAACTCTCAAAGCGGAGAATAACACATGTGTACTATGTTTTTGATTTCTTACACCTAGCCCAACTTAAAACTGTTTAAAACGCCATGCTTACATAGTAAATATTATACTTTTAGCATACTTATTTAAGCACACTTCAATTTAAGTGCTTAATGGCATGTTAACAGAGGAGCACAACAATAAATTAGCGCACTCACATCATAATATTCTCGTAGAAGACTATACACAGAAACCGTCCCGTAGAAAACTACACACAGAAACTGCAATTATCAAAATCCTATCACAATATTTCCCCTAGAAAACGATACACAGAAACTGCAATTACTAAAATCATATCACACTATTTCCCGTAGAAAACTATACACAGAAACTGCAATTACCGAAATCATATCACACTATTTCCCATTGAAAACTATACACAGAAAATGCAAATTACCGAAATCATATCACAATATTTCTCATAGGAAACTATACACAGAAATTGCAATTAACGAAATCATATCACAATATTTCCCCTAGAAAACGATACACAGAAACTGCAATTACTAAAATCATATCACACTATTTCCCGTAGAAAACTATACACAGAAACTGCAATTACACACTATTTCCCATTGAAAACTATACACAGAAACTGCAATTACCGAAATCATATCACAATATTTCTCATTGAAAACTATACACAGAAACTGCAATTGCCGAAATCATATCACAATATTTCCCCTAGAAAACTATACTCAGAAACTGAAATTACTAAAATCATATCACACTATTTCCCGTAGAAACACATACACTGAAACTGCATTTAGCGCAAACAAATAACATTTCCTTTAATAACTATACGCAGACACTGTAATTAGCGCAATTATGATTCATGGCTATCGCTAAAGCTAAAATATAACCGCCGAAATGTTTATGCTTACATTGTATAGTTTCCTAACTTTATATATAACATAAATGTCCACAGATAACGTGTGGCAGTACTTACTGTCTGTGTTACCGTCCATTGTGTAGTGAGCAGACAGTGTGAACTTTTTGTACTCGCGGTCCATACCTGCCTTCTGCCAGTAAGTGTCTATCTCAGTATCTGGTATTTGTATGTTATAGATTCTCACCTATTCCGAAGATAAAATGTTTCGGATCAACAATATTAGATTTGTCAAACATAGGAACTGAAATCCAGTAACATCGTCTGATAGCACTCTCTTCATTGCATACTGCGTACAGATCATTTGGTAGGATTTAGCTAAGATTTTTAGCATTAGACTTCCTCAGCAAAAGTATTACAGAGAAAAGATGTTTTCCTCAGCTCATATAAAATATAGGTTTGAAATGACAATACATATGTTATAATATGCCTTTTTGAAATGATCTAACATCGAAAAAAAACACAAAATCAGTCCAGTTGGTTATCAAGTCAGAAGAACAAATGATTACCATCGATCGATACTTCTAAAGACTGGTCAGTATGTCCGAAATCAATACATTTAAAATTACATTTTGATAGTAAGGTTTGAATACTAAAACTGATATAAAAAAAAAAAAAAAAAAAACACGAAACAAGTCATACCTCATCAATTTTGCCTTTGTAGTAATAGTTACTGTCCCTCCCCATACACAAAGTCGAACTTGGATCCTGAAAAAATATGCATAATACAGAATTAACGTTTTTAACAAAAATGCTTTTTCAGACTATCATAGGTAAAGTGAGCAAAAGTCTATCATTTGTAAAGATAATCCATGTCATAATGAATGTAATACTATAGTAATATATATTGTACCTCATGTAAACAAAATATGCTTGCGAACAGTTTATATTGTATATAAATTAACCAAAAGGTAAACTCTTTCATGTAAATGCACTGGATACATTTAAGGATAGCATCTAGACCACGTACATGTAAGTGTTCATAATTGATTGCATGATCTACAATTTGCTTAAGTAACTACACTTTGCACAGGTTTATCTTACATTTTAATTAATTTTGTTACATAAATTAATCAATACTATTTTGTAATGTCTTCCACTGAAGGAACATTATCCCTGATAACATACCCATGTGATCTCCGACATGGTGGTATTCTCTACTTCTTTTGTGACACCGCCGTCAGCTCCGTTAACAAACATGGTCAATGTTCCCTCTGAGGACAGTGTGTAGAAATAGTCACAAGTAAAATAAGTTTGCTTGCACTTTCATTCATTACTTAATTTATTTTACATATACGCCAAACAAACAATAGTTTTACACATATCCCCTTAAGATAGAACAATTGCGACCACATTATTTAGGAAGGTTGGTGTTATTCAACACTCAAGGCATCTATTGATAATAAACAAGTTTCGGATAAAAAATGTTTTATTGGTTGACATGATGAACTTTGATTGAGACTTCTGTTTAACCACACGGCCCATGGCGTTTTCATTGACAAATCAAGACCGCTTCATGTGGACGCGGAAATGATAGTACATAGAAAATAATTCGTAATTGTTTTGGTAATAATCATTTTTATATGGATTTCTATCGTTAATGCTTTGAAGAGAATGTACTTGATTTGTAACAAATGGTCTTTCCACAAAACTCAAAAATTTTACTACAGACCATATCAGTACGCTTTAAATGATGTAACCAAAACACAGGGAGATATCGGAATAGCAATCGTGGTTATTGTATTTCACGGTCGTTAATTATTTTTCAATAGTTAAAAATAAATAAATAAATAAATAAAGTAAATAAAAATAAATAAATAAATAAAAAAAATCCCGAGCGTTTTTGAAAATAACGAACTTGAGTGAAATAAAAACCATATACATGTACAACAAACCACTCATTGTGTAACCCTATATACACAATTTCAATATTGAAATACATATAAGCCAAACAAGGAATGACTTTTACGATTCCCCTCGAGATAACAAAATGTATATATCTGATTTAATTATTTCACATAAAAGCTAGATAATCAATACGTTTACCACGGATTCACTCTGAACACTTACGTTGGGCATTGTATCGTGTTGCTATATGGGTCCAGGTATCGGTAGTGATTGTTGTCGTTCCATCAACAATATGAGAACCAATTTGGGTGTGAAAGGTGCCGCCCTCTATAAACAGGCAAAGCTCCCGAGACAAGGTACATAGGATTGGCAGTTTGGTGGAGGGCGCGCCACTAGGCAGGTATACCCAGGCCTCGAAAGTGAAACTAACAAAAAAATAAAACATTTTATTAATCTAATTTTCTTGAATAAAAGAAATAAGCGCAAATTTTTGCTATTTTAAGCGTACATGTTTAATAACATTTTTCTTGCATTTTAACGTTTTACTCGTCTGAAAAACATATCAAAGTGACAAAAAACGCCAATATTGCCATTGTAGAAAAAACCTCTTATATAGAATTGACGATATCAAGTGAAATATTGCCATATTTCATATGACAAAGAATAACAATATACCTTTTAACTATTGCCAGGTCAGAAAGATTAGCTATTTCTCCATACGTGCTCGTCCCATCAAACTCCAGGGCATAATTCAATCTGTGTAGAAACGAATTTGAATCTCGAAACATCGTCGTAAGATACAGGTAAAGCGATTTATAAAGTTGTGTATTAAACAAAAGAAAAGTCACCATCATGTCTCTAAGCGCCTATTGGAAACTACTAATACGTTTGTTTTTAAATTGTAGAAGCATTGTGCAATAGACACACAAGATACTAACACCTTTCAAAACAAATTGAGTAATTTAAAGTAGATTCAGAAACTATTAAACAGCATCATACAGCTTTTTGTCCTTCTAAGACTCATTCGTGATGCTAAAGGCCTAACGTGTTGATTATAGGAGGCAACAAAAAAAGGTTGAAAGAACTGTCAACATCTGGCTATCTGATTACTTTTCAAGCTAATTCAAAATATAAATTTTGAAAACTGCTAAACATAGAATTGTATATAAGTGTTAACTGTACTACCGTTGCCATAACGAATTAACTTGGAAATCGTTGATCTATCATGTGTGAGTGTTTTATTATGTTTATTTACAGATTAGCTATAGGACTTTTCAGGGGGAAATACTTTTACAGTCAACCAATGCTGTTTTCATGTTATTTGTACTATATAAGATACACTAGTAAACTAGTTTGATAGTTCAGTGACTTTCTTTGATATCCAAATTCAACATAATCCACGTAAAGTAACAAAAAACATTATTCTGATATTTTGTTTTGAGAAGCTTTCCTAACCTATACGTAGAATATGATATTCAAACAGATTAATTATGTAAATACGTAAAACATATCAGATTAATTTTAACTTGCTCCGTAGACATGTGTGATGGCTATGTATACCTGTGATTATTTACCTATCTATACACTTTAATGGTTTACCTGTCTGTACACCTGTATTGGAGGTTGGACCACACCGACTGTGTCTGGTTATAAGAAAACACACCCAGCCGTCCACCATTGATGGCAACATTGAATATGTCTCCAGAATCGGCAATAGTTGTTGTCCCCTGTTCTACAAGCACCCTAAAATGTCAAAATGTTGGGTTTTTTTCTTGTATTTAAAATCATGAAAATAATTAAAATCATGAAAATAATCACAATATACTCATGTTTTGTAGCATTTTGGTTTTATTTTCTCAAATATGGCATTATAAATCTTAAATCATTTTGCAAAAATTGAGACAGACGTGATTAGTAACTCTTGTTTGAATGGATGGAATCACGCAAGGAGTCCTACTGTGGGAGGAAAACTAGGTGAAAGGCAAGTGTGTTACCGCTATGCAAACTCGAAATCTGCCAATTATCAATAATACCAAAAACGGTCTGAAATTAAATGGATGTCATAGTGTAATGAGCATGTCAGTTCCTTTGTAATATAACTGATCTAATTAAACATCCAAAAACATTTCAAACGATTCGACACTGACCTACCTAAGAAGGCAAACTGGGGGAATATATTGCACAATGACTGAGGAGGTCAACGTGGGGCTATATTGTACGGTGACTATGATGAGGAAGACTACAAAGGGGATATGTTGTATGGTGACTTACCTGAGTAGGCCCACAGAGGGACTATGCTGTATAGTCCACTTGTACCCAGTAAGACACTCCCAGCCAGCAAGATTTGGGTCCTGCCAGAGTAACGTAGAAGTGTCTGTGGTATCACAGCCATGATATAGGGCCTTGGCGTAATTGTTGTCAGGGCATGTAGTAGAGTCTATTAGCTGTGAACAGACAAACACTTTTATAATATGTAAATACCAAGTATAGCTCTGTTTGATACATGGTAGGTTTGATTTATCTAAGTCACACTCGATGCCTTTTTATGTGAGAAAGGAAAATATTTTACATTTTCCCTTTAAAAGAGATACTCTTTTCATATAAGAATATAAAATACATGTGCCATATTTTTGCTGATTTTTAATTTTGATTTGTTCATATATTTATTACTACTATTTCACAAAATGACAAGGTATTTACTAAGAACCGAGTAATTGTGACACTGTAATGAAAAATGTATTTATACAACATAGACATGTCTCTAAATATCGCATCTAAAAATATGTGCATGTACCCTACAAAAAACATATTATATTAAGTTCAATCATGCTCGCAAATTCTAGTTATCTGATCTGAGGGTAAATATAAGTTATTTAGATAGGCTTACCCAGAGTTGCACCCCCTTGATGCCACCGCGGTCCTCCAAATTGAAGTGGATGTGTCTCCATGTAACAAGATAGTATTTGGTGTTGCTCTGATAACCGATTATAAACCCAATGAATCCATAACAATCATCCAGGTTCACAAACGTCGTTCCAGTAAACGTTACATGGTCAAAGTATTTATTTCCTGTAACAGCACACACTTTCAAAGATTAATACAGTACATGATTTTTGACGATCGTCATTTGTGCATATTTATGTAATGTATTTACATTATTTGTGTGCCTTGTGAAAGATGATAGCAAAACTAAAACTATAAAAAAGACAATCTGGCAAATAACAGTACTCCATCATACGTGAAAACATATTTTTCTATGATGTACTTTGACCTACATTGCTGCCTCTCGGTGAACCCATGTCCCAAGTAGTTGCAATGACAAATAGTAAAGGTAAGAGCACGGAGAAGATAAAATGTTGAAGGACACATCACAATATTTCAGCCCCTCCACCTCAATAGTTCCGGTTAAGGCACTGAAGTCTAGCAGACCTTAGACCCTAAAACATCGGCATCCTCACCAATAAGAGCAACAGGCTTCAGTGTTGATTGTAGCTGCCAAATCTCTCTCCCAGTATCCTGCATTGACCATACTGAGGCGTTTTCTGATGTCAAACTTGGGTTAAGATCCAACAAGATGTAATCAGCAAATGAAGTGACGGTTATATCTTTATTCTTGGGACAGTTGTCGTCTACGTCCAGAACAGTATCAAGGTCAAGGTCACTCTCACAGGCATCGCCTCTGTGGTTGCCTGTGCGAAAGGTAAATCATATTGATAATTCACTGGTATGTTTGACCATCACTATCCTACTCGAAGTACGAAATCGATGCATGATGCAGTTTAATTCATTGCTGTACTGTATCCAAACTTATATTTCTACTCCATCTAATCACATTTTAATTAATATCTAATTAATATAAACATGTAGGATGATGTATATTCCATATTATAAAATACTTGCCATCGGCATCAGTTTGTGCAGCATTGGACACGTATACGCAGTTGTCAGCGGTGTTGAGGATACCATCGCCATCTATATCTGTGTCACAGTAATCTCCTGAAAACATATTGTGAGTATTCTTAGCAGTTGTCATGATCAATACTTCTACATTTCTACATTTGGAAGGCAAATCAACATACATGTTTATGTGTTTTCCAACACAAATACTTACATCCATAAACCAATTCATTATCTCGTTCAAATACTTGAATATAATAATATTTTAGTAAGCACCCACCTGTTCCATCTCCATCTGTGTCTGTCTGTTCTCCATTGGGAACCTCAACACAGTTATCTAACGCATCTGGTATACTATCTCCATCCCTTCAGAAAACAATAAAACATTTCTTCACCGAGAACAAAATTCGGAAATTCTTTAAAGCTATTAAGAAATCTGATATACTTGTAATGTTGTTTTAAGGAAAGACGACATGGACTTCGCTAATAGTTCTTCTCTAAACCACATTTTACCCCTCAAATTTAAATAGCACTACCAACAACTACAGAACAGGATGGTGGTTCCTGCCAATTCTTTTTTACATGGTGAACAAATACCTTTCGTAGACGCCTAGTCTTTGATAACGGTTTTTGCCACAAGAAACATTCAAATACGAAAAAATTATTTTTTGACCTGCTTCAGATTCACCCTGGCCATATGCAAAACGTTTTAAAGAGAAAGTATTGCACTTTCGCGCTACATTTTCCCTGCTTTTTAGCTGAAAAGAGCGAACTTTAAGCGGTTGCAAATTTTCCCAGTAGACAATACCCCGAAAACGAAATGGAACGCCACCATTATCATTACTTTTGATGATAAAACCTCCTAGAACCAGTCCGTTTAATTATGCCTCAAATTTGATTTCCCGTGTTTTAAAACCTACTTGTCACTTCCGTCACAGGCGTCTCCGACCCCATTCTCATTTGTATCTGTCTGTGCAGAATTAGAGACGGACAAGCAATTGTCACAGCTATCTCCTACAGTGTCTCCATCTGTATCTGTCTGAGCTGTAATTAACACAAATGAAATCATCTCCAATGGCCTGACAATCACGCCTAATATGCAGAAGCACCTCGTGATACTGTTTGGACTTGTTGGTTAGGTAAATCTATGAACACATGAAGATAGTGTCTACTTCTTATCATTTTAAAGTGCTATCCCAATGAAATAGGTTACTTATTATATACCAACAGTGGTCAACATTTTAATATGACCGTCAAGCAGAATTCACAACAATGCATGCTTACGTTGGCGGGTGATCATTACAAAGGCCAAAATGCCAAGCAAAAAGGTTACGGAAAAAATTACTTATTGTAATGCAGTGTTTACGACATTAAATAATCTAGTTTGGTTTGTTCTTAATCCTCAACTAGAAGGAGTGACTAAGTTATCTATCAAGTCCGCATTATTATGCAGCCAATGAATAGATGCTAACCACGTAAATGTCTCATCAATCAATATCAGCTCTAATAAGGGACTTTCTAAGAATGCAGCATGTATAATCTTACCTGCATTAGATACGTATGGACAATTATCCGCTCCATTAAGCTGGCCGTCCCCGTCAATGTCTGTATCACAGGCATCTCCTACCCCATCCCCGTCCACATCTGCCTGGTCAAAGTTGGCCGTATTAACACAGTTGTCACATACGTCTCCACGACCGTCACCGTCAGTGTCAAGCTGGTTTGGGTTTGACACGTAAGGGCAATTGTCCTTAGTACAAAGCAAGCAATAGGTAAATCATTACCGGTGTAATGTATACAGGTTAATTTGAGCAGCAGTGTTATTTCCATGTTTTTTTGTACGTTTTACCACAAATTAAGGCACTTTCATTTCAGGAATGGAACAGCCAAATATGACCACGTCCAAAAGTTCCTAATCTATAGTACCTGAGCAGGTCTTAATAATGTGTAGACACTCAAGTATTACACGGCTATCACGTGATAACCTAAAACAGTGAAGCTTTTAAAAACATCAGACCCGACTGCCCGGTTGTGAATATAATCTAGACAGCATGAATATAATTTGCTTGATGAAATTGCGAGTTAATACTACTACTGAATATAAGATGAATACAGTATAACATTCAGCAAAATGCTGATTTCGAATGATGTGAGTATTTTTAATGTCCTGATAGCACTTACCTGTTCATCATAAAAGATGTTATCATTATCGGAGTCGTAGTCACATATATCGCCAGAGGAGTCACCATCACTGTCCTCCTGTCCGCTGTTAGGTTTGAGTGGACAGTTGTCCTAAATACAACCAGTCATTTTACGTTAAAATCTTGTCAATGTAGACAATCTACTTTGTAGAATAACAGGAGTTTACCAAATTGAACCAGTGTCCATTTGGTAATGCATGCCATTTCCCCTAATCCGGCGATTTCAAGTTAAATATACAGTTCAAACATTGTATCCTTTGCAAATTGTTGCAAAAGTAATAGAGAAAAAAATACTTTGAAAACGAGTAATTAAAATGTATATTGATAGGCCATGTAAACGGAATCTATACCAATTGTTTTTCATTGGTGAACATTTTCAGGTACAAAGCTGAAGACATCAGGCTCACTAGACGAGAAATTATCCGTAACCAAGTGAGGTGAAAACCAGAAAGTGTTTTATCAAGGTAAGGACATAAGGAATAAGATTTTTTTTCACTCCGTCTTCTTCCTGGTCACGGCACCAATTTCTCTGTTACCAAATTAACAAGTCTTGGTCATACCTGATCATGTCATGATGCACCATGACTTGACAAAATGAAATGCTATTATCCCTTGGATATAATACAACTATAATTACACACAAATCTTCATAGACATTTTTTTTAATATCAAGTAGTATTACCTTAGCACATTTTCTGGCGGAGCAGGATTGTCCTAAATCTGGGTTTCCATCCACATCGGTATCTTCACCACAAATATATCCATCTCCAGCCCAGCCTGCTTTACACTGTGATAATGTATCACATTGTTTTTTAGTTGGCAACGTTTTCTTCTACACAATAAAACTTTCATTTCTGAACTCTTTTCTTTCTTTTTTATTTCTATTCTAATTAGACTGATGTATGTTTTATCAAGGAGTTCCAAATCTGATTATGTAAATCCAGTAAAACTTGATTTCAGCTGAATGAAGTACTAAGTTGAGGTAAAATCTGTAAACCTACACGTATATATTGAATGGCTGTTCATGGCTATATATGTATGTGGTGGTATCGTATCCATAATAGTCGTTGAGGTGACTTTGTAATGTGTGCTGGAAGGCAGTACCATATATATAACTACCTTTAAAGGTTGCAAGGCCCACTAATGCATGAGTAAACGTGTCGCAGATAGTTCCTTCAGTATGTATTCACTTATATAACAAAACATGGTCACCTTAACTACTATTTTAGATAAGATACCACACCACGGTTTTGGATTTTTTTTATGTAAAAGGAAGATAATCCAATGGGACAAGAATGATTGTGCATTCCCGGATGGTAAAAGATATATGCTCATATTATTTTCAGGAATTAAGTGACTTTAATTTGAAGAAAGCGATTTTCGAACATTTCTCTAATTGACCAAATAGTAAGCATAAAACTTTATTTTCTAATGAATTACTTTTGTTTTCATTTTAAATTATGTTTTTCATGTATATATTTCCTAATCAGTACCTGATGTATTTATGAAATACCACTGTTGGATATTTGCTATTTTCCTTTCAATGATACGATTAGAGTATACTCATTCAAGATGGCCGTGCAATAGCCCTAAATCATATGAGATAAAAGTTACCTGACAGCGATACTCTGCTGGACCAGTATAGTGACAATCAGCGTTGGAGTTACATAGGTGGGTACCGGCTGCACAGTAGTCGGCTAGTCTACAGCCACTGACGGAATCTCCTAAGTATCCCGTCTTACACGGTCCACAGTAGTAACTCCCCTGTAAACAGACATTTTATGTCACAATAGAATCATTCCTGTACATGTTCTAGATACATTTTTCTATCACCACACATGTTCTGCGCACATGTTCCTTAATTGAACAAGACCTAACACCGGGTATTTTCATTTGCAAACAGAATTCCCGCACCTAATACGTCTACCTGAAGGAAGACAATCAACACATGTTCTAAATCTGTATAATCCCCAAACCCACAGGCAATCATCAAATGTTATAGATCTAATGTTTCGACTAACACAAACGTTCTGCACCTAGTTAACGCTTTGATCTAAAAGACAATCGACACATGTTCTTCCTTCCTGTATTCCTCCCTACGCCCACAATCATCAAATGTAAAAGATATAATGCTTTGTCAAACACAAAGTTTTGCACTTAATTAATTAGTACTTCTATTGCTTGCAGAAGAAAGACAATTGACTCATGTTCTGATTCTTCCACCAGCCCACAGACAATTTCAAATCTTATAGATCTAATGCTTCGACTAACACAAACGTTCTGAACCTAGCTAGTAAATAATTCTACCAAAAGATAGACAACCATCGCTTCCATCATACAAACAATTATCAGGGATGTTATCAAGTCAAAGGTACCCAGTAGTTTGGCGTACCTTACAGGCCTCAGTTTTATCAATTTGCATTAACAAAAGAAAAAGTTAAAAAAAAAAAAAATGACATACCACAGTATTGTAGCAGAAGGCATTGCCGTTACATCCTCCATTGTTAATAAGGCACTCGTCAACGTCGACACATGATTGGTTGGCACTGGTCCACACAGTATTGTACAAGTCAAACGTCCGTCTGTGTATTTCTATGGAAAATGCATCCTCAAATGTTCCTGTGTAGCCGCAAGGACATGCGCTGCACTGGTACCCTGGCGACGTGTTTATACAGGCACTGTTGTTCCAGCATGGGTTGTGTACTGCACACTGAAGATACAATGGATATCAAAATGTAATTTGATACTTTAGGGACCTCGGTGGAGTCGTCTTTGGGGGTCATTAACCTATTACAAATTCTAACATTGGCTATGGACTTCGCACAGGAGATATGAATATCAAATTTTATTTCTTTGAAACTCTTTGGGATATTGAGGATCATCAACCGACCACTCATATTGTTCATGTTTCTTTTAAATTTCATTTTGAAGAATTCATCTGTTTCCTTTAGGCATGATTTTGATAAGTAATTAAACTGCAAGACTCAAAGCAATAATGGTACCTCTAAGTAGAATATATGACAGGTCCTATACCAAAATAATATATCTTGCATAAACTGCATAAATTATAGGTAAATGTAAAATAAGAACTGTCTTATTGAAATGCAACACCAGAAACCAAAACCGAATAGAAATGCAGGACCAGAAACCAAAAACGAATGCCGTGAAAAAGTCCATTAACTGACAAATGGAAAGGTTTGAAGTAAAGAAGTAATAGTGGCACTGAGTCCATCTTTATACTATGAATTTCAAGTGTAATTCATCTATACATAATGATACAAAAATCACTGTAAACCTCATTAATGTCTGTACAAGTGATCCCGTCCCCAGTGTAGCCAGTTGGACAAGAGAGACACGCTGATGAATACGCCCCTCCGACCTTCATGTTGTAACACAGACTACTACTGTGACAGGGAGAGCCTGACACCAGACAAGGACACTCAGCGGTGGAAGGACAATTCTGGCATGTGCTCCCATACGCGTCTGAGTAAGTATTTATAGGACAAACATCACAACGATCCTTCATTGTAGTACTTGTGTATCCTGCTGGACAGTTTTTACAGGACCCTTGGGTCTTTTGGTCCTGGTAGGTCCCCGCCACACAGAGCTGACAAAACTCTACAGAAAAGATTGCAAGAGTTGAGGAATATGTTATCTTAATAAGACTACCATCATAAATGAATACATTAATGAATCATTTGTAATTTATTTCACCTTAACTGAATACACACTTACCTACGGTTCCATTTGAGTAAGTACCAACATCACATTCGTATCTCTGGCCGCCGCGACATGCGTATCCCGATCCACACTGACTACAGGAAGTGGGGCAATCAGTGTCATTACAGGTCACATAGTGATAGTCTGGGCAGGGTGTCGCGTAACCATTACTACATATCTGGGGAGAGAAAAGATACAGACTCATGAAAATCAGGGATATCTAGGATCAATCTGGGTGTAGCGTAACCATTAATTCATATAGGAAAGAAAGGAAAGATATAATATTTCATGTGTTGTGATGGAGGCAGAAGATCTATTTTCGTCTCTGCAATGTCCCATAAATAGAAGACATGAATAACGAAAATTCAAGATACTTCAGTGGACCAACTTTGAGTCACCCTTTACGATCAATATACATTGGGTTACTGCAGGCATTATTCTTCGGCTCTCCAATGTTCCCTGAACAGAAGACAAAGGAGAAACCTCCAGACTCGCAGTCGCTTGTTACGACATACAGTGAGCTATATAGCAGGTATATTCTTTCTCTGCTTCTGCATGGATTTGAGAGGGAAAATATGTACAGTATTATTCAAATCATGGAAACCTACATGTAGGGTCAATCTAGGCTTGGCGTGGCGTAACCATTGCTAAAGCAGAGAGAATAAGGATACTTCACTAGCTTATAGGCTAGCGTAAATTTACCTTTATCCTAGTGGTAGGATGTTGGCGTTGACAGCCAGAGGTAGCTAGTTCGAGGCCCCAATGTGGGCAATGTATTTTTCATTACTCCTTCCTATTACAGATAAAGTGCCGTTGACCACTCCGAGTGAAAACTTTATGAGATTGAATTGCTTCCTTGGAGCTGAAGAACCTAGATTTTGATTGATTTAGAGGCGAAGACTTCGCGAAGGAGGGAGTAGTGTAAAAGTGGAGAGTATATGTCACCTTACTAGCTCAGGCTAGCGTGAATTTCTCTTAGCCTAGTGGTAGGATGTTTGTGAGCGAGGGGTTAATGGTTCAAATCTCAGACAGAGTGGACAGGTATTTTCACCACTTCATTACATTACATGTACATATTACTACATACCCTGGTAGGATAAAAAGAGATATTATACATCCGAATTATAGATAGCTACTTACCCAGCCAAGAGGACAAGTGGTACATTCTGAAGCGAGTCCAAAAGAGTGTTCCGTTTGAGAGCGTCCACATGTGGAGTTGGCCTGAGCCGGTTCACATCTTCCACATGGCAATGCGGTACCATCTCCTACACAGTAATTTGTGGTGAGGCATCGCTCACATGTCGTCCGGTCTATATGGCAAACAGAGGAAAATTTGTGAAATTTGGAGTGGAATCCGATACTAAATGGCAGTAGAACAGGATATTTCAAAGGAAGTAAAAACAAATGGTAAAATGCAAAGATTTATAAAAGCATGGTCTTTAAAAGGAAATGTAGCATTAAACAATGGGATATGACATAAAATGTTGCAAACCATCAAAGTGTGCTTACTGTGACAACGCAACTGTATCATAGTACAGTACCGATACAGGCTGAAGGAGATGGGTGTTCCGATACAAGCCAATTGCAAGGTGCGTGCCTGAAAGCTGTTTAAAGTTTGGAGAAAGTAAAACACGATAGAGAGTACTTACGATAATTGTACTTGCTGACAGAACAGCCGATAAGCTCAAACCGGAGGGCAATGTTATTGTTCCAGGTGACAGGTTGGATGCGGATATAGTTGGTCTCTATGAAGGGATCAAGTCCTACAGTGACCACTGTCGATCGATCAGTGCTTCCAGCAAATACCTAAACATTCCAGAATAACACAATTTTTTTAAGTTTTGGAAGAACTTTGGTAGAACGAAACTTAAGACATTTTTTTTCCAAAAGAAATTTTAAAAGCAAATATTTCAATCAAAATCTAAGAGGATTTCTAACATAGTGTTGAATTAGGAAGCAACTAATGAACGGGAAAGTGACGAAAGGGTATAGTTACAATTTGCATATACACAACAAACAGCTTTGTATAGTATAGTGACCAGTCATAGAGCTAAGCGTTTCTAGTGACTACATGTATGTGCAATATATATAAACGTTTTGTTTACAGTTTCTTACATTTACTCTTACAACGATGGAACATCAAACATGGTTCTATCATATATCACATCCCTGGCCAATCATTGAATTATCTAGCAGCTCCCGGACCTGAACTACATTTTGAAGACATATACCCAGTATAAGATCTTGTGACATTGTGACTAAATATGTCAAATGTTTCATATTCACTCTGTTTCAGATAAAGAGGATGTGTCAGGATGTAGTCTTATTGATGTAACGGAACATAGAAAGGCTACACCATACTTACGCTCGTCCCTGAAGCGTTGGTGTACGTGGTCCAAACACTACCATCAGAACTGTAGCCGATACTGAAGGTTGTTACCCAGTTATCCTCCTCCTCCTGGCCCTGAAGTTGAACCTGCTGAATTTGGTAAGTCTCATTCATTGTTACCTGTATCCACTGACTGGCGTCATTAGTTTGAGACATCCATCCTCCTTTTAGACTAGATTGGTCAGCTGTCATATACAATATAATAATCTTGTCACATTTGATGATTTGGTTTCCATGTACAATGTGTTTTAGAATACAATGTATTCTAATATTTCATTCATTCTTTCACAGAATGTGAATATGCTTGTTATTCATATATATGCAGGTACACACACCTGTATCAATTAAGAAGGAATAAAAGGTTAAAGATTGATATCAAAATTTTCTCAGAAAATAACAAGTCAATTGTAATCAAACCTTTACTGCATCATTTTTAATAAAGCAGTTTAAAATTGTGAAATTAAGATAAATTGAAAAATACCGAACATATTGTTTAGATTAACGAAGTGTTAAAATATCTAATTACTTAAGTACAATCAAGAGACAACAGGCTATATTTTATAACTACCTTGGTATACAGAAATACAAAAAGAGAAAGCTGATTTAATAGATAATGTATAGGAACAATGCAACGAGATAAATGAGTTCTCAGATCGATAACCCGATATGACTAATGAAGATATAGAATGGCTGATAGCAACAACTAGACAATTTAGGCTGAAAATAATCATGGTTTTTTAGATATTGTCAACAAAATGTTTGAATGCAAAGGAATGTACAATTTACAATGTAAATGCATACAAAAAGGTTATCAGAGCTACAGTATATGTGAGATTTAAAAATCAACATTTAAAGTAGCAATATGCATGCACTAAAAAGCTTATCAAAACTATAGTGTGGGAAAAGCTCAAATTCAAGGTCCTTGACAATTTTTTACAGTCATAACTACAAAAAAAACCCATTACATATCTATGCATTTATATATGCATTTGTAAGCTGAGGGAATAGGCATCAAAATTTTAAAATACATTCACTTATATCTAAAGCAAAAACTCAACAAAAAATGTCATTATGTTTTGGTCATCATCCGTCTTCTACTGATAATGCATGTTCATGAATCAGGTCCGTTTAGTTGTATCTTTTCAGATGGTTTATTGTTCAATTTCAGATACAAATGCTATACAAGTACAATGCCCTAAAAAAGCATGACGCCAACATGAGTGATTCAGTTTTGCTACGCAAGTGTGTTGTGAATGCTCTCAATGAGATGCAATTTTAAAAAAGATGATCTGCAAATGCTGAGTGTGTCACAAATGCGTCTGAACTGTTGCTCAAATGCTATAAAAATAACATTATACACATGCTATGAAAGTGGGACGCTAAAGCAAATGTAACCCTAAGCTGTGATGCAAATGATTTGGTATGGTTACGCAAATGTTAAAAAGAAAATGCTACCGCAATGCTACACATACACATGTACATTACAAAAGTGGGATATGTTATAAATTAATTCTCTACACAAATCCTACTCAAGTTTACGTAATTGCTGCAAAAGCACTTTAGATGACTTTAGTATTGGCTTACGCCAAGCACTGTCATTGTACATGCTATTTCAATTTAAATGTAAATTATTTCAACACCAAGGCATTTCATTTCTCCTGTCCGAATTGTTTAAACATTATTTCTATGTAATACATACTACGATTAATTTAAAATTAAATTTACATTCTGTAAATTTTTCCAACAAAAGGATGTATGCTAACACTTTTTAGTGAGCATTCACGGACGCAAGTGCTTTGGAAAGGGAATTCAAAATGCTAAGCAAATGCCTAGAAAGATCTATGTCTCAAACCCTATGCAATTCCTACATAATTCATTGCAAGTCCTATGAAATACAATCAAAATCATATGAATAAACTGATCATGAACGATTAGATTCGAATGGGTCTCTACCTATAAAGAAAATCACGCTTTGTATACAGCCATATATAATCTAATATCAAGCAAGTGGAAGAAGAACTTACCTTCGACTAGATTTTACAAAAACAAATTTTCAAAACACGTGTAATATAATTTAATGAATACTGTTGCTGACACTACATTATATGAAATATCAATATTCGCAGCTGAATTATTTTGACATAGATTATAATATATTATAGCAGGTTCAGATAAGGATTTTTCTAAGCGTAAAAACATGAATATTCAAGAATCAGTAACTCTAAAATTCACAACTTACCAGATACAATAACAACTTAACGTACACGTAAAGATACATGCAAATTCTGCATAGAGATTGTAAACAAGTAGCCAGATTTATTCCAGTAATTTTCCATCAATTTATGATACAAATTAATACAAAGCCTGGAGTCATATCTAATTAATACGATCTGAATGAGTCATTAATTGAAAATTGATTTGTAATTAATCACCAATATTTCTATACTTTTTTTTTTGGATATGGAAGAGTATTCCAGCTCTTCTACGGGACATGTCTAGCACTAACAGCTGTATTCCATACCCTATAGCTCTTCTCATACCATAAACCGTATCATATATGCATCATTGTGAATACGTTATTTAGAGCAATGTAAAATTTCAAGTAAAAATGACATGGTATAATATTTATTTGTGATTCCAAGATTTTATTTACTACTTGGGACCACATGTACATTCCGAGACAATGCTATTCCAATATTTATAACAATGCTTTAATTTAAAATGTTATGCAGAGCAATGGACACAAACTAGCAGCAAAAACTAGCAGAAATATCTTAACTATTGCCAGCTTATATATCGCATATGACCTATCAGTGCTTAAAGCACCGACCAATTAAGGAAAACTTTAAAAAGATTGTCTGAAAAAAGAGCAATAATAGATTTTTTTTCTGTAAGAGAAACTTAAAATGAAGTAAATAGACTCCTTGGTGAGTCTTATTAGTCAATTACGTACCTGACTAAATACTTTTACAGTAACCTATTTTATAAGTTAATCATTTTGTTATACTTTATAATGCAATTGATTTGTACATTTATGCTTTATCAGCAGTATTAATAGATTAAAGCTGGAATAAATCACTCGAAAGAGATCAAATGTTTCTGAATGCAAAGATCTGTCTTTCTAGCAATTCACAACAAACAGCACATTCTCTGAAGTGTTGTTATCTCAAAACATACATTTGATATTTTTAAAATTCTTACAAAAACAAAAGTTCACCAGTTTTACAGAAAAATAGTAATATTATCAGATTTGATATATACTTACGCGGGAGAGCTGCAATGTTGAGTCTGCCCCGATCTGCACTAGTTAAATCAGCTGAGGAGGAGGCCGACATTTGTGTTCCCAATATAACTCCTGACTCCACTCCTAGGGCATCTCTACACGCTAAAGTAAGGGGGATTATATACAACAAATAAATGGTGGCTGGATCATGGATCACTCAGATTTACTGGTGCCTGATGAGGCAATGATATACAGTTGTTTTCCTTAAACAATATAATTTCTAAATCTGTAATAATGTCATATACGTAAGCATTTAACTGGTTGTAAAAACTTTGGTACATAATGTAATTGAACACAGCATCATTTTCACTTATTCAATTTTGATTCCGTGAATCCTTCCAAACTTTTACAAATGTAAAATTAGAAACAAACAGCAAACAGGCCCCATTTTCATCAATGTTTATTTCTTTAATGAAATTCCTTAACTTAAAATGTTCCATAGAAAACATTATTTGACTAAAGAAATCTAGTCTATGTTGGTGCATCAGGTATGCCCCTGAACCACTCTCTATTTTGATGATCCTCTTCCCCACCATTAATAGTTATGCAATGTATCTGGAACTATTAAAATGATGTAAAAACATCACCACCGGATACCGTTTTCACCTGTATAAGGAAATTTTGTAGAACAGGATACCTATTAATAAACTGATAGGGAAGCAATACGTGTAGCTTCAAAAACTAAACCTTAAGCCCAAAAGCTTACTCCATACCAACAGGCAGTGAGTAAGTCTAACCGATGGGCAAGTGGTTTCTACTAAATTGAAAAAAACAAGTATTTGTGAGAGTAACAATAAATTTCAAAAACCTTACAAAAAACCTTTACAAATCCCAAATTTCATCATTTAACTCACAATGTCAATTCTTAACCCTATCACTCAAAGTGTTAAAAATGCAAGAAATTGGCATTTTAGGGCCGTTTCTTTCAAAGGAACGCCTCAAAATACTTCAACGATGGTAACGTAAAGGAGCATAAAAATTAAGTTGAGGAACTTTCCCTAAATTGTGTAATGGTTTCCTATGGAAGATTTTAGAATAAGGAATACTGATGAAACTTGGGCCTAGTTCTATGATTAAGCAGTAAGGACTAACCGAACTGGTAGAAGTAGTATCCGGGGGCCCTGAAGAAGACCTCTCCCGTCGTGTTATCCACTGACAGAGAGTAACTTATTGGACCGTATTCTACATCTAACAGACAAGAGTTGTCCGACACGAACTCCAATGATGCCCGAGTCCCCCGTGTCGGATATCCTCCATTGTCCACAGCGATCACAGAAAACTTCAGTGTGGTATTGGCAGCATATACTTCATTGAACAGGTTAAACGATTCATTCCAGCTCAACACTATATCTGGGCTGTAAGATTGGAGAAGTGATTTATAAAATGTGAACACATATTTTGCACAAATGATTTACGATGTTTTTTATTAAAGGGTCAATACTCAAAAGTATTTTATAAATATGTCATTATGAGCTTGGGTCTGATGATTCCTTTCATAAAGTTGCATTAGTCTAAATCAGGAGGAAACCATTAAAGTTTCTGTTCATTATTTGTGAAATAACAAGACAATCTTGTAACACTTGACACTCTGAATATACAATCCTACAAAGTCCTTTAAAATGCTTTTAAAACTGTATTTAAAGTTAAAGTGTCTGTGATGGTAATTTATACACTTACTCAGCTACAACAGAGGAGATGTAGAAGAGAATGTCTGCATTGTTTCCGGAGTCTATGTCAGTGGCGAACACCTGGGTAAGGGGAGACAACTGCAGGGAAGGATCCCCATTCAAAGCATACGTAGTCTGGTTCAGTTCTGGGCAATTGTCATTTACATCATTGACTTTCACCTGCAAAACCATAAAAAGGTCACAAAAATAAACCCTTAAGAAACATGAGTCTTAGCTATAGAAAAACCTATGAGATTATGTTCTGTGTACTAATGTGATATATCTTAGAAGGAATATCTTATAAGGACCAGGGAGGTAGGCAGTGGATTTGCTCATCAATGATATTTCGTCTTACCTTGATTGTGATAGTACCAGTGGTCGGGGGAGACTTTCCGGGGTCCGCTACCTGTACAACAACCGTGTAGGTGGTATTAGCTTCGTAGTCAAACGTCGAAGCCAGCACAAACAGTCCGATATCTGTGGTAATACTGAATGTTTCTACAGAAGTGTCATGTCCTTCTGGAGTAATGGAGGAGGGGGACGCACACTCTGAAACAACCATATCAGGACGAAATTGGATTATATCCTGGTCAAATTTTAAAATATTCTGAAAAAAAACAGAATTCAGTCTGCAGATTTGGTTTATATGACCAAATTAGATGTTTGACTCTAGTTTTGTAATTTAAAAAGGTGTTTCATCCTTCTTAGATGGCTGTGATCCCCTGATAAATTGTTGAAATGTTTTTAATACTACATACATACAGAACCTTAGTATTGTACTCTTCTTCTGAATCAAAATGAAAATGTAAATCCTGCAAAAGATAATCATATATATATAGGTACATGTCCCTGGGATGTGATGACCATTTCTCCAGTTATAATCTGGATAATGACATTCTTTAACATTTACTAACCTACCCAGACTCCCCATATAACTCCCTGTAATATGTACAGAAAGCCGAGCATGACAAGTCACTCTGAATGTTACTCACCAGTTGAAGAGTAACACAACATACTTTTACAATGCACAATATGGCTAAATGATTGTCGATTTGTATAAAATCTGCAGCCAATATCTTACCAACAAATTGGATTCCGTCAATGGTAGTGAAGTTTGGAGCGACAACTGATGGCGCTACAGCAGCTGCCTGGTTTCCAGCATCATTGTCCACCATTGTAAAATGTCTAGCCTCATTACCTGTATATTCATCATAACAAAAAATGTAATATCTGATATTATCAAAAATTTGCATATTAATCGAATATAACACGTTTGCATATTATTATAGAAGACATGATCGAAAAGCAAACGTAATATTCAATAAATCATGACAATTTATATATTGTTTAGTTATATGATGAAACTAACCAATCAAGTTTTCTTCAAAATGTGATATGTATGACGTAAACATGAAATTTGTATTGAACTTTTAACAGCATTAAATATCTAAAATATTGCTCAGATTGCATGACCTGCAAAGGCACAAAAATATATAATAAGAATATTAATTACCAAATTTTCCAGATATTTGTTGTGCAATCAGACAATGCAATATAATTGTATAAAATAAAGGCTAATTTGACTTTAGATCATTTCAGCAGGATAATTCTATAGATGTTTTACCTCTGATGATATCTACAGTAAATGGTGGACCTACGGAGAATACGTCAGATAATTATATAGATGTTTACCTCTGATGATATCTACAGTAAATGGTGGACCTACGGAGAATACGTCAGATAAAACCACTTGCTGTATGATGCCATTAAGATGATAATCCTCATCGAAACTGATGACATAATCTCGAGGAGGCTCGTCTTCAGGATTCACAATAAATTCAAAGTTTTCAGTGTTGATGAACAAACTGGAAGCACACTGTAGTCTCTCAACATGGAACACAGAAAAGTGGTATCTCTCCCCAACCTAAAACATCGTAACAAATATATACAGAAAAGTGGTATCTCTCCCCAACATAAAACAGTCAACATCGTAACAAATATATACAGAAAAGTGGTATATCTCTCCGCAACCTAAAACAGTCAACATCGTAACAAAGATATACAGAAAAGTGGTATCTCTCCTCAACCTAAAACAGTCAACATCGTAACAAATATATACAGAAAAGTGGTATCTCTCCCCAACCTAAAACGGTCAATTTTACATCAATTATACACAGAAGAATTAGTCTCAGAGATAGTTTAAGTACATGTATATACATGTAGATATAGATTTTGATCTGGAAAGTATTTGAGTTATATTATATTGGAGTTAATATATGATTAAGAAACTGAAAAAAAAATATTGCTGGATTGATTATCCTGTGAAGTGCAGTCAGGGTAAATTTGAGGTGAGGTTGTTTCGTAGCAGCTTGTAACTACCTCACTAAACAACATCACAAGAAGCCTGTAACATGCTATCCATTCTAAGCTGGCGTTAATTAAGTGTCTCGTCCAAAAAATTAAGAACAAACAATACAATATGTACCGTCTGTGAGCTTAGCTACCAAATAAACAAATACTTTTGGTTTGTTTTTGTTTAACGTCCTATTAACAGCCAGGGTCATTTAAGGACATGCCAGGTTTGGAGGTAGAGGAAAGCCGGAGTACCCGGAGAAAAAAAAAAACGGCCTACGGTCAGGTAACCTGGCAAGCTGCCCCACGTAGGTTTCGAACTCGCAACCCAGAGGTGGAGGGCTAGTGTTAAAGTGTCGGGACACCTTAACCACTCGGCCACTGCGGTCCCTTACACAAGAGACACAAGATTATAGAATTGAACACCATGTTTACAACAAACCAACTCTTCATGGAAAATTCATTGTCTTAACGATATTATTACGTCTGTAAAACCAAAGAGTGTCATATGGATAGACATTACAAGGTATATGCTCCGACATCATGAACCTGATGGTGGTAGTACGAAATCTTAAAATCTTATATGTAATTATGGCTACATAAAATGTACATGCAGAAATTGAGTCTAATGTATAAAATATGACACATGCAAGCTCCAGTCATGGCTATACAATGTTTTAACAGATATTCAAATGAAATCATTTTTATTTTATTAAACAGGACTACTTAGATTAATATATTCTTGTCTCTTACATCAAGGTCCAGTGTCACATTATCATTGATCTCTGTGGCCGATACTATACACTGACTGTTCACCACGTACCCAGACTGGGGAGTCAGGGTGGCTCCACCTGGTGGGATCAAGCATTAAACTCTTACAATGTTATCAAATCTGTAATGTTAAAATATCTAAAACATACAATATTGTATTAATACTATAGTTAATATATATATTTTACATTTTCATATCAGCTGGGTTAACATACATTGCAAATAGTACATGTATTTATTGAAAAATTCAAATATGACACCAATGGTATGTGGATGATTTCACTGAACTAATTAAACCCAATTTTCTTAAACATTTACAGACAAAAGGTCACTAAAAATGTCTCACTTTTTACTATGAATTAGGGTATATGGATATAATTTACAGAAATATGTAATTCCTAAAATGTTAAGAAAAATTTCAAAGACTTTTGATTTATTGTTATGATATTAATGTTATCTTGTAACATTCTAGAAAAGATTTAAAAATACTAAAAGCTTTAAGAGTAAATTAATTACCTGAAGCTGAGGCAGCTGATATGTCGATTTTCTTACAGGGTATGTTTGCACCCTCCCCTCTTGCTGTGACCTCCAGGACAAGGACACCATTGAGGTAAACCCACATATCATCCCCACCTCCTACAGCAATATTCTCGTTCCCTTGGTACACAAAGCCAGATCGAACTGCTGATGTAAAACTGTAAAAAAAAAAAAAAAAAAAAAAATTATAAGCCATTTTAACAGAAAATGGCGTTAAAGAATGATTTTGAATATCAACTTAACAGAACATTAGCTACTACATATTTATAAGAATTCGGGAACTCAGTTTATTGGCAATCATCAGTTTTATCAGAATGTGCAGACAATAAATTATAAACTTTCATTATGATAATTATTGTCAACTCACCCCAAGTTGTGGTCTTCACCTAGACAATCTTTTTCATTATTACCGAAGCCTGTTCCATCTACTGGGTAAAATTTGTCCGAAATAAACCTAAAACATGAATTACAAATGATTATAATTATAAATGGATTAATGATAAGGTGTACTAGTGAGGACGATTTACACTATCTAATTATAAAGGACTCACATTAACTAAATCAGCTGCTGTTTCACCAGAACCATGTCCCTAATGCCAAAATGTGTTTCTGAGGTTTGTAGCTATTTTCTTGAATAATTCAAATATGGAATAGGTACTTCCTATATACGAGAATAAAGAGTCATGTCTTAAGACTTGAAAAAACAACAAGAGATCCCAGAGGGATCTTGGCGCCCACCATTGAATGATCTTCATAGGTTCCATGTCAGATTGATCTTTTCTCTACTTTTCCCTTCTTCTAAGTCTTACTAATTTGTGTAAATTCAGAAACAGCCCTCTATAGCTAGTACTTTTCAAACAAGGGGAAGCTATATATAAAATTTAAGATTTAGCGATAATGGCTGTCTGTCGACCATGTTGTTTTTGGATTGGTCCCAATATGCAAAACTAGGCACTGAGGGGAACCTACATATGAAATTTGAGAAAGATCCCTTGAGTGCTTTCTGAGAAATAGCGATAACAAACTTCAATTGTCAAAATCCAAGATGGCTGCCTGTCGGCCATGTTGTTTTCTGATTAGTTTCAAAATGCAATATGCATAACTAGGCACCAAGGGGAACCTACATATGAAATTTGAGAAAGATCCCTTCAGTACTTTCTGAGAAATAGCGATAACAAACTTCAATTGTCAATATCCAAGATGGCTACCTGTCAGCCATGTTGTTTTCTGATTGGTCTCAAAATGCAATATGCATAACAAGGCACTGAGGGGAACGTATGTATGAAATTTGAGAAAGATCCCTTCAGTACTTTCTGAGAAATAGCGATAACAAACTTCAATTGTCAAAATCCAAGATGGCTGCCTGTCGGCCAGGTTGTTTTCCGATTGGTCTCAAAATGCAATATGCATAAATAGGCAACAAGAGGAACCTACGTATGAAATTTGAGAAAGATCCCTTCAGTACTTTCTGAGAAATAGCGATAACACCATCACATTATACATAATATTACGCAGCCATTATGTTTAATCAATTTGTGTTTATCCATTACTGTCCAAAGAGGCATCATAAGCAAATTTTAGCATTCCCATTTTTGGATGCCCCTCTGCCCATGGTCAACGACTCATTAACAATTAGGATGCTTTCCCAATGATGTTTCATATAAATATGGTTGTAATCAATAAAGCATTAAGGAGAATTGCATTTTTAAGAAATGTTAACTAAGCACTCTTTGCCCATCTTTTCCCCAGGGTCAAACCTGTTCATAAAATATGATTGTCACCTAATATGTCAATCAAATTGGGTTGTAATGCACAAAGATTTAGCTTGAGAATAGGATTAAACAAACTATTCACAAATCCATGGGCCTGCCTCAGGCCCAGGTTGTACATAGTCGTTTCAATAACAATATAGGACACCTCCAAAGGATGTTACCACCATATTTCGCAAACTTCAATTGTCAAAATCCAAGATGGCTGCCTGTCGGCCATGTTGTTTTCCGATTTGTCTCAAAATGTAATATGCATAACTAGGCACCAAGCGGAACCTAAATATGAAATTTGAGAGAGATCCCTTCAGTACTTTCTGAGAAATAGCGATAACAAACTTCAATTGTCAAAGTCCAAGATGGCTGCCTGTCGGCCATGTTGTTTTCTGATTGGTCTCAAAATGCAATATGCATAACTAGGCACCAAGGGGAACCTACATATGAAATTTGAGAGAGATCCCTTCAGTACTTTCTGAGAAATAGCGATAACAAACTTCAATTGTCAAAATCCAAGATGGCTGCCTGTCGGCCATGTTGTTTTCTGATTTGTCTCAAAATGCAATATGCATAACTAGGCACCAAGGGGAACCTACATATGAAATTTGAGAAAGATCCCTTCAGTACTTTCTGAGAAATAGTGATAACAAACTTCAATTGTCAAAATCCAAGATGGCTGCCTGTCGGCCATGTTGTTTTCCGATTGGTCTCAAAATGCAATATGCATAACTAGGCACCAAGGGGAACCTACATATGAAATTTGAGAAAGATCCCTTCAGTACTTTCTGAGGATTCGCGATAACAAACTTCAATTGTCAAAATCCAAGATGGCTGCCTGTCGGCCATGTTGTTTTCCGATTTGTCTCAAAATGCAATATGCATAACTAGGCACCAAGGGGAACCTACATATGAAATTTGAGAGAGATCCCTTCAGTACTTTCTGAGAAATAGCGATAACAAACTTCAATTGTCAAAATCCAAGATGGCTGCCTGTCGGCCATGTTGTTTTCCGATTGGTCTCAAAATGTAATATGCATAACTAGGCACCAAGGGGAACCTACATATGAAATTTGAGAAAGATCCCTTCAGTACTTTCTGAGGATTCGCGATAACAAGAATTGTTTACGGACGGAGGGACGGACGGAGGGACGGACGGACGGACGGAGGGACGGACGGACGACGGACCACGGACGCAGGGCGATTTGAATAGCCCACCATCTGATGATGGTGGGCTAAAAATATACACTCCTACTGAAAACAGAATGATGTAGGACTACAGGTGAAAAAAAGTGGGAATACTCCACGTGAGGGTTCCCCAGTCCACTGTAAATATTGGGGTTTCGTTGCTTGCCCTCACGACAGTCATGTATAAATATTGGGGTTACTGTCTTTTGAGTACCATATGCTCTTATATGCTATTAAACCTAAACTTTAACATCATATCTCAGGAAGTGAAAACTTCAAACTTCATTTTGAGATAAATTTCATATCATTTGAATTTAAAATGAGCAATTGAGTGAATAGAGTCACCAGTAATAATATATAGTAAAATATTTAGTTGTGTGAGTCCTAAATACCATGGCTCTGCCTCAATTAATATACACACCCCTCCCTGGCTTCGTCATTTAATGCTAATGAATATGTTTGTGATGCAGGCGCAAACAGACAGGAAGCATTATTCAATAACTATATATAATGGTATACATGTCAAGTATGTAATTGTGTCCATATTTATGCTAAAAAAAATTGTTGGCAAATATTTGATATGTTCAATAACCATAAGTACCACCACCCTCTATCAAAAATCTTTAATTTTGACTTTATTAGTCTGAAATAGTGAAGATCCCAAGTCATATTTGAAAGTTGGGGCAAAAGAAAAAAACAACTTTTTTTTTGGCCCCCGGGTGGAGTGGGGTCAGAAACATTCATCATCTTCACTATTTTAGATTGATGGTTAAAATCTAAGATTTTTGGTGGGGGGGGGGGGGGGGGGGGGGGGGGGGTTACTTTTTATGCAAAAGTGGTACATTTTACGCAGGAATAAAAATATCTGCATACCTTTTGGTAGGGGGGTACATATTATGAATGACGTAAATATGTCCCTTATAATATATAAATGAATATAACACATGCTTACAATACATTACATATATCTGAATACATTTTTTTCCATTCTTACTCTGTATTGATGGTTGGAGTACAGATGTACAATTTACCTGTGAGTGGGAGGGGACGCGACAATGAGAGTCAATGTGATGTTGTTATCAAATTCATGGTTGGTTCCAGATTTGCTGACAAACCATTCAGAAAAGGTATCGGTGCTAGGCGTACTTGAGCGCATTAACCAACCGCCATAGGGACTCGGAACATAGGTTGGCTGAGAAATTACTGTGCTCTCATATCCTGTAAAGTCAACATGGGCTGTGCTGAAATCAAAAGAAAATTTTCATTATGTACATATCATTATTATTGGCCAGAGAATTTTATGGGAGTTTGACTACAAGAGAAAAATAAAGCATGAAGTTTTTATAGACATACAAACAACCAATGAAGTCTCGTTAAATAACTTTTGTGGTAATCATAAAATATATTTAAAGAACATACCCATGCAGTCAGAGCAGTTGAAATACTTTTTACAGTATAAAATTCTACCACTGATGATAACCCACACCGGGATCTTTAGGAACACATTCTATCTGACATGATATGTACATGTCCCGACTTACCTAGTCATAAAGGCTATAGGTCATATCCAGTCACTGACTTACCTGAAGTCATAATAGGTTACAGGTAATATCCAGTCACTGACTTACCTGAAGTCATGATAGGTTACAGGTAATATCAAGTCACTGACTTACCTGAAGTCATAAAGATTATAGGTAATATCTAGTCACTGACTTACCTGAAGTCCTAATAGGTTACAGGTAATATCCAGTCACTGACTTATAATTACCTGAAGTCATAATAGGTTACAGGTATTATCCAGTCACTGACTTACCTGAAGTCATAATAGGTTACAAGTAATATCCAGTCACTGACTTACCTGAAGTCATAATAGGTTACAAGTAATATCCAGTAACTGACTTACCTGAAGTCATAAAGATTATAGGTAATATCTAGTCACTGACTTACCTGAAGTCATAATAGGTTACAGGTAATATCCAGTAACTGACTTACCTGAAGTCATAAAGATTATAGATAATATCCAGTCACTGACTTACCTGAAGTCATAATAGGATAATATCCAGTCACTGACTTACCTGAAGTCACAATAGGTTATAGGTAATATCCAGTCATTGACTTACCTGAAGTCATAATAGGTTAAAGGTAATATCCAGTCACTGACTTACCTGAAGTCATAATAGGATAATATCCAGTCACTGACTTACCTGAAGTCACAATAGGTTATAGGTAATATCCAGTCATTGACTTACCTGAAGTCATAATAGGTTAAAGGTAATATCAAGTCACTGACTTACCTGAAGTCATAATAGGTTACAGGTAATATCCAGTCAATGACTTACCTGAAGTCATAATAGGTTACATGTAATATCTAGTCACTAACTTACCTGAAGTCATAATAGGTTACAGGTAATATCCAGTAACAGACTTACCTGAAGTCATAAAGATTATAGGTAATATCTAGTCACTGACTTACCTGAAGTCATAATAGGTTACAGGTAATATCCAGTAACAGACTTACCTGAAGTCATAATAGGTTACAGGTAATATCTAGTCACTGACTTACCTGAAGTCATAATAGGTTACAGGTAATATCCAGTAACAGACTTACCTGAAGTCATAAAGATTATAGGTAATATCCAGTCACTGACTTACCTGAAGTCATAATAGGATAATATCCAGTCACTGACTTACCTGAAGTCACAATAGGTTATAGGTAATATCCAGTCACTGACTTACCTGAAGTCATAATAGGTTATAGGTAATATCCAGTCACTGGCAGATCCTGAGGAATTACCAGCAGCCACTGAAATAATTAAAGCAGGTTGTTTAAATAGATTTCTACACATTTAAATACACCAGGTAATTTTCATTTAAGTGTTAAAACCTATTTGAAGGAAAAACATTTTTTTATTTTTACAATACAAATTACATTTTGGGTCTTTATGGCTGATCAAACCATATACATGGAATCATTTTTTATCACGCTGATTTAAATTGAAAGCAAATATGAGTGATAAACAACGATTGATACAGAAATTGAACAAAAAGACTGAGCTTCAATTTGATGGAATTTCATTTGTACTCCCCAACTCACAGTTCCACTAATTTCTATATGGATAAAAAATATGGGCAAAAGGAAGTACAATGTAGCTTCAATCTTGTCAGATAGATAACAATAAAATAACCTTGACCAACTATCAACATCCAGACATATGGTTCATGGTTCATGCATTATAGTACAACTGCATTCAGTTCCCTCTGTATGTGAAAGTGGAGGGTATAGGTCACCAGCTCAGCTGATGGGAGTGTAACCTCTTCAGCTCTCTAGATACATGTACAGTAACTGTTGTAGAAATTAAGGTGCATTAGTTCAACCTTTGGTTTACAACCGGCCTTTAGAAGAGCTCCCATAAGTATTCAAGTTAAGGCCTAACAAGAGATCCCAGAGGGATCTTGGCGCCCACCATTGAATGATCTTTGTAGGTTCTATGTCAGATTGATCTTTTCTCTACTTTTCTCTACTTTTCCCTTCGTCTTACTAATTTGTGTAAAATGAGAAACATCCTTCCAGTACTTTTCAAACAAGGGGAACCTATACATGTATATAAAATGTATCAATAATGGCTTTCTGTCTAGTTATGCCTATTTTTATTTCGGGTTCAGTTGGAAAACAACATGGCCGACAGGCAGTCATCTTGGATTTTGACAATTGAAGTTTGTTATCGCTATCTCCGAGGAAGTATTGAAGTAAAACACACAAAATACTAAAGATTGCAGGTATTGAAGCAATTTGTGTGTTGTATGGCACCTGTTGCTATTACATTAAAATGATTCACATATATATTTCTGTAGAATATTATTGACCTTGAAGTGTTTTCTTTGAATTTCAAACTTGCTTGAGATATTATGGACCACTGTGATGAATGATAAGATTACTTCAATGAATGAATCCAATAGAGCACTGACAATCTTTAGTATTGTGTGTGTTTTACAAACATTCGTCAAGAAAATGATGGTCCGTATTGGTTTCAAAGGTAAGAGTTTAATAGGAAAAACAACCATGATATTATTATATACACAATAAATATTTATTTACCATTAAAATAATGTAATAAAATTATAAATAAAATTGGCAATTAGTGAATGAACAATGATATAATGTGATGTTTCATAGGCATATTTAGCACAAGATTGTACGATAGGTGTACAGAACTATACCTATGATGTACATACTTCATGGAAAGTGTATGGCTCAATTTGCCATATAAACACAATATGAATATTATCATCTTGTCTAATGCCACACTGAGCACATATGAGTCAATTTGCATGAAATTGACAATATAGTTTAAGTTGTTTAAAAAAGTTTTATAAATCAGTTAAGTCGTTTTTAATGACACACCAAAAAATATACAAGGCATGCCATGGAACTAGACCATGCGCACCTGATATATCATCATGAAATTACTCCATGTTCTTCAGCTATTTGAGCAACATGACATGGAAAGAAAGGGTTTACAGGCATTTACTGCCATGCCAGTGACCCCACTTTCAGATACTTACCTGTTACAATAAATCAACATTAATTTGCTGAGAATCATGAGTTGCTGAAGACATCAATCATGTGCTTTTATCACATTCTTGTTTTAAGTCTTACTCCAAATGGCAGAGGCTTATTTGCAAATATTCTAAGTGACTAACTGAGTTAAACAGATATTCAAGAAATCTTTTTATATACACCTACACAATATAAAGCACACAATTTAAGTGAATGGTATGAATAACAGCATACAGCTGAAACATTTTGTTGTAGTCCAGCTTGAATTAAAATTGAGACCAAATAATGAAAACACATGGTCTTATTGTTCAAATACAACAGCAGTGATATATGAAATATTGCAGCTGTTGTTCATAACATGGTGTAGCACAAATCTAAACTTAATTTTGTGATCTACATGTAGAATAGTAATGTTTGCATTGTACAATTAGAGATGAATTGAAACCGACATGAGGAGTTGTTTGGTCTTGCAGAACACAACTGGATAAATTGATCAAGTCCAAGAGTGATTTGATGTGGATTGCGTGTAGGGATGTACCTGTAATGAGAGAAAAGTTTGAATTGGCAAAAATATAGTTTGAATTGGCAAAAATATCAAATGGAACATTTAAATAAATTTGTTTCACACATAAAAAACTTAATAAAAAGGGTTGTAACACATATTTAGCATGTGTCTGCAATGTATACATGTTTACTGAAAGCAATATAATTCCTTGGAAAATAACTTACGTCTTAGAAAACTGTTGTCTGTGTCTGGAATCTGTCTACATACTACTGTTGTGTTTTATTTTCATATTGGTTGGTCTGTTCTATTCCTGAAATTGATATGAACTGGTTCAGTATTGAGCAGTAAATAGATAACTACAACGCAAACTTGTAATAACACAAAAATTTCAATAATTGATTGATGATAGAAATACAAAATCAACAATTGGTGAACAAAGAACATATTGGCATTACCTGATAGTGATTTAGGTCTGTGGCCAGTACAAAGGATCTGATCATTGGTGGTAGTTACATGGAGGAAACGATTGTCCAATACCCCAGTATTTTCAAATGTCTTGTGTAGTTTTGAAGTTTTTGTTTATTTTCTTGATATTCATTAGCACTTTGTTGTGGTTCCTTTTTGTTGATCAGTTTCATTATTCATCCGCACTTTGTTGTATCAAATGTCAGTTAATTGATATTTCCAGTGATACACTTTTCAGGTCCAGTGATACACTTTTCAGGTAAGTCCTTGAATCAAAGTTGTAAACATGCATCTTTTGCAATCGCTCTAATTAAGTATCCGATGCATGACAGGTCATACACATCAAAATCATTTAAAGTAAGTTTTCAAGTGTTAACAAATTTTCTGGCAAATATTTAACAATACATGAGAGTCATTGGTGTGATATAAGCAAGTGACTAACTTAAAGAAAGAACAGTAAGTTGAATGTTCGTATCTGATCACAAATTCATACTAGTTCCATAGAATTCAATATTTGATTGATTTCAAAAACACTAACATTTTACTTGCATACTGGAACGTAATGATTTCTGGAAAAAAAAGTATGAGTCAAGTTTGAGTAAAGCAAGTGGGTAAATCTATACAATGCTTAAAAGGTCATCAGACTTTGTACATCAATTAATTTACATATAATATCAGATACAGGAAGCACACAACTAAAAATACATTGATGTAACAATATAAAAAAAATGTGCTCTCCCCACAGCTATTTAGCCAGTGGGGGTAGTTTCTAGTATGTGATTAAATATGGTACAAATACCATATTTAAGCACACAATCACTACATTAATAATATGTCACATGGGCATGGTTGTTTATCTGTAAATTTGTTTTAAGTTTCTTAAATGCTCATGTCTCAGTTTAGGACAATCTTCAATATCAAAACGGTTTCATAATTTTGATGAGTAGACTGTTTTGTAAATATGAGTTTGTTTTGGTTGATATTGCAAGGTCTGTTTCGCTATGTTATGTATTCAAGTAAAATTCTGCTAGTTCAGCGTAGATCTGTATTAGGTTTTTGTTTGGTTTAATATGTATTTAACTTAAATTCTGCTAGTTCAGTAATAGATCTGTATTAGGTTTTGTTTGGAGTAATAGATTGTCTTAGGTTTTGTTTGGTTTAGTATGTATTTAACTTAAATTCTGCTAGTTCAGTAATTGATCTGTATTAGGTTTTTGTTTGGTTTAATATGTATTTAACTTAAATTCTGCTAGTTCAGTAATTGATCTGTCAGGATTTTCGTTTGGTTATTACTTATTAACAAAGGACCCTTCTCCGATAAACATTGTAATTCTATGTTGCAGGCTTTACATTGCATCTTCATTTTGATTGCATTGTGTTACAAATGAATCTAAAATTGTTTCATGCAGAAAGTGAGAGAATGATCAGACCAATATGTTGGAATAACTCCTGTCTGTACTCCAGTCTCTGTAGTATAGATATGATCGAGTAGTGTTCCATAACATGTTGTTGGCTCTGTAATTACTTGTTTGCATGAGAATTCGCTTCGCATAAATCGCAAAAAGGCATCCGATATGTCCAGAAGATTGATGTTAAAGTCACCAAGAATAAAAAGTGATCTATTTCTATCAATGCATGGTTTTATGTGGTCTGTTAAAGCTTTCAAAAATGACTGCATACCAAGTTTTGGTGTTTTATAAAGGTAGACAACTTGAATCTCCGTTTCCTTGACTTTTGCATGGATGGTCATGGATTCAATTCCATCATATCTATGGGGGTGTACTCTGTCCACAGTAATTCCATGCTTTACATACACAACTAGTCCATGGTTTGGCCTTGTTTTGCCATTATGATCTTCATCCAGTCTGTGTGCAGAAAAGCCGGGTAAATCATAACATTCCTGTCTGTCTGTATCAACAAGTCGTGATTCACAAATTCCAATGATATCTGCACTTTGAATGTTTGGTTCATGTCTTACATCATCTATGTGTTTGTGCAACGACCTTGCATTGTTGAATAAGAGTTTCACATGCGCATTGGCAATGTTGTATAATGGAATATAGCACAAATGCATAGGTATCTTACGGAGTCTGTCCATTTCCACATGTACATTTTTGTCAACTGTTAATGCCTTGTCGTTGAAATCAAGGATGTATAGATTTGATAATGTTCTAACTCGTGACAATGCAACATAGTGGATATGTGGAGCTTTGTAATTGGACCTCAGGTCAACTACCAGTTCATCAACAGTGGTACCTTGTGCTTTATGTACAGTTTTGGCAGCAGATGGGGCTAGAGGAAACTGTGTTCTTTCATAAGTTTTTCTATTGTTTAAAAATGTCCGTTTCGTTTCAAACATTGGTGTCCACAACCTATTGATTCCTCTATGATATAGATCTTTGTATTTTGTTCTCCTTTTAGATCCAATGTTTTCATCAGTGAAAAGTATCCATATAATGCCAGGTCTTTCATGGTTCATTTCTTTGAATTCAATGTGTTTTACAATGCCTGAAGCTCCATTTGTTAATCCATCTTTTACATCCACGTTCACCGTCACATCATATAACATTTCTTCTGCAAGTTTAAGCAAGCTAGGTAAGTTTCCAGTTTTGCTGTGATTTTCTTGCTTATTCATTTCTTTTATCAAGTGAAGTTTTGATTGCTTGCTTATATTTGAAGGGGCAATAACATCTGTATGAGCTGGCACATTCACCTTTGTGGTGACTAGGTCTTGTATCAACTCGCTGTTGAAATAATCAACTCGCTTATTTTCAGTAAATAAGTGCAAGGCATTTTTTGGATAAGTAGGTGATGCAGGTGTAATGGTGTGGGATTTAATAAGATCTCTGTCCTCTGGTAAGAGTTCATTTAATCTCAACCTGTTTAACATCTGAGCAAATTGTAAATCATCTTTCTGTCTCATGATTTCTTCAAGTTCAAATAGTTGAAAATGTTCTTTCCACAAGTTCCTTGCTAAACCTATCTTCAAATCATTAAAGATCCACGAGTCTGCAACAGGTGATAGTTGAAATAAGTCTCCAACAGCTATGATACTTATACCACCAAAGTCTCGCTTTGTGCCTGTCAGTTCTGTTAAGCGTTCATGCATGAAAGCAAACAGCTTATTACCAACCATCGAAATTTCATCTACAATGATGACAGAGAGATCTTTGTATGTGGTTCTGAAGGTATTCAGCTCATCACTGTGCATGTGTTGTTGTGTCTGAAACATTTTCTTATGAAATGCTGATGCTATTGTTACACCATTGATATTGTATGCTGCTTTTCCTGTAAAAGCTGTGAGCAAAATCTTTATGCTGTCTGGGTCATGACCTTCTTTCGAGTTCAACTGTCTTTGCAATGCTTGGAATAATGCTCGGATAACGACTGATTTTCCAACTCCAGCTCCACCAGAAAGAAATGCATAGATAGGTTCATTTTTTGTAGAAATCCATTTCACGACATGGTTGAAAAATTCCCTTTGCTTTTTGTTCAAAGAACGGAGCAATGTCATATATTCATTATCTGGCAAAAGTACTGATCTTGTTTCAACTGATACTGTACTTTCTGGTAGGTTTAGGTCTTGACCAATATCTACTGTTCTGTGTGATGGTTCTGGTGGTACATAGTGAATGAACTCTTCAGAGTGATCAATTGATTGTTCTGCATCTTCCGCTTGCACTTGTTCAGTGTTAGGTGCAACAGTATCAAACTCTGAGACTATGTCTTCCTCTGCCTGATGTCTAGCCATGTCTAGTTCCTCAACATGATGTTCATATTTGTCAATAATAGGCAATATCTGTTGTTGTCTGCTGTTGAAGTGTTCTTCATATGATTCATGACCACTTAATAAATCTTGCTCTTCATTTCTCCATGGTACAAACAGTAATATTTTTTCTCTGTAATGGTTTTCAGCATTAGTAGTTTTGCTATACCTGACATATCGAATGATTCTAGGGTTCTTGCGTTTCCTGATTGTAATGCCACCCCGCAACTTCATAATTGTGTTTTCATTATTGAATTCTGTATCACTCTCAGATTCTGAATGGTCACCTTCATCTGAATGATGTCCTGTATCATCATCATCATTATGATCATTTTCTAAACTTTGCTTTGGTTTTTTGTATTTCACATCCAACTCAGAAATATAATCAGCCAGGCAATAGTTCTCTAGCTTCTTTGGTCTCCTTGCATACCGCTTGATGATATTGTCAGATTCAATATCTGTAGAGTTTTTAGGAAGATCTTTCAGTTGTTCTTGACTTTTCAGAAGGAACACTCTGTCTTTAGGTAACGATGTATTAATGAATACGACTTCACGAGAAGCTCGGGTCAAGGGCATTTGTAGTACAAGATATGATGCTTCTTGGGCACTTATTTCTACAAAATTGAGAAATTTGTTTCCAATATGTCTGACTTGACGTTTAAGATCCATGTTTCCTTCTGCTGCCTCTTTTGAAGCTTGTTCTAACATAGTGCTCATACCTCTTTGTGATTTGCTTATGTATGATACAATGTACATTGCACAGGCATATGGGTCTAAAACAAATTGCAAGTCGAGATTTGCTTTCCATGCTTGTAGTACTGTGGTATTGTAGTAATTTACTCTCATTTCTTTCGGTTCTCTTTTTAAAAATATCTTTGGTCCTTTCAGTGAACTTCTTATACACTTAATGTACTCTGCCTCTTCAATTTGTACAACTTCTGTTAGAAACTCTTCATAAGACATGTCACATCCATCTTTGAATTCATTCATTCTAGCATGAATTTCCGAGTATTTCTGTCTGTATTCATCAACATCTGTTTCAAGTGGTTCCAATAACATAGTGTTTGGAAGTGGGGGTAGTGGAAATCCAAATCTACACACAGATCTGCCACCTTTCTTGCAAGTTTTAGAATGTTTGTGTACTTGCATTTTGATAAACTCCTGCATGTCATCATCTACATCAAGAGAACACGTCACATATTTATCAACATATCGAATAATGTCTTCTTCTGAATCAATGTTGTATTTAGGAGCATTTTCAGTCCAGATCATCATGTGAACATGTGGAGAACCTCTGTTCTGAAATTCTATACGTTGAAAAGTGTCTGTTACACTTCCAATTGGAGCATGTTCACTTTTCAAAACAGTATTCATAAATACTTGAACCCTATGATCAAAATATCGGCTGCATGTCACTGGATCTTTTTGTACAAGTTTAACTTTTTCAGACCAAGTCATATTTCTTATTTGTTGGTCAGAGCAAGGTGTGCCAGATAACACAGCAAGGGTTTTAAGCAACTCGTTCCATCGAGTATCGGCAGAAGACAATGACATAAACCATGTTGGTAATCCTATCTGTCTTATCATTGCAAAGACGTCCTTTTTTCTTGAAGAAAGATATGCTGGAGAATTTCTGAGAGTTCTGAAGATATAGTAGCCTTCATTTAAGCTTACTATCTTGTCTGCTATTTCAGGATTTTGTGCATCTGAAGCAGTAATTTTGTTTCCGTCACTCTTTTTTCTGCGGATTGCCAAATTCACTTTATCTGCTACCTGTTTTCTTTGTATTTTGTTCAATTTGAAAAATATATTTGGAACAGATGCTGCAGCTCTTCGATCAACACTTCGAAGTTCCCATTTTGCTAAATCACTGTATGAAACAGGTGTTTGTCGCTCATTGTTTTCCAACCTTTTTTGTGCACAATATATCGATGGAAATGATAGAACCTCAGCATTTTCGTCATGATAGAGACCGATTGGTCGCTGACCTTCACCTGGTGCAAAGATTAGCTCTTTGTTTGTGTCAAGGTTGGCTTCATCAATGAGCGTATCAGAATTGCCTTGAACGCATTCATCTTCATTCATTTCAATGAAATTATCATCTTTCTCACAAGCATCAGTGCTGTCATCATAGCTTTTATTATCTGAATTATTCTCTTTGAAGTGTCTGATTTTGAATTGATCAGTAGGTACAGAACTAGATTGATTTTTCAGCACATTTAATTCATTATCTTGTACTTTAGTGAATTCTTGAACAAATTCTTCAGCACTTTCAGCTGTTTTCTGAACCCAATCATCATCAATTTTAATACAAGAATTCTTATACAAATCACTGTTGTTCATCAACCAATGAAGGGCAGAGAGTACCATGTTAGGCCGAACATTCTCCGACAAAACACATGATTTATATGTTAGTCTTTTTTTCAGTTTTACCGCAACTGTGAAATGTTCATCCATTTGTCTTGGTAATGCATTTATAGTTGGCTGAATATCTATTGGGACATTGACTACATTTCCTTTTACAGAGTATTGCCCGCCTCGTGGTAATTCTCGTATTTGCATAAAAGGTATTCTCAGAGCTACAAGGCGTTCTTCTAGTGGATGCAAGTCTAATTCTGGTGGTTTTTCTGGCCATTTCATTCCATTCTTGACCGACAGTTTTGGGACTTTGCATTTCTTCAATGAGGCATAACATGTATGACAAATCCATTCCTTACCATCTACCGATTTGAATCCTGTATAAAAATCTGTGTATTGTGGAAAAACAGGAATCGGGCAACTTTCTTTTACACTTTCACTAAACCACGTCTGTTGACAACATGTGCACACATATTCAGGCCCTCTCTGAATTTTTCTTTGGAAGACAGTTATGCATTCTGCGATATCATTTCCAAAACGTCTCCTTTTGTATTGGTGTCTTTCATTACCACTAAATGAATCATGTTTTCGATTATCTGCCTTTCGTATTCTATCTAATGTGTTATGTTCTATTGTGTTTTGCTTCCTTCGTTCTACTTGTTTTAACCTTTCGTTCTCAAGGAAGTTTTTATTTAAGCGTAACTGCCTTTTCCTAGAAACATCAGCTTTAGCTTCGGCTTGTAAAAACAATGGATCAAGTCTAGCTTTCTTTTTCACCAGCTGCTCTTGCTCGAGGTATAGAGGATCTTTTCTGGCTCGTTGTTTGCTCTTTAGGTCAAGTTCCTGTAACTTTTTTGGATTTTTATCACGTGCATTGGCCTTGCTTTGTTTATCTATGGCACGGTGTTTTTCTGGATTTTTATCTCGTGCAGTAGTCTTGCTTTGTTTATCTATCGCACGGTGTTTTTCTGGATTTTTATCTCGTGCATTAGTCTTGCTTTGTAGATCTACAGCCTTGTACCTTTCTGGGTTTTTTGCACGTGCATTAGCCTTCTTTGTTACATCTATTAGTCTCGTGTTTTCTGGATCTTTATCACGTGCATTAGTCTTGCTTTGTCGATCTACGGCCTTGTACCTTTCTGGGTTTTTTGCACGTGCATTAGCCTTCTTTTGTACGTCTATTAGTCTCTGTTTTTCTGGATTTTTATCACGTGCATTGGCCTTGCTTTGTTTATCTATCGCACGGTGTTTTTCTGGATTTTTATCACGTGCATTGGCCTTGCTTTGTTTATCTATCGCACGGTGCTTTTCTGGATTTTTATCTCGTGCATTGGCCTTGCTTTGTAGATCTACAGCCTTGTACCTTTCTGGGTTTTTTGCACGTGCCTTAGCCTTCTTTTGTACATCTATTAGTCTCTGTTTTTCTGGATCTTTATCACGTGCATTGGCCTTGCTTTGTTTATCTATGGCACGGTGTTTTTCTGGATTATTTTGCCTTTCATCTCTCTTCCTTGTCTTGTCTTTTTTCTGAAAGCTTGCTTGTTTAGAACTCTGTCTTAATCTTCTCATATAGTTACGCATATATTCTTTCCTTGTACAGATCGAAACAGAAAAAGTGTCTGTGTTATTTCCATCGTCAGTTTCCATTCTCCAACTTTTTGTCCTCTTTTCCTGATCTTGGAAATACGACTCTAGTGTGATACTACTTCCGACTGAAACTTTTTCCGTATTTTGGTTTTTGTTTGATAATGAACTTGCACGTCTAGTTCCTGATTCGGTGGAAGATGCTTTAGATACTGTGACGGCAGTTATTTCAAAAACATCATTTATTCGACATGCCATAGATTCTGCAAGATGAAGACAATGATGTAACACATTCTCAATAGTTTGATGATGTATAACAGTACTAGAGCCATTTGGATCAACACTGCCAGATACATTTCTCGAGTGAGAATCGCATATACAGTAAAGGTTATCCTGTTTAATGACAACAAATGTATTTCCTCTAAATGTCACAAATGCACCCTGGCTATCATCCTGCATCAAAGATATTGTTAAAGCTTCATCCAGTGTATAAAACTGAAATTCGTCTAAATTTTGTCCTGTACTGTCAAGCGTACCCATAAGTGATTCTTGAAATGTGAAGTGGTATAGCTCATCATTGTACTCGACACATCTTGGTATTTCATGAATTGCTAGCAGGTCATGCTCAATGGTACTACTACGCTGCAAAATTTCATACATTTCATTGCCTTTTGTAAGGATTTGATCTACATCAAATGGTGTCCAAGCTGCTGTATGTTTGTTGCAACTGTATATAAGAGCTGACAAACTGTTCATGACACATTGCTTACCAGCATTGTCCAGAAACCTTGGATCGCTTTGGTCAAAGTGCCCTTGTACTGCCATTGGTACTTGCTTAGTTTGTTCTTTTTCGTCTGTACTTTGAACTGCAAAGTAAATATTTTGTTTGTTTCCAGCAAATGTTTCAATAGAACAATCCTTTTCCATAACATCTAAAACAACATCATAATGAGCTTGATATTTGTGAATTAAGTATATACTTTCATCATGAACATCTACAAATGGGCGGACTTGTTTTGCTGAAAATTTTAGCCAAGTAGACTGTGCATCATCATAGATAAAGATATCTGTTTTCAAAAAGTCTGCTGCAGCTAGTATTTCTACCTCTGTTGCCCATGTACCATTATGCAGCATACGTTTCTTAACCACATAATTACTTACAGAGCGTTCACCAGATCTTAAGTGACTTCTAAAATGTATATCATTATCAATCATATGATTTACAACTTCATTTCTAAAGAACATGTGATTTTCTTCACTGTCACATAGAACATGAGATACAGCTCTAAAAAAGCAATTTCCATCACCACATATTGTTTTGGTTTGCTTTGGTCTGGCTAGTGTGCGACTTTCTTTGGTGATTTGTGTGTTACTATCCAAAATAACATTCTTAAATCCAAACTGCTGTACAAATGTCTCCTTTGATTTCAAAGACAGTGGTGTAAATGGATAAATTTCAGGCTCAGTCTGTTGTACAAATATAACATCTGTTATATTATCATCAATAGTATCAGCGTATGCTTGATTATTATCAGAATCTATTCTCACCTTGCTTTCATTTTCTATTTGAGATATTCTTTCAAAAAGTCTGTCTTTTTGTTCATTGGGTAGTTGAGTCAGAGTATTATCTTGTTCTTTAAGAGTTTTCTCATCTTTTGTTCTGCTCTGAGGTAAGGTTTTTGTTTCATTTTTTGAGTTGCATTTCAGTTTGTTCTTTGATTTGTTCATTAAATCGTTTTTTGTTTCGTTAACACAAGTTCTTGTAACTTTTGTTTCAACATCTTGAACCACTGCATCACAAGTTTGTTGTGATGGCACGTGTGATGTGCAATCAGTAGGTACTGACCCAGTGGTGTTCGTCTGCCCTGCACCATCCCTACCATCGGTAGTTACTGGTGGTACACGCGGTGGTGTACATTCGCACGGTGGCGAATCAGACCTCGGTGGGACATCCTTTTGGACGCACAGACTTCCCTGAGGAGTTACCAACCTCAGGGCATTTGGAGATTTTCCCGCAGTTGCCAACACTGGGGATGGTTCTCCCAAACCATCTGATGCCGAGGCATCGAATGACTCTGCTGGTGCAGCTCTCCTCTCCCTCATCCTCTGCTTCTGCATCACACCCGCCTGGCGGATACCACCTGAACGTCTTCGACCCATCACCTACAAGTTAATAAATGATACATATCAAGATTTACCTGTAATTATATGTATCAGCTTCCTCACTTTGTCAATGATATTAAAGTCCATACAAAATTGTGAAAGTGAATTTTAGTGCAAATTCAGAAAGTCAGGTCTTAAACCTAAACTATGTAATCCTGTGATGATAGTATCAGTAACCTAACATAGTTTCAATTCAAAGGGATACAGTAACATTGTGAAAGATAGACTTTAAAGCAACTTATAAAAATTCAAACATTTCAGCAGTACTAAACTGTAGATAAAGACTGCAAGTATCTGGAAGTAAAAGATAGTCTGGACAGGGGTCACAGAATTCTCATATTATTTGGTAAGTGAAGTAAGGAGGGAGTAATGAGGTCTTTCGCTTACATACTAAAGTAAAGTAAGCTGTTTCTAATATTTCCTCACCAACTTGTCGCTACGTTATCAAAGTACAGCAGGGCTATAAAATATACACCTGTCAAATGGCAAGAAACAAAACATGAAACACTAACGTTTAACATTAGATTTGAACTTATCCCTGCCTTGTTTAATTCAACAATAATTTTATACCTGATGTAATTGAAGCAATTAACACGTTTCAACAGCGAGTAAAAAATAACACAAAGGAAGACCTGCACAACATAAATGCAGTATCCGCTAATCTCCATATGAAATAAGTTTCATCAAATTCAATCAAACTTGGACAACATTTCAACCAATCAAATCCTTTGGCTTGGCAATTGTGCAAATCTGTACGGGTTGATCAGCATTCTGTAATTCGAACAGTATTTTTTTTTAGTTCAAAACAGTTTGTCTCTTTCTTTCTCCAATTCCTCTATTAGTCCATTGAGATTAGCCAAAAATAAGCCTAACCGGGACAAAATTGCAACAGAATTTATTTTTATATTTTTTTTAATGTTTCGATGTAATCTGTCCAGATAAAACCTGTTTATAGTGAGCGGTTACCATAACAACCAAAATTTTGAGAAAAATAAATAAATAGCATGTACATCTACACATGGTTCTTTATATTTGAGTGAAGTTTCATTGAAATTGGCCCAGGGGTTTAGAGATGTGCGGACAAGATTTTGCGACAAAAAAAAAAATCATGTTTAAAGTTTTCTTAAATTTTCAGAATAAAAAGTTGGATGCACATGGTCTTTTATATTTGTGTGAAGTTCAATTGATTCCAGTATACCGACCGCCCCTAACTTCGTTACAGGGGGTTAAATAACTCATCTCGGAAAAGTGATTTAAAACGATCTTATCATCTATTACTTGTGGATAAGTACTCCAATAATATTAAAGGTTTAACACGAGAAACTTTTGATATGCATCACATTACAACCTCCTATTTCCAACGCCCACATTTAATCAAAGTTGTTCAAAATGTGTTGAAGGGGCATTCCTTCGTATGGAAATCAGAAACATGCATATTTCTATTGTTGAAATTTATATACCAAGTTTTATACACAGAAAAATGACAGTGTACACAAATAATTTCTGTCTTTTCGGTAATTAGTGATACTTGGGGCAAATTATGAATTTTAAAGACTTAATATTTGAAGAACTTTGGTTTACATTGCGAGTAAAACTGTCGTATTAATGTTAATATTTTAACTTCTACTACCCGATAAAAATATTTTGATGACCTAAACTTTATTCCAACGAAGGAATGCCCCTTTAAACTCACATTTCATATGATGTGACTAAATTATACGTTGTTCTATCTAGGTATGATAAATACACCTATTTACAAAACTTGTGTCCATATTGATACCCAAGAAGCAGCAATTATTAGAGTTTCCAATATAAGTATGAATTGAAACAAGTTATATTAACTTATATTAATCGATCTTGCTGGCCCGGTCTTACTGTGGAAGGAAACAGGAGTACCCTGGGAAAACACACGTGGTCAGGAAGGTGACCTCAAACCTATTCACGTCCGATCAGGGAATCGAACCCCGGCCGTCTTGATGAAAGGCAAGTGTGTTACCACTACCACCCAATAATTTAACTCTCTTTCGCTTGTAAATACCGTCATACTTGTTTTCAGTTCAGTTTATAAAAAATAGGAGTACAATTATTTAATATGCATAAAAACAAGCAGGACAATATAAAATCATGGAAACATACTTATGCTAAACACCTGTAAATACCCTGCACCAGCACACTTTTCATATCACTCCAGACATTTTATAACAATATATTCACTAACGTGTTATATATTTAACGTCACTCAATATTTTGGACATCAATGTACTAATTACATGACCAACAAGTAGGTCTAAACATAGATCATAAAAAAGCTGACCCGAGTGGCTCTCATGTTGTGGGAGTAGTGGGAAGGGAGAATTAAAGTGCAGAGAAAAGTTTATTGTGACTTGTGCATATGTAAGGTCATCCAAAATCAATTCAGATAAACAAAAAACAATGCATTTAGAATTTAAGTTTTTTATTTGTGCATGTATTAAATCCGTTGCTGACACATCTTAAATTTTGTTGACATATAAGATAAGCAAATAATATCTATTGTAATTTGATTGCACTAGTGCAAGAAATCTTCATAAACATGATTGTGTAGGCCCACGGATACCTGTTCAATCTGTACCTGTTCAATCTGAACAAGAAACAAGAGTGTCTCCAAGTCCTGATCGTGGTCACAGGTGATGTATATTATATCTATAAGGAATTATAATTACCGTACAAAGAAATGCCCTACAATATTTTGACGATCCCCTTTAAATTTGCACCCATCACTAGTTCATTGTGACGTAGGATGAATAGCCTTTTGTAAGAAATCACCTTAGTGTGCCGGATCTTGAACAGATAATAAAATGGGCCCCTAGTGTAAGCACAATTTATGATGCACAGCTAGCTGCCCGTTATGGATCGCTCGGTAAATGCTGAAACATTGCTGCTAGCATCTTCTACATCCAATTTTATAAACGAAAACAATAGAACACTATGTGTAACATGTATCAATTCCATGGTATGAGTACACGTTAACTAGGCTATTTATTACGCAGTAGGATGTTTAGCCTGCACGGGGCCAACTGACAATTGCAAGGCCATAATGTATCGTATTTACAATGTAAGAGGTTCATAACTACTCAGGAATGTAGACCATGTGTTAAAACATATCAATATGTACTGCAAGTCAACGTAACATCTGGAAGAAACCCTATAAAGAAATAATTCAAGCAGTTAATCACGAAAACATGTGCCCGTCATTACCTTGCCGTATCCCAGATTGCACTATTGTCGAATACTTCCGGTCACGTGATTCCAGTAATGTAAGGGTTCGAATACCGCTGCCAACGATTTTTTTTAAATATAATTTTAATTGTAAATTAGTATTCTAAGAAAAATATTGTAGCATTTAAATAAATATTCTTTGATAAATAATTTCCTAAAAACATTAATCATGCAATGAAACAGTATCATTTTGATTACATGTATAATTCAATGTAGAGATCCAAGCTGTGCTACATGATTTATAACTCTACTTTATTAGAAAAACTCATATAATTTGCAATAAAAAAACCCATTTCAATCAATGTTTAAAACCTTATCCAAGAAATGAAATAGTATCATTACTAGCATCTTTGATTTATAACAATACTTCAATAATAATTTGTAAAAATTATTTCAATGTTTAAAATGCTGGTCATTTTGGTGCAATGTTGTCAGGGAAATATATATGCTGTAAAGAGAAATGACTGCACAATTACATAAAATGGACAAATGGAAGTTTTCCTTCAATCTTGTCTGAACTAAGGAGTTTCTAAGACTGAAAAATAACATTTTATGTCTGTAATAATCAAAAAACAATAAAAAAATATAATACATGTATAGATATATATACAGTTGTCGTGTTGAATTTATATTTTTAAACTATATATATATATATATATATATATGGGGCAAAGAAGTAATTCAAACAGTGTGAACAATGAGACTTGTTAAATTTTCGAAAAATAAGAAGTACTGGAAATACAATAAAATACAATACTAAAACAATATTCTTATTGTATTTTATTGTATTTCCAGTACTTCTTATATATATTATGTGATTGTATTTGTATTTTTTGTGTTTTGATAAAGGGGCGGATTGCCTCGAAAATTTAACAAGCCTCATTGTTCACACTGTTTGAATTACTTCTTTGCCCCATATAATCATTACAAGTAATTCGTATCCTCCATACATTTATGTGAGGATCCAGTGTTATCTGGATTATACTGTTTATATTACTTCTTTGACCCATATATATATATATACAGTGTATATATGGGGCAAAGAAGTAATTCAAACAGTGTAAACAATAAGGTTTGTTAAATTTTCGAGGCAATCCGCCCCTTTATCAAAACACAAAAAATCACAAATATAATCACATAATATATATATAAGAAGTACTGGAAATACAATAAAATACAATAAGAATAATGTTTTAGTAACTGGAGAAACCACAATGAACCCTTCAGCAAACGTGGGCCGAAGGCGGATACTAGCGTGACTGCATCATGTTCAAACACTAGAACGCTATGCGACCAACGGCAGAGATATTTTGAATTCCCCCACCGTGAAAGTATTCCGAAGAGTTCAAAGACGATTCGTCCCTAAAGACTGCTAGTGGACGACATTGCATTTATATAAAAAATGTTGCATTATCGTCTCTACAGTGATTGATTAAATATCGTGTACAAAGTCTGAAAAACTTTAGAAAAATATGTGTTAGATCAGTGTATATATATATACTGTTGTAAATGTTGTGGAAAATCATTAGGTAGATTTGTCTGTAATCTGCTTGCCGTAATCTGGTTTGTCCATGCATTCTTATATCAAAAGTTAATACCATTCGGAACTCTGTATTTGGTTATAGCAGCAGAAGCGTTCCGAAAATTTGGTCCGGATATTGCGCCGCGGTTGACTACTTAACCCACAATAGATGTATTTTGAATAATATTCATTCATAATTTGTTACTTTCTGAGAAATAGGAAATATATATAACACTATGTCATAAAATATAAACTTCAATTAAAAACAAGAGGAACCTATATATGAAATTAAAGATTAAGCGATAATGGCTGTCTGTCGGCCATACCTACATATGAAATTTCAGAAAGATCCCTTCAGTACTTTCTGAGAAATAGCGATAACAAACTTCAATTGTCAAAATCCAAGATGGCTGCCTATCAGCCATGTTATTTTCCGATTGGTCTCAAAATGCTATATGCATAACTAAGAACTAAGGGGAACCTATATATGAAATTTGAGAAAGATACCTTCATTACTTTCTGAGAAGTAGCGATAACAAACTTCAATTGTCAAAATCCAAGATGGCTGCCGGACGGTCATGTTGTTTTCCGATTGGTCTCAAAATGCAATATGTATAACTAGGCACCAAGGGGAACCTACATATGAAATTTGAGAAAGATCCCTTCAGTACTTTCTCAGAAATAGCGATAAAAAACTTCAATTGTCAAAATCCAAGATGGCTGCCGGACGGTCATGTTGTTTTCCGATTGGTCTCAAAATGCAATATGTATAACTAGGCACCAAGGGGAACCTACATATGAAATTTGAGAAAGATCCCTTGAGTACTTTCTCAGAAATAGCGATAAAAAACTTCAATTGTCAAAATCCAAGATGGCTGCCTGTCGGCCATGTTGTTTTCCGATTGGTCTCAAAATGCAATATGCATAACTAGGCACCAAGGGGAACCTACATATGAAATTTGAGAAAGATCCCTCCATTACTTTCTGAGCAATAGCGATAACAAACTTCAATTGTCAAAATCCAAGATGGCTGCCTGTCGGCCATGTTGTTTTCCGATTGGTCTCAAAATGCAATATGCATAACTAGGCACCAAGGGGAACCTACATATGAAATTTGAGAAAGATCCCTTTAGTACTTTCTGAGAAATAGCGATAACAAACTTCAATTGTCAAAATCCAAGATGGCTGCCTGTCGGCCATGTTGTTTTCCGATTGGTCTCAAAAAGCAATATGCATTACTAGGCACCAAGGCCAACCTACATATGAAATTTCATAAAGATCCCTTCACTACTTTCTGAGAAATAGCGATAACAAACTTCAATTGTCAAAATCCAAGATGGCTGCCTGTCGGCCATGTTGTTTTCCGATTGGTCTCAAAATGCAATACGCATAACTAGGCACCAAGGGGAACATACATATGAAATTTCAGAAACATCCCTTCAGTACTTTTTGAGAAATAGCGATAACAAACTTCAATTGTCAAAATCCAAGATGGCTGCCTGTCGGCCATGTTGTTTTCTGATTGGTCTCAAAATGCAATATGCATAACTAGGCACCAAGGGGAACATACATATGAAATTTCAGAAACATCCCTTCAGTACTTTCTGAGAAATAGCGATAACAAACTTCAATTGTCAAAATCCAAGATGGCTGCCTGTCGGCCATGTTGTTTTCCGATTGGTCTCAAAATGCAATATGCATAACTAGACACCAAGGGGAACCTACATATGAAATTTGAGAAAGATCCCTTCAGTACTTTCTGAGGATTAGCGATAACAAGAATTGTTTACGGACGGAGGGACGGACGGACGGAGGGACGGAGGGACGGACGGACGGACGGACGGACGACGGACCACGGACGCAGGGCGATTTGAATAGCCCACCATCTGATGATGGTGGGCTAAAATCCAGCCAACTTCTTAATGGTAATCCTCAGCTTCAGGAGCTGGATTATGGAAACTGAATTGCTAAGATGATAATGACGAGACAAAATAAAATATGACTGTCGCTGGATAATCTGATAGTGGATCAGCAGTGACTGGATTAATGAGGCCTTACTTTGTACAAAATTATAATTAGCATGTTACCATTCAGAGAAAAGAACGGTTTTGGTATGTGTTGTGTGTGTATACATGTAGGTGTAGTTGTTTCTGCAGGAAAACCAGAGGGATCTTGGCGCCCACCATTGAATGATCTTCATAGGTTCCATGTCAGATTGATCTTTTCTCTACTTTTCCCTTCATTTTACTAATCTGTGCAAATTGAGACATCCCTTCAGTACGTTTCAAACAAGGGAATCCTAGCTACATGTATATAAGAAATTTGAGATTTAACGATAATGGCTGTTTGTTTGCCAGGTTGTTTTAAGGACAGACTGGTCCAAAAATGCAATACAAGGGACCTACTTATGAAATTTGAGAAAGATCCATTCAGTACTTTGAGGAATAGATAACAAACTTCAATTGTCAAAATCCAAGATGGCGGTCTGTCGGCCATGTTGTTTTCAGATTGGTCTCAAAACGCAATATGCATAACTAGGCACCAAGGGAAACTGACATATGAAATTTGAGGAAGATCCCTTAAATACTTTTTTAAGAAATAGTGATAACTAACTTCAATTGTCAAAATCCAAGATGGCTGCCTGTCGGCCATGTTGTTTTCGGATCGGTCTCAAAACGCAATATGCATAACTAGGCACCAAGGGAAACCTACATATGAAATTTCAGAAAGATCCATTCAGTACATTCTCAGAAATAGCGATAACTAACTTTAATTGTCAAAATCCAAGATGGCTGCCTGTCGGCCATGTTGTTTTCGGATCGGTCTCAAAACGCAATATGCATAACTAGGCACCAAGGGAAACCTACATATGAAATTTCAGAAAGATCCATTCAGTACATTCTCAGAAATAGCGATAACTAACTTCAATTGTCAAAATCCAAGATGGCTGCCTGTCGGCCATGTTGTTTTCGGATCGGTCTCAAAACGCAATATGCATAACTAGGCACCAAGGGAAACCTACATATGAAATTTCAGAAAGATCCATTCAGTACATTCTCAGAAATAGCGATAACTAACTTCAATTGTCAAAATCCAAGATGGCTGCCTGTCGGCCATGTTGTTTTCGGATCGGTCTCAAAACGCAATATGCATAACTAGGCACCAAGGGAAACCTACATATGAAATTTCAGAAAGATCCCTTCAGTACTTTCTCAGAAATAGTGATAACAAACTTCAATTGTCAAAATCCAAGATGGCTGCCTGTCAGCCATGTTGTTTTCAGATTGGTCTCAAAACGCAATATGCATAACTAGGCACCAAGGGAAACTTACATATGAAATTTGAGAAAGATCCCTTCAGTACTTTCTCAGAAATAGTGATAACAAACTTCAATTGTCAAAATCCAAGATGGCTGCCTGTCGGCCATGTTGTTTTCAGATTGGTCTCAAAACGCAATATGCATAACTAGGCACCAAGGGAAACCTACATATGAAATTTCAGAAAGTTCCATTTAGTACATTCTCAGAAATAGCGATAACTAACTTTAATTGTCAAAATCCAAGATGGCTGCTTGTCGGCCATGTTGTTTTCGGATCGGTCTCAAAACGCAATATGCATAACTAGGCACCAAGGGAAACCTACATATGAAATTTCAGAAAGATCCATTCAGTACATTCTCAGAAATAGCGATAACTAACTTCAATTGTCAAAATCCAAGATGGCTGCCTGTCGGCCATGTTGTTTTCGGATCGGTCTCAAAACGCAATATGCATAACTAGGCACCAAGGGAAACCTACATATGAAATTTCAGAAAGATCCATTCAGTACATTCTCAGAAATAGCGATAACTAACTTCAATTGTCAAAATCCAAGATGGCTGCCTGTCGGCCATGTTGTTTTCGGATCGGTCTCAAAACGCAATATGCATAACTAGGCACCAAGGGAAACCTACATATGAAATTTCAGAAAGATCCCTTCAGTACTTTCTCAGAAATAGTGATAACAAACTTCAATTGTCAAAATCCAAGATGGCTGCCTGTCAGCCATGTTGTTTTCAGATTGGTCTCAAAACGCAATATGCATAACTAGGCACCAAGGGAAACTTACATATGAAATTTGAGAAAGATCCCTTCAGTACTTTCTCAGAAATAGTGATAACAAACTTCAATTGTCAAAATCCAAGATGGCTGCCTGTCGGCCATGTTGTTTTCAGATTGGTCTCAAAACGCAATATGCATAACTAGGCACCAAGGGAAACCTACATATGAAATTTCAGAAAGTTCCATTTAGTACATTCTCAGAAATAGCGATAACTAACTTCAATTGTCAAAATCCAAGATGGCTGCCTGTCGGCCATGTTGTTTTCGGATTGGTCTCAAAACGCAATATGCATAACTAGGCACCAAGGGAAACCTACATATGAAATTTCAGAAAGATCCCTTCAGTACTTTCTCAGAAATAGTGATAACAAAGGCAATTGTCAAAATCCAAGATGGCTGCCTGTCGGCCATGTTGTTTTCCGATTGGTCTCAAATCGCAATATGCATAACTAGGCACCAAGGGGAACCTACATATGAAATTTGAGAAAGATCCCTTCAGTACTTTCTCAGAAATAGCGATAACAAGAATTGTTTACGGACGGAGGGACTGACGGACGGAGGGACGGACGACGGACCACGGACGCAGGGCGATTTGAATAGCCCACCATCTGATGATGGTGGGCTAAAAAATGTCAAGAACAGTTTAGTTGTATTTTATGGTAAGATCACATGTTGATATTTGACTGCAAATTAGCTATGTATTCAATATACATCCTTTCTATTAATGTGACTGTCAAGAAATGTACATTCATTTGATGTGAATTTTTGAAGTGTATGCATGCATGATTGTATAAAGTTATGTATTCCATGTAAATTCAATGATATTTGACTTTAAAGTTATACACAATTGTACACAAGATAAATTCTTGATTCTGCAGGGGTTAACAGGTGCCCTTAACACTTGCATAGGTCAGAGACTTGTATATCACAAGTCTCTGCATAGGTGTTGTCACCAAACCACTAGCTGAATATTCTCTGTCTTAAAGTCCAAATGAAATTCTGTCGTTATAACGATTACAAATATATTGCTAAAATCATTATTGCAAGTTAAATCACATTAACAATTTAAAAGTAAATTGTGATTATTAAAGCACAAAATGGTATTTTGGTAACTTAAACACCAAATATTCCATTTCTGAAATATCTTTTTATCAAACTATTGAGAATGTATCAGCAATTTAGATTCACCATTGAATCCTATGTCCTGATATCATTATCTTTGTTTAGATATTTATACCTGAGTTCATCTGTGTCGTAGCGACCCCCGGTTGACTAGGTGCACTGGTTGTACCATTAGCCCCACTTCCGACTACTAGCGCCACCACACAGACATACTCTGTGTTGCCTTGGATACCATCCCCAGAAGTGAAGGTGTGCGTAAACACAGCAGTAGCCAGATGGGTGTGGGATGTTCCTGTACTCGAGGCCGTACAGGTAACCTGGTATTGCCTGGATACCGAGAACAATCAAGGGAAATATAAAATATAATTCATAAATTAAGATCTATCTGCATCTGACATATGTAATGATATATTTAAATCTTTATGCAAGTGATGTTATATATGATATGGTCATAAGATCAGAAAAATGTCTCACTATTATGGTATCGGTCGTCTAATGGATGCCCAGCAATCTGTAAAGATTCCTTCATTGTATTTTGTCTCATATTTTGAAATGCTAAAGATTATTTGATTTAAAACTGGTATTCTGATGAGACTAATAAACCTACCATGCAGCGGCTTCAGCATTGCTTGCCGTAGTGGTGGAAGCCACAGTACTGTTAGGGCGTGTCCAGGTCACTGTGACATCACTAGAGGTCAAGGCTGTAGCAGCTACATTCAACGGAGCTGTAGAAAATGAAATATTGGTAAGATTTTTAAGTGAAAACTTTTAACCAAGACTTAGGAACATCTAGTTTTATTCTCCACTATTCAAGGACATCCTTGTAAATATTAACATGTAAACACTATTTCATATTTTGGCTTCTTTTTCGGAGTCGGACTCTAGGGTTATGGTTTTGTTACACAATATTGTCATGTATTTCATTTATCAGAATGAGATATTCTGTAAATTAGGTCACAATTACATCTAAATAGGTCACAATTACATCTAAAAAGGCCACAATTACATCTAAATAGGTCACAATTACATTTAAAAAGGCCACAACAGAATGAGATATTCTGTAAATTAGGTCACAATTACATCTAAATAGGTCACAATTACATCTAAAAAGGCCACAATTACATCTATTACATGTACATCTAAATGTGACACAATTTTACACCTAAAAAGTACACAACTACACCTAAATGTGATACAATTACATTTAGATATAACAAAACTTCATCTAACTGTGACACAACTACGGTACACCTGAATATGACATAACTACATCTAAATGTGACACAGAGAGTTCGGGACCAGATAAGACCTGAATAACATGTAGATGTCACAGAATGGTAAGGTTCCTGCTGTTTATAGTCACAACAATGACATATGGTTAACATTGTGTATTGCTTAAAAAAAATGAACTTGAAAACCAAGTGCTACATATAGTTTATATCAGAACATTTCAGTGATACTTACAACACAGAAAATTGTTGACATCTGCATTCAGGAAGTAGGTTGCATTAGTTTTTGTTGCATAGTCAAACAGGACTCCAGCTGTCTGTGATGGCGATCCACAGGTTCCTCCAGTAATAGTCTCCTGTACCTTCTCTAAGGTCTGGTAGATATAACAGTCACATCCGATAGCATCATTACCAGTCAGTGTCCTGGTGGTGGGCAAAACAAACAGATAACTAATACTGACAAGAAAAATCAAAACTGCAGCTTACTCAAACTAAAAATCATCATACTGTAATATATTGATTTCCACAGAAGACTGAAACGACTTCACATATGTAAAAGAAACTGTGAAACAAACTATAGATTTAAACAGAAAGCCTTTAAAAAGTACCAGGTGATCGATTGGGACCAGGTGTTTTGGAAGGGTAAGCATCTTCTGCATCATCAGCAATCAATGCAAACATTATGATAAATCCAGACTGAATCACATCCTCGAAATGACAGCCATGTTATAATACTTTATATTTACTTACTATTTTTGAGACATGTACACTATGTACAATGTACAGTCTAGCCCTCGTTATATTGCCACATTTCGTCGGTGTCAATTATGGCGGTATAACGAGGGTAGCGTTAGTATCGAATCATGAAAATTACAACAGTAAAAGATAATGTTGTACCAACGTTTTATTAATACACAATGAGTTAACATATAATACACCATGGTATTGACCGTACATTTCGTACCCTTCTGGCCATGATCACAAAGAACACGCTTTCGTCTCGGAGTTTCCATCTCGACTGACGAAGCCAAATAATTAATACCATAAATAAGAACACTTATTGAGCAGATACCAGTCATGCTTTATTACAAATCAAACCATACCTGTGTGTAGATGTCACATATATAAACATCGATACATATATCTACCTGACCGATAGAAACTCATTCAAGCATATAACTAAGTTACCTGTGAAAAAGGAAATACCCTGATTCTATAAATAGAACACTAAAGAGTTCCTCGATTGCAGAAAAAACGGACCAAGATGGCGATATCGTCGAGGGTTATATATAGGGATTCGGGACGTTTGTATTGTTATGAATGTGGCGGATGGCGGTATGCGAGGGTGGCGAACTTAACGAGGGAATTATATAGAAGGGAAATTCGTTCTAGGGGTGTAGTGGGCGGTATGCGAGGGTGGTGGTAGATTCGGGTGGCGAAAGGTCGAGGGTACACTGTACATTACATTTACTTATAATCTATAAAGGCTTTTTAGATGACAAATTCTATCTTACTTTATTTACTTTACTTTACAAAAACCTTCATTTCAAAGGTTTTCAAATTTAATATGAAATATATTATATCAAATATTTGAAATTTCAGAAAAGACAACAAATTAAGAAGGTAATTAACCAAGAAGAATTACATTACGATAATTAAACTTAAATATCACACAGATATATACTTAACACATATAACAGTCACATGAAAGGTGGCATACAGCCTTAATAACACCTACAATGTTTTGAATTTTGTGCTGCCCTCAAACTCATCAAATGTGGCAACTTCAAAGGACGCAAGCTGATTGTTGGAGAGGTCAATAGAGGTCAGCTCAGTCATATTAGGCAAACTTGGAAAGAAATACATCTGGTTGAGGGCCATGTCCAGTGTCTTCAGTGACCCCAAGGCAGAGAAGGAGTTTGGCTGGACATAACCAATACTGTTATTCCTCAGGGATCTGAAACAGTTGATAGATGACTACATGACAATGCTATTCCTCTGATTAATGGTAATTCTTATACTATATTCATGCTGGTTTTAGTATCAATAATCACAAATGTCTTTAATTCGGAGAAGATCCTGAGATTGAACGGAACAAAGATTTACAAATTAATGAAACATTTAATTTGAATTTCAAGATTATTTTCAAATGTTTAAGCATTAATTTTTCAGTAAGATATACAATCATTCTTTAATTCACTCATTTAAAACACATTATTTCATTTTTATATTCAGTGGTTTATATGTTGGATATCAAAGAGAAAATTCATTGAAACAGAACAATGACTTAATTGAGTCAAGGTCAGTGTGAAGAGGTTGGCCGACATATGACTTAAAAGAGTCAAGGTCGATAAGGTCAAATAATACTGACTAATCATATTTGCAAGGAGTAAAGGTCAATAAGGTCAATCATGATACCAATTAATTACTTACAGAGTCTGAAGGGCAACCAGAGGATCTAACACACCAGCGATGATATTGGTGATGAGGTTGTTACTCAGGTCAAGTGACGTCATTGTAGCTTGGTTGAGGAAGGCTACCAAGGACAGGTCAGCAATAAGGTTGTCTGATACATCCCTAAAGAATCAATATCTATATTGTTATACACATATATGTGTATTGCATTATTTAAATGATATAGCTTATACGTGCAATATATTATGATATAAAGAGTTTTGGCCTTATAAAGAGATTATTCTTTGTAGATCGAATCAGAAACAGGTACGTGTAGAGAGGATTTACTTACACTGTCCTCACATTCTTGTTAGCTAGGGCATTCGCTGGATATTCAGCAATCTTATTTTCACCCAATTTTCTGACAAAGAAAGTACAAAGATTCATCAACATAATATATTTCATTGATTGATTCGTTCATTAGATTGATTGATTGATTGACTGATTGATTGATTTATTCATTCAACAGACATTCATTAACATTAATAATACTGTAGAGTTATAATCTAAAGTCTACTTACACTGTATTGACAGATGATAACCCATCAAATGCAGTCTTGGGGATTGACGAAATGGAATTCTGGCTGAGATCAAGATACCGCGAAATTGAAGAGCTGTTAGCAAAAATGTTTCCTCGAAGAGTAGTTATCTGGTTACCACTTAAGTCTCTGAAAAAAGCCAGAAATACCTGAATGACATTATTATTGAAATAAAATTGTACCAGAGAATTTTTTATCAGGTCTCTGAAAATATTCAGAAATACCTCAATATACCTCATTTGAAAAATATATATTTCAGCTATGGTACACTGCTTGTATTACACAGGTGGAAGTACCGATTACGATATAGCAAACTGGGCCGTCAACATCAACAAAAACATATTGATGTAGTAAGACAAATATATACCATGAGCACTCTAACTTCACTTGTTAACAAGAATTACGCATAATTATATGTGTCACCTCTCTGCCTTGTCAGTATTATTTTACATGCCATTGGGTACTCAAGGATATATTTGAAGATACTTATGAAATTGAAGGTACGTACTACGTCATATCAAAGTTAAACTGCATAAATCCACAAAATGCTTTTAAATACCTATGATACTTCTATTAAGGTTTTGTTGGTCTAGCTCTTATACTTTGTCGGAAACAGATTTAATTTCAAAACCTTTACATTCTATGTCCAGAAATTTGAGGTTTTTTTCCCTAAAAATACAAAAATAGTAAAAATGCTAGTAAAGAGTGTAATTAATGCATTCAACTACACAGGCAATATTACACATATAGCCCAAGTTTGGTTGCCCTAGCCTTTATAGTTTGTCAGAAACAGCCTACCGGTAATAGGTATATACATGAGCTAAACACAAAACCTAATTAGTTAATTTGTTAGTTTGTTAATTTTTTTCCCCCAAAGTCCAGATTTTTAACCGAAAAATGCAGAAATCTATAGATATTTTAGTACTGTAAGCTCTTCTACCCAAGCTACATCTATGATTGAGGTAATGTTGGTCTAGCTTCGTCACAAACAGAGATAAACACAAAACCTTAACATTGTTGACGTCACCACTGCCCTCAGAAAAGCAACGCCTACATGTACGTGCTGCCTTTCCGACATCCATCACAGGTGATCAAAAATGTTTTAATTTTTTTGTTAATAGATAAATGAGAAAGGGCTTACAGGTCTCTTGAGCTGATGCCATCAAATGCTGCTATGTCAATATAGGTGATGGCATTCTGTTGGAGATAGATGTCTGTTGCACTCACAAACTGGAAGGCTCCCGTGGGAATGTGTGTGATCTGCATTCCATTCATGTATCTGTTCCACACAAAGGTGTATGTAAGGTGACATAGACAATACTCATGAGTATTAAATAATAACAGGATAATTCAACAGCATCACAGATTTTCTTTACAAAAGGATCCAGTAGGATAGTTAATGAACATGCATTATACATGTAAATTCATATCATTTCTAAGTAAACAACGTTAAGAAATATATAATTTAATTGTTAAGTAAGTTCAGGTGACTGACTTAAAACCAGCTAATTTTTCCAATATTTATCTAAATGAATTTCTAACTCCAGTTAAAGAAATTCTCTTTTGGCCATTTTTTTCTTTCAATCACCTTTAAAAACTAGATAGCATACTTTTTTTCCTTATGGTTGCTCAGGAACAAGCCAAGAAGAGACTTATACATTTACATATGTATTATATACTAGCTTCTCGAGATATTGTAATGCATGTGTATAATAAGGGCTGTTCAAGGTAAACATATTATTATATGGGAGGAGGGAATTAAGGCACTTAAATTAGCTAGGTGAACCACCTATAGAAGTGATTTAAATTTTGATGACTGTCACACATATCCACTTTTTTGTGAACGGTACCGAGGTATAGAAGCAGTTTTAATGCAAAAAATTGTACAAACACATGAAATACACCCAAAAACATAATTAATTTATTTCAAACCTCACCAATCCATAAATGTGATTATAATTTGAACCCAGTACCCCACCACATGTAATCTGTTAGAGTGCCTTTCCTCCATCCCTTATATGTTTTCCTGGAACAGCTCTAAAGACCAAACATAAAGAAATAACACACACAATACAGGTACAGCACCAAACAACCTATGATTTATCATACTCCAGACAGAGGATTTACACTGACTTACAGGTTACTACAGCTGACAGTATGGAAGGCTTTCTCCTGGAGGGTTTTTAGAGGATTCCCTGACAAGCTTAGTGTCCCAGATACACTGACATATTGGAAGGCTCCAGTTTCAATGACTGATATCTCAGAATTACTCAGGTCTCTGTAGATAGGAAAACATATGCATTATATCATGGTTTAGGTGGTAGTCATATTTTAACAGTTATAATCATATATATTTTGAATGTGGCTCTTGATTAATGAAGATAAACTTGATCTTGTACAACAGAATATTACCAAAATGTTATTAACTTAAATCTTATCATTCTTATCATAGGTTAGAAAGAGCTTAGTGACTATATGATATATACATGTATATATAGGACATGAATTAATTATTCAGCCCAGAAAAGAGTACTTCTGCATGAGGAAAACTAACATTTTCCCATCTGAGTTGAAACTGGTGACCTGTTGTGGGATCGCACAACGCACCAAAAACATAATGTATGCGTTGTCAGCACATCATGCACTCAATTGCGTGTGTGAGATTGTACAACTGTGCGGTTTTTGTAAGATCTGACGATCAATATTGCGAACCCCCCCCCCCCCCCCCCAAAAAAAAGACGGAATGAGTCGTATCAAGGATTAAATAGCTACAATTTTACTCACAGACTGTTACCCACTGTAGTACCGTTGAACACACCGGCAGGTACCTCAGTGAACCGGTTAGTGCCTAGACTTAGATAATTCACGTTCAGGTTGGAAAAATCCCCACCCTTTGGAAATCGGGTCAGTTTGTTGTCCTGGAGATACCTAAAATAAAGAGTCATTGTCTACTGCCAATACATGATTTATTGATTTAAAATATTGATTTACAATTCTTTGATCTTGTCATGTATAATAAAAACATATAACATATGTTAATTGCTGAGGATAAACAACTTTCACCTGGTCACCTCAGAATCATTTTTATCCAGTAAGTCAGAGTTTTGATATTTCATAAATCTACACAGATAAGTGATCTTTTTTATGCTAATGTCCTGTGGTATCCATCGTGTATCCAACACTTGTTCACTCATTTTCGCCACACAGTTATTTACTTACAAATGGACATAAAGCTTATCAATCAACATCTACATTGAAACATATGTAAATATTTATATACAGATAGTATTATGTGTTTCTTTGATAAGTTTTACCTCAAGAATTAAAAAAAGAAGGAAAGTTTTTGAAAATACTTCTCCAACCAAACTCACAGATAGGTTATACTGCTGATGTGGGCAAATGTCCCGTCCTCTATATAGGCAATGTCGTTACTAGAAGCTGAGAAACGGTAGGTCAGCGGGCAGTCAGAAAACATCCCTGCAGTCAACCAGCCAATGTTGTTGGAGTTGATCTGTCTGTTTACAGAATATATATAGTAATATTTTTAATTATTGTCATATCATTATGTCAGCCAATTTGTTTTTTGATCAGTCTCAAAATTGATCATGTACAACTATATAATTAAGCATGAAGAGGAATATACAAATGAAATTTGAGAAAGAAATAGTGGTAATGAACTTAACCTGTCAAAATTCAAAATGACAACATTTTGGCCATATATTGTTTCCTGATCAGAAATAAAACTAAACATACACAATTAGGGACCACAGAGAACCTACATATGAAATCTGATAAATACATAAAGCCCTATGAAGAACTTTCTGAGAAATTGCAATTACAACCTTCAACTGTCGAATTCAAAATGGCCACCTCTCAGCCATTTTGTTTTCCAATTACAGTACTCTAAAAAATTAAAAACCACAGCCTGAGACAGTGATCATAACCAACATATGAAATACGAAAAAAGGCCAATGAAAGACCTGAGAAATAGTGATTACAATCTTCAACAGCCTGGCCATCTGATGATGGTGAACTAAAAATATCAAGCAAAAAACATTTGACAACCAGAGCAGAATCTCCTGTTATCATATGATAGTTCTGAGACACATGAACAGAAGGACATTCTGTCTACATATAGATGGACACACAACAAATGTTAATTATCCCTTACTCATGAGTTGAGAGGAAATGACAGACTGATGCCAGTAAACCCAGTCCCAAACCTCATCATACAGGTGTGTACTTACAGTCCCAAACCTCGTCATACAGGTGTGTACTTACAGTCCCAAACCTCATCATACAGGTGTGTACTTACAGTCCCAAACCTTGTCATACAGGTGTGTGTACTTACAGTCCCAAACCTTGTCATACAGGTGTGTACTTACAGTCCCAAACCTCGTCATACAGGTGTGTACTTACAGTCCCAAACCTCATCATACAGGTGTGTACTTACAGTCCCAAACCTTGTCATACAGGTGTGTACTTAAAGTCCCAAACCTCGTCATACAGGTGTGTACTTACAGTCCCAAACCTCGTCATACAGGTGTGTACTTACAGTCCCAAACCTCGTCATACAGGTGTGTACTTACAGTCCCAAACCTTGTCATACAGGTGTGTACTTACAGTCCCAAACCTCATCATACAGGTGTGTACATGTACTTACAGTCCCAAACCTCATCATACAGGTGTGCACGTACTTACAGTCCCAAACCTCATCATACAGGTGTGTACTTACAGTCCCAAACCTCGTCATACAGGTGTGTACTTACAGGTCTGTGAGGGCAGTACAGTTGGTGAACGCGGTACTAGGGATGACGTTGATCTGGTTGCTGGACAGTGTGAGTGTGGTCAGTGCCGTGAGATTCGTGAATGGATTTTCGTGTGTAAATCGAAAACAGTTGCTGCTCAAGGTGCTAAAACAACATTAAACAATAGATACATTCTGTCCATATCTAATTTCTTATTCTTACATTGATTGAATGATATTTGAAACTTTTATAAAACAAGGGAAACACTATAAATCATAAGATATAAACATTGATTTAATTTCAAATGACACCAGATCATTCAAACCTGCTGATCATATTTGCTAAAATAAGCTCTTTTCTAAATTGTGTTTATAAAAACTTAAGGATAAAAGAAGTATAAGAATATGAAGGAAAAGTGCTTCTGAAACCTACAAACAAATAGGGATTGGATTTCACTTTTATGTTAACTATGCTTTTATGGAGCAATTCCTCTAAGAATATATTCTATGGGGCGCGCTAGTGCCCCATTTAGAATATATTCTTGGAGGAATTGCTCCATAAAAGCATGGTTAACATAAAAGTGAAATCCAATCCCCATATTTACACTTACGGATGTTGTTTCTATAAGTCTTTGTGATTACAATATTTTTTCTTTGTAAATAAAAAAAATCATATAAAAGTCGGACACAGTGGGAGGAGTCAATTTTTAGAACAGCCAATGGTGATCGACGCTTCACAAATTGAGACTTTTTTTCCGCGGTAAAAAATAGTTCTGTTTTTTATTATGATATTAACATAAATAACAAAAACATTTTGATAGATTATCATATTTAATATTGTCAAACATGTTAGATTTCAAATTAAAAAATAACCCTTTGTAACTTAAATTGTAAATGTAAACAAAGCGATGTGCTTGGCGAAAGTAGTTCCCGTACCCTGTCATATTTTCATACGCAAGTTCAAAGGTCAATGTTTCCATGCAAGAATGGTAAACAAATCGGTCTGGTATTGTTATATAATGACAAAACTTTGCAAGTGTAAATATAAATAAATAGCTCAATCATCTTCAGATCATCTTTGTTATGTATAAGTCAAGTACCAAAAACAAAGCTAAATACAACACCTTAACCTTGGTGACAGCTAATGTATGGTTTGAGATTGTTTTCTTACCATTTTGAAATATGTCAATAGATTCCTAAACAAATGAATCTTTTTCGTCTAACTATTTCTATTTTGATTTACACTAAATATTAAGTACAGTTTTTGCATTTTGCATTTTGTATTGAAGTGGTAAAGTTAACTGTTGGGATTTCGTGTTTAGGATTAACTGTTAGTGATTATGCATTTAGGATTATAACTGTTGGTGATTTTGTATTTAGGATAAACTGTTGGTGATTTTGTATCTAGGATTAACTGTTAGTGATTATGCATTTAGGATTATAACTGTTGGTGATTTTGTATTTAGGATAAACTGTTGGTGATTTTGTATCTAGGATTAACTGTTGGTGATTTTGTGTTTAAGATAAACTGTTGGTGATTTTGTGTTTAAGATTAACTGTTGGTGATTTTGTGTTTAGGATTAACTGTTGGTGATTTTGTGTTTAAGATTAACTGTTGGTGATTTTGTGTTTAAGATTAACTGTTGGTGATTTTGTGTTTAGGATTAACTGTTGGTGATTTTGTGTTAAAAGATTAACTGTTGGTGATTTTGTGTTTAAGATAAACTGTTGTTGGTTTTGTGTTTAAGATAAACTGCTGGTGATTTTGTGTTTAGGATTAACTGTTGGTGATTTTGTGTTTAAGATTAATTGTTGGTGATTTTGTGTTTAAGATTAACTGTTGGTGATTTTGTGTTTAAGATTAACTGTTGGTGATTTTGTGTTTAAGATTAACTGTTCGTGATTTTGTGTTAGGATAAACTGTTGTTGGTTTTGTGATTGGATAAACTGTTGTTGGTTTTGTGTTTAAGATAAACTGTTGTTGGTTTTGTGTTTAGGATAAACTGTTGGTGATTTTGTGTTTAAGATTAACTGTTGGTGATTTTGTGTTTAAGATTAACTGTTCGTGATTTTGTGTTAGGATAAACTGTTGTTGGTTTTGTGATTGGATAAACTGTTGTTGGTTTTGTGTTTAAGATAAACTGTTGTTGGTTTTGTGTTTAGGATAAACTGTTGGTGATTTTGTGTTTAAGATAAACTGTTGGTGATTTTAGGATAAACTGTTGGTGATTTTGTGTTTAAGATAAACTGTTGGTGATTTTGTGTTTAAGATTAACTGTTGGTGATTTAAGGATAAACTGTTGGTGATTTTGTGTTTAAGATTAACTGTTGGTGATTTTGTGTTTAAGATTAACTGTTGGTGATTTTGTGTTTAGGATAAACTGTTGGTGATTTTGTGTTTAGGATTAACTGTTGGTGATTTTGTGTTTAAGATTAACTGTTGGTGATTTTGTGTTTAGGACAAACTGTTAGTGATTTTGTGTTTAGGATAAACTGTTGGTGATTTTATGTTTAAGATTAACTGTTGGTGATTTTGTGTTTAAGATTAACTGTTGGTGATTTTGTGTTTAAGATTAACTGTTGGTGATTTTGTGTTTAAGATTAACTGTTGGTGTTTTTGTGTTTAGGATTAACTGTTGGTGATTTTGTGTTTAGGATTAACTGTTTGTAATTTTGTGTTAAGGATAACTGGTGATGATTTTGTGTTGAGGATTAACTTTAGGTGATTTTGTGTTAAGGATTAACTGTTGGTGATTTTGTGTTTAAGATTAACTGTTGGTGATTTTGTGTTTAAGATAAACTGTTGGTGATTTTGTGTTTAAGATAAACTGTTGGTGATTTTGTGTTTAAGATAAACTGTTGGCGATTTTGTGTTTAAGATTAACTGTTGGTGATTTTGTGTTTAAGATTAACTGTTGGTGATTTTGTGTTTAAGATAAACTGTTGGTGATTTTGTGTTTAAGATTAACTGTTGGTGATTTTGTGTTTAAGATAAACTGTTGGTGATTTTGTGTTTAAGATTAACTGTTGGTGATTTTGTGTTTAAGATTAACTGTTGGTGATTTTGTATTTAAGATTAACTGTTGGTGATTTTAGGATTAACTGTTGGTGATTTTGTGATACTTACATAGAAGCGATAGTGGCAGGAAAACAATTATTCTCAACAACAACAATATTGTTACTGCTGAGAGATCTGCAAAAAACAACACATAGATTACATCGTAATTGGTCAGATCCTCTGGATCTGCTTTAATTAAGTAGATGGCAGAACCAACATTGTTTAAATCCTGATTTTTTTATTTCAAATAACAACCACATTTAGTACATAATACCATTTCTTGCAATCTCATCTTGACTTTAAAAAATTGTTAGTATATTACATCTACATGTACAGTTGACAGAAAGTCTGTCAAAGGTGATTTTAAAATTGGCAAATCAGACAAAAAGAATGCAAGCATCTGCAAAACCATTGAAGTTTATGGACTTGAAATGTCTGATGATGGGTATATTGGTTCTGTTTCTCTTAAAAAAAATGTTTGAAAAACTCTTACAATGTCAGTAATGCTGGGAGCTGTGTGAAAGTTCCTGTTTCAATGAAAGTGAGATAGTTGCTGTCGAGTAGGATGGTTTCCCAGGGATGTCATGTTAGCGGAGCGAACAGTCTGAGGAACATACTGGAAATGGTTACTACCCAGATCACTAGAAATAAACAATGTGTACATATGTAAATAAGCCAGTAAAAACTATCATTTCTATATAGTTATGTTGGTAGAAAAAATCCTTTATAAATAGCCAATTAGAAATTCTATAAACAAAACAGCCTGATTGGAAATTCTATAAACAGCCAGATTGATAATTCTATAAACATTAATCTCAAATTATACTGTCTCCTTTTATTATTATACTGGAAATGTCAATATATTTAGGACAGCGTTTTTGCTGTATTAACAAAATTTAGAATGTGGAAGGAATTAAGATTTAGTTTTTCTTGTGGAAAACATGAAACGGATCATCAATTTCCTTTAACAATCTTTCTTCCAATTTTTCTCAGTTTTTTTTCTTCTTTTTTTTTAACGTTTGTGACAACAGCTCAATTACTAGTGACAGAGGTAAGCTATAAAACTCACAGCATACAGATCGAATTAACACAAATTAGTACATCATTTCCAGGTTATCACAAGATATATAAAATGTCTGCTGGCCAAATGATGGTGTTATCATTATAATGTTACATAAACAGACCATACTCACACATAATTAAGGTAAGATAGACAGGTCAGCACGTCATCAGGGAACTTGTCATTGGTGAGGAGGTTAGAATCCAGATTAAGATAGTAAAGGATGGTCAGATCACAGAAGTCTGTAGACAGGAACTCTGGGATGAGGTTGGAGTGGAGGTACCTGGATTACAGTACACAGATAACAAAATTAAAAAAAAAAAATCAGAATAAATACATGCAAGAATACATCTATCTAGGCTTGTTCTGAAATCTTACAAGTGTCAAAATTTACAAGTATTTATTCTATATGTATTTTCATTTTTTTTCCATTCAAAAAAACTCCAAGACACATTTTAACAGTTGAATTATTCATTATACCCACCTATTTTACCCTTACTCAATCACGCAACATTATACAAAGATTGTTTTTATTGGAAAATAACCTATATAAAAAGAAAAGAAGATTTATTCCTCAAATACCATAACAGAAATTTGATAATAAATTTTAGTCATATTAATGTTACTTTTATAGAAAACATACATATAGCGAATGTTTGGGGAAGTGCTCCACAGTTGAAATGTTCTCTGTCGTTTTTCGTGAAGGCTCAGTGCAGTAGGAGAAAAGCCATCATCACTGTACAAGGTCATGTTGGTTATACGGTTTTTATCAGCAAAACTATATATAACCAAACCAAACATCAACAGATGAAAAGGATTGACACAAGGAATAGAATTCTAAATACCCGTATAGTCAACAAGGCATCAGGCAGGAACAAACTGAAACTCTAGATTATACAAGAATAATCAATAGATATCTCTACAATCAACTTCAATAAATACAGGATCTCCCTAGATGTAAATATATTTAGATGGAGATCTCTGAATGTATTACTTTATTTATTTGCAAAATGTCCCTGACCAAAAATAAGCCAAAAAAAAAAATCTTCATTTTCGCAGAGTCATCAATTTTAAGTTCACATATCATTCATAGAACAACTTGGACATTACGAGTCATTGTGATACATGAAGCACCAGCACCATTTACCTGTCATATATACCTCCCTCTCCTTCCACACACGCTCCTCCCCCTCCAACAAAAGGTTTTTGTTTTTACTTTTAATTCATTGGTAAGGAATTCTATATTTCCCACCATTGTTCCATGGGTAGGGGACTAATAAGTTTAGTATACTTACACTTTAGTTAGCTTGTCATACTGCTGTTCGGACAACACTACATGGGGGTAACTGGTCAGAGCATTGTCACTCACCCACCTACAAAGTTAGTAATGGTAACAGAGTTATCTCCCCTGCTCTATATTTCATACAAAAGTAAATCTGTTGGTAGTAATATTGTACACATTAATAATTGACCCATTCCTTTTTCATTACACTTTTATTTTCCTCTTCTCTAAAAATTTAAGGTATCTAGGAATATGTTTTATATCTGTGAGGCTATAATGTATAGTACTTACAGATTTGTGAGGTTGCCATTGATGTATTTGAAGGCGTTATAGTAGATATTAGTAAGACCGTCACCTTGTAGCTGGCTGTGGAGCTTCAGTGTAATCAGGGCAGGCAGGTTGGTTACACTATCCTCCTCTAGAATAGTTAATTTGTTTTTAACCAAGTCTCTGAAAGATATAAATATTGCTATCAAATTCAAAATCTGTTTCCAAGCTACCAGATGTAAGAATCATGACACAATAATAATCATGTTTCAGTTTGAATTATTACATAACAGTCCTGTTACACCATGTAATGCAGCTATGTCATAAATATTACAACAACCAATAACACCACTGTGATGTCATACATAGCCATGATGTTACAAATATTATATGACATCACATGATTGGCTTAATTGTAGCAAAAAGACATACCATCCGAGTTGAAATTCACTTGCTTATAGAGAATTATGTCTGAATGTTTTAATTACATTTTCAAAAAGTATGAGTTATGTGATGAACAGAATCTTGCACTTGTGGCTATGTTATACAGAAATTAGTGAGTTTGTTAAAAACTTTAATATACCACTAGCCAAAAGGCTTATGGCATATATATCAACCTATTGAACTTGTTTAATAACAAATAAGCAACTCATGTGAAATCTCCTTATGGTGTATAAGAAGTCCATCAATGAGAAATTAAACTTTGAACTATATCATGAAATAAATTCCTTAATTTATATATACTGTTATTTATGGTGAGATGAAGAACAAGAGATCCCAGAGGGATCTTGGCGCCCACCACTGAATGATCTTTATACGTTCTATGTCAGATTGATCTTCTCCCTACTTTTCCCTTCATTTTACTAATCTGTGCAAATTGAGAAACATCCCTCCAGTACTTTTCAAACAAGGGAATCCTAGCTATATAAGAAATTTGAGATTTAGCGATAATGGCTGTTTGTTTGCCAGATTGTTTTCAGGACAGACTGGTCCCAAAATGCAATACGAGGGACCAAGGGGAACCTACATATGAAATTTGAGAAAGATCCCTTCAGTACTTTCTGAGAAATAGCGATAACAAACTTCAATTGTCAAAATCCAAGATGGCTGTCTGTCGGCCATGTTGTTTTCCAATTGCTCTAAAAATGCAATATGCATAACTAGACACCAATGGGAAGCTACTTATGAAATTTGAGAAAGATCCCTTCAGTACTTTCTGAGAAATAGCGGTAACAAACTTCAACTATCGAAATCCAAGATGGCTCCCTGTCGGCCATCTTGTTGACGGATCAGTCCACAAATGCAATATGCATAACTAGGGCCCAAGGGGAGTCTATAAGTAAAATTTGAGACATATCCCTTCAGCGCTTTCTGAGAAATAGAGGTAACAATCTTCAAGTATCAAAATACAAGATGGCTGCCTATCGGCCATCTTGTTGATGGATCAGTCCCAAAATGCAATATGCATAACTAGGGCCCAAGGGGAGTCTGCATATGAAATTTGAGACAGATCCCTTTTGTACTTTCTGAGAAATAGTGGTAACAAGAAGTGTTAACGGACGGACGGACCACGGACGAAAGGCGATTTGAATAGCCCACCATCTGCTCATGGTGGGCTCAAAATATGTAATGAATTATTTGGCAAATATATGAAACAATTTATTCTGAGATATTGACAAAATATTGATATCATTCATGTTATTCATTTGTAAAATGTTATCACTTTAAATGGCAGATCAAATCATGATTGTGAAATAATAATACGTATCTATCCTTAGATTATAAACAGCTGAAAAAACTGAGGAATTAACAAAAGAACACTAAAGTTGTAAGGAAACAATGAATGATCCATCATTCTATAGTAGAAACTATCAGTAATTAGATCAATAGGTCTCTCTCAAATTATATGCATGCCTGACATTCTTAACTCAGATCGAAGTGAGCACAGCCAGCACAGCAACGAAAATACACAATGGCTTCCTGATTTCTGCTGATAAACACTTACAAATGTAGCAGATTTGGCATGTTGGCAAACACTCCTTTGGTTAATGTAGTCAACTCATTGTTGTGGACCTCACTTAAAAGGAAACAATACTTTTTGTTAAATAGCTATAAAGTGTACAGGAACAATGCAAAGTCTGAATATATATAATCATGATAATACATTTCTGACTTCAGGATTCAATCCGATTGTTAAGGAATTGATCAGAAATTCTATATACAATTAGGAGCATCACATCGTAATGATGATTATAAAAAGAATACACATATACCAATAATGAAATATTATAACTCTCAAGATTGATAAATTCATTTCAGTAAATTCTGATTTATGTGTAACAGGAGAGGAGAAAATGTAGCGGCCAGACCGGGGTTCGAACCCGGGACCTCCGAACACTAGCCGGATGCTCTACCAATTGAGCTACCTGGTCACCGATGTTCGACCCAGTCCAGTCCCGCTACATATGTTTTTATAGTCTTTCGATCCACTTCAACTTTACACAAAATCCACCTCTATAAACTTAATATGATTTAGTATTGTCTTGTTTTGGAATATTTTACCATCAATGTACAATGACTTACAGAACTTTAAGGTTGCCGATTTGTTCCAAAGCTGTAGGCTGGATGTATCTGATGGCATTGTTACTTAGATTGCTGTCAAATTGATAAAATCACAATAAAATATTTCCATGTACATGTATATCAAAATAGTAAACAAAAATAAGAGTTTTCTAAAGCATTATAGGGACCACGGAACCAAATGATTTCCCATAGACGGTAATGTTAACGTTTATCACTGTACTGCTTAAATGGAGTTTTCAACACTGGTCCAGTAGCAATAATTTTGAAGTATGTCATCTCGGAAACCTCTAAATGGAATTATAAAAAATTCTACCAATTTGAACTTTTTTTATATGGGGGCCGCCATCTTGTATTGAAATCAGCACCAAAAATTCATCTAAATTAATAACAAAATACACACTTACTTACCTCCCCCTGACAAAAACAGGCTAGCAAAAAAATAACTGTTTTTCTATATATTTTACATCTATATGTATTGCCCGACCCACATATTAAAACTTTGGAAACTTCTCTCATCTTAATATCCAATCAGTAGGCCCCGATGTATTCACCTTCCTATTAAATCTTCTGCCCAAACGGGGAAAGCCCACATTCTATTTTTGATTTGGTTCCGTGGTCCCTATAGAATCGTACACATTTTTCAAATTTAACTTTTCTGGGACAGGATAGGACCATAGGGTATGATGTCCAAATAGGAAGTGGCTGGCTGCAAGTCTTGGGCTGGTAGGTCAAGTCTTCTATTGGTACCGGAGATGGAAATTCGTATTAGAAAAGGACATAAAAATTGAAACAAATTTTTAGTTAAAATAGAAATATCTTGCTGAATTTTAAATCCAGATAGATGTCTTTTGGTCATATAAGAGTACTGATATTGTACTACTGAAAAATATAAACAAATAATAAATACCCTGAAGATCAAGGGCAGATAACTCCATGCTATCTCCCCACCCCCCTTATTTCTCGCCTTTATCTTAAAAAAACCTAGGACAAGAGCATTTTTGTATATAATTGAGTCAAACACACACACAGGACAGTGGGCCGGGCTAGGGACAACAAAACTACCAAAATAACCACCAGAAATCGAACCGGGGTAGTGACAACAGAACAACCAATCACATCACCGAACACCGAATCGGGCTAGAGTCAAGAGTACAACCAGAAAAAACACCAAAAATCGAACCGGGGTACTGACTACAGAACAACCAGACACACCACGGGACTACGAAACACGCGTTATACAGCTACCATTGAAATAGATACTATATTTTCCTATTAACCTGGTCTATGGCCCCCTTTACACTGTACACAGGCCCATATTTTCATTATAAACAAGCTCAGAATCTAATTTCCTGCTTAAATTCTGCCAAAATATCTCCATGATGAAAATACCAGCCGAATATGTTCAGATCGGTCCCGTAATCTGGTGTCCAGGGACGCTGAACGGCATAAAATGTCAAATCCGGTAGCTCCCTATAGGGACCACGGAACCAAATGATTTCCCATAGACGGTAATGTTAACGTTTATCACTGTACTGCTTAAATGGAGTTTTCAACACTGGTCCAGTAGCAATAATTTTGAAGTATGTCATCTCGAAAACCTCTAAATGGAATTATAAAAAATTCTACCAATTTGAACTTTTTTTATATGGGGGCCGCCATCTTGTATTGAAATCAGCACCAAAAATTCATCTAAATTAATAACAAAATACACACTTACTTACCTCCCCCTGACAAAAACAGGCTAGCAAAAAAATAACTGTTTTTCTATATATTTTACATCTATATGTATTGCCCGACCCACATATTAAAACTTTGGAAACTTCTCTCATCTTAATATCCAATCAGTAGGCCCTGATGTATTCACCTTCCTATTAAATCTTCTGCCCAAACGGGGAAAGCCCACATTCTATTTTTGATTTGGTTCCGTGGTCCCTATAAGCCTGTCCCATTAATTGCTGAATGATTGCCAAAGAGACACTTGTATAAAACACATAAGAATATGGAAATTTACCAATACGTTATTGTTAAAAAATGCTAGCTATTCAACCAATATAATGTGACAATAACAGGACAGGTTTCTTTTTGTTAAAGGGGAAATAACTTCCAATAATCTTAGATTGTATGAAGGCACATAATGTTTCTGAATATCGTTGGTAATTAATTAACTGCAAACTTCAAAGAGGTGTGTCAAAATAAAACCCAAAAAGTATATGCAGGACGTATGTTAAATCTTGACAGCCATGTATAAACTTAAAGGCATGACAAACCAAACCAGGGTTAATTTTAGTCTATAGTGACCACGCTACATGCACAATAGACTAGTAACTCACAGGTGTTGTAGCTGGGATGATGCAAAATAGGACAGGTGAGACCTGGAAACACCTGTAATCAGGTTCTCGTCAACTCCTCTGTAAAAGTACAAATTAAACAATCAATCATCTGTCAGTTATCAGGTTCTAATCAAAACCACTGTAATAGTATAGATTATACAATCATTGGTCTGTCTGATAATCATATATATAGATATATATAATTTTATCACAATCATCATTTTCAGTTAAATCAATCATTTTATCACAATCATCATTATCAGTTAAATCAATAATTTTATAAAATCATTATCAGGTTTTTGAAGAAAATGTTATTAACAAAAGATTTAACTTACAGAAACAGAAGAGTGTTGACATCTTTAAGAGCAGATCCAGGAACATATCTCAAACTGTTTCTACTTAACCCACTGTAAAAAAAAACAATCGGCATACCAATTAAGGGAGGTAACCCACTGTAAAAAACATCGGCTCATCAATTAAGGGAGGTAACCCACTGTAGAAAAAACCATTGGCATTTCAATTAATAGAGTGACTTCAACACACTTTAGAAAAAAAAAAAAAAGGCATTTATATCAATTAAGGGAGGTAACCCATTGTAGAAAAAACATCGGCACATCAATTAAGGGAGGTAACCCACTGTAGAAAAAACCATCGGCATTTCAATTAATAGAGTGACTTCAACACACTTTAGAAAAAAACAAAAGGCATTTATATCAATTAAGGGAGGTTACCCACTGTAGAAAAACCAAAAGGCATATCAATTAAAGGAGTTATACTTAACCCACTAAAAAAAAACTATTGATAGATCAAATAAAGGAGCTTTACAAAGAAATTTTGAGTTTCACAAGAGTGCATGTATTTTCAAACTTTGCTTGATTGATCAATTGATAATCAATCCAGATGTACAGGTATACACGATGATTCATGCAAATATCTTATGATGCAAATTAAAAAAACACTGATTTTTTACTAATCAAGGGGAATAACTCCAAAGTCATCAGTATAATTACATCATAAAAGGAATTGTTCATTCAACTGATATCAAAGGTGATATTTATATCTTTATAAAGTAAATTTATGAAATAACAACACAGTAATTTCCAGTAAAATCTAAGTGATACTTACAGGTACTCGATGCTGCTACCACTAAAATAGCCAGTCGGTATCATATTGATACTGTTCTCTATCAGAGATCTGCAAATTTGAAATATATCTTTATCAGCTTGTACATTTTTATATGAATGATCAATGTTTATTGTGGTTAATGTCTGAGATAATGTTTACCAAGAGTTGTCAACTTCTATAAAAAGCTCAATTTTATAGTTTTTCATAGGAATTTGTCAGACTTTATGATGTCATTATTGCAGATGTTACAATACATCACACAATGTTAAATTGTAGCAGCCTACTACAAATTCTTTAAAACCTTTTCAGATCCTCCAAATAGAAATGTACTTACACTTTGGTCAGTGTTGAAGGCCAGTTTATTTTGGTGTAGTTGTGACTAAACAAATTTATTGAATTTTCTCCGAGCATCCTGTAACAGAATCATAACAAAATTCAAAATGTAATGTCAGTGTGTAATTAATAGCGTAAAAGATCAACAAACAAGTGACAAGCTTGGAAATACCATATTACAGTGGTAAGTTTGTAAATACAAGATTACATTGGTAAGCTTGGTAATACCGTATTACGGTGGTAAGTTTGTAAATACCAGATTACAGTGGTAAGTTTGTAAATACCAGATTACAGTGGTAATTAGCTTGGTAATACCGTATTACGGTGGTAAGTTTGAAAATACCATATTACAGTGGTAAGTTTGTAAATACCAGATTACATTGGTAATTAGCTTGGTAATACCGTATTACGGTGGTAAGTTTGAAAATACCATATTACAGTGGTAAGTTTGTAAATACAAGATTACAGTGGTAATTAGCTTGGTAATACCGTATTACGGTGGTAAGTTTGTAAATACCAGATTACATTGGTAAGCTTGGTAATACCGTATTACGGTGGTAAGTTTGAAAATACCATATTACAGTGGTAAGTTTGTAAATACCAGATTACAGTGGTAATTAGCTTGGTAATACTGTATTACGGTGGTAAGCTTGGAAATACCGTATTACGGTGGTAAGCTTGGTAATACCGTATTACGGTGTATGACAGGGGTATGCTGAAATGTGGCATTGACATCAGAATTGGTATTAAGAATATTGTTCTCACATTTCGGTCAAGGCCGTGTTGGATACATCTGGGACAGCCGTCAGTCCAGTCTGTGTGATAATACTGAAGAGACAAAAACTCAGCCAAATTAAAAACCAATTACAGCTTCCAGGTACTGTAGTATATAAAGCAGGAAATGAAATCAGAGAAGCTGTATGTTAATTATATGTCTATAAAACATAGTCGGAACAATAGAAAATGATCAAGTCCACAACATTAAATAATATAGATGTCCTGAAACACAATACAAAGTATGTCCTTATACACAGGATTGTCAGATCAAGTTTCTATACCTACGATACCAGGTAGAGTGATCAATGTCTTTATAAAGATGGGAATCAAATGATACAGGTTTTGAGGGAAGACACGGCCTCTAGCTCTCTCACCAGACAGATATTGACTCAATATAAATAGTTGGTGAGATGAAAGCTGAACAATTAGGCCTTGTAGGCCATAAAATTGTCATTATCAAATACATCACTTACAGCTCTGTCAAACTTGTCATCGAAGTTAGCAGGTTCTTCTCAATCAACACAAACGTTGGCACGCTGATAATCTTTCTGAAAAGTATTCAGAATAATAACAACACAATTAAATCATTTCAAAATAAAATATAAAAAAAGATATTGAAATTTTCAATTTTAATGAGATGTCAAAAGGTAACTTTGTATTTTAATTTGAAAGGCTTTACTATTATAAGGATCTTTTATCCCTGAGAAAACAGTCTGTGAGGATATACAGGTAGAAAGTAGAAACAGCATGGGTCATCAGTCCATTCAAGCAGGTTAAGGCAAACTGGTTCAATTAGCTTTAGGCTTTAAAACAGTTGTGTATTGAGTGACAAAAATTAAATGATTCATAAGAAAATATCTCCATATTTTAGACACTATCAGAAATTAATACAAAAGTCAGATCTATAAGGTAGAATGAAATTAACAACTATACTTTTCATTTCATTCCAAATATAAGTGTAACATTAAATTTGAAAGATACATTATGATATCACAAAGTGTTATCCTCAAACTGAGACCTGGATCTGACTGTTATCCAGATAACAATTGGAATCAAACCAAAGCCTTGTAAGAAACATATACATTATATCACAACAATATAGCAAACTCTCGACTTATAGCTTTCACAGCTATTTTCTTATTGTCAGATTTTAAACTCATTTGTGTTTCAGAGCCCTAGTGAATAAACACACCAGTCTATACCATACTTACATCGATGTGACAGAGGCTAAGGAGGAGAAGGACTCTGTTGTCAGGTTGTCAAATACATAATTTTTCAAATATCTGAAATACAAAATAGTGTACAAATTTTGTTATTTGATATGAGGTCATTCATTGTGCAATATTTTCATCCAATAAAAACAGTAAGGTACACACACAATAAATATGTAAGTGAGTCGTGTCACTGTGAAACACTTTGTGACATATTGTGACATCACAAAAGTTTTAATGGTACAGCGTATATTGCCCCCCTCCCCCTAAAAGCATTTCATTACAAAATATACCATAGCCCCTATATAAAGTCTCTTACCCGATCCCAGTTTACATTGTGTCATTTTGACATGTATATAGTTTTATTAGAAATGAGAAATTGAAGGGGGGGGGGGGGGGGGGGGGGGCATTTTCCATGATTCAAATTACCATGCTCTACACCGGTTCCCTTGTTAGCGGACTGCAGTCCTGGTTGAGAGTTAAGGGAGAGAAACAGTCTTGTAAAATAAGTGACAATATTAAGTAAAAACACAAATAACACAGCTGACTTACACTGTCCCTGAGCAGCCAGTGACAACTCGGTCACCTTCGTTACAACTACAGCCGGAGCAAACACGTCCATTGTACTCACTGCTCGCCAGATGATAGTGGCTAATGGCACTAGATGTGCTATCTGACCACAAACCCCAGAAACCTAGAAAGTAAAAAAAGACATACATTATCCAGGTTTTCCATTGAATAGGACCACAGGCATTTGAAATTCTTACAATATCATGTATAGAATAACACAATAACAAGGAGCCGCAAAGCTTGGCATTATCCCCCGCGCTCCGCAGTTGGTATGAAAACCCCAATACATGTATATATCAAGCTCAAAGTAAGAGTTATTAAGGAAACAGTAATTTGGTATTTTTGATTAAGTCTCTATGGTGACAGAAAAAATACCGAAAATGGAAGGTCCGCAATAGCAAAAGGCACAACTAGTCTGATATATTCAGAAAGTTTCAAGGGGCTGCATTGAACAGTTTTAGAGTTATAGCCCGGAAACAAAAGGAAACAGTAATTTGGTATTTTTGATTAAGTTTCCATGGTGACAGAAAAAATACCGAAAATGGAAGGTCCGCAATAGCAAAAGGCACAACTAGGGCACTAGTCTGATATATACAGAAATTTTCAAGGAGCTGCGCCAAACGGTTTTTGAGTTATAGCCCGGAAACAAAAGGAAACGGTAATTTGGTATTTTTGACTAAGTTTCCATGGTGACAGAAAAAATACCGAAAATGGAAGGTTCGCAATAGCAAAAGGCACAACTAGGGCACTAGTCTGATATATACAGAAACTTTCAAGGAGCTGCGTTGAACAGTTTTGGAGTTATAGCCCGGAAACAAAAGAAAACAGTAATTTGGTATTTTTTATTAAGTTTCCATGGTGACAGAAAAAATACTGAAAATGGAAGGTCCGCAATAGCAAAAGGCACAACTAGGGCACTAGTCTGATATATGCAGAAACTTTCAAGGAGCTGCGTCAAACGGTTTTTGAGTTATAGCCCGGAAACAAAAGAAAACAGTAATGTGGTATTTTTGACTAAGTTTCCATGGTGACAGAAAAAATGCCAAAAATGGAAGGTCCGCAATAGCAAAAGGCACAACTAGGGCACTAGTCTGGTATATACAGAAATTTTCAAGGAGCTGCGTCAAACGGTTTTTGAGTTATAGCCCGGAAACAAAAGGAAACAGTAATTTGGTATTTTTGATTAAGTTTCCATGGTGACAGAAAAAATACTGAAAATGGAAGGTCCGCAATAGCAAAAGGCACAACTAGGGCACTAGTCTGGTATATACAGAAATTTTCAAGGAGCTGCGTCAAACGGTTTTTGAGTTGTAGCCCGGAAACAAAAGGAAACAGTAATGTGGTATTTTTGACTAAGTTTCCATGGTGACAGAAAAAATACCGAAAATGGAAGGTCCGCAATAGCAAAAGGCACAACTAGGGCACTAGTCTGATATATACAGAAACTTTCAAGGAGCTGCGTTGAACATTTTTTGAGTTATAGCCCGGAAACAAAAGAAAACAGTAATTTGGTATTTTTGATTAAGTTTTCATGGTGACAGAAAAAATACTGAAAATGGAAGGTCCGCAATAGCAAAAGGCACAACTAGGGCACTAGTCTGATATATACAGAAACTTTCAAGGAGCTGCGTCAAACGGTTTTTGAGTTATAGCCCGGAAACAAAAGGAAACAGTAATGTGGTATTTTTGACTAAGTTTCCATGGTGACAGAAAAAATACCGAAAATGGAAGGTCCGCAATAGCAAAAGGCACAACTAGGGCACTAGTCTGGTATATACAGAAATTTTCAAGGAGCTGCGTCAAACGGTTTTTGAGTTATAGCCCGGAAACAAAAGGAAACAGTAATTTGGTATTTTTGACTAAGTTTCCATGGTGACAGAAAAAGTACCGAAAATGGAAGGTCCGCAATAGCAAAAGGCACAACTAGGGCACTAGTCTGGTATATACAGAAAGTTTCAAGGAGCTGCGTTTCGCGGGGGATAATTATAAATACATTGGTACTCACTATTTCTTGCAATCTGGTCAGTTTACCATCATCATATACTAAACATATAGTATCACATGACTATCATATCAGCATCACTTGATGAAATCTTTGTTGAGGCTCTTTTTTTATTTTGAACCCACCTTCATTAACTCTTATTTTTGTTATTTGGTTTTCACAAATATAATTAATTTTGTATCAGTTTTCAAAATATGTTGTGTTAAATGGTTGTTGTGGACTTATTACACCTTCAGGATATTCAGTTCTGTGTTACATATCAGGAGGATGGCTGTGAGGTTTAATTGCCCAACTCCTTCATTAATCACATCAGCATTACCATATTAATACACATAATGTACATGTAATCAAGATCAGCGTTATGTGATATGTTATTTAATTATGTTCTTCATATCACTTTCAAAATAAATTACCAATATAAATCATACTGTGGTAATTTACTGGCTGTTTTTTTTTATATTTTGTCCTTGTATAGTTGACTGGTGATAGAACTTTAAATCCTAAATAAGTGTATTGATTAATCATTTTGATTTGAATTTCCTGATAACATGACAGACTTTACATTTTGTGCTGTATCAATATTGTTTCGATGATCAATTTTTTTCTATTTCTATTGTATCAATACAGCAGCTATTTCAATGATCAAATGATGTTTAACTTTTTGTATTGAAAAAATTTGTTCAATCTATTTCTTTCTTTTTAATACAATTATCAAACGTACAAAAAATAAGAAAAACAAAAGATGAATTGTGGATATTAAAGCAAACATTTGAACACTAACTAGGATAACTGAGGACACTGTATCGAGAATTCCAGAAATCGGGGCCTGTCCATGCTCCAATACTTGCAGCACACAGGAGCAGTGTAATCAAGGACAAGCCAGTACGTCCCTCCATATTCTGGTGGGCTAGAGTTGTCTACCCTGTCTTCGGCATTGCTTTAGTCTGTAACAAAAATAAATGAGTAAATTTTTGTCTCATAAGAATGCAGAGGTACATGTATGTCTCTTAGGAGTAACTGACAAATTACAGACACAGAGGTAGGTCTCTTAGGAGTACAGACAAAGTACAGACACAGAGGTTCGTCTTTTAGGAGAACAGACAAAGTACAGACACAGAGGTATGTCTCTTAGGCGTATACTTACCGTATTGAACCTATGAGTAGCGTATGAGTAGCGTATGGCCAGCGTATTGAAAGCGTATTGACAGCGAATGTCAGTGTATGACCAGCGTATGTCAGCGTATAAACAGCGTATGGCCAGCGTACTCTTCGTATGGCTAGCATATGAACTGCGTATGCCCAGCGTACGAAGAACTGAAGATGAGCTAGAAATGAGAGCCTATATATACACTTTATCAAAACGCTGGCAATACGCTGAGAATACGCTGGCATAATATGCCAATAATACGCTAGTTGTACATTAAATACGTTACTCAATCGTCAGGCATACGCCAAGATGTCTATATACGTTGCACGATACACCTTCCGCCAACGTATGGTAACTTATGTCCAGCGTACTCGACCTATGAGTAACGTAATTATATCGTACCTCTAGCGTATTCAGCGTATGCTTAGCTTATTAACCATACGTCCGCATATGCACAAAATTTTATGCATGCTCATAAATTTATTTCTGCCTCAGCGTATGCCAGCGTATGCCAGCATATGCCAGCGTGTTTGAAACGTATACAACCTATGCCTAACGTACCCCTAGCGTATGTCAGCGTATGAGTGATAATTTTTCATACGCTGGCATACGCTAGTACGATACACAACAGTGTGACAGGGCCATTAGGGAAATGACTATATAATGTTTTCCTATGAAATATCTAAAACAACAAAAGATGTATATTAGTCTCACACTTCTCTACACAAAACTAAAGTTTCAATTTTAAAGATACTCTGTACATTATCCCATCCTCATAAATAACAAAAATTTGTAAAACAATTGATATCACACTCCTCAACACAAAACAAAAGTGATAGATTGATAGAATATCGTTATTTAATCTAAGTTTTTGTCGAGGGATGGACATTAAAGAATCTCACCCCGAGAACTGAAATTTCTTGGTTTCACTTTCTTAAGTGAAGGAATGGTATTTTCTTCCCTTCTTTTCCTTAAAGTTCACTCCTGATTAAATTAGCAACTTATAATTTGTACATTAAAAATGCAGATGTGTGGGGTTATATATATAATAATATACATATGAACAACACTGCATAATTAGGAAGTTGACAACCCACACTTCAAAATATTTGAACACATTATAAGCAATTCAAATGCAAGAGAATGATATTTCCTCGATCTACTTTACAAATTGATATAAACTCTTATAATCTTGTAATGATAAAGCTACAAGAAACACCAAAAAAGATGCTTGTTTTTTATATGATGTCACTCTTGTATAATGTGAAATCATTCTCAGTGCAGAATGACAGCTTGTGCAATCTAACTTACCATTTGAGAGAATAATTCTTTCAACTTTAAAATCATAGATATATATCAGTGATACATTTATTTATATACACATTTTTACATCAGTTTAGTGTAGGAGTTATCTCCCTTGAATACTATATAAAATTTTATCAGTTATATACATGGACCCTGCCTCTAAAACACACCTATTTTTTATAAAATATCTCAGTTATAAAACATCATTATGTAGATCAAGTTATCCTCTTCCATATTTAAAGCAGAAGGCATCCACATTTTCCTTCCAACATTATAAGGGTCTTTATTATCTCGGGGTATATACCTAGCTATTAGGCTTATACCTGCTAACACATAACAAAAATCATACTACGCTTTATAGGTTAAACAAGGGAATGGTAATCTAGTATTACAATTTTCAGCTGTACAATTCATTTTCAAGGGGTACGGTACTTTTGGAAAATAAATTGAAACAAATCAAAAAGAAGACAATGATGCAGAAAAATGCAGAAATTTTGTGCAGAAATTTATGCGAAAAATGTAGAAAAGATGTCTAAAAATGTGCAAAATACAGAAGAATAGCTTTGACAGTAATTGGACGCTCCCATCTCCGTATTTATCCAAATTTTGAGAAAAAAAGTGGAGAAAATACATATTATACAATTTCAAAATTTCACCATATTTTTCTGTATTTTCCATATCCAAATCAAATTTCTCTTACAAGGTATTTTGCAAGAGTCATTTTTTTTTCGTTTTTTCCCACTCTCTGCATAATAATGAACATTTTTTTCCATATTTTCTCCATATTTTTTTTCAATGGATAAAATATGGAAAAAAGTTGAGTTCATCATAAACTACAATGAGCTGAAGTGCAGGTCACATGCACTGGTATATCCTCATGGAGTCTACCATGGCTTTAATTTATTTTGCATAAAGAAAGAGCAATAAACTTATGTTGAAACCTAATATATCTAAGGACTATAAAATAAAACAGATCTTGAGGGCTTAGTGAGTCACACATATAATCATACACCTGTCTGGGAAGGTTTGACGAGTATATATATAAAAATATATCCTATCCTGGAAGGTTTGAGAAGTCATGATCACACCCAGGGGTAGGTTCAATGGCAGTTAAACTTCTTTTTATTATATACAACATCTAATATTCACCTCAAATAAAACTCCAACATGACATTTTTTGTAAGCTGAATGTGTATAAAATTAGCTCTAGGAATTATTGCCTGCACATTGTAAAACAGCTGGTATCCAGAGATGAACTAATAAATCTTACACATTTACACCACCAAAGGTAGCCTTAATCAATACACTGCTATCTGATGAGTTACCTCCCCTGTCGTTACCTAAGTTTACCTGTAATTATTCTAATAAACACTGGAACATAAATTAAATCTATCATGCTCTTGTATCACAGTCAAGTTAAAAAAAACAGGGTTCAGGAACATGAAGAACTTCCACTGAAAAAACATACATGAGGCCTTAGACTTAATGGTTAACTGAGATTTAATTTCAATTTTAGCATATTTATATATATATATAACCCCTGAACTTCACCAGCCAAGGGTGTTCAATACAATACTCTCTTTTAATGGAGCGTATCGTATTGAACACCCTTGGCTGAGAAGTTGATTTAACCCCCATGACCTTGAATGAAGGCAAATGTCATTCATTTGAAGAAACTGTGTATCCTTCATATGCATCCTAGCATAAAAGACCATTATGAGATATCTGGATCTTGGTTTATCAAGAAGAAGTTTTAAAAGATTTAGCATACTTGACCCCTTTGACCTTTAGTTTAGGTCAAGGTCATCAATTAAACAAACTTGGGAGCCTTTTATCCCATCATGCTACAGACCTAATATCAGGTCTCTAGACTTCTTGGTTATATTGAGAAAAAGTATATTGTTTACACACAGGCAATGAAAGCCGCAAATTGACGATGACAGACAAAAGTCGATAAGAATAGGTCACTTGAGACTGTCTCAGGTGGCCTAAAAAGACACTTCTGTGTGGTGAACACACCAGCAATAAGCCCAGCCTAGGTAAGCAAGTCTTTTGGAACCAGGCCTACATTTGGTAGTAAAGCCTCCTTCTGACTTTTGTTCTTGTCCTGAAAATCTTGTGATGTACTACATTTATAAAGCTGATTAAATAATAGGCAAAAAAAAAAAAAATTCTTGATTTCATAACTTAATGAATATAATAGAGCTGTGTATTGCAATGTGGGTAGTGATACGATTTGTATCGCGCTACAGGGGTCACAATACGATACGTATCACGATATAAGAGAATCTGATGACCTATCAGATATCTGGTATTCCATCATACAGTAGCTATAGTCATGTTTGTGTTAGAACACTAGATTATAGGATACTTATATCAACTTTGATATGTTGTGTTAATTAATGCCTAATTAACTATGAGATCAATAGATGTGATAGTCAGATCAGCAATAAGGTGTTTATTCAGAGTCAATTTTCTAAAAGACCGAAATTTTAACAGTCAATAGTAACCACGGGCTATGTGGAAAAGTCTAGGTCAGACCAAGCCTAATTTGATTGAGTGAAAAATATCAATGTTGTAGTTACAAAGCTGGATAGATTAAGCTGGAAAATTCTGGTCTATTTTGATGTGCTCTTCGGCTGATTATGTTATTATATTATATTATATTATTCTATTAGAGATTAAATACAGTAGACTACCACAATATAAATGTAGACAACAGTAGGAGGGACAGGCCAACCCTTTTAACACTCACAACAACCATACAGGTCCATTTAATACCTCTTAATCATTCAGGGTAATGTCTTTCATCACAGTGTGAAATAGTCCCTTTAAAAGACCGAGTAACAGGGTAATGGTATGTACAGGTATATAACGTCCAGTGGAATGACCACGATTTTATCTCTGATGGAATCTGAGCTTTATATGAATATACAGTCACATGTTGATTATGCATGAAATATAACTAAAACTTGGCAGTTTAGCAATGTCAGTGTATCAAAGCAAAACAGAAACATATTCAAGTTTCAAGTGACAATCAAGCTGGAGAAAAGTACAAGTAAAATGTTATATACATACACATACATGTATATATTAAAAAAATCAACAAACACTGAACATTAATTTGTAAGCTTACAGCACCAATCAGTGTGAAAAGTCTTTTAATTACTTTCGATAATTAACAGACTTTAATCATTATGTTTATAGCTGACTATGTTACTACAGCAGATATATCTTGAATTTCCTTTTGATTCACATAAAGGTTTGCAAGATGTATTATATAAATTAAACGCTACATTGAACTCTTATACAATCAAATCAATATATAATATTGCAGGTCTGACTGGACACTTTTCAAATGGAACTTTATGTCAATATATACAGTGTCCACAGGTAACACAGATCTAGGAGTAGAGCCGAGTCATTAGAACAGCCTCCCCTAGAGGCAGAGTCATTAGAACAGCCTCCCCAGGGTTATTTAGGACAAAGACCAGGGCAGATGAAACTGTGTATAATAGATTTCATAATACATCTAAATATTTGAACAATATTTGAGCCTGAGAAACATACTTAATAGATTTCGTAATATCTAATAGTCTAATGATCAATGATCCTTGAAATCAACATGCATATTAATGCACTGTGTCTACATTTATCTAGAGTATATTAAGTGCATATTTCTTCAAGTACATATAAATGGTTTTATTTATTTAATTCGATTCCAATAATAATGATTTTGCACATTTTAGGCAGTATAATACCTTATTGTCGTAGACTGGTTTTAATATTTTGACACACCTACATTATTAGATTCTATTTTTTTAGATTTACAACAGAAAGGTTACACACTCATTAAAAGTGATATTTATAAGAAGAAGCACTGGAGATTTGGTATAGTTTTTGTTTAATGTCCTATTAACAGCCAGGGTCATCTAATTAGAGTGTGCCAGCTAGGTTTTGGAAGTGGAGGAAAGCCAGAGTTCCCAGAGAAAAAACACCAGCCTATGGTCAGTACCAGGCAACTGTGCGCTCCCCACAAGGTTTCGAACTCGCGACTCAAAGATGGAGGGCTGAGTGATAAAGTGTTGGTTCACCTTAACCACTCGGCCACTGTGGCCCACTGGAGATATCTTATTCTTTAAAAAGAAGCAAAGGATATTGACTACTGTCTGACCTACTTAAACAGATTGATTATTTTCACGTATTATATCTAATGGACCTCCACAGACTGAAGAGTTCTCTACTCAGGCATACTGTATAAATACCTGTTATGTTGTATACAATAGGACTACCAGAATACAAATACTGATACGTATTGTGTATGCGCCATGGGTGTTTTATCAAATACAGAGTACTCTATTTTAAGTATGGTTTGTAAAGAAAATGAATTAATAATAAAGTCCAAACAATATGAATGAATTTGATAATGCATTCCTCAACCACATATAATGCTTTAATTTTCAACAAAATTATGGGCGTAATATTATAAGTCATCAGAAAGCAAACTGGTCCACTTTTATAATTTTAAGACCCATTCATGCAATTCTCAACTGCATCAGGCCAGTAAAGCATTTTTATCACAGAAGAATTCATAAAGATAAATATATATTGATTTATTTGTTCTTATTTTTTGAGATCAACTCTCTCTATTAAGACGACCTCTCTACTGAGACTAAATGCACCAGAACACAATACTACCAAACCTCAGAACTTCTTGTGTGTGTACATACATAAGTATCACAGATAAAAACTGAAACCGTATACGTATTTCTAATTGTTCAAATGTTGGTATCAAATACCTGATACTTTTTTTTGCTTCTTCAATTTCATGCATTTTTAAAGAATTTCATCTACTCTATGATTTTTGTAAAGAAAACAGGAAATAAAGGCTCTATTCTGTTCATCTATTCTGTCGGGTAACGATCATGAGCCCTTCGCTCATTAACTGGTAAAATCTATTTACATGTATATGGTAATCATACATAAAATGATTAATGGAATAATCACTTTACAAAGATTTATTAGGCTATTCGAATTTAAAACATATGATGAGATTGATGAAGTCTTTATTTAGAAAAAGATATCAATACTGTGTAGTTGTTTAAGTTAATAGGCTAATATTTCGCATTGTGCCAGTCAGACCATTAGGGCTCACTTTTCGCGTTGTGCCAGTGAGTCACACCATTAGGGCTCACTTTTCACGTTGTGCCAGTCAGACCATTAGGGCTCACTTTTCGCGTTGTGCCAGTCACACCATTAGGGCTCACTTTTCGTGTTGTGCCAGTCACACCATTAGGGCTAAATTGTTTCACGTTGTGCCAGTCACACCATTAGGGCTCACTTTTCGCGTTGTGCCAGTCACACCATTAGGGCTCACTTTTCGCGTTGTGCCAGTCACACCATTAGGGCTCACTTTTCACGTTGTGCCAGTCAGACCATGAGGGCTCACTTTTCGCGTTGTGCCAGTCACACCATTAGGGCTAATGTTTGGAGTCTACATCCCAGGTGGACCTCCTACATGTAGTTCAAACACTGAGTGACAGATGCAAAAATACTTACATGGGCAAATTTTCTGGAAAACATGCCGTTTATGTGATAAATTGGGATTGACTATGGCAACAGTCAGGCCGATTATGTGATAAATTGGGATTGATTATGGCAAGTCAGGCCGATTATGTGATAAATTGGGATTGATTATGGCAAGTCAGGCCGATTATGTGATAAATTGGGATTGATTATGGCAAGTCAGGCCGATTATGTGATAAATTGGGATTGATTATGGACACAGTCAGCAGCAGTAAGGATAGGTGTTAATTTGATACACTGTATGAATAAATATACAGTAGTCAAAGGTCTCAATAATTGATTAATTATACGGTCCATTCTTTAAACAGTACTAGTTGGACAAAAAACGAAACAAAATAATACGTAAAATTGTAATTCTTATCTCACCGACTACTGAGAAATTTAATATCACTATACCTAAGATATTCAATATCACAATACCTATGGTATCTAATATCACAATACCCGAGATATTCAATGTCGCAATACCCGAGATATTCAATGTCGCAATACTCGAGATATTCAATCTCATGATACCCGAGATATTAAATATCCCAAAACCAGATAATACATGCGACCCATTGGCCTTATTAAGGTCCACTGAGTTATGCTAATTTTGGCAGATTTGACCTTGAATTTGAGGTCAATGTTGATCACCTTAGCATGTTAAAGGCTTAATACAGTGTATCCGGTCTCTGGACCTTTTGCTTAGTAAGAAGAAGGTGTTTAAAGATTTTAGTATATTTGACCCCTATGACCTTAAATGAAAGTCAAGGTCATTGATTTCAACAAACCCCAGCTGCTAAAGGCCCAATTTCAGGTCTCTCTGACACTGCTCATTTAAAAGAATTCATTTAAAGATTTTAACATAGTTGAGCCCCATGACCTTGAATGAAGGTCAAGGTCATTCATTCGCTCAATTACCTTGATTGCCCTTCATTCTAGCATGATATAGGTAAATATCAGGTCTTTTGGTCCCTTGGTTAGTGAGATGAACTTGTTTAAAGATCTTAGCATATTTGACCCCTGTGCCCTTGAATGAAAGTCAAGGTCATTTAATTGACCAATCTTGATTACCCTTCACCCCTGCATGCTATAGACCCCATATATGGTCTCTATAGGCCCCTTGGTTATTGAGAAGATGTCGAAAATGTAATTTGATATTAATGAATGGGTGGCAGATGGCGGACGATGCACAGCGCATGATGACAGACAAAAGGTGATAAGAAAAGGGCACTTGAGACTTTGTCTCAGGTAACCTAATAAAAATTGAAAACCTCAAATACTTACAAATGGTACTTTGATTATTCCCAATATTTCCTTAAAGCTGAAATCTTTGAGATAAAACACCAACTGTCTTCACCACTTGGGTCACTCAACAGCTAATTCAATATTTTATGTGATCTACTTAAGTAATGAACAGGAAACAACCCCTATCCTTCATCCTTAGGTACAGGTGTGACAATAATTATTCTCCAACGTTAGGTACAGGTGTGACAATTATAATCCTCCAACGTTAGGTACAGGTGTGACAATCATTATCCTCCAACATCAGGTACAGGTGTGACAATAATTATCCTCCAACGTTAGGTACAGGTGTGACAATCATTATCCTCCAACATCAGGTACAGGTGTGACAATTATTATCCTCCAACGTTAGGTACAGGTGTGACAATAATTATTCTCCAACGTTAGGTACAGGTGTGACAATTATTATCCTCCAACGTTAGGTACAGGTGTGACAATCATTATCCTCCAACATCAGGTACAGGTGTGACAATAATTATCCTCCAACGTTAGGTACAGGTGTGACAATCATTATCCTCCAACATCAGGTACAGGTGTGACAATAATTATCCTCCAACGTTAGGTACAGGTGTGACAATCATTATCCTCCAACATCAGGTACAGGTGTGACAATTATTATCCTCCAACGTTAGGTACAGGTGTGACAATTATTATCCTCCAACTGTTTATGTACAGGTGTGACAATCATTATCCTCCAACATTAGGTACAGGTGTGACAATTATTATCCTCCAACTTTAGATACAGGTGTGACAATTATTATCCTCCAACATAAGGTACAGGTGTGACAATCATTATCCTCCAACATTAGGTACAGGTGTGACAATTATTATCCTCCAACATTAGGTACAGGTGTGACAATTATTATCCTCCAACATTAGGTACAGGTGTGACAATTATTATCCTCCAACATTAATTAGGTACACTGTGTTGCAATCCTTATTCTCTATCATTTTGTAGTAACCCTAATACACCTTTTTACACCTGTCTTTTGTATTGATTAATTCCTGTTCAAAATTTAATGATGTATGTTGACAGCCAGGTAGATCTCCGTACTAGCTCACCCTGATTGGTACTGTTAGATCTCTGGCATGTAAAGCCTTAGACAGATTACATATGTTACCGGTATGTCAATAAAAATGTGTTTGATCCACACATCCTGTAGTGAATCAGTATCCCAGGAAATATCCTGTTATCTACAAAACATAAGAAGCTTTAGGGACGTACCTTAGAGTCCCTGTCATAATGGACGTACCATAAAGTCCCTGTCAAAATGGACGTACCTTAAAGTCCCTGTCATAATGGACGTACCTTAAAGTCCCTGTCATAATGGACGTACCTTAAAGTCCCTGTCGAAAGGTGCATTCTCTTCAGTTACACCCATACAAAGTCAGTAATCTTTTACCAGTCAAACAATAACAAGCTGTTCTTTGTCCTTTATGGCATAGCATGACACTTGTCATTTTGATAAGAAGCAGTTAAATTATATTTTACATCTAGACATACTTTAAAGATGTTTGTCACGTACATCATCAAACTTTTGCCTTGATTTTTTCAGAAGCTATTCAATGTTAAGGTTTTGTAGTAATCAAATGTTTCCTGAATGATGTTTGACATTTACAGTGGTTTATTGCTAATCAATGAATGCTGCTACCTGGCTTCTTCAGCTTCATTGATCTCCATATGCAAGACTCACCTGTTTTGTTTTTTCAGATGCAATACGAGATAACATTGAACAGACATTAATTCCTAAACAGTTCCTGGAGAGAGCTGGTCTAAAACATAAACAGTTTAATAGTCATGAGTGCGTATCATGCAATGCTGCCAGCAGAAAACTCACTGACTGATACAAATACTGATAAGGTTGCTTGGTTCCAAAGCAGATATCATTATATGTATGGTCTCCCAAGTAATATAACAACAGTTTAATATTGTCACAACAGGATCTGATGTCCATTGAATAAATAAAACAGTTATTATCAGCAGGAAAGTAATAATGGAAGTGTAAACAATGTCATCACAATTTAAACTCTGTTTTTCAGGCCATCAGCCCCTTTGTCAGAAATATACAGAGAACAGTATATCGGATGCTAAATTGTCAATTCCTTTCTCAAGACACATAATTGAACTAGAAAATGTCTAAGACATATCTAATGCTCTCAATGCCAAGGTGACCTTTGCATAAAGTTTGACCACAATCCATGAAAGAATGAACCCTGAAACACACAAAATAATGTCCGAGGGATTCTGTGTCAATCTTTTATCAAAATCTATTAAGAAATGATGTAGCCATAAAGAGTGATGACACTAAATCAGTTGATGATTTTCTATATATAGCAAGTGTGACCTTATCCTTGACCTTGGAATCTTGAAACACAAGAATGTCTGAGGTATATCTTTATCTGACCTTTGTATATAATTTGTCCAAAATCTGTCAAAGAATGAAGTTGCCGATTGTTTACATTCAATCAGAACTGGACGGGACATGACAAGATGCAACTTGACATTTTATGGTAGGGGCATAAAAAATGTTCTAAAATAAATCATATTCAATGATCAGATATCATGCTTTGTAAAATGATACTAAAGAATATCAATTTTTTATCTGGCTGGAAGCTGATGACACTGCAAGAATTCTTTCGAGATATGGTAATTTTCCTATTAATAGTGATATTGACCTTTGACCTTTCACATTAAAAAGCAGACCCAAGCAATTTGTGTTGTAAGGAGGCACTGAGTGAAGTTTGAGTTTGTTCACTTAAAGGGAATATGAGTTATACAGAGGAAATTTAGTCCAAAAAAATAATTTTCTACTCAAAGAATTATATATGGTGACCTTGATATTTGACTGTTTTACCCAAAAAAATAATCTGAAATATTTTTTTCATTTAAACACTCCCAAAAGGAAAGCATTAATTATAAAGTAGAATATGCGTTTGATTGGTCTAGTTGTGAAGAGCATACAGATTTAAGGTTGGAAGGAGACCAGTATTTACCCTTTCCAATCAAATTTGATTGGTTGGGGGAAGGATGAGTCTGAGAGATAATGAACTTTAGATTTTAGACACTTGCTTTGCTTTCCAAGGCCAAATACTAATGGACACATGATACATTAATCAACTGAACTCTCTTAGAAAGGAGATAATTAATGAACGTAATAAATATATATATATCCTTAACTATAAACAGCATCTAATATTCATACTCGTGCAATACATATGATATTTCAGCACAACAAATTAAGGGCATGTACTCTGTTTGGACTTTATAGGTGTTCACTCAGGTGGAGATCCTGGGACAGTAAACCGTCAAACACGTTAATTTCCCACTAGGGACACCACTACTTAATGTGTCCAGATTTTATGTCCGTCATCAAAACAGTATTCTATGAATACTAACAAAAGTCAATCAGGTATCAAAAACATCTAAATCTACACAGTGGCCAAAACAAGTACTGTGTGGCCTATTGGTGCCATAGCCAGAGAAAGTTACAGTAGAGGATCAATAGATCACAGAGAGGGGAATTACTTACACACTGGTACAGTATAACTATTTTGGGAATATTCAGAATGTTTTACAGTAAACAGATCGGAGACCGCTGATTACTGGTGGCCTGGAGATTATAGTGCATCAGTCTAGTGTGTGAAGGGAAAGGGTCAACATGGCTTAATTGTACATAGTGTTCAATACATTGTATGGTCTCTGTCACTCAGCTGATGGATAATACCTCTTACTACAGTCTCTGTCACTCAGCTGATGGATCATGCCTCTTACTACAGTCTCTGTCACTCAGCTGATGGATCATGTCTCTAACTACAGTCTCTGTCACTCAGCTGATAGATCATGCCTCTTATTACAATCTCTGTCACTCAGCTGATAAATCATGCCTCTTACTATGGTCTCTGTCACTCAGCTGATGGATCATGCCTCTTATTACAATCTCTGTCACTCAGCTGATGAATCATGCCTCTTATTACAATCTCTGTCACTCAGCTGATAAATCATGCCTCTTACTACGGTCTCTGTCACTCAGCTGATGGATCATGCCTCTTATTACAATCTCTGTCACTCAGCTGATAAATCATGCCTCTTACTACGGTCTCTGTCACTCAGCTGATGGATCATGCCTCTTACTCATAATGGTCTCTGTCACTCAGCTGATGAATCATGTCTCTTACATGGTCTCTGTCACTCAGCTGATGGATCATGCCTCTTACTACAGTCTCTATCAATCAGCTGATGGATCATGCCTCTTACATGGTCTCTGTCACTCAGCTGATGGATCATGCCTCTTACTTCAGTCTCTGTCACTCAGCTGATGGATCTTGCTTATGCTGCTTTGGCTCAGGTCAGGCAGACTGTGAATTAATTATCATGGTGGCAGTTGGCAAGAATGAGTTTTTTTCTCACAGAATAGTTTGAAGTTTGGACTGGGTCACTTGGTCAGATTGATAGTCCATCCATCATAGTTTGGAGCTTATATGTTTGAATCCTACATGAAATCTGGCACTTAAGTACAATCGCGATACTTTTACACAGTAAAGATATCCATGACCGGTTCAATATTCAATTGTAAAGGTATTAAAGGAATATCACATTAATCAAGATCTAATAATAAATGTATTTCTGAATAACTTGAACCTGAAATCCTTAATAAAGTTTCAAATTTGTTAAATGGTTTTTTTTTGTTATTAAGTTTCAAAAAATCATTAGGCAAAAATAAGTTTAAATGGGATTGTTTGTTTGCTTGGTTTATCACTGCGTGAACAGCCAGGGTCATTTCGAGGTCAGTGGCCTCCTTGTAGTAGTTGGTGACTACCTCACTGAACATTACATACAGGAGGCCCGTCACATGCCACCTAGACCAATTAGAGTAAAATGTCTTGCCCAAGGACACAACCATGCATGACAGCACAGACCAGCCCATTCCTCAGCTTCCCGAGAAACACAAATCCACACAGGTAGGGATTGTTGTAAAATGATACATTTCATCCTTCAAAACATTAAGCAGTGTAATAACAGCCCGAAATCCATGATTTCCTCTTACTATAACAAACCATTATCAAACATTCATTGAATAATTTATGATTTATTGATGAAATTGAAACGTGAAAGATAGTTATCGTTATAATTATCCGGTTCCCAGGGTGAAACACGAGTCAGTATATCCTAGTATTATATTTAAGTGCCACTGTGGGGGATAATATAATAAATGGGTCGATACTTGTATGTGTTCCCTACATTGAACTATATATACCCCACTCCAGGTTAATTGTACATGTCATAGACTTACCAAGGACCAAGGTGTCACATATCTAATGGACAGTTTATTGTATAAAAACAGGGATCCTGTTGATCCCATACCTGACTTCCAAGTCAAATTTTTACCTATAATTGCTTAAGAAATGAATACAATAATGTAAGTACATTTAAATCTAGCACCACAGAAATGCAATCATTTACCTTATCATATATCTCATCAACCTTATATCTACATAGCGTTCCTATTACTGGTGCTGCCAGATCAATTATCTGTTTAAAATCACCTACAACGCCCTGATCAGGATACTAATGACATCATCAAATTCACCTGTCAACAGCCTTAACTGATTCTATTGGTTTTAGTTTATATTCATTATGCACATATATATAACCAGTTTAAATCAGAGTGGAGTTTTCTTTTTGTTAGATTTCTCCCCCCAATAGTGGAAATTAACATACAACACGTAAAGTTCCATAACATCCATTACCTATATCATGTATGAAAGTAATGTTTATAAACAAGATCAAAACTACAATATGACAACCCAAACTTTAACTAAAGTATATACGAAACCTTTATCAATAATATGACAACCCAAACTTTAACTACAGTATGACAACCCAAACTTTATCTACAATATGACAACTCAAACTTTATCTACAATATCACAACCCAAACTTTATCTACAATATGACAACCCAAACTTATCTACAATATGACAACTCAAATATTTACTACAACATCACAACCAAAACTTTATCTACAATTTGACAACCCAAACGTTATCTACAATATGACAACCCAAACTTTAACTACAGTATGACAACCCAAACTTTATCTACAATATGACAACCCAAACTTTATCTACAATATGACAACCCAAACTTTATCCACAATATGACAACCCAAACTTTATCTACAATATCACAACCCAAACTTTATCTACAATATCACAACCCAAACTTTATCCACAATATGACAACCCAAACTTTATCTACAATATCACAACCCAAACTTTTAATCTACAATATGACAACCCAAACTTTATCTACAATAAGACAACCCAAACTTTATCTACAATATGACAACCCAAGCTTTTTCTACAATATGACAACCCAAACTTTATCTACAATATGACAACCCAAGCTTTTTCTACAATATGACAACCCAAACTTTATCTACAATATGACAACTCAAATATTTACTACAATATCACAACCCAAACTTTAACTACAATTTGACAACTCAAACCAACAATCTCATAATTCATATATTTTGACATGAAAAGTGAAATGCTAAATAATATTCCAAAAGTTGTTAAAATAATTATTACATTTAAATCAAATATGAGCTACATTTAATAATATTGTTAATAAAAGCAAATGATCAATTTAACGAGTGAAGCAGTGATGTCCTCTAATGAAACAAGTCAGGAGTTCTACGTCAGAGTTTAAACACAGAATGAAACTTAAACAGAAAGAAAGCAAATTAACCGACATTTTTCAGTTTTACACAATAAGAACTTTATTTTTATCTTACCCTTTAAGTGGAATTTAAAGTTAAAAGTGTACTACAATGTTCAAATGCTATAATAAGGATTTAAAATCAAGATCACCAAAGTGTGTATAGTTTTTTCTGTAGAAGGGAGTGGTCAATTGACTGATAGCTAGTTAACTTGGGTGTTATTTCCTTTGAACTAACATATCAAAGGTTGATCTATAATAGATTTCCTATCAAGTTCTTTTGGTCAATTATCTTCATTGTCAAACTGTCACTGTCAAGGCACCAGAAAGTAAACATTTTCTTTGGGTTTCATTCAAATCTTAAATTAGGTAAAATTGCTATCATTATAACTTTACAACAACTGATTTACAAACAATTAAAGAATATAAATAGAAAATACATGAAAGTTTTAAAACATAATTGTAAAATGAATTCACTGTAAACTTTTATAAATACCTTTGGAAAATGATCTGAGTAACAGAGACATTTAATTAACAGTGACCTTTTACCAATGTCAGAAAATTGCACTGATTGCTCGTCTCTCCAAGTTCAACAATGGAAAGATTGAAAAGGAAATACTGGACCAGTTGTTTTAACACCATAATATTATTGTTAGTGGCAATTTGGTACTTTAGGTTGATCTTGGGGTGACTACCACCTGAGGTAGCAGTGTACAGTAAAAATGCCAAATTCTGAAAAATATGGCACATGTTTTAGATATGTAAACATTGCCAGTTAACCTTACATATAACCTCTAATAAAGTATATATATTTGAAATCTGTACAACATTTGCAATTTTAATAGAGCTCTGAAGGATAAGTAAACTGATATTTTTCTGTGATTTTTAGAGCTGTGAATACCATGGTAACAGCTTAAAAAATTCTCAAAAATTGCAAAATATTATGATATTTGACCCAAAATGGCACAATTCTCTACACAATTTTTTTTCTGAAACCTATTTAAAATTAAATATCTCTATCCCAAAGACAGAATTAATCTTGTTTGGACATATGTTGTAAATTAAGTTTTTCCGCTATCTTACCTTTTCTGTGGGCTTCCATTTTGCGCTGTAGGCAAAACTAAATTTCCCGTGTAAACACACGTTCGGAAAATCCGGATATTTAAAATCCGGAACCAATTTATTGATTTTTGTTTTAATAAATGTGAAGCCTGTATGTACTACTTCATACTGACTATACCAATTATAGTGTACATTTATTTTTTCATTTTTTATGCATATCATAATACAGGAGTTATTTGCTTAACAAAAAAATTGCCCATGGCCAGGCTGTCTTACTGTGGTGTGCTACCTGAAGGGCAGCTCTTGTTGTTTTTCATGTTGTTTTGGAGTGTCCTAAATCATAAGTTCCTATTGTTATCTTTCCTTTTGTTTAGGAGTGTCTTGTAGCCAATCTCTTGTCTTTACTTTTGTTTAGAAGTGTCTTGTAGCCAATCTCTTGTCTTCCCTTTTGTTCAGGAGTGTCTTGTAGCCAACCTCTTGTTGTCTTCCCTTTTATTTAGAAGTGTATTGTAGCCAACCTCTTGTCTTTCCTTTTGTTTAGAAGTGTCTTGTAGCCAACCTCTTGTCGTCTTTCCTTTTGTTTAGGAGTGTCTTGTAGCCAATCTCTTGTCTTTACTTTTATTTAGAAGTGTCTTGTAGCCAATCTCTTGTCTTCCCTTTTGTTCAGAAGTGTCTTGTAGCCAACCTCTTGTCTTCCCTTTTGTTTAGAAGTGTCTTGTAGCCAACCTCTTGTTGTCTTCCCTTTTGTTTAGAAGTGTCTTGTAGCCAATCTCTTGTCTTCCCTTTTGTTCAGAAGTGTCTTGTAGCCAACCTCTTGTTGTCTTCCCTTTTGTTCAGAAGTGTCTTGTAGCCAACCTCTTGTTGTCTTTCCTTTTGTTTAGAAGTGTCTTGTAGCCAACCTCTTGTCTTCCCTTTTGTTTAGAAGTGTCTTGTAGCCAACCTCTTGTTGTCTTCCCTTTTGTTTAGAAGTGTCTTGTAGCCAACCTCTTGTTGTCTTCCCTTTTGTTTAGAAGTGTCTTGTAGCCAACCTCTTGTTGTCTTCCCTTTTGTTTTGAAGAGTCTTGTAGCCAACCTTGTCTTTCCTTTTGTTTAGAAGTGTCTTGTAGCCAACCTCTTGTCGTCTTTCCTTTTGTTTAGAAGTGTCTTGTAGCCAACCTCTTGTCGTCTTTCCTTTTGTTTAGAAGCGTCTTGTAGCCAACCTCTTGTCTTTCCTTTTGTTCAGAAGTGTCTTGTAGCCAACCTCTTGTCTTTCCTTTTGTTTAGAAGTGTCTTGTAGCCAATCTTTTGTTGTATTTCCTTTTACTTAGAAGTGTCTTGTAGCCAACCTCTTGTCTTCCCTTTTGTTTAGAAGCGTCTTGTAGCCAACCTCTTGTCTTTACTTTTGTTTAGAAGTGTCCTGTAGCCAACCTCTTGTCTTTCCTTTTATTTAGAAGCGTCTTGTAGCCAACCTCTTGTCTTTACTTTTGTTTAGAAGTGTCCTGTAGCCAACCTCTTGTCTTCCCTTTTGTTTAGAAGCGTCTTGTAGCCAACCTCTTGTCTTTCCTTTTGTTTAGAAGTGTCTTGTAGCCAACCTCTTGTCTTCCCTTTTGTTCAGAAGTGTCTTGTAGCCAACCTCTTGCTATCTCTCCTTTTGTTCAGAAGTGTCTTGTAGCCAACCTCTTGTCGTCTTTCCTTTTGTTCAGAAGTGTCTTGTAGCCAACCTCTTGTTGTCTTCCCTTTTGTTTAGAAGTGTCTTGTAGCCAACCTCTTGTCGTCTTTCCTTTTGTTCAGAAGTGTCTTGTAGCCAACCTCTTGTCTTTCCTTTTGTTTAGAAGTGTCTTGTAGCCAACCTCTTGTTGTCTTCCCTTTTGTTTAGAAGTGTCTTGTAGCCAACCTCTTGTTGTCTTTCCTTTTGTTTAGAAGTATCTTGTAGCCAACCTCTTGTTGTCTTTCCTTTTGTTTAGAAGTATCTTGTAGCCAACCTCTTGTTGTCTTTCCTTTTGTTGAGAAGTATCTTGTAGCCAACCTCTTGTTGTCTTTCCTTTTGTTTAGGAGTGTCTTGTAGCCAACCTCTTGTCTTTCCTTTTGTTTAGAAGTGTCTTGTAGCCAACCTCTTGTTGTCTTTCCTTTTGTTTAGAAGTATCTTGTAGCCAACCTCTTGTTGTCTTTCCTTTTGTTTAGGAGTGTCTTGTAGCCAACCTCTTGTCTTCCCTTTTGTTTAGGAGTGTCTTGTAGCCAACCTCTTGTTGTCTTTCCTTTTGTTTAGAAGTATCTTGTAGCCAACCTCTTGTCTTTCCTTTTGTTTAGGAGTGTCTTGTAGCCAACCTCTTGTTGTCTTTCCTTTTATTTAGAAGTATCTTGTAGCCAACCTCTTGTCTTCCCTTTTATTTAGGAGTGTCTTGTAGCCAACCTCTTGTTGTCTTTCCTTTTGTTTAGAAGTGTCTTGTAGCCAACCTTGTCTTTCCTTTTGTTTAGGAGTGTCTTGTAGCCAACCTCTTGTCGTCTTTCCTTTTGTTTAGGAGTGTCTTGTAGCCAACCTCTTGTCGTCTTTCCTTTTGTTTAGAAGTGTCTTGTAGCCAACCTCTTGTTGTCTTTCCTTTTGTTTTGAAGTGTCTTGTAGCCAACCTCTTGTTGTCTTCCCTTTTGTTTTGAAGTGTCTTGTAGCCAACATTGTCTTCCCTTTTGTTTTGAAGTGTCTTGTAGCCAACCTTGTCTTTCCTTTTGTTCAGGAGTGTCTAGCAGCCAAAGTATTGTTGTCTTTCTTTTTGTTTAGAAGAGTCTTAATATTTGCTTCCCTGTTATTTGTATAGTTTGCACAAAATTTACTATAGGTCAAACTATTTAAAGTCCGACTTAATGGATAATCACAAAATATTGGCCCCACAAAATTTTACAAATATACATTAACAAGTGTGATAAGTTTTTTCATCATTGTTGTAAATTAAGAATACTACCAATTTTTGTTTTTCTTAAAAGAACCTGATCTATTTTTTTTATCATTTCAAACTTTAAAATTTCTACAGATCTTGCAAGAAGAGAATGTGTACATGTATATAGGTATTAAACCCTCTATACAATTTTTAATTGGTCTTAAATTTGGATTTTGGTTTTTAAGTATGAACAAGATTTTTTCCATAACAGTTCAATGGCCATTCAGCTTTGGTGACATGTGTAAGTATGTCAAGTATATATACTTCTCTGGCACTCATTTTACCCTTGGTTCAGGCTTGGTAAATCTTTAAAGACAACAATTCAAAAAAGATTTAACACACCTGAATCAATTTAATAAGATTTTAAATTAGAAAGATCAAGATAAGGTCATATTTTTTAATAATTGGAAAAAAATGACAAAATCTTTTTTGACCCAGACCATTATTTTCTGCTTGGAACATTTGATGTATGAGGCACAGAATGTGTACACATCTCCTATTCAAGCAAAAGCTTGAACTTGATACACCCCTTGGGGGCGCTCACTCTGTTACATCTTTGTTTTATGTAACATTCCTTCAATTTGGACTTTAATTCTGGGAATTTTTACCTCCATTCAATATGTATATATTAGGTAATGTTGTTTTGTAGTTATCTTTTGTAAGCATTTAACAGGTTTAGTATATATATGTAAATGTTAAGGTGTAAGTGCCTTGTGGAGTTTGTTCAGCTAGTTTAAGTCTAGTCGGTGTAAAGCCTGTTGGGGGTCGCCCCGTAAATCACGTTCTTACCTAGACACTCTAGCTAAGGACTCTTTACTCCAGATCGCTCGAGGTTCTTGGGATTGCCTCAATCTCTTACTCTTAGCTGGAGATCGCTCAAGTCCCTGGGGATCGCCCCAACCTTGTCCAAGCCACCAGCTTAGGATTATCGCCTAAGCTCGGGGAACGCCCCACTCCTGTCTTAGTCGGTAAGCTTGGGATCGCTCAAGCTCAGGGATCACCCCAGGACTTTTGACCTCTGTAAAATTTCTTATATTATCAGGTTATTATGTTCCATTTATCCTTTACTATCATTTAACAAGTATTTTGTTGTAAATAATGAGGTTGTTTATTTGTGTTTTAAATTGTATTGTAGTAGTAACAGAGCAGCCCCTGAGAATGCCAAAAATTTATTATTGTTTAAGCCTGAACAAGTTGCAAGGCTTAGAACAATAATTTTTTTGTACCTTCTATCAATTGTTGTGTTGTGTATAAATTGTACATGTACACCAGTACTAATTAATAAAACAGATTAAAACTCTGAGCTCAGATGTTTGGGAGAAGTATAGTCCAGAGTGTGAGATTGACTAAAGCTTGAGTGTATATTGAGAGAGAGACTGAGTAATCATTAACAGGCTATGGACTCCCTTGAGTCTAGTAATATTGCAAAAGGCCTGCATGGGTGCTGTCTGACCCACTCCATATATACAAAGAATCAGTAGGTTGTGTCTCCATGCTCTAACTATAACTGTATCATGTACTTTATGGAAACCTAGCTTCTGGAGCTCCCCTTTCAGAGACGATTTTCATATTTCATTACAGGTATGCGTAATCCAGAAATATGGTTTAAACTTTTAATTGTTTCTGATTCTAATACAAGAATTATTGAGTGATTATTATGTTTGTACTTAAACAGGTAAACTCCATGAATGTCTTCTTAAATGATGATATATGACTTTCATATATGTTTACCTTAATAACAAAACTGTTTATGAGGGGTACATATTCTTCTTTATACTTACACGTTTTTATCTGGGGTACATATTCTTCTTTATACTTACACGTTTTTATCTGGGGTACATATTCTTCTTTTAACTTACACGTTTTTATCTACCTTTTTTAATATTTTAACTCTTTTATATTTACCTGGAACTAATCATTTTCATTACCACCTTTCAGGACTTTTTTTAGAAGACTATGAATTTATTAGTATTATAATTTGTTTATCGAATGAAATTTTTAAGATTGTACAAATACCAACCATTTGACAAATTGTGCCTTGGCTTAACTTGTTAGTGACCACTTTATTTACAACATTAACTTGACAAAATTGCTGGCTGCGACATTAAATTGACAAAATTCTTGGCTGGGTACAGAAATCCCCTTAGATAAAAACGTTTTGTTTACGCAGGTATTCCTAGTTGTGTGCCGATAAACATTATACCATCAAACACAAGTAAACTTAATAACAGCAGTAAAAACTTCCTGGTTAGAAATCCATGAATCACACACACATAAAATAAAAAGTATCCGGGGGGTGGGGAAGTTGCGAGATGTTTTTTCTATGCATAGGAAGGTTTCCAGTGTCGATTCCAAGTCATATTTGGAAGTTTGAGCAAAAAATTTTTTTTCATTTTTTTGGCCCTGGGGATGGGATTTGGTGAGGTGGGGTGAGAAACATTAAAAATGACATCCCTTGGGTCCTCTTATCATATCTTAATGGTAGGGGGTACTTTTTATGCAAAGGGGGTATGTTTTATGCAGGAATAAAAAGTATCCGGATACCTTTTGGTAGGGGGGTACATATTATGCATGACACCGGTTTTATCATTACAAGGTATGGAAATATAAATCTAAGGTATGGAAATATAAATCTAAGGTATGGAAATATAAATCTGATCAAGTTTTATTTTTCATTTCTGTGCTAATTTTGTGAAATATTATCTGTGAAACATTACCTGTTTAATTATTATTCATTTAAGCAGAAGATCATTTACACCATCTATAACTTACAACTCAGAAAGCCAATAATTGTGATCCTAATTCTACAGATACAAATATTTCCAAACTTTAAACAAAGGGCTATAAAATCAAAATGAAGGTTTTAATTATGAGTCCCATAGAATCACTTTATATAATTAAAGTATATCATCATCATCATCTTTGATCATGTCTTTTCTGGAAAACTCATAACCTATGAGAAAACATTTGAAAACCTGGTAATTGCATACTTAGCTCTTTTTAAAAGAAACCTAGCTGACATAAACACCAAGTACATCTGTAAGTGTTGTTTACAAGTTTTGTTTTTGTAGCATATGTTTCCATATCAAAATTTAAGCCACCATATAACATATCTTAAATTGTCAAGCGTCGTCAATTATTGGTGTTCAAATTTAATCAACTATTTTAAAGGACATATATTTTCAATGGAGAACTTATCACGTCTATCTGGTATGTCTGAAGATACATTAATACCACATTAAGTCTGGCTGTGATCAGTACTCTATAGAGGTAATCAATAGTTCGAGGATGTTTTTCAAAGATATCTTATTTTTAAAATTCATTAATTTTTCTTTCACAAGAGTAAACAGCACATTCCACATAATGGATTTCTAAAATTTAGTAGTTAAAATATGTAAAAAATATTACTACAAAAAAATAAACTTATACTGGAAATTCATCAATCAACCAATATACCGTATCAAACCTAGTAAGTCCACTAATTGTACCATATCAAACCTAGTAAGTCCACTAATTGTACTGTATCAAACCTAGTAAGTCCACTAATTGTACCATATCAAACCTAGTAAGTCCACTAATTGTACCATATCAAACCTAGTAAGTCCACTAATTGTACCGTATCTAACCTAGTAAGTCCACTAATTGTACCATATCAAACCTAGTAAGTCCACTAATTGTACCGTATCAAACCTAGTAAGTCCACTAATTGTAACGTATCAAACCTAGTAAGTCCACTAATTGTACCGTATCAAACCTAGTAAGTCCACTAATTGTACCGTATCAAACCTAGTAAGTGCACTAATTGTACCGTATCAAACCTAGTAAGTCCACTAATTGTACTGTATCAAAACTAGTAAGTCCATTAATTGTACTGTATTAAACCTAGTAAGTCCATTAATTGTACCGTATCAAACCTAGTAAGTCCACTAATTGTACCGTATCAAACCTAGTAAGTCCACTAATTGTACCATATCAAACCTAGTAAGTCCACTAATTGTACCGTATCAAACCTAGTAAGTCCACTAATTGTACCGTATCTAACCTAGTAAGTCCACTAATTGTACCGTATCAAACCTAGTAAGTCCACTAATTGTACCGTATCAAACCTAGTAAGTCCACTAATTGTACCGTATCAAACCTAGTAAGTCCACTAATTGTACCGTATCAAACCAAGTCCACTAATTGTACCGTATCAAACCTAGTAAGTGCACTAATTGTACCATATCAAACCTAGTAAGTCCACTAATTGTACCGTATCAAACCAAGTCCACTAATTGTACCGTATCAAACCTAGTAAGTCCACTAATTGTACCGTATCTAACCTAGTAAGTCCACTAATTGTACCGTATAAAACCTAGTAAGTCCACTAATTGTACCGTATCAAACCTAGTAAGTCCACTAATTGTACCGTATCAAACCTAGTAAGTCCACTAATTGTACCGTATCAAACCTAGTAAGTCCACTAATTGCACCGTATCAAACCTAGTAAGTCCACTAATTGTACCGTATTAGACCTAGTAAGTCCACTAATTGTACCATATCAAACCTAGTAAGTCCACTAATTGTACCATATCAAACCTAGTAAGTCCACTAATTGTACCGTATCAAACCTAGTAAAAGCACTAATTGTACCGTATCAAACCTAGTAAGTGCACTAATTGTACTGTATCAAACCTAGTAAGTGCACTAATTGTACTGTATCAAACCTAGTAAGTGCACTAATTGTACTGTATCAAACCTAGTAAGTCCACTAATTGTACCGTATCAAAGCTAGTAAAAGCACTAATTGTACCGTATCAAACCTAGTAAGTGCACTAATTGTACTGTATCAAACCTAGTAAGTGCACTAATTGTACTGTATCAAACCTAGTAAGTGCACTAATTGTACTGTATCAAACCTAGTAAGTCCACTAATTGTACCGTATCAAACCTAGTAAGTCCACTAATTGTACCGTATCAAACCTAGTAAAAGCACTAATTGTACCGTATCAAACCTAGTAAGTGCACTAATTGTACCGTATCAAACCTAGTAAGTCCACTAATTGTACCGTATTAAACCTCAAGTAAGTCCACTAATTGTACCGTATCTAACCTAGTAAGTCCACTAATTGTACCGTATCAAACCTAGTAAGTCCACTAATTGTACCGTATCAAACCTAGTAAGTCCACTAATTGTACCGTATCAAACCTAGTAAGTCCACTAATTGTACCGTATTAGACCTAGTAAGTCCACTAATTGTACCGTATCAAACCTAGTAAGTCCACTAATTGTACCGTATCAAACCTAGTAAGTCCACTAATTGTACCGTATCAAACCTCAAGTAAGACTGAGCAATCATTAACAGGCCATGGATTCCCATTTAACATATTAAAATAATGACTTTGATAGTATTGTTAATTAATTATCACAAACTATCTTAAACATGTTTTCCTCACCAAAGAAAAATATATACAAGTATATAAATATTTTGAGTCTTAGAGTTAAGATCCATAGAAAAGTAATAAAAGAAGAAGGTTTGATGATAGTCCATGGAAACAGAACTGAAAATCTGAAAAGACTCAGTTTAAAAAAATTGTTTACCAGATTTGTTTATTTAAATTAGCTGTGTTTTGCTTCATATATTCAAATCAACAGGATCCTGGTGTTTTTTAAAAGAATGTAAATGAACTGAGACTCATTCATATTGGCATATATTTAAAGGCAAGCACGTTTTAACTTATCTATCAATAATTTCCCCCAAATTAGAGTTTTCAGTTAGAACATGTAAATCTAGAAGTACAAAGTATAATGAACATGTCTAAACACAGAAAACTCTTTAATTTTTTCAGAATATAGGCAATTCTTGTAATTGTTTGAATATAGAAAATTCTTATATGTCTGAATAAAGGGTTATACAGTATATGTATTGTATATTCTTACACTATACATGTCTGAATACAGAGAATTCTTTTTTATATTAGAATACAGAAAATTACCTATATATATACAGAGAATTCTTATATGTCTGAATACAGAAAATTATTTTATTTCTGCATGAATACAGAGAATTCATTTATGTCTGAATACAGGGAGTTCTTGTATATGTCTGGACAAAGAAAGGAAAGGGGCAGATGTATTCAGAGATAGAAACATGATCAGTCACGTGCCAACAAAATGTATTAAAAATAACTCTTTCAAATAAAACATGTGAAATTTATTTGCCTAAATCTGTAGAATTAATACCATGAAAAAAACAATTATAGTTCCTTTACCAGGAAAACTGAGCTATCAACACAAGACTTCACCCTTTTAAAAAAAAACAACCCATTAGTCTTGCCACCATTCCTAATTTCTAAAGGTAATTTATATATTTGTTTGGCCATTGAAAAACATTTCTAATGTCAAACCGAAATATAGCTAATTGTTAATTAGGACAGGTTCATAAAGAATTTTCAGTAGTTTTGTCAGAATGCCTACCTGTTTGATAAGTAGTGTACTTGAAGTTGGTCAGGTGATAGGTTTGTGGGAATTTGTACCAGTTACGAACTTCACACTTTGTGAAAGAAAAAAGTCCAAAATGACATTGACCAATATAGAGTGGAAAGTTATTTAAAATATAAGTTCATCAGAATGCAAACAAATTTATTTCAGTACTAAAATTTAAATCCATGATATTTAGGTTCAGAATGTTATCACAACTATAAGGTTATAGTATGTCCAGCGTGGTCATTATGTACTCTTCTGTGTCTTGACATTTTTAATATTTACTGTCTCTTCAATAGTTTGCTTAAATTTAAAGCAGTTGCTCAACCCAAAATTTTTACAACATATATCAAGTTAATAAAAGATATGTCATAATGGTTATTTATTATATAAGATATTTGTATTGATTACTGCATATATCTGAAATATGAAATCTGGGAATCTCTTAAAATATATCTTTTTAAAAAGCAGGTATTGCTTTGGAAGGTAAACTGTAGACAAGAATTTATGTATACCATAGCAAATAGTCACAAAATGTTAGCATAAATATATAACAATTCCTGCACCGCATGTGGTTCTGTAAATGTATACAGTTCCTGCACCACATGTGGTTCTGTTGCCATCTCCTATAAAAACTGGGGAAATATACTGGTCGCCTAGTTAGAACTGTGTTAACACATTTCTAAGATGATAGTCCTGAGGAAAATCACTTGAACTGATATGTGTTATAAAAAATATTTATTTCCTCATCAAGAAATACATTAAAATAGATATGCAATATTGTTACTCAATATTCTTTAGTATCCCTGTAAGAAATCTTACGCTTTTAATTGTAAATAAGACCAAATCTAAAATAATCTTTGTCTTTATTTTAAATTCATTCATTATTAAATTGATTCAATGGCTTTGATCCTAAGACAAATTTAACACAATTAAAAACTGGTTACCAGGGTAACATCTCACTATAAGTAATTAGCTCAATAGGTTACACAAACTGACATAATTACAAACATTTATACATACATGGAAAACTTTAAAACTGACTTACCCTAATATATCAGTATAAGTTGACAATATCACATAAGATACAAAGTTAAAATTATAATTAAAACACAAATTTAATCCTTTTCAGGAATTTAAGTAATCGAAGTACAAAAGAAATCTCAAATCCACTGAGATTTTAATTTCAGAAATCACAAAATAAATTCATCCATATACATAGAGAACTTTGTTTATCCAAAAACACTTTTTTTCCCACAACACATTTAATCCGTAAGACTTTTTAAATTTGATTCATTTTTTTTTTTTTACAAACTTACTAAATCTCTCTGAGTACAAATCCATCAGATTTTCAACAAATGAGCAAAATTCTCACTTACCTTGTTTCATATATCCCTTGGATGCATAGATAAAGTAGTTCCTGTTTGATCAATATTCTTCCACTTCCAAATTTGCCATATCACCACTTCTAGAACAGACATCAGGTTCCCCGAAACAAGTAAGTCCATGCTGTTCGATATTTCCACCAATGAAACACCAGCACACATAAAAGGATCCATTTCTTCCTGAACGGCACTGTAGGTATACAGACTGAGATTTAAAACCCACCAGGTAGACCTTTCGAGCTGTGTACACACAAGCTTAGTTCAGTTAATTGTATTCCATGGTTTCAGGTATTCTTTATCTTATACATAAATACCTTGGTTATAGAAATAAACGAAGCCGGATCTGTTGTTTATGCTTCTGTATACAGGTGTAAATTTCCGACAAATAAAATTTAACAAAGAAAAAGTCAACACAATTTATTTTTAAATAAAAATCAACAACGGAATATATCAACATTCAGAGAATTTGAAGTGTCACTTGTGACATCTAGGTGTTACTGTTTGTCTAAGAAATTACAGACCTTTCGTGGACCTTTTACAGACCTACAATGTATATAACTGGAAAAGTATAATATACATTGTAATCTTTTTACGCGATTTCAAACCCAAATCAGTATAGAGGTGTGATTTTGATTTGAAATAAAGACTTTAACACACACCGGTCAATGTAATAAATTTCACTACCAGACACTCCCGTCAAAAACAAACATCTTGGCCCTCCACGGCCATATTTGTGTAGCGGGGGATGTTATTGTATATGTACTGATAGGTTAAGCTGACAGGGTTAAGCTTAACGCTAACAATATGCTGTGTCTGTACTATGTGTACCTGTGTCACCTTGACCTTTGCTAGTCCTCTGTTCATGTGTGCTGTCTCTGGTTGATGTTTTTGGCGTGCATTGTTCGTAGTCGCTTGCTTTTTCGTCAGTGTCTGTCGTGCCTGCATGTGTATCCTCTGTCGTGATTGGTCCTTATAGTTTTGTATTGTTAAAAAGTGGGATAAATTCAGGGTGGTGTATCGTATACTGGGCAGTCTGATGGATTATTTTCCTGTGTGCTGTCACGTCTTCCTCGCCAGTACTAATGTAGCGTTAGGGTATTTCGGGTCTTGGGTGGGTAGTATTAGTCGGGATGTTGGGTTTAGTGAGGTCGTACAGGTATGGAGGTTGGTTTAAGGTTAGGATGTTAGATATAGCTAGACCTATGCTGGTGTGTGTTTCTATGTAATTTTATGTTGTAAATGTTTATATCATCATTAATAAATGGTTAATTGTAGTTCAAGGCGTTTGTTTTCTCTCTATACGACAGATACAAGTTACCCATCGAACCTGGGTTGTTGGTTGACGTACGCAAACTGGGCCCGCCACGCTCCTGTTACATTTGATTATTGTCAGTCTATATTCCAGTAGCTGTTTGGGATCTGGACAGATTTATCCTTGACATACAGTGTACATGTGGCTGTAGTTATGAGTTGTTGAACAAAACACTTATTAGTTTAAAGGTAGTATCATCAAGTTATGTAACCATTTTTTCATCATCAAAATACAAAATATATATATCATCGAATAGTGTCATATTAACTTCCAAACCCTCCTTTTTGACTCCAAAACATTAGGTATCACAAATGAAACAAATCCTCGGCGTTCCATGTATATACTAGCTGAAACTATCCTGCTGTAAGCCATATATAAATAGCAAGTGACCTTGTCCTTGACATTGGCACCCTAAATCACAAACTTCTCCAAGGAAATCTCCTACTCGACAATTATCATTGTATGAATGTTCATCAAAATCTGTTTAAAAATGAAGTAGCTAGAGCGCTGACAAACGTTTTTTTATAAATAGTAACAGTGACTATGTCCGCGACCTTGGCTTCCTGAAACACAAGCTCAATTAGAGGTATTCTCATACTTAAACATAAATATGAAAGTTTAATCAAAATCCATTTAAAAATGAGGTTGCTATAGAACACTGACAAAAGCTGAACATATGAACATTAAATATACTCATGTATGTACTGTATATATATACATGGCCAAACAGTCATAGAAATAAAATGGTTGCTACAAGATATCAAAAGCATGGTCAACTGGACAAAAATTAAGTTTAATCCAGAAAAATCAAGAGGTACGCTTCTAAAGACAGAGAAAGGTCTAACAAGTGAAATACAAGATTAAGGGAGAATATACTGGCCAACAGTTACCGAGGAACCAGTGAAATGTTTGGGCAAGTGATATGATGAGACAATGGATGATCATGTCAACATTAGATTCATGAGGAGACAAGCAAAGGAATGGATGACAACAACCAACAAGTATGCTGAGTATATTGCTAAAGCAACACATGTCCCCGACAGGGACTAGTAATGATTCAGAGGGAACCAACAGGAGTAAAGCTCAGGAACAGGAAAGAAAGCTTGCACCCTTGGGTTTGGACAAAACAATCTCCTGGGGTAGCTAGGGAAAAAACAATCCCCTGAGGGTTGGGACAAAACAATCCCCCGAGAGTTGGGACAAAACAATCCCCCGAGATTTGGGACTAAACAATCTCCTGAGGGTTGAGACTAAACATTCTCCCGAGGGTTGAGACTAAACATTCTCCTCAGGGTTGAGACTAAACTATCTCCTGAGGGTTGAGACTAAACAATCTCCTGAGGGTTGAGACTAAACAATCTCCTGAGGGTTGAGACTAAACTATCTCCTGAGGGTTGAGACTAAACATTCTCCTGAGGGTAGAGACTAAACAATCTCCTGAGGGTTGGGACAAAACAATCTCCTGAGGGTTGGGACAAAATAATCCCCTGAGGGTTGGGACAAAAAAATCCCCTGAGAGTTGGGACAAAACAATCCCCTGAGAGATGGGACAAAACAATCCCCTAGGGTAGGGACAAAACAATTCCCTGAGAGATGGGACAAAACAATCCCCTAGGGTAGGGACAAAACAATTCCCTGAGGGTTACAACAAAAATTCCCTGGGGTATCCGGGACAAAACAATCCCCTGAGGGTTACAACAAAACAATCTCCTGGGGGTTGGGACAAAACAATCTACTGGGGGTATAGGGACAAAACAATACCCTGAGGGTTGGGACAAAACAATCTCCTGGGGGTTGGGACAAAACAATCTCCTGGGAGTTGGGACAAAAAAATCTCCTGGGGGTTGGGACAAAACAATCTACTGGGGGTATAGGGACAAAACAATACCCTGAGAGATGGGGAAAAACCAATCCCCTAGGGTAGGGATAAAAAAAATCCCCTGAGGGTTGGGACAACACAATATCCTGATGGTTGAGACAAAACAATCCCCTTGGAGTTAATTGAGACAAAACAACCACCTGTGAGTTAGACAAAGCAATTCCCTGAGAGTAAAAATAAGACAAAACAATGTCCTCCTGAAGTTTGGAACAAAACAAGTCTCCTGGGCATAGGGACAAAACAATCCCCGCAGGGTTGAGACTATAAACAATCTCTTGGGGGTTGAGACTAAACAATCCCCTGAGGGTTGAGACTAAACATTCTCCCGAGGGTTGAGACTAAACAATCTCCTGAGGGTTGAGACTAAACAATCCCCTGAGGGTTGAGACAAAACAATCTCCTGAGGGTTGAGACTAAACAATCTCCCGAGGGTTGAGACTAAACAATCACCTGAGGGTTGAGACTAAACAATCACCTGAGGGTTGAGACTAAACATTCTCCTGAGGGTTGAGACTAAACATTCTCCCGAGGGTTGAGACTAAACAATCACCTGGGGGTTGAGACTAAACAATCTCCCGAGGGTTGAGACTAAACAATCTCCTGGGGGTTGAGACTAAACAATCTCCTGAGGGTTGAGACTAAACAATCTCCTGAGGGTTGAGACAAAACAATCTCCTGAGGGTTGAGACTAAACAATCTCCCGAGGGTTGAGACTAAACAATCTCCTGAGGGTTGAGACTAAACAATCTCCTGAGGGTTGAGACTAAACAATCTCCTGAGGGTTGAGACAAAACAATCTCCTGAGGGTTGAGACTAAACAATCTCCCGAGGGTTGAGACTAAACAATCTCCTGAGGGTTGAGACTAAACAATCACCTGAGAGTTGAGACTAAACATTCTCCCGAGGGTTGATACAAAACAATCTCCTGAGAGTTGAGACTAAACAATCACCTGGGGGTTGAGACTAAACAATCACCTGAGGGTTGAGACTAAACAATCTCCTGGGGGTTGAAATAAAACAATCTCCTGGGGGTTGAGACTAAACAATCTCCTGAGGGTTGAGACTAAACAATCTCCTGAGGGTTGAGACTAAACAATCTCCTGAGGGTTGAGACTAAACATTCTCCCGAGGGTTGAGACTAAACAATCTCCTCAGGGTTGAGACTAAACAATCTCCTGAGGGTTGAGACTAAACAATCTCTTGGGGGTTGAGACTAAACAATCTCCCGAGGGTTGAGACTAAACTATCTCCTGAGGGTTGAGACTAAACAATCCCCTCAGGGTTGAGACTAAACAATCTCCTGATGGTTGAGACTAAACAATCCCCTCAGGGTTGAGACTAAACAATCTCCTGAGAGTTGAGACTAAACATTCTCCCAAGGGTTGAGACTAAACAATCTCCTGAGGGTTGAGACTAAACAATCTCCTGAGGGTTGAGACTAAACAATCTCTTCAGGGTTGAGACTAAACAATCTCCTGAGGGTTGAGACTAAACAATCTCCTGAGGGTTGAGACTAAACATTCTCCTGAGGGTTGAGACTAAACATTCTCCCGAGGGTTGAGACTAAACATTCTCCTGAGGGTTGAGACTAAACAATCTCTTGGGGGTTGAGACTAAACAATCTCCTGAGGGTTGAGACTAAACAATCTCCTGAGGGTTGAGACTAAACAATCTCCTGAGGGTTGAGACTAAACATTCTCCCGAGGGTTGAGACTAAACAATCTCTTCAGGGTTGAGACTAAACAATCTCCTGAGGGTTGAGACTAAACAATCTCCTGAGGGTTGAGACTAAACAATCCCCTGAGGGTTGAGACTAAACAATCTCCTGAGGGTTGAGACTAAACATTCTCCTGAGGGTTGAGACTAAACAATCTCTTGGGGGTTGAGACTAAACAATCTCCTGAGGGTTGAGACTAAACAATCTCTTGGGGGTTGAGACTAAACAATCTCCTGAGGGTTGAGACTAAACAATCTCCTGAGGGTTGAGACTAAACAATCCCCTCAGGGTTGAGACTAAACAATCTCCTGAGAGTTGAGACTAAACAATCCCCTCAGGGTTGAGACTAAACAATCTCCTGAGGGTTGAGACTAAACAATCTCCTGAGGATTGAGACTAAACAATCCCCTGAGGGTTGAGACTAAACATTCTCCTGAGGATTGAGACTAAACAATCCCCGCAGGGTTGAGACTAAACAATCTCCTGAAGGTTGAGACTAAACAATTTCCTGGGGGTTGATACAAAACAATCTCCTGAGGGTTGAGACTAAACAATCCCCTGAGGGTTGAGACTAAACAATCCCCTCAGGGTTGAGACTAAACAATCTCCTGAGGATTGATACAAAACAATCCCCTGAGGGTTGAGACTAAACAATCTCCTGAGGGTTGAGACTAAACAATCCCTTCAGGGTTGAGACTAAACAATCTTTTGGGGGTTGAGACTAAACAATCTCTTGGGGGTTGATACAAAACAATCCCCTGAGGGTTGAGACTAAACAATCCCTTGAGGGTTGAGACTAAACAATCTCCTGAGGGTTGAGACTTAACAATGTCCTGAGGGTTGATACAAAACAATCCCCTGGGGGTTGATACAAAACAATCCCCTCAGGGTTGAGACTAAACAATCCCCTCAGGGTTGAGACTAAACAATCTCCTGAGGGTTGAGACTAAACAATCTCCTGAGGGTTGAGACTAAACAATCTCCTGAGGGTTGAGACTAAACAATCTCCCGAGGGTTGAGACTAAACTATCTCCTGAGGGTTGATACAAAACAATCTCCTGAGGGTTGAGACTAAACAATCTCCCGAGGGTTGAGACTAAACAATCTCCTGAGGGTTGAGACAAAACAATCCCCTGAGGGTTGAGACTAAACATTCTCCTGGGGGTTGATACAAAACAATCTCCTGAGGGTTGATATAAAACAATCTCCTGAGCGTTGAGACTAAACAATCTCCTGGGGGTTGAGACTAAACAATCTCCTGAGGGTTGAGACTAAACAATCCCCTGAGGGTTGAGACTAAACAATCCCCTGAGGATTGAGACAAAACAATCTTTTGGGGGTTGATACAAAACAATCCCCTGAGGGTTGAAACAAAACAATCCCCTGAGGGTTGAGACTAAACAATCTCCTGAGGGTTGAGACAAAACAATCCCCTGAGGGTTGAGATGAAACAATCTCTTGGGGGTTGAGACAAAACAATCTCCTGAGGATTGATACAAAACAATCCCCTGAGGGTTGAGACTAAACAATCTCCCGAGGGTTGAGACAAAACAATTTCCTGGGGGTTGATACAAAACAATCTCCTGAGGGTTGAGACAAAACAATCCCCTGAGGGTTGAGACTAAACAATCCCCTCAGGGTTGAGACTAAACAATCTCCTGAGGATTGATACAAAACAATCCCCTGAGGGTTGAGACTAAACAATCTCCTGAGGGTTGAGACTAAACAATCCCTTGAGGGTTGAGACAAAACAATCCCCTGAGGGTTGAGACTAAACAATCCCTTGAGGGTTGAGACTAAACAATCTCCTGAGGGTTGAGACTTAACAATGTCCTGAGGGTTGATACAAAACAATCCCCTGGGGGTTGAGACTAAACAATCTCCTGAGGGTTGATACAAAACAATCCCCTGAGGGTTGAGACTAAACAATCTCCTGAGGGTTGAGACTAAACATTCTCCTGGGGGTTGAGACTAAACAATCTCCTGAGGGTTGAGACTAAACAATCTCCTGAGGGTTGAGACTAAACAATCCCCTGAGGGTTGAGACTAAACAATCCCCTGAGGGTTGAGACAAAACAATCTTCTGAGGGTTGAGACTAAACAATCTCCTGAGGGTTGAGACAAAACAATCCCCTGAGGGTTGAGATGAAACAATCTCTTGGGGGTTGAGACAAAACAATCTCCTGAGGATTGATACAAAACAATCCCCTGAGGGTTGAGATGAAACAATCCCCTCAGGGTTGAGACTAAACAATCTCCCGAGGGTTGAGACTAAACAATCCCCGCAGGGTTGAGACAAAACAATCCCCTGAGGGTAGAGACAAAACAATCTCCTGAGGGTTGAGACTAAACAATCTCCTGAGGGTTGAGACAAAACAATCTCCTGGGGGTTGAGACTAAACAATCTCCTGAGGGTAGAGACAAAACAATCCCCTGAGGGTTGAGACTAAACAATCTCCTGGGGGTTGAGACAAAACAATCTCCTGGGGGTTGAGACTAAACAATCTCCTGAGGGTTGAGACAAAACAATCTCCTGGGGGTTGAGACTAAACAATCTCCTGAGGGTTGAGACTAAACAATCTCCTGAGGGTTGAGACTAAACAATCCCTGCAGGGTTGAGACTAAACAATCTCCTGATGGTTGAGACTAAACAATCTCCTGGGGGTTGAGACTAAACAATCTCCTGAAGGTTGAGACAAAACAATCTCCTGAGGGTTGAGACTAAACAATCTCCTGAGGGTTGAGACAAAACAATCTCCTGGGGGTTGAGACTAAACAATCTCCTGGGGATTGATACAAAACAATCCCCTGAGGGTTGAGACTAAACAATCCCCTGGGGGTTGATACAAAACAATCTCCTGGGGGTTGATACAAAACAATCCCCTGAGGGTTGAGACAAAACAATCTCCTGAGGGTTGAGACTAAACAATCTCCTGGGGGTTGATACAAAACAATCTCCTGGGGGTTGATACAAAACAATCCCCTGAGGGTTGAGACTAAACAATCTCCTGGGGGTTGATACAAAACAATCTCCTGAGGGTTGAGACTAAACAATCTCCTGGGGGTTGATACAAAACAATCTCCTGAGGGTTGAGACTAAACAATCTCCTGGGGGTTGATACAAAACAATCCCCTGAGGGTTGATACAAAACAATCTCCTGAGGGTTGATACAAAACAATCCCCTGAGGGTTGAGACTAAACAATCTCCTGGGGATTGATACAAAACAATCTCCTGAGGATTGGACAAAAAGAATCCCCTGAGGGTTGAGACAAAACAATCCCTTGAGGGTTGATACAAAACAATCTCCTGAGGGTTGAGACTAAACAATCTCCTGGGGGTTGATACAAAACAATCCCTTGAGGGTTGAGACAAAACAATCTCCTGGGGGTTGATACAAAACAATCCCTTGAGGGTTGAGACAAAACAATCCCCTGAGGGTTGGGACAAAACAATCTCCTGGGGGGTTGAGACAAAACAATCTCCTGGGGGTTGATACAAAACAATCCCTTGAGGGTTGAGACAAAACAATCCCTTGAGGGTTGAGACTAAACAATCTCCTGATGGTTGAGACTAAACAATCTCCTGGGGGTTGAGACTAAACAATCTCCTGAAGGTTGAGACAAAACAATCTCCTGAGGGTTGAGACTAAACAATCTCCTGAGGGTTGAGACAAAACAATCCCCTGAGGGTTGAGACTAAACAATCTCCTGGGGATTGATACAAAACAATCTCCTGAGGATTGGACAAAAAGAATCCCCTGAGGGTTGAGACTAAACAATCTCCTGAGGGTTGAGACTAAACAATCTCCCGAGGGTTGAGACTAAACTATCTCCTGAGGGTTGATACAAAACAATCTCCTGAGGGTTGAAACTAAACAATCTCCCGAGGGTTGAGACTAAACAATCTCCTGAGGGTTGAGACAAAACAATCCCCTGAGGGTTGAGACTAAACAATCTCCTGGGGGTTGATACAAAACAATCTCCTGAGGGTTGATATAAAACAATCTCCTGAGGGTTGAGACTAAACAATCTCCTGGGGGTTGAGACTAAACAATCTCCTGAGGGTTGAGACTAAACAATCTCCTGAGGGTTGAGACTAAACAATCTCCTGAGGGTTGAGACTAAACAATCCCCTGAGGGTTGAGACTAAACAATCCCCTGAGGGTTGAGACAAAACAATCTTTTGGGGGTTGATACAAAACAATCCCCTGAGGGTTGAAACAAAACAATCCCCTGAGGGTTGAGACTAAACAATCTCCTGAGGGTTGAGACAAAACAATCCCCTGAGGGTTGAGACTAAACAATCTCCTGAGGGTTGAGACTAAACATTCTCCTGAGGGTTGAGACTAAACAATCTCCTGAGGGTTGAGACTAAACAATCTCCTGGGGGGTTGAGACTAAACAATCTCCTGAGGGTTGAGACTAAACATTCTCCCGAGGGTTGTGACTAAACAATCTCCTGAGGGTTGAGACTAAATAATCCCCTGAGGGTTGAGACTAAACAATCCCCTGAGGGTTGAGACAAAACAATCTTTTGGGGGTTGATACAAAACAATCCCCTGAGGGTTGAAACAAAACAATCCCCTGAGGGTTGAGACTAAACAATCTCCTGAGGGTTGAGACAAAACAATCCCCTGAGGGTTGAGATGAAACAATCTCTTGGGGGTTGAGACAAAACAATTTCCTGAGGATTGATACAAAACAATCCCCTGAGGGTTGAGATGAAACAATCCCCTCAGGGTTGAGACTAAACAATCTCCCGAGGGTTGAGACTAAACAATCCCCGCAGGGTTGAGACAAAACAATCCCCTGAGGGTAGAGACTAAACAATCTCCTGGGGGTTGAGACTAAACAATCCCCTGAGGGTAGAGACTAAACAATCTCCTGGGGGTTGAGACTAAACAATCTCCTGAGGGTTGAGACTAAACAATCTCCTGGGGGTTGAGACTAAACAATCTCCTGAGGGTTGAGACTAAACAATCCCTGCAGGGTTGAGACTAAACAATCTCCTGATGGTTGAGACTAAACAATCTCCTGGGGGTTGAGACTAAACAATCTCCTGAAGGTTGAGACAAAACAATCTCCTGAGGGTTGAGACTAAACAATCTCCTGAGGGTTGAGACAAAACAATCTCCTGGGGGTTGAGACTAAACAATCTCCTGGGGATTGATACAAAACAATCCCCTGAGGGTTGAGACTAAACAATCCCCTGGGGGTTGATACAAAACAATCTCCTGGGGGTTGATACAAAACAATCCCCTGAGGGTTGAGACAAAACAATCTCCTGGGGGTTGAGACTAAACAATCTCCTGGGGGTTGATACAAAACAATCTCCTGGGGGTTGATACAAAACAATCCCCTGAGGGTTGAGACTAAACAATCTCCTGGGGGTTGATACAAAACAATCTCCTGAGGGTTGAGACTAAACAATCTCCTGGGGGTTGATACAAAACAATCTCCTGAGGGTTGAGACTAAACAATCTCCTGGGGGTTGATACAAAACAATCCCCTGAGGGTTGATACAAAACAATCTCCTGAGGGTTGATACAAAACAATCCCCTGAGGGTTGAGACTAAACAATCTCCTGGAGATTGATACAAAACAATCTCCTGAGGATTGGACAAAAAGAATCCCCTGAGGGTTGAGACAAAACAATCCCTTGAGGGTTGATACAAAACAATCTCCTGAGGGTTGAGACTAAACAATCTCCTGGGGGTTGATACAAAACAATCCCTTGAGGGTTGAGACAAAACAATCTCCTGGGGGTTGATACAAAACAATCCCTTGAGGGTTGAGACAAAACAATCCCCTGAGGGTTGGGACAAAACAATCTCCTGGGGGGTTGAGACAAAACAATCTCCTGGGGGTTGATACAAAACAATCCCTTGAGGGTTGAGACAAAACAATCCCTTGAGGGTTGAGACAAAACAATCCCCTCAGGGTTGAGACAAAACAATCCCTTGAGGGTTGAGACTAAACAATCCCCTCAGGGTTGAGACAAAACAATCTCCTGAGGGTTGAGACAAAACAATCCCCTGAGGGTTGAGACAAAACAATCTCCTGGGGGTTGATACAAAACAATCCCTTGAGGGTTGAGACAAAACAATCCCCTGAGGGTTGAGACAAAACAATCCCCTGAGGGTTGAGACTAAACAATCCTCAAACAATAATTTCCAATGTTATTTCCAAATTGAACAAGATAACATCAGAGGGCTCTATGTGACGTCCCCATGTAGAGAACAATTATTTTTCATTTCATTTCAAAATTAGTTTTTTGTGATTATTTGAGAAGGCCATTCTCCCTTTAAAATATTGTGTCATAATCTCTCGTGTAACTGTCCTATTCAATAACTAAACACAAACCCTATCTTCAGGCATTCACTGGGATTTGAAGCACACTGTATACCTAGTTTAATAATTTCAATATCAGAAGTAACACACGTACCTCTTTCACAAGAAAGTAAACCCTATAACATGTTTCTAAGTCAATATTGACTAGATTTGTTAACACCGATTATAACTCAAGTAAAAGGTTTTGAACCTTTTTAAACAGAGTACTAAAGAATGTTAGTAAACCTTCAGGATATACTTCTCTCATAGGATTAATAACTCAATTCACAATTTATTTTTACCTCCACCTGTCATAAAATACGTAACACGAAGATTACTGATTTCATTGATATCAAATTCTTAAAATGTGTTACAGAAATTAATGTGTATCTGTTAGAGATATTTGTCTAGTCCCATTTACTTAAAAAACACACAGAATGAAACTTGACCAAAGAATATATCCTTTCTGTAAATTTCAATTCATGTTTTAATAACCTAGCTATATATAGTAACACTAAATAAATACAAAATACAAAGTAAAATAGATTTAATTTCTCCATAATCACTAGACAGTGAAAACCTTACTTTTAATGACCTTCAAGGGTGGCAAGATTTTGTAACAATATTTGGGAATTAGCGGGGATTTCTTCACACCTGAATACAGAAGCAAGCAATAGGCGCAAAACTGACCGATATTCATTTAGGGAATGTGGAACTGTGACCCATTTTGTGATCAGCAGTTCATGTTGGGGTCTAGAATGCTATCAAATTATTTTATATATCACCTGCATTTGAAACCATATATAGATGTATATGTCCCTGCTATAAATCATATTTTTCTATAAATAAGACAAGTCCTGTAAATACTTGTGTTAGTGTAGAGTATACTATAGGTCACCCTACTAGTGTTTAAGGATCAAGTATATTTTTATTACTTTTTATTACTCCTTCCTAAGTTCCTTATTCACATATCTGCCCTGCAGGTAGGACAGAAGATTTGTACCTGTTGCCCCTTTTGCATGATCTTCTTCCTAATGTCTCCGTTGATAATTCCTCATTTTTGGCCTTTTGTTAAACATTCGCCCCATGTGAGGAAGGCTTTGGGTTCTGTCCCCTGCCCAAAACATACCAGAGTCTTTCAAAATGGTAGTTGCTACTCCTGCTCAGCCTTCATCATTTTGGGATTGGGAAGTTTGGTTTGCCATTGTCAGTAAGTAACTAGATGGGGTATCCTGCTGGGTGTCTGCAGCAGCACAATTCATTCTACCATAGCCCTGTAAAGTTAGCTTCAGTTCCATGCTATCACAAGGAGACAAAACACGAACATACCGCAGCCTCCCAAAACACGCACATTTACTACACGCATGTATCTCGCACACAGGGGAGGCCTTCATTAAATGACCTTAGCTGTTGATAGGAATTAATTTTTTTAACAATACTAAACCAAACCAATTATTCACATATTACTGTAAACGTACATATTTTAGCGGTAATTTTATTTTAGCGCTTTTCGCGCTGGAAGCCTTGCGCTAAATTATGATTGCGCTAATTACTTTTTGTACATTCTATTTCTATAGAAGGTTCTGTGGATGCGCTAATTCATCATTGCGCTAACTGGCTAAAATCTGCAAATGCGCTAAAATTTGATTGCGCTAAAATAAGTACGTTTACAGTATATGATTCAAAGTGCAACAATGCCAAACTGTTGTTAACTAAACATATGTTGAAGATCAACTTTTTCTGTCTTAAATTACACACACATGAACTTGGTATTGGATTTAAACAGATATTGTCAGTTTGAAGTTTAACATTTCCCACTGTAGTATTCAGTTTCCTACTAATTACTACACTTACATGCCAAAAATATGTAAAATTTTGTCATTGTTCCTCTTAATTATTTCCTACATTTTCATCTTTTTTTCTTTGAATTTTCTGCGTCTTTATATCTTAACTGATTTATAAAACATTTTGCACACTTGTAGAAAATTGTCTAAGCTCTTTCAGCTCCTAATAGTGGCATTACTTTATAATATCAGCATTTAACTGTATTGTGAACATTTTGTTACATTATTTTTACATCATTTCCTTCTTTTTCTGGACTAAATCACCAATGATACATTGATTTCTCAGAAAATAGAACACGGAAAACAATGGCAATACATTGTATTATCGAGCTAAAAGAGGAGATAATTTTCAATAAGTTTACAAAATTTTGTACAGGTCAGCCCAAAAATAAAATCGGAGAAATACAAAAAAAAATCAAAAATCAAAAGCTCACATAATTTTGGCATGTGAGTGTATTTATCTACATCATGTTTTATATCAAAATCTCATTTATTCTGATGTCGAACATCCTGTCTCAATGGATCCCTAGATTTTCTGACAACTAATCTTATGATCTAATCCCTGGATTTTCTGATATGATTTGACCCCCCCCCCCCCCCCCCCCCCCCCCCCCCTCCCCCTCACTCCAAGACAAAAAAAATTCTCATAATATTATAATATTACAGCATGCAGATAGCAGATAATGTTATTGTGAATATTCTCTAATAGACATGATTTTTTTTCCAATTTTCAATTCATTCTTTAAATACCTGATTAATTTTTGGTGTTAAGGCATGTGAACAATTTGTCAGGGTCTTTCTCAAAGAAGTCCTTTCAAAACTGACAATGCATGTACTTGTGAAAATATGTCACTATTAGTTATGATCATTATTTGAACCCCCATAGTAGCCTGTTTATCTCCTTGGTATATAACTACATTAATAAAACCTTATACACTTGGCAAACCAACTCCAATCAAAGGCAATTTAAAAATCAATATCTCTATGGAGAAAATATTTCATAGACTTAGTGCTCGTAAAATGACAAAGTGACTTCCTGACAATACAGACGAATGACTTTCTGTAGATAATTCATTATGATGTGTGAAAACATATCGATTCCTCAGCATAAAAAAAAAAAACCATCATTACACTGTAGGAGACATCTATATAAATAATTTATACAATGTACTGTCACTTATAATTTTTTTCTTTTTAATTGTTTTCATTCAATTCGTTTTGTTATTTGAAGAATTCTGAGCAATAAAAATAAATTATTACTCATTCCATGGTATTTAAATTCAGATTTAATTTAACACACAGAAATAAACTGTACAACAATGTATAGGGTAAACACCAGTATTAATGGGCCTTATCAGACCATCATTGTACAACAATGTACAGGTAAACACTATTGTTACTGGGCCTTATCATCATTTGACAGATATTGTTGGTAGCAGGGTAACTTTTATAAAGTAAAGGCTTCAATCATAAAAGCATTGTTAGCTTTTACAGAAATTTGTTTGCAAAAAAAAAAAGATAATAACTGCATGGCCAGAAAAGAATCCAATAAATGCTGAGAAAAAGTACCGCTGTGACAAAAAGATCAGAAGATCAATAGCGAGTCTGTTTAGAGAAAAAGAATTAAGCACCACTAGTATCCAGGTAGATCATTCTGACAAACAATCACCAAAATATATTAGAAAATGAACTCAAAAACTGACATCCTGGTTCGACTTCCAAGAGTTAGACATTTTATTTCTCATGGTATTTGACACCTGTCACACAAATGTAGATTCCAATGACAGGATAACTTTTTCAGGGGATTTTTTCTGATCTATACATGGCTAAATGTCAGTAAATGACTGTATACTGCATATGTTGATTAACCCACCACATTATCACAGACGTTTTAACAATTTACTAATATACTTGGATAGGACTCTTTGACCTTGAAACAATTATTAGCTTTTAAAAAGTTTTAATAGCTATATTTTAACAGAACATTAAGCAATATAATTTTGTCTATTTAGACATTTCTTCACTGCCGCTATTGTCTACAAGAAAAGAGAACTATTACATGGTATTTTTACAGATGTTGTTAAGTGTCACAACATAGTAGGGGGTTGGTTCTGTAATTATAGTTGATAATTCTTATTTATACATGTACTCAGAAACCTTCCTCCTCATAATTTCTCGGTCAAGTATTGGAATTTTGTTAACCAGTACATCTTAATTAACTGGTTACGACCTTCAGGTTTCAAAAGATATTGTTCAGACACGTCACCACTTTGACAAAAAGTACATTCAACTTTAACCTACATCCAAACCTGGCAAATTATATTCCAGCTAGAATATGTAGAACAAGGATTATATTCCAGCTAGAGTATGTAGAACCAGGTCACACCCACAAATAAGCCCCTTTTTTTTCATTTTTGAAGAATCTTGAATGATAAAATAGAAAGCTAAAAGTGGTTTACAAACATGGCCTCACAATTAAATACTAAACGTTTACACTACAGGAAGGGGCATATTAGATATTTGGTTACTAAACTTACTATTATTTACTAAATACATTATGAGCCACCATGGTTATGTACCAGAACTGGCAGGTAGTTCAAATCGTTTGAACATCCGTCTAGAGTTTGGAGGTTACAGTTCAAGTCCAGGTTTAGGCATTGCATTTCCCCTCTCCTGTTACATTTACTATAAATACCCACAGGTGATATAGAGTCTCTCATGCATGTGTCTTCAGAGTCAAAGACTTTGTTGAAGGAGGGGGATTCTGTATAGATGAACTGGACTGGTGGCTAGGTAGTTCAAATGGTTAAAGCACTTGTCTGGAGTTCAGAGATCCTAGGTTCAATTCCCATTTTGGTCGTTCCATTTTTTCCAGGGGCAGCAATTAGCTCAGTCAGTTCAGAGGGCCTTCCACATAACCTCAGGTGAAGATCCGAGGTGTGTGGCTCAACGCTCCCTACCCGGGTCAGTTTGTGTTTCTCAGGAAGCTGAGAAATGTTCTGTGCTGTTGTGTTTGTGTCGTTGGGGAAGACACTTTACCGTAGTAAAGTCAAGGAGATGAAAGTAAATAATATATGAAATTGATAACGTCTTACAAAATGTAATGTCTTCTTTTGTCAAATATTAGTTTGATATATATATATATATAGATGTACAGTTTTCATGATCAGTTACAGTGCTAGCTAGAACATGCATTTAATTTGCTTAACACCAATGTCACGTGTACCTGGCTAAACGCCACAACATGCATTTAATTTGCCTAACAATGTCACGTTGTACCTGACTGAATGCCACAACATGCATCTAATTTGAATAACACCAATGTCACGTTGTACCTGGCTGAACACCACAACATTCATTTGCTTTGCCTAACACCAATGTAACGTTATAACTGGCTGAACGCAACAACATGCATTTAATTTGCCTAACACCAATGTCACGTTGTACCTGCCTGTGTCTGCCACATGCACACTTTGCTTTACTTTACAGACCTCAATCAGCAGGAGACTGCATGAGTGTGCATACAACTGTATTTTGATCATTGTACTGTTTGCATATATGCGTGTTTTATAGAAGTAACTTTTAAATACCCTGAGTTAACTGATGTAACTCAAAAAAATCAAATAAACGATTGAGTTTCAATCACCACTTCTCTTCTGTGTACAGATATTATTTTCTCTTACAAGACATACAATTTTTGGTTTTGACCTTTTCAGGGATTTATAGAAATAATTCTCACAACTTACATTGTTCATACATATAATAAAGATGTGTATAGCGGTTAATATCCTTGTAGAGAAATATAAAAGGAAACTATTAATATATATTTCTTCATTAAATATTTTGTTACGGTATGAGGGGAAAGGCTCTATAATATTAAGTTGGCAGAGCGTCAACTGAAGATCTGTGTGGTTCAATTCCTACCCAAGGATGGTTTGTGTTTCTCGAGAAGCATCTCTGCTCTTTCTCGAGAAGCACCTCTGCTCTTTCTCGAGAAGCACCTCTGCTCTTTCTCGAGAAGCACCTCTGCTCTGCTCTTTCTCGAGAAGCACCTCTGCTCTTTCTCGAGAAGCACCTCTGCTCTTTCTCGAGAAGCACCTCTGCTCTTTCTCGAGAAGCACCTCTGCTCTTTCTCGAGAAGCATCTCTGCTCTTTCTCGAGAAGCACCTCTGCTTAAGAGTAATAAGACCATGGTTGTGTCCATGGGCAAGACACGTTTGCTTCCCATGTGCATGTGTTGTTCAGTGATATCAGAAAGTAGTCCAGTTACTACCAGGCTATCCTAGAATGACCATATTCAGTTGATAACTTAATAGGACATTTAATAGCAACAAACAATATTCATTCAGGTGAATGGGCAGCCAATATCAAGACCTAAATTTACCTCATCTCATTGCATGGGAATTAATATACATTGTACAATGCATCTCAGCTTAGATTCTCTACTCTGATAGACATCACGATTATCACCTTTTTGGTTGCATGGTTTTCACATCTATACTCTACGTAGGTAAATGTAAACCATAGATCTTGGATTTTGTATTATTTAGATGTCAAAGGGACTACACCACTCAACTAGATTCTTAATACACAAATGTAATGATAATGTGTTACAAATATTTTCCCTTTTTTTATCTGTCTCTCAGTTCCATGCATCAGGAACAACTACATGTGAACACCTTTCCTTTCATATAATATCTGGTTAGAATATGATTCACAGCAATTCAGTTGAAAAAAATAAAACTGTTTTTTTCCCAATCATATATTGGACCTCATTCCTAATTTCTTCTATAATATAGTACTATAGTTTAAGCCTTATTAAGAAACAGATGACAGACGTTGGGAGCCACATGCAATTGAGTCCATCCATATTTCAGTTTGAATTACAATTAATTCAAATCAAAATTGTTCTGGATGCTTAAATTAATTGGAAATGGATTTCTGGGTGTTACTAAACACACCTTCCTGTATCTAAACATAATATAGTCAATATTCCTGAAATATTACCAGACATATTTTTCTTCAGCATGTTTGTTCATTTATAATGTAAGGTATGGGATGCTCAGACAAAATGAAAAGATATACATGCATATATGTATGTTGAGGTTCTCACAATTATGGATGGGAAGCTAGCTTCATAATACTGTATTAATCAACTGAATGTAATTATCTAAACCACCATCACTCCTCTATAATGGTTTTATTATCAGGGTTTATTTAACAGGTGATCTTCACAGTTGTACAGCTGGTTTATGAGTAAAGTAACTTTAATTGGTCCATTAATGCAGTTTTACTTTAAAACAGCACAAGATGCCTTCCATGTTATTGGTGATTCCTATCTCCCTTTAATCACTTCACCTATAATCTTGTATCCATTTTATAACCACATAACATATTTTTAATCAATAAATATGAAGCCCTGTCCACCTATGATTGTTTGTGAATAGACAAATCAACAAAGACTTTATGTTAAAAAATAAATTACAGTTTGAACAAAAACCTATATACCGGGTAGATCTCTGGTTTGACAGTTCTGTTTTATACAGTTAATAATATTTGAGGCATTCACAAAATCTTTGGTAGTAACTCATCACATGTAAAACTCAGTGTAAGACAAGTTCTTAAGTTTTTTTAACATTGATAAACTCTACAGTATGTCACAAGTCTCCAGTACCAGTAATAAGTATAAAGCAGGGACATGTTACATTTGTACATTAACATATTCATATACCTCTCAATGGAAAGTCGTTTGGGTTTTTTGTTCCATATAATTCAAATATTTGTATTTATATCAGATATATCTAATTATTGACAAAATATTTGTATGTAGATCTGCTGCCTGCATCTCAAATTAATTAAGAGATATCTGTATTTAAAGAAATTATAAATACAGATAGCTCAGAATATTAAGTTGGTAAAAACCCAAATGGCTTGCCATTATAGGAATCTTTGGCTTTTTTATTTATTATTATTATTATTATTATTTTTTGTATATATAAATACTGCTATCAATGATAGTATCATTCTAGATCAAATGAAATATTAAAAATAATCAAGAAACAATTCCAGTTTGTATACTAAAAATTATTCTCAAAAATACATCTGTGAAAAGACATCCAATACCAACCCATCTTTAACATTTATCAATTACCTGCGACTGTAGACAACAATGCTTCTCTCGGCTAAGATAAGGCTAAGCGTGCACAATCTGCAGTTGGACATCATTTTTCTGAATAAGCCTAGAAGAACCCATGAGTAATTTCCCTTGATTGAGTACTTTCAGTTTCACTTTTAAGTCCTGCATTCCACATAATATTAAGATATTTGCACTGTCGTTTCTGGTTTGTGATGTTATAGCTTAGTTGAAAGTTCCATATATGTTCGTATTTTCGATAATCACGGTATTTTAAGATTGTGTGCACGTGTGCCTCGTGTGTGTAATTCTCCCTTTGGCGCCCCAACAACTTGCGTTGCCGACGTCGTAAAAAATATAAATGAAGAAATGCTATTCAATAATAAAATCTATGAATGCACATTATAAAGTGGTATATTTATGGTAGTTTTTTTTTAAATAGACGAATTAATGTTTTACCAATCAGGAAAAATATATCAATTGATAAATATTCCCACCAATGGTTCACTTCCGGCGGAAGTGCACATGTTGTTATTTGTCCCGGCGTGAGTCTTTGTTTCGTCGATAATAAATAGTGATTTATACAATATCTACACCATGAGTGGAGGAGTGTATGGAGGAGGTAATGTAATATATCCATTTCGTGTGAGATAATTCATTTTTCCATGGATACTGTGTTCAAGTAGACCCATCTGTCACTGAAATTGAGAGCACACAAAACGTTGATGTTGCCGCTTCATTTCAATTTGCTTGAAAGTATACAGTAGTTAACACATGTAAACAGAGCAGCTCACAGGGTAATTCTTGGGTAGAGTTAACTGTGGTAAAACACCAAATACAAGTTAGATGTTCAGCATTAAAGCAAAAACGATTTCGTGAAAATGTATTCAACATTCAATTGTAATGATCGTTCATTTGCTGCACGTGTATTGTATATATTTACCTGTATTTGTACTGAGTGCGTACTATCTGTATTGTTACATGTAAAGGATTACGACGTATTATGTGGGCTCGGGGCTATATATACCCGTGCACGGTAGTCGGGAGTCTCTTAGACACCTGTAGCTGCGACGACCGGACAACAGGTGAGAGCACACGATATCTATAAATAGCACTCTGTGTTGTGCGGTGGCCGGTGGTCTGACGGGTGAGGTGCTGGCTGGGGCATAAGGTAGGCGGGCACGGGTTGTCGCCAGGTACGCCGGGCACATACAGACTGATGCCGGGGAGCGCCAGGGAATGCCGGGCCAACGGTCGGACATCCTCACGCCACCAAGTGTGCCAACTACCATCTATTAACTTTATGTTACGCCGGCGCGGAATATGTATCACCGGGTGCCCATATAATGCTCGCATTTCTCTCTGTTGATGTCTCATGTAACCAATGTCTGGGAATAAATATCACCAAATCGCAGTAGTTGTTTGGTTGTTTTATACACTAGCGGTGAAGTAGCACCAACGACGATCTTACGCAGGAACCCTGGAGAGTAGGACAACGGTGAACCAACAGTGTTCCAGCTAGGTCGGGTTAGCAGGGCGCGGCGCCCTGCCCCTAATTCAAAGTTAGAAATGCGCCCCGCCCCTTTTCCTGTAGTACTGCCCTTTTTCTAAGTGTCATTGATGCTCATTTTGCCTCGTATACTCTAGATCCGATTTGCTGAAGCCATGCAATATACAGTCAGTCACTAATTGGCCACCTGTAACACTAGTCCCCTTACCTGTGTTAGACCCTGATCCACGGTACTGGTGGACGCTGCCCGAGGCAGTGATCGGTCAGCTGGGGATCGAGATGGTGTTTTAATAGATTCATTTAACCGTGACGAGTCGATACTGACGATAGGATCAGTTGGTAATCTAATTAAATCATAATCACGACGGCTTTTTGAAGATGGACAAAGTAATGCTAATGGATGGAAATGTTGATTTACTTATGTAAACAACTTTTGACAAGACCGAAAAGAGCCGCACGTTTGTCGTAAAGTTATCCCATGAGCACGTGTTCATTGGCGATCGATCTATATATCTTTGAAATTTTCTTCACATGACAACACGAAATCCTTCTGGTTTTAACCAAGCAACTTTTAGGTAAATGATCATGAGATCACTTTCCAGTGATTTTCCAGTGATCAAAATTAGCTTTCGGTTGATTTTATTTGATGAAGTTTGGCGGGACGCCGGAAATGGTTCGTTGTAAATGCAGATGTCGCAAATTCCTTGTTGGATTGACGTATTTCTATACAAAATGTTTATTTTTCATAAATAAATAAAGGACATATGAAAATATCTTCTCATGTGAATAATGGTTGCAAAAGTTTAGTTTATATTGTGTTATTTTCGTATCTGAAATGCCGACTCTGCATTAACTGCGGGTCATGTGATAGCCAAGTGATTACATTTCTAACAACACGCGGGGACCGTTTGTTTACGAGAGCAACGGAACATATGTTTGATCAGAAACTTGCGAATCATAACCGGCCCTAATTCGTTTACCATTTCTTATAATTAATTCAAGAAAATGTTAACTTGCTATAATTTCCTGATTTTAGTTTACCGTTATTTCTAAAGAGTCTAAAGTGAAAGTAGAAATTTACCGCCGCTTACAAGATGCATCGTAGTTATTTGGACGAAGTTTATTCAGATATTAAATAATGGAATTTCTTTTAATCATTTTTTCTCGTATATGCTTGACCACATTTTCTCCTTTGCTCCATAATATCTTCACTTACAATTAGTCGTCTTGCAATCACAACGGACAGACCAGAGACCTATATTAATTAGTAGGTATATGGACAGACTAACTTCTGGTTGAAAATATCGCTCTGTTGACTGTAATCTGATAGTAACTTTTTGATTGGACGTAATTATCGTATATGGATTCTCTCAATACACCCTTAAATTGAAATAATGCTAATATCATTTTATTTTTGAATTATTCTAGGTCATTACTTTTACCATCAAAATTTAAAACAATATTTGAAGAATAAAGAGAAGAAAGAAGATATTTTTACACACAAACGAAATAATAAAAAAAAATCAACAGATTTCTATTTGTCTCTATGAATCAGGTCATATGTAATGCATGGATGTACTTGAATTGTCCTGTATAATAAGGTAGAAGAAAGATAGGCCTGAAAAAAATGTCGCGCACAAAAATGCCCTTTTTTTAGGCAGCGCCCTGCCCTTTTCAAATCCTAGCTGGAACACTGACCAAGCAGCTTAAACCGTTACACAATGAATATCAATATGTGATAAAGCAGAAGGCTTTGAAAGTTTGAGAAGAGAATATAGGAATGATGTAAATGGGCCCCGGGTCTTGTCATAAAATTGGGAAAATTAGTCGGTATTATAACATGAATTAGGTAAATAACACATGTATAATTTAGCATCGTCATAAAATCCTTGAAATGGTATGCTTAGAGTAAAAATATACAGATACATCCCTGATTCCAAATTTGTAAATAATAAAAGGTATGACTGCGATAGCTCAGTCAGTTAGAGAGCCTGCCACGTAATCTAAGGTGAAGATCCAAGGTGCTTGGTTCGACGCCCCCTACCCTTGGCTGTGTGTGTGTAATTCTTGGGAAGCTGAGAAATGCACCGGTCTGTGCTGTTGTGTTTGAGTCCTTGGGCAAGACACTTTACCCTATTTGCTCTTAATGGCATGAGACTCGCCCCCATATATGGTGTATTTCTGAACTCTTACTCGCAACTTTTTGAATTAGCTTAATAAGAGCTTTCGATGGCTATTGTCCATTTTGGTCACTCTAGTGGTAGACGCTAGGTGGCGTGGCTATGTCACTCAAAGAAATGATGCAACCACCACATAGGAGCCTGTCGAAGAGGGGGGGGGGGGGGCAGATGATAACTCCCGCCATCCTGGTTGAGGTTTGTTGGGGTGGAGCCTGATTTGAATGGCCTCCTTTATCCCTCATTGTGTCCGATCCCCTATAATCACCTGAAGGTTAAGGATCAAACTGTAGGAATGTGGTGCAGTGTGATGATCAGATATGTCAAACAATCCTGTTTCAAAATGTAATATTAAATAATAAATTTTGCTGTTACAGATGAAGTTGGGGCATTGGTTTTTGATATAGGCTCTTATTCCGTCCGTGCTGGATATGCTGGAGAAGATTCCCCAAAGGTAATATTGAAGACAGTTATGGAAAAGAATTAAAGCCAAGAGTCATTTCTCTCTTATATATTAAATGAAAAGTTTCAAACTGACTTCCATTTTGAAAAAGACACAATTTTACTGTAATAAACAATTACCGGTAACAACACATTTGAAAATTAAGATTAGAAAACAGAACATTAGAATATGTAATTAAATTTTTTATTTGTTTTTGATATATTTTTCTGTCTTCTGATAACTGCAGGCAGAGATACCCACACATGTGGGGGTCATTGAGGATCTGGAGGCTGCCATGGAAACAGAAGACAAAGAGATTAAACAGGCCGATAAGAAGTACTACATTGACACCACTATGCTGAAAGTGCCACGTAAAGGGATGGAGATCAGCAGCTTCCTCAAGGATGGCATGAGTACGTCAAACTTCACAGTTAATCTATGAGCATTTCACTGTGACACAGTTAGTGGATGGACAAAAAATAGAAAAAGGAACAATAATTTGATTTCTATTTACTGTTGTAAAGATTGAAATATACATATTCATGTACTTAAGTAATATTCTATTGTTCCTGTAACATGTGCAGCCTCACTTATGATAGTGTGCAGTAACACCTATTTTCATGTCTTAATGTTGCTCCTCTTTCATTATGTCTAGTGTATACATTAGGTCATGGAAATTATTTAGTTTTCTCAAAAACTTATATCATACTTGAGTATGACAACCAGTTCAGAACACCTTGAATGCAGACAGAACAATGACTATTGTCAGTCATGAGACAAAACCCAGAAATAAGAGCAGTCAGATAGGTTGTAACATTGAAACCGGACACTGGCTTGGTACTGAAACATTTTTATGTGTTTGAAACCTTTTTTTTTTTTTTCCGTAATGTGACCTGTTTTGTTGGAATGATGAAGGTACACATTGTACACTGATCATACGTGATTGGAACCCTATCATCTCCAAACTGCTGAATATTATTTTTAATAATTGCAATGTTTTTTTGTTTTTGTTTTTTTTGTTATAGTTGATAATTGGGAGATTTTTGAAAAGGTGATGGACTACACATACTCTAAGAACATCAAATCTGAAGCTAACATGCACCCTGTGATGATGTCAGAACCAGCAGTAAGTTACATGATAAAGTTTTAAGATTAAAAATGTAGGGAGAATTAGAAGAATTGCAATACAATTTTTCTTTAGGAAAAAGACTTTTGCATGTGAACAGATAGGATGTGCTTGATAATATTAAGTACAATATACCTACTGGTAGGTGTTTTTCAAAATGTTTGCAAGCATAGGGATTCATTACATTTTCATGTAATACTTGGATACCATATGTAAAATGTTTTTTATCCAAATGTTTCGGGAAAGCAGACTTGATATTCTGAATACAATAAAAATGCTTTATCACAAACCTGCACATAAGAATGGTTTGTGTGTTTTTTTTAATGAGATCTTTGTTTGTGCTGTAATGAATGTGAGCTGTACTGCTTTGAAAATTCAAACAGTTTCTTGTAATTTCACTTGGATTGATATGAATTATTAGTATGATGTTGACAATAATGAAAGGAAAAGTCTATATTATCATGCGTTTATTTTTGTTTTCCAGTGGAATAGCCGAGGAAAAAGAGAAAGATTAACAGAAATCATGTTTGAAACCTACAATGTTCCTGCCTTTTTCTTGTGTAAAAATGCAGTTCTCTCAGCGTATCCTTTTGCCTAATATGGAAGAGTTACTTCTCCTGTCATACGAAGTGCTATCAAAGATTGGTTTTGTTTACGTTGTTTAACAATCTATGAACAGCTTTGGTCATTTAAAACAGATTCCTCAGTGTACAAAATAAGTGTGTGTAGACTGTAGTGTAGGTGTATTGAGAGACTGAGGTTTGCTTTGATCCTTATGATAGTGTAAATCTGGTGTCAACTGTATCTTGTACTACCTTGTAGAAGACACCCGGCAGGCATCACACCCAGTCACATTAAACTGACAATGGGGGAACCAACTGTCATCTCATTCTCAAAATGCTGAACTCTAAGCAGAAGTAGCAACTTAGCAATTTTATAGACTACCACACATGGGCAAACACTCAATCAATTAAAGGCCAAAAGTGAGGTAGTGTTCTGTCAAGAAAATACTTCTCAATTCAATTGTTATCAGTGACTTTTGTGCATTTGGATAACATTTAATCAAAGTTTAGACATTTAATACTTTGGATAGAAACAAAAGTAGAGAATTAGAAATCTATTAGATATAATATCTTTAATTTTTAGCCCACCATCATCAGATGGTGGTCTATTCAAATCGCCCTGCGTCCGTGGTCCGTCCCTCCGTCCGTCCCTCCGTCCGTAAACAATTCTTGTTATCCCTATTTCTCAGAAAGTACTGAAGGGATCTTTCTCAAATTTCATATGAAGGTTCCCCTTGGTGCCTAGTTATGCATATTGCGTTTTGAGACCAATCGGAAAACAACATGGCCGACAGGCAGCCATCTTGGATTTTGACAATTGAAGTTTGTTATCACTATTTCTGAGAAAGTACTGAATGGATCTTTCTGAAATTTCATATGTAGGTTTCCCTTGGTGCCTAGTTATGCATATTGCGATTTGAGACCAATCAGAACACAACATGGCCGCCAGGCAGCCATCTTGGATTTTGACAATTGAAGTTTGTTATCACTATTTCTGAGAATGTACTGAATGGATCTTTCTCAATTTTCATATGTAAGTTTCCCTTGGTGCCTACTTATGCATATTGCGTTTTGAGACCAATCAGAAAACAACATGGCCGACAGGCAGCCATCTTGGATTTTGACAATTTAAGTTTGTTATCACTATTTCCAAGAAAGTACTGAATGGATCTTTCTGAAATTTCATATGTAGGTTTCCCTTGGTGCCTAGTTATGCATATTGCGTTTTGAGAACAATCAGAAAACAACATGGCCGACAGGCAGCCATCTTGGATTTTGACAATTGAAGTTTGTTATCACTATTTCTGAGAAGGTACTGAATGGATCTTTCTGAAATTTCATATGGAGGTTCACCTTGGTGCCTCGTTATGCTAATTGCATTTTGAGAACAATCAGAAAACAATATGGCCGACAGACCGCGATCTTGGATTTTTACAATTGAAGTTTGTTATCTCTATTTCTCAAAGTACTGAATGGATCTTTCTCAAGTAGGTTCCCCTTGGTTTCTTGTATTTCATTTTTGGACCAGTCTGTCCTGAAAACAACCTGGCAAACAAACAGCCATTATCTTCTCTTTCTTATATAGCTAGGATTCCCTTGTTTGAAAAGTACTGGAGGGATGTCTCAATTTGCACAGATTAGTAAAATGAAGGGAAAAGTAGAGAAAAGATCAATCTAACATGGAACCTATGAAGATCATTCAATGGTGGGAGCCAAGATCCCTCTGGGATCTCTTGTTTCATACATCTCTGAGTCCATGTGGACTGAAATATCTTCTTCACATTATATTGCCACCATCTTTTAATACCAGGTATAATTGATGAAGACAAACAATACTTATCAGAATAAGTTGACTGCACTGCCATTTTGTACTGATGATCATGATTTTTATTCATCTAGCCAGAGAAAATACAAGACACACAGTTATGTACTTAAAGCTTTTCATCATTTTCTTTAACAATTACAAGATTTGCAAATGGAAGATCTACAGGTCTGGTACTAGATAGTGGGGCAACACACACAACAGCTGTCCCTGTTTACGACGGCTATGTCATAGGTCAAGGTAAGTGACATTGATAGATCGCTCTGAAGGTCGGGTCCTAGATAGGGGCAACACACACACAACAGCTGTTCCTGTGTACGACGGCTATGTCATAGGTCAAGGTAAGTGACATTGATAGATCGCTCTGAAGGTCAGGTCCTAGATAGGGGTTACACACACAACAGCTGTCCCTGTGTATGACGGCTATGTCATAGGTCCTAGATAGGGACAGTTCCTATGTACGACGGCTATGTCATAGGTCAAGGTAAGTGCCATTAATCCAGTAATCTGAATGTCAAGCATGTCAATAGTATTGTAAATTATGTGGAGCAATAACATTAAACAAGAAATATCTTTAAAAAAGATAAACGGCATAGTTTCAATGCTGGTGGTTTGCTGGTGAAATAAATTGACGAACTAATGCGTTTCAGCTCGGATAACAAAATTATATAGGTTTGGATCATTTTTGGTGATAAAAACTGCATTTGAATTAGAAATATAATTTAATTAATATGTCATTTGAAAAGATACATCCACTTATTGCATTGTTTCGTTTTTAACTGTATATCTGCATTTTGCATTTACCTCTACATTGACCAATCACATACTTCATCTTGACCAGTAATGCCACCTGTCGCGTCATATCCGGGGCCAAAAGAATATTATACGGCTATGCCGAAAAATCCATCTTTTGGAACACTTTAGTTTTATTCCTGATCAATATACTTGTACCATTTAGATTTGTTTCATACATCTACCGAAACTAAAAGATATTCTATTGTAATCAAATAATATCTGTTGAACAGACATGTTTGTGTAAGGCTGTGCAGATAATTGTATCTAACAGTCCTTAATCTTATTGCTTTGATCTTAATATATTTACAGCTATTGTGAAATCACCACTGGCTGGAGACTTTATATCACTGGAGTGCAAGAAACTCATGGAGGAGTTAGAGATTGACGTCATACCCCCATACATGATACAGGACAAGGTAAGATCTGGAGGAATATGTGGTTGATGTCATACCCCCATATATGATACAGAACAAGGTAAGATCTGGAGGAGTATGAGGTCGACGTCATACCCCATACATGATACAGAACAAGGTAAGGTCTGGAGGAGTGTGAGGTCGACGTCATACCCCCGTACATGATACAGAACAAGGTAAGATCTGGAGGAGTGTGAGGTCGACGTTATACCCCCATATATGATACAGAACAAGGTAAGGTCTGGAGGAGTGTGAGGTCGACGTCATACCCCCATATATGATACAGAAAAAGGTAAGATCTGGAGGAGTGTGAGGTCGACGTCATACCCCCCCATACATGATACAGAACAAGATAAGGTCGACGTCATACCCCCATACATGATACAGAACAAGGTAAGGTCTGGAGGAGTGTGAGGTCGACGTCATACCCCCATATATGATACAGAACAAGGTAAGATCTGGAGGAGTGTGAGGTCGACGTCATACCCCCGTACATGATACAGAACAAGGTAAGATCTGGAGGAGTGTGAGGTCGACATAATACCCCCCCATACATGATACAGAACAAGGTAAGATCTGGAGGAGTATGAGGTCGATGTCATACCCCATACATGATCCAGAACAAGGTAAGATCTGGAGGAGTATGTGGTCGACGTCATACCCCATACATGATACAGAACAAGGTAAGATCTGGAGGAGTATGAGGTCGACGTCATACCCCCATATATGATACAGAACAAGGTAAGATCTGGAGGAGTGTGAGGTCGACGTCATACCCCTATACATGATACAGAACAAGGTAAGATCTGGAGGAGTATGAGGTCGACGTCATACCCCATATATGATACAGAACAAGGTAAGATCTGGAGGAGTATGAGGTCGACGTCATAACCCCATATATGATACATAACAAGGTAAGATCTGGAGGAGTGTGAGGTCGATGTCATACCCCTATACATGATACGGAACAAGGTAAGATCTGGAGGAGTATGAGGTCGACGTCATACCCCCATATATGATACAGAACAAGGTAAGATCTGGAGGAGTGTGAGGTCGACGTCATACCCCATACATGATACAGAACAAGGTAAGGTCTGGAGGAGTGTGAGGTCAACGTCATACCCCCATATATGATACAGAACAAGGTAAGATCTGGAGGAGTGTGAGGTCGACGTCATACCCCCATACATAATACAGAACAAGGTAAGATCTGGAGGAGTGTGAGGTCGACGTCATACCCCCCCATACATGATACAGAACAAGGTAAGATCTGGAGGAGTATGAGGTCGACGTCATACCCCCATATATGATACATAACAAGGTAAGGTCTGGAGGAGTGTGAGGTCGACGTCATACCCCTGTACATGACACAGAACAAGGTAAGATCTGGAGGAGTGTGAGGTCGACGTCATACCCCATACATGATACAGAACAAGGTAAGATCTGGAGGAGTGTGAGCTCGACGTCATAACCCCATATATGATACATAACAAGGTAAGATCTGGGGGAGTGTGAGGTCGACGTCATACCCCCATATATGATACAGAACAAGGGTAGGTCTGGAGGAGTGTGAGGTCGACGTCATACCCCCATACATGATACAGAACAAGGTAAGATCTGGAGGAGTGTGAGGTCGACGTCATACCCCCATACATGATACATAACAAGGTAAGATCTGGAGGAGTGTGAGGTCGACGTCATAACCCCATACATGATACAGAACAAGGTAAGATCTGGAGGAGTGTGAGGTCAACGTCATACCCCATATATGATACAGTACAAGGTAAGATCTGGAGGAGTATGAGGTCGACGTCATACCTCCATACATAATACAGAACAAGTTAAGATCTGGAGGAGTGTGAGGTCGACGTCATACCCCCATATATGATACATAACAAGGTAAGATCTGGGGGAGTGTGAGGTCGACGTCATACCCCTATGCATGATACAGAACAAGGTAAGGTCTGGAGGAGTGTGAGGTCGATGTCATACCCCCATATATGATACAGAACAAGGTAAGATCTGGAGGAGTGTGAGGTCGACGTCATACCCCATATATGATACAGAACAAGATAAGGTCGACGTCATGCCCCATACATGATACAGAACAAGGTAAGATCTGGGGGAGTGTGAGGTCGACGTCATACCCCTATACATGATACAGAACAAGGTAAGGTCTGGAGGAGTATGAGGTCGACGTCATACCCCATACATAATACAGAACAAGGTAAGATCTGGAGGAGTGTGAGGTCGACGTCATACCCCCCCATACATGATACAGAACAAGGTAAGATCTGGAGGAGTATGAGGTCGACGTCATACCCTCTGCTCACTCTAGGCGTAAAAATCCTTTAGCAAATGTTGCTAAAATACCTTTTTTTCTTTAGCAAATAAGAAATGGTTTTAACAAGACAATGTTATTGCTTAGAATTTAATAACTAAATATAGCACACGCATATTTGTTTGATATATATATATTAATACAATGTGTTAAACTATTTTATTAGTTAATGCAGGCATTAAAAGTGTCGTTTATTTAAGAATTTATAAATTACAAAATACTGCCAAATATCATGTTTTACCTCAGTGTAAACAAAAAATATTCAACCAACTAAAAAAGCATTGTACATCTGTATCATACCAAAACAGTTGTGTTTTAGCTGCTATTATTTTCATATTGAAAAAGAACATACTTGAGATTACACTGAAATAATGTTATACTTTTAAAAGTTATATGAACTTGATTTTCAACTTGATTTTCAAACCACAACTTATGTTTTAATCTTATCGTTCCCGGGTATTTTTTTTATTTATTTATTTATTTATTTATTTTTTTGCGAAAATTGAATTGACTGTTCCTATTCCTTTAGATCATATTGGTGATAATTATATTGGATTTGGAGAATATCTGCTGCATAACCTATTCACGGCATTTTTTCCAAACAGATGCATTTCCAAATAGATGCTTCATACATAAATCACCCTGAACAAATAATTTTGCAGCCCTGTCACAACGTGGAGTTTACCGTGAATTGTACCTTATGTAATGTTCGTGATACAAGACATTGAGTCATTGACTGCTACATACTTGTTAAATACTAAATAATATTGTACATACAATTAATGAAAGTTGAAATAACATTGAACAGACAATTGTCATTTTGTTTTTAGAGCAATGTAAGCTTGCGGCAGAGGCAGAACATTCGTCTGCCACAGGGTCACAGTTGCCATGTTTTTGCCCAAGTTTTATAAATGCTTTACAAAGCATTGCCCATGAAACAAACGCTCAAATGATTCAGATTTATTTAAGTACTTCCGTTTCCGTAACATACATGACATGTGCTAATCATGTAGTTCGATCATAGGATAAGTAAGATGCAATGACATCGTAATTAGTGAAAACGTAAGTGGTTGAATTAAAGATTTAAGACAGGGGGATATTTATGCAGTTTATAGTATGTATGTCTTAGGTTAAAAACAGTTTCGCAAAAGTTGCGAAAATACTTCATTATATTTTCGCAATTAGTGATTACATTTCGTGAAATGCGCAAAATGCGATCGATAGCATGAGCACAGATACCCCCATATATGATACATAACAAGGTAAGGTCTGGAGGAGTGTGAGGTCGACGTCATACCCCTGTACATGATACAGAACAAGGTAAGATCTGGAGGAGTGTGAGGTCTACGTCATGCCCCATACATGATACAGAACAAGGTAAGGTTTGGAGGAGTGTGAGGTCGACGTCATACCCCCATACATAATACAGAACAAGGTAAGATCTGGGGGAGTGTGAGGTCGACGTCATACCCCTATACATGATACAGAACAAGGTAAGATCTGGAGGAGTGTGAGGTCGACGTCATACCCCCATATATGATACAGAACAAGGTAAGATCTGGAGGAGTGTGAGGTCGACGTCATACCCCCATACATGATACAGAACAAGGTAAGATCTGGAGGAGTGTGAGGTCGACGTCATACCCCCGTACATGATACAGAACAAGGTAAGGTCTGAAGGAGTGTGAAGTCGATGTCATACCCCCATATATGATACAGAACAAGGTAAGATCTGAAGGAGTGTGAGGTCGACGTCATCCCCCCTCATACATGATACAGAACAAGGTAAGATCTGGAGGAGTGTGAGGTCGACGTCATCCCCCCTCATACATGATACAGAACAAGGTAAGATCTGGAGGAGTGTGAGGTCGACGTCATACCCCCGTACATGATACAGAACAAGGTAAGGTCTGAAGGAGTGTGAGGTCGACGTCATACCCCCGTACATGATACAGAACAAGGTAAGATCTGGAGGAGTGTGAGGTCGACGTCATACCCCCATATATGATACAGAACAAGGTAAGGTCTGGAGGAGTCAATGTAACTGATCTGCCATACAGGTCATAGGACATTGCAATCTCATTGTTGAACAAATGGAAGAGATTATTAAAATCTATAAATAAAAACTTGTTCTTAGTACATTTGAGATGTATAATGGCATTTGATTGATCACGACAGTAGTATGCAGCAGTTTGATGATAATGTACTGTCCTTACTTTTCTTGTAATTCATGAATCCTGTATGTAGTATGTGTTATTGTTACTGACACCATTAGACCCTGTCTAATCATTAACAGTATGAACATAATAATGAGCAGCTCAAGAGATTTAAGAGCATATACAATTAATGTACACAAAGATACTCCAGATATTTGACAGTACCTGTACATATACAATTAATGTACACAAAGATACCCCAGATATTTGACAGTACCTGTACATATACAATTAATGTACACAAAGATACCCCAGATATTTGACAGTACCTGTACATATACAATTAATGTACACAAAGATACTCCAGATATATTTTACATTATATGTACATATACAATTAATGTACACATAGATACCCCAGATATATTTTACATTATCTGTACATATACAATTAATGTACACAAAGATACTCCAGATATTTGACAGTACCTGTACATATACAATTAATGTACACAAAGATACTCCAGATATATTTTACATTATATGTACATATACAATTAATGTACACATAGATACCCCAGATATTTGACAGTACCTGTACATATATAATTAATGTACACAAAGATACTCCAGATATATTTTACATTATATGTACATATACAATTAATGTACACAAAGATAATCCAGATATATTTTACATTATATGTACATATACAATTAATGTACACAAATATACTCCAGATGTATTTTACATTATCTGTACATATACAATTAATATACACAAAGATACTCCAGATATTTGACAGCACCTGTACATTTATATATATTACTTCTACTACAGGAACCTGTATCCATAATGGAAGATGCCATATGGAAAAAGAAGGACACTCCCGAAGTTACCAAGTCTTTCCATAACTACATGGTCAAGGTAAAATATTGATTTAAGGCTTTCCAAGGGTCTTTAGTAGATGTTTCAAGGTAAATCATACTTTGGGAGTGGTTACTTAGAATTAAGGAATTTGTATTTAGGAAAGATTCAAGGTAAATCATAATTTGGGGGTATTTGTCCTTCCTTTCCAGGTTTTTTTATCTACAGTGGATTATGTACATATAATTGTCTTCTCTTCCTATTATAACAGAAAGTACAAAGTAATAACAAGGGTTTCACAGCCTACTTCTACTGTTGGTCCTAATTCTATTATAACAATTTTAACCTTTATAGTTTATATAGAGGACATGTAATTCAGTATTTATAAATGTTATGATGTATTCATGCACTTATGATCAATAAAGTCACCTGTTACAAGCCTCAGTCAGCTGGTAGAAAGTCATGAACTTCGGCATGGGGACATCTCCTCAGCCAGATATAAAGTCATGAACTTTGTATAGGGGCAAAAAATGGGGGCTGGTAGAAAGACATGAACTTTGGCACGGGGGCAAATCCTCAGTCAGCTGGCAAAAAGTCATGAACTTTGGCATGGGGGCATCTCGACTTCTCAGCCAGATATAAAGTCATGAACTTTGTATGGGGGCAACTCCTCAGCCAGATATAAAGTCATGAACTTCGACATGAGATAACTTCTCCTCAGCCAGACATGAAGTATGGCATGAATACAGCTCTCGTTGTTAAAGACAGTTCATTTTGTGATTCTAAACAGAATATTACAGTATGTGTAGTAGCATCTTGATGTACTTTTAGGTAATGTGATTGGTTGTCCACATTGTATTGTTAAATGTGTGTGAAATGAAGTTACAGGTGGTTTTACAGATATATGTTGGCTTATAATCACTGTATTCAAATCGCCCTGCGTCCGTGGTCCGTCGTCCGTCCGTCCGTCCGTCCCTCCCTCCGTCCGTCCGTCCGTCCGTCCGTCCGTCCGTAAACAATTCTTGTTATCGCTAATCCTCAGAAAGTACTGAAGGGATCTTTCTCAAATTTCATATGTAGGTTCCCCTTGGTGCGTAGTTATGCATATTGCATTTTGGGACCGATCGGAAAACAACATGGCCGACAGGCAGCCATCTTGGATTTTGACCATTGAAGTTTGTTATCGCTATTTCTGAGAAAGTACTGAAGGGATCTTTCTCAAATTTCATATGTAGGTTCCCCTTGGTGCGTAGTTATGCATATTGCATTTTGGGACCGATCGGAAAACAACATGGCCGACAGGCAGCCATCTTGGATTTTGACCATTGAAGTTTGTTATCGCTATTTCTGAGAAAGCACCGAAGGGATCTTTCTTAAATTTCATATGTAGGTTCCCCTTGGTGCCTAGTTATGCATATTGCATTTTGGGACCGATCGGAAAACAACATGGCCGACAGGCAGCCATCTTGGATTTTGATCATTGAAGTTTGTTATCGCTATTTCTGAGAAAGTACTGAAGGGATCTTTCTCAAATTTCATATGTAGGTTCCCCTTGGTGCCGTAGTTATGCATATTGCATTTTGGGACCGATCGGAAAACAACATGGCCGACAGGCAGCCATCTTGGATTTTGATCCATTGAAGTTTGTTATCGCTATTTCTGAGAAAGTACTGAAGGGATCTTTCTCAAATTTCATATGTAGGTTCCCCTTGGTGCGTAGTTATGCATATTGCATTTTGGGACCGATCGGAAAACAACATGGCCGACAGGCAGCCATCTTGGATTTTGACCATTTGAAGTTTGTTATCGCTATTTCTGAGAAAGTACTGAAGGGATCTTTCTCCAATTTCATAGGTAGGTTCCCCTTGGTGCTTAGTTATGCATATTGCATTTTGAGACCAATCAGAAAACAACATGGCCGACAGGCAGCCATCTTGGATTTTGACAATTGAAGTTTGTTATTGATAATTCTCAGAAAGCACTGAAGGGATCTTCCTGAAATTTCATATGTAGGTTCCCCTTGGTGCCTGGTTATGCATATTGTATTTTGAGACTAATCAGAAAACAACATGGCCGACAGGCAGCCATCTTGGATTTTGACCATTGAAGTTTGTTATCGCTATTTCTGAGAAAGTACTGAAGGGATCTTTCTCAAATTTCATATGTAGGTTCCCCTTGGTGCGTAGTTATGCATATTGCATTTTGGGACCGATCGGAAAACAACATGGCCGACAGGCAGCCATCTTGGATTTTGACCATTGAAGTTTGTTATCGCTATTTCTGAGAAAGCACCGAAGGGATCTTTCTCAAATTTCATATGTAGGTTCCCCTTGGTGCCTAGTTATGCATATTGCATTTTGGGACCGATCGGAAAACAACATGGCCGACAGGCAGCCATCTTGGATTTTGATCATTGAAGTTTGTTATCGCTATTTCTGAGAAAGTACTGAAGGGATCTTTCTCAAATTTCATATGTAGGTTCCCCTTGGTGCGTAGTTATGCATATTGCATTTTGGGACCGATCGGAAAACAACATGGCCGACAGGCAGCCATCTTGGATTTTGACCATTGAAGTTTGTTATCGCTATTTCTGAGAAAGTACTGAAGGGATCTTTCTCCAATTTCATAGGTAGGTTCCCCTTGGTGCTTAGTTATGCATATTGCATTTTGAGACCAATCAGAAAACAACATGGCCGACAGGCAGCCATCTTGGATTTTGACAATTGAAGTTTGTTATTGATAATTCTCAGAAAGCACTGAAGGGATCTTCCTGAAATTTCATATGTAGGTTCCCCTTGGTGCCTGGTTATGCATATTGTATTTTGAGACTAATCAGAAAACAACATGGCCGACAGGCAGCCATCTTGGATTTCGAAAATTGAAACTGGTTATTGCTATTTCTAAGAAACTAATGAAGGGATCTTCCTGAAATTTCATATGTAGGTTCCCCAAGGTGCCTAGTTATGCATATTGTATTTTGAGACCAATCGGAAAACAACATGGCCGACAGGCAGCCATCTTGGATTTTGACAATTGAAGTTTGTTATCGCTATTTCTCAGAAAGTACTGAAGGAATCTTTCTCAAATTCCATATATAGGTTCCATTTGGTGCCTTAATCTTAACTTTTATATATAGGTTTCCCTTGTTTGAAAAGTACTAGAGGTTTCTTCTGAATTTACACAGATTAGTAAGACTTAGAAGAAGAGAAAAGTAGAGAAAAGATCAATCTGACATGGAACCTATGAAGAACATTCAATGGTGGGCGCCAAGATCCCTCTGGGATCTCTTGTTTATGGTACACAACTCTATCAAAAGTTATACAATGTAGTAGAAAAGTACATGTATGTACCAGGTATTTATTGTTTCGCTACTGATTTTCTTTTCAAAATGTATATCACTATTTTTTCTTGACATCATTTTATCCTCTAAAATAGTGAAAAAGAGAATTGATGATCAGTTAAAATAACTTTGATATTAATTTTGTCCAGTACAAATATTTCTGTATTGATTACAGGATGTGTTACAAGATTTTGCTGCCTCTGCACTTCAAGTGATGGACACGCCATATGACAATAGGTAAGTATACACTACAGCTGTGTCTTTTTCTGATTAATCTTTTTCTTTTAACTAGAACTCCTTTTATTTCCATACTTCACAAAGTTCTTTACCTTGCTATCTAATTTTTTAATTTCTTCAACTTAAAAGCAACATTCATGTTGCAACAACTCATTGTTTGATCTTCATATCTCTATATATACATAAGGGGGACACAGTGGCCGAGAAGTTAAGGTGTCCCGACACTTTAACACTAGCCCTCCACCTCTGGGTTTCGAGTTTGAAACCTACGTGGGGCAGTTGCCAGGTACTGACCGTAGGCCGGTGGTTTTTCTCCGGGTACTCCGGCTTTTCTCAACCTTCAAAACCTGGCACGTCCTTAAATGACCCTGGCTGTTAATAGGACTTTAAACAAAAACAAACAAACAAAAAACTATATGTACATGTACTTAACAAGAGTGCATCAAAACATCACAATGTATATCACAGTAGACTTTTCTGCTTATTAACTGTACCAGTAACTTGGAATGATAGTTGAGTATTTCATCAAACTCCTAGCCATTAGAGCTTAATTATACCCCCTGCAACGAAGTTAGGGGGGGGGGGGGGTATACTGGAATAACCTTGTCCGTCCGTCCGTCCGTCCGTCCGTCTGTCTGTCACAAAATTTGTCCGGCTATGCATTCGCTCATTTCTTTATGGATTTCACTCAAATTTGGTATATAGTTAGAAGACCATATGAACTTGTGTCCCCTGAAGTGATTTTGCGATTTAGCCCTTTTTAACAGAGTTATGCCCCTTTTTCATACAAAATATGTCTTAATTTTGTCCGGCTTTGCATTCACTTAGTTTTTGATGGATTTTCTTGAAACTTTATACAGAGTTGAAAGATGGCGTGAAGTTGTGTCTCCAGTAACGGCTTCTTCCGAAAAAAACCTTTTTACAGAGTTATGCCCCTTTATGTAAAAAATGGTTACTAGCTTGTCCGGCTATGCATTTGCTTTGTTTTCAATGGATTTTCTTGAAATTTTTTACACAGTTGAAGGACTGCATGCACTTGTGCCTCCAGTAAATGTTTTTTCCGAAAAAATGCTTTTTACATAGTTATGCCCCTTAATTTGAAAAATGGTTATGATTTTGACCAGTTATGCATTTCCTCAGTTTTCACAAAATTGGTGTATAGTTAAAAGACCATATGGTGTTGTGACTTTCCCCAAGTAGTCCTTTTAAATAAATTATGCCACTTTAGCCCTTTTTAACAGAGTTATGCCCCTTTTTCATACAAAATGTGTCATAATTTTGTCCGGCTATGCATTCACTTAGTTTTTGATGGATTTTCTTGAAACTTTATACAGAGTTGAAGGATGGCATGAAGTTGTGTCTCCAGTAACGGCTTCTTCCGAAAAAAACCTTTTTACAGAGTTATACCCCTTTATGTAAAAAATGGTTACTAGCTATGCATTTGCTTTGTTTTCAATGGATTTTACTAAAATTTGGTATGTAGTTAGAGGACCCTATGAGGCTTAGCTCTATGCAAAGATTTTGCCGAATTACCAGTTCTAATAGAGTTAGGCCCCTTTTTCTTTAAAACAAGCAAAATTTTGTTCGGCTATGCATTCACTTAGTTTTTACCTAAACATAGAACATGTCTGATTTGGTTATAGTACCATAAATAGGCAGCTTCACAAAGTATCCAAACCAATCATGGAAAAGCGGGGGGTATTCTTGTCACGCCCTCGGTGACAGCTCTAGTTGAAATTTGCCCTCAACTATAGTATATCTCGATTAATATTGGTCATCAATCATACATTGTTGTAATGGAATTGTTATTTCTGTTTGTAGCACGGCTGAGACTATGCCTACAGTCCTCTATGAATTCCCAAATGGCTACAACCAAGACTTCGGATCAGAGAAGTTCAAATTATCAGAAGGTCTCTTCGACCCCTCAGTGATTAAGGTTATTATTTGTTTTGCATTATCTCTTCCATCTACCGCCCCTACTGTGACCAATGTTAAATTGTACAATAAACCTCTGGTCATTTCAAATCGGCAGACAGTTCAAACCTGGGTTTTTTTCAATAAAATAATTATTTTTTAGCTAGTGTTATTTCGAATTCTGGCTGTTAGTAACTGGCACTATTTTGGATAATTCAAATTAGTCAATTGAAGAATGTAAATTTAATTTTTTTTTCCCGGTGAAATATTTAATTTTGTTCGAACTGAACGAAAGTTTACAGGTATATGATTTTGAAATATGGGAGACAAAGTATTTGTCTGGATCATTATGGAGATATTGTTTAGAATATTTATCTAAAATTCAGTCTATCATCACATGACTGTTTTATCCTTCAGTAAATTACCCATATCATATTCTTACGGTGTTGATTTTGATGTTGATCCAACAACATCACGTTATACATTACTGTACATGTATATGACAGCTTTGCATTGTGGCATCAAATCATTTTTATGGCATAGATGGAGTTAACATGTAAATGTTGAACAATAGTAAAATATTAAGGTATTAGTCACAGTTACGGATCATATCTCTCATTAAGTAAGAAATGAAATGTTATAATGTAAATCCTGTGTATTTGTAGGACCTGCCGAGCGGAAACACAATGTTAAGTGCGGGACATGTTGTGACCACCAGTGTTGGCATGTGTGACATTGATATACGACCAGTAAGTTGATTATTTGTGTACAGTAATATTGTATTAAGATAATAGTCCTTTTAAGGTTTAAGAAATAATTAATATGGCAGGATTGAGTTCAGTATTCAAAGCTTATAAGTTTTTGAGGTATTATTGTTAAAGATGACCCTTGACTCGCCACAATGACATTCATGGGCAGATGATTCTAGTGCTTTAATTGGCTGTGAAGTCTGAATTGAATAGTAAATTAGTTTCACATTTAACTGTATTTTGTATTTTCTCATATCAAGATAAAATGAAAATGTTTTTTTTTTCCTTCAAATTCAGTGTACTATTTTTGAAAAAAAATGAATTCAATGTTTTCTGCTTCATGTAAATATTCTCCATAAAACTCCTTCGTTCTATGTACTATGATTGAAGAAATTGTCATGCAGGGCTCAAAGTGGCGCCTATTTTAGTGGCCATGGCGCCTTAAATTTACCATTTGCGACCAGTTATTGGCTTATAAGGTGCCTGCATGGCCACTAAAAAAATTGTAAACTTTTGATTTGGTTAATCTTCCAGATGTTGCAGTCAATGCTAAAATGACGTTCACAATAGAAAAAGTTAGCGAGATGTTCTACTGATCTAAAGAATTAAAAAAAAAATTAATTTTAAGACAACTAGGCCGGGCGACTAACTTTTCCAATTGGCCCCTAGATTTCATGACTTGGTAGCCAAATAGTCCACTTGGTAAAACTATCCACTTTGAGCCCTGTCGTGATAATGATCTCAACCTGATCATAGTGACAAAGCCTTTATTTTATTGGGAAGTGTCAGTTGTGTTGTGGTACTTACTGGATGTATATTATAATGTATCTTTTTTCTCTGTAGAGTCTGTACAGTAGTGTGATAGTCGTGGGAGGCAACAGTCTGATTGCTGGGTTCACAGAACGACTAAACCGTGATCTGGGGACCAAAACACCACCAGTAAGTACTTCAGATTCTCTAATGACAATGTGGCTGGTGGCTGATTTGACTAATTAGGTACAAAATCATACATATTTAGATGTAGCTATAGAACATCATGTTCTACACATTATCATATTCTGGTGGTCATTGATCAAGGTTAAAAGATCAAAGTACTTTTACCCCTTCAAATAACCTTTGACTAGAGCTGTCATCGTTACAAACGATATTGATGTAGTAACGATTCTCATCTTCCACTAAGATATCGATTTATACTTCAGAATATCGATACAAAGGTATACAACTGTGGTAAAATTTATATATGATGATAAAATGATTATTTTCCAGGATCTGTTCTCGCTATTCGAGAGCAGCCATTTGCCGACTGTGTTATATAATACACAAAACAACCACTCTCCAGATTTATAAAAACTACAAATCATCTCTGTTTTTTTTCAACACAGATTGACAATTCCTGTTGTAAAAATATTCAATGTTGCAAACAAATGAGAACAATGAATAAAAACGATCTTAAGAACATATCGCAATATTTTCCTTTCGATATATATTGATACTCATAACTCATATCAATGACAGCTCTACATTTGACCCCATCTATTTATGTTTGAAACCTGTCATAGGGTCCAACAAATTTGTTTTTCAAATGGCAAGACATTAATTATTTCTTTTGTCTTGACTGAACCAGTGGAGTGTGTAGGGTATTTTTTGCATGTATCTAATGGTAGCGAAAAACATTGCCAGTGCCAGTTGTCTGTCACTTCCCTTGTTATTGAGTTAGCTTTTAATTGATCTATCATGGTGAAAATTAACCAGACATTATCAATTGAATCAGCATGGTGAATCACAGAGCTTGTGAATCATGACTGATCCTAGGGTTTGTAAATAGTGCTGTAAATATCATTGTGACTGGCTGTAAAGTAAACAGTGCTGTAAATATCATTGTGACTGGCTGTAAAATCTACAGTTAAGTGTTGATATTGTCTCCTTTTTGATCTTCTTGGATATTGAAATAAAAAAAAAATTAAAAATTGTTAAAAATTGCAAATGGAATATTTTTATGATTTTCACAAAAATTACTCAATATATAAATAACCCAATATATATTGGGTAATCTCCCAGGGCTATAAGCAGATGTATCATTTACTGCATGGCCAAGCATAATAGCCATGATATAGAGTAACACATGTACATAACCTACATTTTCACGTTTAAACTAGAATAATGTAAATTTGTACAAAAAATTATAGTCTACATTTGGTGATGCTGCTGTTATGGCTGATGTTTCCACTGGTAAGCCATAAACTATAAAATAGCCACCAGTGCTCCAGATAGCCTTGGTGAATGCATATTTACGAACAATTCTTCGCAAATTACGCAGGCAAAATACTCATACTTGCATCAATAATGCAGGCAAAATCTGAATACTTTCGTCAGGCTTGGACACCAATTTTTAGCAGATTATAATTCATATCACAGTTACGCTTGTCAGATAAGCGTGTTATTGTAAAGCGTTTATATGATCATGAATAGTAGCAAAAAATGGCCCTTTCCAAGCAAAAACCATTTCTGCATGTGGTTTTTACAGAAGGGAATAGAGTCTGAAAAGGAGTCAAAACATATATAACAAAGAAATAACAAGTTATAGGTATGAACAATTACTGAACTTTATCTAAACATGAAAAGATTGATTCACGGACCTAATGTTACCCCAACATGGATGAGAAGTATAAATATAAGGTCAATTTTTTAGATGTGCCTTGTATGTACATAACAATTTTAATCTGAAATGAATGTCACGTTTTGATTTTTAGAAAGACAAAGTCTTTATAAAATATAGTCCAAATGTGACGAGAATTTTTAGATCACATTTCTGCTATTGCTAAAAACACTTGAATTAAACAAAAGCCAACAAAACTTAATTAATCCTTGTCGACTTGTTATATATCCTAGATATATGTATTGTAATATGAACACTAAACTATAACCTTCCATATCAATAGCAAATGTATTGAGAATTGTGAGAAGTAAAAGTTATATTTTTGAAGATAAAGGTACACTCCACTTAAGATACGAGTGAAAAAAAAACAGCATTTTCCTGAGGTATGATTAAAAACCTCACCTGTTCAAAAGTTATCTGGAGCACTGAACCACGTATGACAAAATAACACACCCTTGGTATGGATGAGTTCCATTTGAAACCACTTACCAGGTACTTGAAGATGACTTAACCATTATAGATTTTGTAAGGGAAGTAACTCTAACAGTCTTCCAGGATTTATGTAAATTTGGCTGGAATGAAGGGGAATAACTCTAACTATTGTTTGCTTTATAGAATTTATCTGAATGCATGGGGAAGGTAGTCTTTATCAGTTATTTTATGATGTGTTTTTGAGATTCCAATGAGAAATGTTTTCAGAAAAAGAGTAATTTGATATATTGTGAAACACTTGATATTTGAGGCACGTACCTATATTTCTGATATGAATATTTATGTGATTTGGGACACACTTGATATTTGGTGGGAGTGTGTATATTTCGAAAGTGAAGATTTTAATCAGAAGCAACAAACTATCTTTGTTGTTGATATAGTGTATTTATTTTTTCAGATAGTTAATTGATGATTTTGGATGGAAACAGAAAAACTATTTTCCCAGAATGTTTTTTTTTAATTCTTTATCATTTTCTGAAAATTTTACTAAATATCTTGCATATCAAGACTTTTAGAGACTTTCAACGATACCTGTTTAATTCTATAGCATGAACTCATTAGAAGTTGTATATATATGTAGACATTTTCAAATAAAATGTGATGCAAAAACAAGGCAGCTGTATATTGTATGAGAAGTGTGCTCGTTTTTGAGTCTGTCATGTTCAGATTTCACAGAAATACACACTCATTTATGCTGTCTATAAAGAGGAGTTAACTGATTATGAATATAATATTTGAATGTAATAACATGATTTGAGACCTAGGTCAACTTAAAAATCGTTTTGATATTAGAGTTACAAAGATGTACACAAAGCACAAAGACAGTGATACAGAGTCTGGATTAGTCAGACCATTTTATTGTATTTGTACCAGACAGTGATACAAAGTCTGGATTAGTCAGACAGTGATACACTGAGTTTGGAATAGTCAGACAGTGATACAGAGTCTGGATTAGTCAGACCATTTTATTGTACTTGTACCAGACAGTGATACAGAGTCTGGATTAGTCAGACAGTGATACAGAGTCTGGATTAGTCAGACAGTGATACAGGGTCTGGATTAGTCAGACCATTTTATTGTATTTGTACCAGACAGTGATACAGAGTCTGGATTAGTCAGACAGTGATACAGAGTCTGGATTAGTCATACCATTTTATTGTACTTGTACCAGACAGTGATACAAAGTCTGGATTAGTCAGACCATTTTATTGTATTTGTACCAGACAGTGATACAGAGTCTGGATTAGTCAGACAGTGATACAGAGTCTGGATTAGTCAGACAGTGATACAGTCTGGATTAGTCAGACAGTGATACAGAGTCTGGATTAGTCAGACAGTGATACAGAATCTGGATTAGCCAGACAGTGATACACAGTCTGGATTAGTCAGACCATTTTATTGTACTTGTACCAGACAGTGATACAGAGTCTGGATTAGTCAGACAGTGATACAGAGTCTGGATTAGTCAGACAGTTATCGATACAGAGGCTGGATTAGCCAGACAGTGATACCGAGTCTGGATTAGTCAGACAGTGATACAGAGTCTGGATTAGTCAGACCATTTTATTGTACTTGTACCAGACAGTGATACAGAGTCTGGATTAGTCAGACCATTTTATTGTACTTGTACCGGACAGTGATACAGAGTCTGGATTAGTCAGACAGTGATACAGAGTCTGGATCAGTCAGACAGTGATACAGAGTCTGGATTTGTCAGACCATTTTATTGTACTTGTACCAGACAGTGATACAGAGTCTGGATTAGTCAGACCATTTTATTGTACTTGTACCAGACAGTGATACAGAGTCTCGATTAGTCAGACCATTTTATTGTACTTGTACCAGACAGTGATACAGAGTCTGGATTAGTCAGACCATTTTATTGTACTTGTACCAGACAGTGATACAGAGTCTGGATTAGTCAGACAGTGATACAGAGTCTGGATCAGTCAGACAGTGATACAGAGTCTGGATTAGTCAGACAGTGATACAGAGTCTGGATTAGTCGGACAGTGATACAGAGTCTGGATTAGTCAGACCATTTTATTGTACTTGTACCAGACAGTGATACAGAGTCTGGATTAGTCAGACAGTGATACAGAGTCTGGATTAGTAAGACCATTTTATTGTACTTGTACCAGACAGTGATACAGAGTCTGGATTAGTCAGACATTAATACAGAGTCTAGATTAGTCAGACCATTTTACTGTACAAGTACAAGATAGGGACGCAGTCTGGATTAGTCAGACCATTTTATTGTCAAATTAGTGATAAATTATAAACGGAGAATTCAAATCAGTGTTTTGTAAAGTTGGTAATATTCATGGGGGATTTAATTTTGCTACATTTGTATATTCATTTTAGTTTGATAAAGTAGCATAATAAATATCCAGTGAATATTTATCTACACACCAGTATATAGAGGTATTCACTGTAGAAATTTTACATGGCAGAGCTCTATGAAGTTAAATATCTGCAAACTAGATCCGACCGAGAAAAGCATGAAATATTTGACCAGCTGTGAAATACCAGGAATGCATTTTACACTTTACAGCAAATTCAAATAGCTTGTAGACTCCATAGAAATTAGCTGGGTCTGTTAACATTGTGATATGTTTGGTTCAGAGCATGAGACACCAGAAGACTGAAATACTACAACGGTTTGTATAACGAACTACACTGGGTTTTTTTTTCGCTGCAATATACAAGAGGTTGTGGTAAACATTTGTTTAGTGTTTTTAAGCTTGTGACCTTCATCAAATTTGAATTTGTTTTATTCTGGAAATATTCTACACATTGTGTCTTGCAGGTCTTCTTACCATGCAATGAAAAAAATACATAATGTGGGTGAGAGTCGGGGAAAAGAAAGGTGGTAATTAAGTGTTGCTATTAACTGATACATCTGATTGGTTTACTTGTATCATTGTCTTATACAAAGAAGACCTGTGAACAATCCTTAATCTGGAGGAGGTTTTGGTTTGGTTTGTTTTTGTTTAACGTCCTATTAACAGCCAGGGTCATTTAAGGACGTGCCAGGTTTTGGAGGTGGAGGAAAGCCGGAGTACCCGGAGAAAAACCACCGGCCTACGGTCAGTACTTGGCAACTGCCCCACGTAGGTTTCGAACTCGCAACCCAGAGGTGGAGGGCTAGTGTTAAAGTGTCGGGACACCTTAACCACTCGGCCGCCGCGGCCCCTTTCTGCAGGAGAGACACTTTGGTTACCTCTTTGATCTACAGGAGGGACACTTTGGTTACCTCTTTGATCTACAGGAGGGACACTTTGGTTACCTCTGGTTAATCTACAGGAGGGACACTTTGGTTAACTCTGGGTAATCTACAGGAGGGACACTTTGGTTACCTCTTTGATCTACAGGAGGGACACTTTGGTTACCTCTGGGTAATCTACAGGAGGGACACTGGTTACCTCTTTGATCTACAGGAGGGACACTTTGGTTACCTCTTTGATCTACAGGAGGGACACTTCTGTTACCTCTTTGATCTACAGGAGGGACACTTTGGTTACCTCTTTGATCTACAGGAGGGACACTTTGGTTACCTCTTTGATCTACAGGAGGGACACTTTGGTTACCTCTTTGATCTACAGGAGGGATACTTTGGTTACCTCTGGGTAATCTACATGAGGGACACTGGTTACCTCTTTGATCTACAGGAGGGACACTTTGGTTACCTCTTTGATCTACAGGAGGAACACTTTGGTTACCTCTGTTTAATCTACAGGAGGGACACTTTGGTTACCTCTGGGTAATCTACAGGAGGGACACTTTGGTTACCTCTTTGATCTACAGGAGGGACACTTTGGTTACCTCTTTGATCTACAGGAGGGACACTTCGGTTACCTCTTTGATCTACAGGAGGGACACTTCGGTTACCTCTTTGATCTACAGGAGGGACACTTACCTCTTTGATCTACAGGAGGAACACTTTGGTTACCTCTTTGATCTACAGAAGGGACACTTTGGTTACCTCTTTGATCTACAGGAGGGACACTTTGGTTACCTCTTTGATCTACAGGAGGGACACTTTGGTTACCTCTTTGATCTACAGGAGGGACACTTTGGTTACCTCTGGTTAATCTACAGGAGGGACACTTTGGTTACCTCTGGGTAATCTACAGGAGAGACACTTTGGTTACCTCTGGGTAATCTACAGGAGGGACACTTTGGTTACCTCTTTGATCTACAGGAGGGACACTTTGGTTACCTCTGTGTAATCTACAGGAGTGACACTTTGGTTACCTCTTTGTAATCTACAGGAGGGACACTTTGGTTAACTCTTTGATCTACAGGAGGGACACTTTGGTTACCTCTTTGATCTACAGGAGGGACACTTTGGTTACCTCTTTGATCTACAGGAGGGACACTTTGGTTACCTCTTTGATCTACAGGAGTGACACTTTGGTTACCTCTTTGATCTACAGGAGGGACACTTTGGTTACCTCTTTGATCTACAGGAGGGACACTTTGGTTACCTCTTTAATCTACAGGAGGGACACTTTGGTTACCTCTTTGATATACAGGAGGGACACTTTGGTTACCTCTGGGTAATCTACAGGAGGGACACTTTGGTTACCTCTTTGATATACAGGAGGGACACTTTGGTTACCTCTTTGATCTACAGGAGGGACACTTTGGTTACCTCTGGGTAATCTTCAGGAGGGACACTTTGGTTACCTCTGGGTAATCTACAGGAGGGACACTTTGATTACCTCTTGTGATAATATGTAGCGGGATACATCAGGCATTTTCTGTCTCAAAATTTGCTCGTATGGGTCATCATCTCACGTCTTGACAGGGTCATATATCACAATACAACTATGTCAGGAAATTCAAATACTTTTTTCTTCCTGTCATCAACAACATCGATATCACACAAATAAAGAAGTAAAATGTTATACACATGTACATGTATATCAAAATATGACATTTCTGTTCAAACAATTTTATAAAATTCATTTTACCCTAATTGATTTGAAAGTGAATGCTAATATCATCTTGCTATGTACTCATTGTGTCATGACTGATATTATAGTCTTATGTTGAAGATGTAGGTATTTGAAGAGCTATAGAGTAAAGAAATACCAGTTGTTATGACTGTCTCAACAACAAGGTGTGATGTATACTTATTTGTGTTTGTAAGCTAGGTTCACCACCTAATCAACCGTCAGGGTTAGTTTGTGGAGGAGATCTTGTAGTAGCTGGTGGCTACCTATCACAGAACAACATATGGAAAATACATTGCATGTTATACAGCACAATTTGGGTACAGTGTCTTGGCAAAGGACACAAACTTTGATAGCACACAATACCTATATAGAGTATTATAATTTGTATTGTATTTTGATTTATATCTGTCTTGATCAGTTACTAAAACGGCTCTGACTGGTCCAATGTACAACACTTCCCATTCATACCTGGTTAGACAATTAAAATATGCATTAAAATACCTGTATACTATTCTTAAAAAGGAGAAAATGAGAATGAAATGCCACTAGTCTGCCTGTAATGTACCCTATAAGAGAGGTGGGGCTCATCTATAACACAACACTGGAGACACCATTCAACCACACCCAAAATTAGCAGCCATTTGTTAACACTGAACCCTAATTATTCTCGTCTTATCAGCTTCTAGTGACTGATTTATGTGTTTTTTTTAGTTTCAAAGAACAAGAATTTATTCATTCTCAATTGGAAACCATTTGATTGCTTCAACAATTTAAATTCGTTTGAAGGATTTAAAAGGTCTAAAATTGTCATTTACTTTTTTTTTAGAAAAGGAATGTAATCCTATTATTATTCAAAAGGCTTTATTCAGCACAAATCATCTTATAACATGAAATGTTTGTGCTCACTTTGTTTTCCGACGTGATATAACCATCAACTGCTCCTATACTAATAACCTAAGTTAAATATAATAATATTATATAACTTATTGTAGTTTTTACTAATAGCCTGGTTAATTATATAAAATTCCCATTGAAGTTTGTACTCATAACCTGGTTAATTATATATTACTGATTATAGTATATACTAATAACCTGGCTACCTATATATAACTGATTGTAGTTTGTATCAATAACCAGGTTAACTGATTGTAGTTTTAATTAATAAATAACCTGGTTTATTGTATTTATATGATTTTAAGCTTGTGTTTATCATCAGATTTGAATTTGTTTTAATCTGGCAATATTTTACTCAATGTGCCTTGAAGGTCTTTTTACCATTGTCAGGTTTGTTCAAATAACCTGGTTTACTGTAAAATAACTAGTTAAAGTTGATTCAAATAACCTGGTTTACTGTAAACTAACTAGTTAAAGTTGATTCAAATAACATGGTTTACTGTAAACTAACTAGTTAAAGTTGATTCAAATAACCTGGTTTACTGTAAAATAACTAGTTAAAGTTAATTCAAATAACATGGTTTACTGTAAACTAACTAGTTAAAGTTGATTCAAATAACCTGGTTTACTGTAAGATAACTAGTTAAAGTTGATTCAAATAACATGGTTTACTGTAAACTAACTAGTTAAAGTTGATTCAAATAACCTGGTTTACTGTAAAATAACTAGTTAAAGTTTAAAAAATAACCTTGCATGGAAGGACCAGTAAATGGTGTTTAGGTGGCTTGATTATATATAAATTAGTTGCCTTAATTATCATATGTTCATGTGGTCATATGTCATTAGTGTTGCCAAACGTATGCATCCTCTAAAAAAAAAAAAAGGCGGGAGACACAGGGTTAGTATTGAGCCATAGAGTATGTAGAAATGACAGGTTATTTCAAATAAATGTCTTTGACCCAATTTCAAGTTTAGAGGTATCAAAGTAAAAAATTCTTCTGCATAACCAAGAAGTCCAGAGTGCACATTTGCACAGAAAAATATGGAAATGGCTTGAATAAAATGTAGGAATCTTCACTGTTTTAATACAAAAATGGACAAAATGAATTGATATTTACTTTTCAATTACAAATAAATTTGTCTATGATGATTGAGAATCTTAGAAAACCCTGAACCAATTAATTTACTAGTTATGTTTAATTTCTATCACTGGCTGTTAATTGTCAACCAATACATATAAATTAAACCTGTCTCCACCGGGAAGCTTGAGAAATCCTGCACCAATTAATTTACTGATAATGTTTAATTTCTTGAGTGCAATAACTGATTAATTACATTGAGCCACCAATATTTTAGCTCTTATCAGATGAATTTGTGAAATGTTTCTGCAGACAGAGGTATCTGTACTTAGTATTTAAGGCGATCCAATGCACTGTCTATACATCTCCTTATCATGTGGAACAGTAGGGAACCAGCCAATTTGTTGTGCGGCACCGTTCTTCACCAGCCTATCTTGTCAAACTAAAAGACTTTATGGAGTTTCATTTTTGTACAGGTAATAGAAGCTTTTTGCTAACATTTATGTACAGCGTCTACATTTCCTTGGAATAGATGATACATCTTTATCACAAAGCTCCATGTACTGTTGGTATTTTGAGAAACATTTTATAAAAAACTCTGTCAGATTTGGGTTGTGCAGGGCACATTTATGAGTTGTCTACATTTGATATGTATGATGCATAGGTTTTTATCAAAATGTTATTGATAAGAGTTTTACATTGGATTGTTGAGATATGAAGCTAATTGAAATGAATTAAGCGTGTATGTGAGTTGTATAAAACTTCTATGGCACATCAGTTTTAATTTATGGACACATTTCCATAATATTAAAACTTAAGGCACAGAAAAACTAGCATGTGATGGACTCCTCTCTATCTCAGAAAAATATTTATTTTTTGTCCCTCTGCACAAAGGGACAGGAGCCAGACTGAAGTGTTGCACAACGATGTTAAGAAGTTAGAATTTAGAATGAATCATTATTTAACATTGTACTTAAACAGTTAAACAACTGTACAATTTTTGCTTAAATCTACTTGACATTCAGGTGAATTTAGACTTTCCATTAACATTAAGAAGATGCAAATTGCTATTTCAAGCCAATTAGGTATTGGTGGCTAGATCATATAACTAAATAAACCAAGATGCAGAAAGAAATAAGAAATACTCCAAAAACATAAAAAAAATTGTAGATTTTAAGATTTGGTAATAACTTCTTCAGAAAGTTTGATTGACTTGACATTCTGAACATATCATATAGTTAACATATAAAATACATTTAATCAGAATATTTTGAATTTAGAGAGTCTGGGGGTGGAACGGTGAGACAGGAAATTCAGTGGAATTCTCATTCATTATAAAAACAGCTTCTGTGATAATGTGCAGATGCTGCAAACAAACATTTGTGACTGATTCTGAGGTTGTTTACAGGTCGGATGTTTCATCTCGCTAGCAGATCCGGGTATAACCTGTCATTCACAAAGGGGGATAACTTAAAAATCTTCCCCAAAAAACTGATAATGGGAAGGTGTTTTTTGGTTAGATAGGGTGTACCAAATTCGTGTTTAAATGGTTGTTGATATTCTCCGTTTGTTGTAGTCTTTCATACATTATTCATTGTTTTTTCAGAGCATGAGATTGAAGATCATATCAGCCACAGGCACGGCCGAGAGGCGATTCAGCAGTTGGATTGGAGGATCAATCTTGGCGTCTTTGGTAAGTTTCCCTGTACTCTCCACCAATCAGTGTTGTTTATCAATGTTAGTTTGTATGTTACATGTCGAGGTGGTACCAGTTTATCAGGTGTGATGTCCAGTTGACATGACAGTCATTTGTTACAGTTGGTAACCCACACACGTTTGATGTATGGCAATTATTTATGTTTTATTGGCACTCTTTTGTGAGTCTCTATGTAATTGGTGCACACCGCATGCAGGTACATCCTACAGTGATCACTTTGTCTGTTATACATCTCAGTCCTTTCCTATCTTTTTAATTTCTATGCTTTATAGTTTGTTTAAATACAAGTTTCTTTTATTGATACAATTTTATTTGTATGTACAATGTTCAAAGTTTAAGACAGCATTTAGATTACAGGAAACATCAACAATTAGCAAACTACCCTCTGCTTGACAGTTTCTGTGTCATTCTTCATTACATGTATCAGTCCTCAACCGGTGAAACCAAGGAGATAGGTCATTCTTCATTACATGTATCAGTCCTCAACCGGTGACACCAAGGAGATAGGTCATTCTTCATTACATGTATCAGTCCTCCACCGGTGAAACCAAGGAGATAGGTCATTCTTCATTACATGTATCAGTCCTCCACCGGTGAAACCAAGGAGATAGGTCATTCTTCATTACATGTATCAGTCCTCAACCGGTGAAACCAAGGAGATAGGTTTACTCTCCGTCCGTCTTGTACTTGAGGGATTTTTATCAAACTTTACACAATTATGAAGGATCATAATATAATTATCTTGGACATGTTTGCCTTTCAGGGTTGTTAGGTCAAGGTCAAGGTCACTTTTAATAATATTAGTAAAATAGAAGTTTCTTTAAAAATCATTACAGTATACACATGTAATTGCTTCAGCAATACTCAGTATGCTTTTTTCCCCTAACATTTTATTAGCACAGTATGTTCAATATTTGTAGATTAAGATTTTAAAGTTCAGTTTAGAGTGAAATCTTCAAAATTACCTTATTATTCTACACTCTGACTGGTTAACATTTGCAATTGGTTTGTGTCTCTGATAGGTCATTTCTATTGGTTGCTGTCTATGATAGGTCATTTCTATTGGTTGTTGTCTATGATAGGTCATTTCTATTGGTTGATGTCTATGATTGGTCATTTCTGTTGGTTGATGTCTATGATAGGTCATTTCTATTGGTTGTTGTCAATGATATGTCATTTCTATTGGTTGTTGTCTATGATAGGTCATTTTTATTGGTTGTTGTCTATGATAGGTCATTTCTATTGGTTGTTGTCTATGATAGGTCATTTCTATTGGTTGTTGTCTATGATATGTCATTTCTATTGGTTGTCGTCTATGATAGGTTAATTTTTATTGGTTGTTGTCTATGATAGGTCATTTCTATTGGTTGATGTCTTTGATAGGTCATTTCTACTGGTTGATATCTCTTGAAGGTCAATGCCATGATTTTCTGATGAGGTCAAATTAAAGTTCCTGAGTTCAACGCATGTGGGTTAATGTTGCATTTATAATTAAAAAGAACAAAAAACATCATGTTTTAATATAAATTCAATATTTAATGATTTCCCGGTTAGTTCTGTTTGTTTTCTTGATCGGATTTTAATGTTAGGTGTCCAACGTCTTTATCGGGATGTTTTCGTCGTTCCTCGTGTTCTCGCGTGGTCACGTGACCGGCACGAAGGACTACATTAACACTTGGTCGGTAAATATGGCCAGAGCACCCGACCAACGTATTTTGTCGTACAAACAAATATGATACACTTATTCATCGTGCTAAGAAACCGAGAAAAAGTGCTGTACATTCTTCTATTTATTCAAGTATGGTTACATAACGGCGTTATAAACTGGTGTTAATTGAAGAAGTGCCGATTAATTGACTACTTTTTAAGTAATTTTGACGATATTTGTCATTTTCGTAAGAATGTACAGCACTTTTCGTTGTTCTCATACAATTACCTTCACGCTCTTACCTGTTTCATAAGTATTGATTTAGGGTAGTCGGGTGCTCTAGGACGATTCATAGAGCAAGTGTTAATGTTCATTCTCCAATATTGGAACTCTTCAGTGTTTTAAGTATCGAAATCGGCATATAGAAACGAACAAACGTTAATAAACGAATGCAATGGATCGTAATTAATTCAATTAATTATTTACAGATGATTTCCAAAGACATAAGGTATAGTTAGAAGTTTTCGGCTGTACACATGCAAGTTTGTAAATTCGCCACTGTGATGAAACCACCGTCCTCGTCGTTGCCATGACAGCCGATCGAAGCTGCGATCACGAATGCACTGACAAAGTGAAAGTTGAAGTATTTTTCGCAACATGCGGTTTAAACTTAAAATTACAATCACACCTCATATTAATTGGGGTTGTTTAATCATACCTGATCAATTGAATTATCAGAAAACTAACAAAAACACTAAAAAACACAGAATGAAGCCTTCGTGTCAGGCATTGCAGACACAACGCGGGATCTGTAAACAATGTGACGTCATTGGAATGTACAAGTTGCAACAATGTACAACAATGTATATTTTACATGAATACACTAATGAGCAACAAAACGGGACGCAACATTAACCCACATGCGAAGTCAAAGTTATGTTCACATAGGGTCACAATCCTGTTTTCTTAATTTAATGTTCTAATCATGTCAGCTTGCAAATCTTGAAAAAGAGTTAATTTCCCTGTCTGAAGAGAAAAATTGGAATCCTCAAAGACTGCGAAATTGTAATTATAAGATGAGTTATGTGAACTTACAGACTTTAAAGCTTAGATGTCGGGATCCTGTTGAATGATTAATGTAATTTCCCAGATTTTAAACAATTGGATGAGTCTTAAATTAATTGTCTTTCAGTTTGTGATTGATTTCATGGACCTGGGTGGTTAACGTGCTATGTAATGAGCTGCTAATGAAGTTTCTAAATCTTCTAATGGTGTTATAATTCTGAAACAGCTCAGGTTAATCTACTGAGGGAAAACATAACTTGACACAAGTTTAAACAATTAACCTGCCAAGTGTTAATGTGAGTGGTTCCTCTGAAACCTGCTGTTTACTGGCAATGCAGCATGTCATTGGTTTTGTAATAATTAACATCCTATCTACAGCTATGGTCATTAAATAATGGATCATTGTCTCTGGTAGTTGTCACTACTTTGTGTTATCCTCACTACTTTGTGTTGTCCCTGGTAGTTGTCACTAGTTTGTGTTGTCCCTGGTAGTTGTCACTACTTTGTGTTGTCTTAACTACTTTGTGTTGTCCCTGGTAGTTGTCACAACTTTGTGTCATAGTTGGTAGTTGTCACTAGTTTGTGTTGTCCCTGGTAGTTGTCACTACTTTGTGTTGTCCCTGGTAGTTGTCACAACTTTGTGTCATAGTTGGTAGTTGTCACTACTTTGTGTTGTCCCTGGTAGTTGTCACAACTTTGTGTCATAGTTGGTAGTTGTCACTAGTTTGTGTTGTCCCTGGTAGTTGTCACTAGTTTGTGTTGTCCCTGATAGTTGTCACTAGTTTATGTTGTCCCTGGTAGTTGTCACTACTTTGTGTTGTCCCTGGTATACATAGTTGTCACTACTTTGTGTTGTCCCTGGTAGTTGTCACAACTTTGTGTTGTCCCTGGTAGTTGTCACTATGTCACTAGTTTGTGTTGTCCCTGGTAGTTGTCACTACTTTGTATTGTCCCTGGTAGTTGTCACTACTTTGTGTTGTCCCTGGTAGTTGTCACTACTTTTTATTGTCCCTGGTAGTTGTCACTACTTTGTATTGTCCCTGGTAGTTGTCACTACTTTGTGTTGTCCCTGGTAGTTGTCACTAGTTTGTGTTGTCCCTGGTAGTTGTCACTACTTTGTGTTGTCCCTGGTAGTTGTCACTACTTTGTGTTGTCCCTGGTAGTTGTCACTACTTTTTATTCTCCTTGGTAGTTGTCACTACTTTGTATTGTCCCTGGTAGTTGTCACTACTTTGTGTTGTCCCTGGTAGTTGTCACTACTTGGTGTTGTCCCTGGTATACATAGTTGTCACTACTTTGTGTTGTCCCTGGTAGTTGTCACTACTTTGTGTTGTCCCTGGTAGTTGTCACTACTTTTTATTCTCCCTGGTAGTTGTCACTACTTTGTATTGTCCCTGGTAGTTGTCACTAATTTTATTCTCCCTGGTAGTTGTCACTACTCTGTTGTCCCTGGCAGTTGTCACTACTTTGTGTTGTCCCTGGTAGTTGTCACTACTTTGTGTTGTCCCTGGTAGTTGTCACAACTTTGTGTTGTCCCTGGTAGTTGTCACTACTTTGTGTTGTCCCTGGTATACATAGTTGTCACTACTTTGTGTTGTCCCTGGTAGTTGTCAGTACTTCATGTTGCCCCTGGTAGTTGTCACTACTTTATGTTGCCCCTGGTAGTTGTCACTACTTTGTGTTGTCCCTGGTAGTTGTCACTACTTTTTATTCTCCCTGATAGTTGTCACTACTTTGTGTTGTCCCTGGTAGTTGTCACTACTTTGTGTTGTCCCTGATAGTTGTCACTACTTTGTGTTGTCCCTGGTAGTTGTCACTACTTTTTATTCTCCCTGGTAGTTGTCACTACTCTGTTGTCCCTGGCAGTTGTCACTACTTTGTGTTGTCCCTGGTAGTTGTCACTACTTTGTGTTGTCCCTGGTATACATAGTTGTCACTACTTTGTGTTGTCCCTGGTAGTTGTCAGTACTTCATGTTGCCCCTGGTAGTTGTCACTACTTTATGTTGCCCCTGGTAGTTGTCACTACACTGTTTAATCAGTAAACATTACCTAATATAAAAAGTCTCATACAATGTATATCTCATTTGTTTTCACATTTAGTTGTGAGAAAAGTTGAATGTTAACTTTTATTCAACAACCACGAATCTTAAGTATATGAATCATGGACATTCTCTGTAGAGCTAAAACACTTTATTGCTAGAAAAATCAAGTAACATTACAACAAATTTGTAATATTAGTTATGTGTTCCTCTATATTTACAGGGTTCGTTCCAGCAGATGTGGATATCTAAGCAGGAGTATGAAGAGGGAGGCCGCAGCTGTGTGGAACGCAAGTGTCCTTGATAGCCATGTCAAGGTCACAATGGTTGTCTTGATGTAATGTGTCGCAGAAATCAGATTCAGAAACATAAAAGAAAACTTTTCACTTTTCAACTGGATTCTCTTTTGGTTTCTACAATGTGTTCTAAGGAAAATCAACTTGATGAAGTGCTTTACAGAACATTTTTTTTTTTGAAATGATGCAATTTTAGATACTGTTGAAATATTTCCATGGTGCTAAATTGTTAAGATTGTGTTTGGAAAATATTTGTTTTTGCAGATTGGAAACATCCAAAACTCCAGTCAATTTGTACCATGGTAGTTCTCCCATGTCCAAAGATGTTGTTTTTTTTTGTTGTTTTTTTAAGTGGAATTCAACAAACAAAAAATGTTTGTGTTCATAAATTAAAGTGTTTTATAGGGTGTATAAATTGCTTCTGGAATCTCATACTTTCCATCTAGTGCTCTGTCTTTTAAGAAAAGATGTGAATGATTTTTTGATTTTTTTTCATGAGTAAATTCTCAAACATTTAAACTAGAGTTCAGTAGTTCAGTAGGAACTGGAATTTGCTGGGACCAGGAAAGTGTTTTCACTTACTTATGGTTTGACATGTATTGGTACATGTTACTTGAATGTAGAACAATGGTTTGACATCTAGTGATACATGTTAAGTTACACGAAGAACAATTATTTGACATGAATTGATATTGATATGTGTTTGTTAGAATAATAGTGTATCTGGTGTATAGTAATTAATTAAAAATCTCTCAAAATGTGGAAATTCATCTGAACAGATAGTTTCATTACCAGGGAATTGATGCTTGCATGGCACACTTTAGTTTCAATCTTGCAATCTTATCAATTCTAATTATCATAAATCACTGTTCATATATCAAGTCTTCAAAGCAAAAAAGTATAATAAATGGAAAAGAAAAATTACCTCAACTACAGAAATTCCAGTTATTTGTGGGGAATGTCTTAATTTGTTAACTGAAGGGTATATGGGCCATCTAACATTTGTTTCTTTCCAAAATAAGTGTGATTGATCTAATACGTAGTGTAATTTGTAATCCATGAGGTAAGAGTGATATCTTCTAAGAATTCAAAAGAATATGTACTATACATTGATTCTGAAATTCTCAGGTAATATAAAATTCATATTCAGGGGAGATAATCTTGTTCAGGGGAGATAATCCATACATCAGTTACAGGTAAAACGTTTAAGTTTATTTAGTTTAATGTTTCTTGATGATAGGATAAGGAACTGCTTACTCCAAGTTGATAGCTCCCTAACAACAGGGCCTTGGTGTATTTAACCGTTGTTTACAATAGACATAATCCTATTTCTGTAACCTGTGTATGTTATGGTGTTATATGGCTTGTTTATATTCATTGTGTTGATGTATATTTGTTTGGTGTCTGATACATTAGAGTTGTAAATAGAATGAGAGATAGGTGTGAGGATGAGTAAGATAGTAAGAATGTAGATCATCACAGATGTTTCATTTCTTTTGTAAAATAAAAAGTCATCAAAGTCAAACATATTGTTTTTGTGGTTTTTATCTCACCTGACCAGGAGAGTCAAGTCCTTGTTTTTTGGTTTTATGTCACCTGACCAGGGGAGTCAAGGCCTTGTTTTTTGGATTTTATCTCACCTGACCAGGAGATTCGAGCCCTCATGATCCATTGCTATTCCTCCCCTAAACCTTGCATATCCTGATTTATTACATTTTTACCAGTGAAATATCAAATGTTATTCATTCTATTAAAGTGATATTTTTCACTACTTAAATCTTCCAATAATAAGTCCAAGGGTCATGATATTTGGCCAGTAGCATGCTTGGAGATATGCTACCAGGCTTGTTCAAATGAATGATCTTGACCTACTCTAAGGTCACAGGGGTCAAATTATCTTAAATCTTTTTCAACAAAAACTTTTCAATAACCAAGAGGACCCATTAGGTTATGAAATTTGACAAATTAAGTAGCATGCTGGGTTGAATGGCTAACAAGTTTGTTTTAATGGAAGACCTTGACCTACTCTCAAGGTTACATGAGTCAAATGGGTTAAAATCTTTAAACAACATCTCAATAACCAAAAGTCCCAAGGTCTTTCATGTAGCAGTGTAATGCTACAAAGTTTATTCAAAGGAGTGGCCTTGACCTATCCTCAAGGTCACAGGGCTTAAATTTATTTAAATCGTAAAAAAAAAAAAAAATTCTCAATAATTAAGAGGCCCAGAGTGAAGGGCTTCCAAGTTTGTTTTAATGAATCACCCTGACCTACTCTTAAGGTCATATGGGTCAGATGTTAAGATATTCCAAATCAAAACCTGAACTACTAGCAAACTTTTAAATTTTCAGGTATAGGCCTATTGTTAAATTCAACATGGCTTTGTTAGCATCAGCATCATTACTTCTCTACTTACATCATCTACAGCAACATAACATCCCAGCTACATTACTATATAATCCAATTTATCCCTTTTGGATGATATGCTACATGTAAATTTTCAGTAATTTATCCTGACATGTAAAATAGTAATGTTCACTGGAAATTAGAGGAAACCTATTAAGAGTGCCTCCTACAGATAAAATATGTATACCATAGTATGTGTGGTGGCTGGTTCTGATACAAAACACATTTGAAACATTCATTGTACATGATATATACATTTCTAAAGTAGATGATTGTTATAAATCTAAATTTAATTCCAACCCATTTTTGTACTTGTATATATCTAAACCTCGACATGGATAGGTAATTTAAAGTAAACTTCATAGTTTTAACTTGATTGTGTAATAAAGACGCGGTTTATGTCTAATTGTGTGGTCAGATTTGGCTCTTGGCCTCCACCCCCACTGTCTGCCCTGTTTATTGAAAAACTGGCAATTATTCAAACTGGTAGGCCTGTTTCTAGTATTAGTTATCTACCTGACTGCCATAGTCTCATTGTATTTAAGGATGTATGTCAATGGCATATATCGTTTAGTACATGACAATCCTTTACCATACAATGTAACTTTATCATACGATATATTTTATTGGTGGTTATTGATATGTAAGGTAATTAAATATTGAATTGAAATATACGGGAGATCACTCTAAACTGGAATAACGTGCACGTGGAGAAGATCTAATTAATATGTTAAGGTGATAAATGGTGTCATGTATACAGAGATGCAGGCATATCAACAGACTAAAGCTAGTAGTACATAAAATCATATTTAGTATACACTGTAAAGTGTAAACAGTGGACACGAAGATTGGTTCACATGTTAAGGGGGGATATTTGTAACATTACATTTTATTTTGAATGCTTAAATACACGTTTAAAATTGTATACTGTACCAAAACGTTACAGTTGAAGAATTGTAAACTGTGTGGTACACACGATATTCTTCGGGAATACTCGTGTCTTACGACACCCAACATTAGATCCTGTCCTGTAGACAATATCGTCACTAAAATATCCCCCTTTCAAGTAACACTTGTCAACACGACGTACGATTTGTACAGAAGTACCCATCATTTACCTGCTTTTTCACCGCTAGTAACTCGTTTTTGAAACCGCGAAATGACTGCCATGTTGTAAAATTGATGTATTTTGGTGATAAACATTTAATGACGTTTGTTTGGCCAGACTGAGCTCCTGTGAAATAATTCGTATTTCCGATGATTCTTCATACATCAAAATGATGTATTGTTTGGAATCTAATATCAAGACTGTTGTGTATTTTATATAATACCAAATGTTAAAACAATCTACATACTACACTATGTTTGAGCTTGTCGCTTTATCTTTTTTTTTTTTTTTAAAGGTTAATTACACCCTGAAAAGATTCTATTGAAATCCGCCTCTACATTTTGCACATTTCAAGCTCTCTGCTATTATAATTTCACAACTTCGCATGGCACACTGTCAAACTTTCAAGGCGCTCTCACTTTTGCATTGACGCACTGTCGCTCTTCGCATGGCGGGCTCACGTTCCCCGCATTGGTGGCGGGCTCACGTTCTCTGCATTGATGGCGGGCTCATGTTCTCCGCATTGATGGCGGGCTCACGTTCTCCGCATTGGTGGCGGGCTCACGTTCTCCGCATTGGTGGCGGGCTCACGTTCTCCGCATTGGTGGCGGGCTCACTTTCTCCGCATTGGTGGCCTGCTCACGTTCTCCGCATTGGTGGCTGGCTCACGTTCTCTGCATTGGTGACGGGCTCACGTTCTCCGCATTGGTGGCGGGCTCACTGGAACAATGTATTGTAAGTAATTCTACACTTTTGGTATATATATTTGTTTCTTTTTCAATACCCACTGGAGTTCGGCAAGGCTCCTCAACTTCAGTCATCCTTTTCGTTTGTGAAAAAATGATTTAGACATCAAAACCATAGTAACTATGGAGACACCAAAACCATAGTAACTATGGGGACACCAAAAACCAAAGGAACTATAGACACACCAAATACCAAAGGAACTATAGAGACACCAAAAATCAAAGGAACTATAGAGACACCAAAAATCAAAGGAACTATGGAGACACCAAAACCATAGTTACTATGGAGACACCAAAAACCAAAGGAACTATAGACACACCAAAAACCAAAGGAACTATAGACACACCAAATCCAAAGGAACTATAGAGACACCAAAAATCAAAGGAACTATAGAGACACCAAAAATCAAAGGAACTATGGACACACCAAAACCATAGCAACTATGGAAACACCACAAATCATAGCAAATACGGAGAAACCAATTCCATTACAACTATGGAGACACCAAAACCATAGTTACTATGGAGACACCAAAACCATAGCAACTTCGGATATATTAAAAGCCATAGCAACTATAGATACACTAGAACAACAGAAACTATGGAGATGATAGAACAACGGTAACAAACGTGAGACCAAAAAATGGGAACAACGGAGATACTTGAGCTATGGAGACACTAGAATAGCAGGTTAAAAGATTAAAGATATTTTTCATTACCCGTTCGATTTCGATTATTATCTTTAAAAGAACTTTTAGCTTGTTGTCCATTGTGTTTGGTTTAATTTTCAGAATGTGATATTGCAGAAATTTGACAAAATTTACCTGACAAGTGTCTTCTTGAAGATGTTATCTGACAGGTGTCTTACTGAAGATGTTACCTGACAGATGTCTTTCTGAAGATGTTACCTGACACGTGTCTGCCTGAAGATGTTGTCTGACAGGTGTCTTCTGAAGATGTTACCTGACAGGTGTCTTTCTGAAGATGTTACCTGACACGTGTCTGCCTCAAGATGTTACCTGACACGTGTCTGCCTTTATCCTGAATATTATACTATTAGGACTCTTCTTGCAAAGATTTGGTTTCATTTATACTCGGATATCATCTTTTCATTATGCTAACTATCCGGAAACATGTAAACTTTTATAGGTTATAAATTAATTAAACTAAGTATTAGACAGTCCAAAGGGAAACAACTCGCAATATGTCAGTGCAGAGTTGAAGAGATACGACATGAAAATTGACATTTATGGCCAAAAAAAATGTACGCATCTCCATGCTATTTTTCTCGTCTTCTAGACCATTTGGAAAAAAACATGTATTTCTTTTTTCAAAATACTGATTATTTCAAAATAAGGATGAAAATCTGCCACAATTCTTTGTAAATGTATATTTTATATGAGAAACTTAACCTACAAGTAAGAATCTAATTTTCGGGGCATTTTCATTATTTTGGGCCAAAATATGGCAATCTGAACATTTTTTTTGCAAAACGAAAAAAAAAAGGTCGCAGTGATGGGTTAGAATAGATATTAGACCATTGAGGCATAAAAACATGACTTTACCGCGGAAATTCAAATATTACAACACATCATTGGGGTTTTTGTTTTTATCATATAAGAAGGAAGTTATCTCCCTTATATTCCTGGTATCGCAGTCAAACACGTCTCCTTGCTAAATATGATATGTATCTATCGGGAGATGTAATTCTATGAGTGTTTCATATCCCATTAAGCTTTTTTTTTGTCGGCATAGTTGATGACGTAATCAGTGCTCTGGCTATGCCACGTGATTTACTCGTATTGATCAACATCAAAGAGAAATGCACCACTTTGCACCTACATCCGAAGACATTAATTAGGAACCGTACTTTACACCGTGTTTTCCCTTCAGACTCATTGTATACACCGTGTATAAACACACCAAAGGTGAGCAAAGTTTAACATTTTCTGGATAATGTCTGTTTAAATAAATCTGATTAGCAGAACTCCCACGGAAGATTGTCTACGCTCCTAATGTTTTGCCAGCACCAGTGGTGACCTATCACCGTCCAACCTTCCCTTCCCTCTACACAACTTAATCTTGGCTTCATACTCTTGTCTCTTAATTAGTACAATATTCTGTGGTTTAAGCCTGAGTAGGATAATCCGATCATCCGTGACTTTCGGGAGCTCTTCGGAGAATTTCCAGGGAACTCCTAAACCAAAATCCGACACGCTTCGCGGCGAAGATTTGTTTTCACGCCGTGCGTTTTACAGTGCACTTGGAAACGTGACCTCCGATACGTAACCCCCACTTAACACTCTGTACTTAATTATGATTAACGTGGCTGTTATATATAAAACAACTGGGGGTTTCCCTTCAAGGGGCCGAGTTCAGTTGTGCCATATTTGTAGACAGAGAGTTCAGTTGTGCCCTTTTTGCAGACAGAGAGTTCAGTTGTGCCATATTTGTAGACAGAGAGTTCAGTTGTGCCATATTTGCAGACAGAGAGTTCAGTTGTGCCCTATTTGCAGACAGAGAGTTCAGTTGTGCCTTATTTGCAGACAGAGAGTTCAGTTGTGCCCTATTTGCAGACAGAGAGTTCAGTTGTGCCCTATTTGCAGACAGAGAGTTCAGTTGTGCCCTATTTGCAGACAGAGAGTTCAGTTGTGCCCTATTTGCAGACAGAGAGTTCAGTTGTGCCCTATTTGCAGACAGAGAGTTCAGTTGTGCCCTATTGCAGACAGATTCCTGAAAATTCTACTCTGATACAAGACGTAAACGTGGTTCCGTCGAAATTTACGTCACGAAATGATTTAATTTTGTATCCGCCATGGTAAAGCTGCAATATTATGATACTTTACAAGTACTTATTTTTAAACGCTATGGTTTCCTGTCCAATCAGGTTATGAAAATGGCCAGAATAAACGCAGTCCTTGTCGACTCACAGATATAGATATCGACTTATTATTTTGGTTAAAACTAGCGCATCGTAGTACGGTGTAAAGTCTGGGGGATTACCATTGCACCACTGGGATTCAGCTGATTGGTAAAAAGATGATTTACATAACTTAAGTAAAATATAAAAAGGGACGCAGACAAGTTTCGCTGAACATTAGTGTATTAAGAGAAGGTATACGATTAAAGTAGTGTGTGCATTTTTATTGACTTTTGAAATCTTGTCGGCGAAATGTCATTGCTGTGAAGTACTCTAGCTACGTAACCAAGGAGATATATGTGAGAAACCCATATTATATTTAAAATTGTACATAAAGTCATATTAATATACAAATTTACATCAGCCATCAGCTGAGCCGTCAGTAGAAGTGACATCCATTAATAAAAATACAACAAAAAAGCATCCACATTAGTCGCCTCATTCTGCTTCTCTAAACCTGCGGGCGATAACCGAAGCTAATGAGAGGCTGCAGTATCATAACAGGACATAGTTTGCCACGGAGTGGTGTCTTTGTTTTTTTATTTGACGTGATTTGAAGATTACACAAAGAACTGAAGCCATTATATTCTGACAGTGACAGACGAGTTAAATGCCCGGATGTCAAAATTGTGGCGGAATAAGATGTCACATAACTAAAAGGGTCCAACACTCCTGTCAATCATTGTTTCTGTTTTTACTGGATTGTTTGAATAATTGCATACTAAATACACCTAAATTTTCTTAAGAAAGCCTTTCTTCACAGAAATCGATCCAAAATTTTAATCAAGCTACCTGTCAAAAACACATGTCCCGGAATGCATGTTACTAATCCAACTTCCGGTTTATCGGACTTCTGTTCCAAAGGTAGTTATTATGTGTACTCGACCACCTCGCGCTAGCTTGATTATTTTACAGAAGTAGCAATTTGTAGAATAAAATGGTTTTAAACATTTGTACAAACCCAGAGAAACCGTATTGGCTTCTGCGTCGGTATATATTTCGTGTTTTGACGCAATTTCAACTGCAAGTTTGAAGATTTGCCAGCACAGAGACAGACAGAAGAGGAATGGTAGCGGTAGTCTAGCTTGTTACAGTAATTATTTCCTTGGGTTAGAACATTGGGACTCCAAAACATTTTCTGGTTTTTGTAGAAAGAACACGTGTTTTTAGATTCCAGACCTGTTTCCACACTACTTGGCTCCAGTGAGAAGGGGAGCTTTGTAAAACATCTCTCCGTGATAAACGATGTACGGTGTACACCTCCCTGAGTCGGTAGGGAGCTAACAATTATCCGCTATTTTGTTAAATTGTCAAAACCAATTACCACAATCTTTATATGTGGAACTTGTTGTGAAGCATACCCATTTCCGTAATGAGAGAAGGCGTGTGATGGGTGTGTGATGGGTGTAATTTGGTTCTGTAGTAATCCACTCTTGTCTACCGAGTAGGAATGACCTGGGGTTTTGCTGTATTGAGATTTTGTTTTACTTCGAAAATGACGTTTAACGTTGTGCTGGATTTGCGGATCTGGTGTAGTAATATAAGTTACGTTCTTTATCTAACATAATCCCATATTTCTCTGCTGTGTAAATCAACCTGCCGCGATGATAATTCTACACATGTATACGGTATGTTAGCGCTGTTGTAATCCCCTGTATAAATATATATGCATTTTTAGAAATTCATTTTCGGGATCTGAATTTCTGTCTTTCTTTTTGAAAAAAAATATATGAAATTATCAATCCGGATTTGTTTAAATTGCTTGATTATCGGCCTCTTATATTAATATAGAAATGTATTGGAATGGAGAGTGACCAAAACACCAAGATACATGTATATGTACCTAATTCCCGAGTATCAGAGTGTCAGACTACAAGATATGATGGATATGTGTCGTTTACCAATACACTGTTATGTATGTTAATACATGTATGTTGACAGATTGTAACTTTATGAGGTGTACATTGTATTGTGACATCCAACCCCACTTGGTATCACTGTTGTATCATTACAAATTATATTGGTTATGAGGTGACCATTGAATCCCTCATATACAGGTACATCCTCCCTACATGCTGTCATACAGGTACATCCTCCCTACCTACTGTCATAGAGGTACATCCTTCCTACCTTCTGTCATACAGGTACATCCTCCCTACCTACTGTCATACAGGTACATCCTCCCTACCTACTGTCATACATGTACATCCTCCCTACCTACTGTCATACATGTACATCCTCCCTACCTACTGTCATACAGGTACATCCTCCCTACCTACTGTCATACAGGTACATCCTCCCTACCTACTGTCATACAGGTACATCCTCCCTACCTAATGTCATACAGGTACATCCTACCTACCTACTGTCATACAGGTACATCCTCCCTACCTGCTGTCATACAGGTACATCCTCCCTACCTAATGTCATACAGGTACATCCTCCCTACCTTCTGTCATACAGGTACATCCTCCCTACCTTCTGTCATACAGGTACATCCTCCCTACCTTCTGTCATACAGGTACATCCCTCCCTACCTGCTGTCATACAGAATCATCCTCCCTACCTGCTGTCATACAGGTACATCCTCCCTACCTTCTGTCATACAGGTACATCCTTCCCTACCTGCTGTCATACAGGTACATCCTCCCTACCTTCTGTCATACAGGTACATCCTCCCTACATGCTGTCATACAGGTACATCCTCCCTACCTACTGTCATACAGGTACATCCTCCCTACCTACTGTCATACAGGTACATCCTCCCTACCTTCTGTCATACAGGTACATCCTCCCTACCTTCTGTCATACAGGTACATCCTCCCTACCTACTGTCATACAGGTACATCCTCCCTACCTACTGTCATACAGGTACATCCTCCCTACCTACTGTCATACAGGTACATCCTCCCTACCTTCTGTCATACAGGTACATCCTCCCTACCTACTGTCATACAGGTACATACTCCCTACCTACTGTCATACAGGTACATCCTCCCTACCTTCTGTCATACAGGTACAATGTACATCCCCCCTACCTTCTGTCATACAGGTACATCCTCCCTACCTACTGTCATACAGGTACATCCTCCCTACCTTCTGTCATACAGGTACATCCTCCCTACCTACTGTCATACAGGTACATCCTCCCTACCCACTGTCATACAGGTACATACTCCCTACCTACTGTCATACAGGTACATCCTCCCTACCTTCTGCCATACAGGTACAATGTACATCCTCCCTACCTTCTGTCATACAGGTACAATGTACATCCTCCCTACCTACTGTCATACAGGTACATCCTCCCTACCTGCTGTCATAAAGGTACATCCTCCCTACCTACTGTCATACAGGTACATCCTCCCTACCTACTGTCATACAGGTACATCCTCCCTACCTTCAGTCATACAGGTACATCCTCCCTACCTGCTGTCATACAGGTACATCCTCCCTACCTTCTGTCATACAGGTACATCCTCCCTACCTGCTGTCATACAGGTACATCCTCCCTACCTTCTGTCATACAGGTACATCCTCCCTACTTGCTGTCATACAGGTACATCCTCCCTACCTACTGTCATACAGGTACATCCTCCCTACCTACTGTCATACAGGTACATCCTCCCTACCTGCTGTCATACAGGTACATCCTCCCTACCTACTGTCATACAGGTACATCCTCCCCACCTACTGTCATACAGGTACATCCTCCCCACCTACTGTCATACAGGTACATCCTCCCTACCTACTGTCATACAGGTACATCCTCCCTACCTACTGTCATACAGGTACGTCCTCCCTACCTACTGTCATACAGGTACATCCTCCCTACCTACTGTCATACAGGTACATCCTCCTTACATGCCGTCATACAGGTACATCCTCCCTACCTACTGTCATACAGGTACATCCTCCCTACCTACTGTCATACAGGTACATCCTACCTACCTGCTGTCATACAGGTACATCCTCCCTACCTTCTGTCATACAGGTACATCCTCCCTACCTACTGTCATACAGGTACATCCTCCCTACCTACTGTCATACAGGTACATCCTCCCTACCTACTGTCATACAGGTACATCCTCCCTACCTTCTGTCATACAGGTACATCCTCCCTACCTACTGTCATACAGGTACATCCTCCCTACCTACTGTCATACAGGTACATCCTCCCTACCTACTGTCATACAGGTACATCCTCCCTACCTTCTGTCATACAGGTACAATCCTCCCTACCTTCTGTCATACAGGTACATCCTCCCTACCTACTGTCATACAGGTACATCCTCCCTACCTTCTGTCATACAGGTACATCCTCCCTACCTACTGTCATACAGGTACATCCTCCCTACCTACTGTCATACAGGTACATCCTCCCTACCTACTGTCATACAGGTACATCCTCCCTACCTGCTGTCATACAGGTACATCCTCCCTACCTACTGTCATACAGGTACATCCTCCCTACCTTCTGTCATACAGGTACATCCTCCCTACCTACTGTCATACAGAAACATCCTCCCTACCTACTGTCATACAGGTACATCCTCCCTACCTACTGTCATACAGGTACATCCTCCCTACCTACTGTCATACAGGTACATCCTCCCTACCTAATGTCATACAGGTACATCCTCCCTACCTGCTGTCATACAGGTACATCCTCCATACCTTCTGTCATACAGGTACAATGTACATCCTCCATACCTTCTGTCATACAGAAACATCCTCCCTACCTACTGTCATACAGGTACATCCTCCCTACCTTCTGTCATACAGGTACATCCTCCCTACCTGCTGTCATACAGGTACATCCTCCCTACCTGCTGTCGTAAAGGTACATCCTCCCTACCTACTGTCATACAGGTACATCCTCCCTACCTACTGTCATACAGGTACATCCTCCCTACCTACTGTCATACAGGTACATCCTCCCTACCTACTGTCATACAGGTACATCCCCCCTACCTGCTGTCATACAGGTACATCCTCCATACCTTCTGTCATACAGGTACAATGTACATCCTCCATACCTTCTGTCATACAGGTACATCCTCCCTACCTACTGTCATACAGGTACATCCTCCCTACCTTCTGTCATACAGGTACATCCTCCCTACCTGCTGTCATACAGGTACATCCTCCCTACCTGCTGTCGTAAAGGTACATCCTCCCTACCTACTGTCATACAGGTACATCCTCCCTACCTACTGTCATACAGGTACATCCCCCCTACCTGCTGTCATACAGGTACATCCTCCATACCTTCTGTCATACAGGTACAATGTACATCCTCCATACCTTCTGTCATACAGAAACATCCTCCCTACCTACTGTCATACAGGTACATCCTCCCTACCTTCTGTCATACAGGTACATCCTCCCTACCTGCTGTCATACAGGTACATCCTCCCTACCTGTTGTCGTAAAGGTACATCCTCCCTACCTACTGTCATACAGGTACATCCTCCCTACCTACTGTCATACAGGTACATCCTCCCTACCTACTGTCATACAGGTACATCCTCCATACCTACTGTCATACAGGTACGTCCTCCCTACCTGCTGTCATACAGGTACGTCCTCCCTACCTGCTGTCATACAGGTACATCCTCCCTACCTTCTGTCATACATATACATCCTCCCTACCTTCTGTCATACAGGTACATCCTCCCTACCTACTGTCATACAGGTACATCCTTCCTACCTACTGTCATACAGGTACATCCTCACTACCTACTGTCATACAGGTACATCCTCCCTACCTTCTGTCATACAGGTACATCCTCCCTACCTGCTGTCATACAGGTACATCCTCCCTACCTTCTCTCATACAGGTACATCCTCCCTACCTTCAGTCATACAGGTACATCCTCCCTACCTACTGTCATACAGGTACGTCCTCCCTACCTACTGTCATACAGGTACATCCTCACTACCTACTGTCATACAAGTACATCCTCCCTACCTTCTGTCATACAGGTACATCCTCCCTACCTGCTGTCATACAGGTACATCCCCCCTACCTGCTGTCATACAGGTACATCCTCCATACCTTCTGTCATACAGGTACATCCTCCCTACCTGCTGTCATACAGGTACATCCTCCCTACCTGCTGTCATACAGGTACATCCTCCCTACCTACTGTCATACAGAAACATCCTCCCTACCTACTGTCATACAGGTACATCCTCCCTACCTACTGTCATACAGGTACATCCTCCCTACCTACTGTCATACAGGTACATCCTCCCTACCTACTGTCATACAGGTACATCCTCCTACCTGCCTGTCATACAGGTACATCCTCCCTACCTACTGTCATACAGGTACATCCTCCCTACCTACTGTCATACAGGTACATCCTCCCTACCTGCTGTCATACAGGTACATCCTCCCTACCTTCTGTCATACAGGTACATCCTCCCTACCTACTGTCATACAGGTACATCCTCCCTACCTACTGTCATACAGGTACATCCTCCCTACCTACTGTCATACAGGTACATCCTCCCTACCTTCTGTCATACAGGTACATCCTCCCTACCTACTGTCATACAGGTACATCCTCCCTACCTACTGTCATACAGGTACATACTCCCTACCTACTGTCATACAGGTACATCCTCCCTACCTTCTGTCATACAGGTACAATGTACATCCTCCCTACCTTCTGTCATACAGGTACATCCTCCCTACCTACTGTCATACAGGTACATCCTCCCTACCTTCTGTCATACAGGTACATCCTCCCTACCTACTGTCATACAGGTACATCCTCCCTACCTACTGTCATACAGGTACATCCTCCCTTCCTACTGTCATACAGGTACATCCTCCCTACCTGCTGTCATACAGGTACATCCTCCCTACCTACTGTCATACAGGTACATCCTCCCTACCTTCTGTCATACAGGTACATCCTCCCTACCTACTATCATACAGAAACATCCTCCCTACCTACTGTCATACAGGTACATCCTCCCTACCTACTGTCATACAGGTACATCCTCCCTACCTACTGTCATACAGGTACATCCTCCCTACCTAATGTCATACAGGTACACCCCCCCTACCTGCTGTCATACAGGTACATCCTCCATACCTTCTGTCATACAGGTACAATGTACATCCTCCATACCTTCTGTCATACAGAAACATCCTCCCTACCTACTGTCATACAGGTACATCCTCCCTACCTTCTGTCATACAGGTACATCCTCCCTACCTGCTGTCATACAGGTACATCCTCCCTACCTGCTGTCGTAAAGGTACATCCTCCCTACCTACTGTCATACAGGTACATCCTCCCTACCTACTGTCATACAGGTACATCCTCCCTACCTACTGTCATACAGGTACATCCTCCCTACCTACTGTCATACAGGTACGTCCTCCCTACCTGCTGTCATACAGGTACGTCCTCCCTACCTGCTGTCATACAGGTACATCCTCCCTACCTACTGTCATACAGGTACATCCTCCCTACCTACTGTCATACAGGTACATCCTTCCTACCTACTGTCATACAGGTACATCCTCACTACCTACTGTCATACAGGTACATCCTCCCTACCTTCTGTCATACAGGTACATCCTCCGCACCTGCTGTCATACAGGTACATCCTCCCTACCTTCTGTCATACAGGTACATCCTCCCTACCTTCAGTCATACAGGTACATCCTCCCTACCTACTGTCATACAGGTACGTCCTCCCTACCTACTGTCATACAGGTACATCCTCACTACCTACTGTCATACAAGTACATCCTCCCTACCTTCTGTCATACAGGTACATCCTTCCTACCTACTGTCATACAGGTACATCCTCACTACCTGCTGTCATACAGGTACATCCTCCCTACCTTCTGTCATACAGGTACATCCTCCCTACCTTCAGTCATACAGGTACATCCTCCCTACCTACTGTCATACAGGTACGTCCTCCCTACCTACTGTCATACAGGTACATCCTCACTACCTACTGTCATACAAGTACATCCTCCCTACCTTCTGTCATACAGGTACATCCTCCCTACCTGCTGTCATACAGGTACATCCCCCCTACCTGCTGTCATACAGGTACATCCTCCATACCTTCTGTCATACAGGTACATCCTCCCTACCTGCTGTCATACAGGTACATCCTCCCTACCTGCTGTCATACAGGTACATCCTCCCTACCTACTGTCATACAGAAACATCCTCCCTACCTACTGTCATACAGGTACATCCTCCCTACCTACTGTCATACAGGTACGTCCTCCCTACCTACTGTCATACAGGTACATCCTCCCTACCTACTGTCATACAGGTACATCCTCCTTACATGCCGTCATACAGGTACATCCTCCCTACCTACTGTCATACAGGTACATCCTCCCTACCTACTGTCATACAGGTACATCCTCCCTACCTGCTGTCATACAGGTACATCCTCCCTACCTTCTGTCATACAGGTACATCCTCCCTACCTACTGTCATACAGGTACATCCTCCCTACCTACTGTCATACAGGTACATCCTCCCTACCTACTGTCATACAGGTACATCCTCCCTACCTTCTGTCATACAGGTACATCCTCCCTACCTACTGTCATACAGGTACATCCTCCCTAACTACTGTCATACAGGTACATACTCCCTACCTACTGTCATACAGGTACATCCTCCCTACCTTCTGTCATACAGGTACAATGTACATCCTCCCTACCTTCTGTCATACAGGTGCATCCTCCCTACCTACTGTCATACAGGTACATCCTCCCTACCTTCTGTCATACAGGTACATCCTCCCTACCTACTGTCATACAGGTACATCCTCCCTACCTACTGTCATACAGGTACATCCTCCCTTCCTACTGTCATACAGGTACATCCTCCCTACCTGCTGTCATACAGGTACATCCTCCCTACCTACTGTCATACAGGTACATCCTCCCTACCTTCTGTCATACAGGTACATCCTCCCTACCTACTGTCATACAGAAACATCCTCCCTACCTACTGTCATACAGGTACATCCTCCCTACCTACTGTCATACAGGTACATCCTCCCTACCTACTGTCATACAGGTACATCCTCCCTACCTAATGTCATACAGGTACATCCCCCCTACCTGCTGTCATACAGGTACATCCTCCATACCTTCTGTCATACAGGTACAATGTACATCCTCCATACCTTCTGTCATACAGAAACATCCTCCCTACCTACTGTCATACAGGTACATCCTCCCTACCTTCTGTCATACAGGTACATCCTCCCTACCTGCTGTCATACAGGTACATCCTCCCTACCTGCTGTCGTAAAGGTACATCCTCCCTACCTACTGTCATACAGGTACATCCTCCCTACCTACTGTCATACAGGTACATCCTCCCTACCTACTGTCATACAGGTACATCCTCCCTACCTACTGTCATACAGGTACATCCTCCCTACCTGCTGTCATACAGGTACATCCTCCCTACCTGCTGTCATACAGGTACATCCTCCCTACCTTCTGTCATACATGTACATCCTCCCTACCTTCTGTCATACAGGTACATCCTCCCTACCTACTGTCATACAGGTACATCCTCCCTACCTACTGTCATACAGGTACATCCTTCCTACCTACTGTCATACAGGTACATCCTCACTACCTACTGTCATACAGGTACATCCTCCCTACCTTCTGTCATACAGGTACATCCTCCCTACCTACTGTCATACAGGTACATCCTCCCTACCTTCTGTCATACAGGTACATCCTCCCTACCTTCAGTCATACAGGTACATCCTCCCTACCTACTGTCATACAGGTACGTCCTCCCTACCTACTGTCATACAGGTACATCCTCACTACCTACTGTCATACAGGTACATCCTCCCTACCTTCTGTCATACAGGTACATCCTCCCTACCTGCTGTCATACAGGTACATCCCCCCTACCTGCTGTCATACAGGTACATCCTCCATACCTTCTGTCATACAGGTACATCCTCCCTACCTGCTGTCATACAGGTACATCCTCCCTACCTGCTGTCATACAGAAACATCCTCCCTACCTACTGTCATACAGGTACATCCTCCCTACCTACTGTCATACAGGTACATCCTCCCTACCTACTGTCATACAGGTACATCCTCCCTACCTACTGTCATACAGGTACATCCTCCTTACATGCCGTCATACAGGTACATCCTCCCTACCTACTGTCATACAGGTACATCCTCCCTACCTACTGTCATACAGGTACATCCTCCCTACCTGCTGTCATACAGGTACATCCTCCCTACCTTCTGTCATACAGGTACATCCTCCCTACCTACTGTCATACAGGTACATCCTCCCTACCTACTGTCATACAGGTACATCCTCCCTACCTGCTGTCATACAGGTACATCCCCCCTACCTGCTGTCATACAGGTACATCCTCCATACCTTCTGTCATACAGGTACATCCTCCCTACCTGCTGTCATACAGGTACATCCTCCCTACCTGCTGTCATACAGGTACATCCTCCCTACCTACTGTCATACAGAAACATCCTCCCTACCTACTGTCATACAGGTACATCCTCCCTACCTACTGTCATACAGGTACATCCTCCCTACCTACTGTCATACAGGTACATCCTCCCTACCTACTGTCATACAGGTACATCCTCCTTACATGCCGTCATACAGGTACATCCTCCCTACCTACTGTCATACAGGTACATCCTCCCTACCTACTGTCATACAGGTACATCCTCCCTACCTGCTGTCATACAGGTACATTCTCCCTACCTTCTGTCATACAGGTACATCCTCCCTACCTACTGTCATACAGGTACATCCTCCCTACCTACTGTCATACAGGTACATCCTCCCTACCTACTGTCATACAGGTACATCCTCCCTACCTTCTGTCATACAGGTACATCCTCCCTACCTACTGTCATACAGGTACATCCTCCCTACCTACTGTCATACAGGTACATACTCCCTACCTACTGTCATACAGGTACATCCTCCCTACCTTCTGTCATACAGGTACAATGTACATCCTCCCTACCTTCTGTCATACAGGTGCATCCTCCCTACCTACTGTCATACAGGTACATCCTCCCTACCTTCTGTCATACAGGTACATCCTCCCTACCTACTGTCATACAGGTACATCCTCCCTACCTACTGTCATGCAGGTACATCCTCCCTACCTACTGTCATACAGGTACATCCTCCCTACCTACTGTCATACAGGTACATCCTCCCTACCTACTGTTATACAGGTACATCCTCCCTACCTACTGTCATACAGGTACATCCTCCCCACCTACTGTCATACAGGTACATCCTCCCTACCTACTGTCATACAGGTACATCCTCCCTACCTACTGTTACACAGGTACATCCTCCCTACCTACTGTCATACAGGTACGTCCTCCCTACCTACTGTCATACAGGTACATCCTCCCTACCTACTGTCATACAGGTACATCCTCCTTACATGCCGTCATACAGGTACATCCTCCCTACCTACTGTCATACAGGTACATCCTCCCTACCTACTGTCATACAGGTACATCCTCCCTACCTGCTGTCATACAGGTACATCCTCCCTACCTTCTGTCATACAGGTACATCCTCCCTACCTACTGTCATACAGGTACATCCTCCCTACCTACTGTCATACAGGTACATCCTCCCTACCTGCTGTCATACAGGTACATCCTCCCTACCTGCTGTCATACAGGTACATCCTCCATACCTTCTGTCATACAGGTACATCCTCCCTACCTGCTGTCATACAGGTACATCCTCCCTACCTGCTGTCATACAGGTACATCCTCCCTACCTACTGTCATACAGAAACATCCTCCCTACCTACTGTCATACAGGTACATCCTCCCTACCTACTGTCATACAGGTACATCCTCCCTACCTACTGTCATACAGGTACATCCTCCCTACCTACTGTCATACAGGTACATCCTCCTTACATGCCGTCATACAGGTACATCCTCCCTACCTACTGTCATACAGGTACATCCTCCCTACCTACTGTCATACAGGTACATCCTCCCTACCTGCTGTCATACAGGTACATCCTCCCTACCTTCTGTCATACAGGTACATCCTCCCTACCTACTGTCATACAGGTACATCCTCCCTACCTACTGTCATACAGGTACATCCTCCCTACCTACTGTCATACAGGTACATCCTCCCTACCTTCTGTCATACAGGTACATCCTCCCTACCTACTGTCATACAGGTACATCCTCCCTAACTACTGTCATACAGGTACATACTCCCTACCTACTGTCATACAGGTACATCCTCCCTACCTTCTGTCATACAGGTACAATGTACATCCTCCCTACCTTCTGTCATACAGGTGCATCCTCCCTACCTACTGTCATACAGGTACATCCTCCCTACCTTCTGTCATACAGGTACATCCTCCCTACCTACTGTCATACAGGTACATCCTCCCTACCTACTGTCATGCAGGTACATCCTCCCTACCTACTGTCATACAGGTACATCCTCCCTACCTACTGTCATACAGGTACATCCTCCCTACCTACTGTTATACAGGTACATCCTCCCTACCTACTGTCATACAGGTACATCCTCCCCACCTACTGTCATACAGGTACATCCTCCCTACCTACTGTCATACAGGTACATCCTCCCTACCTACTGTTACACAGAAACATCCTCCCTACCTACTGTCATACAGGTACATCCTGCCTACCTACTGTCATACAGGTACATCCTCCCTACCTACTGTCATACAGGTACATCCTCCCTACCTACTGTCATACAGGTACATCCTCCCTACCTACTGTTATACAGGTACATCCTCCCTACCTACTGTCATACAGGTACATCCTCCCTCCCTACCTACTGTCATACAGGTACATCCTCCCTACCTACTGTCATACAGGTACATCCTCCCTACCTACTGTCATACAGGTACGTCCTCCCTACCTCAAGTCATACAGGTACATCCTCCCTACCTTCTGTCATACAGGTACATTCTCCCTACCTTCTGTCACTTTCTTTCACATATGGTTTTTGCTATAAACGTTCACTAATCTCAATCATATAATCTCTCTATTTTCTGCAAGATTGATAGTTAAAGAGACTTTATTAACGTCGCATACAGATCAACAAGCAACAAAAGGTCATGGTCAAACAGAGCTATGGAAATCAAATCAGAGTATAGCAAAATAGAGAGACATATGTCTTATATAAACGGTACTGAGGTTAGACTATATAAACGGTACTGAGTTTAGCTTATACAAACAGTACTCAAGTTAGCTTATATAAACGGTACTCAGGTTAGCTTATATAAACGGTACCGAGGTTAGTTTATATTAACGGTACCGAGGTTAGCCTATATAAACGGTACTGAGGTTAGCTTATATAAACACTATTGAGGTTAGCCTATATGAACGGTACCGAGGTTAGGCTTTATAAACGGTACTGAGGTTAGCCTATATAAACGGTACTGAGGTTAGCTTATATAAACGGTTCTGAGGTTAGCTTATATAAACGGTACTGAGGTTAGCCTATATAAACCGTACTGAGGTTAGCTTATATAAACGGTACTGAGGTTAGCCTATATAAACGGTACTGAGGTTAGCCTATATAAACGGTACTGAGGTTAGCCTATATAAACGGTACTGAGGTTAGCCTATATAAACGGTACTGAGGTTAGCTTATATAAACGGTACTGAGGTTCATTTATATAAACGGTACCGAGGTTAGCTTATATAAACGGTACTGAGGTTAGCCTATATAAACGGTACTGACGTTAGCTTATATAAACGGTACTGAGGTTAGCTTAAAACAGTGATTTTAAATAGAAATATCTGTTCATTGGAGACATGGGTACAATATAGAACAAGAGATGGTAGAATTGGTATATATCGTCACTACAGATGTATTGGTATGGATTAAGGAATTATAGGAAGTGCAATAACTATTTAATAATGGTTTACAGAGAAAGTGATTGGGAAATATCTACCTAACCAAACTCTCTGGCCACTACAAAAACATTTTGAGCAGTAAACAGTAGAAATATACCTTATTTGTAAATACACGATTACATGTCTATCGTCCTGAATCCTTCAATACCTCACTTAAGGCTCGCTAAACAGCGCTCGTCTTATTTTTTTTCCCTTCTTAATCTGGACTTTATCTAAACCACATCGCCATGTTGATGTTGTGGACTTGTTTCTTATACAGATTATGTACTTATAACCCAGGATGGATGTGTTATCTTATCTCAAAGTATGTGTGCTCCGTCGTCATTGTCATAATCATCGTAATTATCATCTCATTCAGGTGTCACACCGGTCTCCACTGCAGGCTAACCACAGCGTTATCAATCTCTTTTGTACGAGCACTAGTCCACCTTTATAATACTACAAAGGCAAAATAGTTAAATCTGTTGAGTAAGTTTGTTCATTAATTTGAGAAAATCATTAATGCAATGATGTTGTCCATTCTCCATTAACTACAATGTCCCCGTTCACCCTATGTATTAATATGTATTTGTATGCAGATAATTAGCCGTAGAGCTTATTATAATAAAATCATTTGAATTTGAGGACTTTGCTCCGTTTTGCGTCAGTTAGAATATGTCGATAGTCATCATATGCGTCCATTTAGTTGAGAATGGGTAAAAGTACGGACTCCGGACATAACTTATTTCCCTGTAAATTGACTGCTATATAGACATGTAGAATCTCTATATATGAACTATGAAGAAGACAGGCAATACGAACATTAATTGTGAGCAGTAACTTCTGAGTACGTGTATATGTCCTGATTGTTATGGGTCCAGTTTTCTAAGAAAAGTCACTATGCTGAGAAAATCTATAAAACAAACATGCCATATGAAATTGTGTGTAAGGGAAGTCCTGCTTTGGATAGGCTCAGTTTCCAAAGTCACACCAAGGACAATGTTAGATACTCATTTTAAGTCTTCTGGCGAATTACGATTGCCCTGAAACCTCTTTACTCGAAATAGTTATGAGAACATGGCATCGTAACGAGGAGAACAAATCAAGTTCTGCTCATTTGTTGACTCAGAATATTCTGCGAGGGTCAGAAGACAGTTGTTACCCAGCTATGTCATATGTATCATGGGGAATTGTCATCTGTCATGTTTACGGAACATTTTTAATTCGTGTAATTTATCAATTATGGACATCGACATATTAATGAAACCATAATTCAAATTAAAAATCGATTAAATGAGGGTATAATATAAAAAAAGGAGAAGAAGAAAAGATTAGCTTGGAGACTCCTGAAAAAGAACAAGGAGAATATGATCAGGTGTTCCGGCAGAGAAAGCGTCTTCTACTTCATCGACGACACCGCCATGGAAATCTAGGTCACGACCACACTGCCATGGAAATCTAGGTCACGACCACACTGCCATGGAAATCTAGGTCACGACCACACTGCCATGGAAATCTAGGTCACTACCACGCCGCCATGGAAATCTAGGTCACGACGAGACCGCCATGGAAATCTAGGTCACGACCACACTGCCATAGAAATCTAGGTCACGACGAGACCGCCATGGAAATCTAGGTCACGACCACACCGCCATGGAAATCTAGGTCAAATCAGAGTTAAGTAACAATCTCTAGAGAGTTAGGGTAGTGACAACGGAACCACTAGGCATAGTAACAAGCATCAAACATGTCTGACTTCATACGTCATAAAAATAGAACATTTCCAAACGATATCAACCTGTACCTCTCGAGACCTTACGTTGTTAATTTCTTCGTTAGTAGTCGACTTCTGCCACGGAACCGTGATAATGGAAACACGCTCTTGGTTATCGAATAAACTAAGAAAAGAGTACACATATATTCTTACAGTGCCCTATCAATATCTCATAGTGGAAGAATATGTTCTCAAGTCAGATCAAATTTGTACATTTAGATTTGTAAAAGCAAAAATGCATAACATCGAGACATGCGGACCATAAAATTCTTTGCATATTGTATCGATTCCAGGCCTGCGACAACAGACCCTGACGTTACGCCGAGTACGGAAACCGACGGGAAGCTTAGCTCACGTATAGATTCCTTCAAAATGAAACAATACTGATGTAAAATTAATAACTTTGAATATACAGACTTTAAGGCTATTCAGCAGTCGTCAATGTCATGTATATATGTTTGTGTTTGTATACCGCATGTGAAAGGGGATCTTTAACTTTATCTCAAGTGAAATGTTTTGGAACTCAGATGTTTATAGAGACTGGAAATCATCCGAGGATATTACGATATCATTCCTCGTATTACGTACACGTGTGATTTCATAACATAAATGCCAAATACATAATCCCAATTAATTACCAGTCTTAGAAACGATTTTTATCGATATATTCCTCGACTTAACGTTGACAAAGGCTTAGAACCAAGATGACCACGACGTCATTCTTTCGTTCCACTACAAAAATGTGAAGAATCGATAACTGCTATCTTGAATATTGGAATTATATTATGTTCGTACAAGACAAGTTTCAATTGAATTTCGGTATAACTGGCCGTGTGCCATGAAAGACAGTCTCGTAGGGATGTACTGTAACCTTCAGACAGGCCAAATCCTAAATATCAAGTCTTAAAGAGTTTAATTCATGTCGTTATCATGACAGGAGTACCTTTTGAGACCGTATAGCGATGAACGGACGAGCGGGACGGCTCCTGAATAGTTTGGGGTTCTGTGCTGGTCCCCTACAGTGGGAGACGGCTGCCGCTGAGTAGTTTACGAGGGTATAGGATGGGTCGGTAATTTGGCCACTCTAAGTAGGATAGATAACTGTGAATGTGATGACACTGATTGATGGACGAACGCCCGCCCCATTAGTCTCCTTATCCCTGCCCCTTGTCCCGACCCCTCGTCATGGCCCCTTACTCTGTCCTTCAATCCCAACAGCTGACCTAAACATTTAGGGTCACAGTTCATGGACGAGTAAACAAACAGTGACATTATATCAATGTTCTGTTGTGACATTCCGAATTTCATCTGTCATGGACATTTCACAATAAACAACTAGTACAAAGTAGCGTGAACCTACAAATTGGCTATTCTTCGTTTGAAGTTGAATTACTTTTACTTTTAGAAAGTGTTACACAAAACATTATTACAAAATATTATGAAATTCGCTTCAGAGACAAACACTGTGGAAGTTACAAAAATGTTTATGGTTGATTTTAAATGAAGAGCAACCGACTAGATATTTCACGGGTAAAATGATCAACGGCGGTGTACTGAGAGAGGAGGATTAACACAGGACTTACTCTGAAGTGGTATAAACGAGATATAAACGAAGACTCCGGATAATCCCACCGGGATCGGAAGTAAAGCACAGTCGCCATTTTCTCGGTGAGTATTGCACTTTGTTGCTTTTCCATTAATTTATTTTCTCTGTTTTATAGCTACTGTCCTCTCTCTTTTGATGCTGTCTGACACATTTACTATGTTACGTTTCTATGACACAGTAGTACAGTTACTTAGCCTCTTACATCTATCAATATCGGAAAAAGTTTTCCAATCTTGCCTTGAATAACTTTTGGACAATAGACTTTCACTATATCTCGGGATATGTCATTACTAATGAGATAAATGACAAAAGAAAAATTTACCAGCAATGGTCAAAGTCCTATCTAGCCTGTACTACTCCGGCTGTCCATACCTCCGATAATATTATCAACAGTGATGCCATAGATTAATTGTTATACTCGATCAACATCTTACATAAAAACAGTATTCAGTGCCATTTTAAATTTTATTTTCTCTTCATAGAACTCACCTCTGGTTTCATAACATCAATAGCTCAGGTTTGTTATGATATACATTCTATATCTGGTAACAGATCCATAATTTAATATAATAATATGAATTATTTTTATATGTAAATACGAAATTCCTATGAAATAACATTGCCTTTAATCAACCAGTATCCAGGATATTTGACAGGAAATTTAAAATGTACACAGCTATAGATATAACAGCCCTCACATTCAAGTATGAAGCGATTGGAGGCGATAACATTTCATTACATTGGTGAAAAGGAATATAATACAATTTCTAGATTCCGAAAATGAAGGGAATTGAATCTTCAATATTTTGTTATACTGCTGCGAAATAATGGATATTGAGAAATGAGATTTCTTACTGTAGAACAACAGACAGAGAAATGAGAAATAACTTCTCGAATAAGAAAATAAAATGAGGTACACAAATGTTGTATGCATGGTGACGTGATCCGAGAGGATTGATCGCATTACCGTCCTATAAACACTGTACAATGTATTACTGAATATACTGAGTATAACTTCTTGTCGTAATCACTTGAATATTGCATACAGTTAACCCCTTTCAGTTATTCAATGTATACATTTATTCTGAATAATTCTAACGCGATTCATGGAATATGTCCAGAAGAAGCAATTCATGGAATATGTCCAGAAGCTAATGTTGTTATGATGTCATGAATGTTGAACAAATAAATTTCATTCCTTAAGTAACAATTTAGAAATAGTCACGTGAGTGTTCTACGGTGACATAAGATAACAAATAACTCTTACAACAAGAGTTAGTCAGTAAACAAATTGTGCAATCTATGGTTATGTCGTAGATGATTTCGGGTGCCGAGATGAAGATACTTGGTCTTCAGAAGGCCCGAGTGACCTTGGTCTTCAGAAGGCCCGAGTGACCTTGGTCTTCAGAAGGCCCGAATGACCTTAGAGCAATAACGTATTTATTGTTCGCGGTCGCTGGCCGGTCTGTGGTTGTGTGTCTTTGGTTTCTTATACAATTTAGACCTGGTAAGTTTACTAACACAAAGTAATGTTATTGATACAAAGTAATGTTATTGATAATGTTATTGATACAAAGTAATGTTATTGATACAAAGTAATGTTATTGATACAAAGTACTGTTATTGATACAAAGTAATGTTATTGATACAAAGCAATGTTATTGATACAAAGCAATGTTATTGATAATGTTATTGATACAAAGTAATGTTATTGATACAAAGTAATGTTATTGATACAAAGTAATGTTATTGATACAAAGTAATGTTATTGATACAAAGTAGTGTTATTGATACAAAGTAATGTTATTGATACAAAGTAATGTTATTGATACAAAGTAATGTTATTGATACAAAGTAATGTTATTGATACAAAGTACTGTTATTGATACAAAGTAATGTTATTGATACAAAGTAATGTTATTGATACAAAGTAATGTTATTGATACAAAGTAATGTTATTGATACAAAGTAATGTTATTGATACAAAGTAATGTTATTGATACAAAGTAATGTTATTGATACAAAGTAATGTTATTGATACAAAGTAGTGTTATTGATACAAAGTAATGTTATTGATACAAAGTAATGTTATTGATACAAAGTAGTGTTATTGATACAAAGTAATGTTAATGATACAAAGTACTGTTAATGATACAAAGTACTGTCAATGATACAAAGTAATGTTATTGATAATGTTATTAATTCAAAGTAATGTTATTGATAATGTTATTGATACAAAGTAATGTTATTGATACAAAGTAATGTTATTGATACAAAGTAATGTTATTGATACAATACTGTTGATGATACAAAGTACTGTTATTGATACCAAGTAATGTTAATGATACAAAGTACTGTTATTGATACCAAGTAATGTTATTGATACAAAGTAATGTTATTGATACAATACTGTTGATGATACAAAGTACTGTTATTGATACAAAGTAATGTTAATGATACAAAGTAATGTTATTGATACAAAGTAATGTTATTGATACAAAGTAATGTTAATGATACAAAGTAATGTTATTGATACAAAGTAATGTTATTGATACAAAGTAATGTTAATGATACAAAGTAATGTTATTGATACAAAGTAATGTTATTGATACAAAGTACTGTTATTGATACAGAGTAATGTTATAGAAACGTCAATTGCCATTCTTATTCTTATTTGACCTACACTTGCACGACCAGTCGTCGATGATGCAGAAGACGTTTACCCCCGGAACACTTGGTACTCTTTACTTCGCACGTTTTCAAAGGTTTCCATGCGTATTGCGCCATTGTTCTAATCAATATTGAGTTAGCATTACGTTTGTCACATCCATATTCTCTGTTGTTCTATGGAGTTCTCTAAAGCTACTATAATAATAATCTTAAAAAGCATAGAAATTGGTGACCGGATTTAAAAACCAACCCTAACACAGAGCTAATATATACCTGACGAAAATAACATGACGTTTTAAATCCTTTGGCATACATAAACCTGTAGTATTATTCCCATAAAATAAAACCGAATACGCATGTGCCTGGCCAGACTGCGTGATTGGTAAATGGATATGCCAGATTTTTTCAAAATGTTTACGACTGGTGTCAAGTAAATCTCTCTCCTTTTTGTAGTATCATTGTTTCTGGGGAAAGGCGACTAGACTTAAACACAAGCTAAACGCCAGACGAGTTACACTTTTAACATAAAAGTACAACACCAGAACTTCGACTCCGAAATAAATAAATCCATTTTGTCTGCAAATTTCAAAGATCTACTTGACAATTGTATCAACATTATGTAAGTGTTCCATACAAAAGTGTCGCAGGGTTTACCTCTTTTTCATTTATCACAACTAAGAATTACTTTGCTCCCTTTGTTTTTTTTTTTATACAATTACGATAACTATAGATTATGACGCACAATTAAATACAACGGGTGTCCTTATCTGAAACTAGAAATATACTCTTTCCGTAAAATATAGTTACAAATGATTGCCATTATTTGACATATATCACCAACTCGAGTGAGCTATCGGTACCACGACCACAGGTAACACGAAAACGAGATTTCGACGAGATTTCAGACAAATGATATCCCGATTTAACATAAAGCACGCGACTAATGTCAATAGAAAATGATGGAGCACTGTTCGCCACGGTCACTCAGTGACAACTTGACTTTCTGGCGCGCTGTTCCATCTACCCACCTATGTATATCGGATATCCACTAATGAGATATATTTATGAATAATGCTTTCTAATCATGTGACATGCCCATTTTTCATCCATTTACATTCTTCGTTTTGCTTGCATACATTTCGTTTAATTATGAAAACAAAAATGATTAAAGTAACATTCCTCCCAAGACATCTGGAAGTAGTCATAATGGTTCCCTCGTTAAAGAACCACGCTCCAAAATGCACATGGTTAAATGCATCAATATTATTCATCCTTAGACATTTTTTCCCAGTTCCCATAAATATAGATGTTAATATTTATTTTAAATATTTGATAACATCCATTTTCTATATTCATAATTAACGTTTATTTTCCTTTGTATTGAGCTAGATAATTATTTTCGCGTTGATTCAAGTTTCTCCCGAATATTTTTATACACATCGACATCATTTCTTTTTAGTTTTGAGAGCTGACTTCCAGTTCCTGAGGTTTAAGAGAGAGAACAACATAGCAAAAACAAGACAAAAATCAGGAATATAGGAAAAATCTATATAAATATTTTTCCGTCGACAATTTTCATTTCCAGTAATTTACTATCTAATGATGGTGCCCGGATCCTACTCATTTACCAACGGCATGGGTGATCTATTTATAAATACGTAATCTACTCCGACATTTTCCATTTTCTATGTATTTCCATCCTATCAAGAAAAGTCTAAAATTTAAGTAGGAATACTTCATCAGAAAGTGGTTCGATTACACAAATTCATCTTCGGTTATTAAAACCAAGCATTTGAGAGTGTAGACAAGATTTTGTGGAATTGTTCTTGTAATCCGTCCTGTTGTCTAGACATAAAAACAAGTGCACTTTGAGTGTTATTTTCTCAGAAACTGACAGGAAAACCCCGTCTAACCGTAGATGATATGATCTATTATTGACTTCTAAAACTTGTACAAAGAACACACGTAGGTTGTTGTTGCTATTTCTGTACAGAATGCCGATTCGTCTTTGCGAAACAGTATGGTAATGGTATACATATTTCGTTGAATGGTTAGTGGGCTTTGGTATGAGCGCATCTATTAAACAATCACTACCAATTATTATCCAAATACATTGTTTCCGTTAACCATTAAGCAGAGAATGCACGGGAAGTGTTTTTTTGCCGATTATTTACGTGCATACGAGTATTTGTTAGGTTGCATAACTTGTAAACAATTAATGTGACATTTAACACATACTTACTGTGTGAGTTCTGCTAAAATGGTTTATCTCACACAAACTTTCCACGGTATCATGTTTTAAATGAGAACTCGTACACATATATTCCGTAAAGTAACCCTCCCTGAGCTCGTCGTAATTGGTCTTACTCGCCTAGTTCTTTTCAAAGGTCTCCATGTCTATATTTTGTCCGTTTTTTTGCCTCGTTTTTCGATTTTTTAGTTAGAAATACGGTTCTGTTATTATGTCTGTATTCTTTTTTTTTTTTTTTTTTCAAAATCAATTTTATTCAACAAGCATGTATATATATATATAAACAAATGTCCTCACGCAGGAGGGCTTTCACTCATCAGACATCCTATCTCTCACTCATCAGAGATCCTATCCCCTGTCTGTATTCTTTATTGTTATTCATAAAACGGATATCAGATATTTTCCCTTTTATGAATTCAATATCTCTCCTATAATTTAGAGTTGCAAATATTGTTATCAAGACACGAAAGTCAAAATGAGCCTTGATATACATATGTGAAGATATACAAAGTTAGTTTAATCAATATATAGAAAAGGTTGGATGTTAGACAATTTTAAATCATTATTAACTACATGTATACATGTATGTGATTTGAATTACGGTATTTTCTACAAACATATAAACTAGTGAAGTAATGTTCAACAATTGTAAATTATTTTGTTATATTGTATTGTTATAAGTTAATCTTATATGAAATATTTAATAATCAGTTTCTTATATTAAGACTAACTATGCACGTTTACAATATTTGATCATAACTTACTTTTCCATCACATGATTTGGAGAAAAAAACCAATAATGGAAAATGTCGTATTTCAATATCCCGAACATAGAAGAAATATATCAGTGTTCTGCCTTATTACGATGACTCATCTCAGTCGAAATAAAAAATGAAGGTAAATCAATTTTGACACATTTTCAAACAAAGCACAACAAAAGTGTCACATGTGTACTTTTGCTGTCAGCTAATTGGATACATGGTGTGACCTATGACAGTGAAAACCACGTGACGGCTGGGAACAGGTCTGTCAATTGTACCTAGACACGCGTCCGCCGTCTAGTGTCTGTGGATTTAGGTTTCACACGCTGTCTCCTAAACAACGGCTACTGTGCCCCGTTGTGTGTCTCTATACTGGAAAAGACAACTCATATACCTTATATTTTGACAAAAATGTCACTGCATCAAGGAAATTTAAAAAAAGATTCATAGACTATTACACATTTTAACAAGAAATATAAAAAAAAGATAAACGGCATAGTTTTAATGCTGGTGGTTATAATGTAAAACTGCTGGTTAAAAAAAATTAACGAACTAAAGCGTTTCCGCAAGGATAACACAATTATATCAGTTTGAATCATTGTTGGTAATAATAAGACTGCATTTGAATCAGGAATATAATTTTATTAATGTGTCATTTGAAAAGATACATCTTAACTTTGTTTTGTTTTTAACTGCATACCTGCATTTTGCATATACCCCTACATTGACCAATCACATACTTCATCTTGACCAGTAACGCCACATGTCGCGTCATATCCAGGGCCAAAAGAATATTTTACGGCTATGCCGGAAAAAAAACAGATTGAGAGTTAGGTACAGTAGAGCCAAATAAATTCAACTTCACCATATAGTTGTTTCGTCCTTCTAGGACTCCTGAGTGATGCTAGAAACATCATACAACTGTTCCGTCCTTCCAGATATCGAATGTGATGTTAGGGACATCATACAGCTGGTTTGTCCTTCTAGGACTCGTCAGTGATATTAGGGACATCATACAGCTGGTTTGTCCTTCTAGGACGTTAGGGACATCCTACAGCCTTTCGTCCTTCTAGCACTCGTCAGTGATTCTAGAAACATCATACGGCTGGTTTGTCCTTCTAGGACTCTTCAGTGATGTTAGGGACACCATACAGCTGTTCGTCCGTCTAGGATTCGTGGATAGTGTTAGAAACATCATACTGCTCTTCCAGCCTTCTAGGATTCGTCATGCTATAAGGACCAATATGGAAATCCGGAAAGGAAACCGGAAAATAAAATGAACCTAAACAGGTGATATAAATAGAAGGGGATGTCTTAACTCCATGCTTTAATCAATTTTCCCTTTCCTAGATGAAATATTATTTTCGTTCTTGGAATGTAATAACGGATTTACTACTGTGTATATCTTTATCTATCTTGTGGAGGTTCATGCTTACTTGATGTTTTACTTTGTCGTACGCATCGACCTTAAATCTGGTTTTTCCACATTATGATCTATTTTGTTTCTATTTTAAAGGTTTCAGATATCATTTTATGACTCCATAGCTAGACACCATGACTTTATACTAAAGTTACTACATCCACCATGACTAGGTAAAACACTGGGCCTTGATATGCTGTTGTATGTTGTGTATTAATAAATATTTCATGTTTCTCCGAAACCATTGTAAAAAAAATCAGCATGATATAGTTGGCATTGTTGATACATTGTATTATGAGACGAGAAATAGAACAGTTTACCTGTACGGTTCCTCATAGCTTTCACTATAGATCTATATCATCAGACAAAATTATTCTTTAGGTTTCTGTACAAATAAGAGTATAGGTAATGATTTTTCATATATTTTTAAAATGATAATTGATTCAATTTCAGCGTAGAGATATTCATGCCTAAACAATAATTAAACAATTACACAATGTTGATGTTTATGGGTCATTTTTATTAATTATACCAAATCTTCTCACGAATCAGATATGTCGTAATTTTATTGCCGGAACTATAGGAAGTAGCGATACAGCTACAATATTTTAACGTTTATAGTAATTTGTCGCTCCATAATAAAACAAAAATATATAAATCGTGTTTGACATATCAACACAGCCATTTAATATGAATTGTAATTCATAATACAGTTTGTTAATTTACATTGTATATCACCGCGAATTTGTTGAAGGAAAGTTGCGAAAATGAAAATCTGCATTAATTATTTATCACCCCCTTTTGGACCTAACGAAGTCCGCCAGGCTATCCCCTGGTTATGGGGTAGCGTTACTGCCGCCAGAATGATTGGGGTAAAATGAATCCCTTGTTGATCCCTAATTCGATTGTCTTTGAGGTATTTTCGTTCAGACGAGACCCAGCCACGTCAATATGGTTGTGTGGGATATCATGGTATGCCACTCATGTTTACACTATAGTAATTGTAAGAAGATTTACGACCAAAACGACTTCCCAGTATCAACCTGTGTTTAATTGAGTAGATTTCATCTAGTAATAATTAAATAGGCGTGATCTGTCATTAAACGAAGTCTTGTATAGTACTGAAGTTTGTGTAATGTAACACGATTAATGGCCATTTAAGAGTTAATTGCTTCACTAGTTCTGAAAAAACACACAAGACATTGTCAATCTATAATCTTACCAAAGAAGTAGGTGTAATTTCTTGCATCAGAGGATTTGAACACCAGATACAAATCTGTGCTATTAGCTGATACGTAAGGTGGCATCTGGCTTTCTTCCTGCCTCACGCGTAGTACAGGCAATACCACACGAAGGTACCTATATGTGGTACAATTTACACGCTCGCCATCACATATACTAAGATGGCTAGTCACTCTCACGACATCGGTATGTACTAATATAGCTGTGATGACGCCCTTGACTTATTTTAGTGGGTGTATTAGTAGTGCCAGATTGTCAAATTTCACGCTTTTCTTCGTCACCGAATTTCAATAACCCCATAGAAATGAAAATGACAATCTAAAAGATAATCTTAGAATACGGTCGTTACCGCAAGGGAAAAGTAACAGTAATTTGCACATGACTGTAAACAAGAAAATCACAGAAGCTTGCAATTATTATCCAATATTTGTCGGAATACAATCGGGGATAGAAGTTAGCAGTAAAATATTCAGCTTATTTTTAATGAGTGTTTCATCAAACATATGCAGTAAATTCAAATGTAGATGTAAGTACGTTGTGTAAATCAAATTCAATATACAACCGAACATCTAGACCATTAACGTCCTTTCATTTTGCGTTTCCAGGTTTTGGTTCTGATTTTATAAATGAATTGTATAATGGTTTCATTACGCTAATTTCGTGTCAACCCTCTAAACGCATATTGTATGGGTGGTCGGGTGACACAGTGGTAACACAGTAGCATTTCACCTAAGACAGGCCAATGGGTTTCGATTCCCAAATCGAATGTGGAATGTTATGAAGGTCACCTGCCCGACCACGTAGGTTTCCTTCGGGAACTCCGGTTTCCTCCAACACTAAGACCCCTCACGCGATTCTTTCGGGCCAACAATCATGATTAATATAAGTTGTTTCGCAAAAGTAAAATAAATAAAGTTTACAATATTGTATCTATTTTTATTGTGATATCAGAGACCGTATGGTTTTTCATGATCATCATTTATGGCCTTTTCAGTTTTCTGCATCATATATATACTCTTTTCTTCTGTTGTGTTATTTTAGTATCACTGACGAGTTCTAGAAGGACAGCATGTCAACACATCATGTCAAAAGGGAGCTTTCTGTTCGACTGCACGGTATACGTCATGTCATAATGTATAAAAAAAAAAAAACTATGACTATGGCATAACACCCTAACTTTGGTTAACACTACGAAGAAGTCACTTAAAAGACTTTTTGATGAAAATTGCTATATTTCAGAAGACAAATAGTATATATATATATTACTACTTCCTAAAAGTCATCATCACAATTACCCAATACATGTGTAATAACAAGTTCAGTTGACAAATATAAGAATAGTCTGTTGGAATCGTAATGTCGCAACTCTGTGTATACCTCGATTAACGCTATGATTGTAATAGTATGTTTCTTGTACTATTTAGACCATTTCATACAAACATAGAGAAGTGTGTAGGGGTACGATCGGTGGATTAACATACATACCTACAGGTATCGTGTCAGTCAGAAATCTGGATTAGTTAGTGGGCCAGCTTCTCTAGGTTAACGACTGAGTTAACATTGACCCTAATGTACAAGTAATTACGCAATCTGTCAGACGAAGTTGCACACAGTATATGAGAGCTCGTTAGCGGCAAGCAACTTTCTGATAGTAGTAGTTCTTTATGAATAATTCATGTTCATATGATTGGATTAGAGTCGCGGAATATCGTTCTATTCAGCTTATACTGCATGTGTTCGATTTATATTGACAAATTATAACTGATAGACTAGATCTATTGCAATCAATTAATGAAAATCGCCATACAATTTCAGGTGAATATTTCCTAATAGAAAACTAACTGTTTGGACCTTTTAAAATGTAACCATAGAAACGAAGTCATTTCAAAGTAATCGTGGGAATATATATATACATATATATAATATTTTGGTACATAAAGTAATTCTAAATGATAGCTGAAACAATACATTAAGCTATTGATATATCAGATTATGCAAACCATAGCCGTCTTTGAAGATTTATTTGCGTTACGTGTATTCATATGTTCCATTTTAGATCGTCACTGTAACAAAAGGATGTAGAAATTGTTGATTGCAAAAAAAAAAGAACAATAGCGTATATTGTAGATTAGATTTAGATGGTAAAGTTAGTGTAAGTTAACAATGCGTTATTGTAAAGAATCAAGCTGTTGTTACGTAATGATAACTAACTGCCATTAGTGTATGCCCGGTTGGCTAACCATGTCCCCCACACAGGTGTGACATGGCCTAGGCAAAATTGCTGTGGCTACATTGAACAATATCGTGTGAAATAAGCTATGCATGTAAATTCCATGACACTAAGTACAAACTGTACCTTCACTAGTTATTACTGTCAAAGCAATTTTGTTTGAAAATGCTTTGCACGTGACAATGGTTTACTGTCATTATAATTGTCTAATAGCATAGCAGGATACTTCTCAAATGAGCAAGTATCGTTTTGCTGTAGTAATGAGTATCAATTGAGCTTGTTGTGATTGTGGGATCGTAAAGAAATGTAATTTATAATATGAACATTTAGTGAAATTTAAAAAAAAAAAAAGGTGTTATTCGACCCGATCAAATATTCACCGAGAAACACCATATTAACTGAATGAAATGTCCTTAATTATATAATATTTATAAAACTTGTTTGCAAGAGGTAGAGTTGCATATCATTTACTTTAATTACAGTTAATCTGCATCGGAATATTGCAACGTCACAATTATCATGACGACATGAACACAATATTAACTAGATGTTTCTAAAATAGACACATAAGGTTAATATCTCAAATTTAAAAAAAATCACGTGGCATGTTTTAGCCAATGAGAAATGCAGAAATGCATACCATATCTAATATTAATTTATATTAACCATTATGACTGAGATGGGATTTGTTATGGATGAAATTGAATACACGGATATGGAATAAGCCTTTCCATCTTCTATCTTGGAATCTTACCCCGGTTTGTTGAAGGCTTAGTATTGTTTAACGTCCTATCAATTGCTATGGCAATAATGTGTTAACCATTTGGGAAAACTCATTATCCGACTTTCGTTTAAATCATAATAACCAAATCACTTTCAGTAAAAATATCCTTAACATATACTTACCTCTTTTCTGTGAATTGTTTACGGTATTGAAAAATGGACAAAAATGTGCCGGTAAGTCTATAATCGAACCGTTATTGTGTTTTTTAATATAATCCGTAATCCTTCCCAGCAACCAAAGTTTAAAATCATGCGACCGCATAGGTGCTTCCTGCAACCGAACGTCTAAATGGCAACAACAAAAGGTATATTCTTATTATTGAAAAAAATGATCTTCTTGATGTTTTACATGTATTAAATACTGAAACAGAAATTAAGCTGACAAGTGACAAGGATATCTAGCGTGTTTACTTAATGTAAAATGTGTACGTATCCCTGAAGTAATTACCAAACGGGCGCAATAGGTCTGGTTTATAATGGGAGTTTATCTAGGACAGTGCGATATGACATGCAGAAAAACACGCCGGAAGCAGTTTTCATGTGTTAAGTTATTCTAAATACATCGTAAAATATTTGTGTTTATGTCAACCAAACCATTTTAAATCTGTGTTATGTAATCATAGATCAAAAGACACAGGCGTTTTAAAACATGACAAATGAGGTCTAGGCACATATCTAATTTCTCAACGAAATCTTAATTCTAACTCAAAATCGATAAGGGTAAAGTATTAACAAGATAAAAATTCACATGGAGACCCTTCAACATTATATTGATGATATAAGCATGTGTCTTTATTGACGACACTCGCCATGTACTTCTGGGAAAATACCCGGGTTATGTCACCTACGCAAATATAAATTAAAATATAGATTTGTATGGAGACTCCTGACAAAGTACATGGAGACCAGGTGTTCCGGCAGACTAAGCGTTTTCTGCCTCATCGTCGTCACTCGTCATGGAAAATCAGGGTTAAGTTGCGGTCTACAAATTGTGGCAGGTTGGTAACAACTGAACAGCTAAGCATATCGACAAGCATTACCTCTGACTTCATCTCGCACAAGGAAATAACATATTTCAAAATAAGACCATCATAGCGACAATAAAACTTGTGTCTTCCATCATCCTCTATCTCTCGAAACTTTTTTGTTAATTTCTATGTCGGGTGTCGACATCTGTCACGGAAATCGTTGGAACAAACATATCAAATAAACTGATACATACAGTGGTGTTGATCTATTAGAAATGGAATATTAACAATTGGGAAATTGAAATCATTTCGCATCTGTTGTAAGATCGAGGTAAGCAGCTGATGGTGAAGAGTCTGTAAAACGAGAATCAATGTGATGGTTAGGAAACCACAAGGAATCCATGACCTAAGTACATGTATAACAATGTTATATAGTCATTAATCAATAGGATATATAAATTATCGTGCTTATAAGCTTTACTTAAATGGTTATGTCCTGTAATTATGGGGGGGAACAATCAACGTATGGGAATGGTTTTGGATGGATAATCTTTAACTACATGTACATTGTTATGTATGTTCCTACATGTGAGAAGGCCAATATTTTATTTCACGAGAAACAAATGGGTTGACAGTACGTGAAGCCCGCACAGGGATGACACGGGGACAGTCTGAACACGCGGCTCACGTATTTATCAACATGTCGGGCGGCGAGTTATAGATATGGCACCCTTGACATCACTACTTGTTCTGTGGCATTTTCAATATGTAACTCCAACCACACTTAACACTGTTTGTTTTTGACACATAATGGTTGTTTATCCTAACAGGTGCGTGGTTTGAGTTAACATAACTGGTTGACTTCCATACCTATAAGCTCCTGTGCCAAAGTATACACAAACATGTCAAATCCTCAGCCATGTCCTCACGTCTGAATCAATACTGCCATTGACACGAAGTTTACTATAGAAATATTCTTCATACAAATATATATGATTATAAGAAGTCACGTCTAGCCCTGCTCCGCCCCTCGCACTAGCCTGAAGTTCATTTTAAAGTGACATGCGACCTGTATATTGAAATGATCCACTCTTCTATCTCCTCTTCTCTTCCTACCAGCGTCCAACCAGCGCCATTAACTCCTCCTCCCCTCCTCCTTCTCCTTCATAAGGCTACGTATATGCTTCCGTTTTCATCCTGAATAAAACCTTATAAGGGGTCCAAAGTATATTACTGATGTTTAAACTCTTCTGAATATTTCATATTTAAATGTATTTTTCAGCTGACTTCAGGCAATGAAACTAAAACATGTCTGATTACATATTTAGGAGACATCGACATTCAATAAGCATTTCTCATATGCTCAGGAGATATCGACATCTGTAAAAAAATTCAATTTTGCTGCCATTCTGTATTTCTGTTCACAGTTAAGACCAGGCATACGACATCAAGTCTTACAAATCTCAACTATAGACATTTGTTTGAATTCGTATGCCTTAGTACATGTTCCTAACGGTAACTATATTTAATGTTCTTAGTACCACACCGCTAACATCAACATTGTCGTTTTAATTTGACCGATGATTGGATAATCATTCTCAACTAATCTAGGGATATTTCACATAATTGGACAGGAGTGATGACAATATAAACTCACGGTGTTTTTATTCTTGTAGTCCCTGGACCTGTCATTCAATTATCCAGACAGTACTAAAGTAGTCTTATCAGTCTTTCTTTACAGAATTCGTTCAGCTATGCAGCCGCATCATATTCCAGCTTTACTGCTACGGAGACGGTTGGTTATCGAAGCTTCAATGTATTGCTATCAACACAGTAGATGTTCCATTCATAACCCGATGAACCACTTCATCCTGTCACGTGATGTGAATGCTATGACGTAAATTGCTATCATGTATGAAACATTCAATTAATCAAATAATGAATCATTCCTAAACCAGACATATCAGCAGTTCAACTTCATAGTGAACTGGTACAATATGTCTAACATAGCAGGGGTTATGTCTCTGTATGTATAGCCTACTTGGATAGACCATATCTTATCAGAAAACTCACATTTGAATCATTTTATTACAAAAGAAACATTTGGTAATCTCTTATTTCACATACACTCTCTCTCTCTCCTCTCACCCTTTACGTGTTTGGGAACGTTTGCTGCATCCCATCGTACGATTGTAAGAGTGGCCTTACAATAACGTGACAACCCATTGATTTGACAGAACGAAGAGAAAATATTGATTGCAGCAATACATCTTTACCATCTTGGTTGGTGACACCTACCAGATATATATATCATTTACAACAGGACTGCAGTTATTTTCATGTTCTGTTAATTGAATATGAAGTTTTATCTTATTTCGCCAATATATTTGTTTTATTTAATTCTTATTTTTTCCTAAAGATGTACCATTTCAGTCACACGTGTTGTTCTTATATCTAACGCAAATAATTATTGAGTATTTTTCTCTTTCATTGTTTTATTAACTGGAATTAATTTAAATTTAAACTACAAAAATCCTTTCTACATGCAATCTGAGTTAGTACATAGGTCATATGGTCTTGAAGACATGATATAACTTGCTAGAATTTAAGTCACGTGGCTTGTGCTTAATATCACATGAATGTATAATATGCATTTGCTGGATTTCCTAATTGAAATGTTATAGTTTCAAATAAGACAAAATGACAACTTTTGTATTTACAAATTTCACGGGTTTTCTTCGCCTAGTTTACAACACTCAATACGGTAAGCTGACTGCAAAATATTATATATATATCTATATATACTCTTCTTATCTATATTAACTTCATGCTAATTCGCCTTTGACAACCCAGTGAGAGTCAAACAACCCAGATCAATGAATCAAATACTGGTTGTGTATTTCCCGATAGGGTTTATTATATATCACCATTGAGCTCCGTAATACACACTAGCTAATACAAGCATCTCTCGGGATACACTGGCCAGGATTCAATAATACTCATTTTCATGAAAGGAACGACCGCGGTGAATGTAGGTTTAGTCTCGGGTATAAAGTGTAGGAAAAAGCTGATTAGAAGTCACTCATGGTTCAATCTACAGTACGTGAGATTATATCGGATGAAAAAATACTTAAAGATGTTCATAAAGATCAAGCTAAAGCTTTTTAAAACCAAACAAAAAAAGATGAATATCCTCACTATTAAAATTACACTTTTAAGATAGATGTTGGGATGAGAAAAATCTCAGGAATGGTGTATAAAAGCGCTGTTTTCCCTTTGAAGACAATATGGAGGAGGGGAATGTTAACGTTAGATGCGCCCGATATGTTTCTTCATTGTGAACTTTTACAAAAGAAATATTTTAAAACTAAAAAAAAGTTCTGAATGATGTGTCGAGTATGGTACGTGTGCTGATGTTTTTATCAGACAATAGATCAGCCGGCGTTCCAGAGGGATATGTATGACGATTTATGACATTTGATAAAGCTTTAGGTTCTTCACACATTTACGTTATCATTTTCACTCCTTCACGATGATTAAAACGCATTTACTTAACTCACATAGAGTTATATTACATACTGCGGTGACAGCTCTTTGAAGTTGATCTTCATACGCAGTTACCAGTCCCACCCCCTTTCCTCCTCCTACCAAGCGCACTGAGTGGCATATACACTCCGCTCTTCTGCAGGTAATACTCACTCCGTATTTCACTGCCGATTGTCCAATGTGAATACGAGCCCGTCGCGGGAGCGAATGTCTGGGTACCTGGCTTGCCAATGCTGCCACACCGCTGTCTGTAGTTCGATCTCGCGTGAGAGGTGGGTGTGTGAGGGAGAGGTAATAGCTACTTATCCATAGGCAGTATTTTGTTAAAGTAGCTACTAGCTAATAGAAAAGAAAAAAAAACCTGATACACTATTTCTTTCCGTTTACCTGAGATTGATAATGTAACCGGTCGAGTATATATGCATTGGGTATTAGGCGTTGTGAGTCACTCTCTCTTGGTTGTCCCAACAGGTGAGGACAGACAGACCAGCATCGCTCAATGGGACGGCAGGCCTTGGACAGACTGACGGTCACAAAACAGCTGATGCTACATTCATGCGCCACCGTTCCTTCGTGACACGTCTCTCTCATACCACCGCCCAACCGTGTGCTGAAGGACCTTTAAAACAAATACGTCTTATTTCCACCGCAACGAAACACTTGGACTTGTATACATTTTATCAACAGTAAGGTAAAGTAATCTTTTTCAACAAACGAGTAACACTGTTTATTTTGTCTAGTTAATGTCTCACATGTTTCTGTCATGCGATGAAATGATATAAAACAGACTTCCATAAGGATAGTGTGCCGTCGGTATAACAGTATCGTATACAGGCACTGCTATACAGCTGAAAAGCTAGAAAAAAAAGTGAAAACATCAAATTATGTAATACAGTGCAGGAGAGGCCGTCAGTTTAAGGTCCCTCGTCGCGAAAAAAGACTGAAGTCTTGTCATATTTTATTGACGGAAAAGGCGGGCAACTAAAGCAACAAAGACATTCTTACAGTGTGAATAATTGTTTTATTTTTGTCTTCCTTGAACAACTACAAAATACAAGTCCCCAGGACAAATTTTTACTTTGAAAAGAAATAATAACAATGCAGTAAAGCCTATTTACTTTTTCCTCTTCTGCCCACGCTTGGTTAAGGAGACTGTAAATGAAAAGGTGTCGGACGTTATCTAAATTCCCAGGTCACTACGTAGGGCAGCCTGTTAAGGGGAAGAACGTGCATATTCATAGAACGTTGTGAAAGCCTGCAGTACATGGATTGAAGTTAGTTAAATGTACATGTTGGATCGATAGGTGATCTGTGAAAAAGGGATTTACTAGCATTTGAGCACCATCTTACAGACCCTCCGAATATCATCATGAGGTGGTTATTTATAATCAGTGTTGTGGCGTCCATGTTATACCCAGGACAACCGGCAAGCTTTACTTACGACGGAATTGGATATCTTAGTGATGGTGAATCTGTTGAATGGATTGGAATCAGGCCTCATAAGCCGAAATGTATTGATATACCTAATAATCTAACTCTGTGCCGGGGGATAGGATATACGGAAATGAGACTGCCGAATCTCCTGGATCATGATACCCTTAATGAGGTGATTCAGCAGTCCAAATCCTGGGTGTCCCTCCCGCGGATACATTGTCACCCGGATACCCAACTTTTTCTCTGCTCCCTCTTCTCGCCGGTCTGTCTGGAACGAACCATCAAGCCATGTAGGTCACTCTGTGAAAGTGTCAAGGCTGGCTGTGAATCTAAGATGCTTTATTACGGCTATTTGTGGCCGGACATGGTCAGATGTGACAAGTTTCCGGATGATTCGGACCTTTGCATACAAAACCAGCACAATGCCACAAGTAAGTATGAATTAATTTGATACAATTATCATTTTCAATGTTGTGCGTTACATTACATATTTTATCTGGTTTTATGTTTTTGCAAGCAATATCGTTCAAACTGGTTTGTTTCAGTTGTGTTAAGTATCATTCAAACTATTCTGTTTCAGTTGTGTTGAGTATTAATCAAACTGTTTTAGTTTCAACTGTGCTCAATATCATGAAAATTGGTTTATATAGTAATGGATTTCAGTCTTATAGTAACCATGATATATTGTTTTGTACAGTTTTTGTTGCTTTTGATTTCATTATATAATCTCTCTTATAAGCCAGCACTGATAATCTCTAATTAGTTTGGTACTCCAAAAGATAACTTGCAAGGCTTAAGTTACGCAATATATATGAACTGTGAAGTAGAAAATTATGATTACATCTTTATAACGTGTTTTTAAAATTCACAAAACATTGATGACTTCAAACTTTGTATCGATCAAAAGGTTAGTGCTTAAAACCTTAAATTCACGTAATGCAGGACTTCGTATGTAAATAATTTCATGTTTGATAAGTGTGCCATATTATTTACATAAAAAGTAACACAATTTCTTTATCTCTCTCTTTCTCTGACCGATTGGTTTTAATATGTATTAATCAGGTGGAGTATGGATTATATCAGCAGGTGTTATAGGCTTGATATAAGTGGTTACATATGGCCAATTAGCGATTAGTGTCTGGTTGTAATCCTAATAGCAGTCACAAGTGGTTTTCGGGGCCACTGAAAGTGCAAACTCTCGCGATAGAAATATATTCCCTCATTATGATTTTAGAAAGGTATACCTTTGTTCCAAAACAGCATGAGGTTTAATTTAGAGGAGTAATGATATGTGGACATTTTCTGTAAAAACGTGTACTCCATTTCTTTAATTTGAAATATTCAGTTTTAGGCAAGGGTTTATATATTTCGTGTCTATTGCCTCAAAGTATTGGAAGCAAAGCTTGAAAACAAATATTTAATTTATATAAAGATTATGAAGAATGACGAATTTCACTACATGAACGCCTGCTGAAAAGGCTCCGAACACAAGTGATTAAAAACTTCATTTTTTTTTTCTATTGAAAGGAGGGTTTACAGAAATTGTAGACTAGAATATGATGCTGATGTGCAGTTGAAAACAAACACTGGTGTTATTGTGAATTATTCGTGTGTACATATATACAGACACTAGTGTCAGAGTGTGTTAAATGACTGACCGGGCGTGACATGTCAGCTGTCCCGTTGTTCACAAGTGTCGCTCTCTTACGCACGTCACTTCCACGGCTAGCTCTATAGAAACACATTTATTTATATAATTTAATTATTATTTCTATTGAATATTTTGCTCTCGTCTTTCCTCGAATGGATCACGGTTTATAATTCAATTCATACCCGAATATACTAGTCTCAGTAACATCATTTATTTGTACTCATTACAAATTTATTTCTAATGGAACGTTTTAGCAAACATTGGACCCACCAATACCAGTCTTCTACAAGGAATTCTTTTTTCTTAAGAATGATAAACAGTTTCATTAATCATCCGTCATGAAAAATTCCTAAACTAAAACTATTGATAACACCTGCAACATCTACCATGCTCATGCTTTTTGACGGGCTTAATTTCGAAATAGTTACAAGACGTGAGTTTCTTGCAACGATTTAGCAGACTAGAAGACCAGATATGGAGTCTGAATTGCTATTGAAGAACAATATATGACGTGCGAGTTTCTATTGATAAATTATGTGATGTTTTCTAGGTAATCTATGTATGGCTTGTGATATTTCTTGATAAACTATGTATGGCTTGTGATATTTCTTGATAAACTATGTATGGCTTGTGAAGTTTTCTTGATAAAGTAAGTATGACTTGTGATGTTTTCCTGATAAACTAGTCTTGGTATAGCTTATGATGTTTTCTAGGTAAATAAGGCATGCCTTGTGATGTTACTTAATAAACTAGATAGACTTGTGATGTTTTCTTGATAAACTTCGTATGGCTTATGATGTTTTTCTAAATAAACTATGTATGGCTTGTGATGTTTTCCTGATAAAGTAGGTATGACTTGTGATGTTTTCTTGATACGCAAGGTATGGCTTATGAGGTTTTCTTGATAAATTAGGTATGATTTGTGATGTGTTCTTTGTAAACTAAGTATGGCTTGTGATGTTGTCCTGATAAACTAAGTATAGCTTATGATGTTTCTAGGTAAATTAGGCATGCCTTGTAATGTTACTTGATACACTAGGTATGGCTTATGATGTTTTCTTGATAAACTAAGTATGCCTTGTAATGTTACTTGATACACTATGTATGGGTTGTGATGTTTTCCTGATAAACTAGGTATGGCTTGTGATGTTTTCCTGATAAACTTGTCTTGGTATAGCTTATGATGTTTTCTAGGTAAATAAGGCATGCCTTGTGATGTTACTTAATAAACTATGTATGGCTTGTGATGTTTTCTAGATAAACTAGGTATGGCTTGTGATGTTTTTCTTGATAAACTAGATATGGCTTGTGATGTTTTTCTTGATAAACTAGGTATGACTTGTGATGTTTTCTTGATAAACTAGGTATGACTTGTGATGTTTTCCTGATAAACTAAGTATGACTTGTGATGTTTTTCTTGATAAACTAGGTATGGCTTGTGATGTTTTTCCTGATAAACTAGGTATGGCTTGTGATGTTTTCCTGATAAACTAAGTATGGCTTGTGATGTTTTCCTGATAAACTAAGTATGGCTTGTGATGTTTTCTTGATAAACTAGGTATGGCTTGTGATGTTTTCTTGATAAACTAGGTATGGCTTGTGATGATTAATTGATAAACTAAGTATAGCTTGTGATGATTTATTGATAAACTAGGTATGGCTTGTGATGTTTTCTTGATAAACTAGGTATTTCTTGTGATGATTAATTGATAAACTAGGTATGGCTTGTGATGATTAATTGATAAACTATGTATGGCTTGTGATGTTTTCCTGACAAACTATGTATGACCTATGATGATTTATTGATACACTAGCTATGTTTTTTTTATGTTTGGTTGATAACTTGATACCTTTGGTATGGATAACAGTTGTACATCTTGGATCTCTCAAACCTAATATTTTATTTGTATAAGGTACGAACTACAAATTGCGGGTATATCATCATTTCGTTATTATTTATTACAAATGAAAAATACTCAAAAGGTGAAGTCTCTCGCCCAAGGAGGATTAATGTATTAGTTAAATGTATTTTTTTGCTATCCACTATCGTTAATTACTTGTCAGCCTTAATATGCATTAAGATGCTCACATAAAAAAAAATACTTTTTAAGCAGACACAAATTAAGTGTCTGATTGTATACCGTTTGTATATGTGTTCATTCCCTAACATTTCCTACAATTGTTACCGAAAAACTGCCCTTAGACAGACTACGTAAGTACACAAAGTCTACACACTCTAACAGCGGTAGTGCTCTAGTTACCTCACAGCTGGTATCACTGCGTCTTTGGGTAAATTGACCTACCATAATTGACGCAATGTGGGCTCCGCCATCCGAAAGAAAGTCTCTACAAGATGAAAGAGATACAACGTTTAGACCATGTTGTGTGACATGTACCGTACATATCATTCATTTCGCACAGTGGCGTTTTCTCGTGGCGGCCTTTTTTCTCGTGGTCGCGGTTTCGCGTGTTGATTTTCATGGCTTAAATATCATTAGATAGTAAAAGTGTTGTGACATCAAAATATTATCTTCGTTGAATTCATATGTAAATCATACCACTTAAAACCTGGAACAAGACTGACGTTAAACCCTCTAAACTGTATTCACATGGAAATATGAAAATAGAATGAACACACATCCACTGGTAAATGATTTTGCTGTCTACGTCATTATTAGTGATCACGCCTCTAATTGACTAACCTTCACTTAATAGTTTCCCCGATGAGAGAATTTAAACATTCTACTTAATTCTAAGATAACGTCATTTCAATTATCAAACAAGTAGGTCTTCAGCATATTTCCTTTCAATTTTGATATCTGTAAGTGTACTGTTTTCGCAAACCTTTCAATCAACTGTTCTGATGCCAATTTCTTGAGTGGAATATATTGTTATTACATTATTCATTCAGTATATAGCCGTTGCTTGATATATTGTTTTACGTTAATGAAAATGATATGAATCTGAATGTACATGCATTTGAGATACAAATGTCAAGATCAAGGTTATAAACATTATAAAAAGGTTATAATTACATCTTTTTAAAATTTTATGCATAAAGGTGAAGAGAGAACCTTATAAACAAAACCGGAACTATAAATGGAAAACGATGGAACCATCATGAAATGGGACAAAACAATGTTTCGACAACGACTATCGCAACATGAATTTAGCTAAAATACTAGAAATGAACTGTTGTCAAAGTGACAGTGAAACCATCGGGCATATTACTGAGCCTACTTCACTTTATATTATAAAACGGAATATACTATCTATCAAAACCTTTTTCTGTTAGCTTTTGACTTTATTTATATTGAGAATGAAACACTGGAAAATTTAATCCAATGCGACAAGTCACCGCCATAAGCTGGAAAAGCTATAAGCAAGGATGACATTGTTAATAAATGGAAACTTTCAAAATAGGAACATATGAATTATACCTCTTATCTCAACGCTTAGTCATCTGTATACAAATTTATATCTAAAATTGGAAGATTTCTCAGTGTTTGTGTTACCTGTTCTGTCCTGTCCTGTCCTGTCCTGTCCTGTCCTGTCTCTTTACAAGGAGAAACAAACCCTGTCTCTTTACAAGGAGAAACAAACCCTGTCTCTTTACAAGGAGAAACAAACCCTGTCTCTTTACAAGGAGAAACAAACCCTGTCTCTTTACAAGGAGAAACAAACCCTGTCTCTTTACAAGGAGAAACGAACCCTGTCTCTATACAAGGAAAAACAAACCCTGTCTTTATATAAGGAGAAACAAACACTGTCTCTATACAAGGAGAAACGAACCCTGTCTCTATACAAGGAGATGTGAACCCTGTCTCTATACAAGGAGAAGTGAACACTGTCTCTATACAAGGAGAAACGAACCCTATCTCTATACAAGGAGATGTGAACCCTGTCTCTATACAAGGAGAAGTGAACACTGTCTCTATACAAGGAGAAACGAACCCTGTCTCTATACAAGGAGATGTGAACCCTGTCTCTATACAAGGAGAAGTGAACACTGTCTCTATACAAGGAGAAACAAACCCTATCTCTATACAAGGAGAAGTGAACCCTGTCTCTATACAAGGAGAAACAAACCCTATCTCTATACAAGGAGAAGTGAACCCTGTCTCTATACAAGGAGAAACGAACCCTGTCTCTATACAAGGAGAAACAAACCCTGTCTCTATACAAGGAGAAACAAACCCTGTCTCTATACAAGGAGAAACAAACCCTGTCTCTATACAAGGAGAAACAAACCCTGTCTCTATACAAGGAGAAACAAACCATGTCTCTATACAAGGAGAAACGAACCCTGTATCTATACAAGGAGAAACGAACACTGGCTCTCTACCAGGAGAAACGAATCTTTACCTTCAACAAGAATATTTACCCTTAACCAGGACAGACGAACCTGAACCTTACACGAGGTAAAAAACAAATCTTTACCTTCAACCAGAACATTTACCCTTAACCAGGACAGACGAACCTGAACCTTACACGAGGTAAAAAAACAAATCTTTACCTTCAACCAGAACATTTACCCTTAACCAGGACAAACGAACCTGAACCTTACACGAGGTAAAAAAACGAATATTTACCTTCAACCAGAACATTTACCCTTAACCAGGGCAGACGAACCTGAACCTCAAACAAGAGAAACTAAATATGTTATTGGTATAATTAAGTACCCGTCATTATATACCATATTGTAATACGATTATCAGAACGATAAACCTAACGATAATATCGAAGTATCTTGATAAGATGTAACCTGGTAGGGTCCTTTTTGAAACGGCACAATAGTTTGTAAATTCATACTTTTTATTATTTAGATATATTCTGTGCATTATCGTGATAGCAAGTGGTATTCGCCCACATTCGATTAATGATTTATTAAGCGGGCTACCCGCTAACTCATAAAAATTGTATATAAAATAATACGGAGTAACCAAAAAGAACATAAGTGCGTGCAATAAATCTGTAATAGAACCTATCGAGTAGTATATCACTACACAAGTGCCTTCCACTACCAGACTAATAGGGAGGTTTATGAGGCCTGTCTCGTGTGAGATAGCTTTAGAACCGCCCAGTACAAGATGGAGAGGCGAAAAAAAAAGTGTGCTATATTATAATTTGTACAGTATGGAATGAAAATGCCATTGATAAAAAACACCCCATGCTTAAACTGTTAATTTGCTTGTTAGGTGTGTAAAGACAATATACGGGATTATTCACTGATTGTATATCATATTTCGTATTATCATTATGATCAATATTCAAGGTCTTAGGGAATAATTTACATTTGTTTCCTGAGCGTTCCTGTAAATCAATTGTTGTTTATATTGTGCTGGTTTATATTTATCGGATTAGTTATAATGGTATACGTAGGATAATAATAGTCGCCCTCTACCAACGCCGATTTTACAAAACAGTTTCAAACACGATGTTTATTTGATGTCGAGATTGTGTTAAAACTGAATGCCGTCTGTCTGTGCTGTTCTTTTGTGTATCCGTAACAATGCGCTTTTGGATTTGAACACTTTTTAAACACAATTTGTGAATGAAATGTAAGAGTAGTTTATTTTATAATGTTTTATTTAATCAACAGTTTAACACCTTTGAAACATTCCCGTCACTGCAGATTTTCTTCGTAAGAGCTGGAAGAATATAGAATGAATGATGGTAATAGTGAGGTGGTATAACGTTGTCGTTACCTGTAAACCCTTCCAGATATCCGTAAAACATGACAAGTGACAAAAGAGCCGCATGTCGAGTCGTTCCGTTATCTCCAGTTCTCACTTTGGCGGTGTCGTCGATGTAGTAGAAGACGCTTACTCTTCCGCGACACCTGATGTTATTCTCCCTATATTTTCCTTGGGTCTCTATCTATATCTTTGTCTATATTTTACCCTCGTTTTATCTATCTTAATTAGAATTATGCTTTAGTTATTATGTCGATATTCGTTATTGTTTTTTACCAAGTTGAGAAGCCGATCCAAAAGCATGCGCTGCCTGGTTGTCCAAAGTGAAGTCACTAAAGAATTAATTAATGAACTCTTTTGAAGTGATAATTTTTATCATTGTAGGTATTCTTATTTTTGATACGAAATTTGATTATGTGTGTTAGAACAAATCAATATCCTTTAACAATACATAATTTTCGACGTGTAAGATGTCATGAGCCGTACACGTGCCCACCAACACACACCGGAGTCAAACCGCTGCCATCAAACTTCAATGAGATCATTGCCGCTGGGGTTCATTAATTTGTAAGGGCGAACTTAGAAGTCTGTTTGTCTTGAAGATATTCCCCATGATAACAGTAACACGGACATTACGAGGTTTAGCCTACCTTTGATGAATATAGACCGTTTTTAATCCATTTGGTAGCGAGCTGTAGTCAGTATACTGTATGTACATGTCTGATCCTAACGACGACCAGAAGATATTTTTATTAGCGGCAAGTACAGGTGTGAAAGTAATGAACTTCGCGTAGGTAGACAGACAGACAGATAACACAGAATACACAACCGAGTCAACCCTACCTTACACCCACCGACACGCTCTAACCTCAAAGTTTGAACCGGAAGTCAGCAGACCGGAACTAATTCTCCCTCAGAAATTAATTAGTTTACATAAAGGTTTTGGTGATACAGCTGTGATTTTATGCCATCATCAATAGATAGGATTTAATGGTTACGTGATATACTTACAGAAGTACATCATTATTGCATGAAATGTATTTTATATATGGCAAGTCATATTAAATCATGGTTTGCCATTTTACCGTTAGTTTGATGAATGCCTTCCTTATTTTGTCTTTTCGCATAAATTTTGACTTTTCATTTCATGGATTATTTTAATATGTGTTATATGTGACAATGTAGTTTCTTTGACAAAGTGGTACTATTGACAATGTAATATATTGGACAATGTGATATCATTGACAATATGATGTCTTTGATAAAACGATATCGTTGAAGTTGTGTTTTGTTTATTTTTCGATGTTTATATATGAAACGCTGTGTATCATTGACGATTTGGTATCATCACCGTAGTGGTATCATCGACGTTGTGGTATTCTTGTCGTTGTAGTATCATTGACGTTGTGGTATTCTTGTCGTTGTAGTATCATTGACGTTGCGGCATCATCGCCGTCGTTGTATCCTTACGTTTGCGGTTTTGACGATGCGATATCATTGTCGTTGTGGTATCCTTGTCGTTGTGGTATCATTGTCGTTGTGGTGTCCTTGGCGTTGTGGTATCATTGACGTTTTGGTATTATCGCCGTTGCGGTATCCTTGTCGTTATGGTATCCTTGTCGTTGTGGTATCATCGCTGTTATGGCATCCTTGTCGTTGTGGTATCATCGACGTTGTGGTATCATCGATGTTTTGGTATCGTTGACGTTGTGGTATCATCGCCGTTGTGGTACCCTTGGGGTTGCGGTATC